>NC_034175.2:45559904-46912404 GCF_002021735.2 Oncorhynchus kisutch | reverse complement strand
TTTTGGTTTCATCTGACCAGAGCACCTTCTTCCACATGTTTGGTGTGTCTCCCAGGTGGCTTGTGGCAAACTTTAAACAACACTTTTTATGGATATCTTTAAGAAATGGCTTTCTTCTTGCAACTCTTCCATAAAGGCCAGATTTGTGCAATATACGACTGATTGTTGTCCTATGGACAGAGTCTCCCACCTCAGCTGTAGATCTCTGCAGTTCATCCAGAGTGATCATGGGCCTCTTGGCTGCATCTCTGATCAGTCTTCTCCTTGTATGAGCTGAAAGTTTAGAGGGACGGCCAGGTCTTGGTAGATTTGCAGTGGTCTGATACTCCTTCCATTTCAATATTACCGCTTGCACAGTGCTCCTTGGGATGTTTAAAGCTTGGGAAATCTTTTTGTATCCAAATCCGGCTTTAAACTTCTTCACAACAGTATCTCGGACCTACCTGGTGTGTTCCTTGTTCTTCATGATGCTCTCTGCCCTTTTAACAGACCTCTGAGACTATCACAGTGCAGGTGCAATGCTCTCCATCCAACCTCACTGAGCTCGAGCTGTTTTGCAAGGAGGAATGGGAAAAAATGTCAGTCTCTCGATGTGCAAAACTGATAGAGACATACCCCAAGCAACTTACAGCTGTAATCGCAGCAAAAGGTGGCGCTACAAAGTATTAACTTAAGGGGGCAGAATAATTTTGCACGCCCAATTTTTCAGTTTTTGATTTGTTAAAAAAGTTTGAAATATCCAATAAATGTCGTTCCACTTCATGATTGTGTCCCACTTGTTGTTGATTCTTCACAAAAAAATACAGTTTTATATCTTTATGTTTGAAGCCTGAAATGTGGCAAAAGGTCGCAAAGTTCAAGGGGGCCGAATACTTTCGCAAGGCACTGTATCTAACAATTTCACAACATATACCCAATACACACACATTTAAGTAAATTAATGTAATTAAGATTAAATAAATATATGAACGAGCAATGTTAGAGCGGTGTAGACTAAGACAGTATAGAATACAGTATATGAGATTAGTAATGCAAGATATGTAAACATTATTAAAGTGACTAGTGTTCCATTTGTTAAAGTGGCCAGTGATTTAAAGTCTATGTATATAGGCAGCAGCCTCTATGTGCTAGTGATGGCTATTTAACAGTCTGATGGCCTTGGGATAGAAGCTGTTTTTCAGTCTCTCGGTCCCAGCTTTGGTGCACTTGTTCTGACCTCGCCTTCTGGATGATAGCGGGGTGAACAGGCAGTGGCTCGGCTGGTTGTTGTCCTGATCTTTTTGGCCTTCCTGTGACATCGGGTGCTGTAGGTGTCCTGAAGGGCAGGTAGTTTTCCCCCGGTGATGCGTTGGGCAGACCACATTACCCTCTGGAGAGCCCTGCGGTTGCGGGGGTGCAGTTGCCATACCAAGCGGTGGTACAGCCCGATCGGATGTTCTCAATTGTGCATCTGTAAAAGTTTGGGAGGGTTTTAGGTGCCAAGACAAATTTCTTCAGCGTCCTGAGGTTGAAGAGGCATTGTTGCGCCTTCTTCACCACACTGTCTGTGTGGGTGGACCATTTCAGTTTGTCAGTAATGTGCCAAGGAACTTAAAGCTTTCCACCTTCTCCACTGCGGTCCCATCGATCAGGATAGGGTTGGGAGGTGCTCCCTCTGCTGTTTCCTGAAGTCCACGATCCTCCTTTGTTTTGTTGATGTTGAGTGAGAGGTTATTTTTCTGGCACCACATTCCCAGAGCCCTCACCTCCTCCCTGTAGGCTGTAGCGTCATTGTTGGTAATCAAGCCTACTACTGTTGTGTCATCTGCAAACTTGATGATTGAGTTGGAGACATGCTTGGCCATACAGTCATGGATACACAGGGAGTACAGGAGGGGGCTGAGCACGCACCATTGTGGGGCCCCAGTGTTGAGGATCAGCGAAGTGGAGGTGTTGTTTCCTACTTCACCACCTGTGGGTGGCCCATCAGGAAGTCCAGAACCCAGTTGCACAGGGCGGGGTTCAGACCCAAGGGCTCAAGCTTAATGATAAGCTTGGAGGGTACTATGGTGTTGAATCCTGAGCTATAGTCAATGAAAAGCATTCTTACATACAAATTTCTCTTGGCCAGATGGGATAGGGCAGTGTGCAGTGTGATGGTGATTGCATCGTCTGTGGATCTATTGGGGTGGTAAGCAAATTGAAGTGGGTCTAGGTTGACAGATAAGGTAGAGGTGACATAATCCTTGACTAGTCTCTCAAAGCACTTCATGATGACAGAAGTGAGTGCTACGGGCGATAGTCATTTAGTTCAGTCACCTTTGCTTTCTTGGGTACAGGACCAATGGTGGCCATCTTGAAGCATGTGGGGACAGCGGACTGGGATGGGGAGAGATTGCATATGTCCGTAAACACACCAACAGGCTGGTCTGCGCATCCTCTGAGGACGCGGCGAAGGATGCCATCTGGGCCGGCAGCCTTGCGAGGGTTAACACACTTCAATGTCTTACTCAAGTCGGCCATGGAGAAGGAGAGCCCAAAGTTCCTGGTAGCGGGCCACCAACACACTGTGTTTATCATGACACAAGGCAAGACGCAGATGCAGACACAGTAGGCAGATGGTTGGAATTTAAGATCTTTAATAATCCAAAAAGGAGTAGACAAGTGAATGGTCGTGGACAGGCAAAAGATCAAAACCAGTTCAGAGTCCAGGAGGTACAGAGTGGCAGACAGGCTCGAGGTCAACGCAGGCAGAATGGTCAGGCAGGCGGGTACGGAGTCCAGAAACAGGCAAGCGTCAAAACTGGTAGGACTATAAAAAGGAGAATAGCAAAGGCAGGAGAATGGAAAAAAATGCTGGTTGACTTGGAACATACAAGACGAACTGGCACAGAGAGAAAGGAAATACAGGGATAAATACACTGGGGAAAACAAGTGACACCTGGAGGGGGTGGAGACAATGACAAGGACAGGTGAAACAGATCAGGGTGTGACAGTGTTATCCTCAAAGCGGGCGAAGAAGGTGTTTAGCTTATCCGGAAGCAAGACATCGGTGTCCACAACATGGCTGGTTTTCCTTTTGTAGTCCGTGATTGTCTGTAGACCCTGCCACATACGTCTCGTGTCTGAGCCGTTGAATTGCGACATTACTTTGTCTCTATACGGACGTTTTGCCTGTTTGATCGCCTTGCAGAGGGAATAACTATACTGTTTGTATTCTGCCATATTCCCAGTCACCTTGCCATTGTTAAATGCGGTGGTCCACTTACAGTTTTGCGTGAATGCTGCCATCTATCCACAGCTTCTGGTTAGGGTAGGTTTTAATAGTTTCAGTGGGTACAACATCTCCTATACACTTCCTGATTAACTCAGTCACCGTATCAGTGTGTTCGTCAATATTATTCTCTGAAGCTACCCGGAACATATCCCAGTCCGCGTGATCAAAACAATCTTGAAGCGTGGATTCCAATTGGTCAGACCAGCGTTGGATAGTCATCAGCACAGGTACTTCCTGTTTGAGTTTCTGCCTGTAGGAGGGAGAAGCAAAACATATACCCATCTTCTTCCCGGAGAGATATTTATTCCTGTCTGCACAATGAACTGAGAACCCAATTGGCTGGAACGACTAAGACAGTATATCCCGAGAGAGCAATATTTCCGTGAAACAGAGTATGTTACAATCCCTGATGTCTCGCTGGAACGAAGCCCTTGCCCTGAGCTCGTCAACTTTATTATCCAGAGACTGAACATTTGTGAGTAATATACTCGGAAGTGGTGGGTGGTGTGCGTGCCTCCTAAGTCGGACTAGAAGACCACTCCGAGCACCTCTCCTCTGCCGGTCTGCTTCTGGAATCAGCCCCTGAGGAGTGCGAACAAAGGATTGGCTACAATTCAGTATGACAAAAGGAGTCTGTATTGAAAACATGTCCACATCAGGGGAGATACCTATTTAGGCAATACCTAGCTGCTAGGCTGCTCAGTCCTGGCCCTGGGGGCCTACTGTTGGTTGACACTCTGGCCCAACACACCTGAAACCAATAATGAATGTTTCACTAAGATCCTAAAGCTGAGTGGGGACAGGGACGTGGACCCTTAGGGACACGACGGGGCAATTCTGCTATATTGTGCAAGTAAAAACAGCTCTACAGTACTATTAGGCCTGTGATATGAATTATATGGAGTGTGTATCGTTTCTGTGTGTTAATATGTAGGTGTATTTGTGCCTTATTTCCAAACCTTTCCTTGAGACATAAAACAAAAACATGGGAAGGAAGTTGGGTAGAGAGTTGAGTTATTGACTAGCCTGGTGGGGGTTGGGTGTGCTGGCGGCTCTGGCTGGCTGGGCGGTCTGGCTAAAATGTTATATAGAGGATGTCTGAATGAAGACAATCAAAAGTCTTTGTATTTTTTAAAGAGTTGTTCCTGTGTTAGTATATTGGTTAAAGGTGCAACACAGTAATGATTATTGAATTGTCATTGATCTAGTTCAATCTTATCAATCACTTAAACATATTTAATAATGATCTCTTACCTAGTTGATGACTGGACAGATTGTGTAGAAATGCAGGAAATTAGCTTTAGATGCTCCCAAAAATGGGAGGAGCGTAGGTTAGGTCCTCCCCCACTTCTAAAACCAAAGTTGCGTCCCTGAACACATGCATATCTGTATTCCAATACATTAGGGCCTAATGAATTTATTCCAATTTACTGATTTCCTTATAAGAACTGTAAAAGGGGAAATCTTTTAAATTGTTGCATGTTGCCAGTAGAAACAGTGTCATAAGATAAAGTGCTACCCAGTTAACTGTATTGTAGCCTACATGCAACACTAGTTCTCATCATGCTATGTTGCTGCATTTGTTCCTAGAACACGATAAAGGGAAAAGAAAATGCAGAAATTCACAGTGACAAACTTATAAATACGTCTTTGAAGTGGCAACTTCGTTTACCACATCTGAAAACTGAATTTAGCAAATCAAGCCTTAACCCAAGCGTAGGCCTATCAGAGGACTTCTGAGACTGTCACAGAAACACGGGGAGTTATTTAAAAATGCAACACTTGAGGAAAGAAAATACATTTTTAAATAAAGGCCAGCCTCAATTTTCCACGAGGCTTCTGATGAGCCCAGTCCCAGGAGAGGCAGCATTAAAGGTACAGTAATTAGCAGAGCCCGGCTAGCTCTGATTAGTCCACATTAGCTTTTTACAGTTAACATATGGGCCATTTCATTTCTCTGTGACGGTGTTCCCTGATAGAAAATGTTTAAAGGGGGAGGAATGGAGAAAGGAGTTTGTCCTCAAGTGACACAGTCATATGCTATCAATATGCTGCCATGTTCTTTTGGAGCTGGGGTTGTGTTTTAATAGGCCTGGTGGTTAGAACGTGGCAGGCGTTTCATAGGGACAATGTATTGTTATGCCTCCATTTCTTCTTTTTGAAGGATTTTTTTACAAATTTATTTTTTTACTAAAGAAGGCAGACGTCCGTTGCCATGAAGCTCTTCCAAAAAGGAACAAAGGGGGGCTATTCCAAAACAGAGTGGTCGACAGTTATTATATGAAATCACCACACATAGAGAGTCTTGGCTGGGAGAAGGAAAACAAACCGGCCACATTCCCCCTGTACTGTAGCCTACTCTGACTCACGTCTTGGTTATGGAGTTGGACAGAGGGGTCCCAAGCTGAACGTAGTGTCATATGGCAGAATTGTCATTCTTCTGTTACCTCTCCCTTATTCACAGACCACTCTGCAGTTAACCCTGCTCCTATTATTTATACTGCCCTATTTACATTACATATTTATGTTGCCAATTACTTTAAGCATATCCTTCCTACTCTCCGTCCAACACTTCGACAACCCCTTTTAACAAAACAAGCAAATGGATGAAACATTCCCATGCAGCAAAAACTCGGTCTCTTGGATCCAAGACCGCATTCATGTTTTTTGTCAAAAGTTGTGTAGAGAGTGAAATGTGGCGCTGAAATCATTGGTGGCCTGCCGGGCTCGTTTGGTCTTCGAAAGTGTCTCTGCGTGCCAGGAGGGAGGTCACCCAAAGCTGGAACTCGTTCTGTCTTTTATTCTCTGTGGAGATTTAGTGAAACACAACCACAAAGCTAGTTTAAGTATGTCACTCTCCCATCGTTCTCCCAGTTCTCTGCCAAGGCATGAGACATCTGATTCAGAGAATAATGAAATGCAGAAAAATGGCTTTCCCATAATTAGACTTTCTCTTATCTCTGCTGAGCTCTGTAAAAAAAAAAATGCGCATTCCATAATGGCATAGTCTTTGCATTGGCTTTTAAAAAGTGTATAAACAGAAACTTCTGTTAGGGGGTATGAAAGCAGTTGGCTGATTTGAAACTGATGTGAATGCTGTCGTACAGTACCACACAGCTACAATTGTATCTCTGGATTATTTGTACACTCAATCCATATGGAGATATGCTGACTGAGAAACGCTTTCTGACAGTATTTACACAAATCACGTTTCTCCTCAACAAATACAATAGTTGGTTGATACCCTACCAGAAGATGCAGTGATCTTGATTTAACTTGGAACATTTTGATTGGACGTGTGTTTGTCATACTAGACAGGGCTCCTGTTGCTTTAGCCTTATCTCTACATGCTCTTCCTCAAATAAGCTCTACAGGGAACTGATTAGTACATCCACAACGGGTCATCTCCCCAGCCCTATAGTGCTGTTGAGGAGTATGAAAGCATGGCACCTTATTGCCTTTCAAACGACTCTCAACCTACTGGGAGTAAGTCTAATTAATTATTTGAATCAGGTTCTTTTGACATACTTTGACTTTCAAAGTGGCTTTAAAGTGGCAGCTTCAGAGTGGAAGCTCTTTGGACTGGTAGTCTATGATACTATATGCTACAGATGCTGTAAGTGGTTGGTGCTTGAGGGTGTGTCTGGACCATCCCAAATTACATAGATCCATTAGTCCTCCTGGTATAATGATATTGATTTAGGACATGTTCTGGGACAACTGTTGTCATTGTTGCAGTATTGCAGAGTTGTCATCATACTGATATTTAGACATTGTAAAATGGATGACCACATTGACAAAAATGTATCTACACAGTCTATGGCTTTCTTGGGGTTTCTGCATCCACAACGAAGACAAACAATTTTCCTTGAGGGCAAGTCTGCAGTGTTGGTAAACCTGTGACTCCTGCTGTATCTTAAAAGACAAGGGACTCCTACTCCAGCCGAAAAGACAAAAATAGCACACGGCACAACAAAGCTTTGCTCCCAGAGAGCAAATGGTCAGAGCAGACAGGGAGTGTGTTTCATGTGGTCTCTAGTCATATAAGTAGGAGCAGAGCAGCTGTGATCTGATAGTGATGGAGAACACCTTGTCTGAGTGAGTCTGCCCTGGCCACTAGTGACCAGCAGAGGGTGCTGATTCACCCCACCCTTCCTCTGGTCTGACGTAGAGCAACGAAGAGCTGCTGACCAGCTTTGGATCAGTCTGGATAAATCAAAGCAAACATATTGACAAAAAGCCTAAACAAAGTATTTTCCTAGATTAAAGATTTTTCCCGATCTTCATCAAACATCCAGGAATTAGATTCACTCTTGAATTAAATGATCTGAAACCGATTGGTTTGTGTATATCAAACAGGACTTGTAGACGAATCGATGTGAACAATATCCAGGATAGAGGTCAATACACCCACCAATAATCTGTTGTGATTCTCTTGTCGTGAATCTCTCAGGTGTTTCAGATCCCTGTAACTTCTTACAGTATACAGTGCTGTACAGAAAGTGATGTGAGAATAGAATAAGGGGTTCACTGTGTACAGTACTGGACATGATGGCAACTTTAAAAGTGACACATTTAAATGGCATTACATAAGTCCAGATTAGGGAGCCTGTTTTAATTGCGGCCGTGCTTTGAGGAGCAGGGCTGTGTAATAGGAGCTGACAGACGTATGATATGAGTCCTGTGATCACTTATTAGACTACAAAGGCTGTGGCTGCTCCTCTCTGCACTGCTCGCCCTCCCATTCATTTACACTGTGATTGACTGTTTTATTTCAGGGACAGCTCCATTAGTTATATTTCGATGAGTGGTCGTTCGTCAGAGAAAATTATTAAAAGTAATCATCTCATCCGGGTTGTCTCTCTCTCTCACTCACTCACACGCTCACACACACTGTGTGTGTGTTTCTGTGTGTAGGTAGGCTCCTCTGATCACCCAGTATTCATGTTACATCATTGTATATGTTTGTTTAACCCTTAAAACAGACATTTGCAATTGGAGGAGGAAGGGAGACTTTTTCCAATGTGCTTGTGGTTTCATACAATGCATATGAAAAAGAAAACCTCAGTGCTCATATTCAAAGGATTATTTTTAATTTCCAAGTGTGTCTGAGACAGGCCCATTTGCATAGAGCCTGTCTCAGACACACTTGAGGATGATGCTCATTCACAGGCTTGAACGCATCACACAGGCACACACAGATAACTTAACATAGTATCATTACTTTTGTCAATACTTCTTTCATGATACTGTAGCTATGCAGTATAAGGCAATGGAAGAGCCAGACCACAAAATAAGCTATTTACTAGTATGCATTCACTATAGCACAATTCAGAAATCACAGTTTGGGTTCTGGGTTCAAGAAGTGTAACTAACAATATAGTCAGATATAAATGCTATTAAAACTTTAAGATAAGGTGTAAATCCTCACTATTAATAATATATTACACAAATACTAGCAACTAGCTCCAAGCTTTAGGCACAACAGGTCCTCTTGTCTGTTCATGAATCCATCCATTGCTGTAGATAAAATGTCCTTATCACTTCTTCTCCAGACCGAAGATCTCTGGGCTCTCAATGAGGATGAACTCCACTATCTGGTTCTGATAAACCATGTTGACCGCCATGTTCCCACAGTCCAGCTCAGGCCACATGAGTGTCGGGCCAAACACGATGCTGATGCCTTGTGTCGACATCAGGTTTTTCCGTGAACACGTCAGAATCCTGCAGAGAGATAATGGTTAAATTATCTGGGAAAACAAGAGAGAGCTTTGATTTAGATGGTTGAGATTGAAACAATGGGATATTAACTCATGAGTCACGAAACGAGTCTTTTCAAGTCAACATCAATGACCATCACAAAAACAGACATCTCATTGCTACCGGAAAATGTTGGATCATTTCTGCACACATTCAGTAGATTTGTTAGCAAGGCTGATTTTTACCCTTCAATGGCCCCTGTTGAAAACATCTCTTATTTCAGTATTGGTAACTCTGTATATCATCTGTGCACCCAGCTTTGTGTAATCAAAGATCCAAAGATGTGTACTTTCACTTCGTGCCACACATTCAGCACCGGCAGTCAACTGCGGAACATCTATTGACTCTGATGTATCTGAATAGGGAAAGTTACAAAATAAATCTGGATGGAGTTTCAGTGTAGAGAGGAGGTCTGGAGAAGGTTTGGGGACTGGATAAAACAGGGGCAGGAAATTAAGAAGCACATGCAACTCTTGTACATTACGTACATGCTGTACGATTCTATGCCGCAATGAGGAAACTGTAGATGATATTCTCTACTGTACAATCTGTAGTGACCTGCTTTTGTTTCACTGTACAGATTGCCTCGCCTTCTTCCTTGGCCATAATCCATTAGATATACTGTATATTCCATTACCTTGACATGAGCAGTATGCTATGCAGGGTGTATATGAGGACTCAGTGGTTGTACTTTCTGGAGAAAGCACAGAGAACGTGATACAGGGAGGCTTTTTGAGAAGTATTCTTCCTGAGCTGAGGCTTGGCTGTGGGACAAAGACCCAGGCAGGCCCAGGCAGGGGGACCCACTCCGCTCCAGTCTCTACTCCCTCTGTGGAGGAGGCTGCCGCCCACAGGCCTCTGGGCCCATTATGGAGTGAGGCCTGGAACGGGATGGAAGGGCTGTGGCGTGGGGCGCATCTCCAAGCTGTCAGTGGGATCTTGACGGAGCGTTCTGAGGTGGGATGGGGTCCCTCCTTGCCCAAAACAGATCCACACAGGGCCTCTCAGCAGATAATTGCATCCAAAGGTATTGTCAGGGTGCCAGGATTAGGCACTGCAGTGCCTGAAGCTGGTCTTTTGGAAAGCCCTAAGTGATGTTATCTATGGCTTACATGTCATAAAACAAAAAGCAAAATAAAACAACAGTCTGAATATCTTTTCCATTGCCTAAATGTAGTGCACATGTATAGTAAGAAAACACACTAGAAAAGTTCAATTTGATTTCTTTCCCTTTTTCCCCAAAGTATGGAGTTAGTATTCTTTGTGACAACTACTATAATAGTTAAGTTAACATAACATCTAGCCGATGTAAAGGCAGATGTACTGGTATGCAAGAGCTCAATCAGAATAGACATCTCAGATGGACTGACATTCACATTAGGGATAGTCTGTCTAAACAGTTGATTTCAGTGCTACAGTATATGTCAATAAAACACATGCCTGGAAAGGTCACGATCAGGCTGTATCTCTCACCAATGGAAATATGCCTCTAAATCGTTAATCATGTGGGATGGTCAACATCTTGCTCTGCCACATGTCATTATAATATCGACCCAGCGTGTTCATACCATGCATATTTCTCAAGCTCATTACTAAGAGAAAGACATGATGATGATCCAACCTGACACAATCATTATGAATAATTATCCTCATCTCACTTTAAGCCAAATTTTTTTATTTTCCATAAAATATGCTATCATGCTACGGTGTCAGAGCGAATCTGTATCAATGTGCTGTGGTAATTTATGTATATTAATAATGTTCAGAGTGCTAGCTTTAGCAATACAATGTAGCTAGTACTGAACAGTGTCTCCCCTGTGCCATAATGCTAGTAAGGCACAGAACACTGATGTCTTGGAAGGAGCTATATTGTGAAAAGAGTGCCATAATTGATTCCAGACGAGAGCACTTACGTTCACAGGTGGGAGTGTAATTGCAGGAAGTGAAATTCACTGCCACCTATTTATCGGTGCTAGCAAAGCAGAATTAGAGATTTACTGTCACCGCGTGCATGTACTGTACGATTCTGGTCAAATATATATTTTAGGGGATGACTGGGAAAAACAAAGATTACTGAACGCACGTACTTGAGGTGGACAATATGATGTGCAAGTGCTTTTTATTTTATTTTAGACTTTCGAAATGCAGTTGTATTCACCTGATGAATAGAGTTTCTATCCATGCACTTACCATTACTGTAGGTCTGTGTCTTTGCATGTATTGTGTGTCCATGTGACTAAGTGTCTTGGAGTGTGTCTTGGAGTGAAACCTGATTAAAATGTGTACACGCTATAATTTCCTATTTATGTCTGCAATTAACCTCAGCCCTGTGCCTGTGTACAGTACATCACTGTTCTCTGCCTGTCTGACCATCAGCGTTTTAACTTAATTAGAACACTGCGATGATCTAAGGGTCTGGATTACCATGCCTAATGGTTCACTAATGATCTCAAATAAGGCGACTCAATTATTAAAGTAATTCCACTGTATATTATTATTATTCATTATTAAAGTAATTCCACTGTATATTCACAGAAGGAATACATCACCTTAGTTCTCAGGATCATTCTGCCTCGGCACAACGGAGACTGGTATAACTTTGTGTAGACTAGCTATTCCTCATCTCCTCTTCCTCTGACTACAACGGCTACAACCTCTAACACTAGCTATACTTACAGGAAACAAAATCACACTTCAAATACTTCACACCCAAACTTGCAAGTAATGACTAGTCACCAACACCCTGGCACAGTGTTTCCAAAAAGCCATGGTGGCATACACAGCTCATATCAGCAATGTCCATCCTACCCTACCCAGAGAGCTGACCAGAGGGGACTCGTGATTTGATCTGACGAATCATTGATGTCTCCTACATGAGCTGACGTGCACGGCCCAAGATGCCAATGGTAATTAATTAGCATCTAGTTTCTCCAGGCGGGGCATGACAGAAAATGAGAGCTGGACCATGATGGGGTCCCCTCCTTCTTTTCCACCTCCTCCTCCTCCTCCTTGCCTGGAAGGCTCCTCCTAATTGGGTCAGGATCACTGACTCCTTCAGGATCATGGGACAGATAATAAATTGAGGTGGGGATGGGAAGAGAGAGAGAGGAAGGGGCAGGGAGCCGGAGGAGGTGGGGACGAGGAGGAGCGGGGATGGGGGGGGGGTGGTCTAAAGCTCGAAGGTTGAAACTATAAGTGTCAGTCTCGTAAAGTGAACAGACAGCGCCCCATTTGATCTGAACTAAAAATACCCCATGGGACCAAACATTTGAGTTGAAGTGTTGAAAAGTTTCCAAGCAGCGAACATCTTCTTGGTGCACTATGGTTAAACAACACTGCATTGGATCATGGCAGTTGAGAGCCAATCATAAGAGCTGTCCTAGACAGACCTATGTCATCCATTCTGGTTCAGCAGCACCCATTGATTTTGATTCCTCTCCTAGCCTTGGCTGAGGCTACCTATCACACCTATAGAGGTTTGTTTTCCACTCTGTAGTAAGGTCAGCAGGAATTGAAAGCCCATGGATTTTTTTAAAGCCCTTGTGGTAAATGGTACCATGAACAGCAGTGACAAAAACACTTACAAAAAGGAGAATAAATAGAATGGCTAAGTGAAGGTACACTTCAGAGAATCTGGTTTCCTTGACCACATCATCACAATGCAAGTACACAGCTCGATATTGAAGCCAGACCCTATGGATCGGGGGGGGGAAAGGAACACTGGTTCCACACAGGCAGAGAATGAAGCCACAACAAAGCAGTCAGAAAACTTCATAGACTCCTACATTACTGAAGGCACAGACAACCCAGCCAGGACCGAAATAAAACCGCTCAGTGAAGCCTGGGATCATAAACCACTCTTCCTTCTGGAATAAAAGTAGTTTAATATGGGAGGCAGGGACACATTCACACACTCTGTAATCTCATTTGATATCCTCGATAAGGCAACATGCACCACTGATAAGCGTTTGTCAGCGTAAACTTCGTACTCTCATTCTTTACCTCTAATTGTCTTCATAAGATTTTCTCAGTGTTCCCTGGCAATCTCAGAGAATTCTTTATACACTGTGCCTGTGCGCCCTCCAATGCTGCTATGCTCTTCTCTTTGGGGGGAAAAGGCAAATAATACATGTAAAAAAATCACACATGATCCCAATTTACTGTGGTCTGGTGTGAAATTTAGATTAGGCAAACGCATCTAGCCTATGAGAAATAAAGAGTGGAACTGGAAGTGAACGCGGTATGGAGCGAGACAGAGAGCGAGAAAGAGGGAGAGAGAAATAAGTGAATTAGAGCTAAACCACATCAATAGGTAAGGGTGTGGTAGCCAAAGTCCTGGATCTGGTCCCTAGGGGCCCGTTCTCCTGCCATTCTGTCACATGAGACGTTCTGGCTTGATTATTTGCATGGTGAGAGGGCAGGGAGAAGTCATTTTGTGGTGGGGGCAGACTTGGAGGCACTGCCTGGGATTTACTCTGTCCCCACAATCCCCGCGCAATGAAACCGTGTGAGCAAAACAATGTGTCAGTAACATTACTTTACTCAGTCCATTGATAGTTTTTATGAGGATATTATTCAACATATTCTATTATGCAAAGCTGCATAAAGGAGCTGCAAAGAAGAGCTGAGAAGGACTGAGAAATAGGATAGAAATGCCGCTGAAACCATTCCTTGAACTAGGTGTGTCATTGCCGAAAGAGAGAGGGGGAACGAGAGGTAGAGATAGGAAGATAGAGAGAAAGGAGAGAAAAAGAAAGAGCGAGAGGAGGGAGACAGAAATAGAGAGAGAAAGAAAGAGAGAGATAAAGAGATAGAGATGTTTTGGGGTTATCTCTGCAGGCAATTCTGCATGGGGATATGAATGGGGGATTTGGACTTATTGAGGGACCTGGCATTCGAAAGCAAACAGACAAACACACACACGTCCTCTGCTGTAGCCAAGGGGTATGTTCCAGTTAGGGAGGGGCTCATCAATCTAAAATGAGTCATTTGGCCTCCTGTGTGGGGTGGTAAATATGGAGAAGGGTAAGATGGGATAGAACACCTCTCCTGGGACATGGGTTTAGCCATATGGCCCCTTTAGCCTGGCCAGGACAGTCAGAGTGGACCGGGGCCAGGCAACTTGCACACGCAGGCAGCACTGAGGTCATTTCCCCCTGTCCTACACACATGGGGCCGGGATGCCATGGTCGGGTGGAGGGAAGGGGGATAGGAGGGTCATACGTAACTTTCTCCAGAGCTTGATGTTTTAGTGTGACCTCTCCGTCACCCTTTACTGTACGTTTGACCCTCTGTTGTCACTCTACTTTTTAAAAACACTGGGCTAATAGAAAAAAATGACTGTTTATGAGTTAGTAGTACTACTACTGTAGTACTATCGCATTCGCCTACCGCATTCTACAATCCATCCGAATTCTGGACATTGAATACAACATGTTCCGGCTGTGCTCCAATGACATTAACAGGCTGTCAACTTACTTCTGCAGGTGTCTGAAGAGTACTCTCATGGTGTCCTGGTTGGGTTTAGGGAGCTGAAGTACTAGCTTCTTTATCACCTGCACCTTCTGCTTGCCAGCCTTCGTCTCTGTTCCGAAGGAAGATTTGGAGGAATATCGTTAAGTGGCAACACTATAAAGATTGATTATCCAATTGTAGATGTTTGTCTGATTATTCACATTCAATTCAAGAGTAAGTGAGACTTTACTTAGTTTAAAAAAAAATGGATGGTCATTATTGTTATTACTGGAAACCATTAGAGCCTTTCTGTTACTGTAACACAACACTTGGCTGACCAATTAGCCATCCCAAGGGAACCTCCCAGTCTCCAATGGGGAGTCAGATGGGCCCTTACCCATAATGCCTTATATAGATGGCAAACTGTTTGGCGACATTGTGTCTGACCTATGACCCTTATAAATTGGTAGCATCCATCATGTTGTGCTAGCTGATGGGTAACACTCTTAAGACTGCACCTCCTCTCCTGATACACACTGTTCTGTAAGAGGAATACACCAATGAAATCTCTCAAACAATGTGCATGTCTTTCAATGAGACTTTATTTGATTGTAATCAAAACAAATGGAAATCTAACACTATGGTCAGATGAGTTAGATAATCCCAGGGAGAAAATCCTCGATGATTTAGTCCTCATAGGGGCCAGGCCAGGTGGGGACGTCAATACAACCAGTCCAGGGATCAAGCTCCTTTTCCAACCCTGAATTCCACCCCAAAACAACTTTGCGTTAATCTGAACAGATGTTTGCTTTCTGTATTGCTACTCCATTTAGGAAGAGTTGGGGAAACACGTGTGAATGTGTGTGTTTGTGTTGATGTATTTGCTGAAGAGGGAGAGAGTGAAAAGTACTAAAATAGTTTTTGTTATAAAACAAGACAAATCCAGTCCTCAATCCCTGATAAATATGACAAGAAACTGCAACACTCAGTAACACATCTATAGTCCAAAAACTGTCCCACCCACTGTGGCACTACAGCCATGCAACACCTCCCATCCATCTGTTGAAACCTGCTACCTGTTTTTTTTATATCGACATCCTGCAAAGAGGTGACAATAACCTCATGCCTGTTCTACCCTCCCTGTACTCACTGCTCAGCATCCTTCTCTGACCTCCAGAGGAACCCACAGGTTAGGTTAACACTAATGGCCTAATGGAGTCTACTCAGCTCTGCTTGTTCTCATTACCCCAGGTTGTTAGCAGACAGAGCCGCAGAGCGAGGCGAGGACAATGTTTGGCCCCCTGTCTGTCGTACCGTGGAGGCTCCCCTTGAGCACGGCCAGAGCAGATGTCTGCGTGTACACCGAGCTGGCACAGGCACAGGTAGCAGATGCCCACGTCGGGTGCCAACCCTGCCAGTTGGGCACAGATGGACAAACCCGTTCTGGGAGAGAGAGTAGGGCCCCTGACCTTCTGCTCTAGGTGAGCCTAGCCTGAGCTACGCTCTGCGCCGGCCCGGCAGGATGGAATGTGTGGCAGCTTTCCCTGCCTGGCGGACAGGCTGTCACTCTGAACAGAGTTTTCCTGTTTAGTTTTTGTCCTCAGAATTAACTATGACTGGAAGTTATCACTGAGATTATCTGAATTGACTAGAGATGACCCACTCTGAAATAGATCAGGCAATATATCTGTTAAGTACAATGCAGAACTGTTTATAAGAGGCACCTGCTGCTACACAACTAATCAATAGTAGGCCTCACCCTAAAATATTTAATCTAGTCTACATTACTGGCACAAAGGACATGATTCATTCATTACTTTGCCGTTGGTGGCTGACATATTGGAGATGCCCCTCAGCTCACCATTGTGGACAGATGGCGAGGACAGTGTCATTAATTTAAAGCAGGCTGAAATGCCCTGTTAGGATTATAGCATCTACATTTGCTGATTCACTCCAATGTACCACACACTGAAACATACAACCTGACCCAAAAGTCACACAGGGTCATATAATATGGCACTGGATGAGCAATGGAGCCAGATGAATACGGTAATACTGCTCTTCACACAACTACTCTAAACCAGAAGATCATTTTCAGCCTTCGTATAAATGAAGTTGTGATTATTTAATTGACTGAGCTGACTTTTGGCAACCATAGCAAGCATAGAACATTAAGTGTGATACCATTTCCTGGAAGACCCTATTTCTTTTTTTTTGCAAATCCAATATGGTTATGAATCTGGCATGAACAGGAGTAAAGCCTCTCAATGATGGGAAACATCTCAAGGGATCGAGCGTACCCCACAGAAGACTAAACGAACATTAGTCATGTCAACTTTAGTCCCCGGCTGCAGCATTAGGCAGCTTTTGGGCACCTAGAGGGGATTGAGTGATTTATGAGCTGCTATGACAACAGACCATTACAACTCCCCATCCAGGTCTGTATACAACAGCACAAACAAACATGGCTGTGCCAATGAAAATCAATACTGTGTATGGGGTGTAACCCAAGGAATAGTCCTTTGATCCCAAACAAATATTTAAGAATTGCTGATCTGTATAGATTGGAACAAGAAGGTAAATGTCAAACAAATGCATACAACCTTTTTTTTGTAGTCTGCTGTAAACTGTGTATGTGACAAATAACATTTGATTTGTTTTGTTTTGAGGTATCAAGTTGGGACAATAAGATTTATGGAATTGTCGACATTTTTGCATTTGTGCAAAGCTACTTTCCCAGTTATTAAACATTCGCAATGTAAATCTTAAAACCCAATGTTAGTCATTTGAGAATGTCAATAGCTGTATATTCATAGAGATTTCTGTGAGAACCAATTACTGTACAATAGCCTCAAGTTTTTCTTCTCTTTTCGATTTCTGATAAGTGTTTCAATCGGTGACACAGTGACTAGATACACATTCAGCATCTAAACCTCTGTGTATATAATCCCATTATAAACGGGGGAACTGTATTTTGTTTCAGGAAATCTATCCGTACAACCTCATCTCCAGGCTTAGTGTACTGCATGGCTCACTAAAGCCCCGTCAAGGCAAATATTAGCAGAAAGCAAATAATCCTGCAGGTTGTGATTAAGATTTTAAATGGATCCCAATTGTGTGCTTTTGGTTAATGAATAACAAAGTCTTGGAGGATGGTGTCTGTAATTTATTAAACATGAAAAGCTCCTTGATGAAATATAGAAACTAGATATTTTTGCATTTCAAACGATTTGCATGGCCAGCTTACTTGCATGCAAATTTGTTTTTAGAGCGTTATAAAAAGAAATGAACTAATAAGTACCATTGAATGCCCCCATTTCATGAAAAGGTAGTATCTTCAAGTATCTTGATCAAAGGTAAAACCTAATTATGAGGAATTATTATTCTCAAACTGAAACGTTACCTACCAATTGAAGAAGTCTCAGCACAGTAGTACAGAAGTGCAGAATTTCTAGATATTTTTTTTTCTCATTTGTTCAATCTTTAATTGCATATTCATGAGAGTGCTTTGCACCACATTCCCCATTACAGAAAATACACAAACATAATTAATACTCATTATGAACACAGGTCCTAAGTTAATAATCCATCTGTGATTATGATGAGTGCTCTGTATGCTCTCAATAAGTCAGAAATAGAAACAAACCAAACAATGTGAAACTAATAAAAAGCACTCCTTTCTATGCTACAGGACTTGTAGGGCTCTTTGCTCTCTTCCTTTCTGTGATGTGCACTTTGTATTTGAGTTAGACTATAGAATGCTATTCTCTCCTACTGTAATGGTGATTATCAACTAAAGTACGCCAGATCATAAATACGTGCAATTATTCATATGTAAATGATGTGTTTCTTTGAAGCTTGAGAAGTGGTGTGTAACCCAAGATGACCTGGAGATAGCGAGGATATCACCATTATAACCACAAACGCATTTCAAACAGATACCAGACACTACAGAGAAATGTGATTCTCTCTTACGTTTGTCATGTACAGGCATTTTGTCTTCCCTAATCTACAGTATTATCATAAATACTGAACCCACATTGGTAAAGTTATTGCTTAAGTGGGTGAATCAACCAACCCCAACTGAGACACAATAGATTCCCTCGATTCTCTCTGCAGTAATGTTTTTCTGCTGCGTTTCTGTTTCTGTGTCAGTATGGTGAATAAATAAGAGCCATGTATAAAACTGTGCTAGCTAGTTAATGAAGAGAAAGTCCCTGGCTTGGTGGAGATGCGGAGGGAGCAGTATTTAGACTTCTCTCCTCGTCTGTGTGGCCCAGTTACTAACTCACATGACTCCATTTCCATGGTTACTGAGGGCATAGACAAGGACCAAACAACTTGGGAAAATATGCATCTTTTTCTAATTAGCATTTTTGAATTAACAGCAGAAGAATTTTAAGGATGCCAGCCAATCTAAAGTTCTGGGAGCCAAACATTTTAATACAATCACTTATGTTTAAGAGAGTTCCAATCTTTGTAAATATCAACAGTTAAACACACACATGAATGCATACAGATAGCATCCACTCATCCATGAACATGTAACATCTTAGTTCTTGTAACCAGTGTAAAAATGTCTCAACTCAAGACTCCGCTCCTCCCCCGAAACATTTACACTTTTACGGCAACACTATCAATGCCGCCACCATCCTCTACAAAACTATAGAAGCAGCGCTCGAACGAGATCAAGCTCAATTCACCAGTGTTTGCATTGATTTGCTTGCGAAACAAAAAGGAGCGTTTGTCTGCGAGACAGGTGGCTGGAGATTCCAGATACCCCTCTCCGATACTGAGGCCCACATGAATAATAGAACGTGGTAAGTTGGTGCCAGGATCACGGCCTGCAAACACAGCTGCTCCTCTCAGCCTTCCAAGAATGAACAGCTCACTTGGAAGGGAGACAGGGAGACAAGGCCTGCATGGACACCACCTGAGGACCTCAGACTGAACAACTCATCAAACCTACGGGGCTGAGAGGGAGGGAGGGGAGGGAAGGGGGCATCTGTTCATACAAAAGTAGAGAGAAAACAAATGAAACAGGAGACCAGAGAAAGAAAGAAAGAAAGAAAGAGAAAGAAAGAAAGAAAGAAAGGGAGGTGTCAGACTGAAGATATGATAAGTGTTTGCATTGTGCTTAGGATATTTAGGAGATAACAATATCATGTCTCCATTATCCGTGGCTGAGAAAATCCTTTCATATGATGTGAATGGACTGGACTACATCCAATGCTACACTCTCCATCATGTTGTAGTACTTGTAAGTCTTTTTGTCCAATGGGACCCAAGCGCTTGGCCCATGATTCCGGTAACGACACTGCCCATTCGTAACAACACATGCACACTGGCCATGGTTCCAGTAAGCTGCAACACTGTTGGCTCTTGGAACGGTGGTTTCAATTAGAGACCTGGTGATGTGTACTGAAACCTGCCTAATCAGCTCACCTCCCGTCCACACAAGCCACGGACCCATAGGAACTCCCCGTAATGCAACCCCATTACAGGGCCAGCCAGCAATGGGCAACGTGACTCTAATGATGACAACCCATCATCTCCATCACCAGGAGACTCTCTCCCTGTCTCAAGGTCTTAAATGGGACATGAAGTCAAACAACTGTTTACTAATAATGTGTTGGCTGCAGATTAGGCCTTGCTCTCATGTTCTGGACAGTTCAACCAGCTCATTATCTTGGACTAGGACTAGGTCGTCTTAAATGACGTGAGGCAGGTGATTGCCATGTGCTGATGCTAAATCTTCACAGTATTTTTTTTCAGTATCTTTGCAATATAAATTAATGGTGTACGTCACCATATGGTCACTAATGCATCTATTTAGCTGCACAACTACATTCACTTAGTGGCGAATCTGTAGTGACTCCACCCCTGTCCGTTTCATCTCTACAGCGGAGCATGGCGTACCAGGTTATCCTAATTACACCTCCTGCTATGAAGGGCTTCCTACACTGCTAATTAGTTGTCTAAACGCTGTCTGAGACTCATCAGCCGTGCACATACTTATCTGATTAACTGGATGTAACCACCTTGAGCGCCAGAGGGGATTCTGGCCTACATTCTGGAGCATGTAAATATTTATTGCCAAATTATAGCACCACCTTGGGATTGTTTTCGCAATCTGTTTCCGGGGGCTTCGAGGGTCTCAGAGAGAATATTTGGGTATGGGATGGGACAGCATTGACAACAGCAGGCACTTTTGTTCAAATGACACATATAGAACAAATGAAAAAATAAATAAGGGGTAGAAGAAAAGGCATTATTCAATATAATTTCCTTATGTTTCATCCATGGAGCTCAGGAGAGAGCTGATGCTCCCTGTATTCCAACCCTGAGGTGGGGTTACAGGGCCCAGGTAGCATTTAAACACAAGTGCACAACTTTTAACAGTATTGTTTACACAAGGTTAACACTGGCGTCAGTAGGACGGCAGCTAGGGTGGGAGCCGGAACAATGGCATGATGGGGGTTAATGTGTGGTGGGTGTGTGGTGGGGGTGTGTGTGTGTGTGTGTGTGTGTGTGTGTGTGTGTGTGTGTGTGTGTGTGTGTGTGTGTGTGTGTGTGTGTGTGTGTGTGTGTGTGTGTGTGTGTGTGTGTGTGTGTGTGTGTGTGTGTGTGGTGAAGTAGAGTGGAAGTACGTCGACACATGACTGTGTCAGATCTGATCTTGTGTTAGTATCTGTCTGGACTGCCAGCCCTGGCTGTCGTGACCTTTGACCTGTGGAATTCCCCCCACTAACCACTAGGGGATGTCAGGGGTGCGAGAGAGAGGTGACCCACCTCACAGTTCGACAGCGACCTCTTTTGACTGGACAGATCGAGAGAGGCAGAGAACTCTGCAACCTTTTTGAGACCACCTGGTGTAAGTGGAGTCAACGATACAGTACATTGTACATGAAGCACAGAAAGAAATCCTGTACATACTGTGTAGATCTATCTGAATGTTTGAAGAGTTTACTCACCGCCTCCAAATGCAACCTAAAGTTCTAACTCTGAGGTTGTTCTCCTCTGGGCCCATACATACTGTATGTGCCAAGTGACCATGTGGAAAGATGGCTATTGATTTCACCCCTGTTGCTTAGCAGAGAGTGGAGTATCAACTTAGCATACTGTACCACGGCTCAATCCTCAGTGGTCTTTCTCTCTCTCAGCCTCTCTGAATGAAAAATCGTTTAGTGTTTAAGTGAGCTGCCTTGAGGACAACGTTTCTAGAGGCAAATAAAAGCGCATGGAGTACAGTATAAACAGGATTAATGCTAACACACCACAGGGCCTGATGCATAAGTTACTATGTAAAACCCAGGCAAGCCTGCCTATTTCACTGGTAGAATAGCAACCGTTACACAGTTCTGACACAAACCGTTATTAATCTGGATCTGGAGAATTTCATTGCATTCCATATTTTCAGTCTTCTTGACCTCAAAATGAAAGTGACTGAAATCTGACTGCAAGCGCAAGCTTTGCGAATATGCTGACACAAACTAATGTGCTGATGACAACAGCAAAACATCTAGGCTGTATACTCACTGATGGCCTCCACAAACAGCTCAAATAATGGGAAGGGAAACAGGGGCTCTGGCAGCTCCCGGAAAAACATCTTGAGTGCCCCGGTGACGACGTGGATGTCCTCCCATTGGCTGTCGTCCAGGTTAAACTCCTCCTCTGGGACAACACCAGGAAGAGAGGGGGCAAGAGAGAGGGGGGAAGAGGGGGAAGATTCGGAGAGAGGTGGGAGTGGGAGACAGAGAAAGAGAGAAAGAGAAGGAACAGGAGCAGTGAGAGAGAAAGAGAAAGAGGGAGTGAGAGAGAAAAAGAACAGGAGAGGGAATAGAGAGGGAACAACAAAGCTTTAATTGGGAGAATTTGCAAAGGCTAATTACTATGCTAATGTTTACCTGCTAACAGCGGAGCTCGCTAACAGGCTCCCAGCTACCCAGAGGTCTGATGAAGCCACATGTGTTGGATTGGGTTTCTGTTCTAGACTGACATATACCCTCTGTTGAAATCAGTTAGTTCTGATAGGGCTGAGAATAGAGAAAACCCCTGGTAGTGACAGAGACAGGCCATCAGGTGACGAAGTGATTCAGAGGCACCAGGCTCAATATGCCACAGGAGGAGTGCAGGATGATCCAAAGCCAAGATGACAGGCCTGGAGGTCTGAAGACAGTGGAATGGTACAGCACAAAGTCACATTATGCTGTATGTTGAAACTGGAAATAAGCAATCGTTCGTTTCAGACAACCCTGTTACATGATAATAGGAATAAAGTGCCATGGGAACTTCTGAATCATTTTCATAGAGATAATTATCTTAGAGAGATTTTATCCATCCTTTGAAATTAGAGTAATGTATTTGGCATGTCAAGATCATCTTAGATCTTCCCTTCCATCCTAGGCCAACCAAAAACAAAGGCAATGTGTTGGAAAGCCAGAGTCATAGAGAATTACATAAAGCCAGAAGGGTATTTCTTTTTTTTTCTGCACAGTTTTAGGTACTCCCTAGAAAAAAGTCCAGACTTTCAATTAGCCAGCCTCTCCAGTGTGTGCACTTGACACATCTGAGCTGATTGCTAATCAGCCCATGGTTTCCTTGTTTGTATTGAATCCTGGTACAAAACCCACTCAGGGAAACTGAACCTGCTGCGTTCTATGGTCCTGAAGGACATAGTAGCCTACTACATGGTCAATGTTTTCAACCCACTCTCACTTGAGATTGTACTGTACTGGCTCTCTATAACTATGGGGGTTGGGAGCACATTCAGGATAAATGGAATGTGTGGGACAGAATGCAGGCACATGGTGTCATTGTG
Organism: Oncorhynchus kisutch; assembly: GCF_002021735.2. Classification (NCBI taxonomy): domain Eukaryota; kingdom Metazoa; phylum Chordata; class Actinopteri; order Salmoniformes; family Salmonidae; genus Oncorhynchus; species Oncorhynchus kisutch. The sequence continues at coordinate 46,889,113 of NC_034175.2, read as the reverse complement.
TCAGAATGCTTGGAATGAGCAAAATGTTGATGATGTCACTCTCCCCTCAATGTCCCGCATCACAAACCACTTCTTTAATCTCTAGGACTGCAGGGCACAGTAACAAATAATGGTGTCTCTAAATAAAAAGAAGGTTGCTAGCTACCTCAAGACAGAGAAATACGTTCCAGAGTGATAAATTAGGCTAAAGGTCAACCAGTCTATTCTTTATCCTCAGAGCCTGGACAACAACAAATGTTCTCTTGTTGGTTTGCTGGAGAAATGCCCCAGGAGTCCCTTACAGGAAACATTGGATAATTCAGATGAAGTACGTAGACGTGTTTCACTGGAGGCCCAGATCTGACTTGAATTCTCATGAGGGATGCTTTATCCTTCCTTTAACTCTGAAAGATCCCATTCTTAAGGTATTCATCAATCATTTTTTATTTGCCAAAGAATGCCTTGTGATCCGTTACTCATTCACCATCAATAGGTCTCTACAGTTATTCATAATTAAGTAGAGTTACTCAGTAACTACCCAGAATCATCCATGATTATTGAAGATGGCGCCAGAGAGGATGGCTGCTGTTTAATTTGCTCTTAACCAACCGTGCAATTTTGTTAGTTTTTTTGCATTGTTGGTATCTTATTTTGTACATAATGTTGCTACTACCGTCTCTTGTAACCGAAAATAGCTTCTGGACATCAGAACAGCGATTACTCACCTCGAATTGGACAAAGAATGTTTCTTAAATGTGTCAGACGGGAAGGATATACTCCAAACATCCGAAAAGGCCCTCATCCTGTCATTCGCTGGAAAAAGAAACTGAGATTTTGCGGAAAGAGATCGGGGTGCCTTGTGAGGATCAGGTGACGAGTGGATAATCTGCCGTTCAATCACTGGAAAATAAATTAGATACACTGAAAGCACGTATATCCTAAAAACTGAAATATTTTATGTTTCACTGATTCGTGGCTGAACGATGACATACAGCTGACGGGTTATGCACTATCGGCAGGATAGAACAACAGCTTCTGGTAAGACACAGGGCGGGGACCTATGAACATTTGTAAACAACAGCTAGTGCACGATATCTAAGGAAGTCTCGAGGTTTTGCTTGCCTGAGGTAGAGTATCTCATGATAAGCTGTAGACCACACTATCTACCGAGAGAGTTTTCATCTGTATTAAACGTAGCTGTCTACATACCACCACAGACCGATGCTGGCACTAAAATCGCACTCAATGAGCTGTATACAGCCATAAGCAAACATGAAAATGCTCATCCAGAGTCGGAGCTCCTAGTGGCCGGTGACTTTAATGCAGGGACACTTATATCAGTTTTGATACAAGGACGTTAAATGTGCAACCAGAGGGGGAAAAAAACTCTAGACCACCTTTACTCCACACACAGAGACGCGTACAAAGCTCTCCCTCGCCCTCCATTTGGCAACTCTGACCCTAATTCTAAAATTATATCCTGATTCCTGCTTACAAGCAAAAATTAAAGCAGGAAGCACCAGTGAATCGGTCTATAAAAAGCGGTCAGATGAAGCAGATGCTAAACTACAGAACTGTTTTGCTAGCACAGACTGGAACATGTTCCGGGATTCTTCCGATGGCATTGAGGAGTGCATCACATCAGTCACTGGCTTCATCAATAAGTGCATCAATGATGTCATCTCCACAGTGACTGTACGTGCATACCCCAACCAGAAGCCATGGATTACAGGCATCCGAACTGAGCTAAAGGGTAGACCTGCTGCTTTCAATTAGTGGGACTCTAACCCGGAAGCTTATAAGAAATCCCGCTATTCCATCCGTCAAACCATCAAACAGGCAAAGCGTCAATACAGGACTAAGATCGAATCATACTACACCGGCTCTGACATATAGACTACAAAGGGAAGCACAGCCGAGAGCTGCCCAGTAACACGAGCCTACAAGATGAGCTAAATAATTTCTGTGCTCGCTTCGAGGCAAGTAACACTGAAACATGCATGAGGGCATCAGCTGTTCCGGACGACTGTGTGATCACGCTCTCCACAGCCGATGTGAGTAAGACCTTTAAACAGGTCAACATTCAGGCTGCAGGGCCAGACGGATTACCAGGACATGTACATGTCCAGTTTCAACTTCCACCTGACTGTGCTGCTGCTCCAGTTTCAACTGTTCTGCCTTATTATTATTCGACCATGCTGGTCATTTATGAACATTTGAACATCTTGGCCATGTTCTGTTATAATCTCCACCCGGCACAGCCAGAAGAGGACTGGCCACCCCACATAGCCTGGTTCCTCTCTAGGTTTCTTCCTAGGTATTGGCCTTTCTAGGGAGTTTTTCCTAGCCATCGTGCTTCTACACCTGCATTGCTTGCTGTTTGGGGTTTTAGGCTGGGTTTCTGTACAGCACTTTGAGATATCAGCTGATGTACGAAGGGCTATATAAATAAATTTGATTTGATTTGATTTGATGTACTCCAAGCATGCACTGACCAACTGGCAAGAGTCTTCACTGAAATGTTCAACATTTCCATGTCTGATTCTGTAATACCAACATGTTTCAAGCAGACCACCATAGTCCCTGTGCCCAAGAACACTAAGGTAACCTGCCTAAATGACTACCGACCCATAGCACTCGCGTCTGTAGCCATGAAATGCTTCGAAAGGGTGGTCATGGCTCACATCAACACCATTATCCCAGAAACCCTAGACCCACTCCAATTTGCATACCTCCCCAACAGATCCACAGATGATGCAATCTCTATTGCACTCCACACTGCCCTTTCACACCTGTACAAAAGGAACACCTATGGGAGAATGCTATTCATTGACTACAACTCAGCGTTCAACACCATAGTACCCTCAAAGCTCATCACTAAGCTAATGACCCTAGGACTAAACACCTCCCTATGTAACTAAATCTTGGACTTCCTGATGGGCCGCCCCCAAGTGGTAAGGGTAGGTAACAACACATCCACCTCCCGGCATCGCAGTGCTAGCTGTGCCACCTGAGATTCTGGGTTCGGGCACAGGCTCTGCCGCAGCCGGCCGCGAACGGGAGGCTTATGGGGCGACGCACAATTGGCCCAGCGTCGTCCGGGTTAGGGAGGGTCTGGCCGGCAGGGATATCCTTGTCTCATCGCGCACTAGCGATTCCTGTGGCGGGCCAGGAACAGTGCATGCTGACCAGGTCTCTAGGTGTACGGTGTGTCCTCCGACACATTGGTGCGGCTGGCTTCCGGGTTGGATGTGCGGTGTGTCAAGAAGCAGTGTGGCTTGGTTGGGTTGTGTTTGCATGGCTCTCTCGCATGGCTCTCGACCTTCGCCTCTCCCGAGTCCGTACGGGAGTTGCAGTGATGAGACAAGACAGTAACTACTACCAATTGGATACCACAAAATTAGGCAGAAAAAGGTGGTAACAATAATACATTTTAAAAAACAACAACACATCCAGCACGCTGATCGTCAACACGGGGTCCCCTCAGGGGTGTGTGCTCAGTCCAGTCCCTCCCTGTACTCCCTGTTCACTCGTGACTGCACTGACAGGCACGACTCCAACACCATCATTAAGTTTTCCAATGACACAACTGTGGTAGGCCTGATCACCAAAAACAATGAGACAGCCTATAGGGAGGAGGTCAGAGACGTGATCAAGAGAAAGGAGATGATTGTGGACTATAGGAAAAGGAGGACTGAACTCGCCCCCATTCTCACCGACGGGGCTGTAGTGGAGCAGGTTGAGAGCTTCAAGTTCCTTGGTGTCCACATCACCAACAAACTAACATGGTCCAAGCACACCAAGACAGTCGTGAAGAGGGCACAACAAAGCTATTCCCCCACAGGAGACTAAAATATTTGGCATGGGTCCTCAGATTCTCAAAAGGTTTTACAGCTGCACCATCGAGAGCATTCTGACGGGTTATATCACTGCCTGGGATGGCAACTACTCGGTCTCTGACCGCAAGGCGCTACAGAGGGTAGTGCGTACGGCACAGTACATCATCTGGGCCAGGCTTCCTGCCATTCAGGACCTCTTTACCAGGTGATGTCAGAGGAAGGCCCTAAAAATTGTCAAAGACTCCAGCCACCCTAGTCATAGACTGTTCTCTCTGCTGCCGCACAGCAAGCTGTACTGGAGCGCCAAGTCTATGTCCAAGAGGCTTCTAAACAGCTTCTACCCCCAAACCATAAGACTCCTGAACATCTGAACATCTAATCAAATGGCTACCCAGACTATTTGCAATGCCCCTCTCTCCCCTTTTACACTGCAGCTACTCTCTGTTATTATCTATGCATAGTCACTTTAATAACTATACGTACATATTACCTCAATTACCTTGACACTGGGGCCCCCGCACATTGACTGTACCGGTACCCCCTGTATATAGCCCCGTTATTGTTATTTACAGCTGGTCTTTTATTATTTGTTTTTCTTACTTTTTTATGGTATTTTCTTAAAACTGCATTGTTGGTTAATGGCTTGTAAGTAAGCATTTCACTGTCAAGTCTACACCTGTTGCATTCGGCGCATGTGACAAATACAATTTGATTTGATTTCAACAGAACACACTGTCTTAGTTGTATCCATTGTATCACAAAGAAACCCCCCTAATTGAACCTTATTCAAATCGTGTTGTGTTCATTATATGATATCCAGTAGAAACTGAACTGTATGAAGTCAAGTACTGTCACAAACACTATAACACAGTCAATCACAAGTGAATTAAATGACAGAACATACCTTGGTCAACCAAGAATCGTAACTTCTGGATGGTGGCTAGATTACCACTCACTCTGTAGATGCCATCAGCCTCTAAACCTGGTGGATACAAGTTAGACATTAAACACAAGCAAATTTGACAAGACTACATTTTGATTTGGACTTATATGACCATAAATGACACATTTAGATACAATTCCTGGGTTTTACAATAGACAATGTGTACATTCATTGCAGTGGAATGGATAGTTGACATCTTGCCTAGATAAGGGCTTGGACTTGGACAACATACGGCTCTATTTCACTGTGACATTTTGAGCATTACTTTGATTATAGAGTCTGACTGCCATTTTCTTTTGCATCCAAGTACAGGAGACCAGCCTGCCAAACCAGCTCAACAACATTTGATAGATTGTCATGCTTTCATTGTACATACTCTCAAAAACAAGCCATTTAAAAAATATATACATTAAAAAGTGAACAGCATTTCAATACACAAGGCTGGAGGCTTAAACGTTGAAATACAGGCTAGGCTACAGATTGTAATGCCAAATATTTGAGTCACACTGTTGTCAGTGCAAACTAACACTGCCACTGCATAGAGGTAGCTGGGGCGACACTTTCCTCTGGCCCTTTCTATCAATTGCTCTAATGAATGTCCGTCCACATTCCCGAGCATTTGACAGTGGCACGCTATGTACTGTACTATACCGCTGTCACTGGTGGGGTAACTTGAGGATATGGTTGACTTGAAAAGTAAAGAAGACGTACGTTTCATTCTTTGCAAGGCATTCTTGTATAACGTCCTGGCTATTTTCTGCAGCTCAAGTGTTAAGATGTCCAGAGGAATTTCACCCCAGTGTTTGGCCCTTTGTTTACATAGAAAGCAGTCAGAAGTTGTTTGTTTGTTCTTTCCCTGCTGTGTCCAGAGCCCAGCCAATGGCCTCCCAAATGTTGTTTGTGTGTGTGTGTGTTTGTGTGTGTGTGTGCGAGTGAGTGAGTGCGTGTCTAAAGGTTTATTTTCTAACACACTAAAGTCCATCGTGTATCAAGAAATGCAACAGACCTTTAGATCATAATCATTACAGTTAAAAGACGCTCTTAATCATTATTATTTTCTCAGCGTGTTTATCGGGCCACAGCAATTTTACCCCCAGATAACTAATAGTCCTGAACAAATGTTCAGCCAAAACCACAAACGGAACCCATTACACAAACACATAATTCAGTCTCAATTTCAGCGCGTTATAAACAGTCTGAAGTGGACTCGGAATTGGACGCGGACCAGGAGTGAGTGATTTGGGATGCCGAGGAGCATTTTCCTCAGGGTTCAGCGCCTTTGCCTGGCCAGCTATGTGACGGAGCCTGGGAAACTACCGATCACACACATTGTGTGAGAACACTACGAGTCAATGACCGGGATACACGTCTTATAAAACAGGCACTCTCAACTATAGGTCTTTTCATAGTCACTCTCAAATGTCAAAACAGAGGGGGAAGTGTAAACAGTGGTGAAATGCTGAAGCAGCTACTGTAACTGTATGAGATGAAGCATCACTGAGGTGGACAGGCCGACTCGACAGGGTCAGGGTGTGGATAAGGGTCAAACTCCCAAATACAGGAGGACAATACAGTACATACTTCCCCCACACATCTTATCCATTGTTGATTTATTTCCCATAAACAAAGTATTAATTAAAAATAACAATTTTAGTATAAGTGCATACCTCTTTTTTCGACGGCCTCCACACACTGCCTGACAAACTTTGGCACAGTGGTCCCTTCCCGCTCGCAAAGTGCCAACAAGTGACATCCAAACACTCGATCTGTGAGGAAAAAAAGACATGATTTGTTCAGTAAAAAAAATCTATTTCCCAGAACTACTGAACTAGAGACAGTGTAAAAATATAGATATTAGCAGTAATCACCAGATATTGCATTTAATTGCATCAAAAGTCCTCAAACGTGGAATGTGTTGAAATGTCTGTTTTCAGATCTCAGGAATTTTGGTGGAACGGTAAAAGGTCTGTTTAATAAGTCATTCCATTCACGCTTGAAATATCTCATTAATACTGTCCATTGATCATCATCATCATTATGTGGAGGGATAGGTAATTATTTCATAGCATGAGTAGTAACACTCATCGCTCTTGACTCCTACTGCCCTGCTTTCCTCTGATGGCTGTTTCCAGAACAGTGCTACTAACAGTAGGCTACATGGATTCCACGGCCACATTGGTAAAGGATAAACAATCTAATGTTTAATCACACACTTAGCATTTTATCGCTAACATTTTTTCCCATGAACCCTGAGAATCCCAGGCCGCTTTGCTCCAATCAGAGGAAGAGGGGGGCCACATTTTCTTGCCTTATATGAACATTCCCATTGCTTCATTACTCTACTTTTGTCCATTTAAATGTACTAAGGCGTCCCTCATTTAACCTGTCCTTACTGGCAATAAACCCAGGCTTCTGTGGTCACTAACTCTGGTCAGTTAATCTCTAGTAGACGCCCTATAGGGCTAGCAAAAGCTAGGGTTAGCAAAGCATACCTCATCAATCATAGACTGGAATTCAAACTGACTGTGCACAGAGGTACACTTTCTCACTCATCAACTGGCTTATGTTACATTATCGGGACTCTTGAACAGTGCTGTCTCTCTAGCACTGTGCAACATCAAAGATCGCCCTCTCTTGTTTATACACTGGAGGGAAGTGTGCACCAAATACATAAATGACTGCAAGCGCGGCACCTTTGCATACAAAATGCACTTCCCAGTGCTCGGCAGATAAGCAAGAGAAAAGACGAGGGGGGGGGGGGGAAGGGGGGCAGAGAAATGGAGCAAAATTACCCCTCCTAAAGGAATTCAAATAACCCTCGCGTTGCATGGATTTAATTTGCATTCTGAAGTACGATAGGAAAGGGGGAGGGGGGGGGACCTGATTTGAGGAAGCACACTCTCTGAAGTGGCTTGCCCACCAGCCCTGCCAAATAGGACAGTCTGGAGGCCACCTGCCCCACTCCTTAATCCAGAAGTATTTCATTTATTCCGTCAATAACGTCCTCTCCCTTTGATCTAGCGTTTGTCCCGTGGACACAACATTAAAGGGTCTCCTTGAAGCTGGGGGAAATTCCAAATACCGTTACCTTCTTCTAAGGATTGCAAATGTGCTTAAATATGCCCTTTAATGGTGTATTTTCCTTCAACCGTGAGCTCAATAAATTAGTTCCCCCTTAGAGGAATGGATTCTGTGGTTGCCGGTTGGATTGGCATGGTTTGTTCAAGTAAAATGCATTCAGTTTAATTTTATCAATCACTGTTGTTCTGTGACTCCTAATAAACGTGGAAAGACCTTTTCAAATCAGTATAATAACTCATTATCATCACTAGTTATTCTATATTTAAAATCAATTATAAAATAAATTGTGACATCTAGGAATATACACACAGTTAACTCTCTTTTTTCTTATTGGAAGGGCTGTCCTAATAGAAAAAGATGACCAAATGTACAACACATTTTGAACGATTTGTGTTCTCCACAACATGTGAGGTGTGCTGGAAAATAACACACTTATACTGGTACATTTAAAACAGAATACTGTGATACCTTTGATGATGCCTTTCTCCTGTAGAGTCTTCATAGAAGGCCGCCTTGAGATGAACTTTTTGAGTCTGTTCTTCACCCCAATCTTATCAGCACTGTCCGACATGCTGTAGGTGAGCTTGGAAGACTTGAAAACTTGTCAGGAACACACAGACACATGGTTAAAATATGCCTTTACAATGTTCAGCCAGTAAAGTGGAGGTGGATAGCATGGTTCCCCTCATCTCTCTACCTGACCCTCGCTCTTCCCCTCTCTCTCTCTCGTTAGAGTCCCAGTGTTATTTATTAATTAGGCATCCTTCCAGGGGTCTCTCCCATGGCTGTCTTTTTCTATTATTCATTCCAATTGAACTTCTCCATGTCTAGAGAAATTCCCTGTCGTTTTTTTAAAGTCCGGGTGCTGCTTGTCATTCTAATAAAAACGAACACTGCTCCTCCCAAATGAATCAAATGACCTATTTTTGTCTACGGACTAGCTTTGCAATAAAATAAACAAGTTGAATATATTCATTATATTACAGTTGGGTTAGACAGAGTTGCAAAGCAAATACTATTGTTGTCAGGTGATTGTATATCATTTCCTGAAAACATACAGTAGGACGTACAGGGGGAAAAAAGCTATCCATGTTGCTCTCCAGTTTGTGTAAAGTACGGTCTTTTTCATGGGCATAAATTCACATGAACATAGCCAGAATCATACCCATAATGAAAGGTTCAAGCAGCTGGATATAAGAGACTGGATCTTGGCCTCTATGTCCCTGGCCCCTAATTAGAGATTTTAATATGCTCATCCAACATCAATATATTCGTCTCACAGCGCTTAAGGTGATGAGATTGATTTGAACCAATGACAGGGATTAACATAATTGCTACTTGACATACGATGACATAATGTAAATTAGCATGTTCTTGTGTCATGTTCCTACAAGAGCCATAATTGAAATCAACAGTCCCACACACATTTTGGGCATATAAAAAGAAAACACAAAAAAAGTGCCACTAAAAATCAGGAAAGCTGTCAGACCTTAAGGGTAAGGGAAACGAGCACACATACATTATGCAAATGTGTGAGCAACCATTTCCCTGGAAAAGTTGTGTTTTGAGCAATTAAATCCCTACAGTAGCACAGATAAGAGACAACTTTTAATCAGCATACCTCCGAGTTCCAGTTTGTACTAACACGTCAAGAATTGTTTTGATTAGCAACTGTAGTAGAACTATAGTCGTTGGAGACAACTTACTGAGTGAGCGTCTGTGTTCAGGTTCCTTTGTGCAGGGGGAATCAGGTGCAGGTTTTGGCAGTGACATTGTCTTGCTAAGCAACCCATGTCTAGGTAGGTACTCAGTGCTGTTTGCTCTCTGTATGCCAGGCTTGCCAGAGGCCTGTCCTCCAGCTCCTTTAGACTACATCAGAAAGGAGGTTACAACCTTTCAGAGTCCAAAGGTAACTGGTTGCATACAGTAACTCATTATTAACAGTCATTATTCAGTAAAGCAGGTCTATGCGATTATCTGCACTACGTGGAACATACAATTATATGTTTGACCTGATATATAGTCAATGATCTATGGAATTGTCTTGCTTTCATTTTGAGAAGCATGTTATGACTAAGCAATATTCTGAATGATTTAGTCATCATTTCAATATCATAAACACTTCTGAAATGTTGAACTTCAGATACACCGTCTGTACGAAACAGGAAACTGCTTACCAAGTTGTCAGCTGTGCTTTTAATAGCATCATGCCATTTACATATTGTGGGGTAATTGTCAGCCTGGAGAAGGAACTCACTGCCAGAGCTGGTTGTTATCTGGAACAGAGAATGCTCAAATTGACCTCAATAAAGGTACAACAACAAACAGGCCTTTACCTAATGCATTCCCATGAGGCGGGGTATAATACATACCGAATAGCAAAGGTTAGAATTCATAATACAATCAATATTTATATGTTCATGTCATTTTAATGACACCTACTGATCCACATGAGTTTATAAGACTATGCTCACTCCAGCATCAGCAGACTTTGTACTTGATACTCATTCCCTTGGTCTGTTGAGTCTTTTCAGCTATGTGCCTGTTAATATGTGTGCTCTCTGTGTTTGACAAGAAGCTCACGTTGTGCAGGGTGTGTGTGTGTGTGTGTGTGTGTGTGTGTGTGTGTGTGTGTGTGTGTGTGTGTGTGTGTGTGTGTGTGTGTGTGTGTGTGTGTGTGTGTGTGTGTGTGTGTGTGTGTGTGTGTGTGTGTGTGTGTGTGTGTGTGTGTGTGTGTGTGTGCCAAAAGAAGAGACAAATGCAGACTGTATTCTCAGAGGGGAAAACATAATTAGTGTGATACTTGTCATCTTAATATCAGGCCTGTTCTGCATCTCTGCAACAGTGTAGTAACAGCATTTGGCGCCGTCAAACAGGATAACTGTACTGTTAGTAAAAGTCTTTGAGAAACCATGACATCAAGGTCAGCATTGTCAAGTGTGGTTGATATTACAGCTGATTAAATTTTGCTCATGTTTTGTAAAGGAAATGGTAAAAATAACATAAAAGGAGATAAAATGGTATTTCATAACCTTACATAACGATGAAACTTATTTTTTGCATGTTATCTTCATAAATTAGTTAAAATGTTGACAATTGTTCATCATTCATCTATGTGATAATTCCTTAGAGGAAGTGTTTTTACCGTATGGAGTTTGGGATGTGAGTAACCTTTTCCCCTTCGTATATTAATATCTCTTTAATCCAGCATGAAAAGCCAGACCAGACTGTAATTATTTTTGTCACACGAAACCTTTTAACAAATTCTGAGGAGGAAATTTCATATTTTATCAACAACCATGCTTGCAAAGTCACTCGTAGCCTTGGGAAGTAGCATCTCACATCTTGCTGTCCCAATATTCCACTCATGCAATCATGGTTACCCTACATGGACCTTCAAAGTTTGGGACTATTGTGGAACTGACTTTTGTGACTTCCTTACAAAGCGTCAGGAGCAGTTAAGCAGCATGCTTTTGTGATGCCAGATAAAAACAGAGAATGGTTAGGGGCACAATCCTTGTCAGAGTGAGTTTGCCATCCCTCTTTTCTTGGGTTACAAGCATCTGAACAAGCATGTTTGCTCTGGAACATTGTTTTTCCTCGAGGCTCCCCAGGACGTGTCAGTAATAGGCTCTGCAATCACGCTGCAATGTGGGGGACAGGTTACGGGGAGGCTCACTGGTGAATCTGAAAGTGCTCTCCAAACAATCACAAACACACAAACCTTGGGCTCCGAGGATCTATTTCCTGTTCTCTAACATAAAGTATGTGTAATCAGATACACAAAACAGTAAAAAAATGCATACAGGAACTTGTGTAAAAAATGTTCAACCACTACCATGTACAGTACACCCTATAAATAACAACACAGATCGGTTGTGTTTGTATCACCTCTTCTCTCCATGATTAACAGGATCATAATGGACTTGGATAGGTTGTTTTATAACCCAAGTTAGATGTATTTGCATGAATTTTGCATTAGTTACAGTCTGTTCCTCTTATAAATGTTAGATGGTGGACACACTGAGCTCCCCCTCTATTCCCACAGGGGACTGATCTAGCTACCTTCAACTGGGATGACTGTATGCATTGATGTTTCATTTTGCCATTCACAGCCCCTCATAATTGTATAATTTGGCAGAAATGATTTACACCAGTATGTCAGAGCTCTAGAATCATAGTACGAGTTGATTTGAAGAATGAGTAAAGCAACCTTTCACGTACATTATTAATATCAAATGGGAGATTTGCAAAGATTTTGAAGTTATGTGCCTGGATGTCAACTTCAAATGATAAGCCTAAAATCCTAGGCCTTGAAAGAGGAAACCAATATTAGTGACTGTTTATTAACTGGTCCCTGCAACTTGGAATCTCTGTTGAAATCCAATGTGTCCATATCATGGTGAAGCTAGCCTACAATCCTCTTCATATTGGGGTTTAAGACTCAGGATTTATCATGTAGTCCATGGGATCCTCATACAGAAATGCATCCTGAACATTATGTCCCTTTTCTCCTCCTGTCATCTTGGAAACAGAACCCTATTGAAATGTCTGGCTTACACCAAAGTATATCTGACTTGCTGATAAGGCAGACTCTTCCCTCTGAAGTTTAATCAAAAATTGAGAGCAAACTGCTTAAAAAATATAGATGTATTTTTTAGGAGCATCTTAAAGATGCATTTAAGATTATCTGAAGCAGCGCAGAGAAATGACAGCGGACGCTTCGTGTCTATTCATTCAGCTAATGAAAAATGGAGATAAGCTCCTTCAACTAAATATGGCCCTACCCAGTCTCCATGTTCACATGTCAACTGTCCTAATCTGAGCCAGCACAAAAGGTACAGTGTGTAGGGCACCGCCTCTCAGGCTCATATTGAGCTGTAGGTTCGTTGGGACGACGCAAACTCCTTAGTATGCCATGATATTAATCCTGACGTGCACAGGCCTCTTGAACTAAGAGTTGGGGATTTTAATTAGCATGGTCATTTTATTCTCAGGCAAATGTTTGCTGGAGATGCTAATGTATGTGAAAGCAGATAGATACCCCAAAGGCCCTTCATATCAACATGCTAGCTATAGTCCAAATGGAACACAACAGACAATGTAGGAGGTGCAGGCTAATGCAACACTCACATCCAGGTCCCCACAGTCAAACAAAACAATAGGCAAACATATTAATTAATAAAGAAGGACTATGGGAAATAAAAATGTAATTATATCGTTTATACCACTGGTTAACATTGTTCTTTATAACCAACAGACCAATTGTTGGTTATTCATAGACTGTTATGAAATGTGAGGTATTATAGGAGATAATCAACCTTGACAACGCAATGGAAATGCATTGTAAAATGACTGCATATAAAGGGTATGACTTGACTTCTATTCAGGGAATATATTCAGCTCATTGCCACGATACAAAAACAAAAGTCAAAAGTTTGATGTGTTTTTTAAAGAAGTGAAATGCAGTTATAGTAACCAGTGCAAAGTAGTGTTTTGCTTTTAGAAATGAAAAAGAATATGAAATAAATCTATTTTTTTTTCATCACATTTCTTAATAAAGAGGGTGTTGAATTTCTGGGCTATATTTTGACTGGAGCCATTAATATTTAAATATGCACAGCGGAGCAGAGAGGAGAGTGCCATTTGTGCCTTTACATTTGCATGTGGCTCTTAAATTAAACATTAATTGTGGTTCTTCATAAAGGAACAATGCAATGTTGAAGCATTCTACTTTGCCATGTTAATTATTTCCAATTTGCAACAAAATATCTGTAGATGTGTCAAAACTGCGATGATAATCACAGAAAGAAAAGTTCTTAGAATAACAGTGGAAATAGTGTGAAATTAAAGAGTATCTAAGTGTTGGATGCTTTTTATTTAGGTCTGACCTGAGCAGAATGTTAATCCTGCAATGTACTGCTGAGTTATCATAGGCCAAGGCGACAGTTGTCATAAGAATGTTCCATCATTTGCTGAAAATGTAATAAATCTCCACAATTCATAACCCACAAATTGCTTACTTCTCTTCTCTTTGCTCCATGACCTGAACTCATCCCAGATGCTCAATCCTGGTGGCTCACATTTCTCCACATAAGAAAGGTATAACATTTAATACTGTGTGATGCATGTCTGGCTAGAATTAAGTCATGTGGTTTAACTGAAGTTCATTTCTAAGTTGTAATCTCCAAGGCAATCTGCTGTTGGGGGGTTTAAATCCTTCCACCGTACTGGCGATTAACATACTATATACTTTCACTGTTTCTCTGAAGAACCAAATTAATGCCCACTTCAATGTAAGCAGCTTTGAGGAAGAAGGGCCACACCACAAATACCTTTTCTACGCTCTGGGACTACCAGAGAGAGACTGTCATTTTAACGGATTAAGTCCTCATCTCAAGTCTCCAGAGACCCAGTTCAGAGGGAGCGTTACGAAGGTAACTTACAGCTACGCAATCAACGTAACGCAATGCCGATGCAATTTAATAAACTATTATGTTTTCCACTTGTTTCCCTCCTTTGAATAAGAACACTGTTTTCCAGTGACCGAATGAAATACACAGATAAAAGCCTTTTTAAAACAAAGGGGGGGAGGGGGGGGGGGTTGCGTGCGAGAAAGTACCAGCTGAGAGAATGACATGGGGAACCTGACTACGTCTTGTAGGGGTCAGGCCTTAGATGACGGCTAGTGTTTCACAAGGTGACATTCTGTGTTAATCTGGGACTATTGCCAGCTGCCTTGCGACTCTGTTGTCATAAAGTATCTGTGTTTAAGGGTTACAAGGAAGAATCTTTCAAACGCTCACGTTGTTTTAAATTTATTTTTATTTTTTACATGGTTTGTGGAGAAAGAGACAAGATATAAAAATCACAGTGCCACTTTACTTCACAGCTTATAATAAATGTGTAATAACTTAGTAACAAAGTGGAGCTGTAACTATCCTTATTCCGAGCTGGGAGTAATGGGCTATCCATATGTATACCAATACAACGTATGATGGTACTCTACCAGATCACAGAGTGACAAACAGACAGGCCTTCCTCTCATAACAAACAAAATACATTACCATTATGTAAATAGATTGATATACAATGATCTTACGACCCACATTTGAAGCCCTAAGATCTTGCCATCCTCCTGGGCCAATTAGCCATAACACTTATCAAAAAGTCACTCCGAAGCATATCAATCCGTGCGCATGGCCGTGAGGTACAGTGTGAAACGCCAGTTGTGATAACACTGTTAAAGAGCTCCAGACTCCCGCAGCTCTGACACCACGGAGACATGCAATCGCTACAATATGGTGCATGTCTTAGTGGTGCGGTCTCTACCCTCCAGCCAGGAGGACAAGAAATGACAAGACAGGAGGTGGATGAAGTAGTAGCAGTGGAGAAAGGATATGCTCATTATATAAAATGTGATTGCTCAAAATCAAACAAAATGTGGTATTATTCATTCATTGATCTGGATATTGCTATTATGGTCGAACTAACTTTTCCATTAACATTCTAGTATAGGCAGTATTTTAAATAAACTAAGCTACTAGTTGATGGCCGATGCCAGCTTCTTTTTGGGTGTAGCCCTTTCCTGCAGTCAAATGACCAAATCACCCTCTAGTGGCTTCATGGGTGGAATGTTATTAATATTTTTCATAATTTCATAATTAATAAACATGAGAAGAAGAAAAAATATGCAGAAAATACAGTGTTTCTATGTGAAACGGTTTTGTTATATTTCAGTCTTCTGTGATGTATATACAGTGTAATATTTTGATAAACTCCAAATTAAATACATTTCAACTCTATATCTGACATGGTACAGGTGTCTTCTTCCCCCCCATAACCATGTCTGTGAGGTATATACTTTTGTTTCAAAGTAGATTTGTTTAAGACTAGCAAGGAACACTCTGTGTGAACCTGATTTAGCCCACAGCAGTAAAAGGTTAACCACAGGTCAATCTCCTAGACCTCACCAAAGTAGTGTTGGCTAGGACAAGCAAAGTCTGTGTCTGTGAGAGGCTACCTCTATATGTGTGTGATGTGGGATCCATTTTGGGAGCGAGCCACTCCTATTCACAATCGTAATCACGGCTGGTCATCAAGAAGCAATCAGGCACCGTGAGCTTTAAGACAGATGGCATTAAAGTAGTCAGGTCAGCAGCTTTGGACGATTACATCCTGGGATCAGGGGACCAGTAGGCACGGGATAAATCCTACTCCTACTGTACAAACTATAACCTGCTCTGACTATCTACTGTACTGATCTTTCAGTTGCTTTAAATAGTAAATACATTAATTTACATCGATCTGGTCCAGCTTTTTTATTTATTTGCTCCACTCAAGATACAGCTCCTACACTTCAGGGCCTGGCTGATGCATAATGATGTGGAGGTGTTTAGTATCTCTGTGTTGGTGTAACAAGGGCCAAGCCAGTTGTAAAAGTCAATGCCTTTCATCTGACTGAACTTTAGAAAGGTTGAGGCGCATACAGAAATCCAAAGATCAAAAACTGTGCTAACCTCAATGAACTTCTTCCGAAAAAATGAGGATGACATCCTGACAGTATAATTCACCTTTAACTCTCAGAAGGACGCTTCCTGAAGTGATTACGGATCTTTCGCAAGAATATTAAACTTTCCTGTTGATTAGTCAAGATAAAGCAATGTTTTTAGAGTGGTGGCAGGTTAAAGCTCCTCCACTAAAATGGACTCATTATTATCTAGCCCTGGGCTCTATTTCATCATCTTAGTTGTTTCTGTCTTCTCTCCATGGTTGTTGTTGAAGTCTGTTTTTCCACATTGTGACAATGAGAAGGATGTTTGTCAGAGCAGAGAGGGTACAGGGGGCTCACAGCGAGAGTCGCCCAAAACTCCAAAGAATCAATTAGTGATGAGAGAAGGATGCTGGTGTTGACGTCTCTGTAGATGCGGCCAGTGGGTTTAACCAGACGCCTTTGACACTACACTACTTTTTGTCTCTCTTTCTTCTGGTGGAGTTGACGCAATTTGGACTTTTCTGCTCCTTTTGTTATTTGCTTTTAACTCACTCACGCCAGACTCAAACACTGAAATATGCAGAAAGGCATGAAAAATGCACGACCACTTATTCAAAGTTGTGCTCCTTTTCATTTGTTGAGCAACGTCAGAGATACTTCAAGTTTTATTAGCCTCGTGGGATAGTTTTTGAGCCGTTAGCCCTTTTCAAACAGACTATCTGCTTTCATCAATCCTGAAAACAGTTAAAAAAAACAAATCATGTTGAAATTCTTATGAATTGCTTTTGGTTATAAAGACAGTGTGCCAGGCATTTCCATTCAGTTTTGACATATTATTTTTAGTATATAATTTGGGGTGTGCTTACATTTGTCCTGTTAAACACAAGTTTGTAGTGGAAATGTGTTTTTTGCATATCCCAACCCCCTGAACCCCCCACAGGGAGTAGGGTCACAGTCACCATTGAACAGCACCGCTGGGGCAATTAGGGTTAAGTGCCTTGCTCAGCTACAGATTTTTTATATATATTTATTATCTTGTCAGCTCCGGTCCTCAAACCAGCAACCTTTCAGTTACTGGCCCAACACTCTCACCTCAAGGCTACCTGCCATCCCTGGTATGACAGCTCAATATAGATAGACTGCAGTTTGGAATACAGAGTTATGCTCATTGTGTCTGACTTTGATCGGACAATGTTAGCCTTATACAGCCTTATATATGGTCTGGTTTATGGTTCCCCAAGGTAAAGTATGTCCTCTCCTCATGTCCCTTTTCTGCATCATGTCCCCTCCTACCTCTATGATTCTTCAAATGTTTTTTTTATCACAGTACAAATAGTGAAGTTTAAGCAATCTCTGTTCTTCAGTGAACCTTTTTGTATGTTTTTACAATCTTATGTATCATAAGGCAGCCGTGTGACGAACAATGACATATCTCATATCTCATATTGCAGTCAAATATGTGTATTTCCTGTCAATCCTCATGCGATGTTTAACCTGAGACTGATGCAGACGCAGAATTGACTTACTCTCAGCCTCAAAACAACCACATCACAATTGACCACAGTTTTCTCTGGTTTCTAACTATGTTTGTGTATGCATTCTTTCCGTGAGCATGGCACAAGATACGGGGGTCCCTCAGGTGTCAAAGGAATCCAAATACAAAGACCAGAGCTCCCTCCTTGTTTCTGCAAGGTTACGTTTCACTTTGTCAACCCTGGCTGTGTAACTGATAGCCTGATAAAAATGTAGCAGACATGAACCTTGCATTGTTTTAAGAATTTCCTATGTAGAGACCAAGTGAAGGTTATTCACAGTGTCTCGCTAAGCTGAAGTGTGGAGTAACCTTGAAGGAAAACAAAGTCCCTCCTTCCTTAAGCTCCTGGTAGGGCAATACTGAATCATGAAGAACAATGTCCATCTATTCATAAACACAAATTATGATATTGGTGAGTGAAGAGATAACGGGAAGGGTGAGTAACAGACTTGTGTCAAGTCTAAAAAGAAGCATGCAGCTGAATAAATACTGTGGGTGACAATGGCCTCAGTTAACACCCTCCTCCCATTCCCATCCTCTTTCCCCTGCTTGTGGAATATGGAAGACCTTTGTGTCACCAAACTTGTCACTCCTCCACAATGACAAAAAGAAAGAAAAAAAAAGTGAATAAATAAACTAGGTAGATGAATAACATGAACACCTATTTCTGAACCATTTTCATCAACAACTTTTTCTAACACTTTTACTATTCCTTCAGCTGCCCTCGAGCCAAACCAGAGCTCTCTTCTAACCATGTTAATCCCCTTGCAGGACCCCCCATAAACTGATTGAACCACTTCCTCAGTCGATCACACATTCACTAAACTTTCAACTTTATAGATAAGAAAAACATACTTTTTTTTTCAGGCGGGCATTGGCTTAATGAGTCAGTTTCAGCTCTCCTCTATCCTTTTACCCACGACTTCCTCTAGAAAGAGCAGGTTGGCTGCTTCCTGCCTGCCAAGCAGCCATGTCACTGATCTGAAAAGCTACTGCGGGGAAAAACAGCTGGTGAGTACTGAGGTCTTAGAAAGTCAACGCTGACTGACTGAGAGGCACATTTCTCAGGGTCATGACCCTGTGATCTTCGGCTGGGTAGCCTGTTAATGACAACACTGTCCAGGGAGGACACTTCCTTACTGGAATGTTCACAGAGAATGATAGTGATAGAGAGCTGAGCGGAAAATAAGGTTCGGCTTCATGCCTATTTGATTGCAGGATTTATTGAGCTGAGGCTCCTTGTCATATTTGGACATTGGATTTGAAGCGCAATCAATCGATATATCTTGTGCATTTGAAATGTTGGATTTGGAAGAAATACACTGAAATACACTGAGTGGACAAAACATTAGGAATCTTTTCATGACTTAGACCGCTCAGGGGAATCCAGGTGAAAGCTATGATCCCTTATTGATGTCACCTGTTAAATCCCCTTCAATCCGTGTAGATGAAGGGGAGGAGACAGGTTAAAGAAGGATTTCCATGGCCCAAAGAATTTAGGCTGTTCTGAGGGCAAAAAGGTGTGCAACTCAATATTAGGAAGGTGTTCCTAATGTTTTGTACATTTAGTGTATATACTGATGCCATCAATCAAGGAGTCACCTTTATGTCTGCAAACACTGGGTACTTTGCAGGAAATTGTAATTATTCCTTATCAAATCTCGTGAATGGCCTTTTGAGATCACCATTTTCAATAGTGCCAAACTCATCAAGTCTGTAAACCGGCCCTTAGTTTATGTGGTTCAATAGAGTAATTATGTTGTCATCGTCCTTGAAATATCATAGAAATTGGGATCTATCTGGAAGTCAGAGATATGGCGAGCGGAGATACTGTATAAGCGGGCTAACAAAACAAACATTTCTATTATATTTTTGTAATCGTATCTACCCATCTGACAGGCATATCTTTGTGAGGTATTTCTTCGATTATTGTATAAATCAGTCTCTGGAATGGTGCGAAATTAAAACTAACTTTCCGTACTAATTTTAACTGTAATCCTAGTGTTGATTGACAATGTTGTCAGAACTCAGAATAGCTTTGCGTCGGCATTACACACACTTTTCTGTCCACAGCACTTGGATTATTTAAGATTATGGTGTAATTCCCATTTTAATCTTCACTGCATTAAGATTTTGAGGCTGAAATACTATGCGGAAGAGTAGCGACCGGCAGCGATGAAGTGTCTTAAGCGTCTGATGAGATCGTGAAATCTGCTCTCATCCTCGTCCTTTTCTCCCGCTTATCACAGCATTTTTTATTCTCATGAAAACTTGTGCTGTCACCGCCAATGAATTGATCATCAGTTTGCTTTGCTGGCTTAAGCTTTTATCAAAGAGTATCTTGAAAAGGCCAAAATAAGATAGTACTGTGAAGTTCAAAGGTCTAATTCCCTACACTAAAGGCCATTGGGTCTGAGGAGACTAGATGTTGGCTTAACATCACCTTCAAATGCAATCTGACTCAATTGAAATGTCTTCTCTGAACAGGTGGTTGAAGCAACAAAAAATCATTTATGAAAATGTATCAAATATCTTAAGTTGAGTCTATTATATACTGAAATTATCAAGGAAAGAGTGCATCCGAGAACATCCCATCATCAACAACTGAAACAGACAATTTGCAGGCTGCTCAGTTTTATTGTAAACTTGCTTGATCCTTGTATTCATGCAGAAACAAAATGGCCGTACCTGAACCACGTTCTTCCGGCTGGACCTCTCCGTTGTCCATTCAACCACGACCCCACAGAGATCCACCCCATCAGGGCTGCAGCCAGGTTTCTACAGACATAGTGGAGAGGTGTTTAGTGAATAAAGGTTACTATACTGAACAAAAATATAAACGCAACATGTGAAGTGTTTGTCCCATGTTTCATGAGCTGAAATAAAAGATCCCACAAAAATCTTATTTCTCTCAAATTTTGTGAACAAATTTGTTTACATCCCATTTAGTGAGCATTTTTCCTTTGCCAAGATAATCCATCCACCTGACAGGTGTGGCACATCAAGAAGCTGATTAAACAGCATGATCATTACACAGGTGCACTTTGTGCTGGGGACAATAAAATGCCACTCTAAAATGTGCAGTTCTGTCACACAACACAATGCCACAGATGTTTTGAGGGAGCTTGCAAATGGCATGCTGACTGCAGGAATGTCCTCCAGAGCTCTTTCCGGAGAATTGAATTCTCATTTCTCTGCCATAAGCCAAAAGTTATTTTAGAGAATTGAGCAGTACGTCCAACTGGCCTCACAACTGCAAACTAAGTGTGACCACACCAGCTGAGGACCTCCACATCTGGCTTCTTCACCTGCGGAATAATCTGAGACCAGCTACCCAGACATCTGATTAAAATGTGGATTTGCAAAACTGAAGAATTTCTGCACAAACTGTCAGAAACCTCCTCAGGGAAGCTCAGCTGCTGCGTGCTCATCGTCCTCACCATGGTCTTGACCTGAATGCTGTTCGGCGTTGTAACCAAGTTCAGTGGCCAAAGACTCACCTTCGATGGCCACTGGCATGCTGGAGGAGTGTGCTCTTTAGATTCATCGCGTTTTCAACTGGCAGATGGCGTGTATGGCATCGTGTGGGCGAGCGGTTTGCTGATGTCAACGTTGTGAACAGAGTGCCCCATGATGTCAACGTTGTGAACAGAGTGCCCCATGGTGGCAGTGGGGTTATGGTATGGGCAGGCATAAGTTACAAAAACAATTACATGTCAATTTGATTGCACAGAAGTACCCTGATGAGATCCTGAGGCCCATTGTCAAGTCATTCATCTGCCGCCATCTCCTCATGTTTCAGCATGATAATGCACAGCCCCATGTTGCAAGGATCTGTACACAATTCTTGGAAGCTGAAATTGTACAACAGCATGTTCCATTTCCCACCCATGCTCAGCAACTTCACACAGCCATCAAAGAGGAATGGGACAACTTTACACAGGTCATAATCAACAGCCTGATCAACTCTATGTGAAGGAGATGCATGAGGCAAATGCATGAGGCAAATGGTGGTCACACCAGATACTGACTGGTTTTCTGATCCATGACCCTACCTTTTTTAAAGTTATCTGTGACCAAAAGATGCATATCTGTATTCCCAGTCATGAGAAATCCATAGATTAGGGCCTAATGTATTTATTTCAACTGACTGATTTCCCTATATGAACTTTGAAATTTTGTATGTTGTGTTTGTGTAACGGCAGATTTCTTCTTCGTCCGAAGAGGAGTAAGGATCGGACCAAGATGCAGCGTGGTAAGTGTTCATGACGATTTATTTAAAAAACGAACTGAACACTGAAATACAAAACAATAAACGATGTGATGAAAACGAAAACCGAAACAGAGCCGGCGACAAACACTCACACGGAAACAAACACCCACAAACCAACAGTGAAACCCAGGCTACCTAAGTATGATTCTCAATCAGAGACAACTAACGATACCTGCCTCTGATTGAGAACCATACTAGGCTGAACACAAAAACCAACATAGAAAAACAAACATAGACTGCCCACCCCAACTCACGCCCTGACCATACAGAATAAAGACAAAACAAAGGAAATAAAGGTCAGAACGTGACAGTTTGTATTTTTTTTCAGTGTAGTTTCACTGCTGTGTTTGTGAATGGGACTCCTAAATGTATCAGAGTTGTGCAGTAAATATCAAAATAAATGTTTAAAGAGGGACGCTTTCTCTATAATGGACAGATATTTGATATAAATCACAATGAATAAACAAAAGGAAGTGCTCTACCCAAATATCATATTTTTGTTATATTCATTATGCTGTAAACTGAGAATGTACATGTGCTGTAATTCAAACCTTTAATATCTTATTCATATCCTCTATGGAATTAAAGAAGCGGTGTGTAACCGTATGAAAACAAGAATGGTATAATTTTCAGACAAAGGGAATGTGATTTAGAAAATGTAGCTTTTTTAAAGAAGAACTAATCAGTGTTAAAGGCATGGGAACTCATTTAGATATAATTTCCCTTTATTGTGGTCTCAGACGAGGGAAATCAAGGGTAAATTATAGTGAGATGCTGTAGAAAATTAAGATGATAAGGACATTCTACAACAGTATTACAATGTAGTATCACAATACACTGTAAACACCATAAATCAGAATCAAATCAAGCTATCTTAGGCCTTGATTTGCTCACTGAGATCCCACATGCCCAGCCTGGAATAAACTGAACCTTGACGACTCAATTAACTACCTTGGCTGACAGGTACAGTATTGGATAAATTAGGTGATATTTGATTTATAGTACCTGCCTCACACAGAGTAAACTACATGTGTTTAAGTTGGATGATGTAAAATACTGCCCATTCTTGTTTCTACTGAATAAATAACTCTCCTTACAGAATGATGTACACATTGCAGGTGGACTCATATATCCTGACTTTATATGCTGGTGACGACATTGTATATTCAGACCCAAACCTAAATACTGCCCACAGTGACCAAATGATAACACAAGAGATTAATAAGCTGTTTATTCTACTCTGAAACAAAGATAAATTAAATTATCAAATGAACACACACACACACACACACACACACACACACACACACACACACACACACACACACACACACACACACACACACACACACACACACACACACACACACACACACACACACACACACACACACACACACACACACACACTCCACTGTACCAACTATTTCCATCGGAAAGGGGGGAGATATGTCAATCTATGTGGAAGTGGAAATGTCTCTCTCGCCCATAATGAACTATTGGACGGGGAGAGTCTGACAGACCGTTGCCCTGGTGGGGCTCAGTAAGGGAGAGGGCTTTGATTAAGTCCTTGGAGCTTCATTAAAAAGCATGGCAAGCTCATTTTAGAGACTCCCCCCAACCACCCCTTCTCTCGCTCTCTCTGCCAGTCACCAGTTTCTCTCTGTCTCGCTCCACCTCTCCCTCTCCATCTCTCTCTCTCAGAACCACATCAGGGCAGGGTGGATTAAAGTCACATACTATACACACATAGACAGACACACAGACACACACACATAGACAGACACACACAGACACACACACAGACACACACACACACACACACACACACACACACACACACACTATATGCAGTCCACTTCACAAGGGGGTAAACAGTTCCTCATTGCTTTTTGATGGGGTGAGCTCCAGTCCTTGGGATCAAAGCCAAAGTTAATTTGCCAGTTTGAGAAATCAGAAAATGAAAAGAAAACGCTTCATTTCTGGCATCAAATTAAAATGCACATAGCGTGTGTTCACTCAACATTTGCACTCATAATGCTAATAGGCAATCCCTCAGAAGGTTGATTTGAGGCTGTAATTGAACATTGCCCCCTCGTATTCAGCAGGTTACCAACCTATTGATGTCACTTTTTTACTTCACAGAACTGTCACTTTTTACTTTACTGTGTGTATGCGTGTGCGTGTGTGTGTGTGTGTGTGTGTGTGTGTGTGTGTGTGTGTTGTAAAAACCTACCAAATTCGTCAGGGCTTCTTGCTTGCTCTCTTTATAAAACAGAAGTTTATCAGTCTCCAGGACTACCCAAGTTGAAGCCCAGTTCTTCCTCAGTTTTTTGCCTCCATCTGATATTTTGGCTTTATTCAAATATTCACCTTTCAAAACAACCTGAAATGCATGATGTAACATTTAGCCTTTAACGTATATTAAATCAATTCAATATTAAAATAAAACACATGCTATTTTATCAGTATAAACTAAATAAATATACCTATTTTAATATGTAAAATAGGCCTGCTGAGTTAAAAGCATAGAAACATATTTATAGTGAATAATACTTCAAAGTTAGACTTATAGAAATAGTCTAATAGTCAATAGCAACCATATAGCAATAAAGTATAATAAACCAAATACATTCCTTCCCATATGTTGCCATACAAACAGTTATTTTTGATGACATGTCATACTCACAAGAGTCTCTGCAGCTCCACCAATGTTATGCTGAGACTGGTTCCTCCGGTGACGAGAGATCTACAGAAACAGGAAAGCAGAAAAATATATTGAAGAGGAGCCGATTTCCCTGACTGTTTCAAATCAGAGCTGTTGCTTGATTGTGGCCATATTGTCTTAGCTAATAAAATCGGTTCAGTGAAATTAAAGGCGTACAGGTACTGCTAAGAGTCTATGTATTCCATGCAGTAAAGAGGATGCAATATACTGCATACAGAGTACGGTTACGTGTGAATGTATCATCAACGTCTATATACAATATACATATACAACGTCTATATCATACAAGACAATACAGTCTCTGATAGTAATGTGTATGGAGCCACCGTGGGGTTAATGAGATGAGACCTCGCATTGTGACAACAGATTGACAACGCACACAGCCCAGTGCTAACCAAAATCAGACCATGAGTATTCAGATCAATATCACAGCAAATGTAAACACTCGTTCCAAAAGATAAACATGGACACAAATACAGCAAGATTATTGAGTGTCATTTGACAAATCCATTCTCAACTCCATGTATTTCAGTATTGTAGTAACAGAGTGGCAGCAGAAGCAGTACTAGGTATAGCTGTAGTAAAGGTAGCTTAGAAGAGGTTGAGGTTATACATAGTTGAACAAGAGTTCTGCGATATCCACACCCTTTACTATGGAAACACAGCTCACAGAATGTATGGTTTTGTCGTCAGTTTTATCCTTCAGCACGGTGCTGGCCTGCCCTCTACTGTTCAAAGGATAGGCCTACCCCGGCACGCCGAGTCCTATATTCATTATGATTGGGTCCTGCTATATTCTCTCATTAATCACAGTGTAAGAGGGTGGAGCTGGTCACAGTACAGCTGGTTTTAACACACTTACGTCCATATATGGGAGGAGGTCAAGAAAGCATTTCTCTGCTCTCTGGTAACATATCTAATACATGGGAGTAAACAAATAACGTTTCTTTTGATGTCTGTTAGACGAGACCCGCTATGTAATGAATGTAATGAAATGAAAAGTACATCTGCAATATGAACAACATTCATGAACACTGATGCAATGTTAAAGCAACACTCTTAACGTTCCGTGTTCTGAGTTGTGTTTGTTCCGAGTTGTTAATGACCATGTTTGTAGTCCGTAGGAACTGGTTCATTATCTCCAGTAGCCTTTGCATCTCTGTCCTCTGGACAAACTGTATTATTGCAGTATAAGACGTCTCACAAACAAGTATCATCTGCATAATTAGCAAACAAGCAACCCAACAAAACCACAGACGTGGCCTCACGGCAGTGATCATCTGAATAATTCAGTTTGCTGTCAATTACTAATAAACCCTATGAAGGTTTACAATACAACTGTGTATGTTAAGCAATCTAAACTGATGGATTGAAGGTCAATGGCCTGTTGTAAACACTTCTAGTACTATTCGCTATCTGAAATTTTGCAGATGAACATTCCAGCCAACAGACAGATGTATTGTATGATACGATGTATGAACCACTATGCTAACTAGAGGTGTCAGCCAGCCCCTCCACCAGCTTATGAAAAATATTAAATGGTTGGGGTTATGTCCAGTTCATTGTCAACATGGTAGCTACATTATTCCAAATATGCTACACCAGATTGCTCATTTTGTAAATGCATCATCTGTTTTATCTTTACCCTGATTTTCCCACAGGGAAGTGCTCAGAGTCAAACAGAGATCAGCTCAATTAAGCTAATGATAATCACCTAATGTGCGACAACAGTTTAGAAACAATATAATCATAATTACTGGAATTTATATAAGCACAGTTCACCAAATGGCTAACAATATTCAATAAGCCTCTACAATCAGAGTATATCCGGCTGATAGGTGTGTGTGTGTGTGTGTGTGTGTGTGTGTGTGTGTGTGTGTGTGTGTGCGCGCCTACACTGAGGGTACAAACATAAAGAACACCTCATCTTTCCATGACATAGACTGACCAGGTGACTGTCTTGCTCTGGATGTATGATCCATTATTGATGTCATCTGTTTAATCCACATCAATCAGTATAGATGAAGGGGAGGAGACAGGTTAAAGAAGGATTTTCAAGCCTTGAGTCAATTGAGAGATGGATTGTGAGACAATTGTGTATGTGTGCCATTCAGAGGGTGAATGGGCAAGACAAAATATTTAAATGCCTTTGAACGGGGAATGGTAGTAGGTGCCAGGCACACCGGTTTGAGTGTGTCAACTGTCAAGAACTGCAACGTTGCTGGATTTTTTTGAGGGGGTATGGCAACCGACGATCTTACAAAGTTCCACTTCTTTTAGCAACAAAACAAAACACTGTGGTTGCAGTGGGCTAAGGAACGAAAACTCTGGACACTGGAGAATTGGAAAAACATTGCCTGATCTGATGAATCCCGGTTCCTGCTGTTTCACACTGATGGGAGGACTAGGGTATGCAGATAACCACATGAGTACAAGCATCTAACATGCTGTGTGTCAACATTGCAGGCTGATGTAGGTGCTGGGATGGCACACATTGGGCCACTTGATAAAAGTGGAGCAACGTTTGAATGCCACAGGCTATTGCCAATCAAGTGCATCCCTTCATGCAACAGTATATTTTTAAAACAGGATAATGCCCCTAGGATAGGACTGTCCAGGAATATCAATCCAATTGAGCATCTGTGGGATGAGACGGAACGAGCTAGAGATCCACTACCAGCCAACTTGACACAACTGTGGGAAGCATTGGAGTGTTTCAGTACCTTGGAGAGTCCACGCCCTTACAAATTGAGGCTGTTCTGAGGGCAAAAAGGGGTTCAACTCAAAATTAGGAATGTGTTCCTAATGTTTTGTACACTCAGTGTATACTCACAGGTTTGGGAGGCAGGTCAGGATTCTGCAGGACCATGGACTTGGTTTGACTCAGGCGTTCCCCGCTGCTCTGGGAGCTCTTGATGCGCATCTGGACTGTACCTTGTGCTGCTCCGGTCAACTGGTGGGGCAGAATCAGAGGCGGCTGTTTCCCTACATTCTGAAGATTGGTGATTCTGGTCAAAAGGAGATGAAAACATAAGTGGATGTTAAGATTAAAATATTGATGAAAAAAACAAGTATTATCCAATTGATAAGATTTCTTATAAATCAATGGATATAAAATAACCTATACACTGAAGAAGGCTATTAAGTCAAAATGTCTGTGTATGCTATCCTGATGCAGTAAAAAATAATACCTTTTTTGAAAATGAAGTATGCTTCATGCAACAACGTTTTGAGGGCCCAAACAAACTTTTGGGAAGGCATGATGGTCCTCCTTTGATTCAAATATTGATAGATAATAAGTAGTATCCAACTGATAAGATTTCTAATAATTAAATGGATGTAGAACACTTCATAGAAGGCTGTTAAAAGTGCTGTTTTTGCTTTTGGGAGTGCATTAATTCATTTGTTTAGCTGTGACGTTCAGGAGATGAGAAACATTTAGGGGCAGACGCTTCGAGAAGTCTGGCCTAAGCTTGAGGACTTTAACTTTCCTTCCTGTAATGGTTGCCTCATTAAAGCATTGCAAAACACCCTTCTTGCTGTAATGTGTCTTTCGATGAGCAGGAAAAATACTCACAGTCTGCTTATTCAACGATTCTCACAAATCTACCCACTGACAAAAATCTATGTTAAATCTAAACAACGATCATGTAAATGTAAATATTAAGGCACATCCAGCCAATGTCATAATATATATATATATATATATATATATATATTTTAACCAAATGTGTGTTATTGACTGATGTTTATTTTGAAAAGCTGCACAGTGTCTCACAACAGGAAGCAAATCTAAAACTCCCTCCCCAAAAGAACTATTCAGAAATCAACCAAAGTATTTAATGTTTGCATAGAGCCTAACATCTCTTCTTCTTTCTGATTACCACTTTAACAATGCAGTAAATAATGATGGCCATGTGATACATATCATCATATATCTGGTATAGAATTGTGCAGAATTGTCAATTGACAGACAGGATAATGAATGCAGTTTCAAAAAGTTACTTTAGCAAAGTAAAAAAAAAAAAGAGACACAAATTCTCTATATTTTTTTAATTCACACTTGTTCAACAGCAAATCTACGGTATCCTGTGGCATCTAGCATGTCCTGTTTTAACTGCATGTAGACAGGGCATTCCTAAACAACATCTACCATGTTATAACGATTCTGGAATATAATACTCAAGAATAACGGATATTCCTCACGTGTCAACAACTTTCCACCTATCAGCCACGTCCAGTAAGGACCCAGGCCACTGACACCATTGCTCAGGTGTTACATCTCTTTAAGTCACCAATGGCCCCCACTAAACCCCAAATACTCTTAAAAGCAAGGAAACAGCAATGACAGCATCTTTCAATTTTCAAACGCAAACCCACTAGAATGGTGTCTTTCTTACCTCGTCCCCGCCATGCCTCTATCAAATCAATCTGCCACAGATCACAAAAAGAGAGAAAGAGTGCAAGTCTTCCTTTTAGAGGAAGTAGGTTTCATCATGTGTTGTACTCAAACCATTGTTGCTCTACAGTTGATGTGAACATCTGTTATATGTCGCAGGCTCAGGTCCCCACTTCCTGAAGGGTGCTACTTGCACAGAAATAGTCTGACTGAAACTTGCTTCAACTTCAAAAGTGAATACCGGTACACATTACTAACGCATGTACAATATAGGTAGAATCTGACCATCACACAATCTGAGAACAGCGTGAATCAGAATTATCTCCCTCCTGCAGCAGAGAGTTGGTGTACGAGACAACAACTTGTGTGGTTTTCCGCTTCTCCTTTTTGGCCTGTTTTTAGTAACAGCTTGTTTCAAACATCTCCCTTGCCCAAGTGTAGTTTGAAAGTTAGTTGTGCATGCCTTGTGGTAAGTTTCACTGCAGTTAATGTTGTCCTAACTTAAATTCTATTTGGTTACAGTGATTTTATAGTTTGCATCAATAAAAAAGTGGTCAGTTGAAGCAGATGCTAAACTACAGGACTGTTTTGCTATCACAGACTGGAACATGTTCCGGGATTCTTCCGATGGCATTTAGGAGTACACCACATCAGTCACTGGCTTTACCAATAAGTGCATCGAGGACGTCGTCCGCACAGTGACTGTACGTACATACCCCAACCAGAAGCCATGGATTACAGGCAACATTGGCACTGAGCTAAAGGGTAGAGCTGCCGCTTTCAAGGTGGTGCAGGACTCTAACCCGGAAGCTTACAAGAAATCCTGCTATGCCATGCGACGAACCATCAAACAGGAAAAGATCAATACAGGGCTAAGAGTGAATCATACTACACCGGCTCTGATGCTCGTCTTATGTGGCAGGGCTTGCAAACTATTACAGAATACAAAGGGAAGCACAGCCGCGAGCTGCCCAGTGACATGAGCCTACCAGACGAGCTAAAACACTTCTATGCTCGCTTCGAGGCAAGCAACACTGAGGCATGCATGAGAGCATCAACTGTTCCGGACGACTGTATGATCACGCTCTCCATAGCCGACGTGAGTAAGACCTTTAAACCAGTCAACATACACAAGGCTGCGGGGTCAGACGGATTACCAGGACGTGTGCTCCGGGCATGTGCTGACCAACTGGCAGATGGTGTGTTCCTTGTTCTTCATGATGCTCTCTGCGCTTTTAACGGACCTCTGAGACTATCACAGTGCAGGTGCATTTATACGGAGACTTGATTACACACAGGTGGATTGTATTTATCATCATTAGTCATTTAGGTCAACATTTGATCATTCAGAGATCCTCACTGAACTTCTGGAGAGAGTTTGCTGCACTGAAAGTAAAGGGGCTGAATAATTTTGCACGCCCAATTTTTCAGTTTTTGATTTGTTAAAAAAGTTTGAAATAGCCAATAAATGTCGTTCTACTTCATGATTGTGTCCCACTTGTTGTTGATTCTTCACAAAAAAATACAGTTTTATATCTTTATGTTTGAAGCCTGAAATGTGGCAAAAGGTCGCAAAGTTCAAGGGGGCCGAATACTTTCGCAAGGCACTGTAGGTGTCTGGTTAGACTGTAAACTCTCCTTCCAGACTCACATCAAGCATCTCCAATCCAAAGTTAAATCTAGAATTGGCTTCCTATTTCGCAACAAATCATCCTTCACTCATGCTGCCCAACATACCCCCGTAAAACTGACCATCCTACCGATCCTCGACTTCGGCGATGTCATTTACAAAATAGCCACCAATACCCTACTCAGCAAATTGGATGCAGTCTATCACAGTAACATCCGTTTTGTCACCAAAGCCCCATATACTACCCCCCACTGTGACCTGTACGCTCTCGTTGGCTGGCCCTCGCTTCATACTCGTCGCCAAACCCACTGGCTCCGGGTCATCTACAAGACCCTGGTAGGTAAAGTCCCCCCTTATCTCAGCCCCTACAAGACCCTGGTAGGTAAAGTCCCCCCTTATCTCAGCCCGCTGGTCACCATAGCAGCACTCACCTGTAGCATGCGCTCCAGCAGGTATATCTCTCTGGTCACCCCCAAAACCAATTCTTCCTTTGGCCGCCTCTCCTTTCAGTTCTCTGCTGCCAATGACTGGAACGAATGACAAAAATCTCTGTAACTGGAAACACTTATCTCCCTCACTAGCTTTAAGCAACAGCTGTCAGAGCAGCTCACAGATTACTGCACCTGTACATAGCCCATCTATAACTTAGCCCAAACAACTACCTCTTCCCCTACTGTATTTATTTTGCTCCTTTGCATCCCATTATTTTTTATTTGTACTTTGCACATACTTCCACTGCAAATCTACCATTCCAGTGTTTTACTTGCTATATTGTATTTACTTCGCCACCATGGCCTTTTTTTGCCTTTACCTCCCTTATCTCACCTCATTTGCTCACATCGTATATAGACTTATTTTTCTACTGTATGTTTGTTTTACTCCATGTGTAACTCTGCGTTGTTGTATGTGTCGAACTGCTTTGCTTGATCTTGGCCAGGTCGCAATTGTAAATGAGAACTTGTTCTCAACTTGCCTACCTGGTTAAATAAAGGTGAATTTTTTAATTTTTTTAAATTTTATTTCACCTTTATTTAACCAGGTAGGCTAGTTGAGAACAAGTTCTCATTTGCAACTGCGACCTGGCCAAGATAAAGCATAGCAGTGTGAACAGACAACACAGAGTTACACATGGTGTAAACAATTAACAAGTCAATAACACAGAAGAAAAAAAAGGGGCAGTCTATATACAATGTGTGCAAAAGGCATGAGGAGGTAGGCGAATAATTACAATTTTGCAGATTAACACTGGAGTGATAAATGATCAGATGGTCATGTACAGGTAGAGATATTGGTGTGCAAAAGAGCAGAAAAGTAAATAAATAAAAACAGTATAAAAACAGTATGGGAATGAGGTAGGTGAAAATGGGTGGGCTATTTACCAATAGACTATGTACAGCTGCAGCGATTGGTTAGCTGCTCAGATAGCTAATGTTTGAAGTTGGTGAGGGAGATAAAAGTCTCCAACTTCAGCGATTTTTGCAGTTCGTTCCAGTCACAGGCAGCAGAGTACTGGAACGAAAGGCGGCCAAATGAGGTGTTGGCTTTAGGGATGATCAGTGAGATACACCTGCTGGAGCGCGTGCTACGGATGGGTGTTGCCATCGTGACCAGTGAACTGAGATAAGGCGGAGCTTTACCTAGCATGGACTTGTAGATGACCTGGAGCCAGTGGGTCTGGCGACGAATATGTAGCGAGGGCCAGCCGACTAGAGCATACAAGTCGCAGTGGTGGGTGGTATAAGGTGCTTTAGTGACAAAACGGATGGCACTGTGATAGACTGCATCCAGTTTGCTGAGTAGAGTGTTGGAAGCCATTTTGTAGATGACATCGCCGAAGTCGAGGATCGGTAGGATAGTCAGTTTTACTAGGGTAAGCTTGGCGGCGTGAGTGAAGGAGGCTTTGTTGCGGAATAGAAAGCCGACTCTTGATTTGATTTTCGATTGGAGATGTTTTATATGAGTCTGGAAGGAGAGTTTGCAGTCTAGCCAGACACCTAGGTACTTATAGATGTCCACATATTCAAGGTCGGAACCATCCAGGGTGGTGATGCTAGTCGGGCATGCGGTTACAGGCAGCGATCTGTTCGAAAAGCATGCAATTCGTTTTACTAGCGTTTAAGAGCAGTTGGAGGCCACGGAAGGAGTGCTGTATGGCATTGAAGCTCGTTTGGAGGTTAGATAGCACAGTGTCCAATGACGGGCCGAAAGTATATAGAATGGTGTCGTCTGCGTAGAGGTGGATCAGGGAATCGCCCGCAGCAAGAGCAACATCATTGATATATACAGAGAAAAGAGTCAGCCCGAGAATTGAACCCTGTGGCACCCCCATAGAGACTGCCAGAGGACCGGACAGCATGCCCTCCGATTTGACACGCTGAACTCTGTCTGCAAAGTAATTGGTGAACCAGGCAAGGCAGTCATCCCAAAAACCGAGGCTACTGAGTCTGGCGATAAGAATATGGTGATTGACAGAGTCGAAAGCCTTGGCAAGGTCGATGAAGACGGCTGCACAGTACTGTCTTTTATCGATGGCGGTTATGATATCGTTTAGTACCTTGAGTGTGGCTGAGGTGCACCCGTGACCGGCTCGGAAACCAGATTGCACAGCGGAGAAGGTAATGTGGGATTCGAGATGGTCAGTGACCTGTTTGTTGACTTGGCTTTCGAAGACCTTAGATAGGCAGGGCAGGATGGATATAGGTCTATAACAGTTTGGGTCCAAGGTGTCTCCCCCTTTGAAGAGGGGGATGACTGGGGCAGCTTTCCAATCCTTGGGGATCTCAGACGGTATGAAAGAGAGGTTGAACAGGCTGGTAATAGGGGTTGCGACAATGGCGGCGGATAGTTTCAGAAATAAAGGGTCCAGATTGTCAAGCCCAGCTGATTTGTACGGGTCCAGGTTTTGCAGCTCTTTCAGAATATCTGCTATCTGGATTTGGGTAAAGGAGAACCTGGAGAGGCTTGGGCGAGGAGCTGCGGGGGGGGGGGGGGGGGGGGGGGCGGAGCTGTTGGCCGAGGTTGGAGTAGCCAGGCGGAAGGCATGGCCAGCCGTTGAGAAATGCTTATTGAAGTTTTCAATAATCGTGGATTATCACGGGGACTATTCGATGCTATTGCAGTCCGCCACAGGATGTTTTTGTGCTGGTCGAGGGCAGTCAGGTCTGGAGTGAACCAAGGGCTGTATCTGTTCTTGGTTCTGCATTTTTTGAACGGAGCATGCTTATCTAAAATGGTGAGGAAGTTACTTTTAAAGAATGACCAGGCATCCTCAACTGACGGGATGAGGTCAATGTCCTTCCAGGATACCCGGGCCAGGTCGATTAGAAAGGCCTGCTCACAGAAGTGTTTTAGGGAGCGTTTGACAGTGATGAGGGGTGGTCGTTTGACTGCGGATCCGTGGCGGATACAGGCAATGAGGCAGTGATCGCTGAGATCCTGGTTGAAGACAGCGGAGGTGTATTTGGAGGGCCAGTTGGTCAGGATGACGTCTATGAGGGTGCCCTTGTTTACAGAGTTAGGGTTGTACCTGGTGGGTTCCTTGATGATTTGAGTGAGATTGAGGGCATCTAGCTTAGATTGTAGGACTGCCGGGGTGTTAAGCATATCCCAGTTTAGGTCACCTAACAGAACAAACTCTGAAGCTAGATGGGGGGCGATCAATTCACAAATGGTGTCCAGGGCACAGCTGGGAGCTCAGGGTGGTCGGTAGCAGGCGGCAACAGTGAGAGACTTATTTCTGGAGAGAGTAATTTTCAAAATTAGTAGTTCGAACTGTTTGGGTATGGACCTGGAAAGTATGACATTACTTTGCAGGCTATCTCTGCAGTAGACTGCAACTCCTCCCCCTTTGGCAGTTCTATCTTGACGGAAGATGTTATAGTTGGGTATGGAAATCTCTGAATTTTTGGTGGCCTTCCTGAGCCAGGATTCAGACACGGCAAGGACATCAGGGTTAGCAGAGTGTGCTAAAGCAGTGAGTAAAACAAACTTAGGGAGGAGGCTTCTGATGTTGACATGCATGAAACCAAGGCTTTTTCGATCACAGAAGTCAACAAATGAGGGTGCCTGAGGACATGCAGGGCCTGGGTTTACCTCCACATCACCCGCGGAACAGAGAAGGAGTAGTACGAGGGTGCGGCTAAAGGCTATCAAAACTGGTCGTCTAGAGCGTTGGGGGCAGAGAATAAGAGGAGCAGGTTTCTGGGCATGGTAGAATATATTCAGGGCATAATGCACAGACAGGGGTATGGTGGGGTGCGGGTACAGCGGAGGTAAGCCCAGGCACTGGGTGATGATGAGAGAGGTTGTATCTCTGGACATGCTGGTTGTAATGGGTGAGGTCACCGCATGTGTGGGAGGTGGGACAAAGGAGGTAACAGGGGTATGAAGAGTGGAACTAGGGGCTCCATTGTGAACTAAAACAATGATAACTAACCTGAACAACAGTATACAAGGCATATTGACATTTGAGAGAGACATACAGCGAGGCATACAGTAATCACAGGTGTTGAATTGGGAAAGCTAGCTAAAACAGTAGGCGAGGCTAATCAGCTAGCACAACAAACAGCAGGTAAAATGGCGTTGACTAGGCAACGGGGCCGACAGATAAAACAAACAAGCAGAATGGAGTACCGTGATTAATGGACAGTCCAGCGTGCGTCAGCTATGTAGCCAAGAGATCAGTGTCCAGGGGGCAGCGGTGGATGGGCAGGGAAGCTGGACTGGCGAGTGTTATCCAGGTTAAAAAAACTAACAATGACTAAATAGCTTGTAGCTAGTTAGCTGGTTAGCGTCTGGAGGTTCTTGAGTGTGTTCTAAAAAATTTAAAATAATAGCGATTCCGTATCACATTGGGTGAGGCAGGTTTCCGGAAGGTATAAACAAATTAAAAATCAAAAAGAGATAGAAAGTAAATGGGTCCAGAGAGTGTTTGGGACGCGGTGATTCAGACGGTTAGCAGGCCTGTGCTAACAAGCTAACAGTTCGTAGGCCCGGGCTAGACAAGGTAGCAGTTAGCGGACCGGAGCTAGACAAGCTAGCAGTTAGCAGGCCGAATTAGCAAGCAGGGAGATAGCGAGGGCTAGAGAGTTAGCCTTTGGGGGACGTCGCGATGGGGTGAGTCTGTTTATTCCTCTTCATGCGGTGACATCGACAGACCGGTCGTGGGCCCGGGTATTGT
The DNA here is from genome assembly GCF_002021735.2 of Oncorhynchus kisutch. NCBI lineage: Eukaryota > Metazoa > Chordata > Actinopteri > Salmoniformes > Salmonidae > Oncorhynchus > Oncorhynchus kisutch. The sequence continues at coordinate 46,853,034 of NC_034175.2, read as the reverse complement.
AGCCCAGGAGTATGCTACAGGTGCTCTGTCCGGGCTAGCTTCAGGCTAAGTGGGTGGAAACGCTAGCCAGGGGTAATCATCCGGGGTTGCAGTTTAGCTAGATAGCTAGTTGTGAAGATCCAGCTGAAAAATGTTCCGTTTGCGGTGGGAATCCGGGGATGAAAAATAAATAGGTCCGTTGTGCTCTGGTTAGAGTCGCGTTGTTCGAGCTGGCGAGAGCTTTCCGGGCTAAAGGTTAGCTGATGACCGGTTAGCTGAAGACCGCTAGCATAGCTGGTAGTTAGCTGGCTAGCTTCAGTTGAGGGGTTCCAGTTCCGAAGTAAATATAAATACTTTAGGAAAAATAGCTACATTGGGTGAGGCGGGTTGCAGGAGAGTATTTGGAAGCTTAGGTTTAGCAAAATGTTTTTAAAGAGGTATGCGAAGAAAAATATGTTTAAAAAAACGATATATACAGGGACGGGACGACAGGACGACTTACTGCTACGCCATCTTGGAAATCCCCCAAAAATAAATATACCATAAGATTTAAAACTAATGTTGTAACATTATCAACAAGCTCCAAAACAATTGTTTGTTGATGACATTGGTTGAACCAAAATTTTACATCATTTGGGGTTTTCCTGTGGTCTTGGGGAATTCACCCAAAGATGGTGGATAAATAAAGATGTCTTACTGAGGTTGTTAACAATTGAAACATTTTGTCATAGTTTCAGTCTACTTAAAAGCAAGTGGAGGCTGTCCCATGGACACCAATACGATAGCAGCTGGGTTTGGTCTGCTTTGTTCATTGACTGTATGAACCAGAAAAAATGAATGTGTAGAATGTCTCTCTTCTTCATCCTTCTCTGATTCACCTTAACAACACTCCTGATGATGTCAGCTTGGTTATTTACAGTGAGGACACACTGTCAGTTTAATTTGAATGCACAATTCAAAATGTGGTCTTCATGGCCGCCATCCTTGGTTAAACTTTAACATAAACAATAATCTATAAATGTTTTATACGGCATAAAGTTTTAGAATAGACCGTGAGGAAAGTGTACAATAGTCAATAAACGATGCATTTCCTACTTACTTCCAGAAGATGGGGCAATTGCAACTTCACATTCCCATTGGCCCTAAACGAGGAAGTGTTTTTCAAAACTCATTGTTGCCTTGTATGGAGCTGAGAGGGGGTGGAGACTGCAAAAGGGAAAGTACAGAATTACAGGAAGGGAACCGACAGAGGGAAACTGACACTCAAGTTCTGCCTATATAAGTCTATAAGATCAACCACCAGCACAAGGTATCAATTTACTGCACTAGCTCGTATTGGGGACATTCAATAATTCTACACAATACATCCATATCTCTACATTCTGTGACGTTTGTCTTTTATCATTGATGGTTCAGTGACTCTCATTGGGGTTGACAGCCTCATGTCTCGTCTCAACAGCTTTTTTCTGTATTTTATATTAATTGACATTCAATGTCACATTCAATTAGTCAATGATCCAATGGAATCTCTTACAGAAGTGATTGAACACCATCCAGATCTCACCATGTCAGACACGGTCCCCCTGGAACAGAGGTACAAGGCCAGCATGGTCCTGAGTGGAGCAGGAGATGCCCTGGGCTACAACCATGGTAACTGGGAATTTGAAAATGATGGAGTGTTAATACATGAGCAAGTTCAGAAGAGAGGAGGTCTAGAGAAGCTGGATGCCATAGACTTCCCTGTTAGTGATGACACCGTCATGCACCTGGCTACAGCTGAGGCTCTGGTCAAGGTAGGGGAGGGGGAAGGGGTGTCCCTCCCTGTGCTGTATCGAGCCCTGGTGGAGAAGTACATTGTAAGCATGACAGACATGGATGGAAGAGGAGCAGGTATGTAACAGTTTGTATTCCTTTATGAGGTGTGTCATGTCGTGTTAACCTGAGAGGCAAATGGCAATATTTCTGCACACTTGGGCACGGTACACTTATCTTAATGTAAATATAGGGGACCTACGTGGTTCTGGTACCGGTTCTGTGGACACCGTAGATCAAAATGGCTTGCATTGAGTAATAGCCCTGGTTCCCACATACATAGTAGCATTTTTTCTGCGCCTATCTGTCGTAGGATGTGACATCTGAAACCATTTTAAGCTGGGATGTCCCTTCTACCATTTAATTTGCTCTTCCAACTGTCCATCCACTCCTAGCTGAACCCTACCTAACACGTGAAGCACATGCCTGCGATAGTTACATCGTAGCACAGCAGGAGAGAGTGGTTTCAACATGGTAGCACATTCAGAGATAATATTATAGCCATTAATCTAAAATAAAAATCACTTTCCATTTGTCATAGACAGACAATATTAGCATGAGATGAAAGGTGTGTTCCTAATGAGTTCTGGAAGTCAATCTAGCGTTCTGTGAGACGTTCACAGATGGGGGCAGATGTTTTGATCAAGAGAGCCCTTTAGAAAATTTGCACATTTTCTCTAACACTAAACATACAAATATTTTAGCATTTACATTTTTTGTCATTTAGCAGTCACTCTTATCCAGAGCAACATGCAGAAGAGTGCAGACATTTTCATATTTTTCATGCTGGTCCCCTGTGGGAAACAAACCCACGCGTTGCAAGCACCATGCTCTACCAACTGAACCACATACAACTTTCATTTATAATGAAGGTGAAATCTTATAGTAATGTTATAATTTGATTTGAAGTCCTATTCATACAGTTTTGTTGAATAGGAAATACATCATATAAATATTTAATACTTTCATGTTTTTTTAAAATCATATTTGTACTGTGCAGTTGAGCTTATGTCCTCAAAAGTGACCTCAGCAATTTATAACAATTCTTACCAAAAATGTGAGATTTTAACATTTATTGGAATATGCAACATTACTAGTTATTATGGCCCTATCATCAAAAATAATTACTTTGGGGGATTTTGTAGATTGCACATGTGTACATTTAAACCCACATGTTGACCTTCATTCAATTCAATAATTATACTACTTCTGTCTCCGCTGTAGGCATCACCTGCATCAACAGTGTTGCAAGGCACAGACAGAGAACTGACGAGGACATTAAGATTCCCTTCAACAAGAGGGGCGGAGGGTGTGGGGCAGCCATGAGGGCCATGTGTATCGGCCTGCGCTTCCCCGACCCTGAGCAAGAGCACCTGCTGATAGCAGTAAGTGTGGAGAGTGGGCGTCTGACCCACCACCACCCCACAGGCTACCTGGGAGCCCTGGCTGCAGCCCTGTTCACGGCCTACGCAGTGAGGGGCACCCTGCCCGTGGAGGCCTGGGGACACAGACTCATGGAGGTCCTGGACAAAGCCAAGGAGTACGTCAGGCATTCGGGCAATTGTGTGGAGCTGAACATGGAGCACTGGTGAGGCCTTTGTTGTGGTTTTCTGCAGAGGAGGCTGGTGGGCGGACTGGAACGGTGTCAAACACATGGTTTCCTTTGATATGTTTGATACCACTCCATTCCAACCATTACTATAAGCCAGTCCTCCAATATCTCTGCCCAACAGCCTCCTTTGGTTGACTGTACGTCACACCTCAATGTTAATTAGTGAAAGTTGTTGTTTATAAAGAAATGTGACATACTGATTCCAGTTAATAACACACCATTGTCCAACCCAGATATTGGATCTTAGTTTTGCCATTTTTTTGTTGCTGAGAATATACCTGCGCTGGAGGAAATGGAGATGAGCTTGGGGTTTACATAAATTCACACAAAACTGCACTAACACCCAGTCAAATTATCATTCCATTTTTCATGTAGCCTCATGTTACCAGCAAAAAGCCTAATCACAGATCACGCAACATCATGGACTAAACGATCAAATCCTGTTGCTGCAGAATTATTTTGCTGTGACAATACAGGCCAAATTAAATTCCTACCTCTATGGCTGGGTTTACAAAGTAGAATGATGTGTAAGTTTCATCTGCTTCTGACTAATCTCATTATTCCAGGGACTACTTTGGAATTCAGTGGAAATCCTATTTAGAAAAGAGAGGCATTCTGGATGGAAAGAGCAAACCTCAGTTCCCAGAGTCCTACGGTGTGAAGGAGAGGGAGAGTTTCTATAGGGCGGTGAGCTTCAAGGGTTGTGGTGGTGCCAGTGGGCATGATGCTCCCATGATAGCTTACGATGCCCTCCTGAGGGCAGGCGACTCCTGGGTTGAGCTGGCCAATCATGGCTTCTTCCACGGCGGGGACAGCGACTCCACGGCCGTGATCGCTGCTGCCTGGTGGGGCGCACTGTTCGGCTTCAGAGGGGTGCCAGAGATCAACTACCAGAGGCTTGAGTACCGTGACAGACTATCCAAACTAGGGGAATGGCTATACAAGCTCAGGGGGAAACCTCTTGTAACTGAGAAAGAGTGATGTAAATTAAACCAATAGATGGTTAAAGGTGAAATTCATTACATAGCCTGCAGATGATCAGTAATTTCTCCTTTTTTGACACTAATTTTGTATCCCTTGGTTTTTTATTACATATTTTTAAAGAATATGACTGGATCTGGAAAGATTTATAGAGTATTTATGATCTCAAACTGCAGTCTACCTACTGGCCTACTGTCATACGCAGCTGCAGAATTTGCTGTATAATTACAAACATTTTATTTTATGGCAACGTAAAATGTTTCATTACCAGCCTATAATCAATCCTTCACTAACATACTTTACTGCTACAGTTGTGCTATTATTGTAGCACATTAGCTATGGCAGAGTGTAAAAACGGATTGCTTTACTTCAGATTAGATTGACGGTTATTGTGTACATCTTCAAAATGGAGAATACAAGTACGGTGGTGACCAGAGGGTGGCAATGTAACTTAACAAATCACTCTTGAAACTCCCTCCTCCCTCTCAGTCTCTCTCTCTCTCAATTCAATTTCAATATAAGGTCTTTATTGGCATGGAAAACATATGGTTACATTGCCAAAGCCAGTGAAATAGATAAAAGTGAAAAAAAAAAAATTCACTGTTAATATTAGACTCAAGTTCAGATGTCATATTATGCCTATATACAGTGTTGCAACGATACAAATAGTTAAAGTACAAAGGGGAAAATAAATAAATCATATTTACACTGGTGTTTTTTCTTCACTGGTTTCCTCCCTGAAAAACCTGCTGTTCTCCTTTCTGAAGCTTGATTTTCCAGTGAAACCTGTTTAACAGTGTGGCTTCTATCCCATATCAGCTTGTTATATGAAAGTGGTTGCAATCATCACTGTAGAAAATTATGAACAATTTCAATGTGAACTGTATGTCTGGCTCAGTCTTTGATATGCTTAAAGTAATATTTCCTATCTGCTGATAAGTTAAGATAGGGCAATTCTACTCTAGATTGTTCTGGTAGTTCTCACATAGGAACTTCATTGGGAGGAAGGATATTTACAGAGGAATTGCCATTTTAGGCCCTTTTTAGACCTATTCACGCCTCCTGCAAGACCCTGTGATCTGTACATGATACAGACACATCTTGGTATCATTATACTCCATATAGTTTTCCCTCAAATATGGAGTACTGTATGTCTAGATTCCGAAATACAAATTTTCACATTCATTTATTCAATATAAAAAATGTGAGTACCTCAAAACTACTTTTTGATTTAGCTAATTTTTATACATAGTTTGTAATGTAACATTTCCATAGTGGGCTCTCTGGTACTTTTAATGAAATTACCCATTGTGTGTGTATGTACACACAAAACATGAAACGTGACACAATACAGAACATCAAAAGACAACAGCTGAAGGACAGAACTACATCATTTTAAAAAAGGCACACATAACCTACATATCAATACATACACAAACTATTTAGGTCAAATAGGGGAGAGGCGTTGTGCCCCTGAGGTGATGCTTTAATTGTTGGAAACCAGGTTTGCGGTTTATTTGAGCAATATGAGATGGAAGGGAAGTTCCATGCAATAAAGGCTCTATATAATCAATTGATGCTTTCTTCAATTTGTATTGGATTTGGGGACTGTGAAAAGACCCCAGATGGCATGTCTGGTGGGGTACAGTTAAATTCGGACATTTACATACACTTCGGTTGGAGTCATTAAAACTTGTTTTTCAACCACTCCACACATTTCTTGTTAAACTATAGCTTTGGCAAGTCGGTTAGGACATCTACATTGTGCATGACAAGTAATTTTTCCAACAACTGTTTACAGACAGATTATTTAACTTATAATTCACTGTTTCACAATTCCAGTGGGTCAGAAGTTTCTTTAAACAGCTTGGAAAATTCCAGAAAAGGATTTCATGGCTTTAGAAACTTCTGATAGGGTAATTGACATCATTTGAGTCAATTGGAGGTGTACCTGTGGCTGTATTTCAGGGCCTACCTTCAAAATCAGTAACTATTTGCTTGACATCGTAGGAAAATCCTAAGAAATCAGCCAAGACCTCAGAAAAAGAATTGTAGACCTTCACAAGTCTGGTTCATCCTTGGGAGCAATTTCCAAACGCCTGAAGGTACCACGTTCATCTGTACAAACAATAGTATGCAAGAATAAACACCATGGGAACCACACAGCCATCATACTGCTCAGGAAGGAGACGCTTTCTGTCTCCTGGAGATGAACATACATTAGTGCGAAAAGTGCAAATCAATCCCAGAACAACAGCAAAAGGACCTTGTGAAGATGCTGGAGGAAACAGGTACAAAAGTATCTATATCCACAGTAAAACGAGTCCTATATCGACATAACCTGAAAGGCCGCTCAGCAAGGAAGAAGCCACTGCTCCAAAACCTCCATAAAAAAGCCAGACTACGGTTTGCAACTGCACATGGGGACAAAGATCGTACTTTTTGGAGAACTGTCAGTCAGGAAGTTAAAGCTTGGTTGCAAAATGGGTCTTCCAAATGGGCAATGACCACAAGCATACTTCCAAAGTTGTGGCAAAATGGCTTTAGGACAACAAAGTCAAGGTATTGGAGTGGCCATCAAAGCCCTGACCTCAATCCTATAGAAAATGTGTCAGCAGAACTGAAAATGTGTGTGTGCGCAAGGAGGCCTACAAACCTGACTCAGTTACACCAGCTCTGTCAGGAGGAATGGGCCAAAATTTGTGGGAAGCTTGTGGAAGGCTACCCGACACGTTTGACCCAAGTTAAACAATTTAAAAGGCAATGCTACCAAATACTAATTGAGTGTATGTAAAGTTCTGACCCACTGGAAATGTGATGAAAGACAAAAGCTGAAATAAATCACTCTACTATTATTATGATATTTCACATTCTTAAAATAAAGTGGTGATCCTAACTGGCCTAAGACAGGGAAGTTTTACTCGGATTAAATGTCAGGAATTGTGCAAAATATAGTTTAAATGTATTTGGCTAAGGTGTATGTAAACTTCCGACTTCAACTTTAAGTCTTTGTCAGAGCTGTGTGTAAGTTGACTATGCAAACAATTTGGGATTTCCAACACATTAATGTTTCTTATGAAAATGTATCATAAGAGCTGAGATAACATGTTATAACCTGTATAATATGGTCATAACACTGTCATGACCAATATATTTACCATATCTTTATAGCTGTTTTGACAAATTGCATTATTTTATAGCTGGTTATGACCCCTACTTTTAAGAGTGTCAAACCCACATTTATTCAAATGTGTTATTCCCCTGCCAAGAAGTTTCCTTTCAATTGAAAGTTTGTTTCTTAAATCTTTTGTTGTAGTAATTACATTGAGTAATTTTTTAATCATTTTTGAAATAACTTGGCACAATTTGGCACTGTCAAGAAGCATTATGACCATCCAGTGTCACTTGTTACTTGTATACTCAGTGTATTTTCTTAGTCCAAAACATTAAGAATGTCTATGACAGACTGACCAGGTGAAAGCTATGATTCCTTATTGATGTGACTTGTTAAATCCACTTGACAGGTTAAATAAGGATTTTTAAAGACTTGGACACACATGGATGGTGTGTGTCATTCAGAGGGTGAATGGGCAAAACAAAATATTTATGTGCCTGTGAATGGGGTGCCAGGCATACCGATTTCTGTCAAGAACTGCAACGCTGCTTGATTTTTCATGCTCAACAGGTTCCCGTGTGTATCAAGAATGATCCAGCACCCAAAGGACATCCAGCTAAATTCATACAACTGTGGGAAGCATTGTATCAATTCAACATGTACATTAGTGTCTAGTTTGAGAAACAGACGCCTCACAGGAGGGGAGGATCGGTAAACCCTTCATTAGGGTGCTGTTTGACATTCACAGCCAAAGGAGGACTACAATTTAGTTGATTTCATGACGGATTCATTATGACATGTCTGTGTTCTTTTTTGTTTTTACAGATCAACAGCTGATCTAGAGTCCTACCACAACCATTTTCTGATGTACGCCAGCCAGCATTCTTCCTTTTCACCACCAGTCTGATGCCAGAACACTGCTGGCAGCACTGGCAGAACGCAGATGGAACCAAGATGTAAGTCCCCACTCTATTTGAAGTTGGAGGAAGTTTTGAACAGAACTTTTCAAGTCTGCCCCACCCACATGTTCGCACTCACACATTGGCCAAACACAGTGTATTTTAAATTAATATTTCCTGAATACATTCTCTCCTCTTGCTTCCTTTTCAAAACCTATTGGAGAAGAGGGTCCGAGGAGAGTGTCCCTGAACCTTCTTCTACAATACGATTGAGAAGTAGGCAAGGATGTGGGATGCAAGAACATTTTTGTCATTTCATATAAAAAAGGAACTTCTAAGTGTATTTGCAATGTGACACTTTTTTTTCACACTTTCAAACACTACATTTATATTTTCCAACAGGACTATACATTTCGGTGAGTAGCCTCGTTTCATTGCCAAAAATAAAATTAAACCATCTAGTGTTCAGCGAAATAACTACACAATGTCAAATACAGGTATCCTATTCAAATCATTCACATCCAATCACATGAATCGTTACTCTCTCGCCGGAATTCCACTAACGGTCCGTATGTAGCCAAACGTAGCTACTGCTCATTCCATTTGCTCGAATATGGATAAAGGGTTAGTAAGGCCCGTGTCCACAGACACACATACCAGCTCCACTAGTGATACCTGCTACTACCAGCAGTACTACACCTGCACCTGTCGACGACACAAGTTGTTCTGCTTGCACGAGCACATCCAATGCTAGCATCAATAATTCTACATTTGTTGTTAGCCCAGCTAGCATGGACACAGACAGTTGTGAATCTGTTGCAGCTGAAGAGCTACTGCCCCTTTAACCAGGAAAGCACCGAACATCAGACAGGGACGTTGGATCATCGAAGAGGCGCAAATATAATGAGAACTACATTGATTTGGGATTCACTTATATTGGGAGTAGTGCCTTTCCTCAGCCACAGTGTGTTATATGTGCACAACTCGATGAAACCTTCACTCTTGCGCAGACATTTAGAAACAAAATATGGCAATTTGAAAAATAAGCCACAGGAGTTTTTTGAGCGAGAAATAAGACGACTTTCCAGTAGTAAGACATGTATAAAAGCAACAGATATCATTAATAAGAAGGGGCTAGAAGCATCTTATATGATGAGCTACCGAACGGCTAGGACAGTCAAGCCCCATGCTATTGTATAGGACTTAATTCTTCCTGCTGCCGCTAATACGGCGGGGACAATGCTGGGGGAAAAGGCCAAGAAGCTATACAGACAATGCCTTCATCCTTCAACACTGTTTCACAACGTATCAGTGACATGGCAGGAGATGTTTTGAAACAATTACTGCTTCGCATACATGCCAGTGAATTCTATGCATTACAGCAGATGAATCAAACGTTGCGGGCCTGGCACAGCTCCTGGTATATATCCGTTATGTTTATGGGGGTCAATTAAGGAAGACGTCCTCTTCTGCAAACCACTGGAAAACAGGACAACAGGAGAGCATATTGTTTAAATACTGGACAGCTTTGTGACTTCACATGGACTTTGGTGGTCAAGATGTGTTGGCATCTGTACTAATGGCGCAACAGCCATGACAGGGAGACATAGTGGAGTGGTATCGGGCTTCCAAGAAGTTTCTCCAAGACGCTACTTGGGTACACTGCAGAATCCACCGAGAGGCTCTTGCTGCCAAGGGAATGACTGACAGCTTGAAAGATGTTTTAGACACTACAGTGAAAATGGTTAACTTTGTTAAAGAAAGGCCCCTGAACTCGTGTATATTCTGCACCATGCAATGATATGGGCAGCGACCATGTAACGCTTTTACAACATACAGAAGTGCGCTGGTTATCAAGGGTCAAAGTGTTGACACGTTTTTTAAATGTTAATTTCTTGAATTGAGACGAGCTTAAAGTTTGACCACTTGCATGATGACGTTTCTCACACGACTGGCCTATCAGGGTGATGTTTTTTTCTCACCTGAATGATCTGAATCTAGGATTAGAGGGACTTTCCACAACTATATTCAACGTGCGGGACAAAACTGAGGCTATGATTAAGAAGTTGGAGCTCTTCTCTGTCTGCATTAACAAGGACAACACATAGGTCTTTCCATCATTGTATGATTGTGTGCAAATGAATTCAAGCTTACGGACAATGTCAAACGTGACATAGCGAAGCACCTGAGTGAGTTGGGTGTGCAATTACGCAGGTACTTTCCCGAAAAGGATGACTCAAACAACTAGATTCGTTCTCTTTCATGCCCTGCCTCCAGTCCACTTACTGATATCTGAACAAGAGAGCCTCATTGAAATTTCAACAAGCGGTTCAGTGAAAATTGAATTTAATCAGAAGCCACTGCCAGATTTCTGGATTGGGCTGTGCTCAGAGTATCCTGCCTTGGCAAATCACACTGTTAATACCTTGATGCCCTTTGCAACCACGTACCTATGTGAGAGTGGATTCTCGGCCCTCACTAGCTTGAAAACTAAATACAGGTACAGAGCTCTATAAAACCACGAGCTGGGTTGTGATAAACTCACACTCATTCTTGTTTAATAAATGTATCGTATAGTGTGTATGTGGCAGGCTTACAATGATGGCAAAAACCAACATTTGAGATTGCACTGACCCTGGTGCTCGAGGGGGTACGCAGCTGGAGGTTGAATGTTTGAAGGGGTATGGGACTATAAAAAGTTTGGGAACCACTGCTCTAAACCATTGAGGGAGGTGATGCACAACCTTATTTGTTCTGTTGTACTCAGATTGCAAGATCTGTAATCTTACTAATTGTCCTTGAAATTACATTTTATACAATGCATACTGTCAAATTATGTTGGTTTATAGATATAGAAGACTGCATAAAAATAAAAAAAGCTAAATATCGGGGTGTCTACATACTTAAGACTAAGAAGACATATGGCCACATTTCAGACCCCCAATACAAGATTTTGAGGAAGTGGTTGGAATCTGGTGGTGGGATGCCAAGGAGAAGAACCCAAAGACCCTAGAAGACTTGTACTCCTACCCCCTAGTCCTGCACCAACAACTGAGGAACTTGTGCATTCACAAGTGAGAAGAGGCCTAGGTAAGTAAAAAACTGAAGGCAGGAATTGCATGGAAATTGCATCAGACCTCAGACTTAGAACAAACCCTGTAGGAGATGATACCAATACAGTCCATGAAGTTGTCTTTTTATAATTTCACGGTATCAATATACTAAACCTCCACATCTCATTCTTTCCCTCTCCTCTAGCGTTGGGTGAACTTCTGAGATGATGCAGGAGCTCCAGAAACCTCCAGCTCAGCAACCTTGTGAGAAACCCAGGTAACGACCCACATACATACAAACCACTTTACACCAAGTACATTACAATCACAGTATTTGAAAGCAGCCGTTTCATTTACTTTTTGCACAACAGAATACTTTGCCCCTCACAGTAACAATTATATTTCTTCTGAATAATCTGTTGGAATACATCTCAAGATTGACAGTAAATGCCCTGATGAATCAAGACCCTTGCTGCTGGACCCCTTTAAAGACCACTTGTGAATCCTTCACTATCAAGCAACTAGGGCATTGATACTCATTGCACTGCGTGGCCCACAGGCTCGCTGTGATTTTCCTATTTTCCATTCATAACAATGATACAATTTAAATTCAATGTGTTTAATGCAGGCCTGAATCACTTCATTGAATATATCTACTGTTCCCTGGGACGGCAGATAGATGGCAGTATAGGGCCTCCCGAGTGGTCTAAGGCACTGAATCGCAGTGCTAGCTGTGCAACTAGAGATTCTGAGTCCAGGCTCTGTCGCAGCCGGCCACGACCGGGAGACTCATGGTGCGGAGCACAATTGTCCCAGCATCGTCCGGGTTAGGGGAGGGTTTGGCTGGCAGGGATGTCCTTGTCCCATCGTGCACTAGCGACTCCTGTGGCGGGCCGGGTGCAGTGGACGCTGACACGGTCGCCAGGTGTATGGTGTTTCCTCTGACACATTGGTACGGCTGGCTTCCGGGTTAAGTGGGCATTGTGTCAAGAAGCAGTGTGGCTTGATTGTGTTTCGGAGGACGCACGGCTCTCGAACGTTGCCTCTCCCGAGTCCGTATGGGAATTGCAGCGATGAGACAAGACTAACTACCAATTGCATACCACGAAATTTGGGAGAAAAAGGAGTAAAAAAATGGCGGTCAAAGAAAAGGTTTTTAAAAATTAAATAAAACATGACAAAAAGTATGTTTGAATGACACTGAGGGGCAGAGTTGTTACAGCTAATGCCAGTTTGCCTGAGGCTGATGCTGTGCAGGTGTTTGTACACATGCATATACACACACTCTCATTCAAATGCACACATACACGGACACACACTTAAAATAGTGCCATATGTAACCGATGTGAAATAGCTCGCTAGTTAGCGGTGGTGCGCACTAACAGCGTTTCAATCGGTGATGTCATTCGCTCTGAGACCTTAAAGTAGTTGTTCCCCTTGCTCGGCTTTTGTGGAGCGATGGGTAACGATGCTTCGAGGGTGGCTGTTGTCGATGTGTGCAGAAGGTCCCTGGTTCAAGCCCAGGTAGGGGCGAGGATAGGGATGGAAGCAATACTGTCACACATGCATGCACTCAAACATATTCAGTTGGCCTTGCTGTTATGATTTTTGTTGTCCTCTTCAAAGGGGGAGACACTCTAGACCCAAACTACTACAGACCTATATCTATCCTACCCTGCCTTTCTAAGGTCTTCGAAAGCCAAGTTAACAAACAGATCACCGACAATTTTGAATCCCACCGTACCTTCTCCAGGCAATCTGGTTTCCGAGCTGGTCATGGGTGCACCTCAGCCACGCGCAAGGTCCTAAACGATATCATAACCGCCATCGATAAGAGACAATACTGTGCAGGTGTATTCATCGACCTGGCCAAGGCTTTGGACTCTGTCAATCACCACATTCTCGTCGGCAGACTCAACAGCCTTGGTTTCTCAAATGATTGCCTCGCCTGGTTCACCAACTACTTCTCAGAGTTCAGTGTGTCAAATCGGAGGGCCTGTTGTTCAGACCTCTGGCAGTCTCTATAGGGGTGCCACAGGGTTCAATTCTCGGGCCGACTCTTTTCTCTGTATACATCAATGATGTCGCCCTTGCTGCTGGTGATTCTCTGATCCACCTCTACGCAGATGACACCATTCTGTATACTTCTGGCCCTTCTTTGGACACTGTTTTAACTAACCTCCAGATGAGCTTAAATGCCATACAACTCTGCTTCTGTGGCCTCCAACTGCTCTTACATGCAAGTAAAACTAAATGCATGCTCTTCAACCGATCGCTGCACACACGACTAGCATCACTAATCTGGACGGTTCTGACTTCGGTATTTGTAGTTGTCCACATATTCTAGGTGTCTGGTTAGACTGTAAACTCTCCTTCCAGACTCACATTAAGCATCTCCAATCCAAAATTAAATCTAGAATAGGCTTCCTATTTCACAAACAAAGCATCCTTCACTCATGCTGCCAAACATAGTCAGTTTTACGAGGGTATCTACCAATCCTTGACTCTACTCAGCAAATTGGATGCAGTCTATCACAGAGCAGCTTACACATCACTGCACATAGCCCATCCAACTACCTCATCCCCCAAACTGTTATTTGATTTATTTTGCTCCTTTGCACCCCAGTAGCCCTATATTTGCACTCTCATTTTCTGCACATCTATCACTCCAGTGTTTAATTGCTATATTGTAATTATTTTGCCACTCTGGCCTATTTATTGCCTTACCTCCCTTATCCTACCTAATTTGCACACACTGTATATATACACTTTTTCTATTGTATTATGGACTGCATGTTTGTCAATTCCATTTGTAACTCTGTGTGTGTGTCGCTCTGCTTTGCTTTATGTTGGCACGGTCACAATTGTAAATGAGAACTTGTTCTCAACTAGCCTACCTGTTTAAATAAAGGGGGCATATAAGCAGTCAATGAAATCTCTTGCAAAATTCAATGATTATATTTCTCAAAAACAGGTTATACTGTAGGCTACATAAGCACTGCCAAATCAGAACACTAGGTGAAATTAAGAGGGGTAAATATACCACATTTTTAGGGTGAGGCACATGGGCTACTGACATCTTACTACACAACTAGTATTACTTTCTTAGCTACAGTATTGTCAGAGTCTAGGTGATGTGGGTAAGGCAGAGTCAGGCGCAGGACACAGATGAGTAATAATAGCAACTTAATACTTCCTACTAAGACAGCACACTGTCCGACCGATGCCAGGATGACCAGAGGAGGGTGACGTGTGAGCCCAACAGATCAAACGATTGTGGACATCAGACGGAACGTAGACACCCAACTGGACACTGGTTGGGAGTGGGCTCTGTACGTAATGCCTGCTCGATGTCCGCGTCCACCTCCCATACCAATGGTGCCACCAGGCAAGAAGCCAGAAGTATGGGAGCGGGATCCGTGGACCGCTCCTCTGTGTCATACAGCCGGGACAATGAGTCTGCCTTAGCGTTCTGGGAACATGGTCTGTAGGAAAGGGTGAAAACAAAACGAGTGAAAAACATGGCCCACCTCGCCGCCCGGATGTACTCCAGATTGCGGTGGTCAGTCCAAATGAGGAAAGTGTGTTTAGCCCCCTCAAGCCAATGCCTCCACGACTTCAGAGCCTTGACAACAGCCAACAGCTCCCGATCACCCACATCATAGTTTCGCTCTGCCGGGCTGAGCTTCTTCGGGAAAATAAGCACAAGGGCGGAGCTTTGGTGGCGTACCGAAGCGCTGAGACAGCACAGCTCCTATCCCAGCCTTGGACGAGTCCAACTCTACTATAAATGCCATAGAGGGATCAGGATGAGCCAGCACGGGAACTGAGGTAAACAGAGCCTTCAGGTGACCAGAAGCCCTGTCCGCCCCAGCTGACCACTGCAGTCGCTCCGGTCCCCCGTTTAGCAAATAGGTAATGGGAGCCGCCACCTGACCAAAGCCCCGGATAAAACTCCGGTAGTAGTTGGCAAACACTAAGAACCGCTGCACCTCCTTTACCATGGTTGGAGTCGGAGCTGGGGTGATGATGGGGTTGCTGGAAAACCCCGTCTCTCCCATCGCTCCACGGTTTGCAGATGCTGGACGCGGTCCTCCAGAGGTAGAGGAGGGCTGTGTGCACCTGCTGACTCCATTTGAAAGGTGCGTGTTTCTGTCAGAGTCTGATGTGGGTAAGGCGGAGTCAGGTACAGGACACATGAGTAATAATAGTAACTTTACTCAAACATAATCTTCCAACAAGGAGAAGGAAAATCTAGAATCACATAAACGAGACAACAAAACCATGATGGCTCCAGAGGGTTAAATAGGGAAATAATTCAAACGTAATGGGAACCAGGTGTGTACAATCAACACAAAACAAATGGAAAAAGAAATGTAGATCGGTGGAGGCTAGAAAGCCGGTGACGTCGACCGGCGAACGAACAAGTAGAGGCAGCAACTTCGGCGGAAGTCGTGACAAGTATACATATCTCCCTAGTATATACATAATTTATGCAGCAGCATACAAAACATTTTTGGACTTGCCTTGTTGTGCTGTGCTCACTTGAACAGCATGGTGGCACGGCAGTCTAATCAAATCAAATGTATTTATATAGCCCTTCGTACATCAGCTGATATCTCAAAGTGCTGTACAGAAACCCAGCATAAAACCCCAAACAGCAAGCAATGCAGGTGTAGAAGCATGGTGGCTAGGAAAAACTCCCTAGAAAGGCCAAAACCTAGGAAGAAACCTAGAGAGGAACCAGGCTATGTGGGGTGGCCAGTCCTCTTCTGGCTGTGCCGGGTGGAGATTATAACAGAACATGGCCAAGATGTTCAAATGTTCATAAATGATAATAATAATAATAATAATAATAATAATAATAAGGCAGAACAGTTGAAACTAGAGCAGCAGCACGGCCAGGTGGACTGGGGACAGCAAGGAGTCATCATGCCAGGTAGTCCTGAGGCTCCTAGGGCTCAGGTCCTCCGAGAGAGAAAAAGAAAGAGGGAAAGAGAGAATTAGAGAGAGCATACTTAAATTCACACAGGACACCGGATAGGACATGAGAAGTACTCCAGATAACAAACTGACCCTAGCCCCCCCGACACAAACTACTGCAGCATAAATACTGGAGGCTGAGACAGGAGGGGTCAGGAGACATTGTGGCCCTATCCGATGATCCCCCCGGATAGGGCCAAACAGGAAGTATATAACCCCACCCACTTTGTCAAAGCACAGCCCCCACACCACTAGAGGGATATCTTCAACCACCAACTTACAATCCTGAGACAAGGCCGAGTATAGCCCATAAAGATCTCCGCCACGGCACAACCCAAGGGGGGAGCCAACCCAGACAGGAAGATCACATCAGTGACTCAACCCAGACAGGAAGATCACATCAGTGACTCAACCCATTCAAGTGACGCACCCCTCCTAGGGACAGCATGAAAGAGCACCAGTAAGCCAGTGTGTCAGCCCCTGTAATAGGGTTAGAGGCAGAGAATCCCAGTGGAAAGAGGGGAACCGGCCAGGCAGAGACAGCAAGGGCGGTTCGTTGCGCCAGAGCCTTTCCGTTCACCTTCACACTCCTGGGCCAGACTACACTCAATCATATGACCCACTGAAGAGATGAGTCTTCAGTAAAGAATTAAAGGTTGAGACCGAGTTTGCGTCTCTCACATGGGTAGGCAGACCATTCCATAAAAATGGAGCTCTATAGGAGAAGGCCCTGCCTCCAGCTGTTTGCTTAGAAATTCGAGGGACAATTAGGAGGCCTGCGTCTTGTGACCGTAGCGTACGTGTAGGTATGTATGGCAGGACCAAATCAGAGAGATAGGTAGGAGCAAGCCCATGTAATGCTTTGTAGGTTAGCAGTAAAACCTTGAAATTAGCCCTTGCCTTGACAGGAAGCCAGTGTAGGGAGGCTAGAACTGGAGTAATATGATACAATTTTGGGGTTCTAGTCAGGATTCTAGCAGCCGTATTTAGCACTAACTGAAGTTTATTTAGTGCTTTATCCGGGTAGCCAGAAAGTAGAGCATTGCAGTAGTCTAACCGAGAAGTAACAAAAGCATGGATACATTTTTCTGCATCATTTTTGGACAGAAAGTTTCAGATTTTTGCAATGTTACGTAGATGGGAAAAAAGCTGTCCTTGAAACAGTCTTGATATGTTCGTCAAAAGAGAGATCAGGGTCCAGTGTAACGCCGAGGTCCTTCAGTTTTATTTGAGACGACTGTACAACCATTAAGATGAATTGTCAGATTCAAGAGAAGATCTCTTTGTTTCTTGGGACCTAGAACAAGCATCTCTGTTTTGTCCGAGTTTAAAAGTAGAAAGTTTGCAGCCATCCACTTCCTTGCAGAGCCTCGGTCTGATGCCATTATGACTACAAGGTCCGATAGGAATTCAGGGAACTCAATGAGGAACGCTGTATATGGCCCAGGAGGCCTGTAAACAGTAGCTATAAAAAGTGATTTTTTTTGTAAATTGAAATTTCCTATCGTAAATGTTAGCAACACCTCCGCCTTTGCGGGATATGGTCACTAGTGTAGCCAGGAGGTGAGGCTCATTTAACAGAGTAAATTCATCAGGCTTAAGCCATGTTTCAGTCAAGCCAATCCCATCAAAAGATTCTGATCAGTGATTAGTTCATTGACTATAATTGCATATGAAGTAAGGGATCTAACATTATGCAGCCCTATTTTGAGATGTGAGGTATCATGATCTCTTTCAATAATGACAGGAATGGAGGAGGTCTTTATCCTAGTGAAATTGCTAAGGCGAACACTGCCATGTTTAGTTTTGCCCAACCTAGGTCGAGGCACAGACACGGTCTTAATGGGGATAGCTGAGCTGAGTACACTGACTGTGCTAGTGGCAGACTCCACTATGCTGGCAGGCTAGCTAACAGCCTGCTGCCTGGCCTGCACCCTATTTCATTGTGGAGCTAGAGGAGTTAGAGCCCTGTCGGTGCTTGTAGATAAGATGTGAGCATCCCTCCAGCTAGGGTGGAGTCCGTCACTCCTCAGCAGGTCAGGCTTGGTCCTGTTTGTGGGTGAGTCCCAGAAAGAGGACCAATTATCTACAAATTCTATCTTTTGGGAGGGGCAGAAAACAGTTGTTTTCAACCAGCGATTGAGTTGTGAGACTCTGCTGTAGAGCTCATCACTCCCCTAACTGGGAGGTGGCCAGAGACAATTACTCAATGCTGACATCTTTCTAGCTGATTTACACACTGAAGCTATGTTGCGCTTGGTGATCTCTGACTGTTTCATCCTAACATCATTGGTGCCGACGTGGATAACAATATCTCTATACTCGCCAGTTTTAGCTTTAGCCAGCACCATCTTCAGATTAGCCTTAACGTCGGTAGCCCTGCCCCCTGGTAAACAGTGTATGATCACTGGATGATTCATTTTAAGTTTAATACTGTGGGTAATGGAGTCGCCAATGACTAGAGTTTTCAATTTGTCAGAGCTAATGGTGGGAAGCTTCCCATAACGGGAGGAGTAGAGACAAGAGAAGGCTCGGCCTCTGACTCCGACTTGTTGCTTAATGGGGAAAACCGGTTGAAAGTTTGTCGGCTGAATGAGCGACACCGGTTGAGCATTCCTACAGCATTTCCCTCCAGAAACCGTGAGAAAGTTGTCCGGCTGCGGGGACCGTGCGAGGGGATTTATACTAACGTTACCATCTGTACTTACTGGTGGCACAGACACTGTTTCATCCTTTCCTACACTGAAATTACCCTTGCCTAACGATTGCGTCTGAAGCTGGGCTTGTAGCACAGCCATCTTCGCCATAAGGCGATCGTTCTCCTGTATATTATGAGTACAGCGACTGTAATTAGAAGGTATCATGTTAATGTTACTACTTAGCGTCGGCTGTTGGAGGTCCTGACGAACAACGTCCAGATAAAGCGTCCGGAGTGAAACAGTTGAATGAAAAAAAAGTTGAGGGAAAAAACAAAAATATAAACGGTAATTAAAAAGTAAAAACCGGAAAGTTGTCAGGTAGCAAAGTAAGGTTGGCAACAAAACGCACAGCAACACGTAAACAAGTCTGCTAAGACCAGAAGAGCTGAGGAGGAAAAGGTGATCATTAAGATAACTTTCCTTTCTCAGAGGTCCCCAGCCGGCCTCTCGGGAGAGGAGAAGATGGAACTAATTGAGTTACAAAATAAACTGGATAATATATATAGATTAAAAGCAGAAGGAGCCTTTATTAGGTCTAGGAAAAAATGGATTGAGGAGGGAGAACAGAATTCATCCTTTTTCTTTAGACTTGAGGAATTTCACTCTAAAAATAACACTATCCATAAATTAAACATTGATGGTGTTATTACAGATCACCAAAAATGAATCGCTAAATACTGTAGCAATTTTTACAGAGAATTGTATAGCTCTACGTACTGTCAAGAATCCACAGATGCTTTTTAACTCACTGAATAATATTCACTCTATCAGTGATATAGAATCTAAACAGTGTGATGAACTCATCAAAGTTGAAGAGATTATAGAGTCAATCAAACATTTAAAGAACAATAAATCACCAGGTGTTGATGGAATAACATCAGAATTTTACAAATTATTTTCTGAACAAGTAGCTCCCTTCCTATTTGAAGTCTTTTTAGAGAGTATTAAAAACAATGTTCTCCCTCCTACAATGAGTCAGGGGTTAATAACACTGATACCTAAGCCTAAAAAAGAAGTGCTGCTCATCGATAACTGGCGTCCAATTTTTCTTCTTAATAATGACTAAGAAATTAGCCTTACTACTTGCAAAAATAATTAAAGAAGTCCTGGATGCAATCATTGATGAAACAGTCTTGCTTCATGAGGAACATACATATTTCTATGTCAGACTAGTATTAGACATACTTGACTACTCAGACCTAATAACTGAGGATATTTTCATACTATTTTTTGATTTTTATAAAGCATTTGACACAGTAGAGCATCAATTTCTCCTCCACTCCCTTGAGAGACTTGGCTTTGGGGATTTTTTTCTATAAGGCTATTAAGACTCTATGCAAATGATAACAGCTCCATCGCAGCGCTAGCTGTGCCACCAGAGACTCTGGGTTCGCGCCCAGGCTCTGTCGCAGCCGGCCGCAACTGGGAGGTCCGTGGGGCGACGCACAATTGGCCGGTAGGCTCTTCTGGTCTTAGCAGACTTGTTTACGGGAGGGTCTGGCCGGTAGGCATATTGTCTCATCGCACACCAGCGACTCCTGTGGCGGGCCGGGCGCAGTGCACGCTAACCAAGGTCGCCAGGTGCACGGTGTTTCCTCCGACACATTGGTGCGGCTGGCTTCCAGGTTGGATGGGCGCTGTGTTAAGAACCAGACCCTCCCGTAAACAAGTCTGCTAACCTTGGTTGGGTTATGTTTCGCAGGTCGCATGACTTTTGACCTTCGTCTCTCCCGAGCCTGTACGGCAGTTGTAGCGATGAGACAAGATAGTATCCAATTAGTTGGATAGTAGTTACTATGAAATTGGGGAGAGAAAAAAATAAAAAAATAAATGGTAACAGCTCTATCAATTTTAAATATGGCACCTCACTTAGATTTGAGTTAAAGAGAGGAATTAGGAAAGGTTGTCCTATCTCTCCGTACCTGTTTTTATTAATCCCCCAACTTTTGCAAATTCTTTAAATAATAGTCCCGTAAAAGATATTTCCATAGCTGGTAAATAAATTATTATAAGCCAGCTGGCTGATGATACTACACTTTTTCTGAAAGACAAAATTCCCATATCGATCAATGTGATACAATCCTTTTCCAAAGCGTCTGGTCTATATCTTAACATTAATAAATGTGAACTCCTAGCTGTCAAAGATTGTGTGACACCTTCATATTATGGTATTCCAGTAAAAGAAGAACTTACATATTTAGGCATAACCATTACAAAGGATCAGAAGTCTAGAGGCTTACTAAATTTGAACCCTCTTATTAAAAAAACCCAGAAGAAGCTAAATAAATGGCTACAGAGGGACTTATCTTTAAAAGGTAGAGTCCTAATAGCCAAGGCTGAAGGCATCTCTAGACTAACATATGGCGCTCTATCTTTATATCTTGACAGTAAAATAAGCAAGGAGATCGACCAGATGCTTTTCAACTTTCTTTGGAGAAACCGTACCCATTACAATTTCAGTGGGGCGGCAGGGTAGCCTAGTGGTTAGAGCATTGGAAGATTGGAAGTTCAAATCCCCGAGCCAACAAGGTACAAATCTGTCATTCTGCCGTCATTGAAAATAAGAATTTGTTCTTAACTGACTTGCCTAGTTAAATAAAGGTAAATAAATAAAAAACATTAGGAAAACTGTTGTAATGAACACTTATGAGAATGGTGGACTGAATTTTCTGGACTTTACTACTTTAAATAATACTTTTAAGATCAATTGGATAAAACAATTCCTAAGAAGACCCACTTCTATCTGGAACTTTATTCCTCATGTCTTCTCTACTGTTGGTGGCCTTAACTTCACATGTTGTTTTGCAATTATAATATTGACAAAGTTCCAGTGAAACTTTCTGCTTTTCATCAGCAGGTTTTCTTATCATGGTCCTTAATTTATAAACACAATTTTTCTCCACACAGATATTATATATGGAATAGTCGGGATATATTGTATAAAAATACTTTGTTTTTAGAATATTGGTTCTGAAATAATATCCTATTGGTGAGCCAACTGGTAAATGCAGAGGATCTTTTACTCAGTTATAAGGAATTCTTATCACTTTACAAGGTCCCTGTAACACCTAAATATTTAGCAATTGTTTTCGATGCCATTCGCTCAGGTGTTGCTATGTTATTCAGGAATGTGTCAAGACCTGACCCTCAGAGGCTACCTTCTATTGACTCATCAGTAGGAAAGATTTGTTTCTCTTTGGGTCTATTCAACAACAGAGTGATAAAACATCCTGCTGAAACAAGGTTCATATCTATACCTTATGTCATGCCTTATTGAAATGGATTTATTGATATCTGTTGGAAACAAAATTAAGCAAGTTTCCTTTAAAATTATTCATAAATATTATCCTGCCAACCACTATATGAAGAAGTTTAAGGAAAACATCAACTCAAATTGCTCCTTTTGTAATGACCACCCAGAAACAGTGTTGCATCTTTTTTGGCATTGTATGCTTGTAAGAAAACTGTGGAAAGACATCAGTAGGTTTATAATTGAAAACATTTATGAAGATTTTACACTATTGTGGATAGATGTACTGTTTGGATTCTTAACATACGATAGAAATAAGGTGAAACATTATGTAATTAATTTCACTATTCTTTTGGCCAAATTTCATATACACAAATGTAAATTTACAAACAGAAAACCAAATTTACTTACCCTACAAAAAGAAATGGAACTTTATTTTAAGACGGTTAAATGCTCTACTTACAAAAATGCTGTTAGAATTGTAAGTATGCATGTTCCTTAAGGTCCTTGTTTAATTGTCATGTGATATTGTACCCCCTAGCCCCGCCCCTAGCCCCGCCCCTAGCTCGATTGTCCATTGTTTGTAATCTATGTATGCTCGTGTTCCCTCAAGTGCTTTATGTATTGATTTGTTGTTAATAAAAATACAGCCTCTCTCCATTTTGTAGCACTTCTCTCACTGTTTAAAAACAAGAAAAGGACAGGGTAAGGGGAATACCTAGTCATTTTTGTGTCATCACTGCAAGCTATCATGACTCAAAAGCCGCTGTCTACTTCTGAATATTACTTTAGCACCGCCCTAAAAACCCGATTAAAATTCGTCACAAACCTTCAAATAGGTATGTAATGACGCATTATATAAACTCTTTATAGTGTTTTATTTACATTTTAGAGCCGATAAGTTGGACAGATCGAGTGAAAAAAGCCATTTCCCCACACGACATCTCTCCTTCTCACTATCACGCAATAGGTTTAGCTTCCCCACCCGCCATTTTTAAAAAGACCCGACGGAGCTTTGTGTAACAGTATAACTTTAGACCGTCCCCTCGCCCATACCCGGCGCGAACCAGGGACCCTCTGCACACAACAACTGACACCCACAAAGCATCATTACCCATCGCTCCACAAAAGCCGCAGCCCTTGCAGAGCAAGGGGAACTACTACTTCAAGGTCTGAGAGCAAGTGACGTCACCGATTGAAACACTATTTAGCGCGCACCGCTAACTAAGCTAGCCGTTTCACATCCGTTACATTTGGAATCATGAAGGTCTCGTCATTGATTTTTTTGGAAAGGGGAGAAATTGTGCTTTACAATGGTATTGATATTACAGTTGATCTGGAAGTATTACGTTTTTTGGGCACAAAAAATAAGGTCAGTTGTACGGACCAGCGCGATGTACAAAAGTGAGTTTACTTTAGACCTGCTGTGAAAAAAGTTTCTCTGTGATAGATTAGCAGAAATGATTGTGTCTGCAATTGCCTTTGTTAAACCCCAACGAACATGTGCATGGCCAGTATTAGTGTATAACACTAATATAGGTGTATATAACACAAACATTGACAAGTGTTGTCATCAGACCTGGGGTCAAATTCTTGTTTTTCAAGGACTAAATTACCAGTACATTTTGAAATATAAAAAAAGTTGAATATTGGAATTTGTTTGGAAATACATTTGGAAAGTATTGGCATGTATTTGAAAATACTCGAATACACAGAAAACTGTATTGTAACGACCCTGGGTTTATAAGCACGGATATCGACTCTGCCGCTTGAGCATGCTTTTTCGGCACAAGTGGATAGCGCGTTGGACTTCGGGCTAGAACGCTCGACCTGCTCCCTCCGTTTCATTACACTGGTGTCACAAATGATCGGACCTTGCATCCACGGTGCGTGTGCTTGGCCGGTGTGCGCGTTCCTGTAAGACGTAGATTCGCCAGTGTTGCCAATTTAACGACGTTGTCGCTATATTTAGCGAGTATTCAGACCCCTCTAGCGACACATTTTTTTTAAAGCGACTAGAGACAAATCTAGCGACTTTCTGGTGTTATTGGCGACTCTGACGTGAAAGCACGTATCGTTCTAACTCTTCTCAACGAGCAGCGGGTGCTGCCGTGGGCCCCACCCCAGTCCCAAAGCACTCACAGGCGGCCCAGTCCTCGCGCTGCAGTCAGGCAGGAGATGTTCACCCCTTCCGGTCCAGACTGCAAATGAATCGCGCATAAGCTGGAAGTCGCCGCAGGCTGATCCCGCCCTGGTTTACATGATTATTTTACCTGAATTAGGGCCAGACTAGCTACCATAATTTTCTCACATTGCCATTGACAGTTTTTCTATTGTCTCTTTTTGATCCATTTAGATTGTATACAAAAAGTAAAAAATCTTCATGTTTTACTGTGACTTGTTGTAGACTCCTGAGTGGACCATAAGGTTACAAATCAAACCAAATTAAGAAAAATAAAATAAAAGACGAAATAACTAATAAGTTTCTATTTTGGGTCCCAAGCCCGGATAAAGGAGGATGGTTGGAATTGTGACGTTAAAAAAAACAAGACTCGATAGAAGAAAGTTAATTTGTCGTTCTAAACATATTGAGGGTGTTTTTTACACACTTTTTGTCTCTCCCACGACGTTATTCCCCTCTCCTACAGCATCCATCACAACTACGTTCACATGGCCAAATATGCAAATTAGGCGATGATGTCATTTAGCGACTTTTAGGACAGCCAATAGCTACTTTCCTTACTGAGGAGTTGGCAACATTGCCCAGGATGTGTTTGTCATTTTTTTTAAGGAAGTGCTTTTCATGGCTCGTCGTGGTTTAATTGTTTCCTTGTATGGAGCTGAGCGGGATTGGATTCTACATAATCGAAACTACACAATCCCAGGAAGGGAACCGAACCTCAAGGTCTGCCTATCAACCACCAGCACAAGGTATCAATTTACTGCACTAGCTCGATTTGCATTATGTAAATTCAACAATTCTACACAATACATTCATATCGCCACATTCTGTGACGTTTGTCTTTTATCATTGATGGTTCAGTGACGCCCATTATGGTTGACAGCCTCATGTCTCGTCTCAACAGCTTTTTTCTGTATTTTATATTAATCGACATTCAATGTCACATTCAATTAGTCAATGATCCAATGGAATATTTTACAGAAGTGATTGAACACCAACCAGATCTCACCATGTCAGACACGGTCCCCCTGGAACAGAGGTACAAGGCCAGCATGGTCCTGAGTGGAGCAGGAGATGCCCTGGGCTACAACCATGGTAACTGGGAATTTGAAAATGATGGAGTGTTAATACATGAGCAAGTTCAGAAGAGAGGAGGTCTAGAGAAGCTGGATGCCATAGACTTCCCTGTTAGTGATGACACCGTCATGCACCTGGCTACAGCTGAGGCTCTGGTCAAGGTGGGGGAAAGGGCATCCCTCCCTGTGCTGTATCGAGCCCTGGTGGAGAAGTACATTGTAAGCATGACAGACATGGCTGGAAGAGGAGCAGGTATGTAACAGTTTATATTCCTTTGAGGTGTGTCATGTTGTGTTAACATGAGAGGCAAATGGTAATATTTCTGCACACTTGGGCACGGTACACTTAACTTAGATATAAAGTAAGTCCCCTATATAGGGGACTTGCTTTGTTCTGACTGACATTTACACAAAAAAATCAATCTGTGACCACCGTAGATCGAAACGGCTTGCATTGAGCAATAGCCCTGCTTCCCACGTACACAGTAGTATTTTGTTATGAGCCTGTGTGGCGTATGATGTGACATCTGAAACCACTTTAAGCTGGGATGTCCCTTCTACCATTTAATTCGCTCTTCTGACTGTCCATCAACTCCTAGCTGAACCCTACCTCACAGGTGAAGCACATGCCTGCGATCGTTACATTATAGCACAGCAGGAGAGTGTGGTTTCATCACGTTATTCAAATATTCACTTTCCTATTGTCAAAGACAATTGGTGCAGCAGGGTAGCCTAGTGGTTAGATTGTTGGACTAGTAACCGGAAGGTTGCAAGTTCAAACCCCCGTGCTGACAAGGTACAAATCTGTCGTTCTGCCCCTGAACAGGCAGTTAACCCACTGTTCCTAGGCTGTCATTGAAAATAAGAATTTGTTCGTAACTGACTTTTCTACTTAAATAAAGGTAAAATAAATAGATAATATTAGCATGCAATGAAATGTGCGTTCCTAATGAGTTCTGGAAGCCAATCTAGAGCTCTGTGAGACGTTCACAGATTGGGGCAGATGTTTTGATCAAGAGAGACCTTTAGAAAATTTGCACACACATTTTTGCAAACAAATATTTTAGCGTTTACATTTTTTGTCATTTAGCAAACACTCTTATCCAGAGCAACTTATAGGACAGTGCAGACATTTTCATATTTTGTTATTTTTTCAAACTGGTCCCCTGTGGGAAACTAACCCACGCATTGCAAGCACCATGCTCTACCAACTGAACCACATGTATATTACAGTTCTAATGAAGGTGAAATCTAAGTCATTTTATAATTTAGTTTTGTTGGATAGGAAATACAGTTGAAGTCGGAAGTTTACATACACCTTAGCCAACTACATTTAAACTCAGTTTTTCACCAATCCTGACATTTAATCCTAGTAAATATTCCCTGTCTTAGGTCAGTTAGGATCACCACTTTATTTTAAGGATGTGAAATGTCAGAATAATAGTAGAGAGAATAATTTATTTAAGCTTTTATGTCTTTCATCACATTCCCAGTGGGTCAGAAGTTTACATACACTCAATTAGTATTTGGTAGCATTGCCTTTAAATTGTTTAACTTGGGTCAAATGTTTCAGGTAGCCTTTCACAAGCTTCCCACAATGAGTTGGGTAAATTTTGGCCCATTTGTCCTGACAGAGCTCGTGTAGCTGAGTCAGGTTTGTTGGCCTCCTTGCTCGCACATGCTTTTTCAGTTCTGTCCACACATTTTCTATAGGACTGAGGTCCGGGCTTTATGATGGCCACTCCAATACCATGACTTTGGTGTCCTTAAGCCATTTTGCCAAAGCTTTGAAAGTATGCCTGGGGTCATTGTCCATTTGGAAGACCCATTTCGACCATGCTTTAATTTCCTGAACGATGTCTTGAGACATCGTTCAATATATCTACATAATTTTCCTCCCTCGTGATGCCATCTATTTTGTGAAGTGCACCAGTCCCTCCTGCAGCAAAGCACCCCCACAACATGATGCTGCCATTCCCGTGCTTCACGGTTAAGATCGTGTTCTTCGGCTTGCAAGTGTCCTCCCTTTTCCTCCAAACATAACGATTGTCATTATGGCCAAACAGTTTTAGATTTGTTTCAACAGACCAGAGGACATTTCTCCAAAAAGTACGATCTTTGACCCCATGTGCAGTTGCAACCCGTAGTCTGGCTTTTTTTATGACGGTTTTAGAGCTGTGGCTTCTTCCTTGCGGAGTGGCCTTTCAAGTTATGTCGATTTATAGGACTCGTTTTACTGTGGATTTAGATACTTTTGTACCGGTTTCCTCCAGCATCTTCACAAGGTCCTTTGCTGTTGTTCTGGGTTTGATTTGCACTTTTCGCACTGAAGTACGTTCATCTCTAGGAGACAGAACGCGTCTCCTTCCTGTGCGGTATGATGGCTGCGTGGTCCCATGGTGTTTATACTTGCGTACTATTATTTTTATAGAACGTGGTACCTTCAGGCATTTGTAAATTGCTCCCAAGGATGAACCAGACTTGTAGAGGTATCCTTTTTTTTGGCATGGCTGATTTCTTTTGATTTTCCCATGATGTCAAGCAAATAAGCACAGATTTTGAAGTTCGGCCTTGAAATGCATCCACAGGTACACCTCCAATTGACTCTAATGTTGTCAATTAGCCTGTCAGAAGCTTCTAAAGCCATGACATTTTCTATGCTGTTTGAAAGCACAGTCAACTTAGTGTTTGTGAACTTCTGACCCACTGGAATTGTGATACATTGAAATAATCTCTGTCAACAATTATTGGAAATATTACTTGTGTCATGCACAAAGTAGATGTCATAGCTGACTTGCCAAAACAATAGTTTGTTAACAAGAAATTTGTGGTGGTTGAAAAACAGGTTTTAATGACTCCAACCTAAGTGTATGTAAAATTCAGACTTGAACAGTACATCATATAAATATTTCACACATTCATGATTTTTATCATATTTGTATTGTGCAGTTGAGCATTTGTCCTCAAGTGACCTCAGCAATTCATTTTTTTTTTTTTTACCAGAAAGGTGAGATTTTACATTTATTGGAGTATGCAACATTACTAGTTATTATGGCCCTAATCATCAAAAATAATTACTTTGGGGGATTTTGTAGATAACATTTAGTTACATTTAAACCCACATGTTGACCTCCATTCAATTCAATAATTATACTCCCTCTGTCTACGTTGTAGGCCTGACCTGCCTCAACAGTGTTGCAATGCACAGACAGAGAACTGACGAGGACATTAAGATTCCCTTCAACGAGAGGGGCGGAGGGTGTGGGGCAGCCATGAGGGCCATGTGTATCGGCCTGCGCTTCCCCGACCCTGAGCAGGAGCACCTGCTGATAGCAGTAAGTGTGGAGAGTGGGCGTCTGACCCACCACCACCCCACAGGCTACCTGGGAGCCCTGGCTGCAGCCCTGTTCACGGCCTACGCAGTGAGGGGCACCCTGCCCGTGGAGGCCTGGGGACACAGACTCATGGAGGTCCTGGACAAAGCCAAGGAGTACGTCAGGCATTCAGGCAATTGTGTGGAGCTGAACATGGAGCACTGGTGAGGCCTTTGTTGTGGTTTTCTGCAGAGGAGGCTGGTGGGCGGACTGGAACGGTGTCAAACACATGGTTTCCTTTGATATGTTTGATACCACTCCATTCCAACCATTACAGTACTCCTATATTTCTGCCCAACAGCCTCCTCTGTTTGACTGTATGCAGGTCACACTTCACACAATATTCTTGTGCTGCAGGAAATGCAGGTGAACTTCGTGGTTTTTGTAAATTCACAGAACTGCACTAACACTCAGTTATATTAACAGTATTCCACATTTTATGTAGCCTCATTTTGCCAGCTAATAGTCTAATCACCGATCACGCAACATTATTGGCTAAACGATAAATTCCTGTTGCTGCAGAATTATTTTGCAGCAACAATACAGGCCAAATTAAATTCCTACATCTATGGCTGGGTTTACAATGTAGAATGATGTGTAAGTTTCATCTGCTTCTGACTAATCACATTTTTACAGGGACTACTTTGTAATTCAGTGGAAATCCTATTTAGAAAAGAGAGGCATTCTGGATGGAAAGAGCAAACCTCAGTTCCCAGAGTCCTACGGTGTGAAGGAGAGGGAGAGTTTCTATAGGGCGGTGAGCTTCAAGGGTTGTGGTGGTGCCAGTGGGCATGATGCTCCCATGATAGCTTACGATGCCCTCCTGAGGGCAGGCGACTCCTGGGTTGAGCTGGCCAATCATGGCTTCTTCCACGGCGGGGACAGCGACTCCACGGCCGTGATCGCTGCTGCCTGGTGGGGCGCACTGTTCGGCTTCAGAGGGGTGCCAGAGATCAACTACCAGAGGCTTGAGTACCGTGACAGACTATCCAAACTAGGGGAACGGCTATACAAGCTCAGGGGAAAACCTCTAGGTTCTTTGAAAGTGTGACGCAAATTAAACCAATAGATGGTTAAAGGTGAAATTCATTACATTTCCTGCAGATCTGTAATTTCAGCTACTTAAACTTTTTTTGATTTTGCATCCCTTGGTTTTTTAAAAACATTTTTAAAGAATATTACTGGATCTGGAAAGATTTATAGAGTATTTATGATCTCAAACTGCAGTCTACCTACTGACTAGGAGATGGAGCCAGAATGTTCTGTATAATAACAAACACTTTCTGTAATGGCAACTTTTTTTTCTTTTTTCTAGCCTATAATCAAGTCTTCACTAACATACATTGATGCTGCAGTTGTTGCACTATTATTGTACCATTTTGGCTATGGCAGAATGTAAAAATTGACTGTTTTACTTCTGATTAGACTGATGCTAAATGAAGACTAAATTAAGTCTACAAGTACAGTGGTGACCAGAGGGTGGCAGTGTAACATAACAAATCACTCTTGAAACTCTTTCCTGTCTCGCTCTCTGAATTTATTCAATTTCAATGTAAGTTCTTTATTGGCATGGAAAACAAAAACAAGTGAAATGGATCATTAACAAAAGTGAAATAATAACAAATTAACAGTAAACATTACACATGTTCCAAAAGAATAAAGACATTTTAAATGTCTTATGTCTATATACAATGTAACGATGTACAAAAGGGAAAATAAATAAACATGGGTTTTATTTACAATTGTGTTTGTTTTTCACTGGTTGTCCTTCTCTTGTGGCAACGAGATTGTTCTAGAGATTGTCCTTTTTAGACCTATTAAGACCATGATCTGTGAACTGTACATGATACAGACACATCTTGGTGTCATTACTCTATATAGTGTTCTCTTAAATATTGAGTACTGTATGTCTAGATTCTGAAATACAAATGTTCACATTCATTTATTCAACATAAAAAATATGAGTATCTCAACTAAAACTGATTTGGCTTATTTTTAGACATTGTTTGTAATATAACATTTCCAGAATGGGCTCTCTGGTACTTTTTAATGAAATTACCAATTTCTATACATTTACATTATAGCTCATTAACCAATTACAGCCCCCCCCCCTTTAGGATTTCACATTCAGCAAGTCACCAGCATAGGGAGTTCTCTTTGAATCCATTTTCCCATTCATTGTGTTGGTGCTGATTGTAAAATTGACCACACCTTCAATTAGCATAGAACCCACTGGAAAGGTGATGTACTTGTTTAGTGTATTGTTCCAAACAATATGGTCTTAAAATGAACGGTAAAACTTGACACCTAGTATCATAATATGACACTGTCATGACCCATATATTTACAGCTGTTGTGACATCTATTGCATTATTTTATAGCTGGTTATGACACCTACATAAGTGTCAAATCCACATTGATTTAAATGTGTTATTTCCCTGCCTAGAAGTTTCCTTTTGTTTGAAAGTTTGTTTCTTAAATCCTTTGTACTCATACCATTTTTTTCTAAAAATGTTTAATTCATATTTTAAATTACTTGTAGAAAACACACTTTGATACTGTCAAGAAGCAGTATCACCATCCTGTCACTTGACGTGGACTAAGAAAATACACTGAGTATACAAAACATTAAGAAAGGCCATGACAGACTGACCAGGTGAAAACTATGATTCCTTATTGATGTGACATGTCTTTAGACAATTGAGACATGGATTGTGTGTGTCATTCAGAGGGTGAATGCGCAAAACAAAAGATTGAAGTGCCTGTGAATGGGGTATGGTAGTAGGTGCCAGGCGCTCTGGTTTCTGTCAAGAACTGCAACGGTGCTTGTTTTTTCTCGCTCAACAGTTTCCCTTGTGAATCAAGAATGGTCCACCACCCAAAGGACATCCAGCTAACTTACAACTGTGGGAAGCATTGTATCAAGTAAACATGGGCCAAGTCAACATGCACATTAGTGTATAGTTTGAGAAACAGACGCCTCACAAGTCCTCAACTGGCAGCTTCATTAAATAGTACCCACAAAACGCCAGTCTCAACGTCAACAGTGAAGGGGCGACTCCGGGATGCTGGCCTTCTGGGCAGAGTTGCAAAGAAAAATACATATCTCAGACTGGCCAATAAAAATAAAATATTAAAATGTGCAAAAGAACACAGACACTTGACAGAGGAACTGTACTGCAGTAATGCAGGTTTGTTGTAATGTAAACTGGAATTGTTATACGGTGAATTATCATTGAAATAATCTGTCTGTAAACAATTGTTGGAAAAATTAGTTGTGTCATGCACAAAGTAGATGTTCTAACCGACTTGCCAAAACTATAGTTTGTTAACAAGAAATTTGTGGAGTGGTTGAGAAACAACTTTTAATGACTCAAACCTAAGTGTACGTAAACTATCGACTTCCACCGTAAGTGTATTTGCAGTGTATTGTAACCCATCCAATTTCCTTTCTCTAAACCATTGAGGGAGGTAATGCACAACCTTATTTGTTCTGTTGTACTCAGATTGTACTCAGATTGTACTCAGATTGCAAGATCTGTCCTTGAAAGTATGTATTTATTTTATAACAATGCATACTCTCAAATTATGTTGGTTTATAACTATAGAAGACTATAAAAAAACAGCAAAATGTTGGAGTGTCTACTCACTAGAGACAAAGAAGACATATGGATACATTCCCGGACCTCCAATACAAGATTTTGAGGAAGCGTTTGGAATCTGGTGGCGGGATGCCAAGGAGAAGAACCCTGAAGACTTGGAGTCTACCCCCTATTCCTCCACCAACAACTGAGGAACTTGTGCATTCACAAGTGAGAAGAGTGCTAGGTAAGTAAAAAACTGAAGGCAGGAATATCAGGTAGAATTACGTCAGACCTCAGAGTGAGTTATAACAAAGCCTGTAGGGGATGATACCAATGCAGTCAATTTTTATTATACCTTTATTTATCTAAGCAAGTCATTTAAGAACAAATTCTTATTTTCAATGACAGCCTAGGAACAGTGGGTTAACTGCCTGTTCAGGGGCAGAACAACAGTTTTGTACCTTATCAGCTCGGGGGTTTGAACTTGCAACCTTCTGGTTACTAGTCCAACCACTAGGCTACCCTGCCGCACCAATTGTCTTTGACAATAGGAAAGTGAATATTTGGATAACGTGATGAAACCACACTCTTTTTATCATTTCACAGTATCGCAGTGGAGGCTCCTTGGAGGAGGAAGGAGAGGACCATCCTCCTCAGTGAAATTTCATAAAAATAGTGAAACACACAAAAAAAAAATCTGGGATGTCGAAATAATTTCAGAATGATTTAAAGTTTCCCTCGCATCATCCATTAAAAGTTAGATTAAAGAGAGACGTTGACGCAGTGCATGTTTTTTGTGTGCGCTCAAGTAAGCTTTGCAGTTTACACCTGTATTTATTTAGCAAATATGATAATGCAATCACTCCAGACAGACCCAAGCAAAAACTAATTCCAGAAATGTTGCAGTAGCCTACGCTACACCAAAACATGAGAGATCTGACATGCTGTATGGGCTGAAAACGAGACAATGTTTCATTCTGATCAACTGTAGTCTACAAATAAGAGCAGCTGCATACAGCTGCATACCTGCAGGCCCATTTGGTCAGGGTGAACTAATTGAATTTGTTGTGTATTTATAGTTCATTTGTGTGTCAGGATAAAATGTGAATGTGTTCAAATTTGGTTTATATTCCAAATTGGGCTGGCTAGGCTGTCTATATGTTTTCAATCCAAAATTATTAACTGGAATTAATCAATCAACATAATAGTGATGACAGTACATTTTTTATGAAGCCTAAAGTTGCATAGGCGTGCATGATGCATAAAGCAAGCTTAGCCCTGTGAGTTCTATTGTCTATCAGTTGTCTCTGTGTCTGGGTAGAGGAAATCCCCCTCTTAATCTAGTCTAAATATAATTAATATGGACAAGCAACAGGTTGCTGCAGTTTGACAGGGTTTTCATCCCCCAGGGCCAGGAGTATTTTTCAGGAGATTTTTAAAACCATGTGACCTGATTGGGGCGGCAGGTAGCCTAGTGGTTAGAGTGTTGGACCAGTAACCGAAACATTGCTAGATTGAATCCCCGAGCTGACGAGGTAAAAATCTGTTGTTCTGCCCCTGAACAAGGCAGTTAACCCACTGTTCCTAGGCCCTCATTGTAAATAAGAATTTGTTCTTAACTGACTTGCCTAGTTTAAAAAAAGGTTAAATAAATAAATAAAATTAGGAAAAACTGCTCCCATCATAGCCCTTATAAAACTTTTTTTTAAACTGATTAAGCACTGTCATACCTTATAGGATCCAGAGTTTTCCTGGTTAGGTTAATAGAGAAGGAAAAACTCAGGGGGTAAACATTGCCCCACCACCCTGGGACCTATGGGGCCACCAGTCTGCTTGGAGTTGTCAGGTATGTGGATTTATTCAGGAACGTTTCTTGGGCTACTTTGATGTGTCAAGTTGACGAGATGCTCAGTCTGTGTTTTACTTTGTGAATTTTGAGATGTCTGAGTTTAACTTCATGGAAAATTGTAGTTCAAACCTACAATGTCACTGCTGTAATGGAATGTATCTACTATTTGTATTTCCAGCGAAGTCCCCTCCTGTTCGCTGATTTAAAAGGTGATGACTACTCCACTACCATTGTCAACTCTCTCCTGACATGAACTGAAGCCACATCTCATGTGCCCGCTCATCCACTGGCATGTTGAATGTCTCCTCTCCATGCACTGAGTGCCCCTATTCATTTTCTCTCATTTCTGTATGTAGAGTCAATTACATACAAACACAATCACATTATTACACATCAATGATTTTACTCCTTGCTTGGACCAACTCGTTCTTAGCTCTTTGGTCTAGCTGTGTAGTGTGTTGTTTTTTGTCTTCCCAGTCAAATCCTGTCCTGCGCTGAAGTCAAGCCTCTGAACACCTCAACTCATGCCTCATTCCCTCATTCAATCACTGCTGTGATGCCTTCCCAACACTGTGAAAGTAGCCCCCTCATTCCCATTCCCCATAATATTGTACTATAAATGTCTCTATTAAGTTATTTCGGTTAAAATAATTAGTCTTTGATGATTTTTGAAACACACTTTGTCGTCTCAGTGCGTTCCACGCCTATGCCGTGGGTCTCCCAACCTCAAAAGTCACCAGTTTCCACTGAGGTATCGATATACTAAACCTCCCCATTCCTCATTCTTTCCCTTTCTTCTAGCGTCGGGTGAACCTCAAGACGATGCAGGAGCTCCAAAAACCTCAGCAACCCTGTGAGAAACCCAGGTAACGACCCACATACATACAAACCACTTTACACCAAGTACATTACAATCACAGAATATGA
Source organism: Oncorhynchus kisutch (assembly GCF_002021735.2). NCBI lineage: Eukaryota > Metazoa > Chordata > Actinopteri > Salmoniformes > Salmonidae > Oncorhynchus > Oncorhynchus kisutch. The sequence goes on along the minus strand of NC_034175.2, from coordinate 46,817,659 downwards.
AAGAAGCGGTTTCATTTAGTTTTTTGCACTACAGAATTCTACAGAGCACCTGGCTCTCCCTCTACCCCTGCCTCTTGCCCTGCTAGTTGGAGTGCCATCAACATTGTCCAACGCAACCAGCACATACAATGAATGACGTTAGCAGGACATCTAACATCTTGCTATGAGAAATACTTTCTTACATACATTGGCTATTTGAAAACAATTTCACAAGGTTGGAACTATTGCAGCTAGCACGGAAACTTGACAAATTGCACGGAAACTTGACAAATTGCACAACTGTTGTTGTAATACACCAAGAAAAATGGGGATAGCTCCTTTAAATCACCCAGAAAATATACCTCTGTTGATATCCCATACATTATCAAGCATTTCACAAGTTTTCCAGATGCTGACTGTTAACTCTTGGTCTGTAGCAGCTTCCCAGCAGAATGGGCTTTGGGTAGGGCAGATGAACCTGTAGCCATATTACTTCAACAATATTTAACATGAGATCCTCTCTAAGCTTTACAGGAATGTGGTTCTGAATATAAATGGTAACACCTCCACCTTTTGGCATTTCTGTATTTTCTGTAGATGTTATAACCATGTATTGCTACCACTGTATCATCAAAGGTATTATCTAAGTGAGTTTCAGAGATTGTCAGAATGTTAATGTAATCAGTTACCAGCAAATTATTGATTTCATGAACCTTGTTTCTTAAACTACACATATTAACATGGGTTTATTTTTAGTACTTTTTTAGCACCCATGAGAAGCAGGATAGCGTACTCCCGCTTCTGCCTGCGATAGGTCCAGACCTCCCACAGCAGGCAGTGCCCTGTCAGATACAGAGCGAGGGAAAGGAGCCGAACTTGACGATGAAGCCTCTGCTGGAGTCAGCGTAGATGGAGTCAGCACCGCTGTCGCAGACACAGGCATTCCCAGCAATGAAGGCGTACGTAGATCAGGCACCAGTGCAGTGACGCTATTCCTTATGTCAATCTGCTCCGAACCTCTCGCAGTCACTCCCGTCAGCTTAGCAGCAGGCCGCTGCGTTCAGTTTCCACGACTTGAGACATGGGACCAGCGTTTATTGGAAAAATCTTCTTGCTGTTCTCCATCTACTTCACTACAAGATGGAGGAGACGGATACGACTTCTTTGGCAGGCAAGTTCGAGGTAGTACAGACCATTCTGATAGGGACAGATGACAAGGCGAGGAAACATCCACCAGACCCGAGCAGCATCCATTAACAGGAGTTGAGAACGAGAAAGTTCCAAGACATACTCCATATGTTAGAGCACGCTGTAAGGAGTATAATGACACCAAGATGTTGTCTGTATCATGTATGTTTCACAGATCATAGTGTCAGCAGGCATGTACACTGTATGTGAGAATTGCCAGAACAATCAGAGATACCAAAAATATTTTCCCCTCCTGCTGGCGTGGAATCGCCCAATAGGCTGTCTTAGAAAATGAGAACAATTGTCAAGGTGTTAGTTAGTCTTATCTTTGAAGAAAAACTGGATAGACAATATGAGAAATGTTCCAACGCTTTTCATGTCAACAACATACGCCTGACCGTTATGGGTTTTTACAGGGGAGTGTGAAATTGAATCTGACAGGCACCCTCTGTAGTTCCATGGAACAAAAACACACGTTCCTAGATTGCATGTTCCACGCACACACACAGACAGGAGACTTCACCTCAACTCAGAACAGAAAGGAGAGGAGCACCCTCCTCAAAGCAAATATTAGCAGGTTTATTTCACGGAGCAAGAGGAGTGAATGTAATATTGTTATTAACACGGCAGACTTAGGGTTATAAGGATGTGGAATGTGTCACAATCACCTGTTGTTGATGGTATTCATGTGAACAATTAAGAGGGAGGTCAAGTGGTCAACTTCTGCAAGTAGCAACAAGCTTTCCAGGACAACGGTCCGCAACTGCTGGGGAAGAAGCAGTCCACTGCATACAGTTTAACATTCGCCATCAGTGATAAGTAAAAGAGTTATAAGTAGTGCAACTACTGGTCTCAGTCATTTAGACCAAAGCCTTTTGTAGTCACTTGAATTGCCTAACGGAATGTCACTAAATGATATGTGTCAGCAGTGTGAAATTCCCTCATCACCAGTGAAGCTCATGACTGTAACTTCACTGAACCTGTAGGTAGATTGCTGTCTTAGCGCTGAAGGAAATCATGATTCAAACATGGGAAACGGTCAGTGAGGAGGTAGCGAGGAGCCACGTCTGTCAAGAGCAACACGTGTTGCTTAGAGCTCCGTGCCTCAGTCTTCCCCTTGAGGTGTTGGATCTTACACAACACTGCACTACCAGTCTTTATCAGTCACCACAGCGTCAGGCCCACCGTTAGCCAACACATTCCTCACTGGAGTATGTCATACTGACGGATTACTCTGTCAAACTTTTATCTCTCTGATCAATAAAGTCACAGTTTGGATTACAGTATATCTAACAAGAACTAGGGCATAACATGTACATTTGAGGCAATGGAGATTGAATAAGTGTTTTTTTCTCTTCATATGTAGCAATAGCTGGTAACAGGAATAAAAGTTGGTCAGTAGGCTTATATTTGTCTTCAGAAGACGTGATGTAAGAGAATGGCAAGGAGGCAGAGAGGAAATGATTGCCACCATATCATTTCTATCATGACATTTGCAATCTCCTCTCTCCAAACAAAAAAGCTTGTCCCAGATCGACATTAACCAGAGGGAAAATATATGGACCGTAGAATGATTCAGTATATATTGTAATGTTTCCATAATATCAAGTTACTAAATAAACATGCTACCGTATAGTTATGCGTTTTATTTTTGGTATGGAGTCTGTCACCCTATGCCAAGTATTTCACTCCATTAGAAACAAAAAATATGTTTCTTTGATTGCTTTAAAAACAGTCCGATAAGAAATAACATCACACCACAGAATGAAATTAGCCAGTTATTGATACAGTACAGGCCAGAGAACATTGGGCTTATCCTTATCTGTGTAGGACAAGTAACATAATAATAAGTGTATCAATGTGAAACCAAAAGAAGCACAAAAACAATACAAACTGACGTCAGCATTCAACTATTTCAAGGAACTTGGGGTTTTTAGAGTTGTGTGGTCAGCTTTTCAGACTTTTTCCTAAAAGTAATTAATGAACACAAGCATTGCTATTGCCATGGTTTATCAGAAGAATAAAAAAACATGGTTCCAACTTATTATGAAAAGTGAAGCAGTTGGGCTGACTAACATCTAATGTGATTGATGTGGGGAGTTAGTCACCATAGAACACACCACCTCTTGATAATTTCAACAGATAATGTAGCTAGTAAGACATCATCACATATCTACCACCCCCAGTTAACTTCTTGATGCACCCATCCCGTTAGCGGGATCATTTTCATCAACATCCGCTGAATTGCAGAGCGCCAAATTCAAATTAAATTACTAAAAATATAAAATTTTCATGGAATCACAAGTGCAATATAGCAAAACACAGTTTACCTTGTTGTTAATCCAACTGGCGTGTCAGATTTCAAAAAAACTTTTCGGCGAAAGCATACCAAGCATTTATGTAAGGACATCTCTCTCAGCAGACAAAACATTACAAACAGCTAGCAGCCAAATAGATTGGTCACGAATGTCAGAAAAGCAATAAAATGAATCGCTTACCTTTGATGATCTTCGGATGTTTGCACTCACGAGACTCCCAGTTACACAATAAATGTTCCTTTTGTTCCATAAAGATTATTTTTTATATCCAAAATAACTCCATTTTGTTGGCACATTATGTTCAGAAATCCACAGGCTCGACCGGTCACGACCAGGCAGACAAATTCCAAATAGCATCCGTAAAGTTCGTAGAAACATGTCAAACGTTTTGTATAATCTATCCTCAGGTTGTTTTTACAATATATAATCAATAATATTTCATCCAGACTGTACCTCCTTCAATAGGAGAGAGAGAGTAAATGTCTGCTCCAAGCTTTTGCGCATTTAAAATGCTGCTGGCACCCAGCCATACAATGACGCAATGTGATCTTTCGTGCTAATTTTTCAAAATAAAAGCCTGAAACTATGTCTAAAGACTGTTCACAACATGTGGAAGCCATAGGAAAAGGAATCTGGTTGATATCCCTTTAAATGGAGTGAAGGCAGGCAATGGAACAGAGAGCTTTCAGGAAAAACAGCACTTCCGGGTTGGATTTTCCTCAGGTTTTCGCCTGCAATATCAGTTCTGTTATACTCACAGACAATATTTTGACAATTTTGGAAACTTTAGAGTGTTTTCTATCCTAGTCCGACAATTATATGCATATTCTAGATTCTGGGCCTGAGAAATAGGCAGTTTCACTTGGGTATGTTTTTCATCCAAACATCAAAATACTGCCCCCTACACTCAACAAACTAACCCACCATCTCTGTGTTACAGTACATTACAGTGCTGGCAACATTGTGACCCATGAGCAATGTAAACATGTCATTCATATTTCATTGGGGTATTGATTTGAGGTCCGAGGTGGGGGAGCAATGGGACTAGGTTAGCCTCTGTAGCAGTTTGGCTGAAATTATTTGTGGTTTATTCATGTCCAGGAACTCCTAGGAAGGGACAAACACTATCACACCTTACATGCTCAGGTTTGGGATGGCTCTTCCTGACCTCGTCCTCCTGAAGCAAAAAGGAGATGGAAGTGTAGCGTCTAGAATTATTTGGTCATCTTTTTTGTTTCATTACTAAGAAAGCTAAAGAGGATTCAGTTAACTATATACACTACCGTTCAAAAGTTTGGGGTCACTTAGAAATGTACTTGTTTTTGAAAGAAAATCAAATTTTTTGTCCATTAAAATAACATCAAATTGATCAAAAATAAAGTGTAGACATTGTTAATCTTGTAAATGACTGTTGTAGCTGGAAATGGCTGTTTTTGAATGGAATATCTACGTAGGCGTACAGAGGCCCATGATCATCTGTACATAGCCCATCCAACTACTATACATTCCCATATTGTTATTTATTTATTTTTGCTCCTTTGCACCCCAGTATCTCTCCTTCCAGTAGGCGCTCCAGTAGGTATATTTCACTGGTCACCCCCAAAGCCTATTCCTCCTTTGGCTGCCTTTCCTTCCAGTTCTCTGCTGCCAATGACTGGAACGAATTGCAAAAATCACTGAAGCCGGAGTCTCAAATCTCCCTCACTAACTTTAAGCATCAGCTGTCAGAGTAGCTCACAGATCATTGCACCTGTACATAGCCCATCTGTACATAGCCCATCCAACTACTTCATTCCCATATTGTTATTTATTATTTTTGCTCCTTTGCACCCCAGTATCTCTACTTGCACGTTCGTCTTCTGCTCTACTTATCACTCCAGTGTTTAATTGCTAAATTGTAATTGCTTTGCCACTCTGGCCTATTTATTGCCTTACCTCCCTAATCTTAGCTCATTTGCACACACTGTATGCTTTGTAATTCCATGTGTAACTCTGTGTTGTTGTTTGTGTCGCACTGCTTTGCTTTATCTTGGCCAGGTTGCAGTTGTAAATGAGAACTTGTTCTCAACTGGCCTACCTGGTTAAATAAAGGTGAAATTTAAAAAAATAACATAAAAAATGGATTGGGGGAAAGATGAACGGAGCAAAGTACTGAAAAATCCTTGATGAAAACCTGCCCCAGAGCACTCAGGACCTCAGACTGGGGGCGAAGGTTCACCTTCCAACAGGATAACGACCCTAAGCACACAGCCAAGACAAACCAGGAGTGGCTTTGGGACAAGTCTCTGAATGTCATTGAGTGGCCCAGCCCGAGCCCGGACTTCAACCTGATCGAACATCTCTGGAGAGACCTGAAAATAGCTGTGCAGTGACACTCCCCATCCAACCTGACAGAGCTTGAGAGGATCTGCAGAGAAGAATGGGAGCAACTCCCCAAATACAGGTGTGCCAAGCTTATTGCGTCATACTCAAGAAGACTCGAGGCTGTAATCACTGCCAAAGGTGCATCAACAAAGTAAAGCGTCTGAATACTTATGTAAATGTAGTATTTCCTTTTTATTTTTTATAAATGTGCAAAAATGTCAAACAAGCTGTTTTTGCTTTGTCATTATGGGGTATTGTGTGTAGATTGATAAGGGGAAAAAACGATTTCATCAATTTTAGAATAAGGCTGTAACGTAAGAAAATGTGAAAAAAATCTAGTGGTCTGAATACTTTCTGAATGCGCTTTATGCAGTATGCCACTTAGATGAAACTTTATGCTTACAATGTTCTACTATGAATTCAATTGGCTGTTTTTCCTTTAGCAATGCACTTCTGATGTCTGCTAATATTTGGTTTAGTGGCCTTCGTCCAACCCCATAAAATGCCTATTACTTCTGAACTGTCACCTGAAAGCTTATCCATTGCTAATTCTGGCCCAGTAAAGGTAATGTTTTCCAGAGGAACCGCCATTATCCCCTTTCAATTTATTTGCAGGCTTTTGTCCTGTCCTTAACCCTCTGCAAAAACATCAGTCCCCCTCCCCTCCTCAGTGTCACAGGCCCTGGATGTGAAGTGACAGGTTATGGAGGTGGAACTAAAGCTAATCACCTCCTCAAGAACAGTTTAAAGCAAGAGGGACTGCATGGAGGAAAGGATTATAACTTTGGTCAGCCACTGAGAAGTACAGAAGCACAGGCTGAACTCCCTGTGGATACAGAGACATGCAAACAGAGCTTTAAAAAGTCTCTCATCGATTCCATTTGTCAGAACCTATTGTGGTGTCTCATCCTGATGGTTAACTGGAAAAGTCACGAAATTAGAAAGTTCAACTGAAACTTCTACATTACAGTATATCAGGGGTCTGCTCTGTGAGCTTCTTTCACTTTTCTAGCTTCAGGCTACTTTACCTTAACACTCCCTGTGATCCTCGTACCCCTTTTTTTCCTTCCCACTGTCTGGTTGCTGAACCAGATAGGACCGAGCCAACAGGTGGCCTCTCCTAAATCATTGTCCTGGAGAGTCGATAGGCTAGAGTCTACCCATTCCTGAGTGACCATCCCACACATTGTCTGGAAGACATCAGCTTGACGTTGAAACGTCAGTCACCTATACTCATCCCGAACAATGGATTAAAGTGAGTTTAAATAAATTAATGTCTGCCTTTTTTTGTTGAGTGCTCCAACTAGTTCAAACCTCAAATTACTCATTTTGGAAGTTTTTCTTGGTAAACCCTTTTCAGTTGAGTCTTGGTTTTCCCCATGGGCATGGACTGGCATGAAAGAAAGACAGTCCTTACAAAAATGAATTTGTCACGGCAAACTTCCAAGTTTGTGGCAAATTTGCTTAAATCTAAATAGTGTGCCACAAAATGTTGCCAGAAGATTCCAAATGTTTGCCACTAGTGGTAAAGCTGAAGCAAACCTTTGGCAACAATAGAGGGCTTGCAGTTGATGTACGATGCCTCCTGTTGGCCATGTTGGAAGACAACCTCATTAATTCTTCAGGCAAAAATAGTCGAGTGGCTATCCCAAACTGCATGACAACAGTGCCTAAAACTAGTTGATTCATCCCCGCTGTCATTTTTCTGTGGATTATTTGGCTGCTCTAACAAGGCAGTGAAGACAATGGGAAAACACATGTTTATAGATTCCCTGCAATCATGAAACACCATTGGTGATACCAATGAGGTGAGACTCAATAAAAAAGAAACGTCCACTCACTGTCAACTGCAATTATTTTCAGCAAACTTAACATGTGTAAATATTTGCATGAACATAACAGGATTCAACAACTGAGACATAAACTGAACAAGTTCCATAAACATGTGACTAACAGAAATTGAATGTGTTCCTGAACAAATCAAAAGTAAAAGTCAGTATCTGGTGTGGCCACCAGCTGCATTAAGTACTGCAGTGCATCTCCTCCTCATGGACTGTACCAGATTTGATTGGGATAACATCTCACAGCAAGAACACTCTTCCACCAAGGCACTTGCAAGTTCCCGGATATTTCTGGGGGGAATGGCCCTAGCCCTCACCCTCCGATCTAACAGGTCCCAGACGTGCTCAATGGGATTGAGATCGGGGGCTCTTCGCTGGCCATGGCAAAACACTGATATTCCTGTCTTGTAGCAAATCACGCACAGAACGAGCAGTATGGCTGGTGGCATAGTCATGCTGGAGGGTCATGTCAGGATGAGCCTGCAAGAAGGGTGCCACATGAGGGAGGAGGATCTCTTCCCTGTAACGCACATCGTTGATGTTGTGACACACGGCACCAGACCATGACGGACCCTCCACCTCCAAATCGATCCCCCTCCAGAGTACAGGCCTCGGTGTAACGCTCATTCCTTCGATGATAAACGCGAATCCGACCATCACCCTGTGTGAGACAAAACTGCGACTCGTCAGTGAAGGGCACTTTTTGCCCGTCCTGTCTGGTGTGGCAATAGTGAATTTGTGCTCATAGGCAACATTGTTGCCAGTGATGGCTGGTGAGGACCTGCCTTACAACAGGCCTACAAGCCCTCAATCCAGCCTCTCTCAGCCTATTGCGGACAGTCTGAGCACTGATGGAGGGATTGTGCATTCCTGGTGTAACTCGGACAGTTGTTGCCATCCTGTACATGTCCCGCAGGTGTGATGTTCGGATCTACCAATCCTGTGTAGGTGTTGTTACACATGGTCTGCCACTGCGAGTACGGTCAGCTGTCCGTCCTGTCTCCCTGTAGCGCTGTCTAAGGCGTCTCACAGTACAGACATTTCATTTGATTGCCCTGGCCACATTTGCAGTCCTCATGCCTAAGGCCCATTCATGCAGATGAGCAGGGAATCTTTCTTTTGGTGTTTTTCAGAGTCAGTAGAAAGGCCTTTTTAGTGTCCTATGTTTTTAGACCTTAATTTGTGACCTTAATTTCCTACTGTCTGTAAGCTGTTAGTGTCTTAAAACCGTTCCACAGGTGCATGTTCATTAATTGTTTGTGGTTCATAGAACAAGCATAGGAAACAGTGTTTAAACCTTTTACAATGAAGATCTGTGAAGTGTTTTGGATTTTTATGAATTATCTTTGAAAGATAATGGGGAAGCTATTTTTACACCTTCAAAATTGACCTTTACAACAAATAGTTGCATGCTTCTATCATCACATTTGCAGACTAATGTAAGCCTACTATTCCTAATGTGGCTGGAGACATTAGCAGAATATGTTTTAATAAGATGATAGCCTCGGCCTACTCTATTGACACTGACAACAGTTCAATAAAAACAAATGCTTTGAATTTCTTGAAAGCAACCATGTAATCTAGGCCGAAAAAGGGTCCTGGCTAAAATATATTTATTTCATTTTAGATAACCCTAACTCTTTTCCTAACCTTAACCTAATTGTCCTGTGCTGCTACATTAATTCTCCTAACCTGCTATGTAAACGTTTCTAATCTGCTATGAAATGTCAAATATTAGGTTAATTTGACACGCGCTGGATCCCTTCTAGCCATGACTATGAAAAGGGGAGACACAAATTCTACAACATGACATCCATATAGCCTGGAGGACATTATTGTCAGAAATATCTCCAGTGGTTATCATATATTCACATAATAACGCAATGATCATTTGTTGAGAACTTCATAAGAGTGTGGAGGGGGGGGGTGTATGGACGTTCGGACAAAGGCCTCAATGGTATAGGTCAACCTAATGTGGTGACTATTGGTTGTTCCAGCCCCAACAATAGATTTAATCTTTATATGGCACTAAAACTCCTGAATGAATTAAACACAACCAAATACTTGCCCTGGTGGTATCGGTGACCTGAAGAAGTGATATTCTAACATCAGGAGTACTTGTCATTTGTTGATGTAGGTGTACCAGCTCACCTCTATCAAGGTGCTGGCACAGTGCTGAGCAGTGCTGCAGCAGCATCAGTTTATACTTCCACTACTTTGTCCTTTCCCAGATATGAAAGGAGACATCCCTCAGCTACACGAGATGGTTGTCATATGGTGTGCTTTTGTCAATCTGAATGATTCACCTTGTCGTCATGACAAAAGTGCCCTCTCAAACTGTATGAATATATGAAATGTAATTTGGAATGTGTAAAATACTATTGTTTACGATATTGTGAACATACTGTACTTTAATAATAGGTTATATTGTTGTATGGGTCAAATGATACGTATTTTGTCATTTCCACTTAGACCCATTGAATAAAAAGTTTTTTTTATAGCCCAACTGTTTTCTTTCTTTGAGAATTGAAAACATTTAGCAAAGACAATGTAATTGTTGTGGTAGTCTTAGGAAAACCATCTTAATTATCACAGTAGTACCTCTTGGGTGCCACTCATACCTACTGAGAGAAAAGTATCAGGCATTGAATTTGTTAGTAGTAGTTGTGTGTATGTCTTAAGCTAAGGACCTCATCATCTCCCGCTTCCAGATGTTTCACCACCTAGATTACAAGGGTTGGATTTGCACTAAACAATTTCATGTCAGCACAATGGATGTACAAAATCTAGTATAATGATTAGCCTCATACATTGTCTACTGGTTTCATTTTTAAATTGAGAACATATATCTGAACAACACGTAAACAATGTGCGAGTTAAGCTACTCTCTACTTCAGGTGCACAATGTCAAGGGGTGCATTGCAAATGCCCATTATAATAATGCCATCACACTGTAGGCCAGTGGTTCCCAACTCCTCGAATACCCCAAACAGTACAGTTTATTGTAGCCCTGGACAAACACACCTGATTCAGCTTGTCAACTAATCATCAGGCCCTCAGAGTTGAATCAGGTATGTTTGTCCGGGGCTCCAACACAAATGTGGGTTGTTGGAAGTCCTCAAGGACTGGAGTTGGGAACCACTGCTGTAAACCTATGGCTGCATTGGTGTTGCATGCCATTATCAGCTGCAAAATGGGTTCACACGGCTGATATCCTGAAACAATTGTGACAATCAAATAAAACTAATTGGAGAGGATATGACTGAGAATACAACACAGAAACAGACAAATTAGAGAAGGATTCCCTTCTTTATTGCCGGATTGTGATCTGTGATTAATCAACATCGACACTAGTTCATCTTGCATAATAGTTAAGTTAACAATTAAAACAAGTTATTACAACATGTTATTATGCACATCTGGTTAGAATGCACATGTTCAGTGTGTGATATTGGAATATGTTTCTGATTGGATGTGCATAGCTTGATTTGCAGGCCCTCATTGGTTGTTGGCCAGGGTATTCTAGTGTGCTGCCTTTGAGCGAGTGCAGATGAACTCAGTTTGGAACCGGCTATGTTTTTATCCACTGTCATGTTGGAAATAAACAATCTTCGTGATGTTAATGCTTTATAGTGTCGATTTTCTCTTTGCGATAACTAAAAAGAACCCGCTTCCTTTAACCGGGGATGCAACAGATTGGCTACAAGGTACCAGACTTTTTGTCTGGCGGGGAACAGAGAGAACAAGAAAGTGCTAGCTCCGTCAAGACATTCTGTGTAGAAAAGCTAGCACCGAAGCTGGCATTCGGCAAGGCCTAGGAATTTCACTTTGAGGAAAGTGAGGAAGGTTTCGAAGCCTATTTGGAAAGGTTAGAACAGTATTTTGAAGCTAATTGGCTAAAGTACAAGGATGATAAGTCAAAAGCCATTTTTCTAATGATTGTTAGCAGAAACACTCACAATTTGTTAATGGACTTATGTGCGCCACAGAAACCAAGTGAAAGACATATTGACAGAGTTGGTTGCGCTGTTAAAAAGTCACTATGTACCGAGGACAAATTTTATTGCTGAAAGATGCAAGTTCAATGCAACTTGAGGGAGAGTCGATTAGTTAGTACTTGGCTAGTTTAAAAAAACTATCAGCCACGTGTAAATTCAGTCCGTTTCTTGAAGAGTCATTACGGGATAGATTTGTGTGCAGTGTTTAAAGTGCAGAGCTGAGAGACCGTTTACTGAATGTAGCTCACACAAAATACTTTTTTGAAAGGACACAGCCAGGGCATGCCGCTCGCTTCAAATGGGAAGGAATGACACGAAGCAAGCACAATGGAACAAGCTTCTGGAAGCTACTGAGGGAGAGGCCTCCTCTGCACGAAGATGAGAGGAACAACGATGAGACACACTAGGGCAACGCACACCAGTGAGAGAGAGGACAAGAACGTCATTGCAACAAAGAGGAGCATTGCGTCACACTCCAGCATCAGAGTGATGAGCATTACATCTCACATGAGAGCGAGACATCTGATAAAGGGACATCAGCTGTTTTCACCACTGACTATGACTTGGGTAACGTTAAAGGAACTGAACTGTTTGCATTAGATACAGACAAGAACATGACTAAACCGTACTATGTGTATGTAAGGGTAGATGATGTGAGACTCAAAATTGTTGATACAGGTACAGCATATTTGTGATATCAGAAAGGTTGTACATCCGCAGGTTCAAAAAGGTGAAATTGAGCCCTGCAAACTGTGTTAAGAGGGTACAGTAAAGAGTCACTGGCTCTAATAGAGAACATCTCAGTCAAGGTCAAGTGTAATGGGAGCACTAAAACTTTAGACTTACTGGTGGTCAAGGGAAATGGTCCTGCGCTGTTGGGTAGAGACTGGATCAGTCAGTCAATGCTAGACTGGCCACGTGTACACAGAGTAACAGCTGTAGCGACAGTAGAGGGTTTGTGTGAAAAATATTCCTCTGTTTCAGCCAGAGCTGGGAATGCTAAAAGGTACAGTATCACAGCCAAGATACATGTACTGTACCTAAGTTCTGCAAGCCTCGCCCAGTGCCATATGCACTTAGAGAAGCTGTTGAAAAACATCTAGTCAAGTTGGAGACAAAAGGGGTCTTTACTCCAGTTAACTACAGAGAACGGTTGTGTGTATACCAAAAACAGACAATACTGGAAGAATGTGAAGATTACGAGGTAACTATCAATCAGTGGCTGGAAGTAGATCACGCAGGACTTGTTCACAAAGCTGACAGGGGGTGAGAAGTTCACAACGCTGGATTTGTCACAAGCATACCAACAAGTACAGTTAGAGGAGAGATCTAAGCCCTATCTCACCATGAATACACATAAGGGGTTGTTTAAGGTCAACAGGCTTCCTTATGGTGTTGCCTGTGTTCCAGCTATTTTTCAGAAAATGATGGGTCAAATCCTACAAGGTATAGATGGGGTACATGAGAAATCTTGAAGAATTGCTAAAAAGACAGTCTGCCATCTGAAGGTTAAAAGAGAGAAATGTTATTTATTCCACAACAGTGTAGCCTATCTAGGTAATGTGATAGATGCAGAGGGGATACACCCTATGAAACAGAAAACTGAAGCTCCCATTCCTACAAACACCACCGACCTCAGGTCTTTTCAGTCCTTACTTAACTATTACGGCAAATTCTTTCCAAATCTGCCTACCATAATTAAGCCTATGACCGCTCTACTGCAGAGAGATGTAAAATGGGAATAGTCATAGAAAAGCCAAAGTGCTTTCGAGGAAGCTAAGAGACATCTATGTACTAGCCAGATGTTAGTTCACTACAACACAGAGCTACCGCTCATACTAGCCTGTGTTGCTTCACCGGTAGGTGTAGGTGCAGGGATTTCTCACAAAACGAAGGATGGTTCTGTGAAACCTTTAGCATTTGCCTCTAGGATGCTTACCAAAACAGAAAGGAACTATTCTCAAATAGAGAAAGAAGTACTAGGACTGGTGTTTGGAGTTATGAAATTTCATGTGTATCTGTTCTGTAGGAAATGTACCTTGCTGACAGACCTTAAGCTTCTTCTTAAAGATTATTGGTCCTTTGGCAGGTGTCCCAACACATGGAGCAGAAGGCAGTGATGGTCTTTGATATCATCAGCTTACACATATGAGACAGTACAAACTGTCCAAACAGCATGGCAATGCAGACGTGTTGTCTAGACTCCCAGTTATTGTAGGGGGCCTACACCAAATCCAGTGTATAGACTGTCATATATAGACGACTTGCCAATCACGGCTAAAGGTATATCAATTCAAACAGAGAAAAAAAAAATTGTTAAGCAGTATGTATTGTCAGGATGGCCAAACCATGTACCAGACAAAGTCTTTAAACCTTATTTCAAAAGAAGGTTTGGACTGTTGAGGATGACTATATTCCTTGGGGTTACAGGCTGGTGGTTCCACAAAGCCTGCAAAGCAGACTATTGGCAGAACTACATGAGAGCCATTGGGGTATAGTTAAGATAAAATCCTTCTCTGATGAAAATATTGAAACTGAAGTAAGTCACTGTGACTTATGCAAGCAGCAGCGTAGCATCCCTGCAAAAGTGCCAGTACATATAGTACATGGAAATGGGCATCAGGTCCATGGGAGAGAATTCACTTAGACGTTGCAGAAGACCACTAGCAAATCTTCTTGGATGTTATGGATATGTTTATGCTTTTCTAACCAATTTCTGTGTTCTATGTTTGTGCTTTTCTAATAACCAATTTCTGTGTTCATGCAAGTGACTGATTGAACGAATCCTCACTATCAGTATCTGCAATTTGGCAGTATGCCCAGAACCTTGTTTTGAGAACGAAAGGATATCTCAGTTTCAAGGTCTCAGCTTGAAGAGAAGAAGCCTCATGAAGTATTGGTCTGTCACATGCATGAACCAGTATTGGTTGGTCACATGCATGAACCAAACGTTAATTATGAATAATGAATAAGCTGAATCATGCAAATAAAACTTGTCTGTGTAAGCAGTATATAAGATAACTAGTGGGATTGCCCCGGTGGAGCTCCTAACAGACATGTACTATGGTGCATCAAGTTTGTTGGAACCTCTCAAGCTTGCTGTTAATAAACCATGATTTACGTAAGATGGACTGCAAGTGTCTCATGTGTCGAATTTCCACAACAGATGCTTATTCTAGATGGTCAGAAATTGTACACATGCAGAGTACTACTTCAACTAAAACTGTTGAGGTACTCAGAAATCTGTTTACTTCCAATAGTCTGCCCCAGGAAGTAACCACAGATAATGGCCCACAATTCACTTCCTGTGAAATGAAAACATTTGTAAAATTGAACTGTATCAAGCATACCCTGTCACCTGCATATCATCCAGCTTCAAATGGGTTAGCTGAAAGGCTAGTGCAAAAGCATAAGAAGTTGCTAGCTAATTACAGAGCAGTAAGGTGGTATGATGTTACAGCAATGTGCTTCTAACTTCCTATATGGCTACCGCAACGCACCACATACTAGTACACATAAAACACCAGCAAAGCATTTGTACACGACTGTCCCTGGTCAAACCACAGTTCTTGCCGAGTGTACAGACTGAAGGGTCATAAGTCAACAGTGACAAACCACAGAAGGTCAGATCCTTCAGATCCTTCTCTGTTGATCAAGAGGTCTTGGTAAAGAATTACAGGGGAGGGGTTAATGTTGAGGGTAACTATGTGAAAAGACATGTGAATCAGATGTTGAACACCAAGCCAAGGAGCCAAGTTGATGCTTTTGCACAGGGAGATGCTTATTTTTATGTAGGAGAATCTTGGAACTATGATGTTGATGACATTGATATGGATATTGAGATGGACAATGCAATCAATGTGCCTTAGAGCACAGCTGCTGAGGCAGTTGAGATGCCTCCACCACAGCCTCAGATTGTTGTTCTGAGAACCTGTCCTGTCCGTAACAAACACCCACCACAGCCTCAGATTGTTGTTCTGAGAACCCGTCCTGTCCGTAACAAACGCCCACCACAGCCTCAGATTGTTGTTCTGAGAAACCGTCCTGTCCGTAACAAACGCCCACCACAGCCTCAGATTGTTGTTCTGAGAACCCGTCCTGTCCGTAACAAACGCCCACCAGAGGCTGGACTTGTAAAAGGACTACTGGAAAAAGACTGTTTACAAAAATGTGTTTGAGAGATAAGCAATATATTATTATGCACATCTGGTTAAAATGGTATGCAGGTGTTCAGTGTGTGATAATGGAAATATGTATCTGATTGGATGTGCATAGCTTAATTGGCAGGCCCTCATTGGTTGTTGGCCAGTCTATTCAAGTGTGCTACCTTTGAGCGTGTGCAGATGGACTGAGCTGTCATGTTGGAAATAAACCATCTTTGTGATGTTAATGCTTTATACTGTTGAGTTTCTCTTTGCAAGAACTAAAAAGAACCCACTTCCTTTAACCGGGAATGAAACACATATAATTTTAAAGTGTACCTTTAAGTTAACTCAGAAAAGTAAAGGTTAGACATTTTAGTAACAAGTAGTCAATACCAGAGGTGGCCAACCTCACTCCACCAATCCCCGATCTACGGGGGGAGCAGACTTCTGTTCCAGCCAGCAATAGCACACTGCAATAGCACACACCTAATTAGGTTTGATACTTTGAATCAGTTGTGTTAGTGCTGGGGTGGAACAGAAGGACGCAGACGCAGCAAGGTTGGCATGCTCCAGTTGTAATAGGTTTATACATTGTGTGTGACTTTAAAACTTTGTTAACAACATGTGTTAACATATAATCCATGGTATACAAGGATGTACCCTTATTCTCTTGGGATATTAATTGGGACCTCTTCATCTACAGACATGGTTTTACAGCTCTCTGTATCTGAGGACAGAAAACATCACAAAAGAAACATGCTGCATTATACTCAAATTAGACAGCACTGAATATTATGTTGCTATATCTCTCTGGCCTCCTCGCTAGGGACTTGAACTTGAGAATATTTTCATAATGTCCTCCCATAAAGGTACAGTACCTGCCCTATCCAAAGTAGCCTACTCTCCCTTATCTGACAGCTGGATCTGCTAGCTAATCCTTTCACCCTTTTTGGATGGCTGTTAGCTACAAATGCATTTTGATAAATACATCAAGATAGCTAATATGAAATTAGCAAACTGGTGATATTTATTTCACTCAGGGGTGCAACATTGGTTTTTAGAAGTTGCGCCGCTGAGTGAATAGATGCCCACATAAACTGGGCATCTGAAGTTCATTTCCTGCACTTCTACTAAGGCTGTCTTTAGTATTTTCTTTCGACGAAACGATTGGTCGAAATGTTAAAATGTGTATTTTTTCCGTAGACACAGTAGCCCTAGGTGTTTTAATAAAATCAACTATATGTACTGATGCTTTAAGCATGATTCTATAATCAAGACACACAAATGACTCAGGAGGAAGCCAGAGATCAAGATAGCCTCAACAGAAGAAGAAAAACTCTTCTCCTGCTACTGCTGGCCTTCGTAGAATTACGCTCCTGAAGTTGCTAGTAATAGGCTACTGGCTACACCAGTGGTGTGCAACCATTTCCATTTGGAATGCCAATTTATCTTACCATTTCTACCGATCTTTGTGCCAGTTATGATTTTCAAATGCACATTTTCGTAGAACAGTTTCATGTAATTTATAATACAAAGACTCTCTCAAAATCATTGTTTGTGGTTAATCTACATTCTAAATCTAAATGACAATTATACAAATCTAAAAGGGACTTTTATTCCCATTGCCAAGTATAGAAAAATAGCCTACATGAAGCGAACACATAAAACATTGTACGAATAAATATCCTATAAATAAATACCCTATGAATCAAATTTGCTGCGCATGACCTGCCTGCAACAAACCTTGAAACATTATATCAACTATTAACTGGGTCGCTTTTAAGAAACTGGCGCTAGCAAACTAGAAACATTGCATAAAATATTCTGGGCCCTCAGAGTTTCCTGAGCCAGTGAGCTCGGGACAGACGCAGCTGTAGGCTATTTGTGCAAGGGATTCGAAGTAATCAGGTATTTTTTGACGCTTCCAATGGATCAGAGCATTACATTTTTCACTTTCCTGCTGAGTGGCTATCAAAAGGGTGCTTAGGGTTATTGTCCTGTTGGAAGGTGAACCTTCGCCCCAGTCTGAGGTCCTGAACACTCTGGAGCAGGTTTTCATCAATGATCTCTCTGTACTTTCCTCTGTTCATCTATACCTTGATCCTGACTAGTCTCCCAGTTCCTGCTGCTGAAAAACATCCCCACAGCATGATGCTGCCACAACAATGCTTCACTGTAGGGATGGTGCCAGGATTCCTCCAGACATGACGCTTGGCATTCAAGCCAAAGAGTTCATGGTCTGAGAGTCCTTTAGGTGCCTTTTTGGCAAACTCCAAGTGGGCTGTCATGTGCCTACCATCTGGCCACTCTACCATAATGGCCTGATTGGTGCAGCACTGCAGAGATGGTTGTCCTTCTGGAATGTTCTCCTATCTCCACAGGGGAACTCTGGACCTCTTTCAGAGTGACCAGTGGGTTCTTGGTTACCTCCCTGACCAAGGCCCCTCTCCCCAGATTGCTCAGTTTGGTCGGGCGGCCAGCTCTAGGAAGAGTCTTGGTTGTTCCAAACTTCTTCCATGTAAGAATGATGGAGGCCACTGTGTTCTTGGAGACCTTCAATGCTGTAGAAATGTTTTGGTACCGTTCCCCAGATCTGTGCCTCGACACAATCCTACCTCGGAGTTCTATGGACTCCGAATTCCTTCGACCTCATGGCTTGGTTTTCGCTCTGACATGCACTGTCAACTGTGGGATCTTATACAGGCAGGTGTGGGCCTTTCCAAATCATGTCCAATCAATCAAATTTACCACAGGTGGACTCCTATCAACTTGTAGAAATATTTCAAGGATGATCAATGGAAACAGGATGCACCTGAGCTCAATTTCAAGTCTCATAGCAAAGGATCTGAATTTTTATGTAAACAAAGTATTTATGTTTTTTCACTTTAGCATTATGGGGAATTGTGTGTGGATTGATGAGGGAACATTTTAATTTAATCCATTTTAGAATATGGCTGTAACATAACAAAATGTGGAAAAAGTCAAGGCGTCTGAATACTTTCAGAATGCACTGTATATTTTTGTTTTGTAAGTGTAATAATATATAATAATATGGCAGATAGGCCTATAAAGGCCATATTTGACTTTTTTATTTGTTGTTTTATTTAACAAGTCAGTGAAAAGGTTGACTCAGTGGCTAACGGGTGGGTTTGGCTTAGGAAAAACAGGGTATTCTGTTACAAAGTTGCCTTAATATTGCTATGCTTCTCACGTAAACTGGCATTCTATATATTCTTCAGCAAAACAATTGATTCAAACTAATCAACTAACAGGCAGTTAACCCACTGTTCCTATGCTGTCATTTAAAATAAGAATTCGTTCTTAACTGACTTGCCTAGTTAAAGAAAAAAAATATTATTAGGCAGTTGTGTACTAGTTGTCTATTCTTCCTGACTTAGGTGTATAAGGCTTGGGTGGAAGAAAAGCAACATAACATTTAGTGGTTACACTTTATTTCAAACCTAGCATCATAACCATGTCATAATATGTCATAGCAGCTTATATAACTTGTCATAACCTGTCATAATATGGTAATATACCCTTTCATGACACACATACTTAGACCTGTCGTGACATATATGTCAATATTTTATGACTGGTTATGACACTTATATAAGAGTGCCAAAGCCCACAAAACGTAACACAAGGAAAATCGTTCCATTCTAGTTGTAAACAGTATGTTAAATAACATTTCTTAAAATTGGCAATTTTATTACCATTGTGATAGTACACACATTGATGTCAAACATGTGCCTAGCCCAATAATCTATGCTGACTGGGATCAATGCCGGACAAAACATCCTCTTATGATTGAGGGCTCTTGAGTTGCGCAGTGGTCTAAAGCACTGCATCTCAGTGCAAAAGGCGTCACTACAGTCCCTTATTCCAATCCAGGCTGAATCACATCCGTCCGTGATTGGGAGTCCCATAGGGCGATGCACAATTGGTTTGGCCGGGGTAGGCCATCGTTGTAAATAAGCATTTGTTCTTAAAATGCCAAAATATAAAATGTTTTCAGTGATTGTTTTCAGTATCCTAATTTTGTTTTGTGTTTTCCTGATTGGTTCAGTGCATACATTCAACAAGCTTTGGACGAAGGACTTCCACAGAGCTGCCATCTCCAAAGGTCACTCAAAAAGGCAATAGTTCTGAACTGGGTTTGATTGAGTTTTTGTTGTTTTAATTATTTTTTATTTTAATGATCTTTTCATTTCAAGTGATAATCAGTTATCACTTGAATCATGTCTGTAAATGCTATAGTTTTCCCTTTAAACATTCTAAGGTCAACATCCCCATAGTATTCACGTCTCTCAAATAAATGTTGTAGCTACATAAAAAGATTAATTAAGCTATTTATTTGGGAAATATCCAGTCTTTTCTCTGTTCTTTATTAGCATGCTGATGATTTCAAGTTGTATTTGATTTATTTGTAACTGTTACGTCAAGACATGGAATACATGTCGTTTAGTATATTTAGTACATTTAGTTTGTTTAGTTCTCTCTGTGAGAAGCAGTCCATTTAGAGTTATACTGTCACGTTCTGACCTTAGTTCCTTTGTTTTGTCTTTTGTTTTAGTATGGTCAGGGCATGAGTTGGGTGGGTTGTCTATGTTAGTTTGTCTATGATTTTCTATTTCTGTGTTTGGCCTGGTATGGTTCTCAATCAGAGGCAGCTGTCAATCGTTGTCCCTGATTGAGAACCATATTTAGGTAGCCTGTTTTCCATTGTGTTTTGTGGGTAGTTATTTTCAGTCTTTGTGTGTCTGCACCATACAGAACTGTTTTGGTTGTTTCTTATTCAGTGTTCAGTTTTTTCATTAAATAAGATGAACACTTACCACGCTGCGCTTTGGTCCTCACCTTCTTCCCACGACAGCCGTTACATATATGTGTTTTTTGTTTTTCAATGTTAATAACACACAGTAACCAAAAACCTATTATATTCATACTGAGTTTGCAGAAAATTTGCAGCAAACAGTAAAATGTTCCCTACACGTTTCCTAGAATTGTTTGCCAGAAGATCCCAAGTCGGCACAAATTTGTGGCAACAATTTGCCACACAATTTAGTTGCATGGGAAAATATTTGTGACAAATTGGCCAAAGATTTTCCACAACTGTTTGCAAGAAGCCTGTTTTTTCCCTCTCGGTAAGGGAGATGTACAAGATAACCATTAAGGATGAGTTTGGGAAATTATAAAACAGTACATTTGGATCCTGGATGCTGATTTGTTGATAGCCCTTAGTTATTCACAATATAACGCCCACCATGATGTCATAATGCCATAATTACATTTCAAGTATCAATGTGCATCCACTGTCCCGCAGCCCAGCCAGGCATTCCTAAACGTCATCTCCCTCGGGAAAAAGCGTCTAGACATTATTTCCCCATGCTTCTTGCCTAGCATTTGGTTTGGTGCAGCGGTGGTTAATATAAGCCTCCCTGTCTGTCTATCCGACCTATGCAACATGTTGCATTTTTTGGGGTGGGGGGGGGGGGGATCTCAACCATGCCATACATATGAACGTTACGAGACTGACAGCTTCCTTATCCGGGCAAATTCATTTGATCAGGATAATTATAATGGAGATATCCATTGGCAGGTAAAACAAATGAAAATGCGGTCTGCCAGTTCAGTACCGGGGACATAAACCAACAGTTGAGGACAGCATGCGAGCAAAGAACAAGTTATATAAAAGAAGCTAATGGTTGTCAAACACACTGATCAGGAGGTCAACAGAACACCTCTAAACTCTCCTGGACTAGCCGACCATCTAGGCTCCTAGTTGCTTCAAAGGGTGTTGTTAGGTCACTTAAAGGTTGAGTTGTAATTGATGGCTGTACCTTTTGTACTGTGTCATGTGAGGACGGAGAGGAGTATCATGTTTAGTGGGGCTCTCTGTAAATGTCAACTCCAGGCCCTTTGAAAAAATGTTCTCCTCTGGGAGGGTTAGTGTTGTGACCTTGGCCTCGACAAGGCTTAGATCAAAACCCAGATCATATGTTTAAAATCTTCAGGGGAATTTCTTTCTAGACTGAACATCCAGATAAACAGATTAAATAAATGTACAGTTTCTTACACAGGGAGACAGTGAAACAACTACATGAAATACATGATTCCTGGACCTGCATAATATTTGGCTTCATGCTAGCAGTGATTGCAGATTCTGTATAGACCTACCTATAATATCAATGTTTTTAAACAACAAGGTCATCGAGGATTGTTTTTGTTTACAATGATTTCTACTTTTAAGCAAACTTGAAGTCCAAAAATCATATATGATAGTAGTTTACAACCGATACTTCTTAAAGAATAGACATTCTCATTTCTTTCTTTAGCAATCTTTTTTTGTGTGATAAAAATGAGTGCCTCCATTGTCTCACTCCCTTTCTGTCAGAGCCACCCAGCTGAAGATGCTTTGAAGCGTGAATGTTAGCTGGGCCGTCAAAAACAGCAGGCCATGCCAATTATAATCCACCCTGCTGGGGCGGGGGGGAACTTCAAGACACCTCTGTACACGCTAGCTACCCACCCAGCTTACTCAAACCCAACCCAGGCCTCAGAGTTTAGTCTCTTAAACTTTCTCTTCCTGAAAGCCGCCAGGTAAAGTGTGGCCCTCTCTCAATTTGAGGATCGGGAAGGTCTAGAACACTCTATACACTTCGTACAAGCATCACATTAGCAGTTTTCCAGAACATTAATATCAATGTCCTTCACTAACAAATCAGAGTTTGTGAGTACACCACATGACTGAGAGAATTTAAAAAAATGGAAACCTATGACTGCAGTATCTCAAAATACAGCTTTCATCGGCGAAGAACTGCAACGTTTCAGACCTAGATTATATTTAATAAGTGAACATGATTTTAGTACAGTGCATCACATTATGTAAGAGGGGCATGTCTTTCCATTTGGTCAACTTTGGCAGAAAGGCCTGACTGTACCCCTTCCATTCCAAAGGAGAATTCCCATAACTTAGAACAACACAAGAGTGCCTGATTAAGAGATGTTGAGTGACTCGCACAACACAGAAAAATACATTTTGTGTTTTCAGTCTTGGGCAGCCGGAGATCTTGTCTGCCATGATTGAGTCAGAGCTTAGTCTGAAGGGGAAACATTAGGGAGGAGGGATGTTTTTAGAGCTATCAAGTCTGACATGAGACTTCCTCTTGAAGCATTTCCCAAGAGTTAAGCTGAGCTCATGAATTACACAGCTCAGTTCCAAATATTTTAATGTATGTATGTCGAATTTTCAAATACTTATTTCAAATACTATTTTCAAATATCTGGGTATACGAATGGGAGTGTATTTGAGTCAGGTATTTTTAAAATACCTTCCAAATACCTTTAAAAAAAATATTTTCAAGTAAAACATATCTGAATACTTTGAATGTATGTGAAAGTAATTGAGATGTTTGAAATTTGAGCCCAGCATTTAAGTGGTGATTATACTACACTGCGGATACTGGCACATGCAGGGAAATCATAACAAGCTGTGAAATCTTTAAAGACTCAAACTATGTGGCAATGTGTGTCACCAAAACATGGAACTGTTCAAGAACAGGATATGATCGATAATGTCAGCTAGACAGCTATTCTAAAATATATTCTGTTTTTACTGTCATTTTAGTTCCAATCTCCTCCCATAAATTATATGGCCAGTTGTATACCATTTGTCTTCCCATAATTCCAAGCACATGAAGTGTGTTACCAATTATCAACATCCAATTACAGCACATCGTTTACACAAATACATTTTATTGGTCACCCACAGGAAACAATTTGCTTGTTTTATTGACCCTATGCACGCTGTCTTCCTCTCTCCTCTCTCTCCCTTTCCCCACATATACACATCTACACACATACACGATCCAGCATCCACATGTATTATTTTCTGAAATTAAATGTAGGTCAGAAGTAGAGAGAAAGTTAGTGCTTGCTGTCGCCCCTGAGTGTTAGCTCGTCAGACAAAGCAGGGGAACAACACTGGCATAAATATGCCATCTCTCTAATCTCACACATAGGCAGGGAGTGCATCTCTTACACAGAGACACGATGAGAGAGAGAGGAGGGCTCACAGAGGGAAGAGAGGAGATAAACTGGGGAGAATAAAGAGATGCAAAAGCTAGGGAGCTGTAGGTAAGTTTTTGTGCTTGGGAATCATCACACACTTGTGCAGATGTTCTTTATAGCATACCATTATTCAGTGAAAAGCACTCAAACCCGCCAGGCAGAATTACAGAAGGAAAACAACAACTTCCACTTCTTCAGATTAGCATGGATTTAAAGTGAAGCATCTCTTGACTCCAGCACTTCTTCAATCTCAAAACAAAAACAAAGTATTTATATCAGTGTGACAAAGCTCAGGTGGCAAAGCCCCAGTATTCTCCATTACATTTTCTGCTCCAGTTCCACCTCTCCCCCACAGGGCACAAACAACCCTGGCAACAAGCGGTGGTGTAGAACGGGGACTGGATGGCTGCCTCCGTGACTCGACAGCGAGCGGCTCATCCCATTGGCTAACTACTATGCCCGACGAAGTGCATTGAGACTGGTGAACGCTCGCGAACAATGAAATCCTCCACATTCTACAAACCTTCATAGGGCTTCATCCAAATGTGCAGGGGCATATCGTGTCCAAAGGGGATTCCCACTGCTTTCAGCTTGTCACCGCAACAGAATAACGAGTGGGTGTGCTGAGCTGGGCTGAGCAGCTCCCAAATCGCTGCATACAACTAATTGACCTACTGTCCTTTGATGACCTAGTGACCTCATGCACTCCCTATGTGCATGTGAGTCTACTTAACATCCTTTAGCATTGTGAGCACTTCTTTCTACCTCCCACACTTGAGCTTAATCCTTTGAACACCTACTTTCCTCTTTGAATTTGCTGCTTCTCCAAAACATTCAGAAAGCCAGTTTGATGCATTCTTTGTGAAGCCTGGATGTAGGCCATGTGCTCCATCCTTTCATTTCCCTGCCTCAAATACACACAATGTGGCTTGGCAACGAGACTAGCCTCCTGAAGCAGCAAGCACCCTTTGATCACTGAGAGAGAGAGAGAGAGAGAGAGAGAGAGAAGCCCCCACGTTCCAATTGGACTCACTGCACATCAGAAAGACAGGTCTCTCTCCAAGCAGAACCAGGAAATCCTGGAGGAGGAGAAAAAAACACACCCAGACATCACATCAGAACCTAAAATTAGGAGAAAGGTGAGGATAGGTAAAGAGGGAGAGAGAGATGGAGACTAGAGCGATGGATGAAGAGCGAGAGATGGAGAAAAAGAGAGAGAGAGACATGGAGAGCTTGAGAGAGAGAGAGAGAGAGAGAGAGAGAGATGGCATAATTACAGTTTAACTAGTCTCTAGCATGGACTCGGAGGGAGGGTGTCCCTCTGTCACTGTGGGTGTAGAATGTAGAGGGTGGGGACTGTCCTATCAGCAGGAAGGACATAATTCCATTACAGCCACCACAGACAAGGCTCTACAGCTCTACATGTCAACGTGTAATCATGAACTGCAGTGAGGAGAATGAGGTGGGGAGTGTGAGCTGCGACCAGAGGGGCTCTTACAGTTTTGAAGTAGTCCCTTTGGCACACTGTGGAGTCGTTCAAACAGACTCATTAGAAAAGCAGTCCAACCAGGTATCAAAGAACCTGCAAAAACTGCTTATAATTGAAAGCGAGTGATAAAAGAAGTTTTAAAACATGCCATATAAACGTTTGAATAATTTAGTTTCATGGACAATTGTTGTAGGAACAAATGTATTATTGTTCCTCATTCTTAGACAGTGGCACAGCAGTGGAAATCTACGATTCACTGCTATTCATTTGCTATGGATTCCTTTGGAGGTTGTAGATATGTGCATTAACCCTGCACCACCCATTACTGCTCATAATGTCTCCATTTCTCATAGGAGCTATTAGATAACTCAGCTATAAAGGGACCCTGGGACTCTCATAATGCCTCTGATCCGGAAATGGACCCACATAACTCAGGAGTATATCACTCAGTTGGGAGAAAGCGCTAGTCATAGGTAGTCCAACCGGAGTATATAGAGTCGTAGCGAGGGTCTCGTTAAGCCTTAACCCAGGGTAGGACTGTAATTGAAGCTGTGTGTGGAGGCCTTGATGTATGTTGACATGAGCAGGACCTGGCTCCTAGAGGAGTGCAGTGTCTGCTTCAGAGATCAAAAGCTCTGTAGGAATTGCTGAAGCCAGGGTGCCCAGATTCAAAGCACACGTTCCGTCTTAGTGAGGCTCAAATGCACATCGTTTCATAAGAGACCCCTTTGATACACCATGGTTCCTAGAATTTATGAGTCAACATTAAACACTTTGATTACCTTCCATGGAGCAGCAGTACATTCAAGGCAGTGCTGTGTGTGCTGCCCTGAAACAAGAGAACATGTGCTCTATGATCCTACCAAGTAATTACCGGTGTTGACTGTATATGCATGTACCCTCTAAATAGCCCTCACTATGTCATAGTTCCAAGCAAGGCATTGGAAGACAAAGATAAAGGTAATGGGACAACCTATTGAACAATCCTTTCAGCTGGTGATAAATCATAGGTTTAATGGAAAAAACATTATCTATGAGAAAGCTTTATAATTTTTCCAAAAGCAGTTGACTGTGTGTCTCTCACACGGAGAGCTAACCCTGCGACCTCTGCAGTTATTGTTAATGGTTATCCATTCTTTCATGTGGTAACCGTATGGCTCTTTTTAGACTCATAGAGTACCTATATTAGCATGGTTTCAGATCTGTTTGTGCTGTTCATTTCATACCCATAGGAGTACTGTTGGCAAGACACCGCAAAAATATCTGCGACCAGGCTATACATACAGTGCCATGAAAAAGTATTTGCCCCCTTTCTGATTTTCTCTGTTTTTTCACATGTTTGATACTGAATGTTGTCAGATCTTCAACCAAAACCTAATATTAGATTAAATGAACTTGAGTTTTCAAATAACAACAACAAAATAAAACTTATTTTATTGATTTAATTAACAAAGTTATGCAACACCCAATTCCCCTGTGTGAAAAAGTCATTAACTGTTGGTGGCACCTTTAGCTGCAATGATTGCAACCAAAGGCTTCCTGTAGTTGATGATCAGTCTCTCACATCGCTGTGGAGGAATTCTGGCCCACTCTTCCATGCAGAACTGCTTTAACCAGTGGTGTAAATTACTTAAGTATAAATACTCTAAAATACTACTTAAGTAATGTTTTTAGGTATCTGTACTTTACTTTAATATTTATATTTTTGATTACTTTTACTTCAGTACATTTCTGAAGAAAATAATGTACTTTTTACTCCATACATTTTCTCTGACACCCAAAAGTACTTGTTACATTTTCAATGCTAAGCAGGACAGGAAAGTGGTCCAATTCACTCACTTATCAAGAAAACATCCCTGGTCATCCCTACTGCCTAAGATCTGGAGGATTCACTAAACACAAATGCTTTGTTTGTAAATTATGTTTTAGTGTTGTAGTGTGCCCCTGGCTATCCGTAAGTAAATACAAAACAAGAAATTTGTGCCATCTGATCTTCTTTTTTAGAAGCAATTTCAAATGATTTATACTTTTACATTTAGTATATTTTTGCAATTACATTTACTTTTGATACTTAAGTATATTTAAAACCAAATACTTTAAGACTTTTACTCAAGTAGTATATTTCTGGGTGACTTTCACTTTTACTTGAGTCATTTTCTATGAAGGTATCTTTACTTTTACTCAAGTATGACAATTGGATACTTTTTCCACCACTGGCTTTAACTCAGCAACATTTGTGGGTTTGAAGTCCTGCCACAACATCTCAATTGGGATTAGGTCTGGACTTTGACTAGACATTCCAAAACATCAAATGTTTGGCTTTTTAACCATTTTCATGTACTTGATTGTGTGTTTTGGATCATTGTCTTGCTGCATGACCCAGCTACTCTTCAGCTTCAGCTCACAGATGGACGCCCTGACATTCTCCTGTAGAATTCTCTGATACAGAGCGCTATTCAAGGTTCCTTCTAGTAAAGTCGTCCAAGTCCTGAGGCAGAAAAGCATCCCCAAAGCATCACACTACAACCGCCATACTTGACTCTTGGTATAAGGTTCTTACTGTGGAATGCAGTGTTTGGTTTTCACCAGGCATAAATGGGACACATCTCCTCCAAAAAGTTCACTGAAGTTTGGCAAAAAGCACCTGGATGATCATCAAGACTCTTGGAAGAATGTTCTAGAGACAGATGGACGACATGATAAACAACTACAGAAAGTGTTTGGAGTCATTGCAGCTAAAGGTGGCACAACCAGTTATTGAGTGTAAGGGGGCAATGACTTTTTCACATAGGGGTTGCTGTTGCATTACATTGTTTATGAAATAAATTAAATAAGTATGTAATTGCTGTGTTATTTGTTCACTCGGGTTCCCTTTATCTAATATTAGGTTTTGGTTGAAAATCTGACAACATTCAGTATCAAAAATATGCAAAAGTAGAGAAAATTAGAAATGGGACAAATACTCTTTCACAGCACTGTATTTTGTTAGGATCACACAGTTCTAGTCAGGTCCTCCGTCCTAACCTCTCCATTTGGCAAGATCTACCATGTCTCCTGTCCAGAAATCAGTGAAATGTGTCACCTCATCTGTCTGTGATAAAATGCCTCTTCTCTCTGCATACATTATTGCCTGTCTTACTGCTGTGTTTATGCATTCAGTTGGCTATGGGGTTAACCTTGAACAAAAGGAAGATTTATAGAGGCCATTTGAAGATTTATGGAGCTGCATTGAGCACCTGTGAAATATAAGGTAAAGAGAGAGAGAGAGAGAAAATGGCCTCATTTTCTGCATTCTTACCTCAGGGACTTTGTGTATGTACGTATATCCCCTGCAGAAATGCGCTTCAGATGATGCAAAGAAACATAACATGTATGTGTGCCCTGTAACTCTCCCTCCCTTGGCACTCTCAAGAACCATTCAACAAACAACATTATTTTTGATAGATAAATGTCTTGTCTTTTTGTGGCTGAGCTGAAGACAGAACTAATACAATGATAAGCCCTTCAAGTAGATTTGAGATATGTGCTCTGGTTATGGTCTGGTTCCCATATTACCATGTACTGTAGTTGGCTCTCCTCTTAGGCAGGTCATTGGATTCTATGTTATCCTACTGCGGGTGTTTTAAACCAACTAGCTAAATAACCAAAAACACCCTTTATCTTCAATGGAAAAAACTAATGTGCTCCTGACCACATTATGAGCTGTGAAAACAGATGGAAAACAGCTCTCTCTCTCAGTACAAATCCCGGCCTCCAACGTCACATTTAGGACATTCCGCAGCATATGTAAAGGACAGGACGGGGGTAGCAAAATGGAAGGAAGGCTCTTTGTCCGCCTCAGGAGTAACAGCGGCTCCCAGATGAGCACTTCCTGGTTGATGGGCCGATAAAGTCCCAGAAGCAATAGAGCTATAGAGCCACACTGAGCCACAATGTATGCTAAGCTGGCCTTCTACCAAGGACACCTTAATGGTGCAGGTGTCTCTATATGTAAAATGAGGTCATTTTCCTGGTCATCTTCTGATCAGTGGTGTGCATCCTCAATTCCTCATTGTAACCAACGCCTTCAGGTTTGGAGACAGGTCATCTGTTTCTATACTGCTTGGTTGGTGTTCTGTATAACCATCTCACAAGAGATGACTAACCTTTCCTTTCTTATATTCTCACTCACATGCACACACACATATAGGCCAACCCACAGGAATGGTACATTCCCTATTGCATGTTCCAGTTAATGGGATGATTAAGAGGGGATGTTGGGAAGGGATGTCCACGGTAACCTTGATGCAGGCACCTTCACGCTCTCTAATTGAAAATGTGCAATTAAATTTCCATAAATGGATTTAATAAATCATGATTTACATAAATGAAAATGATTCTCATGTGCAAATATTCACAATAACTAACCAACATTCATAACAGTTTTTAAGCCCAAAACCATAGGATGAATATCATCCTAAAATACTAATCTGTTGCTCCTTTGTGAAGAGACCGTCTCTGATATGTCTCCAGTGTTGTCCTATCTTTTTCCACTATTGTAAGTAAGCTGTTGAGCAGATTGTCTCCATGTCAGAACAGCTTAACACTGCACAGCATGCCACATTAAACCATTACATTTTTTTATTTAGGGGGTAGATCAGCTTTAATATTGCAGATAGCTGGTAGCTTCCATCAATGTAATTGTCTGCATCATTTCCAATCCCACATATAACATTTTGTAAATAAATATAAAAATACATTCATACATACACACATATATACAGTAAATATACAGTACAAGATAAACATTTGGAACACCTAATTATTCAAGGGTTTTTCTTTATTATTACTATTTTCTACATTGTAGAATAATAGTTAAGACATCAAACTATGAAATCACACACATGGAATCATGTAATAACTAAAAAAGTGTTAAACAAATCAAAATGATTTTATATTTGAGATTCTTCAAAATAGCCACCCTTTGCCTTGATGACAGCTTTGCACACTCTTGGCATTCTCTCAACCAGTTTCATGAGGTAGTCACCTGAAATGCATTCCAATTTTAACATCAAAATATATTTTGATTTGTTTAACAGTTTTTTGCTTACTACATGATGCCATATGTGTTATTTCATAGTTTTGATATCTTCACTATTATTATACAATGTAGAAAATAGTCAAAATAAAGAAAAACCCTTGAATGAGTAGGTGTGTACAAACTTTTGACTGGTACTCTACATTTTACAGACACAATCTATTTTACTTTGTTTGTTTTTAGTCCTGCCCTTCCTCTACTCTCAACCGCTCCCATCTATTTCTGATGTCCATCCATATATTTTGAACTGTGCTGTTTGACAAAAAAATCGGAACCTATAGTACATACATTTTACGGACACAGTATATTTTACATGAGTTATCTTGTTGTTATTAGTCCCACCCTTCAGTTCAACCCCTCCCCTCTATCTCTTAACACCATCCATTTTGGATTTCTATCTGCCATATATTTTTCAACTGTGCTGTGATGTTGCACAAAAGTTCTGAACCTTTCTATTCTCATAATTTCTACAGATTTTAAATAAAATATAATTTATTTTGCTAAAAGTATTAATATATTATTGCTCGATCAACTATGACTTTTCAACTCACCCGTAGTGCTATATGCAGAGTTAGCTCCAGGTAAATGTTGCAATTCTTCAGCTATTCCTGGACCTGTGACCCAAAACAAGCTACATATGGACAGTACCAAAATAAATTATCTAATGACTCTGTGTCTTCGCAGCAAAATCTGCAGAGCTGATCTTCTCCTATCTATAACATTCTATTGGTTTCAAGAATTTTGAACAATAATTTCAATTGAACAATTATACGTTTGAGCATCAGCTCATAAACCATGTGCCATGGAATCGGTACATCGAAAATCTCTTCCCAACTATTTTGCAATCTATATAGCACAGCTGTCCATTTTTTTGTCCTTAAATTAAACTGGTATACCTTTTTATTTATCACAATTTTCTTTAAGCAATTTTTGTCTTTAATACAGGGCCAGCAGACAAGCTCCTTACTCCCCCCCCCCCTCCACAGTTTTTCAGTAATGAAGCAAATAGTTGGTTGATATTTTGGGTAGAGCAGACATTTCCATATATTTTTGTTAGCTGCGTGTGTGACATAACTCCACCAGTCCTAGTTATGATATCGTTTACAAGATTATACTTTTTAAAAACAGTCTATCGAAAAAATAGTGTTTTTTAAAATCAATTAGTGTGATATCATTTACAAAGATTGTACCGTTTGTAAAAATAAACATTGGTATATTATCAATTAGTATATTTGAGTTGAACCACAATATGTGTTGTATTATTTGTTCTGCCTTTTCTGGTGGATTAAACTGAAATTGCAACCTACTTTCTATGACTTGTTTTTAAAAAGAGAGATGTTTTGGAGATTATTTCATTTTCAAATAACCAAAAGTTGTAATCTGAATGAAGGGAAAAAGGCCATTCTTGAACAAGGGGTGAGACATTCTTGCTAATTTGCCTGAGAACCAGTTAAAATTTACAGGAAGTATAACTTTTGTATGACTAACGCCTTTAGTGAGAGGTCTAATGCTTTAATATTTAATAATTTCACGGGTCTTTTAATTTTGTCTGGCTTGCCATTCCAAATGAAATGGAGTGATTTTTGCTCATATAATTTAAAAAAACAGTTCACTGGGTGTAGGCAAGACCATAAGCAAATAGGTAAACTGGGATATAACTAAAAAACAAATAAGGGTAATTTTTCCACAAATAGACAGGTATTTTCCTAGCAAGATCCTATCAATGACGGATTCATAAACACCCACCATCATGCACCGCTTTCCTGTTACACACCACATTATAAACATCCCACACACAGGATATGCAGAGTTATCGGAGTCCATGTGTAATGTACAAGAGAGGGTATTGCGCAGGCGCATAGCGCAATCAATATGCTGGTAGAATTTAGGTAGCCTTGTTCTCAAATTTGCTTTGTTAAAATCCACAGCTACAATAAATGCAGCCTGAGTATGTTTGGTTTCCAGTTTGCATATAGTCCAGTGAAGTTCCTTGATGGCCATCTTTGTGTCTGCTTGAGGTGGAATGTACAGCTGTGACTATAACTGATTAGAATTATCTTGGTAGGTAAAATTGCCAACATTTGATTGTAAAGCATTCTAGATTGGGTGAGCAGAAGGACTTGAGTTCCTGTATGTTGTTATGATTAGACCATGAGTTGTTAATCATAAAGCATACACCCACGCGCTTCCTCTTCCCAGAGAGGTGTTTATCTCTGTCGGCGTGATGCATGGATAAGCCTGGTGGCTGGACCAATTCCGACAACATTTCCAGAGAGCCATGTTTCCATGAAACAGAGAATGTTACAATCTCTGATGTCTCTCTGGAAGGCAACCCTTGCTCGAATTTCGTCTACCTTGTTGTCAAGAGACTGGACATTGTCTAGTAGTATACAGTGAGCAGTGGGCGACGTGCACGTCTACGGAGCCTGGCCAAGTGGCCACTTCGTCTGCCCCTTCTGCGGCATAATTGTTTTGGGTCTGTCCTGAGTGGTGGTCCGAACAGAGGATCTCCTCCGGGAAAGTTGTATTCCTGGTTGTAATGTTGGTAAGTTGACGTTGCTCTTATATCCAGAAGTTCTTCCCGGCTGTATATAATAAGACTTAACATTTCCTGGGGTAACAGTGTAAGAAATAATACATAAAAAAACGAAATACTGCACAGATTCTTAAGAACTCGAAGCGAGGCGACCATCTCTGTCGGCGCCATCTTGCCGGTTATGTACAAGGCTAACCCTGACACAACCCTGACACGCAGCTGTTATAAGAGGCTGCAGCCAATATAAGGGTTAGTAAAAGGTAATAGATCACATTTTTAACAAGCTTTACAATAACTCTTATTATTCTATTACTGGAGATCTGACAAAGCTTTTGCTATTGCTGACAAATTTAATCCAGAAAAAATATATATTACTCACTCATATTCATTAGGATCAAAACAAAAACAAGTTTAATTTTCACATCAGGGGTGTGTTGCCACACTGCTCTCATCCGCCGCTACCATCGGTGAACACCACCAACCTCAAGAAATGCACTGTGGAGATTTATAGCCTAACGCACATATGGAATTAACTCTAACACCAGCCTATCTACCTACAGTATAATGCAACTACAACACAGTGCACGTGACAGAGTGTGTCCACCCCACAGTTTTGGCTGGTGCGGGGCTGGGTTTAGCATGGTGCCCGTTGATAATGTATCACCTGTTGCCTTCTTTTTTACAGACAGTCAGTCGCTCTCTCTATCACCCTTGTGACTTTACAGCTCTGGGAGAGAGACACATTGTAATTGCTCCTCACGTCTAATCAGTCGTCTGCCTCATGAAGCCTCTGGGAGAAACTTCCGTCTGCTGCAAAATGAATGTGTCACAAAGACATTTAGCATGGCCTTTTATGTAGCTGGTTTGAAAATTATTTAAAGGACAGAATGCTGTGTGTCTTTATGAATAGAGTTAAATCAGGTTTTCTGGACATAAGGGTGTCCCACAGGGATCAATACTTTGTCCGGTTCTTTTCACTATTTACATTAGCAATATTGGTTTATCTGTAAAGAATTGTAACCTTCACCTGTATGCAGATGACACTGTGGTGTATGCTATTGCCCGCACAGCTGACCAGGCTCTGTCAATCTGCATTTATTGCCCTACATGAAGCCTTTGTTGAACTGAAATGAGTACTTA
Source organism: Oncorhynchus kisutch (assembly GCF_002021735.2). Lineage (NCBI taxonomy): Eukaryota > Metazoa > Chordata > Actinopteri > Salmoniformes > Salmonidae > Oncorhynchus > Oncorhynchus kisutch. The sequence continues at coordinate 46,783,511 of NC_034175.2, read as the reverse complement.
ATGCAAGTAAAACCAATTATATGTGTTTTTAAATGTATTGACTGATTTATGCATATGTATCCTCATTGATCGTGTACCGGCGTATAAATATCTTGCCATCTAGATTGACGAAAGCTATCTTTCAAAAAGCATGTTGATGAGCTAGTTAAGAAATTAAGAATTCAAATAGGCCTCTTTGATAGGAACAGGTCCTGTCTTTCGTTAAATAGCAGAAAACAAGTAATTCAGTCAACATTCATTGCTGCTATTGACAATGGTACAGATGGTACAATGGTACAGTACAGATCATTGCATTTTGTATCAGAAAGTTGGCTAGCCCTCCTTGAAGTATTTTGGTCTATAAAGCCCTCTTGCATAAACTTCCGCCATACGTTACCTCATTGTTAACCTTCTGACATATATGTTTCCAGACCTGGACTCAGGGATGGCTAAACCTGGAAATCCCTTCAATCTCCACCGAGCTAGGTAAATCTGCCTTTTAGTATTTTGGGGCCTCTCATGTGGAATGATCACCAAAGTCCTTAAAGTTGGTGGATTTGGTGTCTGTAGGGCAATTCATGCTGATGTTAGAGGGCCTTTTTACCGAAGAACGTGTTTGTTTCATATGGTTGTGTTTTGTTTCTCAAGGTTTGCGTTTGCTTTGTGTAATTGTATTGTGTGATTGTTGTTGATTGATGTGTTTGACAGGTCGTCACTGTAAATAATAATTTGTTCCTAATATATATATATATAAAGGTAAAAAAACATATTTAATGTGTGTCACAGACTTTCAGTCCGCAATGACTGGTTGATAACTACTGATACTAAAATATATAAAAAACGATGACTTGACAAGTTTACAAGCATGTATAAAAACTCACCATTGAGGAATTCACTAGTACTGAGACCTTACCACACTACAACAACCCTCATTCATGAAATCACAACAACAACCCCAACTCATGAAGTGAAGATGTTCTCATTTGCATCAAAACACGGCTCACATGGGAGAAAGAAAACACTCATCTTTACTAAAATATCAATATAAGACAATGGGAGTGTCTAAAACAACCATCCATTCATAGTCAACTTCAGACTATCTCACTCCTGCACAGCAACTAGTGAGTCTACTGACATAGTTAACTGTGATTGGTCGAGCTAAATACCCCTACCACACAGACCACGGTGTAATACAGGCTCCCTACACCAATTTGGCACCAAATGTCAGAGGTTACAGAAATGGGAGGGAGTCATCATGGCATGTTTACTTGTGTTGGTGTTGCCCAAAGTGACAGTTGAGAAGGCTATTCATTAATGAATTCTAAAATGGCTGGCTTTATACACAAGCCAAACAAGGGAACTATAATCATCATAATTAAGAGAAAATCCCTCCATGGCCTAAACTTGTTTTGTTGTCAAATTGACTGGGGAGTTGATGAGGGGATTCAGACGCCATTGTCACTGGTGTTTAGTAGCCTACCATAGAAAGACAGAGCCCTAGGGCCAAGTGAAGAATGTGTGACCTTCAAAACCATAGAGCTTTGACCCTGCTGGCATTAGGTCACATGCAATAATAGAGACCACATATGGTGCTCTGCTGTAGCACAACAACTACAGTATATATACAAAAGTATGTGGACACCCCTTAAAATTAGTGGATTTGGCTGATAGGTGTATAAAATCAAGCACACAGCCATGCAATCTCCATAGACAAACATTGGCAGTAGAATGACCTCACTGAAGAGCTCAGTGACTTTCAAAGTGGCACCTTTCCAACAAGTCAGTTCGTCAAATTTCTACCCTGCTAAAGCTGCACCGGTCAACTGTAAATGCTGTTATTATGAAGTGAAAACTTCTAAGAGCAACAATGGCTCAGCTGTGAAGTGGTAGGCCAGATAAGCTCACAGAATGGTACTGCTGAGTGCTGAAGCACATAAAAAATGGTCTGTCCTTGGTTGCAACACTCACTAACGAGTTCCAAACTGCCTCAAGAAGCAATGTCAGCACAAGAACTGTTCGTCAGGAGCTTCATGAAAGGGGTTTCCATGGCCGAGCAGCCGCACACAAGCCTAAGATCACCATGCACAATGAAAATCGTTGGCTGGAGTGGTGTAAAACTTGCCGCCATTGGACTCTGGAGCAGTGGAAACGCATTCTCTGGAGTGATGAATCATGCTTTGCCATTTGGCAGTCCGACGGATGAATCTGGGTTTAGCAGATGTCAGGCGAGTGCTACCTGCCCCAATACATAGTGCCAACTGTAAAGTTTGGAGGAGGAGTAATGGTCTAGGGATGTTTTTCATGGTTCTGGCTAGGCCCCTTAGTTCTAGTGAAGGGAATTCTTAACGCTACAGCATGCAATGACATTCTAGATTATTCTGTGTTTCCAACCTTGTGGCAACAGTTTTGGGAAGGCCATTTCCTGTTTCAGCATGACACTGCCCCCGTGCACAACCTGACCTCAACTCCCTTGAACACCTTTGGGATGAATTGGAACGCCGACTGCGAGCCAGGCCTAATCGCCCAACATCAGTGCCCGACCTCACTAATGCTCTTGTGGCTGAATGGAAGCAAGTCCCCGCAGCAATGTTCCAACATCTAGTGGAATGCTTCCCAGAAGAGCGGAGGCTGTTATAGCAGCAAAGGCGGGGCGGGACCAACTCCATATTAATGCCCATGATTTTGGAATGAGACGTTCAACGAGCAGGTGTCCACATACTTCTGGTCATGTAGTGCATCTATCAACAGTCATTTAACAAAAGACTTAGGAGGCATGTTAAAATGAAATCCCCAAACAGTTATGGTACCTAGTGTCAATACTTCAGTTGGGTTTCACAAAACTCTAAAATAACTGTACAGTATAATGCAAGCTCAGAGGAAAATCACATCTTGTAAATCTGAGATCCTACACCTGCTGTTCATACTACAGATGGATGAGATTAGTAGCAGGGTGGTGATATTGTGTAGCAGGGTGGTGATATTTTAGCAGATGCTCTTAACCAGAGCGACTTACAGTGAGTGCATACATTTTCATACTTTTTTTATACTGGTCCCCAGTGGGAATCGAAAACCCACAACCCTGGCGTTGCAAGCGCCATGCTCTAACAACTGAGCTACACAGTAGCCTATACTACTGTACTGTATGATAATCAAGAGTGAAGGGTTAGATATTGCATTCACCATTTGGTTGAATTGCATCATTCCATTCCATTTGTGTTCAAACGGAGAATGATTTCATGGACTAATACAGTCAGCCATCTTCAAAGGAAACCTACACTCTTAGAAAAAAGGGTTCCAAAAGGGTTCTTCTGCTGTCCCCATAAGAGAACCACTTTTGGTTCCAGGTAGAACCCTTTTTTTGTTTAATTTAGAACCCTTTTTACTTTCAGGTAGACGTTCTACATGTAACCCCAAAGGGTTCCACCTGGAACCAAAAGCTATCTTCAAAGTTTTCTCCAGTGTGGACAGCCAAAGGACCCTTTAAGGTTATAGAAAGCACCTTTTTTTCTAAGTGCGTAAATGCAACAGAAGATCCATGAACCCCTTGCCCTATTTCACCTAAACCAATGAGTTTTACAGATGGCATTCTATGACGAGGTTAACGGTTAACACATTTGTCCTTACCCAACCTGAAACTGGATACATGTAATCTGATTGGTATCTTAATGACTCCGATTATCTCAACTGAGGGAGTCATGCAGCAGGGCCAACTGAGACGTGACCAAAGAATAGATTCAGTTGGAAATAAACAGAATAAAATATCCTCATCAATCTGGCTTCTTCTACAAACTTGACAATGTTAAGCCTAATGGTAAATCTGTTCAATCCTCCACAGCTTCACACCTTCATTCAAGTGCCTCCTTAATGGCTCTTAGCTGAATCATATTGATAATCGATTTTACTTCGATTTCCATGGTCCGTCTCCGGTTACTGGTGATGTACTGCGCCATCCAAGTATAATTTCCCCTTTTCCAATGCACACAGTCTCGTGAGCTCATACGTCTCATTATCCTGTAGCACATGGCTCTGCACCACTGTTGGTTCTGTCTTGGTGATCTAATATAAATTGTTAAATCAGTTTAACTGATTGACTAATCAATCAGTGATGAAACCTAAAATGTTCCCACCACCACCAGTGCAACAGACCCCTTTGAAATATCTGGTCACTTTCGTGACATATGCTGCGATGTCAACATCATTCTAATAAGAGTCCTCTATTGTTACCTGGGAGGTAACCGACACCAGGATTAACACAGCAGTGTTAATGAAGTCTCCATGCGTCACCACTAGGGCCAACAAACACTACACACAGACAGACACCTTGGAACCTTAGCCTGAGCACCCTTGTCTTCTTTTCTGTTGTCTAGCAGTAACAGTTGTCCTTTGTTTTAAAGGGTGTTGGTTGATTGTTCAGTCATAAATACATAATGAGGATTTCGTTATGAGAATGAATGTTACCACCCAGTAACAGTTGGTGACACACATACAACAAGAAAGACAGTCATTCTCCACCAATTGCTGATTATGACTGTGCTTTTGTATTTTCTCGTGTGAGCTTTCTCTCTCTAAAAAATGGAAGGAGTTATTCTTCAGGTTGATAGATATAAACCCTATACATTTGAGCATTGGAGTATTGGAGATGGGAGGAGATGGTTTTCCATGTGCAGCTGAACTTGTGGTGAGGCTTCCTCTCCTCTCCTCTCCTTCTGTCTCTCAGACAGTCCAGCCAAACTCCTTGGCCCTGAGTGAACGCACTGTGATCGCATCACTCGCATGGAGAGAGGGTTGCCAGGCAACCGTGCATGTCTGGTCACCCGACATAGCCAGGAAATCCAAGGGAAGGCTTAGATTTGGAGGATATAGTGTGTGTGTGTATGTGTGTGTGCGTGCGTGTTTGGGCTCACATGCATATACAGTATTTCTCACCATCATTCAGGGATTTCACACCTTCTGTATCACATTGTGTCAGTGTATCTGTGAAGGAGTGTGTATGATCTTGCCCACGTGCGCGCGTGCGTCCATTCTTGCATGTTTGTTTGTAGGCGTTTCTGTGCACACCTGTCTCAGGGCAGCCAACTCTCATGTTCTATTCCTGGCACTTAGGGAGGCTAAACAGGCTTCGTGACGTAGAGTGCCCCTAGCCTGTTTAAAGAGGAATAAATCTACATGTAATGGGAGCAGACTGCTAGATACAACATGGTTGAAGGGAGGGGAGGAGGTAAAGGCTTTGCTTGTGTCAATTATTCCCTTGCTGTTGGCAACAAGGTTTTAGACACATAGACGGAACGGAATTTACCAAACAACATTTCAGAGTGTGGTGATGAAATCCTCAACACCACTGTCAGTTGAAATTAAATGGAGTCCTCTGTTCACTTAAATGAGAAACACAGTATGTTATTTTTGTTTTGAAAGTGGAAAATGGGACATGTGAGTCATAGTTGTTATGGGGAGTGTTTAACAGGCATGATTTTCCTGAGAATGATGAGGTTAGAGAACAATGCAACTGGGAAACATATCGACAGAACCCGTTAAGTGCCGTTGTCAAGGCTAACAATAGTGCATGTACAGTGGGGAGAACAAGTATTTGATACACTGCCGATTCTGCAGGTTTTCCTACTTACAAAGCATGTAGAGGTCTGTAATGTTTTATCATAGGTACACTTCAACTGTGAGAGACGGAATCTAAAACAAAAATCCAGAAAATCACATTGTATGATTTTTAAGTAATTAATTTGCATTTTATTGCATGACATAAGTATTTGATCACCTACCAACCAGTAAGAATTCCGGCTCTCACAGACCTGTTTTTTTTTTTTAAGAAGCCCTCCTGTTCTCCACTCATAACCTGTATTAACTGCACCTGTTTAAACTCGTTACCTGTTCTTGTTCTCCCCAATGTATGTTTATCCGAGGTCCGGGTGAAGGGTATGTGTTGAGGTTCTCAGGGAAGCTGTTAGCCACCTATCCTTTCCCCTTCCTTTCCCATCCCACATCTCAGTGCAGTAAGAGTCTTTTGCCAAATAGTGGAGCAGTTGAGTTACAATCTGCTTGCATCATATACTGGTCTGCAGGAGTCCTGTTCAATACAATTAATCCAAATAGATAGAACTGTCTGCTGTTCCCCTGTGTCAAAATACCAGTAAATCCTGAAGTGTAAAACCTCAAGTTGATTCACACTTGCATTTCACCATGCAAAGTAGGGGGAAGACTATACCTCGACAAGCCTCAGTGTGCTTAAGCGGTGAAGACAACGTAATTCACATGCATGGGTCTGTCTCAACAAGTCTTCCCAGCTGCATGAGAGAACCTTGTCATTTCTGTGGAGTGCTAAACATGATTATGGTACAGTGTTACTACAGTACAGGCTATCTCTATTCTCTCTGCTAGTCTGTTAGGCTACCCCAATGATATACTCTTTACAGTGCCTTCAGAAAGTATTCACAACCCTTGACTTTTTCCACATTTTGTTGTGCTACAAAGTGGGATTCAAATCGACTTAATTGTCATGTTTTGGTGAACGTTCTACACAAAATACTCTGTCATGCCAAAGTGGAAGAACATTATTTTTTATTTATTTTAATGGAGAATAAAACACTAACATTTCTTGATTTGATAAGTATTCAACCCCCTGAGGCAATACATTTTAGAATCACCTTTGGCAACAATTACAGCTGTGAGTGTTTATTGGTAAGTTTCTAAGAGCTTTGCAAACCTGGATTGTACAATATTATTCTTTAAAAAATGTGTCAAGCTCCGTCAAGTTGTAACTACGCCACTCAGAAACATTCAACTGCAACTCCACTGTATATTTGGTCTTGTGCTTTAGGTTATTGTCCTGCTGAAATGCAAATTTGTCTCCCAGTGTTTGTTGGAGAGCAGACTGAAACAGGTTATCCTCTAGGATTTTACCCGTGCTTAGCTCTATTCCGTTTATTTTAATTTCCAAAAGATCTCTCTAATCCTTGCCGATGTAAAGCATACCCATAACATGATGCAGCCACCACCATTCTTGAAAATATGAGAAGTGGTACTCAGTGATGTGTTGTGTTGGAATTACCACACACACAACACTTTGTATTCAGGGCAAAAAGGTCATTTCTTTGCCACAATTGTTTCAGTAATACTTTAGTGCCTTATTGTAAACAGAATGCATATTTTGGAATATTTTTTTCTGTACAGGCTTGCTTCTTTCCACTCTGTAATGTATGTTAGTATTGTCGAGTAACTGCAATGTTGTTGATCCATCCTCAGTTACCTCCTATCACAGCCATTAAAATGTTTAACTGTTATAAAAGCCCCATTGGCCTCATGGTGAAGTACCTGAGTGGTTTCCCTCGTCTCCAGCAACTGACTTAGGAAGGGCGCCTGTATCTTTGTTGGTTTTAGTCAAGCAAAACACAACAGTCTCCTGTAAGCCTACCCAGGTTGGTTCTTCAACAGTTACTAATCCTCAGGAATGAAGACCTTTCAACATTGTGAATGGTGAGAAAGCTTCTCTCCCTTCAGTCGCAGACCAGTATTAGCCCTAAATCTCAGCACATTCAAAAGTAATGGACTAGAGCAGGGGTTCTCAAACTGGGGTCCACAGACCCACAAAGGTACTGCAGGGGCTCTTTGGGCAGATGTCAAAATGTATTAATAAAACAAGTTTTGTTGATACTAACAGATTTTTTTTTTTATTGTCCAAGAGATTTGTGGAATAAGTTTAAGGTGTAATATAATACAATACAATGCAATGTAATATTATTAATCTACTCATATGCTCTTAACCTTGGGCAACATGGGCCTGGGAGACTCACTGGGATATTGGTATTCACAGTACTCCACCAATTATAAATGGTTCATAGGCACAAGAGAAGAAACACTTCTTGTATATATTTTTTTATATATACATTTTTAACATAAACGCAATGTTATTTAAGCTTTAAAACTGAATTTTGTTTCCTCTGCCTCATCCGAAATGGGTAGAATGCAGGATATTAGCTTTAATGCTGCAACAACAAAAACTCTGCCCTATTAAAAAAATGGTAGAATTGCAGGAAATATGCTCTGAAACTGATTTTTTTTTTAATTCCACCATTGCCAAAAACGGGCATTTAAAATATTCCTTCCCAAGGCCCGAGACTTGGTTCGTTCGGCCATGCACTGCCCAAGCCAGTACAACTCCTTGTATAAGCAGTTCGTTTTTATAGCTCACTTGAGTTTTGTTCTGATTATGAGAGGGTTCCTGATGAATTTGCTATTACAAAAGGGGTTCCCAGCTCCTTAAAAGTTTGAGAAACCCTGGAATGGAGGAATGGCTACCAAAGGAAGAGGAGTAGTCAGCCTGTGTTCACCGTGGCCCCAGGCTATTGTCATGATAATAGCACATCATGAGATAGCATTAACAGGGGCCATATAACCCATTAAGGCCCTGCACCCCACTGGGTCCATTACCACGGAAACAACATCACACTGTTGGCACCTCCTTACTTCCCTCCCTCAGTACACACCAGTACCCAGGAGACAGGGGAGGGACTATCAATGACATGGACTCAATGCATGGACCAAGCCTTGTGGGAAACCTGACCACATGCAGCCTCCACACACATCAACTACAGTATGGCACAACAATGCGATTGTTGAACCAAACAATTGAGGACAAATGGGGCAAGTAAACTTGGGATCAGTGATTTTGTCTCAATATATTTCATTCAAAGCCACAAGCACATGAAAAGAATCTTCTCATGGATATTTCAAAAAATGGAATGCATTGTTAGGTCTTCATATTAACGTAATATGGTGCTTACCAGTCAAGCACAACATACCCAAGCTGGCACCTGAGTGCAGGTACATGAAAACATTATGTTTTCACACCTGGAAATCACATTCTCCCAGAGATCAACATGTAGGGACACGCTGACATGTATGTGCATCCTCAATATTACATAAACTATTAGTTTCACTAGAACATTGTTTAGACTTAGAATAATACCCATGGAACAGATCTTTACCACACCTCAACTATTTTTGTTTTTAATTAAAAGAATCCTATCTCTTGAGATGGATAGGCACAAGAGAAGAAACACATGTTATACCAAGGGAATGCAAATGCCAAGCTGTTACATGTCCTCCGTATAATGCATCTTAGCAGCAGGTTTCCACACTATGTGTGGCACAGAGCAGGAGTCTCATAGCAGTCAGTGAAGCTCTCTGTTTCACACGGTCACGCCAAACCAAGCAAAGGGATTTCCAGTCCACCCCTACAGCTGTTATGGTACGTCCCTAGGAGACGAGACAGCACAGTGTTCTGGACTGAAATCAACCATCATTGCTTTTGCTAGGGATCATTTTCGTTGGCATTCCCGAAATGCTATCCCCACCCTCCTCCTTCTCCCTCCTGAGCTTCTTACAGTAATCCACAATGATAATGGTGTTGGGTTCCCACCAGTGATGTACAGTATATAAACATGTAATGTACTGTATTTCTATGATTACCACTAGGTTAGAGTAGTTTGAGTAATCTGCCCAGAGACCATGCAGAGTATCTGGAGAGTCATCCCTCCCTCTGAAGTGCAGTAAGGGCCCGGTTTTCAAATAGCGATGGAATTTAGGCTTAGGAGTGTTTTAATGATGCATCGTTCCAAATGCCGACGATGTAACATGCGTTTCCCTCAACACCACGCAGAGAGTGTAACATTTGAGCATGTGTTGATACTGACGGGATCAAAAGAAAGGGAGCGCTGCTCTCGGATCAGCTTTCGCCATTCAAATCTTTCCTTCATATTATAATTATTTCACAATACTGATGACGGATCAGCTCCAAGAGAGATATTACTGCATACGGCTGCAAATATTGAGATGGCTTATTCTAATCCTTACTCAATAAAAATGCATTAAATCACTGATTTGGTACATCATTGTGCACATGTTAGGCCACACATCATAAAATATATTGAGATAAATTACAGACAGTAGCCTACAAGTAGCATAATAATACTCAATTCAAATGTATTTCAATATGATTGAAATAGCCCTAAAGCCTGCTGTTATTTTAATGCAGTCATCTCGGTTTTCATTTGAAGCATATTTTTATACGTCACTTGTTTGTATCAATTCCAAAGACATTGGCACCTTTGTATCTGTAGTCAACATTGTTCTGAAGTTATCAGTGGTCACCAGTGCCGGTTCTAGATTGTATGGCTCCCTGGGCGAACCCCCCCTTCAGTCCTCCCTAAGAGTCAGTATTAAACCAAAGGTAGCATTTCGTAGTGTGACTGATTTTACTAATTGCATTGGTACTGTACAACGTTAGAGGTGCGCTATTTAATAGATTCTCCGGCTCCCCCTACCTCGGGCTTCCAGTGGGGAGACCTGAGGTCAACTTACCCCCGCCCCCCTCCCCATCTCGTACTTCTGAGTGGGAGACCTTCCCAGACTAGAATCAGGGCGCCCACTACAACAAGGTTAATTGACCTACAGTCCCACACGGTGACATTATATCATTGACGTGATGTGCAACTTTTTTTGTGCGGGTGCCCTGTGCCGCCCCCGGCAAGATGCCGCCCTGGGCAGCTGCCCATGTCGCCTATACCTAAATCCGCCACTGGTGGTCACAGCGATACGGATAAACCACCGGATTCTAAGTTTAGTGGAGAACTTCTGTGTATAAAGTGACACGGGAGGGCACAAAAGCATGTAACGACCCACTTAGCTGTTCTACGAGTGGTCTGAGGAAGGCAATAGATTACGATCATTTTCAAGTGCAATGTTAATACCAATGGTTTTGGGAAACAGCTCAGAGATTTAACGATGTTCCTACGTAGGTTCTAATGATGAACTTAGCCTTTATATGCTTTTAGGAAACCGGGCCCAGGTGTGAGACGCTGGAGATGGGATAGATTATATGAAGAGCCTTGAAAGTACTTCTTTGACCAAGAACAGAAGTGGATGTCTTCCTCTCCAAGACTAGGGCTGAAGGTCTTCAATAAATGTGCATAGGCCTAACTATAGTCCTTGACCTTTCTTTGTAATAGAAATATTCAACAGAACACATACTATAAAAATACATTACATGGAGTGAATACTGGTGAGTGTTACAGCACTGCCATAGAATATTCATTGTGGAGGTCAAAAATTAAACCCTGCCGAAGCTGGAGCGATAATTATTAACCTTTTAATTTCCAGGCTCTCTGGACAGGTCTAGTCTCATACACACCAAGGCTAGTCACAGTTAGCTCTTTACCAGGAGATGGGCAAAAAGAACAATCAGGCACCTATAATGGCAGGGCCTTGAACTAATCTGACCATGTCTGAACTGTGTGACCCACCCACACATTTAAAAGTGCTGTTTGCATAGTATAACATACTGTATGTCATGATTAATCCATCAATTAAGGCTAGAAATCAGTGGATGAGAAAATGCTACAAAACAAGACTGATATAAAATCAACATCTCCACACAGGGTTTCCACTTCACTGAGGTGTGCAAAATTTAGCAAAATTCCAAATCCCAACCCCCCACCAACAGTTGACAGAATCCATCTGAAAATGCATACTGTAGCTTCCTGTAGACTGAAGACTGCATGTCATTTACAAGATGCTCATGTTTTTGTGTTTTTCCCCTCTCCTGCATATGGCAAGCTCATGGAGGTTGCCGTAGCAACAGACTATAATGACTCCCCCATCCTCAATCCCCTCAACTATGGCTGTAGAGCCATTACCCACATTCCATTACTCCCCACAATGGTACTGGAGCACTTTACTTCCTCATGCCTGGGGGTGCCATTAGGTTTTATCAGGGCGGGTTGGTTGGGTGGATGCGGTGTGAGAACCTAGGCATCAGCATGGGGGATTCTAGCGGCTAGCAAATAGCAAACAACTTTTGGTTTATCTCACTGACCCCTAGGGCCCTTGCTGGCTACCTGTAATTGAAACAACTTGGCCAAAATCCGCAGCTGTGGCTTTGTTTAGAGCTGAAGGTCTGCTGTTACTTCTGCTTGGCTTGAGGCACTGTGAGACCAATGACATTCTGCCACAGTGGACAACAGCAGGGGAGAGCCCCTCGTTGGGCTTTGATTTAAAAAATAAAATAAAAAAAGTTCTCTATAGTTCAATAAATTATATATATTTTAGTGCCATATGTAGTCTTGGTTAAGTAGTCTGTTGGAAAACACACACACACACACACACACACACACACACACACACACACACACACACACACACACACACACACACACACACACACACACACACACACACACACACACACACACACACACACACACAACCTCCTACAAATGGTTATCAAGTTAATCAAATCCAAAGTTCCCTATGATGCTCTCTGCTGCACTGTACATAAACAATATCCCTCTTGATGAAACCCCTCCTAAGCAGTCTGCCCAGGTCTGTTACATTACCAGTTACTCTCACACATTAAAATAGGGTCACTAGACACCACAAACACAATAGCTTAGATTGTTGCTTTTGAAAACCCAAAGAAAAACTGCATAATATAAAGTTTCGTACTCTGAATCAAACCCAGTCATCAGAGCACTCTAAACTGGGTCACTAGAGCTGACTGCCCCCTCCCAAAACAAAAGGCTACAAGGCAAGAATAAGCTACTTAAATGACATACTGTAAATTTGTCACTGGAAGGTCCCCTGACTAGATATCTTGAATTGATTTTCTATTCCCTTAACGTTGCAACTAGGGGCAGGATGCAGTGTTTTATTGCCTTTGAGTGAAAGGATTGCCCAAATATGAACAAAATTAGAATGTGATTTATGAGTGGGGTTTGTATTCCCATACATGTGCCCCTCCAGTATCAGACAGTTACATAATATCCCATACTGAACATATACTGGATAAGGTGGTGTGACGACAGTTTAAGCTTTCAAATGTATGTTTTTCCCCCTCATATCTGATGTTAGTTTATCACTTACTGCACTGAATCAGTTCAGTGGCTTGTTCTTTTTCAGTCACGGTAAAATAGTATTTGCACTTTCTTTAACCATAACTGACTGTGTCAGATCATGATCCTGATGCCACTCGTACTGTAAACAGACACCGCTTTAGAAAATACCAACATGGATGCGACATAGTAAATGCAAATCCGCCTCCCTTCATTTAGTAGACATAGTAAGTATAAATCTGTCTCCTTCCATTTAGTATCATATGTTACGTTTCATATGGTATGTATTAATTAGTGGATGTCCATCATTCATTTCGTATGATATGTTACCAATTGAAAATCGAACAATATGTTATGAAATTGCTAAACATATGATATGTTACAAATTTCAATTTGAATGGGATAGCATTAGCTATGTGGCTAACGTTAGTTAGGATAGGGGTTAGGGCTAAGGTTAGGGTTAAGGTTAAAGTTAGTGTTAGGAGTTAGGTTAAAGGGTTAAGGTTACGGAAAGGGTTGTAGTAAGTAGTAAGTAGTAGCAAAGTTGCTAATTAGCAAAAATTCTAAAGTTGTCCGTGATGAGATTAGAACACACAACCTTTGGGTTACTAGACGTTTGCGTTATATGCATACCCATCCACTCTGACCAACCACCCTACTTTTGTTTTTTACTTAATAAGTAACCTTCTGTCTGATGTAACGATGCGAAACATAACATATCAAATTCAATTGTGTATCCCGGATTTACATTTACTATGTTACGTCTAGTCAATGAGACCAGGATGAAAATACAGACCATGTCAAAATACCATCACCACACCTGATCAAATCATGCAAAAAAAGTCTCATTCATTACAAAACCTTTAGATATTGCCAATTATATTAATTTAATTGGCAAAGTGGGCAAACTCAGTCATGAAATGCCAACAGACCGTGAGCCATCATATTCATGTATAAAATACCTAATCATTTCAGAAAAGCATTGTTATTTTGAATTCTGTGAAGTTAGTGTGGGAGAGGTGGAAAAATGTATTGTTATCCATCAATAATGAGAAACCACCTAGAATTGACAACTTAAATGGAAAGCTACTGGGGATGGTGGCGAATTATATTGCCACTCCTGTTTGTCATATCTTTAATCTGAGCCTGGAGAAAAGTTTTTGTCCTCAGACTTGGAGGGAAGCTAATGTCATTCCGCTACCCAAGAATGGTAATGCTCACTTTGCTGGTTCTAACAGCCGACCAGTCAGCTTGCTGCCCACGCTTAGCAAACTTTTGGAAAATGAATTGATAATAAGAAGATTGTGGGAGCTGTATTATTATGACTCAGTGCAGACGTCGATATTATCGACCATAATCTATTATTGGAAAAACGTATCTGTTATGGTTTTACTTCCTCTGCCATATCATGGGTTGAGAGCTATCTATCCAATAGACCACAGAGGGTTTTCTTTAATGGAAACTTCTCTAATGTAAAACATGTCAAGTGTGATATTCCTCAAGGCAGCTCTCTTGGCCCTTTACTGTTCTCTCATTTTACTAATGATCGACCACTATCATTAAACAAAGCCTGTGTGTCTTTGTACACTGATGATAGTGAAATCCCTTGTAGTCAGTTTTGGAATGGTTGGCAAGTAATAAACTAGTCCTCAATATATCTAAAACTAAAAGCATTGTATTTAGTACAAATCATTCCCTAAGTTCTATGCCTCAGTTGAATCTGGTAGTGAATGATGTGGCTGTTGAGCAAGTTGAGGGGACTAAACTTCTTGGTGTCACCTTAGACTGTAAATTAGCATGGTCAAGACATATTGATTCTATTGGTGTAAAGATGGGGAGATGTCTGTTTGTGATAAAGATATATTTTTTTAACATCGCAATCTACCAAACAAGTCAAGCAGGCTCTAATTTGATCTAATCTTGACTATTTCCCAGTGATATGGTCAAGTGCTGCAAAGAAGGACCTAGAAAAGCTACGGCTGGCCCAGAACAGAGCAGCAAATCTTGCCTTTCAATGTACACAGCAGGCTAACTGTCACGAAAGTCATCTTGAAAATGACCGGACCAAGGTGCAGCGTAGTGAGCGTACATTTTTCTTGATTTTAAATGTCGCCAACAAAACAATAAACAACAAAAACGAAAGTGAAGCTTACTAGGGCTATACATGCATTAAACGAAGACAACAACCCACAAATGAGAAAAGGAAAAAAGGCGGCCTAAGTATGATTCCCAATCAGAGACAACGATAGACAGCTGTCCCTGATTGAGAATCATACCGGGCCAAAAACAAAGAACCAGAAAGCATAGACTTTCCCACCCGAGTCAATGGGCAAGACAATCGATTTCAGTGCATTTGAATGGGGTAAGGTAGTAGGTGCCAGGCGCATCTGTGAGAGTGTGTCAAGAACTGCAACACTGCTATTTTTTTTCACGCTCAACATTTTCCCGTATGTAACAAGACTGGTCCACCACCCAAAGGCCATCCAGCCAACGTGGGCCAGAATCCCTGTGGAACTCTTTTGACACCTTATAGTGTCCATGCCCTAACGAATTGAGGAACTGTTCTGAGGGCTAAAGGTGTTGCCCCTCAATATTAGATAAGTGTTCCTAATATTTTGTACACTCAGTGTGCACGTCTAACCTTTTTTTTTGGTTATATTGTTCATATTTTGAATTTGTGTAGTTCAGTCCTTGAGTTAACTAATTTCTATTGACGTTCTGTATTATGTCATATTTTATGTTTTGGGTCGACCCGAGGAAGAGTAGCTGCTGCTTCAGCAACAGCTAATGGTGATCCTAATAAAATATGAAATACTCACATTGTACTGGTGCAGGAAGAAATGTGGAGTTTGAGTGACTATGCATTATATCTCACATGATAGTGTGCCATAGTATTGTGCTGCATATTAAGACAGGAATGCTGCTTTGTCACTGACAGAAAAAGCCACCCTTTGCCTGCCACATGGGAAATGATCAATATTTGCTTTCATGTGTGATTTCACTGCTCAGCAAGCCCCCTTGTTCAAGACTTAAAAGGGTGAAATGTTCTTTAGCAGCTTTTCTGGGACGTCTGTGCACGGTAGTACACACACCCTCTGAACCAAATACACCTCAGGAATAAATTCCTCTTAACCGGGGGTTGGCCGAACCCTGCTGTTACCGTCGTTCTAGAGAGAGAGAGAGGTACAGAAGATGAAGGGGTAGAGAGAGGGGTAGTTAGTCTCCTGGCCTTCGCCATTGACCCACTCAGCAGGAGGATGTTGCATGGGAGAGATGCTGTAGCCTATATCTGGACTACAGTGATGAGCACTGACTCTGTGTCAGTGAAACTAAGATCCACAGAGTGAGGACAGAGTACACTGGGGAGATGACCATACAGATGTATGATCTTAATTTTCCTCCAGTTTGCTAAAGCAGGAAAATAATCCTCCAGCAACAGGAAATGTGAATTATGTGGATTATAATTAATGTATGTACATTTTTGAAGGAGTTGATAAATTTTTTGTTAGGGAACATCAAGTCTGAAATTTCAAAGTGGAAATTACAAA
The DNA here is from genome assembly GCF_002021735.2 of Oncorhynchus kisutch. Lineage (NCBI taxonomy): Eukaryota > Metazoa > Chordata > Actinopteri > Salmoniformes > Salmonidae > Oncorhynchus > Oncorhynchus kisutch. The sequence continues at coordinate 46,767,088 of NC_034175.2, read as the reverse complement.
CTTCAGAAGCCTTTTTAAACCTCAAATACACTATCAGGAAAGTTCTCCTGCAACAGGGAGATCAAATTAAGATTCTACATTTGTATGGATAACAGGTTTATGATTTGTGGCATAAGTACATTTGGCTGGAAAATACAGGAATGTATTTCAAGCGGATGATAATGCAGACAGTGAAGCCCATCTGGGTAAGTCCTCTCCAGCACAGCTCCATCTCCCAGTGCTGAATCCGCTTCCATCAGCACAGCGGTATTACTGCCCTTCTATTTCAAGCTGTATTGAAATACCGGCCTGACATTCCCCCTATAACTCATGTCCTCTGTCTCGGTCTATCTATAGGATGAGATGTATGGAAGCGTCGAAGCACGTGAGGGGTTTGTCGGAGTCTGGACTATGCAGAACGCTGGACTCGGCGTCCGTACATCCCCCCCAAATCAAAAACAACAGTGCATGGGACAGCTGGTCCGAAAATTCCCTGTATGTCTGTCAACTCAAGGCCTTGCACTTGGGAAGGGGGTCAGGTTATTCAAGCAGCCAGAGGCTGAGAGCCTAACTGGATTAGAGCCATTCCTGGTGCTGTGGGGGCTATATATGGAGGCCGAACCCTCACTCTAAACTTTGTCAGCACCGAGCCGAGACAGAACCCCTGTTACATTCTATCTTTCACCATGCCTCGAAAACTAAAGGATGATTCTAGAACCCTCCAAGCTTGCACTGATACACCCATACCCACTGCTATGATTGCTCAACTCATTTGCACATTTTCAGAAAACTGACTGTGGACAGTATTGCTAGCAATCAGATATTGCTGAAATGGGCAATGTGATTCTGAAACCTTTGTTGGGTATATAGACTATCAATCACATTCTCTCCTATGGCACCTGCCCATTTCCATTGTGTGGATCAAAGATGGGAATGGGTGCTAGGGAGACTGGAGGGGCTGGTGTGTGGGGTTGCTCAAAGCTGTGCCAGAGGGGTGACACAATGCCAAAGCCAGATTAATGCCAAAGAGTTTGTTGTTTTGGTTAGCATAGATGCTCCATGCAGAGAAATGGGTTTTATTACTCATGAACCTATCCTGATCAGACAAAAAATGTAGCAGCAAAATCCAAACACACTGGATATTCAATAGACTGTCACCCTCAACTAATGCACTGTCAATGATTATAAATTAAATAGGATTCAGATGGACCTTTAAACATGTAATCTGATAAAGGCTTATTTATCCCTAATAAAACTGTTCTGTCCTAGCTTGCTTACAACCAGAATCACAGCCATGTTTTGAAACGTCTTCAACTGCTGAACATGCTATGGCTTGTCTCTTCAGCTCGAACACTCGAACACAGCTGTTTTCTGGACTTACTCCAGTTGGCCTCCCTCAAACCTACCTTTGTCAAAACAACATCATCACCACACAACAGTCTGTCACATTGTCATTGTATGTTTTAACATGTTTTGGCATCCGTTTGTGTTCTTCCACTAGTTCTCATGGAATTTTGGAGACTATAACAAAATCCTATTCATGCCATGGGTTCTACATGGAACCCAAAAGCGTTCTACCTGAAACTGTCGCTACAGCGTGATCCTATATGGGACATACACATTACTATGTTGGATCTAAGCAACACCTCAGAAGAATGTTGATCCACGCTTCTTTGAAAATATGTGTAATAATAAAGACCCTAAGCAATACAAGACTCTATTATTATGGTGGGAGATTATAATACGGTTTTAAATACCTCAATGGACCGTAAAGGAAATCACACTACAAACTATTACCCTCGTGCACTGGAGGAAAATCACAAATATCATGGATATATAGTGGATATATGCATTCAGTTGTGCCTTTCCCTATTTTACGGATGCTTAAATATCCTGACATAGTGAGATATACATGGCGGGGGCTCAATCAAGCTAGCCATCTTGACTACTTTCTTATGTCATTCTCACCGGCACAAAAAGTTTAAAAAGTGTTGATAGGGGACAGAATGTGGTCGGACCATCAAATAATTGGCAAATACAGTACCATTCTAAAGTTGGACAAACTTTTGTCTGGTACTGTTAATTACTCTTACTGAATTTCCACGTGGGCGAGGATATTGGAAATGGAATCAAAGCCTATTGGATTACAACTTGTTTTTAACTAGGACCTAACTATTTACAAGTGACTTTTCTGACAAAACATAGGTACAGCAGATCCCCTTATTGTATGGGACACATTTAAATGTGCCTTTAAATGCCACACCATTTAATACTCATCTTTTTAAACAAAATAATTTTAGGTCACAAGAGTTGATATTAACAATGGAAATAGAGGGACTAACGGTACAGATAGATAGTGATAAAAACTGTACCATAGAGGCATAGAATAAGTTGAAAAACTAAATGGAGGAACTTATTCAAGAAAGATCAAGTGAAATATATTATAAAACTAAAGCGAACTGGATGGAATATGGAGGAAAATTACCAATTCTATTTTAATCTTCAACATAGAAATGCTACCAAAAATAATTTACTGAAACTTGTTACCTATATGACAGTTACACATGACTCACCAAAATATATTTTGAAAGAGGAAGCAAAGTACTTTAAGCATATGTTTTCGTTTCAGTCTCCTCCATTTCCACTAATATTTTTTATATTAATAACGTAAAATGAACTGCTGTACAGGAAGACTCATGTGAAGGCCAAATTACAGAAGATAAACTTCTCGATGCAATTAAAGCCTTTAAGTGTGGGAAAACTCCAGGGCTGGATGGCATACCAGTTGAGGTACACCAAACCTTTTTTGATGTACTCAGAGGACCGTTATTAGCATGTTTTAACCATTCCTATAAAAATTATAGGTTATCAGATACTCAACAAGAATGTCTGACTTCAATATTACTGAAACAGGACCCAAGTGGTAAATATAAAGATCCAGTCCATAAAAACACCAGTGTTGTGATTAAGAAAAAAGAGATAAATACATAGCACATATTACATAGCACGTATTGTCAGATATTATTCATCCTAATAAGACAGGTATATTACATGGACAATACATTGGAGATAATATAACAAATGTACTGGAAACAGTAGAACACTATGAAGAATCTGGCAAACCAGGCCTGGTATTCACAACTGACTTTGAAAAGGCTCTTGATAATGTACTACTGGAATTGGTATATAAATGCCTGAAATATTTCAATTTTGGAGAAGCTCTTATACAATGGGTTAACGTTATGTATAGTAACCATAGGTTGTAAAATAGTAAATAATGTCTACTTCTCAGAAAGTATTAAACTGTCAAGAGGAGTAAAACAAGGTTGTCTACTATCACTATATATATTTAATATGGCCATCGAAATGTTAGTTAAAATCACATCCAAAAATGATATCAAGGGGCTAGAAATACTGTGCTTAAAAACAAAGGTGTCATTGTATGCTGATGATTCATGTTTTCTTTTAAATCCACAATTTGGATCCCTCCACAGCCTCATAGAGGATCTAGACAATTGTTATAACCTCACTTTATTACAATCAAATTATGATAAATGTACAGTACTATACTGCGTATTGGATTCTTTAAAAAATGACATTACTGTGTACTTTACCAAATAAAATGGTCTGACGGCGAAGTGGACATACTCGGTATTCATGCCCTGAAAGAAAGAAATGATCTTAGTAAATTACATTCTAATAGAACGTTAGGAAAAATAGATAAGATCTACCATGGAAAGGAAAATACCTGTCTATTTGTGGAAAATCACCCTGATTAACTCTTTAGTCATATTCCAGTTGACCTATTTTCTTATGGCCTTGCCTACACCTAGCGACTTGATTTTTTTTATTAATATGAGCAACAAATATTCCGTTTTATTTGGAACGGTGAGACAGAAAACATTTTATGGGCCTATTTATATAATGAATATGGTTCCCTATTAGATTAGTAAGAATGTTTTACCCCATGTTAATTCAGATTACAACCTCTCACTTTCGGTTATTTGAAAATTAAAAACTCTCCAAAATATCACTACTTTTAAAACAAGCCCCATAAGTTAAGTTTAATCAACCAGAAAACACATAACAAATATTACAACAAATATCATGGTTGAACTCAAATATACTAATTGATATTATACGAATGATTTTTTTTACAAAAGGTATAATATTTGTAAATGATATCATAAATAGGACTGGTGGAGTTATGCCACACATGCAGCTAACGAAAATATATGGAAATGTCTACTCTACCCAAAATTAACATCAACTCATTGCAGCATTACCGCAAAAATAGAAGAGGCAAGTGGAAGAGGGAGAAAGTAAGGAACTTGTCTGTCGGCCCTGCATTAAAGACCAAAATTGCTTAAAGAAAACTGTGATAAATAAAAAAGTATACCAGTTCAATTTAATGACCAAAAAATTGACAACTGTGCCATATAGGTTGCAAAATAGATGGGAATAGATTTTTGATGAACCAATTCCATGGCACATGGTTTATGAACTGATACCAAAAACGATGCCGTATTCAGTTTTTCTGTGGAAATGATTTTACAAAATGTTTAACCAATTGAGTGTTATATATACAGTGCCTTTGGAAAGTATTCAGACCCCTTGACTTTTTCCACATTTTGTTACATTACAGCCTTATTCTAAAATTGACAATTGTTCCCCCCCCCCTTCAATCTATACGATACCTCATAATGACAATGTAAAAACAGCTTTTTAGTCACATTTTTGCAAATGTATTAAAAATAAATAACTGAAATATTTCATTTATAAGTATTCTGACCCTTTGCTCAGTACTTTATTGAATCACTTTTGGCAGCAATTACAGCATATAGTCTTCTTGGTATGAAGCTACAAGTTTGTCACACCTGTATTTGGAGAATTTCTCCCATTCTTCCCTGCAGATCCTCTCAAGCTCTGTCAGGTTGGATGGAGAGTGTTGCTGCACACCTATTTTCAGGTCTCTCTAGAGATGTTAGATCGGGTTCAAGTCCTGGCACTAGCTGGGCCACCCAAGGACATTCAGAGACTTGTCTCGAAGCAACTCCTGTTGGAAGGTGAATCTTCACCCCAGTCTGAGTCCTGAGTGCTCTGGAGCAGGTTTTCATCAAGGATCTCTCGGTACTTTGCTCCATTCATCTTTGCCTCGATCCTGACTAGTCTCCCAGTCCCTGCAGCTGAAAAACATCTCCACAACATGATGCTACCATCACCATGCTTCAGTGTAGGGATGGTGCCAGGTTTCCTCCAGATGTGACGCTTGGCTTTCAGTCCAAAGAGTTCAATCTTGGTTTCATCAGACCAGATAGTGTTGTTTCTCATGGTCTGAGAGTCTTTAGGTGCCTTTTGGCAAACTCCAAGCGGGCTGTCATGTGCCTTTAACTGAGGAGTGACTACCTTCTGGCCACTCCATAAAGGCCTGATTGGTGGAGTTCTGCAGAGATTGTTGTCGTTCTGGAAGGTTCTCCTATCCCCATAGAGGAACTCTAGAGCTCTGTTAGAGTGACCATTGGGTTCTTGGTTACTTCGCTGATCAAGGCCCTTCTCCCCTAATTGTTTGGTTCCAAACTGCTTCCATTTAAGAATGATGGAGGCCACTGTGTTTTTGGGGGACCTTCAATGCTGGTACCATTCCACAGATCTGTGCCTCAACACAATCCTGTCTTGGACAATTCCTTCAACCTCATGGCTTGGTTTTTTCTCTGACAGGCACTGACAAATGTGGGACCTTATATATAAACAGGTGTGTGCCTTTCTAAATCATGTCCAATCTATTTAATTTACCAGAGGTGGACTCCAATCAAGTTGTAGAAACATCTCAAGGATGATCAATGGAAACAGGATGCACCTGAGCTCAATTAGGAGTCTCGTAGCAAAGGGTCTGAATACTTATGTAAATAAGGTATTTATTTATTTTTGCCATTATAGGGTATTGTGTGTAAATTGCTGAGAATTGTTTTATGTAATCAATTTTAGAATAAGGCTGTAATGTAAAAAAATGTGTAACAAGTCAAGGGGTCTGTATTCCCTCTGAAGGCACTGTATAAGATACAACTATCCCAGTTGTGCTGATTTTGCTGCAAAGAGACAGAATCATTCGATTATTTGTTTTGGTACTGTCCATCTGTAGCTTGTTTTTGGTCGCAGGTTTCGTTTCAAGTTTTAAGTTAAGTTATAATGTCATATGCACAAGTACAGTGAAATGCCTTTCAGGAATGGCTGAAGAATTGCAACACCTGGAGCAAACTCTGCAAAAAGTACTGCTGGGTGATTTGAAAAGTCCTAGTCAATTGATCAATAATATAATAATACTGTTAGCAAAACATTTAATCATTAATTTACAATCTTTAGAAAATATGAGAATAGAAAGGTTCAGAACGTTTGGGAAAAATCACAGCACATCTGAAAAACATACACTACTGTTCAAAAGTTTGGGGTTTGAAGTCACATGTCCGTGTTTTTGAAAGAAAATCAAATGTTTTGTCCATTAAAATAACATCAAATTGATCAGAAATACAGTGTAGACATTGTGAATGTTGTAAATGACTATTGTAGCTTGAAACGGTGGATTGTTTTACGGAACATCTACATAGGCGTACAGAGGCCCATATCAGCAACCATCACTCCTGTGTTCCAATGGCACGTTGTGTTAGCTAATCCAAGTTTATCATTTTAAAAGGCTAATTGATCATTAAAAAACTATTTTGCAATTGTGTTAGCACAGCAGAAAACTGTTGTTCTGATTGGTCTTCTTTAAACTAGTTGAGTATCTGGAGCATCAGCATTTGTGGGTTCGATTACAGGCTCAAAATGGACCGAAACGAAGCCCTTTCTTCTGAAACTAGTCAGTGTATTCTTGTTCTGAGAAATGAAGGTTATTCCATACGAGACACCAGTCTCAAAACACCAATATCAACGTCAACAGTGAAGGTGCGACTCCGGGATGCTAGCCTTCTAGGCAGAGTTCATCTGTCCAGTGTCTGTGTTCTTTTGCCCATCTTAATCTTTTCTTTTTATTGGCCAGTCTGAGATATGCCCTTTTTTTTGCAACTCTGCCTAGAAGGCCCGCCTCTTCACTGTTGATATTGAGACTGGTGTTTGCGGGTATATTTAATGAAGCTACCAGTTGAGGACTTGTGAGGCGTCTGTTTCTCAAACTAGACACTCTAATGTACTTGTCCGCTTGCTCAGTTGTGCACCGGGGCCTCCCACTCCTCTTTCTCTTCTGGTTAGAGCCGTGCTGTGAAGGAAGTAGTACACAGCGTTGTACGAGATCTTCAGTTTCCTGGCAATTTCTCGCATGGTATAGCCTTCATTCCTCAGAACAAGAATAGACTGATGAGTTTCAGAAGAATGCACTCCATGATATTCAGGCACCTTTTGGTAGATATTAATCTACCAATAGGCGCCTTTCTTTGCGAGGCATTGGAAAACCTCCCTGCTCATCTTGGTTGAATCTGTTTTTAAATTCACTGCTCGACTGAGGGGCCTTACAGATGTACATGTGGGGTACAAAGATGAGATAATCATAAATAAATCATGCTAAATACTATCATTGTATTCAGAGTGAGTCCTTGCAACTTATTATGTGACTTGTTAAGCACATTTTTACATAGGCTTGCAAATGGGTTGAATACTTTCTGACTCAAGACATTTCAGCTTTAAATTTTTTATTAATTTGTCAAAAATTCAAAAAACATAATTCCACTTTGACATATTGTGTGTTAGCCAGCGACGAAAATACAATTGAATCATTTTTTAATTCAGGCTGTAACACAACAACATGTGGAAAAAGTAAAGAGCTGGAAGTCAGGAAACACACAAAATAATATGACTCAACGTTCAAACTGCTTGGAAACCCCTTGGTGGCACCTTAATTGGGGAGGACGGGCTTGTGGTAATGGAGCGGAATTAGTGGAATGATAACAAATACATCAAACACCTCAGCAGCCTCCAATGGTGTGATCAATAATATAGGAAGTTGAGTGTAAAAGCAGCATTATAACTCAGAAGGTCAGAATTTTTAAATCATATAAAAAAAAGGAAGCCAGTCCCTGTTGGTGTTCATTTAACCCAGTTTAAGTAGGACATCATCAGTGTTAGATTGCTGTACCCTGGGACTTTTGTAAGCCCAGAGGGGAAGTTATTTTACAGGCCAGGCTTGATCTCAGCTAACAGGGGGCTCTAGCTCCATGCATCCATTCACAGCCTGGTGGTTTGGACAGGTTTGGATTTACGTTCTCCATCTGGGGACCTCTCCGGCCCCCTCCCCTGACCCCTCTGATCTCACCCCACAAAGGGAGGGTGGAGGAGGGTAGGGTGGGCTCTTATCAGGGGCATGGCTCTGAATAGCAATGTTATCCTGGGAAACCTCTGCTGAAATGAGAGCAGACAACAGGCCCTTTGTGTTGGGGTCTCCCTATACCCCTGACCTCCACCACCATACAGGAGCTGCTGGGACTAACTGCAACTATAGACTGCCTCCCATAGCCCCATACCCAGCCATTCTATCCCAAGGGAGCGGTCTCTCACTCTCTCACTCTCTCACTCTCTCACTCTCTCACTCTCTCCCCCACTCCCTCCCCTTTCCTCACTCCTTCTCTCTCAAGTTACTACCTGACTAAAGACCTACCAATACCTCCACTCCCTCACCCAAATCTCCCCAACTGGTAAAAATCCAACAGGGCAAAGTACTCCTCCTGACGGATGGCATTTCACCCCAGGATCAGCCATTGTGATTTAGTCCCGAGCTCTTTGCTGTGGAAACAAAGGCGGTAGGTCCACCTGTCCCGTCAAGCACAATGGCTGAATGAGGCTCCCTCTATGTAGGGGATGTTTACACAGGCTCTGTAAAGGTAGCCCTCCCTCAGTGCTTCAGAATTAGTCAAGCCCACAGAGGGCTTACGTTACACAGCATATGTTTCTGGGACAGAGGAAGAAAGCCTGGGAAAGTGTCTAGCAGCAAGACTCAAGCTCGTTCCAGACAATTATCTAACCTTATTGTTATATGCACTTTGGCCCTTTACTGGGTAAGTGTCCAACCAAAAAGCTGTAGTCCACACTATCTACCTGCAGAGTTTTCATCTATATTTTTCATAGCTGTCTACATACCACCACAGACCGATGCTGGCACTAAAACCACACTCAGTGAGCTGTATACCGCCATAAGCAAACAGGAAAATGCTCATCCAGAGGCAACACTCGTAGTGGCCGGGGATTTTAATGCAGGGAAATTTAAATCTGCTTTCCCTCATTTCTATCAGCATGTTAAATGTGCAACCAGAGGGAAAACAACTTTAGACCATCTTTACTCCACAAACAGAGACGCGTACAAAGCTCTCGTTTGCCCTCCAGTTAGCAAATCTGACCATAATTCTATCCTCCTGATTCCAGCTTACAAGCAAAAATTAAAGCAGGAAGCACCAGTGACTGTCTATAAAAAAGTGGTCTGATGAAGAAGATGCTAAGCTGCAGGACTGTTTTGCTAGCACAGACTGGTATATGTTCTGAGATTCTTCCAATGACATTGAGGAGTACACTACATCAGTCACTGGCTTCATCAATAAGTGCATCAATGACGTCGTCCCTACAGTGACTGTACGTACATACCCCAATCAGAAGCCTTGGATTACAGGCAACATCCGCACTGAGCTAAAGGGTAGAGCTGCTCCGGACAACTGTGTGATCATGTTCTCCGCAGCCGATGTGAGTAAGACCTTTAAACAGGTCAACATTCACAAAGCCGCAAGGCCAGACGGATTACCAGGACGTGTACTCTGAGCATGTGCTGACCAACTGGCAAGTGTCTTCACTGACATTTTCAATCTCTCCCTGTCTGAGTCTGTATTACCAACATGTTTCAAGCAGACCACCATGGTCCCTGTGCCCAAGAACACTAAGGTAACCTACCTAAATGATTTCCGACCCGTAGCACTCACGTCTGTAGACATGAAGTCCTTTGAAAGGCTGGTCATGGCTCACATCAACACCATTATCCCAGAAACCCTAGTCCCACTCCAACTTGCATACAGCCCCAACAGATCCACAGATGATGCAGTCTTTATTGCACTCCACACTGCCCTTTCACACCTGGACAAAAGGAACAACTATGTGAGAATGCTATTCATTGACTACAGCTCAGCGTTCAACACCATAATGCCCTCAAAGCTCATCACTGAGCTAAGGACCCTGTGACTAAACACTTCCCTCTGCAACTGGATCCTGGACATCCTGACAGGTAGGTAACAACACATCCGCCATGCTGATCATTAACACAATCTCCTCAGGGTTGAGAGCTCAGTCCCCTCCTGTACTCCCTTTACACTCATGACTGCATGGCCAGGCACGACTCCAACACCATCATTAAGTTTGCCAATGACACAGTGGTAGGCCTGGTCACCAACAACGACGACACAGCATTAAGGGAGGAGGTCAGATACCTGGCCTTGTGGTGCCAGGACAACAACCTCTCCCTCAACGTGATCAAGACTAAGGAGATGATTGTGGACTACAGGAAAAGGAGGACCGAGCACACCCCCATTCTCATTAACGGGGCTGTAGTGGAGCAGGTTGAGAGCTTCAAGTTCCTTGGTGTCCACATCACCAACAAACTAACCTGGTCCAAGCACACCAAGACAGTCGTGAAGAGGGCAGGACAAAATCGATCCCCCTCAGGAGACTGAAAAAAATTCGGCATGGGTCCTCAGATCCTCAAAAAGTTCTACAGCTGCACCACTGAGAGCATCCTGACTGTTAGTATCACTGCCCGGTATGGAAACTGCTTGTCCTCCAACCGCAAGGCACTGCAGAGGGTAGTGCGTATGGCCCAGTACATCATTGAGGCCAAGCTTCCTGCCATCCAAGACCTCTATACCAGGCGGTGTCAGAGGAAGGCCCACAAAATTGTCAAAGACTCCAGCCACCCTAGTCATAGACTGTCTTCTCTACTACTGCACGGAAATCGGTATCGGAGCGCCAGGTTTAGGTCCAGAGGCTTCTAAACAGCTTCAACCCCAAGCCATAAGACAAATAAGACAAATCTAATCAAATGGCTACCCAGACTATTGGCATTGCCACCCCCTGCCCCTCTTTTACTCTGTTATTATCTATGCATAAGTCACTTTAATAACTCTACCTACATGTATATATTACCTAATTTACCTCGACTAACCGGTGCCCCCACACATTGACTCTGTACCAGTACCCCTTGTATATAGCCTCGCTATTGTTATTTACTGCTGTTCTTTAATTATTTGTTACTTAAATTATTTTTGTTACGGTATTTTTCTCAAAACTGCATTGTTGGTTAAGGACTTGTAAGTAAGCATTTCACTGAAAGGTCTTACCGGTTGTATTCGGCGCATGTGACAAATACAATTTGATTTGAGTTGATTTGAAATGTTGCTTTTAGCGAAGGTATAGGTTTACAGCATTAGTTTGTATTTTTGCCGTTATTTGAACAAAAATAAAGGCACACAGCAATGAAAGCCATAATGCAAATCAAACAAGTCTGATCTCTTGCATTATGGCCACACGGCTAACAGGGAAAATAAACTAAGATATGGTAAACAGGCAGGTGGTACAAGGTCATTCAGTGTTACACACAGCTGATAACATACCATGGGAACTATGCATGACTGACCAAATATTTATTTTGTAGCTGTGGCGCAAATCATTCTCCATTATTGGACATGTAAGGCTTATGCCACTTTTCATTTTTCGAACCTGGTGGGAAAGAGGAAAGAGAGGTCATGGAGGTCTGATAAAGTCCTGCTGAAAAAGCATGACTGACCACATGTATATGGTTTAGTCACCCTACATGAGTGTGTGTTTGTGCATACTTGCAACCAAGAAGGAAATAGTGAATGAGAGAGTGACAGAGAGAGAGGGTTGCTACAGTCAGAGTAGGAGCAATGGTCCTCTTAGTTCCCTTAGAAAATAACACAGTCCTGCCTGAAGAGTATGGAAGCTAGCACTGTTTTATAGTTGAACACAGAATCACCCCGTCCATCACCCTTTCAAGGACTGGAGAACAGGGAGCTTTGTCTCTGGCTAATATAAGAGTGGAGGGCTAAGACTTTGTGTCCACAGAAAGTCAGTTATTTGGCACTGACAGACCAAATCCTGCTCAAAGCTGTTGATCTCTACGTATTAGGGTTTCAGTCCAGTTCACTTCTACCCTGTCAATACAACAATTGCATAGCTGGATGGTAGTATAAGCCAATGTGGATTCGGATGATGATGACAAATATATTTCTCATCTGTGAGAGCAGGAATGTGCCAGAGAGGAGGATCAATTCATCTGATTTGAGTGGAGTTAAAAAAACAGGACTGGATTATGGAGTAGGTATACTGCAGAGGAGGCTGGTGGGAGGAGTTATAGGAGGATGGGCTCATTGTAATGGCTGGAATAAAATGTTGTTTCCATGTGTTTGATGTGTTTGGTACCATTCCATTGACTCCATTCCAGCCATTACAATGAGCTCGTCCTCCTATAGCTCCTCCCACAAGCCTCTTGTCTCGTGTAGCATGAAAGGCATAGGAACAGTACAATGACAGAACTTTGGTGGGGGCTTTCACCGACTTCCATCAGTTGGTTTCCATTGGCAGGAATCTCCATGTGTTCCTCTGTTGTTGTTTTCCAGATAGCGTTAGAGGCATCTCTAGTAGTTGAATAATTTAAACTCTCAGCCGCCGGCATTTAAGGCCCATCTCACAGCTGGGTGGGTAGGGTAGAGGAAGCTTCTGGCAGAGTGGGTCGGGGGGGAAAGGGGGAGTTCTTGTGAAATTTCTCAATGATTCATGGAGCAGAGCTCATTCAATAATTCAAGGGTGGGCTTTATGAATGTGTTCCCCCTGACTTTGAACCGGAAATATCCCTACTACTCCCATAATCCCAACTACTATTGTGCCGTTGCCACTGTGTGACATCAAATTGCACGCACCTCCTGATATTGCCATGCTGGGCGTGTCCCAGGGTTAGCAACAACAAAAACATGGGAAGACAGTCAGAAACCAATAAAAACATTGGAAGACAGTCAGCAACCAATGAAAAGATGGGATGCAGTTGTGACATCATCAATGTACATCACAATAATTTGGAAGAACATTTAAATTGTCCATTTGTGGTATGAATATAATAGTACAAGGACACTAACAACACCATATAGACTGGACAAAGATATTATTTTATACATCACATGGACATCCATTCCTCATTAGTCATGTGACAGGAGCTCTGTTAGAGTAAAGTATGTGAAATTGGTCAGATTACTGCCATTTCCTCAAAAGCCATTAGGCCAGTTTCAAATAATCAATTTTCACATCAATAATTTACTTTGAGAATGAGATCATGCCTCTGTGCCTCCTGAAGTGAATGTAGCGTGTCCCCAGAGGAGGGTGGAGGATATTTATCACCCCCTCATTTCACCAGACGAGACACAAGCAGACGGCAGGCTCTGGCTTTGGGGAGGAAAATGGCCTCCAGTCCCTAGTTGAAATAAAAATAAAACCATCAGCTTTTAATTGTCAGCGAGAGTCACGTCTATTTTTCTCTTTGATGCGTATGATTTTCGTCTGCATCTCTTCTCATGTTGATTGAAGTACTGGCTACTGTACTTCCCTCCTCATTTCCATTACTCACGGATTTTGAGAACAGAGTGAGTCAGATGACCATAATGACAATACTTCTGAGGTAGATTAGTACCTTTCATCAAGGAAATTACAGCGGTGTCCACCAGGATATTCAGCATGTAACCTCTAAAGCAACTCTTCCCCTCTTCCTGACAATAGCGCATTGGTGGAGGATCATAACCATATTGGAGAGTGATTCTTGTGCCAATTTCCCAACCCTCTATTCTCATGAGAGGACTGCACACTTACCAGAAGCATGACTAAGAGCCAGTGGATACTTCTTGGTCCAGACGACCACAGCTGTGACTGACTGATTTCTATAGCTTATCCACCCTTAAATGCCAAAGAAAATCGCTGCTAAACCTAATCCATATATCTTTTATCTCCCCTAAATCTTGTGCAGTTGGCTGTTGGCGATGAAACAGTTTCAAAAAAAGTCATAAACCAACTGTGATTCATAATAAACTTAACCAAACAATCCCAGAGGATTTACAGTGAATGATTATGATGTAATGGATTGCATCATGTCCACTCACTGTATATTATTCTTTCTCAAGATGAAGGCAGAGATGCAGAGTAAAATAAAGGTCTTATTGAAGACAGGTTTGTGTCATCAATGACGTGAGGTCCGTTGTTTAGCTTAGCAAAGACCTGGAAGGGTAAAGAAACATTCAGAACTTTGGATAACCAATTCACTTACATGTGTTTTGCTTGGAATTAACATGCTATAGTTTGGGGATTAAATCATATTTCATGCCATCTTAACTGCCTGTATAATAGATCCTTTACTACAGCACTGATAATATCCAACTTAGACTTAAAGAATATCTTGTACAATAAATATTTGTCTAGCTAGCTGCCTATTGCTAGCTAGTTGGATGGGCAGCTAGGCAGGATGGAACTGTATAGCTAGCTAGCATTACAGATCGACAAACAAAGCAAAAAGTATTATGCACGCAAGATAAAGCTAGCTTGCAAACTTAACTAGATGGGCTATGAAACTAATGCCTAATTCAAAAATAGTTAGCTAGCTAGATAGTTCGCTGTCTTTGGGTTGCTTGAAAACTGTAACGTTCAAAATGCTCAACAGCTAGCAGTAGCTTGATCACTCACTTTCGGCCGTGCAGGCCTTCCCAACCATAAAACACATTTAGGTTATTCAAACCTGATCTGTCATCGACGACAACTAGCTGGCGCGGGTCATTGAAATGGACAAAGTGGTGATGTCGTTTTCTCATAAATAGCTGATGAAGAGTGGTACTGCCTTGCCTAGTTAGGTATACATAGCATGCATTAATCATGACACTTGACAAATATTCCTCTTTTTGGTTTTGTCTCGTCAATATTGACTAGCTACTAGTAGTAACTTTACTTAGCAGCCATTTTCATGACTGGCTGGCTATCCAACCAGTTAATGTGCACAATATATTTCCAGTTCTAGCCTCTAGCATAAATATACTGCAGTGGAGAAGAAGCAAAGCAAAAACGTTCCCAGCCACACTAGATATGGACGCAGCAAAGTTGGCTGTTTTTACAGTTTTTACACAGTTTATGATCCTCCACCAATGCTCTATTGTCAGGAAGAGGGGAAGAGTTGCTTTAGAGGTTACATGCCAAATATCCTGGTGGACACCACTGTAATTTTCTTGATGAAAGGCACACAGCCTTTCCAAATTATGTCCAATCAATTGAATTTACCACAGGTGGACTCCAATATAGCGGAAGAAACATCTCAAGGATAATAGATGGAAACAGGATGCACCTGAGGACAATTTCGAGCCTCATAGAAAAGGGTCTGAATAGTTATGTAAATAAGGTATTTCTGTTTTTTATTTTTACTTAATTTGCTAATATTTCTAAAAACCTGTTTTTCCCATGATCTTTTATACAGTATATACTTTATATTTGTATTAATCATTTAAGTTTACACTCAAAGTGTTTTTCCATCCCAAAAATAGTATTTCTAAAAAGTTTTTAAATTGTTTTCTATTCACAAGAAATGTCATCCGGTGACCCATCTGGATCCCGACCCACAGTTTATAAACCACTGCTAGGATCATAGGATCACAGCAGTGCTCTTTGAACTGGCTGGATGATTAATCAACATGTAGTAAGTCAGCCTGGCTGGGAAGGGGCTTCTATAAACATTATTTAACAGGGTGAGGCTGGACGATGGATCACCAATGCCTCAGGAGAAACCATGACACCACTGTTGGGTCACCTCCCCCTTTCCCTCTACGCACAGAGACCTTGTGAGCATTTAGGGATGTTTGCCTGTCTGTAACCCTGACCCCTGTCTATCTGGGATTCTGGGATGGAGATAAGGCAGGACTATAGGCAGTGGTGTAAAGTATTTAAGTTGTTTTTTGGGGGTATCTTGTTACATTTTGAATGCTTAGCAGGACTGGGAAATGGTCCAATGCACACACTTATCAAGAGAACATCCCTGGTCATCCCTACTGCCTCTGATCTGGCGAACTCAATATGCACAAATGCCTCGTTTGTAAATGATGTCTGAGTGTTGGAGTGTGCACTTGGCTGTCCGTAAATTATAAAACAAGAAAATGGTGCCATCTTTTTTGCTTAATACAAGAGATTTAAATTATTTATACTTGTACTTTTGATACTTAAGTATGTTTTAGCAATTACATTTACTTTTGGTACTTACATAAGTATATTTAAAACCAAATACTTTTTTACTTTTACTCAACTAGTATTCTACTGCATGACTTTCACTTGACTTGACTTGACTAAAGTATCTTTACTTTTACTCAAGTATGACAATTGGGTACGTTTTACATGAGTAAAATATGTCTCGTGAGTTCTATCTCTCTTCTACATCAGATTTGCTACCTTTCTGTTTCCACTATCCTTGGATGTGGTGTGACTAAAGCCACATTCCTGCTTCATGTGTGAGTATTAGCATACCATACCTATTAGCATACCGTAAATACCATAGTATACAGACAAACAAAATAAGGATAGCAATTCAAACTGTACAAGAGCTTCTCATCTAAATATTGCACATACTGCAATGATTCACAGATGTGTGGATATTTTAAAAGCCTGTCATTTTCAGCTAATAGTGCAAAGATGCAGTCTTCTGGTATTACGGTAATGAAGGTAATTCTGGCAGGGACATGTGGTGTGGGAGAGCCTTTGTCCATACACGGCACCACTCAGCGGGGGTATTCGGTGCAGACATCTACCACACTACCTCCGGAGGTAGTGTTGGAGACATCTCTTAAAGAGAGATTTGAATCTAGATCCGTATCTTTACACTACACAAGTATCTCCCCTGGACCTAGTTTGTGTCGTCAAAGTAGTGTAGTGTAAAGAGACCCTCATCCTTTAAAAGCAGACTGGATCAGAGAGCTGCAGTATATGATGTAAGGGATTTTCCTTACACAATCTATCCCTGCAAAAAATCACTTAACAAAATGTAAAAAACTGAACAAAGATGCTGCAGTCAGTTTCAGAATGGGTGTGAAGTAATAAACGTAGTCCTAAACATATCAAAAACTAAAAGCGTTGTGTTTGGGACAAATAATTTGCTAAACCCTAAACCTCATCTAAATATTGTAACGCATAATGTGGCAATTGAGCAAGTTGAGGGGACAAAATTGCTTGGTGTAATCCTAGATTGTAAACTGACCTGGTCAAAAACATATTGATGCAACGGTAGCTAAAATGAGGAGAGGTCTGTCCTTGATAAAGCACTGCTCTGGTTTCTTGACATCCCAATCAACCAAACAAGTCCTACAGACCCTAGTTTTATCATACTTGGACTAGTGCCCAGTTATATGTTCAAGTACCACAAAAAAGAACATAAGCAATTTACAGTCGGCCCAGAACAGAGCAGCACGGCTGGCCCTTACGTGTACAGGAAGGGCCAATATCAATAACATGAATGTCAACATCTCCTGGCTCAAAGTACAGGAGAGATTGACCGCATCGCAACGTGTCTTTGTAAGAGGTATTGACATGTTGAAAGCACTGAACTGTCTATCACACAGATCAGACACCCAGACATATCCCACAAGACATGCCACCAAGTCCAGAACAGACTCTGGGAAATGTGCAGTACTACATAGAGCCATGACCACATGGAACAATGCGGACTGTGAAAAGACAAACACACACACATTGTAAAAAAGTGTTATGTTCTACATTTTGAATAATAATGTCTATTTATTGTTTGATATACTCTGTTTTTGTGTTTTGCTGTGATGTAATTGTTTTAACCCTGTTTGGACCTCAGGAAGAGTAACGTTTTTAAAAACTAGGCAAGTCAGTTAAGAACAAATTCTTATTTTCAATGACAGCCTAAGAACAGTGGGTTAACTGCCATGTTCAGGGGCAGAACAACAGATTTTTACCTTGTCAGCTCGGGGGATTCAATCTTGCAACCTTTCAGTTACTAGTCCAACGCTCTAACCACTAGGCTACCTGCCGCCCCAAGCTTCTAATGGGGATCGTAATAAATACGATCCCCATTTGAAATATAGCGAAAAGGATAGTTAAATCATTAAAGAGTTAAGATTAGGTGGATGTTAAACCTACAATACAAGGCTCACTTTCTAATCCTTCATTGCTCTCTTTCAAATCTCTTTTCATTAATTAGCTTGGTGCGGCTTAGTGAGAGAGGTATCCAGACCCAACCACGGCTCCAGGAGAGATCAGCTCTGCCACCGTAATTAAATTCATAATGAGAGTCCAGAAATCAGTCAAGGACACAAGCACTAATGATGTCCCCTCCACCCCTCCACTTTTAGAAATGCTCCACCACAGAGGAATAGGGATATATATCCCTGTTGAATAAGATCTGTTGTGTCAGATGTGCCATTTCATTCAACCTCAACTGAACTATATGCTTACAGCTAGTAAGGGAATGTCCTTTTGCATTTAAAAGCCTATAGGCCAAGCTATGCCTTGGTTGGTCATTTGGTATGTCTTATTTACAAAATTTCCTTTTGGCGATTGGACGAATGACAAGTCAAAATGTTGTCTATCATGCCCTTCTTAGTAGAAAAGCAAGTGCAAACTTTCCGGATCCTATGTGGGAGCAGTCCACTCCAAACAGTTTGTACACAGTTGTACTTCTTGGTTGGGCTTTGTCTGATGACTGAGTGCAGTGGGGCTGATTGGCTCACTAAACTGGAGATGTCACCATGGAGAGAGAAAGAGAGACACACCCACAGAGAGAGAAACACAGAGACAGAAGCAGAGAGAGAGACAGTGAGCGAGAGAGAACGAGAGTGAGAGAGAGCGTGAGAGAGAGAGGCAGCATGGCCATGCGATTGAGAAAGGTGGCCATAGGCTCTGAAGAGAAGACGGACTATATGCACGCTGCCCACAAAATGAGGTGGAAACTGAGCAGCACTTCTTAACCTACTGCTAAGTGTATGACCATATTAGAGACACATATTTCCCTCAGATTACACAGATCCACAAATAACTCCCATATCCTCTTAAGGATCGTACCCTTTTCGAAAAAAAAGTTGTGCCTAAAATGGCATACCCATATCTAACTGTCTGTAGCTCAGAACGTGAAGCAAGGATATGCATATTCTTGATTCAATTTGAAAGGAAACACTTCGAAGTTTGTGGAAATGGGAAATTAATGTGGAGAATATAACACATTAGATATGGTAAAAGATAATACAAACAAAAAAAACATGCGTTTTCAAAACGTTTTTGTTCCATCATCTTTGAAATGCAAGAGGCCATAATATAATATTGCAGTTTAGGTGCAATTTAGATTTTGGCCATTAGATGGCAGCAGTGTGTGTGTGTAAAGTTTCAGATTGATCCAGTGAAGCATTGCAATAATGCACAGTATTTTGTATCAAGTCTGCCCAAATGTGCCGGATTGGTTAATTGATACATTTTCAAGTACATAACTATAGAGAACATACAAAAATTATATAGGAATACAAAATGTAAGTTTATACAGTCCCAGGAATGTCATACATGATGGATCATTAGCTTATACACTAACTTTCACACATCTAGATGGACGGGCGGGGTGGAGACAGCAGGGGTTCAAACTGTAGAACCCAGTTCCTACATTTGAATATAAAAATGGATTTTATCAAACAAAACTATGCTACAATTTATCTCTGGGGCTCTCAGAATGACAAATCAGAGCAAGATTACTGAATGTAAGTACATTATTTACCTTCAGAGGTGAATGTATCAAACCAGTTGCCGTGATAAAAGTGTTTTGTTGTTGTGCACTCTCCTCAAACAATAGTGTAATACCCTCGTTTGAACTAGGTATTGAGTTTATTCTTGTTGGAACCAAGTATTGAGTTTATTGGTTATAATTAATTGGAATTATAATTAACAGGTGATTGAATTGCTACTAAATTATAATGTTAATTGCATTTCTTTTTTTTTTTGCTCCAACGTGCGCCAACGGGTTATTAAGCAAACTTTAACTCATTTGGACACGGGTTGTGCGCGACTCGTTGGGGTTTATTGTTTTTTATTTCTTTTGATGTTGTGCTATGAAAACGTAATAATACACATATTGAAACCTATGTATGTTGCATTGGTGGAGTCATGTAAAGTTTATAGTCTAATTTAATGCATGGGATAGCCTATCATGATACAATCACAGAAACCTATACTCATTTCATCTGAAGTTAATACCCTATTGTCATCACCCTAGATAGTTAACAATAGGAATTCTTATTGGAGATGTCCTTCTCACCTAACATCCCATGCTGTTGAGATACTCTACGTAAGTTAATATTGTGAGAGTCAAATTCGAGCCTGGTGAGAGGATTATAATAGCATGGTATTTTTTTCACTCTAATAACTACTGTAAATTGGACAGTGCAGTTAGATTAACAAGAAGTGAAGCTCTCTGCCCATATAAGATATGTATACGTCCTGGAAAGTTTGCTGTTACTTACAACGTCATTCTAGTCACAGTAGCGCACGTTAGCGCACGTTAGCATCAACCATCCCGGTATAGGGACCCCGATCCCATAGAGGATATCTATCCCATAGAGTAAATACCACAGTGTGCCATCAAAGCAGCAAAATTTGCACAGCATCACAATTTTTTTCATTTTACCTTTATTTAACTAGGCAAGTCAGTTAAGAAAAAATTTGTATTTTCAATGACGGCCTAGGAACAGTGGGTTAACTGCCTGTTTAGGGGAAGAACAACATACAAGGTACAAGGTACCTTGTACCTTGTCAGCTCAGGGGTTTGAACTTGCAACTTGCAACCTTCCGGTTACTAGTCCAACGCTTTAACCAATAGGCTACCCTGCCGCCCCCACAACCCTGTATATAGACATAATATGACACTACTGTTCATTTTTATTGTTTATTATCTAGTTCACTTGCTTTGGCAATGTTAACATATGTTTCCCATGCTAATAAAGCACTTAAATTGAAATGTGTGTGAGAGAGAGAGATAGAGAGAGCCGCCAGGGCACTGAACTCTATTCACTAGTAATCCGCTGTATTCCTACGGCTGCATAGCCTCTCCCAAACACCCCTACACCCATAGACAGCTGGACTAAGACCAGCTGACTGGTTGCTATGTCAACCTCTTGCACCCTTTCATCCTGAAACAAATCGGGCTGACCACAACAATCCCCCTTTAATCCAATCCTCAGTCTGCCAGTCCAAAGTCATAGACTAAGGGCCCAGACTTTTTGGATAGCCTGTTTTTGAGCTGTGGTTCTGCTCACACCAGTCATTAATTGTATCATTAGACAATTCCAATTCCAACTCTCCACTTTCTACAACAAGGTAATGACATCTCTACAGACCCAAACAAATTGACAATAAGACAGACTCCTTGCTTTCATTTACATTCTTCCTGCTCTATCCCAAACCTCTCTGTTGGTCTGGTTGCTGGGGAAACAACTCTGCTGATCCACTCACCAGACAGAGAAAGGAAATCGATAGAAGGCTATATCTAGCATTACTTCTCACTAGTCTTCAGAGGCTGGTTATAGAAGTGCTGGAGCACTAACATCAGTCTTGCATTGCCACAATGCAATACTATAATGGCTCTATGTTTCCTTGAAAAGACAGACAAATATAAGAAATTCTCTCTGCATATCTTTTTTTCTGCCCTGCCGAGAAGTGATAATGACTTCTTCTTGATCTCCTCATCTCGCACATGGGAGGTGCGACTCTGGTAATCGCACTTCCGAACTATTGATATCTCCTCTTTACACGTTGGCTTCTTTTTCCACTCTCCACATTACCACGACAACCGCCTGCTGTCAGCAAAAAACAAAGACTTAACTAAGATTAGGAAAACACACACTGTGGGGATGGAAATATAACAGCCAGCCAGTGAATTGGGAAAACAAACTAAAGTCCAACATGTACGCTGCTCAAGAAGCCCCCTGCCTGCGTAAATTGTAAAGCGTGTGGATAGGATATAAAACTCCCAGACCATCCGCTTCTCATTCTTGGAAAATCAAAGGCTTCTGTATGAATCAGTGTCTTTTCTACAATAATATAATGGCCCCTTTTAGCTCAATTTGTACCTCAGCATGAGGTCCCGAGAGGGATTTATATGAGAGATATAGAGGAAGACCAATCCTAGTGTAATCATCAATTATGCATCTGACACACTGGGCATAAATTTCACTCCTCTGGTCCATCAGTGGTCAGACCCCAGAGGATGAACAACAAAGCTTTAGGACAGCAGTTCAATCTGGAAGTTTCAAATCCTTACCAATTGGTTATCACAGTACAGCTCAATCTTTCAATCTGGGGCCAATCGGAAATGGTATGCATAGTACAAAAAGTATATTGTGCCAAAAATAGTGCACTCTGTAGGAAATAGGGCGCCATTTTGGACCGAACCTGGGTGTTCCAGAGCCTAGCCGAAGGGTCATCATGACAAGCCTCAAGCTCCTGCCCGCACAGACACTCACATACACTTACTGAACTCTCACACAGTGACTACCTCTCCAAAGACAACGCTACATTTTCTCAGACCAAACAAAACCCTGAGATGTTTTCATTTGTCTCACCAGCAAGCCAGCATGACGCATCTGTTGGTCCTTCCGTAAACACACTGGCCTGTAAAAGCTTTCCACTCAACTTCTCTACTGCTCTGCCTGGTCTGGTAGTATGGTATTTCTTTGAAAATCAAGGTTTGTCAGGATGAATTTAAAACAGATGGCCACTTCAACAGATGTGAGACAACTCATGAACACATTTGACACATCTTGATATCCATTATGATGCGCATTGTTGCTTGTTGAACCATTCCGTTACAGCACCATAAGAATGTACAATGATTGTTATTTCATTTTTATGTAAATAATGTTCACTCATTTCACTACAATGTAGCTCAGGGTTACAAGTAAGAGATTGGACCAGTCAGAGGGGTCAGGGTGTGGTCTCTAGGGGTTAAAGGTTAAAAACACATTCTGGGTTCATTTCACTGCCATTGCATCCCCTTGTCTCTGTCAGAGACGGATGACTTACATGTGACAGTATGTGACATTAATATATTCATAATGGATGTTATTGTGCTGTCTAGTGTGCGATCCCGCTGCCTGCCATCACAAATGGGTTTCCACCATCCAGACAAGTGCTTCCAAAGCAGCCTACATGTGCCTCCAATTCTGTACTGTGATGGACACTCTCCTCCATGCTAGCTTTTACCTCTCCCCCACCCTAGTGTGAAAGGTCGGGGGCTCTGGGCCTGCCACTACAACAACAGATACTTTCAGCTTTTTCACAAATGTTGTTCAAAGTCTACGCACACACAAAACAACACCCACGGACTCCTCTGGGACATATATAGAGGGACTCACTCTCATGTTAATCTAATTTAAACTCTGACAAACTAGTTACATTAAATCTACTGATCTGGAACCAGACCTCTCAATAGGAAAGTAAGAGGAAACAAAGCGTGTAGCAGAATCTACACTACACCATCTAATTTACAAGAAAGGGAAGCGTGAGAGCATCAGAACATTGTTTTCACAGCTGAACCATTTCATTCTATTCCACAGCCATTCCATGGTCTGAATATCATCATCTTTCACACCGGTTTCACTAAACTACATCTCCCACAGAAATGCTACAATCATTCTTTTTCACAGTAACAGACTGACAGAGAGCAAAGTCAATTATTTGGGGTTAGTGTCCAAATCCATCCCTCCCACCCAATCACTCCCCTTCATGGTTTAACCTTGTGTTTAATGGACCTTGTTACATACACCTCTCTGTCTCTACTCAAGTGCTGCATTAAATGGAGTGTCCAAGTTATTTTGGCACCGACCGCCTGTATCTCTGCATTTGATAACCGGAAGAGAAGGGCATGTCACAGCCAATTGTTAAACGGCCCTGATTCTGTTCTGCAGCTTCCATGTCTGCTAATGAAAATAACTTGACAACAACCACATTAATCACACTGGTAATGAATCCCAGTTAACATATTTGTTATGTGACTACTTAAAGGAGGATCTTAATTGGATACATTCAAGCTGCAGATTTGAACTGTTCCAGCTTATCCTGTTTTTTGGTCCATCGATTATTGCGTTGGATACTCCTCTCCCCATGAACACCTGGGAAGATCTACCACCGGAGAAAACCTCTCACTGAAAAAGGAAAGCATTTGTTTGTGAATGTAAATATATCAACCTATTGCTATACATTTTAATGTAAAGTAAACAAGAACTCACAGGAAGTTGCAACACCGTGATAACATTAGAATGCTATATATCAACTCTAAGAGTACTCTAACAAACAAGTGAAACAGTTTAGGGTTATTCTTCAAGTTGCCAAGCACTAGCGACCCTCTAAATCTCTAAAGGTTGGTGAGGTTCAGCATGGCCAAATGTTGTTTGTTTACCCAGCTCAAACAGGGCCTCAATGACCTCTCACCACCTCTGTCCTCTAACCCCTGATCCCTACCCACCCCCGACTGAAAAGCACTTCTCCAGAAGGACTCTGGTCAGAGCCTGTGGAATCCTGCCACATTACTTTTCACCAGCCGGCGCATTCTTAAAGGTGAACCCTGACCTCTCCTCCAATAGGAATGTTCCACCATGTTCCCCACAGAATGAACTGAGTGTGGCATTTAGCACACGGCTCCCAGGGAGGGAGTTCCGGCAGAGACTGCAGCAGACCCCGGCAGAGACAAGGACAAATGAGTTACTCAGAGAAAGTGCAAGGTCACAAGATAGCGACTATAATGAACAGCACTATGTTATGCAACAAGTCAGAATGGACTGAGGGGAGACCAGAGCTCAGCTTAAATGATTTGGACAAAGTCTTAAAAACAGTAAAAACATGGTTTAAAAGGTGTTTTTGTGTTTGCAGCTTGGCTTTTAACAATAGAAACAAAGTGAGCGAAGATTGCATCGATTTCCAAAGGGAATGCTGAGGTGGTGAAAAGATACACAGTATTCAGTGATATGTACTGGATCTTTCTTTTTGGAAATGCTGTCGAACCAACGTGTACTGCAGCCGGAAAATGTCTGTTTCATTTCTTATATTAAGGTCACACAGGCTTTGATGCAAACACATCACTTCAAACTCAGCGTACATCATGAGATTATGACAGTTTAGTCTTTGTGGAGCCATTTCAACACACTTTGGTTACACGTGGGGAAATGTTTCAATGTCTCTCATAAGCTAAATGCTAAACATGCCATGCCATTTTTCGATAAGAAATAACTGCTCAGCAGAAAATTGACATTGGGAACAAAAATTGTTTAAAATGTGTGATGAAAATTTGTGTTAAAAGTGCTATAAGAAACAAAGGGGCAGGGACTGTCCTTACAGAACATTTTCTAGAAGTGGAACAATTGTTTAGCAATGGTTTGTCTATGTAAACGGATTCAATGCACTAAAGTGAGTCTGGCTTAGATTTAAGACTGGAGTGAGGTCAGTGAAGCTCGTTCAGAAATAGATCTTTCATTCAGTCAGGAGGGAAAATAAGTTAGAACAAAGGTTCCTGTTGTAAACCACACACCTGGCAAGGCAACTGATCAAAGCACTAGAGTTCAGGCCCAGGTGTGAGACAATAAGGCAATAAACCTATCAGACTGGACAGATTTACGAACAAACGTGCTGTGTGTTGATGTGTGTGTGTGTGTGTGTGTGTGTGTGTGTGTGTGTGTGTGTGTGTGTGTGTGTGTGTGTGTGTGTGTGTGTGTGTGTGTGTGTGTGTGTGCCTGCGTGCCTGCGTGTGTATGTATCATAGTCGGTGAGTAGGTGTACTTTCTGCAGCAGTAGACAGCTTGTCTGCTTGTGAAAGTCAGTGAACCACGCAGAACAGAGAGTGGCTACAGACATGAACCAACCCACTGTGACTGCTGCAGTTCCTGCCAATGGGCTGGACCTCACGTCACCTTGCCTCTGGGTGACCTGCTCCAAACACAATTCGCCACAATGCTCTAAGTCTGTCTGCCACGTTTCAAACTATGTTGCAGGTTGTTCCACAGGGACATGGCTGAAGTCATACTGTACACATCAAAGGGACATCTGGTCATAGGTCATGTACAGTACATAGATGGAGCTGCAGGTCAGAGGAGGAAAGGACATCACTCCATGTTGGGAAGACAAAATTGTCAAAGATTGTCAAAGATAAGGCAAACATTAATAAGTGTGTAAACACAAGAATATTATAAACTGCTGTATCTTCTTTCAGATAGACTACCGGAGAATCCATACCAATTGAGGCCTCTCCATCTGTGCACACCTTGGCTGTTACGGATGGGAACACTGCTGTCATTCATGACCAGTTATGTTTCACCCAATCTGCTGCTTATCTTGCAGTCCCATCTATGTCATTGGAGGAGAGATTAGGGAGAGAGGCGAAAGACAGGGAACGAGATAGTGGTGCAGTGCGTTCCTGAGGTGCATTTGATACACATTCACAGAAAAATTATATGGACAAATGTTTTCTTATTTGAGGTGAACTACCATTGTTTCTCTGACAAGTTATGCTAAAATGAGGTGCTATTGCAAATCCTTATAAAAACCAAATCCCTTTTACAATTAGTGAAGCTAGTAGACTATAGTAGAGTATCAACTAAACTGGCCAAGCATAAGAAAGTTGACCAAATAGGATATGTGTCCATTTCAATTCATTAATAGGTGCTTGCTGCTTGGTGTAGACCATCATGAAAATGTGAGTCCTCTATAAAGGCTTTCATTTGAACTGAGACCACTCCACAAGAAAGCTCCATGTCTTTCATCAAGATGTAAAGGACACCATCAGCCCTTAGCAAACTAGAGAAAAATAAACATTTGGTTTTCTTGTAACAGAGGAAAACAGTGATTTGAAACCAAAAAAACACTTGAAAATTCTGTTGGTAAGAAGTGTGGATAAGTCAACAGAGATAACATTAGACAATAGACACTGACTCAACTCCAGCCACTTTAATAATGGGAATTGATGGAAATTGATGCAAAATATATCACTAGCCACTTTAAACAATGCTACTTAATATAATGTTTACATACCCTTAATTACTCATCTCATATGTATATGTATATACTGTACTCTATATCATCTACTGCATCTTTATGGAATACATGTATCACTAGCCACTTTAAATTATGCCACTTTGTTTACATACCCTACATTACTCATCTCATATGTATATACTGTACTCGATACCATCGACTGCATCATGCCTATGCCGTTCTGTACCATCACTCATTCATATATCTTTATGTACATATTCTTTATCCCTTTACACTTGTGTGTGTATAAGGTAGTAGTTTTGGAATTGTTAGGTTACTCGTTGGTTATTACTGCATTGTCGGAACTAGAAGCACAAGCATTTTGCTACGCTCGCATTAACATCTGCTAACCATGTGTATGTGACAAATACATTTGATTTGGACAATACACATCTGTACCAGTCTGAGGAAGAATGAGGAAGGACTGAAAT
This sequence comes from Oncorhynchus kisutch, assembly GCF_002021735.2. Classification (NCBI taxonomy): domain Eukaryota; kingdom Metazoa; phylum Chordata; class Actinopteri; order Salmoniformes; family Salmonidae; genus Oncorhynchus; species Oncorhynchus kisutch. The sequence goes on along the minus strand of NC_034175.2, from coordinate 46,739,558 downwards.
AAATCAGGAAAGTGAGAGAGCGAGACAGAGTGAGTGGGAGAAGAGGAGCGGAAGAAAACAGTGGCAACAAAGAGTCTGCTTCATTTCCATGTGAAAGAAGTTTCCCTGCTTGGCCCAGCAAGACTCATGGAAGGAAATCATTTTTGCCATCAGCTGTTGCTGGGCGCCGACTCAGTGAAAAATGAGGCAGGGCACGACACTACTGGGGTGTGTATCCCCCCCAACACACACACACACACAACTCCAAAATCCCCCTCCTGTTGCACCAACCCAACCATTCATACCCACCCACTCATTCCCCTCTGCCTCCACTGCAGTCATCCTTATCACTACCAACCACCTCATAAGACTGGTCAATACAATTTCAATTCTAATATAAGGCACTCTCAGGCTTTCCCAATAGGAGGTGAAGGTGGTACAATAAATTGAGGAAACAGGACACTTCAGATGACAATGTGTGGCTTGTATTTTCACTCAGCAAAAGCAAGAAGTCCGATTGAAATGTATTAAGCTGCTGAGCTTGTCTACTGGGTGCAGAAAGTGCAGCAGTATGAGCACTTTAACCTGTTCTGTACCCACACATACATATCCGGACACACCAAAACACATTGACAACACAACCATAAAGGAGAATCCTCCCCTCTCCTTTTGTACATTTCATTTGTAGGTTTTCAGTGTGCACTTTAGCTGAGTGACCAGCCTCTGCCCCAGCCGATGACTGATGTTCCCAGTCAGCCATGTTGATTGGCCGCTTCCTTATTCAACGTTTAACAGGGTCCTTTTTGTCACCAGATGAAATGTATTATTCATCCACACATTGGCCCGGAGGGAAGGACAGGAGCAGAATAGATACTGATTTCCCAGTGTGTGTGTGTGGGGTTGAGAGGAGAGTGTTGGTGCTAAGATGGATGTGCTGTAATGCTAGCTTTTGTCCATAGCATAGTGTTAGCATAAGGTGCTAAGATGAATGGGCTGTAGTAATGCTAGCTTTTGTCCATAGCGTAGTGTTAGCACAAGGTGCTAAGATGAATGGGCTGTAATGCTTGCCTGTGCTAGCACATGTCCCAGAAGCCTCTTCTCTCACCATATAAAGAGGCATGATTCCCAGAACACAGCTTTGTGCATGACTCTCTGACAGACTAAACTGTACACCAGCAGAAAACATCATTCACTCTCCTCACTGAAAACACTGCAGTGGGATCTCCAAGTAGAAGGAGAGTCAAAAACATGGATGTAGTCTAATATACATGCCCATATAAAAAAAGTACTATATTAATCATTGGTCTAAATACTGTAATATTACTATATTTACATACTATAGCATTCACATAACCTGTAGGTACAGTGCCTTCAGAAAGTATTCAGATGTTGTTACGTTACAGCCTTATTCTAAAATGGATTAAATTCAACAATTTCCTCAGCAATCTACACACAATGCCCCATAATGATAAAGCAAAAACAGGTTGAAAAAAAATGTTTAAAAAAATGTTAAATCTATAAAGATAAATAAAAACAGAAATATTTTATTTACATAAGTATTCAGACTCGAAATTGAACTCAGGTGCATCTACAACTTCATTGGAGTCCACCTGTGGTAATTTCAATTGATTGGACATGATTTGGAAAGGCACACACCTGTCTATATAAGGTCCTACAGTTGTCAGTGCCTGTCAGAGAAAAAAACAAGCCATGAGGTTGAAGGAATTGTCCGTAGAGCTCAGAAACAGGATTGTGTCGAGGCACAGATCTGGGGAATGGTACCAAAAAATGTCTGCAGCATTGAAGGTCCCCAAGAACACAGTGGCCTCCAACATTCTTAAATGGAAGAAGTTTGGAACCAACAAGACTCTTCTTAGACCTGGCCGCTCGGCCAAACAATCGGGGGAGAAGGACCTTGGTCAGGGAGGTGACCAAGAACCCAATGTTCACTCTGACAGAGCTCTAGAGTTCCTCTATGGAGATAGGAGAACATTCCAGAAGGACAACGATCTCTGCAGCACTCCACCAATCATGCCTTTATGGTAGAGTGGCAAGACGGAAGCCACTCCTCAGTAGAAGGCACATGACAGCCTGCTTGGAGTTTGCCAAAGGGCACCTAAAGACTCTCAGGCCATGAGAAACAAGTTTCTGTTTCTATGAACCAAGATTGAACTCGTTGGCCTGAATGCCAAGCTTCACGGCTGGAGGACACCTGGCACCATCCCTACGGTGAAGCATGGTGGTGGCAGCATCATGCTGTGGATATGTTTTTCAGCGGCAAGGACTGGGAGACTAGTCAGGATTGAGGCAAAGATGAACGGAGTAAAGTACAGAGAGATCCTTCATGAAAACCTGCTCCAGAATGCTTAGGACCTCAGACTGGGATGAAGATTCACCTTCCAACAGTAGTTGCTTCAGGACAAGTCTCTGAATGTCCTTGGGTGGCCCTGCCAGAGCCCGGACTTGAACCCAATCTAACGTCACTGGAGAGACCTGAAAATAGGTGTGCAGCAAGGCTCCCCATCCATCTTGACAGAGCTTGAGAGGATCTGCAGATATTAATGGGATATAAAATATTTAAAAATAAGGCTGTAACCTTACAAAATGTGGAAAAGGGATCAAAGGTTCTGAATATTTTCCAAGGCACTGTAGGTAGGTAGGACTGGGGTCTGAACAGGTAGTTTAATATAATCTGTAAGAACACAATATGGTCTACATTTGGCATGTATGTTTCTCCCCCCCACGCACAGAGCATTTCCCACTAATCCTGATGTCAATCGAGAGGATTAAACGGTAGAGTGGGGGTGCCGTAGAGTTTACCCAAGACTTGCAGTCAAGGCTCTGTAAACACTTCATCCTCCCCCTGTAGCTCGGCGTGATTTGTACCTCCAGCCTTGACGCCCTTGGCCATGTCTGGGAGTGTGCAGGCTGCTGGTTTGATACCATTCAATTCACTCCATTCCAGCCATTATTCCGGCCCCACTGGTTGCCCTCTAGTTTACAGAGAGATGGTAGTCCCAGCCACCAAACTACCAGGTGTGAAACAGGGAAGGGACTCAGGGGGTATGCTAATTTGGTATAGAGCAGACCTAACTCACTCCATTAAATTAACCAAAACAGGAACATTTGGTTAGAAATTCAAAAGGAAATTATCTTAACAGAGAAAAATGTCCTCCTGTGTGCTACCTATATCCCCCCACTAGAATCCCCATACTTTAATGAAGATAGCTTCTCCATCCTGGAGGGGGAAAATAATAATTTCCAGGCCCAGGGACATGTACTAGTCTGTGGTGACCTAAATGCCAGAACCGGACAAGAACCTGACACCTTCAGCACACAGGGGGACAAACACCTGCCTGCAGCTGACAGCATTCCCTCCCCCATATGCCCCCCGAGGCACAACTATGACAACATACCCAACAAAAATGGGTCACAACTCCTGCAGCTCTGTCGCACGCTGGGTATGTACATAGTCAATGGAAGGCTTTGAGGGGACTTCTATGGTAGGTACACCTATAGCTCATCTCTTGGCAGTAGTACTGTAGACTACTTTATCACTGACCTCAACCCAGAGTCTCTCAGAGCATTCAGTCAGACCACTGACAACCCTATCAGACCACAGCAAAATCACAGTCTACTTGAATAGAGCAATACTCAATCATGAGGCAAAAAAGCCAAAGGAACTGAGTAACATTAACAAATGCTATAGATGAAAGGAATGCAGTTTGGAAACCTACCAAAAAACAATTAGGCAACAACAAATTCAATCCCTTATAGACAATTTCCTGGGTAAAAAGTTCCACTGTAATAGTGAAGGTGTAAACCTGGCAGTAGAAAATCAGGTGTAAACCTGGCAGTAGCTTCCCTATCAAATCTAAAAATCTCAAATAGAAAACAACAATGACTAATAGTTTGATGAAGAATGCAAAAATCTATGAAAGAAATTGAGAAACCTGTCCAACCAAAAACATAGAGTCCCGGAAAACCTGAGTCTACGCCTTCACTATGGTGAATCACAAACAATACAGCAATACACAACGGAAAAAGAAGGAACAGCACGTCAGAAATCAGCTCAATATAATTGAAGAATCTATAGACTCTAACCACTTCTGGGAAAATTGGAAAACACGAAACAAACAACACGAAGAATTATCTATCCAAAATGGAGATGTATGGGTAAACCACTTTTCCAATCTTTTTGGCTCTATAACAAAGAATAAAGAGCAAAAACATATACATGATCAAATACAAATCTTAGAATCAACTATTAAAGACTTCCAGAACCCACTGGATTCTCCAATGACCTTAAATGAGCTATAGAACAACATAAAAATCCTCCAACTCAAAAAGGCATGTGGTGTTGATGGTATCCTTAATGACATTTTCAAATATACAGACAACAAATTCCAATTGGCTATACAAAAACTCTTTAACATCATCCTTAGCTCTGGCATCTTCCCCAATATTTGGAACCAAAGACTGATCACCCCAATCCACAAAAGTGGAGACAAATTTGACCCCAATAACTACCGTGGGATATGCGTCAACAGTAACCTTGGAAAACCCTCTGCATTATCATTAACAGCAGACTCGTACATTTCCTCAATGAAAACAATGCACTGAGCAAATGTCAAATTGGCTTTTTACCAAATTACTGTACAACAGACCATGTATTCACCCTGCACACCCTAATTGACAACCAAACAAACCAAAACAAATGCAAAGTCTTCTCATGCTTTGTTTAATTTTTAAAAAGCCTTCGACTCAATTTGGCATGAGGGTCTGCTATACCAATTGATGGAAAGTGGTGTTGGGGGTAAAACATACGACATTATAAAATCCATGTACACAAACAACAAGTGTGCGGTTAAAATTGGCAAAAAAACACACACATTTCTTCCCACAGGGCCGTGGGGTGAGACAGGGATGCAGCTTAAGCCCCACCCTCTTCAACATATATATCAACGAATTGGCGCGGGCACTAGGACATGTCTGCAGCACCCGGCCTCACCCTACTAGAATCTGAAGTCAAATGTCTACTGTTTGCTGATGATCTGGTGCTTCTGTCACCAACCAAGGAGGGCCTACAGCAGCACCTAGATATTCTGCGCAGATTCTGCCAGACCTGGGCCCTGACAGTAAATCTCAGTAAGACCAAACTAGTGATGTTCCAAAAATGGTCCAGTCGCCAGGACTACAAATACAAATTCCATCTAGACACCATTGCCCTAGAGCACACAAAAAAACTATACATACCTTGGCCTAAACATCAGCGGCACAGGTAACTTCCACAAAGCTGTGAACGATCTGAGAGACAGGGCAAGAAGGGCATTCTATGCCATCAAAAGGAACATAAAATTCAAACATACCAATTAGGATCTGGCTAAAAATACTTGAATCAGTCAGAGCCCATTGCCCTTTATGGTTGTGAGGTCTGGGGTCCGCTCACCAACCAAGACTTCACAAAATGGGACAAACACCAAATTAAGACTCTGCATGCAGAATTCTGCAAAAATATTCTCAGTGTACAATGTAGAACACCAAATAATGCATGCAGAGCAGAATTAGGCCGATACCCACTAATGATCAAAATCCAGAAAAGAGACGTTAAATTTTACAACCACCTAAAAGGAAGCGATTCCCAAACCTTCCATAACAAAGCCATCACCTACAGAGAGATGAACCTGGAGAAGAGTCCCCTAAGCAAGCTGGTCCTGGGGCTCTGTTCACAAACACAAACACACCCCACAGAGCCCCATCACAGCAGCACAATTAGACCCAACCAAATCATGAGAAAACAAAAAGATAATTACTTGACACATTGGAAAGAATTAACAAAAAAACTGAGCAAGCTAGAATTCTATTTGGCCCTAAACAGAGAGTACACAGTGGCAGAATACCTGACCACTGTGACTGACCCAAATTTAAGGAAAGCTTTGACTATGTACAGACTCAGTGAGCATAGCCTTGCTATTGAGAAAGGGCGCCGTAGGCAGACATGGCTCTCAAGAGAAGACAGGCTATGTGCACACTGCCTACAAAATTAGGTGGAAACTGAGCTGCACTTCCTAACCTCCTGCCTAATGTATGACCATATTAGAGAGACATATTTCCCTCAGATTACACAGATCCACAAAGAATTTAAAACAAATTCAATTTTTATAAACTCCCATATCTACTGGGTAAAATTCCACAGTGTGCCATCACAGCAGCAAGATTTGGGCAACCAGTGAAGAACAAACACCATTGTATATACAACCCATAATTATGCTTATTTAATTTCCCTTGTGTACTTTAACCATTTGTACATTGTTACAACACTGTATATATACAGAATATGACAGAATATGACATTTGTAATGTTTTTATTGTTTTGAAACTTCTGTATGTGTAATGTTTACTGTTAATTTTTACTGTTTATTTCACTTGTATATTATCTACCTCACTTGCTTTGGCAATGTTAACACATGTTTCCCATGCCAATAAAGCCCCTTGAATTGAGAGAGAGAGAGAGAGAGAGATGGGGAGGGGGAAAGAGATGGTGGAGAGAGAGAGAGATGGGGAGGGGGAAAGAGATGGTGGAGAGAGAGAGATGGGGAGGGGGAGAGAGAGAGATGGTGCTGCCTGCATGACCATTCATACCGTGTGACTCAGCAGCTATCTGTCAGACCCGAAAAGGTCATGGACAAATTAACTGGTGAGAAGACTAGTGGTCGCTGGACCTTGACAGATGATGTTTGCTTAAACACCCGGCTGGCTGTATCCTGGCCACCTCACCCCTTCTCACCCCTCCCCATCCCCCTTTGCTGTGCCTGTTTGCTCCGAATGCTAATTTCACCCAAAGTGTTCTCAGCCTCTGTCAGTTTCGCTGGCTGTTCTGCCTGCACCAGCACATGTAGTATTTTAATTGAGGAGCCTGTGTGGTTGTGCATGGTGGTGTGTGTGTGTGAGTGCGTGTGCATTCAATCTATCCATTGTCTTTGTCTGCATTCATTACCTGTTACCTGTGTCAACTCAGCAGTTTACCGGATATTACAAACTAATGTTAGTGACTGCCACCAATCTAAACACCATTTAGTCTTCAGTTGGTCAACGGCAAGTTAAAACTACACCAGTCCAGCTCAGTAAAATAACTTAGCATTCAAACATCACACCACATCTAGTTCAACAGATCATTGTCCCTTACCAGTGTCCATACTAATAGTGTGTACTTAACCAGGGGCGGCCCTAGCTTTTTGGGGATCCTAAGCGAGATTTGGTGGACCCCTTCTTGACGGCAGAGAGATTTGTTTTTTTTGTACATTTCCTGTAATTCTCTCCACACACACACACACACACACACACACACACACACACACACACACACACACACACACACACACACACACACACACACACACACACACACACACACACACACACACACACACACACACACACACACACACACACACACACGTACTCACTTGTGCATGCATACATCATACAGTGTTTATATAGGCTTCTGAACACACACACACGCACACACACACACTGACCTACATATACCATGCAGGGACAACCCAAATAATACGTGTTTTATCACCCCTGCAGGACATAATGCAGCTGAGAAAACATGCAGTCACAAGAGTCGTTGTGTTGGCACAGTCACATAGCCACATATCTACAGTACACACACACCAGGGATAATGGTTTTCCATGTGCTATCAGACAGGGTCATGGAAAAAAAAAAAATCTGAATGAAGTAATGCAATTGAGGAACAAAGGAATGAGGCAATGACGGAATGCTCCCAACCAGCAGCATACCACCCTGCATCCCACTGCTGGCTTGGCTCTGGAGCTAATAAGCAAGGTTGGTCCTGGTCAGTCCCTGGATGGGAAACCAGGTGGTGCTGGAAGTGGTGTTGTAGGGGCAGTAAGGGGCTCTCTTCCCTCTGGTCTAAGGAAAGCCCAATGCCCCAGGGCAGGGAAGGGGACGTAGCCCTGCTTAAGGTGCTGTCATTTGGATGAGATGTTACAGTTTTTTACGATTGCTTACACACTAAAATTGAACTTTTCCCACAATTAGCAAAACCTTACACTCAAGGAGCAAAACACAAGGCTAGATTTACACAACTGTAAGCACATTGTCAGCTTCACACTATTTGCAAAACATTACACACAGTGATTTGCAAAACACTAAACACATGTCACTTCCTTGCAATTCCAAAGCACTGACTGTCAAATTACCACACCTATGAGCCAATCTGTTAAACACAGCCATCAGGTGCACAAACACATGATTGCTAAATTGTAGACACACCAATCAGGTTAAAGCACTATAAAAATGCAGCAGGTAGGTTCACCTGCCTTCAACCAAAATGGAAGGAGTCAGAAGAAGAGTGAGGGTGAGAGGAGGAGTACACAGACGAGGAGAAGGAGGTAGAGGAAGAGGCAGAAATATCATTGGCCACAGGGCTATAATCAATGTCCCAGGGCAACGTGGGGGTAACATCACCCTTTGCGCTGCCATTTCACAGCATGGGCTTGTCCTCCATCATGCCAAAATGGGCCCTTACAACACCTCGCATTCTCGCATTTTTGGCCCGATTGCACCACATCGTCACAGCAGGTAATGAAATGCACCAGATGCAATACACAGTCATCTGGGACAATGTGTCATTCCACCTCTGCTTTGGTCCAGAACTGGTTTCAACACCATCCACAGTTGACAGTACTATACCTTCCATCATACTCTCCGTTTCTAAACCCTATCGAAGAGTTTTTCTCTGCATGGCGGTGGAAGGTTTACGATCTCCAGCCCCAGGCTCAGGTCCCCCTCATTCAGGCCATGGAGGTTGTGACCAAGTCGACACCGCAGCTGTGCAAGGATGGATTCGACATTCAAGACGGTTCTTCCCGCGTTGTCTTGCTAATGACGATATTGCTTGTGATGTCAATGAAATTCTCTGGCCAGATCCAGCTAGGTGAAGAGATAATGAATAGTATGTTTACTGTAGTATTTTCTGTACAATATTGTCAGTTCTTTTCAGATTATTTTTTATGTTTGTTGTTGTTATGTACTGTAATTGTAACCTGTACTGGATACAGTATTTAACATTTGTCTGCTTGCCGAGCTAACAGTGTTATGCACACTACTGTAGTAGCATGAAAACTGGGACATGTTTTGTTGTGATTCTCCACGTTGACATGTTGACAGATTTGGGTATATGGAGAGAAATAAATGATATTTTCCTCAGTCTGCAGCATTGGTCTTGTGTAGTGTTTGTAGTAGTTGCACTTAATTTACAGTACTCTAATCCCTGACAATTAGACTTGCTAAAAGTGTTTTAGGTTAGCAACAGCAGTGTGTAACTGGTTCAAAAAGATTGAAGTCATATGAAATGTGTGTGTTTCATATGGTAACAAAATATTATTTTTATGAAGTCGTGTATAGTTTTGACAAAAGTGTTGCAAATGATCTGAAGTGTTGTGCTACTTTGGTGTAGGGTTGTGCTAATTGTGTGTAGTGTTTTGACAAACCGGGCCCTGTTTTCAAAATTGTGCTTAAACAATTGAAAAAAAATCTAAATGGGTGTACCGACTCTCTGTGGTCATTAAACATCCCATGGCACTCATCGTAAGAGTATGGGTGTTAACCCTGGTGTCCTGGCTAAATATTCAACCTGGCCTCTTCCAATCATGTCTACCTAATAATTTCCCCAATTTGCATATAGATCCTTTCTTAAATCTCCAACATGATAGCTAATGCTGAGTATTGGTGAGTGATCTGGCATAAAATAGTTGCTGTGCATCATCCAAGTCGGTGCTACACATTAGTGATGAGTTTCACCCCTTACTATGTAAAGTGCTTTGTGCGTTTATGTAGGTGGAAAGGTTCTATGTAAAATGCAATCAGTTGTTGCTTATGGTTCATAACAGACAACTGAACCCATGGGAATTATCAACAGTGAAAGATTCAGTGGTATTGATTGCAGGGTGAGTGCAAAAGATGACACTTAGGAATCTGGAATAACACAACCGGCATGTTAGCCTTACTTTTTCTTAGAAATGGAACCACATTTCTATGAACAATAAGAACAACACAGCACCCAAAAAAGGAAAAGAAAGACTGTCATGTTGCTGGATGGTTATGCAGTGTGTTAAACCTCCTCACTCCTGTTGAGGCGGTTTCTTTTGCCCTGACACGACGACTCCTATTGCTGTAAGTGGGTAATTAGAGAGCTAGCGGAAAACAACAAAGGAGGGAGGAGGAAGAAAAAGAAACAAAGAAGAAGGAGAGCAGAGTTAGAGGCGAAATTGTGTAGTTGTACTGTGGCTAACAAAGATGAAATGTTTCTAATATGGCCACCAACTTAGTTCTTCTGACCCTATCTGAATGTTATACAATTGTACATACCGTCCTTGAAAGAATAATATCGTATCTGCGAAGGGAGTGCACAAACATGCCTGGGTCACATAAGAGAAAATAGCTACTTTATAAGAACACAATGTCACGACAGAAAGGAGTGTACACTGTGTTTGTATTGAACCCTCTCGTCTCCAGTGTCCTCTCCCCTCACTAGATGTTATTGTTGGCCTAACTTTACATCTCCGTCAGCATGATCTTTGCTTCATAAGGTTTATTATACCAGGAGGTTAAGGAGTGTCTTTTACACAAACACCCTAACTATTAACATCCTGGACTTCCCCCTCAGATATCCTTTTAAATATGGGAGTTCAAATTGGGAATGTGCATGGAGTGCATGTGTATCCAACTGTTAGACGTGTGCAACTAACTAACTGCTTATTAGCCTGATTAACCTTCCCCTTGTATATTTAGACACAAGGTAATAAAACAACCATGCAAAATGTCTCGGGATGTTCTGAACTTCTCCATTCACTATCTCTGGCTTCTTTGCATCCTGTGTAAACTAACATGTGTCCTGTATGTCAGCCACCATATAGGCTATTGAAGGAAAACAAGAACGAGGAAAAAGATAAATAATTTGAAATTGCAAAACGTTCATGATCATCGTCACAGTAGAGTGGGTTGTGAAGCATTGTCTTTGGATTGCAGCATACGGTGTTGTTGTACTGGCATATCCCTCTTCCCCCACTACCTCAGCATTACCATCTTTCCTTATCTAATTGAAGAGTAACTTTTAAAATGGATTACCATTCAAATTGAATTTCCATCAACTTTGGGCCAGGGGCCACCATCCACCTCTAACCCTCTTCTCCAGTATCAGACAAGAGGTTGAGGTGAGCCCCTCACACTCCTCAACAATTATACACAGTTCATTAAATAATAATCCCTTTATTAATAGATGTTTGTTGTTACCGTAGGTATTTTGGTAACCGTCTCCCCGGCAACAGCGAGCTATTGACATAACTGTGCCTCCCAAAATGGTAATGTGGATTTCACAGATTTTTTCCTCTCTCCTTCTGTGTCAAATGAATGGAGAATAATTATTAGAGCAAAGAAGACTCAAGCTAAGCAAATATGAACAAACTGATACATTTAGCACTTCATTTGCGCCCAGTTGGAGAGCAGGCCCTGTGAAATAGGGAACCATCTGTTATACTGGTGGGGTGGAGTAACTGTACACTACTGCCTTGCCATTGTCTCTCTTGACCCGTGAAAAGTCTTTGTAACAGTATAACTAAGTCCTTATCAACAGAAACTAGCTTAAAGAAGGGACAAAACAAGCACTTTTGGAGGTCACATTGTTGTCTAGGCTCAAATGTACAGCAGATCCCCTTTCTGAATTGCAGATTTCTGGAGATATGATATCAGCTAATTTCATTTTATTAACATTTGCATATTCTTGGTATGTTTTGGCAAAAGAATGTTGTTGATTCTCATTGTTTTTCATGAATTGACATAAAAGTGAGAGACAACATAAAACAGAAGGAAACAGCAGTAGTTCATTAGCAGGCATTAAGAGTGTGGAGACAAATGATTATTGGGTTCGCTCCTGTCACCTCTGACCTTTCCCATCATTAGCACTCACATCTGTTCAATTGAGTGTAAAATCTATCACCTGACAAATAACCTTTGTATATACAATCCATTTATGATGATCAAACTCCGGTTAACCCTCAAAGGCCAAACATTTAGACTAGGATTTAGATGAGGAAATTGATAATAAAATGTGTATTTTTAATAGTGAACAATAGTTACAAAACCATTTTTTGTTATGAAGTTACAACCAAACCAAAGGGTTAACAAAATGGCCAGGTCTCTAAAACCACTGAGGGTTTGCCCATTGCTGTTGTTGCCATAGAACTTGGATGTCCTAAGAAAACCGCCTCTAGCTGTGCTTTAGTGCTTTCACAATGGCTTCCTTTGCTCAGTGTGGTCTCTCTCTTTCTGGGAATACACCAGTTACTATTGAGTCATCTGTCAGAGCCCGTTTACCCAACAGGCAAACATGTGCTGTATCTACAGTGAAGACTAAATAACATCAACAGGACATGCACACATACTCTCTCCCTCTGCACTTCACGCAAGTCGGGTCAACTTATGGAAAAACACCACACGGCCTTTGAGTGAGGGAATATACTGTAGTAAGAACCGCTGGTTACTATCCCCATCCTCATGAGTCATGACTAAGAAAACTATTTTCATAGTGTTAATGGTCAGAATATGGCAGTGCCATGGTCAATACATACATGGCAATGATTGTGTATAGTAGGAACATAGTTACACATAGACGGACTGATCAAACTGTCTTGCCAATATCAGGTAACCATCCCCTCCTGTGACCTGACCTATAGTGCAAATACACTACCAGGGTACGGCTGGCTGGGTCACACACACAAAGTACTGGTACTGTTACCTCTGACTCAGGGGAAATGTTCACCTACCTAGGGTCATGGCTTGAAGGGATACAGCTTTTGTCCAAATAACATCAAACGTTTTAGCATTTTATCTAACCCTAACCCTTTTCCTAACCTTAACCTAATTATCCTAACCTGCTATGTTAATTATCCAACGCTGTTGTGTAAGTTCTCCTAACCTGCAACGAAATGTCAAATTTGATTGAAGCTGTATCACATCTAGTCAAAACCCCTCCCAAAGAATCTCTTTTCTTCTTTCACACTCCAATGGATATCCTAATCACTAACAGAGAGAGGGGATGAGGTGTGTTTGTGTGTGCATGTGTTTGAGAGAGAGCACATGCACGTGTATGAGTGCCAAAGAGGGAGAAAGACTGCTGTGTGTGTATGTGCGTGCCATAGCTGAGAGTGATTGAGTGAGTGAGAGTGATACAGCATGCTAGGAAACTCAAGTTTCCAAACTCTGGTACACACAAAGATAGTTACTGCTACACAACAGGGAATTGAATGACCTCTCCTAACAAGGTCTGTGCACAAATACATATGACAACGCATTGCAGCTCTAAAAATGACACACAAATTAACCCTTGCTTTGCTTGATGTTGGACTGTGAATACAATAGAATGTTGAGACTCATTCAACACCAATGGGTAGGCCTATCCAAAACACCTACATTCTAACACCAACGGGTAGGCCTATCCAAAACACCTACATTCTAACACCAATTCACAAACCACGATGGGCATGAGAATGTGTTAAATTGAGACATTTTGAGAGATCAAGTGACAACATTGAATAGATTCCCATTAGTTCATTGATAGACTGTGACCGCCCCTCCTGTCTTCCTCTCCTCTCCCTAATACACACCTTTGAAATGTGAGGGTCTCTCAGGGGAGATAGAGACAAACCAGTCCGTCCATGTGTTCAGGTCAACAGTTCACCAGGTTTAAAATACATCTCCTGTTGATCACAGTCATCTTGGCCAGCTGTTGACATTATCCTCTTACTGTAGATTACATTTACATTCCTCTATCACATCATGGAAATAAAAGTCATCAGTCACCATGCATTTTGTATACATTTTAATATTCAAAAAATAATTCAATTTGGGCTTTTTGGTACATACACAGCCTGTTTTTTGCTATACAGTGTAGTACTCTACTATTTTGTTAGGAAATTAAAAGTGCAAAGTAGTGGACCACGTTGCAGACAATGTTATCCTCAGTCCACCACGCATAGTAAACTTCAACGCTCCAAAGCCTTGTTGACCTCTGCATTAATAAACCCAAACAGGGACTGAGGTGTGACTTTCATAATACAGATATCTTGGTTTCAGTTTTTTTCTTCTCCATGAATGAACAGGGTCCATTTCATTGTGACCCACATCCACTTAACGTGCAAAGTAAAACTTGCTGTCCAAAGAAGCATTCCGTCAGAATGTCCATAGTCCATCACAGTATAGGCCTATACTGTATGGGATGCTTCTTCAAAATAACATGTTTAGCTACAGATTTATAGTCCGTGGTAAAGCAGTAAATGACGGGCCAGCCCGCATTCATGTAATGCTTTTGTTCCTATGACAAAAGTAATATCAAGTTTGTTTTGGTTAACCTTAGTAAATATCTTGCACCAATAGGATCACTCTCTTGCGTGCAAAAGCATCATTCAGCTATAGGATTCACAGCGTCAGCAACTTTTACAACCCAATGAAAGGAAATACAACAATCACCGCAAAGTAAATGTCATTTTAGGGCAACATTGGCATACCCAAACAGCATTTAGATACGGTAATGTTGCGTAGGTTTAGGTTAATGAACGGTCCATAGGCTACGACCCATAGGCGGTCGTTATCGTTTCTTCTTTTGCTTTAAAGACTTTCTCCGCTTTACAATCATCTCATATAGTTTGTCCATACCCTCGTGGAGTCCCTCGCCAATTATGGCGCAGCAAGGTTGGACGTGGTATGTGGTGGATGGGGTGAGCTCGTGGAGAGCCAGCTGTTTTTCAATGTCCGCGACTGGAAGAGATTTGGGCAGGTCCTGCTTGTTGGCTATCACCAGCAGCGGTGTCCCCTGGTTCTCCGCGAATTTGGTAACTTTATGCAGTTCCGTTTTAGCCTCCTCCAACCGATCGACGTCTACCGAGTCCACCACATAGATGATGCCGTCCGTGCACCGACTGTAGGATTTCCATAGGGGTCGGAGCTTCTCCTGGCCTCCGACGTCCCAGAAGTGACAGCTGATCCCCTTTGCCGTACCATTACTGAGTTTGATTTTCTCAGTGTTGAATCCAATTGTTGGCACGGTGTTTACGAATTCGTTGAATTTCAGACGATAAAGAACAGTCGTTTTGCCAGCCGAATCCAACCCCAGCATCACAATGTGAAGGGATTGGAAAGCAGATATGTTGGAGAAACTGTTGCCCATTTTCAATAGCAGGTGAAGGGAACGTCTAGCTTCTCTACAGAACCTATGTGATGACCTAAAACAGCGTTTCAATGTTCAATAGGCTCGTCGATGAATCCACAACAACGATAGCCTATCAACAAACGTAAAGTCAATGTGTTTACAGGCCCGACGTGCGCTTTGGATGGTTCATCCTCGTTTTCCCCTCAGAAACATTGGGGAACAGTGTCCTCATCTGTAGGACGCAGAGCGGGGTTCATTAGAATTCTTCTCCACACTCCAGTTAATATTCATTTCATTTCGCAACTGTCGAACTCCCCACACTCACCAGACAGCTAAAGGACGATCCTGGTGGGTTACAACAAACACACTGCTTGCTGTCTCTCTCTACTGTTTTCTCCGTGAGCACTGCGCACTTGTCTCCCGTCCCCACGTCTCCTCTATGCACGTTGGCTGTCCAAAAAACGAGCCTCCGTTCCGGGATAGAAGAAAGAAAAAAAATCCACCTGCGATTCGTGGATGAGTCCAAATTATCGCGAGAAATGGCTACACTGCGTCCATAAACAAAATTACAATTATTGCAGCTATGAATTTGGGTTGATGTTATGAGCTCTATGGTAGGCTACGTGACGGCACATGCGGTCCGACTCCTACCACTGCGGCCGCAGCATACACACTGATGAGGGAGCAGAAAGCAAAACAGCGCAGTAGCCTGCCTACCATAACATACGCTCCACCCATTCCGGCCATGCCAAACAAAGTGCACATGTATTATTATTGTGGCCACATGCACGTTGCTATGGCCACATGTACGTTGTTATGTCGTGCTTATCGACATGCATATCGAAATCCATATAGCTAGAAATGTATATGCGTAATAAATAGCCTACCCCTTTGCGAATTTCTAATTTGATTCGATTCACCAATAGGCCTGTGGATTAAAGGAGCGAGAATATTCCAGATAATGATAACGAAAATGTACACAGTGCAAAGCATAGGCCTAGGTTTAAAGCATACGCCTAGGTTTAAAGCATACGCCTAGGTTTAAAGCATACGCCTATGCAGCTGTGCAAGCTATTGATCAATTAGAATGCTATTAGTTAATACATTAGTAGGTATTTTAATATTGAGAATGAGCACCTTATTGTAGGCATTGGCTACGAATGACTATTTCGATGTCACTTTATGTGCATAACATTAGTATAACGTAAAAAACAATTGAACTGGTTCTAGTAATATGCCTAATATCCTAAATACATGCACAATTAAACGATTAACTATAACTGACCTATATTCAGTAGAGAGCATTTGTATAGGTTTAACCATTTCAGAATTCCCTCCTGAGATTATAGTGCAACATTTTCATAAGGGTAAAGAGGTTTTTTGATAGAAGTCAATACACGGAGGACGACGCCACCTTCTGTCGAAGCCCAGAAACAACAGACCGTAAATAAATAGAAGCACGCTTAAGCGCATGCTATTTTGTGGGGACTGGGGACATTTCAATGACACCTCTATCATGTCATGTTTGAATAGGTTCATAAACAAATCCAGTCATGTGATAAGCCTCCCCTAACCTATATGATAGAATAGGTTTATGTTCAGAAAGGGTAAAGCATTTGCCTTGGTGTTGGTAAACCTTGTTTACTAAGCCAAGCTACTAGAGCATTTGTTTACTAACCATGATACAGGAATTTGAGGTGACATAAATTCCAGCAGGGCACTATAGCAGGACTGCACCTACCTCATGTGAAAAGCATCCATCCCCTCAGCAACACTCCAAACATGCTGTTCCAGGTTTTGGTTGTCATTCTCAATTCTGCCCCTGAAAAAACACACAGATTATTGAGTGTTATGGGACTGGGTTTACTATTTCAAACCACAGGTATCCAAATGGTGATTTAGAACTGTGGACAGTGTTGAAAAAGCAAGCGTGAAAGCTGTGTTGTAGAGGTAGAGGATGTCCTATATAGGTGTAGTAGGGATACGGTAGCTGCTTTTGGCCTGATTCCACACAATAATAACCCACCTACACACCCATATACATTTGGGTACATACTACATACTGGGTCATACATACTGGGTCGGAACCCCTTCCTGTGCAACTGGGTCCTGGACTTCCTGACACGCCAACCCCAAGTGGTGAAGAAAGAGAACAACACCTTTGCCACGCTGATCCTCAACACACGTCCCCATATAGGTGCGCGTGCTCAGCCCCCTCCTGTACTCCCTGTTCACTCATGACTGCGTGGCACTGGTGGAAAATGTACCCAATTGTCATACTTGAGTAAAATTATAGATACCTTAATAGAAAGTTACTCAAGTAAAAGTGAAAGTACCCCAGTAAAATACTACTTGAGTAAAAACTCCATATGGGTTGTCATGTGCATTTTACTCAGGAGAGTCTTCTGTCTGGCCACTCTACCTTAAAGGTCTGATTGGTGGAGTCCTGCAGAGATGGTTGTCCTTCTGGAAGATTCTCCCATCTCCACAGAGGAACTCTGGAGCCATGTCAGATTGACCATTGGGTTCTTGGTCACCTCCCTGACTAAGGCATTTCTCCCCCGGTTGATAAGTTTTGTTTGGCGGCCAGATCCAGGAGTCTTGGTAATTCCAAACTTTTTCCATTTAAGAATGATGGAGGCCACTGTGTTCTTGGGGACCTTCAATGCTGCAGAAATGTTTTGGTACCATTCCCCAGATCTGTGCCTCGACACAACCCTGTCTCTGAGCTCTACAGACAATTAGTTTGACCTCATGGCATGGTTTTTGCTCTGACATGCGCTGTCAACTGTGAGACCTTATATAGACAGGTGTGTGCCTTTCCAAATCATGTACAATCAATTTAATTTACCATAGGTGGACTCCAATCAAGTTGTATAAACATCTCAAGGATGATCAATGGAAACTGGATGCACCTGTGCTCAATTTTGAGTCTCATAGCAAATGGTCTGAATACTTATGTAAATGAGGTATTTTTCTAGGTTTTATTTTTTATAAATTTGCAAACATTTCTAAAAAGCTTTTTCCACTTTGTCATTATGGGGTATTGTGTGTAGATTGCTGAGGGGACTTAAACAAAAATCAATTTTAGAATTAGTCTGTAGCATAACAGAATGTGGAAAAAGTCAAGGGGTTAGAATACTTTCTGAATGCACTGTGTATACTGTATTTTCAACATAGCTTATTGAAATGTTTATACTACTACTGTACTTTGCATTTTAGTTACACTGTTTATACACACCACACATTTATTTATATACAGGATTCTTGACATAGCTCCCGCTAATATATCTACTACTGTACATATAATTCCTAGAATTCATCCGGCGTAGATGCGTGTTGATTGCATGTGGATTGCTATTACAGCGCTATTTGGGTTGTTAATTGGATTTGTTCCGACATTTCTTGATTTCTTGTTGCTCTTTCTGTTTTTTCAATTGATTATTTGTGTACGTGTTTGACATTTTACTGCATTGTTAGGAGTTAGTAACATAAGCATTTCGCTGCACATGCTATGACATCTGATAACTGGTGTACTTGACCAATAAACTTCTATTCAATTTTTCACATTTAGAACGGATAGGCTTACAATACATGAAACTGTCAAAAACAGTTGAAAAACATTGGTATCGTCATTCACTCTGACCCCAGAAAACCAACTGTAATCCTGTTGTATTCTAGTAGCCTTCATTCCACAAATACACAGAGATAAGCCCCTTACTTAACAGAACACATGCACATACTGTATCTGATGCCCCATCCCATATGTTCCTGGTTGAGTCTGAAATTCAAAACATTAGCAGAGGGCATGAAAGGGCATAGGCTATACAAATTAATACTCCACTTGACACTAATAAAAACATAAAATAGCCTACTCATATTCAATTTCAGCAATTGATGTTTGATTTATTTCATTGTGAACATATGGGAATACGGAAGTGATTGTTAATTGCCATTAGCAGAGTTGCTATGAACCCAGATTTATATTAATGTTAAAGGGATCCTCGTTAGCCACTTTATCATTTCATCAGAATTTCTCTGTCCTCCACAGGCCTTGTTTTATATAATCTAATGAAGTAGCAACAGAGGAGTGCTCACTCTGATTGATGACTGGAGGGGAGGGGTCCTCGCTCTCTTTTCTCTCTCTCTCCCTACCTTTTACCTCTTCAGTCCTCACCCTCCATGTCCCTTTCGCCCAGCAGACATGTGTGCACGTGCACACACATACACACACAGTTTTGTACCGCTATCCTTGTGGGAACCAAATAATTGATTCCCATCCACAATTATATTTTTCCTAACCTTAATTCTAACCCCTAACCCTAACCTTAATTTGAACCCTAACCCCAATTATAACCCTGAACCTAACCCCTAAGCCTAAAATAGTATTCTTCCTCGTGGGGACTGGCAAAATGTCCACATTTATCAGAATTTTCCTTGTTTTACTATCCTCGTGAGGATTTATAAACAAACACACACACATACACGCGCACTTTCTTCTCCTCATCCCCCTCGCACACACAGGTGCACACACACACACACACACACACACACACACACACTCCTTTCCTCCTGAAGTCACGAGGAGCTCTTAACAACGAAATCGGACAGCCCTAGTCTCCCTCAACCTATGCAGTCTCTACTCTCACTGTGGTAATGGGCACTGGTTAATATCTCATCTCTCTGGGCCGCCCCTCTGCTGACCCTAACAAATGGAATGGTTCTCTGAGCTCCAGCCTGCACAAGCCTGGCATGATGCTTCAAGCCTGCTAATGGACACACAATCCCCCACAGAGAGGCACAGGGAGGAACAGGTTACCTAGAAGATGGTTCATTATCGTGGGAGTATATTGGAATGTATTTTCTCTACGTTTCAAGATTTAAAGGCTTTTGTGACGGACTGAAGATGTTTTAGTTCACAACTCATTATCACTGCCTGATCAGGGTGAAATTGTAAGGGTTTTAGCACATTATGCTTCAGGTTTATGGTAGAGATCAGCAATGTGACATTAGGTTGGGTGGTAATAACTTCATACATTTATGATGGCAGTAATGTTTTAGCACTTCATCACTTCACTGAAACTTTAATGCTCAAAGAACAGACCCCAAATACATTTGAATATTTGTCCACTAGATGGCAGACTCTGACACCAAGCCCCTGCATCAAATTCTCGCTATCTTCTCCAGAGGTTATTGCAATAAACTAAAATCGCACTATTTACACTAGCCAGGATCAGAGATTAGGGTCAGGTCTAGTTCACAACTGAAATAGATGGATGGTTTAATACCATCTGTATTTTGTATTTTCACAGCCACAGCAAAATACACACGCATACACACTCTAAAGTCAACCACCGCGCCATGTAACATCAGTCAAAGGAGCAAAAACACACACTCATGTTAACACTCACACTGGCCCCAGGTACAACTGTTTATCACTATTCCTCGGTGTGCCAGTCACTGCAGAAACATTGCACCACCCCCTCTCTCTCGCACACACGCACGCACGGACGTACCAACGAGCGCACACACACATACTCCCAGGTGTGTTTCATCCTGCAGCAGGAGTTAGAGGGAGGGAGGAAGAGTTTTTTTTCAACCTGGAGTCTTAGAGGAGACCCAGCAGATGTGCTGTCAGTAATAATCCATCTCCTTTTAGTTACCTCCGCTCCTCCTGCTTTTGATAAGACCTCTTAAAGATTCATTAAAGTTTCATTTCAAGAACCTGCAATCATTGAGTGCTTTTGGAGTAAATCCTACAATTTCCAATGAGAGTAATAAAAACTAACATTTTCTTACGTGATTTGTTCATTCCAACAAGCATTTCGTTTTTAGGGTTTTTCTTTGTGTAGGAGTGAGCCTTACCCCAAATATTTGGACTATGCTTGGACATGTTTTTGTTAGTTTCGGTCAGCCCAAGTCTTTAGAGTACACCACAAGGTGTGGTTAAATCGTTTTAGTCTACACTCCCGTTACCACATTGACTTGTGCAAATTTCATGCTAAGTTGCAGCTCATCATGTCTAGACATGGTATGGTTGTGAAGCAAAGATAAGATATTAAACATTCATGAATTAAAAGAATGGAACTAGGTCACATTGAACTGTGTGCCATGGTACAAACCAATGGCCAGTGCTGGAAAAACTACCCAATTGTCATGAGGAAAAGTAAAGATACCTTAATAGAAAATGACTCAAGTAAAAGTGAAAGTCATACAGTAAAATACTACTTGAGTAAAAGTAAAAAAGTATTTGGTTTTATATATACTTAAGTATTGGAAGTAAATGTAGGCCTAATTGCTGAAATATACTTAACTATCAAAAGTAAAAGTAAAATAATAAATCATTTCAAATTAAAGAACCAGACTGCTCCATTTTTTAAATTTAATTTACGGATATCAAGGGGCACACTCCAACACTCAGACATCCTTTACAAATGAAGCATGTGTGTTTAGTGAGTCAGCCAGATCAGAGGCAGTAGGGATGACCAGGGTGGACTCTTGATAAGTATGTGAATTTGACCATTTTTCTGTCCTGCGAAGCATTCAAATGTAACGAGTGCTTTTGGGTGTCAGGAAAATGTATGGAGTAAAACGTACATTACTTAAGGAATGTGGTGAACTAAAAGTTGTCAAAACTATAAATAGCAAAGTACAAATACTCCAAAAAAATACTTACAGTGAGTAGTACTTTATGGTATTTTTTACTTAAGTACTTCACACCACTGCTACAAGTAAAATTTTTGAAGCTCTGGTAACTACTGTACTTCCTCTATAACTAATAAAACACACCAGGTTATCCACCATCTAGAACCAGTACCAGTACCAACACACTAGGTTATCCACCATCTAGAACCAGTACCAGTACCAACACACTAGGTTATCCACCATCTAGAACCAGTACCAGTACCAACACACTAGGTTATCCACAATCTAGAACCAGTACCAGTACCAACACACTACGTTATCCACCATCTAGAACCAGTACCAGTACCAACACACTAGGTTATCCATCATCTAGAACCAGTACCAGTACCAACACACTAGGTTATCCACCATCTAGAACCAGTACCAGTACCAACACACTAGGTTATCCACCATCTAGAACCAGTACCAGTACCAACACACTAGGTTATCCACCATCTAGAACCAGTACCAGTACCAACACACTAGGTTATCCACCATCTAGAACCAGTACCAGTACCAACACACTAGGTTATCCACCATCTAGAACCAGTACCAGTACCAACACACTAGGTTTTCCACCATCTAGAACCAATACCAACACACCAGGTTTTCCACCATCTAGAACCAGTACCAGTACCAACACACTAGGTTATCCACCATCTAGAACCAGTACCAGTACCAACACACTAGGTTATCCACAATCTAGAACCAGTACCAGTACCAACACACCAGGTTATCCACAATCTAGAACCAGTACCAGTACCAACACACTAGGTTATCCACAATCTAGAACCAGTACCAGTACCAACACACTAGGTTATCCACAATCTAGATCCAATACCAACACACCAGGTTTTCCACCATCTAGAACCAGTACCAGTACCAACACACTAGGTTATCCACAATCTAGATCCAATACCAACACACCAGGTTTTCCACCATCTAGAACCAGTACCAGTACCAACACACTAGGTTATCCACAATCTAGATCCAATACCAACACACCAGGTTTTCCACCATCTAGAACCAGTACCAGTACCAACACACTAGGTTATCCACAATCTAGATCCAATACCAACACACCAGGTTTTCCACCATCTAGAACCAGTACCAGTACCAACACACTAGGTTATCCACAATCTAGATCCAATACCAACACACCAGGTTTTCCACCATCTAGAACCAGTACCAGTACCAACACACTAGGTTATCCACAATCTAGATCCAATACCAACACACCAGGTTTTCCACCATCTAGAACCAGTACCAGTACCAACACACTAGGTTATCCACAATCTAGATCCAATACCAACACATCAGGTTTTCCACCATCTAGAACCAGTACCAGTACCAACACACTAGGTTATCCACAATCTAGATCCAATACCAACACACCAGGTTTTCCACCATCTAGAACCAGTACCAGTACCAACACACTAGGTTATCCACAATCTAGATCCAATACCAACACATCAGGTTTTCAACCATCTAGAACCAGTACCAGTACCAACACACTAGGTTATCCACAATCTAGATCCAATACCAACACACCAGGTTTTCCACCATCTAGAACCAGTACCAGTACCAACACACTAGGTTATCCACAATCTAGATCCAATACCAACACATCAGGTTTTCCACCATCTAGAACCAGTACCAGTACCAACACACTAGGTTATCCACAATCTAGATCCAATACCAACACACCAGGTTTTCCACCATCTAGAACCAGTACCAGTACCAACACACTAGGTTATCCACAATCTAGATCCAATACCAACACATCAGGTTTTCCACCATCTAGAACCAGTAACAACACCAGCACACCAGGTTTACAACAAGCTATAATTTATGAATAGATGTAGGAGGAAAAGTTCATGAGAATATTAATGGCTAGATTTTCGAGGACAAAAAGACATCATGTTCAGTACTGATAATAGGGTGGCAGGTTTTAGGTCCTGGTAATCTATAGCCAGTTTACGCAGTTATCTTGTCAGATACACAACACACACACACACACAACCCCCTGTACAGTGCACCAGTTATCTCTAGAAATGTCTACTGATATTCAATAAGGCATACCTGAGACTTCTTTCAACCAATGCTCTTTGAAGACGTTCTCAAGCTGCCATGTTAGCCTATGCACCTTTTAATGTCCATATTTTTCACCATTCACTACTATTGCTGAGGTTGAAATTAATACAAGTGAGATCGTATCTATAATACACTGAAATGACTTCTGAAACTATAGACGTTTAACGTGTAGCCCTCCAGATTCGTTTTCACAAGCATCCTCATTCATAGACAACTACCACCCATATTTACCCCACCCATTAAACAACACATCATACATTCTTACACATTGAACAAGAGGAACAACAATTCTGCGTCTGAATGGATATCCATAGTCTTCTGGACATGCTTAGGCTGCTACCTTATCACAGGCACACAGGACCACCCACCCATGCTGACCTTAAAAGAGGTCCATGTTGACATTATTCTGAGGCTGACAGTTGCAGATAAAAGCCTGGGTTATGTCATGGTAGATACACCTCGCCATAAGCTGTAATGGGGGATAATGGTAGCAGACATCCCCAGCTTGCATCACTGAAGAGAGCATCCTGACTTCTATTCTCAGGTGGAGCACGAGAGTGCTTTCTGGGGGTTGGGAGAGAGGGAGAGTGGATGTATGGAGGATAGGAAGATTGAATGAAATCCCACTTTCATGCTTCATGTATCAACAAAAGCATTGAAACGCTTTGATGTAAAGGTGGAGGATATAGAGTGCGCGCAGGTGTGTACTCACACATTGGGCTCGTAGTTTGTGTACTCGCACATTGTACGTTCAACAGAGACAAGGCAGAGGAGGTTAAGATGGGCAAAAAAGCTACCCAATGTATGGCGGTAGTGTATACGTTGTGGAGGGTTGATGTTATGGCATTACATGATCTGAGAAAGTAGAGCAGACATGACATGGAGAGCCTGTAGCCTATACACAAAGCCAAACAGCCCATAAAGTGGCTTTTAATAAATGATACTACCTCGCTCTTTGCAGATGAGTGCCATCTGCAAAGCCAATAGGCTGGAGGATGGGAAAACCGGAAAAAGGTAGTTGAGTCCCAACTGTGACAGATACAGTTCTCATCTTTCTACAGAGAAAGAGATTACTGATATTGTGAGTTAGGCTTCATGCTTGGGAGGATAGCCACTAGGTTACTGCTGTTGATGTCAAAGCTTGCCCTAGTTCATCAACCTCCCATCGCATTGCATAGAAAAATACAGTAGTAGCTGAAAGGGAAGCTGTGCCAAAGAGACTCTGGGATGATGGCATGGATTCAGGCTGTGGCCTATTTCCCCACGTTGACATGGTAAATGTTTTACGGGCGGCACGGCGGCAGAAAATCAGCTGATTCACCAGGGTCTTGTCAGAGAGGGGCTGCATGGGAACGGAGCTGGCTTCTGTTTGACATGGGCTGGCCTACCAGAGAGCATTCTGGGAAGGTCGTAATATCCATTAAGATCATGGTTTGGATACAGGAGTAGGATGCCATTTGTAACTTTCTGCCCTGCACTTTCACACTTCAAGCAGAGTAATATCATCTCAATGCAGAGATAAGAAATTCAAGTTTCAGCAAAGAAAATGACCCTGGTATTCGAAGCCATCAGCCTTTCCAAATGTATGCCAACCAAATCAACATATGCTGGCCACATATTACACCATTTTAAACTGCGATTTTGAAACAATTTGGGATCCACAAGCAACTCCTAGGATCACTGGTGAATTTTATCGTCGCAGGCTCTGACCAAGATGTCATAGGTCACATAATGTGAGTGGATGAAAGATGTGCAAAAGGGTTTTTGCTCTCTCCTGATCCGCATCTTAGGTCCCAATAGTTTTTCTGGCATGCTAGCCATTTTCGTAACGTGTGTAGTGAGGGAGCTGCTACAATGCAACTTGTGCTCCTTTGCTCGGCTGCAACCACAGAGTAGAAGGGGTAGAAGGGGACACTTCTTAAAGCCATGGGCAGTCGAATATTGTATAGGTCATTATCAATAAAATGTCTCAATACGGTGCAAAGCGTTCGATTGGCCTGCTGGGGGGTAAGGAGACTCCCAGCTATGCTAAAAACCATTGACAACTGCGTGCCGTTTTCAAGGGATTGTTAAATTCATTTGAACTATTTGGTTGTAATATCATCGCCTCTTCAAGAGGATAATCAGAACTACAAATGTTTGACTATTCCGTGCAAAGTAACTGCATGCTTTCATGATAAGTAAACATCAATTGATCATGTAAATTCTGATTGGTGAGGGTAGGCTCACGATATCTCTCAATATTGGCCACCATTAGTTGGATATTTGAGTGATATAAAATAAAAGTGAACTATACCTGACAAATATGAGTGGTTTAGGTTAACTTCCCATCCTTGTGGACTGGCTGCAAAGCAGCAGAAGGGCACATTTGCCGATGTAGCCTACTGTTAGCATGATCATGTTTGCTTTGCAAGCTCAGCAGAAACTTTGTACAGTTGGCTAAACATAGTGGTATGTAAACCGAATGTACTTTTTTCTCCAAACAATGTAGGCTTACCCAGCGAAGTTACCTAACATCCTCTTTTCAACATTGTTTTTGAGTGTTTAAACACAATTGATGCTGACAGACATGATAGGCAACATTGATTGATGGACCACGTCAAATTGGCTAGCTAGCTAATAACAGATCACGTCAATATGGCTAGCTAACAAGCTAACTTTCAGGGGATAAATTAGATGGCTATGTCCAAATATTGCTTGATTTGCATGCCATCTTGCTTGCCATCTATAGTGGTGATGACAGTAGTCCAACAGACAACTTTACCAGGATGAGGACTTGATGGCGTCAAGCTCTTTCCAAAAGCCTGATCTCTGATGAAACAAGCTAAATGGCACATGTTGTTTGTTTAGCTAGCTAGCTACATGCCAAATGAATAGTTTACCCTCATGTATCTGAATTTGCATGATCAATTGATGTTTATTGATCGTGAAAAGCAGGCAGTTACTTGCTGTATAACTGATAGAACTAAATGTGGAACAATCGTATATGTGTTGTTCTGACTATGCGATGCAAAAGGTGAGGATATAAAAACGAAATAGTTAACATGCCAAATCGAACGCTCTGCACCGTATTGTGACATTTTTTCAATAGCGATCTATAGCTCCAGGGCCACGACACATCTGGAAATCCCAGGAAAGGGGAGGGGTCTAGACAGGTCGCAATGTGAGAAAATGTGGATAATGTGAGCACACAGGTCAGCAGACTTCAGGATAACACGATTTGAATGTGAGTGCTCCCAAGATTTTGATTGTCGCCTCATGCATGTCTAGCTGTAGCCGTCACTCAAACTGGGGGACATAATAATAGACTCTGCCTCAGGATGCGACAAATTTACCGCTGATTTATTTTACCCTTCCACACAACTGTCTGCAGAGATGGCATTCTAATAGGCATATACTACTGCTTTATTAATGTGAATGTGCTAAGCCATCTCGCAGCCACAGTTTGCTGATTTCATTTACATACCACGTTGCGTATAAATAAATGGAGGGGCAAAAAATGTTGGATGCAGAGTTAATAGCGTCAGTTAATGGTGTCTGTGATGCCAACTAATAATGAACATTCATGCTCTAACAAACCCCATCACCCAATGTTTTGATATTTTAGTTTACTGCTACATTGTTGTTGTTCATTAAAGCCGTTTGTGCACTTTGTATCACAAATGCTAGTAATTGAATACATCAGTCACAGTCACTAGTAATACAGCCTATAGTTCTCATTTGCATTCTCAGATTCTGTCGCTAGGGACAGCATTTTGCACCCCATACTTCCCTATCTATTTTCATCTATCCAGCTCTATGAACCCCCTGCTCTCTCTCTCTCTCTCTCTCTCTCTCTCTCTCTCTCTCTCTCTCTCTCTCTCTCTCTCTCTCTCTCTCTCTTCTCTCTCTCAATTCAATTCAAAGGGCTTTATTGGAATGGGAAACACGTGTTTACATTGCCAAAGCAAGTGAAATAAACAATAAACAAGTTAGAAGACACAAAACAAAATTAACAAAAACAAATACAATTTAAGAGTAAATATTGCACTCCCTTCTCTCTCTCTTCTCTTCTCTCTATTCCTTTCCCCATCTCTCTCACCAAGCACTCACAAACACACAGACTCTTCAACACAAAGGCTAAGGAGATTTGCTAGTGCATTCTGGGGGTTGCCATGGCATCACTGTTTACTAGGAGCACAATAACTGTGTTTCCTTCAATAGGTGGTCTCTCTAGTCCCCCTGCCTCTAGTAGCAGGGGAGAGAAAATAAGATTGGTTTTCATGTCCTCTGATTGCATTTCCATTTACAGCAACAATATAATTGTTGTTCGATGGATAACGTCTGAATAGGAAAGAGATAATAATGACAGAGGGAAGCTATCATCAAATGTATTGCTTTAGCTCTTCTCACCTTAATTTCTCTGTTTCATCTCTGTGTATCCCTTCATCCCACTGTTAGTCCTTACACTCAATTACCTGCCACCTCAAGCAACATATAGATATACACCACATTAGACATAGAACACACAGAGAGAGAGAGAGAGATAACTAGAGAAATATAACTAGAGAGAGATAACTAGAGAGAGTTAGAGTTAGAGATAGTTAGAGAGATAACGAGAGAGAGTTAGAGTTAGAGAGAGTTAGAGTTAGAGAGATAACAAGAGAGAGAGTTAGAGTTAGAGAGATAACGAGAGAGAGAGAGAGAGTTAGAGAGATAATGCGAGAGAGAGAGAACTAGAGAGAGATAACTATATAAAGTTAGAGAGATAATGACAGTTAGAGAGTTAGAGAGACAACGAGAGAGATAACTAGAGAGAGTTAGAGAGATAATGAGAGAGAGTTAGAGTTAGAGAGATAACGAGAGATAACGAGAGAGAGTTAGAGAGATAATGACAGTTAGAGAGAATTCGAGAGATAACGAGAGAGAGAGTTAGATAGATAACAAGAGAGAGAGAGAGTTAGAGAGGGAGTTAGAGAGAGAGTTAGAGAGCTAGTGAGAGAGTTAGAGAGATAACTAGAGAGAGTTAGAGGGAGTTAGAGAGATAACGAGAGAGAGATGGTTAGAGTTAGAGAGAGTTACAGAGATAACAAGAGAGAGAGTTAGAGTTATAGAGAGTCAGAGAGATAATGAGAAAGAGTTAGAGTTTGAGAGATAGCGAGAGATAACACGAGAGAGTTAGAGAGATAACGAGAGAGAGAGACTTAGAGAGATAACGAGATAGAGAAAGAGTTAGAGTTAGAGAGATAACAAGAGAGAGTTAGGTAGAGTTAGAGCTATAACGAGAGAGAGAGAGAGATAACGAGAGAGATACAGAAAGACAATGTCAAAGATAATGGCATAAAGAGAGAGACACATGACAGTACACATTGATCCCTTACATTCTTCAGGCCTAAGCTGCAAGCCCCATAAGAATTCATGAAACAAGACAGGGTCCTCTCTCCTTGGCCTTATGTGGCAACAATCTACCTCCTTAATCCTGAGATAAAAAAGCAAATGTCACTGCCACACAACACAGTTATTATCCCCTTTCACCAATGTTTGGAGATTATCATTTGCAAGTAATATATTAAATGTAGTCACCATTTTCTATTTTACTTCATATTTTTGCCTATTGAGACAAAGTGTCGTTTTCCAGAGAGATCTAGATATGATACCAGGCTATCAAGGATATTACTTTTTTCATGGCTGGATACCTCTGTCTTGGGATAAATTAAAGGGAAGAGCAGGTAGTAAAGAGAATGTCTCTGTAGGAGAAGGCAGAGAGAGAGAGAGAGAGAGAGAGAAAGAGGGAGAGAGAGAGAGAGAGAAAGAGGGAGAGAGAGAGAGAGGGAGAGGGAGGGAGAGAGAGAGGGAGAGGGAGGGAGGGACCGAGAGGGAGAGAGATCGAGAGAGAGAGAGAGGGAGAGGGGGGGGGGGGAAGAGAGGAAGAGAGAGGGAGAGAGGGAAAGAGAGAGGAAGCAGCCATCTGAACCCGGTCAAATCCAGCCTCTCTCAGATCATTACCCCATATTCACAGATAATGACACAGTGAGAACATACTCTTTCCCCTCTCTGCTCATCCTAATCATCAGTTTTTCCCATATTTTTTTCCATTGTTACTTAATTCTATCCTATATCCTGTACAGCACTTTGAGATATCAGCTGATGTACGAAGGGCTATATAAATACATTTGAATTTAATTTAATTGATATCCCTGTTATAATCCATCTTTAATGAAAAATAAATACTTGTGAGTTTGACTTGAAATGAAGTGATTGTGGTAAACGTGTGTTGGAAAAATAGGCACTGGAGAATCACGGAAGTGTTAATGAAGTCTGATCAGGTAAATATATGAATCGTCTCCACAGGAACATAGCACTTAACCAAGTAGTGTGGCAGTTTGTCTGACTATTGTGTGGGTAGGGTAGAATATAACCTACATTTATTATGCAGTGGACATTTCAGGAGCATCTCTCACACACTCTCACTGTTCTCACTCCCTGTAGCCAATAACATTAGAGCTGTTTCCTTGGAGACCAACAATTCACCCATACATCGTATTATGCCATTTCTGTCATCTAAGGACTGAAAAATGGACACTTGACTGGCCTTCGGGTGGAGAGGAGTCAGCTGTGGTGAAACTGACAATGACACATAGGAATTTGACGGAATACAAAGCCAAAGCCTTTCAGCATGTCTCTCACCTCTAAACACTCGAAAGTGTTGCACAGGTTAGATGGTTAGATGGCCTATCGATTAGAAATATTGTTAATCTCTCTTTGAAAGACCATAGAAAGGGTTAAGCGGGTCCATTGCCATCACACTAAGGCGATGCCAAAAGAGGGGTCTACACAGGGTCTTACACAGGCAGGAGCAGGACAAGGTTTCGATAAGGAGCAGGAGGTTTCGATCTTGCTCACCTTTTGATACACACACAGAGAGAGAGAGAGAGAGAGAACAAGCAACCTATTGTTCACCTAATGTCAGATTAAATGAAAAATAAAAATTCAAGGGGGACCTGTCTGGGAAAATGTCTGGAAAAGGTCAGCGGCTGACCCACTGTGAAATTGATGAGTCTATATCGCTCTGTCTCAATCAACAGCCATTTTAAAGCTTCTGGGAGAAAGAGAAAATATAATCACACTCACCACAGCTGAGTTCTGCTTGCTAACACTGGCTCACCCTATTGTTCAAAGCCAGCCAGTTGGACCTTCATAGACACATGAAAGGAACAGGTCTTATTTGGCTTTAGCAATGATCTCTGATTCATATGTCATTTGGATAAGCAGACAGTGGGTGTGATTGCAATGCCTAAGTAGATCTGTGCCATTATATATAGGTGAAAGGGTGTTTACTTACCTTGTTAGGTTGATTGGGTGAATGATGGTCCGGATTGAATGAGGAGTTAATAACAAGTCTTACCCGTGAAATTCAGCCGCACACACTTAATTGCCAACAGGAGGATCATAGAAAAAACCATTCCACTTCCAAGCCCACTAAT
Source organism: Oncorhynchus kisutch (assembly GCF_002021735.2). NCBI lineage: Eukaryota > Metazoa > Chordata > Actinopteri > Salmoniformes > Salmonidae > Oncorhynchus > Oncorhynchus kisutch. The sequence goes on along the minus strand of NC_034175.2, from coordinate 46,708,105 downwards.
CTCGGTCAATAACAAGTCAGTGGCTATCTTCGCCTGCGTGAGATGTCAAACTGAAAAAAGACATTCTTCACACTTTGATATTTCCTTGCAAAGATGATGGAAAGGATACAGTGCATAAGCAATGTAATTCTATGTACAATTTTTTTTAAGCGTAAAATGAAATAGTCCCAATACCTTTTTCTGAGACGCCCTCAGCGTGCTCAGTTTGAGAGGATCATCCAGGGGCAGACCTTTATTTGGTTCTCCTGACAGCTGCAAAAATATAACGACAGAATGATAAAAATAAAAAAATGGACTCAGACAAATTATACTGTGCTTTTCCTTTCATAAAGTAGACTTTCCTCTATGGTCTGGTTCTGGTTTACAGCCTTGAGCCAAATGATGTTGATGTCCATGGTGGCTGTGTACTCCTGCTCACTGCAAATCATTCATGACTGAGTTAGAAGATTCATTTGAGTAATCATGTTTTACTTTTTAATTTGGTGTGCAGACATATCTTCATTAATTTCTGTGGTTCTTTAGAAGTCTTCGAACACAGTGGGAGTGTGTAAGGAATAGCGATGCGGGGTGAAAATGTCACTGGCAGGCCAATCAAAGTCGGATCTTTCTTAGCTCTACTTTCACAACCCAACTGTGTTCCTTCTGTTTTTTCCCCCTCATAAAATGTGACAAAAGATGTGTTAAGATTAAAACTAGGCTGTCTATAGAGATCAGACGTATTTCTTGGAAATATAGTTGTTGTTCGATGGATAACGTCTAAATAGGAAAGAGATAATAATGACAGAGGGAAGCTATCATCAATTGTATTGCTTTAGCTCTTCTCACCTTCATTTCTCTGTTTCAGCTCTGTGTATCCCTTCATCCCACTGTTAGTCCTTACACTCAATTACCTGCCACCTCAAGCAAAATATAGATGACACACCACATTAGAGGCCTAAACTGCAAGCCCCATCAAATCTGCACTTTGATTGGATGTGTTTCCTGTCTGGTCACCACAAAGGGCCACATTTAGATCAGAGCTATGAGAGAAATATACAGAGAGAGAGAGAGAGAGAGAGAGAGAGAGAGAGAGAGAGAGAGAGAGAGAGCAAGCGAGAGAGAAATATACAGAGAGAGAGAGAGAAATATACAGAGAGAGAGAGAGAGAGAGAGAGAGAGAGAGAGAGAGAGAAATATACAGAGAGAGAGAGAGAGAGAGAGAAATATACAGAGAGAGAGAGAGAAATATACAGAGAGAGAGAGAAATATACAGAGAGAGAGAGAGAAATATACAGAGAGAGAGAGAAATATACAGGGAGAGAGAGTGAGCGAGAGATAGTAGCAGGGATGGAATTAATAAGGGATCACACTTATCCCTCTCAAATGAGGAGAGAGTAGATGGGTGTGTGTAAGAAGGAAGGAATTATGTTTTCATCCCTCAGATCTTTAGCGCCCAAGACAGTAATGATCTATGCATTTCCATTACTCCATCAGCTCAGACTAAAAGCTTAACATTTCTGTCCAGAGTCACTGGTTAGACCCAAGACACGTCTCAAACTGAGCAATCTCCATACTAAGCAAAAAAGTGCCATGCTAAACATTAGCATGAGAAGCTAAATCACAGGCAACTGACTAGTAACCACTGAACACCAAGTTGGATAAGAGTAATTTCAAAACACCAAGACAAGCTTAAACTTGACTCCCAGTGGCACACCAAGAACTCACATCATTTTATGGATTATCCAAGATTAAACACACATTTAGAAAGTGTATACAGAAAGTTGGCTGTGCTATGCGAAGTGGCAAACTGTATTTTCCCTGCCATTGCCCGGGGGAGCTCATTACCCACCCTCAAAGCAGGGTTTTGATGCATGTCTGCCCATATTCTGTCGTAATTAATTCCAGTCCTTTTGGCTTTTTTTCTCCTCCATTAATCTGTGTATTTAATTAAGGCCCTCCTTGCTTTTATGGGACACGGAGAGAGAGAGACACCCCTCGGAACCGTTTTGCTGGAGCTGTAAACGGTTTCATGGTTGCTTCAACATCAGACGTATCGAGTGATGGGAATGCTTGGCAAAGCAGAAAGTTAGATAAGCAAACCGGCTGCTGGAGGTCATCCAGACTGAAACTTAAACATCCCCCTTCCTCCTCTTTTCCATACGTGTCTCTATCTCTACCTCTTCCTCGCTTTCATGGGTGTCTATCTATCCCCCTCTCCGGTGTATTTTGACCTCTCTTTCACACCGGCTGTATCACCCAGTTAGCCATTAGACAAAGGGAAGATGGGGTGAGAGATTATCTCCCTGTGTGCCAGTACATTTATTTTGTTCTCAGCAGAACATGCTGTATTCTCTGGGATGTTGTTGGGTGGTCTGCACAAACTGAATGCTGATTAGAAACTAAACAGTACCTGTCACATACCTTTCTTGTCATTTCCTGCCTCTTTAACATGATTTGTGTGCTTGTAAGGTAAAATTGAAAAAAAAAAAATTCAAACAAATCTGACCTGAAGACAAAATATGGATAATGTGGTAATGAATCCAGTTATTCAGCAATCAGCATTATGAATTGTGTATAAATATTTACATTTTATTCATATTATTCTCCACAAAAGTATGCAGTCAAAACGGATGCAAAATGTGGATGAACATGAAGCAAGCTATACAGTACTCATCACGGAACACAACACATACAGTGGTCGAAACATATACATGATCTTTAACGTAGAATTAGCATTGCACAACAGTGGTTGGACATTGAATGAGGCCATCTACAGTAGCTATATGTGGAACCATATTAACTGCTGACAAGCTTTGGTACAAAATATCTTTAAAAAAGGAGTAAAAAAAAAACAACGGCAGGCATTTAAGGTTCCTTTTAAAAGAACGAGGTGATAAAGAAGTGAGAGAAGAAGCAGAAAGACTATTTGAAATATACACAGTTCTCAAACAAATGAGTTGAGGAGGAAACCCTGAACAACAAGAGTGCACGTTCATCTTAACAATTACAGAGCTTTATAAATAAACGCATTCAGCTTGTTTGACACACGTGACAAAGACTAAAGAACATGGACACCATTTCAAAATGGTTTATTCTCTTAGAAATGGGTCGAGTCCACAGTCATGAACGGAAGGTGTCAAAGAGTCTTAAAAAAAATGTGGTGCCATATTTAGAGTACAAAAATACATACCATGCCAGGTAGTGACAATTAAAATAGTATTTGTGTATACTGAGACTGTAGCATTGTGTAGTTTGGCTGGTGGCAATACGAAGGTTGGTGGGTGAGGGGGGCAGTCTAGTGCTCTCGTCCTCCCAGGGGTGAGAGACTGAAGGCAGATTCGGAGGAAGCAGGACTCAGAGGGAGCAGACAGACAGGCAGCTGTTGTGCAGAATCTCCAATACAAAAACAGGGAATAAGGTATGTTCTACATTTTAGGTAGATATGCAAAAATGATCCAGAAGGGTAGGGTCAGGGGTTGGGTTAGGATGGTGATCGACATTGGAAGGACAGCAGAAGATGGAGTCTGTAGGTCCAACTCAACAGTGTAAGGGGGCTTTCTCTCTTCCTCGTTCATTTATCTATACTGATGGGAAAGAAATTGAAAGAGGAGGAGACAAGTTGCAACCTGTGAGGGATGACGATTGTGATGATGATGATGGCTAGTTTGGTCTAGATGGCACAGTCGTCCTGAGAGGCGGAGCTGAAGGCGGAGCTCCGGAGCATATCCAAACAGTTGACGAGGATGAGTGTGCCCGTCAGGTGTTTCCAGCGCTTGGTGATGGGGCTCTTCATCTTGTCTAGGCCCATGTGCAGCTCCTGGATCACGTCCCGGTAGCTGTCCCCGATTTGGGCCGCCCACGTCAGCAGGAAGTCATAGGCTGGCTTCCACATGGCCTACACAGGGAGAGAGTGAAACAGAAAGAGGTGGAGATTGAAGCGACCATATTTAACTGAAAGTAGATCACATGGGACTTCCATGCTGTTTCCTGATGTTTCTATGGTCATAATTATGTTGTTGGCGAGCTGACAAGGTAAAAAAATATATATATATACACGTGTCGTTCTGCCCCTGAACAGGCAGTTAACCCACTGTTCCTAGGCCGTCATTGAAAAGAAGAATTTGTTCTTAACTGACTTGCCTAGTTAAATAAAGGTTAAAGTGAAGCAATTGCACATGAGAGAGCTGGCTAAACAGCTCAATGAAAATATAGGCCTAGTCCCGACACATCTATGGTTGCTAGCTGGCCTTTCATTCTAGGTTGCCAAAGACTTGACCCAGTCGTAAAGTATTTTTTGTTCTATATCCAGTCGTTCATTCTAAATGTTCCATTGCCATGCTGGCGGGCAATGCTCTTACCCCTTGCTAGCTAGCTAACTATGGCTAGGTCAAACAGCTAGAATAACCGCAATGTAGCTGCATTTGCGTTTGTTGAAGCTGTTTTGGACACATGTATAACAACGAGCTAATGATGCGCGATTTCGCCTCTCAGCGGGACACTGTTCAGAGGAGCTAGCCAGTTACAAAGCTAGCGCAATCACTTCAAACTGAAGCTGGCAAGACGGCAAACTGCTGCATTTCATGTCATTTGACCTGTTTTTCTGTTGACATTTATTTGTATATATCCATAATAAGTATGCTGATTCATGATTTCGACTGGCTGAGAAAAGATGTCTCTCTTCCTGACACATTCATTCTCAATAGGACAGTGGAGATCGAATTTCAACATTGAAACAATGTTGCAAATGTCGAGAGACAGACAACATCGTCTGTACAACCCCGATCGTTGTTGCAAACCAAATGTTAGGCTAGACGCAAGGAGAAATAATGTGTAGATGCTTTTTACAGTGTAGATCAAGATAATGAATTGACTGGCAGGGCTGATGGGACAGTAGCTGCACAGGGATTTCTCAGTTTTGACCAACCCGTTGTAGAACACACAGTACAGGGAGAGATAAGGTCAGAGGACAATGAGGGGTGGCAATTGACAACATATTGAACAGTGTGACAATAAATTGCATGCTATGTTCTGCCAGTTTAATTTACTATGGTCATGGTTATATGGGTGACATTCACTGTATATCATTCCAAAAGTATAATTAAAAAATGAATAAGCATGTCGCTATCTATAGATCGCAGGTAATATCATTTCAAACAGCTATGTCTAGTGTTCCATTTTTCAATATGGTTGCCAACAATGTTTCAGTAGGATCGTGCCATCCAAACCACTTACCTCATTGTCCACTACTCCATTCTTGTTTCTGTGGGGTGCCTCATATGCATCCATCTGCAGACGGGACACCTTGGCCAACCTCTCAGCCAGCTCCCTCCATCGACCGGCCACCTCCACTGCTGTGGTCAGCAGGACAAAGTCCATCACCAGCCTGGCCACTAGGCCCTGGCAGTCCATCTTCAGCAATGCCTGAGAAGGAAGACAGAGAGACAGACTGGTCAGGATAAAAAATAAACACACTGTACATTCTTATCAATACAATTCCATGAAATGACTGGCTCATAGACAAGGAGACGCTGGTCAGGACAGGATAACATACAAAACCCACATAAACAAACACACAAGAACACAAGCATAAGAGCCCATGAAATTCCATGACTTCCTCCTCTGCATTTTGTTTCTTGGCTATGCTTCACATTGCTCCCAAAACATCCTATTTTCCATCATCTGAAGTCTGTGTCATTTCTTCAGATGTATTCTAGAAGGCCTGACGGGAATTGAGCCGCTAAGCACCACCTCACCAGGAGGGCTACAGCATTCCAAGGCCATGCAGGCTCCAACTCTCTGGCTCCGGCTAGCTAGCTGTTTGATTAACTCAGCGATAGGCAGGGGAGCTGAGCAGGGGACTACGTGCCATTATGGAGCACAGCTAACAGCAGGGAACCAAAACTACACTACTTCAAATGGAGAAAGATCCAGACCAATCCTTCACCCTTTAACCCCCCCCCCCCCCCCCCCCACCACGTCTTATCAAGTTGGGGTGAAACTAAACTGTGCTTGTGTTGTGCTCATTGAATCTGAAAACACTATGGAGTATTTTCAATATAAGCACAACCTCAGGCAAAGAGAATCATAGGGCAGGACTGAAGTGCTGCACACGTGTACATTTGCAAAGTCAAATGCAGCCACACAAACAAATGCAAATACATGAACTCACAACAAACCCATGCACACACCAAAGAGCCTTCCCGTAAATGATACTCGGCAACCACAGAATACATGGTTAGACTCAACAGAGCCAGGGAGAATAAATGGGACATTAAAGTGCAGCCAACTAAAGCTCTGATTTGGGCTTTAGTTCCATGGGCAGGAATGCATGGAATGACAGGAAACGGGCAGGGAGGGGGGTTGAGGAGGTGAAGGAATGTGGTGATGCTTGTCTCTCTTACACACACACACACACACACACACACAGACCCCCCCCCCCCCCCCCCCCCCCCCCCACACACACACACGAGGATGAGATAGTGTGCTGGATGCCTGGAGCTCCTGTTAACAGTTAGCCAGGAATGCACCGTTTCGGCCCAGATCACAGTAAAAAAGCAGAGGGGATTTCCACTTCAGCCCAGACTACATTATATAATCTGATTATTTCTGCTAAAGCAACATGGAGTTCATTTCCATTTTAGTAACTATGCAAACATTCTTATGCAGAATGATTTAGAATAAGAACATTGAACGATCCCATCTGTGTGCATTTGTTAGTATGTATTTCCGTACGTGTGTTTCTGTGTGTTTGTGTATGTTGTGGAAGGAAGAGTCCTACTGAAAGATAAGGCTTCAGACAAGCACCTGCTTCCTCTCCGGGTAACAGCAACAGGAAATCCCTGCAGAATTCAAGGAGAGTACTGCCCATGTCACCTCGAGCTAGATCCCGACACAGCTAGGAGTCATGCTAACAGACAGACAGACGATGCTCCACATATAAAACCAGTTGACTGTACAAACAACGCACACAGAGAGTAGTTCAGTGCTGACCTACTACACTGTTTGCCTGGGTTGACAAAAGCAAATAATTATTGAGATCTAGGCCCTCTTCTGACCACAAAGCTAACAGCCTGTTACTGGTTCATTAAGGAAACAGTCAGGAACAAAACAAACATTCTTATTAGGTTTATATTCGTGTGTTGAACTCCCACCACACAACTGCGCCTTCACATTATAAACACGTCTCTCGTCCTTGTTAGAACTGAGAGATGGATAAATCATTGACAGAGCCAGTAAGCCCATTCCACCATGCTCCGTTCCCATGTGCCTCTTTGTTCGCCTCACACTGTTAATACTGCAAGCTCCAGTCAAATTGCAGGGTAATCTGTGCCTGATCCCTCCCCTTCACTGTGACTTGGTGCTGAACTGTGAAGGCTTTTGCCAAGTATTACCAAAGATTATGAGGGCAAGAACGGAGATCCAGAAATGACATCTATTCACACTAAGGGTTGGATATAGTCGTCAATATGTCCACTGTTGAGGGGTGAGGGGCTGCATGGATGTGGGGTGAGCGTTTATGATCACAGAATATAATGAATATAGCAAAAGGCTTTAAGACTGAATAGGAGATGCAGTGTTACTACTGTAATGACGCATGACACACTTGACATGTCATAAATTCATGCTGTCAAGAGTTGTATGATAACCACGTCGGCATTGTGACCAGATTCAAGGAAGTTTGAGCTAACTGCCATTTACACAGCTTTAGGCCAAAGACCATCACAGAAAGCTGAAGAGGAATTATAAACGGGGTGGTTTCGAGCCCTGAATGCTGATTGGCTGACAGCTGTGGTATATGAGACCATATACCACGAGTATGACAAAATATCTATTTTTACTGCTCTAATTACATTGGTAACCAGTTTATAATAGCAATAAGGCACCTCGGGGGTTTGTGACATATGGCCAATATGGCTAAGGGCTGTGTCCAAGTACTCTGCATTGTGCCGTGCGTAAGAACAGCCCTTAGCTGTGGTGTATTGGCCATATACCACAACCCCTCGTGCCTTATTGCTTAATTACATACTGAGTATACAAAATATTAACAAACCTTGATCCATGACAGACTGACCAGGTGAATCCAGGTGAAAGCTATGGTCCCTTATTGGTGTTACTATTTAAATCCACTTCAAATCAGTGTAGATTAAGAGGAAATTACAGGTTAAAGAAGGATTTCTAAGCCTTGAGACAGATTGTGTATGTGTGCCATTCAGAGGGTTCCTGAGTGGCACAGCAGTCTAAGGCACTGCATCTCAGTACTAGAGGTGTCACTACAGACCCTGGTTCGATTCCAGGCTGTATCACAACCAGCTGTGATTGGGAGTTCCATAGGGCGGCGCACCATTGGCCCAGCGTCGTCCGGGTTTGGCCGGGGTAGGCCATCATTGTAAATAAGAATTTGTTCTTAACTGACTTGCCTAGTTAAATAAAAAGAGGGTGAATGGGCAAGACAAAAGATGTAAGTGCCTTTGAAATGGGTATGGTAGTACGTGCCATGTGCACCCGTTTGAATGGTCCACCACACAAAGGATATCCAGTCAACTTGACACAACTGTGTGAAGCATTGGAGTCAGCATCCAGCAGCAGGCCAGCATCCCTGTGGAACACTTTCGTCACCTTGTAGAGTCCATGCCCAACAAATTGAGGCTGTTCTGAGGGTAAAGAGGGAGTGGCGCAACTCAAAATTAGGAAAGTGTTCCCAGTGTTTGGTATACTGAGTGTAGATGCTGTGTTTTTATTCTCAAAATGTCACTGAGGCACAAGGGATTGGTGTATTGTGTGTGTGGGTGTGTCCGAGTGTGTGTGTCTGCCTGTCTGCATGCGACTGGTTAAGCTAAATGTCACAAAGACATCAATGCAGACATCAGTGCAGAGACACACTGCATCTTCTCAACTCCATAAAACATCTCACTGTCAAAGTGAGAATGCAACTCTGTCAGGCATATTTCTGAAAGGGGCGATCGGGCGGGGGGGGGGGGGGGGGGAGCTCTGCGGTATGCGTCTTTACATAGTGTGAATCAGTCTTCGAAGGTATCGTCTTCTATTTGAAAACAAAGTGTATGAAAGCAAGATAGCTCAGAGTGAGGATAGCTCAGAGTGATCATTGTCAGGCTGAGAACTGAGGGACTTCATTTGATAAATGTGATGCTTCTTGAAGAATAGCAATCTATTGTCTCTCCAGTCTCCTCCTCCTCCTCCTCCCATTCCTTGGCTTTGTCTATACTTCCATCTTTTCCCCCTCTCTTCTATCATCTCGCTCTCCATCTCCATTTATGTCTGAAAGGTTCCCGTGTCGCTCTTCCCATCTTAGCCACTCACTCTAATCTGTATCTCAGTCACAGTCTTGCCCTCTACTTCAGGGGTTCTACTGCAGGGGTCCGCGGCCAGATCTCAAAATAACATTTCATATCTTTTAAGAGTATTTCTACCAACAGACTAAACACATTTTGGCTAAAGTATCCATAGAATAATTTGAGGGTGTAATAAAATACAATGAAATACAATGTAATATTATTAATATACTCATATACTCTTAACCTTGGGAAACATGGGACTGGGAGGGTCACATGGGATATTGGTATCCACAGTGCTTCACCAATTATACATTTTTCAACCAGTTATAAGATAATTTTACCTAAACGCACTGTAATTTAAAGCTAGAATCCTTAGTTGATACATGCATTTTTGGTATGGCATACCATGATATAGCCCATTTATTCTTGAAGAACATGATTTATAAATGCCTCAGGAGCTTAGTTCAACTGTCCTACCCAATCAGAACCAGAAATATAAGCAGAACCCAAAATATAACCCAATGTTTGTAAACAATGTAAATGTAAACAAACAATATATAGCCTGAAACATTGCTAAAACTATAATTTCGATATTATGGATGGTCCGTCCTTGCATCCATAGTCCTGTCTCTGAATTTGAGAGTGGTTGCATTTCTCCAGGCCCATCCCTCAGCTTTAAACCAAAACAGAGGCGTGTAGAATTAGCTTAAACTGCTAAATGTTAACTCCAATGCCAAGAGGTGGGCCTTTAAAATGTTCCTTCGCAGGGCCCAAGACTTTGTTTGTCCTGCCATGCACTGCCAAAGTCATAGTAAAACTCCTTGTATGCTATTTTTTCTCTCACTGGAGTTATGAGGGGTCCCTGGTGAATTAGCTATTACAAAAGGGGTCCCCGGCCCCAAAAAGTTTGAGAACCCCTGACTACTAAGTTCTACTTTCCCCTTTCAACTTGTACTTTCAACGTGTACTTCTCTTACTGTTTTCCTGTTCTGAATACACAAATCCACCTGATCGCCTTTATACCCTCAACCAAACAGTCTGCTGAGCTGAGATGAGAGAATTCTGGGTTCTTTTCGTGACACTACGCCCTGTGTGTGAACCTCGTCCATTCTACCCAGACTGGCAGAAGACGAAAAACACACAAACAACGTGTCTCCAGAGTGAGACAGATATGTCGTGCTGTCAACTGTACCAGCACAGCAGTTGGCCACACCCTACTGCTGAAGGAAGGAGGAAGGGAGAGTGTTGAGCAGGATGTGAAGAACAGAAGATGGAGTCTAGGGATGCAGAAAAAAACAGGGTGGTAAAAAAATGGCAACACAGAGCTAACTGCACATGATCATCCCGATGGCCGCTCCCAAAGTCATCTTCCAGAAATAGATTGTTATTATTACTCCCAAGTGCTATCAACTTCAGGGATCTCTCGCTCTCTCTTGCTCTCTCTCGCTCTCTCTTGCTCTCTCCACAAATAATTCAAAGCGTAGGATGAGGATTGGGACTCGGGAGGGTCTGCTACAGAGTTGTGTGCGTGAGTGGGAACTAAATCCCTCTTAGTGCAGGACACAGTGGGGTGCCCACCGCGCAGTTTAGAACCTCCTCCAGATTTTTCCTCTTTTTCCAAATCCTATTTGAGGAATGGGTGCAATGGTGGCTCAGAACCCGCCTTAAAACTGAAGTCAGTATATATACACACAACACAGTACATAGCACACTCACTGGCCTCCAATTCGTGGCCCAACAACACCAGACAGAACAGGCAGCTCCGTAGAGTGTTTCTGCATAGTTGTCTGGTCATAGCTGAGTTGAGGTAGAGGGGCTATGTGAGGGGCAAGGGGAGGTGGTGTGGAATGCAGGCGCCTCTTGGTCCATAACTGGCACTTCTGTTTAGTCTCAACAATGAGACAGGAAACATCTGTGGGGTAATGATCCTCCACAGAGACATGTCTTTGCCCATGTCCATCAATCAGACGCCAAACGCCACGGCCATTTCACACAGACCTCTAGTCCTCAGACTGGGGTTGATACAATCCCACTAGGAGTCTAAAAAACTCAATACACACAATAAACAACAATATGGTGTTTCTGCTTATTTTAGTCTCTCAGTCAGTGACAGGGCTGGATGTTTGATGTCAGAGCAGAGATTCCAAAGCTGGGGCTTAATTTCATACATACAGTAAGGCAGGTCTGACAAAGTATTGGGTTCTTTCTATTCGGGATTACATTAAACTGCCGGACAAAACAAAGTAAAAGAGAGTATATGTGTCAAGTCAACCTTGGGAATTGTTTAAGTATTATTATTGTGCTGATGATCTTGTCCTGCCCTGAATGTTAATGTTGGGAGACATAGAAGAAGCTTAATGCCGAGGAAAATTTACAGTTTTAATTTCATCTAGACTCAAGTGCATTTGGCTGAAATGGTCCATAGAGCTCACTGACCGCCAAGCGTTAATGTGGTTATTATTGCACACATACTATGCAAGTGGCCATTTTGTAAACACAGGATGCATGTGCAGTTTAAATGCGTCCATAATGTTAGGACACACAGGGGCCTTAAACCTTACAAGGATGAGGGGCATAAGGGACAGGTTAGTAAACTGATTAAGAGGCTTTGTGAATCAGTAATATAACAAATTACACAGCGAAAGGAATACAATACATTATTAAAAGCAGGGCACAAATATGAACTTAGGCTGGGTTACAGCAGGTGCATACATACACACACAAATTCACTATGCACACAGCCAGACACACGCAAATGTGTGCAAAAAGCAGTGGCTAGGGCTGTTATGAAGGCAGTGAAATTCCACGTGATCGTTCAATCACGGTAATAAGGCCTTTCCAAGCTCTGATGCTACTGACGGTCATTAGTAGCCTACCAAAATTGGCAACTTCATGGTACTCAGCACTCTATTGTCCCTCTAATCACTCTGACATCAATACAAATGTATTTTAAAATCGAATTAAACACTTAATACTGCGCAACATTACAATATGCTATGCAATTGCACGAGAAAACAGAGTGATGGCCTCAACTAAAAAGAGGAGAATCAGCTTTCTTTAGGCTAGGCCTACTACAGTGCATTCGGAAAGTATTCAGACCCCTTGACTTTGTCCACATTTTGTTACATTACAGACTTGTTCTAAAATTGACAGTGCATGTCAGAGTAAAGAACCAGCAATGAGTTTAAAGGAATTGTCCGTAGGAAGGGTACCAAAACATTTCTGCAGCATTGAAGGTCCCCAAGAACACAGTGGCCTCCATCCGCCTTAAATGGAAGAAGTTTGGAACCACCAAGACTCTTCCTAGAGCTGGCCGCTCAGCCAAACTGAACAATCAGGGGAGAAAGGCCTTGGTCAGGGAGGTAACCAAGAACCCGATGGTCACTCTGACATGGCTCCAGAGTTCCTCTATGGAGATGGGAGAATCTTCCAGATGGACAACCATCTCTGCAGCACTCCACCAATCAGGCCTTTATGGTAGCCAGACGGAAGTCAGACGGAAGTCACTCCTCAGTAAAAGGAACATGACAGCACGCTATGGGGTTTGCGCAAAGACAACTAAAGACTCTCAGATCATGAGAAACAAAATTATCTGGTCTGATGAAACCAATATTGAACTCTTTGGCCTGAATGCCAAGCGTCACGTCTGGAGGACACCTGGCACCATCTCTACGGTAAAGCATGGTGGTGGTAGCATTATGCTGTGGAGATGTTTTTCAGAGGCAGGGACAGGGAGACTAGTCAAGATAGAAGGAAAGATGAATGGAGCAAAGTACAGAGAGATCCTTGATGAAAACCTACTCCAGAGTGCTCAGGACCTCAGACTGGGGCAACGGCTCACCATCCAACAGGACAACGACCCTGAACACACAGCCAAGACAATGCAGGAGTGGCTTCGGGGCAAGTCTCTGAATGTCCTTGTGGCCCAGCCAGAACCCAGAGTTGAACCCGATTGATCATCTCTTGAGGGACCTGAAAATAGCTGTGCAGTGACACTCCCCATCCAACCTGACAGAGCTTGATAGGATCTGCAGAGAAGAATGGGAGAAACTCCCCAAATACAGGTGTGCCAAGCTTGTAGTGTTATACCCAAGAAGATTTGAGGCTGTAATCCCTGCCAAAGGTGCTTCAACAAAGTACTGAGTAAAGGTTCTGAATATTTATGTATATGCAATTTCAGTTTTTTTGTTTTTATAAATGTAGCTTTTTCATTATGGAGTTTTGTGTGTAGATTGATGAGGGGAAAAAAACGTTTTAATCCATTTTAGAATAAGGCTGTAACCTAACAAAACATGGAAAAAGTCAAGGGGTCTGAATACTTTCCGAATGCATTGAATATTTATTTCTCAACTAATATTAACCACATTGCTTATATTTACAACAGGAGTATAGTCTACCTGGCTGGCATGAAAATAAACCACAGGGAAAAGCGTCTCCCATTTGCTATTTAAGTGCATAGATGATATGCATTTTTTCCTGTTTCGATAATGGTCCATTCTGAATCAAAATCAAATTTCACACATATGTTATTTAGGATATGAAAAATCAAGATGAAATCAAGAATAGTCTGATTGGTGACAATATTAGCCTATGACTTGTGAATGATATATTATCACTTGTGAATGATGCCAAGCATAAGAAACCATGTTTTTTTTGCAACTTTTCAAATCATAGTCACACACCTGATGTAGCCTAGCCTATAGCCCTATATGTTTTAATAAGATTTGTATCACAACTAAAATGGCAAAATAACTTCTTAAAAATTAAGCACATTAATCCACTTTGCAAGGGGTGTAGAGCCTAACTGGCATGCATACGCAGAACGTGAGTTTCAAGTTTGGGGAAGATCATTTTCACCATAAAAATGCACCTTTATAATAAAAGCATTACATGCATAATCGCATTTGCTGTCACTTTTGATAATGGTGTTTTCCGCTAATGGAACATTCACGCTTTTACCGTACTACCATGTGTGCATTGCTGTACTTATACCATACTACCATGTGTGCATTGCTGTACTTATACCGTACTACCATGTGTGCATTGCTGTACTTATACCATACTACCATGTGTGCATTGCTGTACTTATACCGTACTACCATGTGTGCATTGCTGTACTTATACCATACTACCATGTGTGCATTGCTGTACTTATACCGTACTACCATGTGTGCATTGCTGTACTTATACCATACTACCATGTGTGCATTGCTGTACTTATACCGTACTACCATGTGTGCATTGCTGTACTTATACCGTACTACCATGTGTGCATTGCTGTACTTATACCGTACTACCATGTGTGCATTGCTGTACTTATACCATACTACCATGTGTGCATTGCTGTACTTATACCGTACTACCATGTGTGCATTGCTGTACTTATACCATACTACCATGTGTGCATTGCTGTACTTATACCGTACTACCATGTGTGCATTGCTGTACTTATACCATACTACCATGTGTGCATTGCTGTACTTATACCGTACTACCATGTGTGCATTGCTGTACTTATACCGTACTACCATGTGTGCATTGCTGTACTTATACCGTACTACCATGTGTGCATTGCTGTACTTATACCGTACTACCATGTGTGCATTGCTGTACTTATACCGTACTACCATGTGTGGTACTACCATGTGTGCATTGCTGCGCCTATAATGTGAAGAAATACCCTAATCAACACTAAGATAAACGTTCTGATCTGTTGCGTCAGCCACATTGCATAAAAACTGTTTTGATGCTAGTGGTTGTATTAATTTGGGATCTATTGCATACCCCAACTGTCCCAGACTATGTTTGGAATATTTATTTCTCGCACAGAATATAATAGGTCAACCTTTGTACTATGGGGGATAGTAGATTGACATAGACTAGTGCTTTGGCTGTTCGTTAGGCCTACTCATCTTTTTGGCTGACGAAAAGTAAATGTGGACAGTTCTTCCAATATCTTCAATATGCACCTCAGAATTGGATAAGGATGTGCGCTCTGTATTTCACTACCAAAGTCTACTGTGAATCTGGGGTCTTTGTCAAGTATACTCCCTCTCCGGCGCTGTAGGTCACTTGGCTGCTCGTTATGGCGGACACCCGTCACCATCGTTACGCGCACCAGCATGTCATCAGACTCATTCTGATGAGACATTCTGTCTCCTAGAGATGAACATACTTTGGTGCGAAAAGTGCAAATCAATCCCAGAACAACAGCAAAGGATCTTGTGAAGATGCTGGAGGAAACAGGTACAAACGTATCTATAACCACAGTAAAACGAGTCCTATATCGACATAACTTGAAAGTCTGCTCAGCAAGGTAGAAGCCACTGCTCCAAAACTGCCATAACAAAGCCAGGCTATGGTTTGCAACTGCACATCGGGACAAAGATCGTACTTTTTGGAGAAATGTCCACTGGTCTGATGAAAAAAATATATAACTTTTTGGCCATTGTTATGTTTGGAGGAAAAATGGAGAGGCTTGCAAGCCGAAGAACACCATCCCAACCGTGAAGCACAGGGGTGGCAGCATCATGTTTTGGGGGTGCTTTGCTGCAGGAGGGACTGGTGCACTTCACAAAATAGATGGCATCATGAGGGGGGAAAATTATGTGGATATATTGAAGCAATCAAGATATCAATCAGGAAGTTAAAGCTTGGTCGCAAATGGGTCTTCCAAATGGACAATGACTCCAAGCATACTTCCAAAGTTGTGGTAAAATGGCTTAAGGACAACAAAGTCAAAGTATTTGAGTGGCCATTACAAAGCCCTGACTTCAATCCCATAATATTTGTGGGCAGATCTGAAAAAAGCATGTGTGAGAAAGCAGGCCTACAAACAAGCAGGCCTGTGCCAAAATTCACCCAACTTATTGTGGGAAGCTTGTGGAAGGCTACCCGAAACGTTTGACCCAAGTTAAACAATTTAAAGGCAATGCTACCAAATACTAATTGAGTGTATGTAAACTTCTGACCCACTGGGAATGTGATGAAAGAAATCAAATCTGAAATAAATAATTTGCTCTACTATTATTCTGACATTTCACATTCTCAAAATTAAGTGGTGATCCTAACTGACCTAAGGCATTTTTACTAGGATTAAATGTCAGGAAAACTGAGTTTAAATATATTTGACTAAGGTGTACGTAAACTTCCGACTTCAACTCACAACTCACAACCTTTGGTTCCTTCCCCAGGCGTTATTGTTTTTGTTTCAGTTTCATGTCTGTACGTTGTTTGTGTTTTTTGTTTTGTATTATGTTTAATTTATTGATTCAATTATTCACTCCTTAAACTTGCTTCCCGACTCCCAGCAGAATACAGAATAACCCCTCACCCAAGGGAAGCATCATGGAGTGTTTTTTTTTTTTTTTTTGTGGTGGAAGTTATGTCTGGTCCGGAGCTATCCGGGGAGTCCTCAGCCGGCTCGTCGGGCTCTCAAGCTTCAACCGGATCGTCGGGCTCTCATGCCTCCGCCGGATCGTCGAATTCTCAAGCCTCAGTCGGATCGTCGAATTCTCAAGCCTCAGTCGGATCGTCGAATTCTCAAGCCTCCGCTGGATCGTCGGACTCTCACTCATCAGCTGGCACGTCGGGCTTTCACGCCTCACCCGGCTCATCAGATTCTCAAGCATCAGCTGGCTCGTCGGGCTCCTACTCCTCATCCGGCTCCTACTCCTCAGCTGACTTGTCTGGTTTCTGTGCCTCAGCGAAGGCGACCGGTCCGCTCCTGATCCCCGGGATCGACCACTTGGTTGGCGTCCTGCGGGTGGAGCTGGGCACGAGGGAGGGGGTACTGTCACGTATACTCCCTCTCAGGCACTCTAGGTTGCCAGGCTCCTGCGCCTCAGCAGAGGTTACCGGTCCGCTCCTGATCCCCGGGATCGTCCCTTTGGTCGGTGTCCTGCGGCTGGAGCTGCACGTTGGGGAGGGGGTACTGTCACATATACTCCCTCTCTGGCACTCTAGGTCACCAAGCTGCTCGTTATGGTGCACACCTGTCACCCAAGTTACACGCACCAGCATGTCATCAAACTCACCTGGACTCCATTACTTCCCTCATTACCTTCCCTATATATGCCACTCCCTTTGGTTCCTTCCCCAGGTGTTATTGTTTTGGTTTCAGTTTCATGTCTGTTCGTTGTTCGTGTTTCTTGTTTTGTATTAGGTTTCATTTATTGATTAAATGATTCACTCCCTGAACTTGCTTCCCGACTCCCAGCGCACCTGTTACAGGCTTGTTCTCCAAAGCCTAGAGGATTGTATGTATGTACCAGGAAGAGAATACTTTCTGGTTGTGGTCGGCTTAATTATCAGGCTCAAAATCTTTTTTTGGTTTTTTTGTTGTCAAATGTAGATTCGACTGAACAACAATTAGTACTTGATTAACCCAGCTCTGAATTATACATCCATAGCTCAACTCCTACACAATCAGTAATGGGCAAATTAGCTAGATCACAAAAGCATATCAGGGCTGAGTCTTGAATGAAATAAAAATGCAAAATTAACAGAATGTACAAAACATACTTGATCATATGTGGTGATTAGATAACCTCATAGGCATTGCAGGTTTCATTAAAACAAAGTTTAATTCACAAGCTCGCTCCTAGAGTTGGATTGAACATGGGCACTACTGTTTTGGGAGGGCGTGGTAGTGGGCACGTGTTCAATGTGTTCACCATTACCATATGCAAAATCATTTTCCATATATTTGTTTTGAAATACAAAGTGTTAATTAATTGTGATTATGTTTCAATAGGCAATTACTACAGGCAATGCAGTTCTACCAACTAAGAAAGGGACAAAAGGGGGAAGTGGACGGGGCAAATAAGAGGAATCTTTCTCTATTTGGGATGTGTGGATATAGGCCCATGCCTAACACTGCTGATAATTCCTTTCTTCCTGAACAATGAGATAAAATGTGCATGCCTTCAGATACTCAAGCAAAGGCTGTCATCTCCTCTGAGGTGCACACAATATTTTATTTCCTTTGCATCTAAAAATACACTCTTAGCTCTCCGTCAAATGATATGCAAGCGAATCAGGAGGGATTATTTTCAGTGTCAGAGAAAACACTTAATTGCCGAGAGACGTAGGAGACGGTAATTAAATTGACAGCCACATACAAAGCCTCAGAAGACCGCAATTGAAGCCCACCACTATGTAAGTAATCTATTGTTTGGGGGATAAACAGTTGCAAAAAAAGTCAGTACACAAAACTCCTCGAGAAAAACCAGGGTGAACAAGCGGCAACTGTTTTGTTATTGTTGTGCACACAGGAACAGCGGTTACCTACATTGGATTAGCCTAACCTAGACATCAATCCTAATCTGTGAAGCTGGATAGGTGGGTTGGTGTAGACACACTGGTTGCAAACAGTTATCCATCCGGTATGCGTTGGTTCCCTTGTAGCCTGCCGTGGAATGTGAGGATATCTTAGCTGGGCTTAAATAACACTAACATCCTCTCAGTGGAAGGAAGTGGATTCTAACTTTATAGTGCCCATTACAACTCTTGTTGCATAAGTACCAAATAACCTTGTGTGAAGTTGTTTAGATTGAAGTATTTTCCATAAATAAACCAAAAGAGTGTTTGTTGATGTCTTTGGTAGTTATTCATCAGGAGTTCTACATTCTATGCATGCAAGGCTGGATGAGTTTGCTCTATGTATGCCACTTGCTTTGTGAATACTTTTGAATTCTGTAAGGATATCAGTATGACTGGTTGCTGCACCATCGCTTCCAAAGGTCCATCCAATGAAGTGCATCCTATTTGCCAAGATGTTCTATGTAGATATCAAAAGGGGAAAACACATCCAATTAATCAACAACTTCCGGCGCCGACAGAGATGGCCGCCTCGCTTCGCGTTCCTAGGAAACTATGCAGTTTTTTGTTTTTTTACGTGTTATTTCTTACATTAGTACCCCAGGTCATCTTAGGTTTCATTACATACAGTCGAGAAGAACTACTGAATATAAGATCAGCGTCAACTCACCATCAGTACGACCAAGAATATGTTTTTCGCGACGCAGATCCTGTGTTCTGCCTTACAAACAGTACAACGGAGCAGATCCTATGCAGCGACCCAAAAAAACGACTCCGAAAGAGAGGGAAACGAGGCGATCTTCTGGTCAGACTCCGGAGACGGGCACACCGTGCACCACTCCCTAGCATTCTTCTTGCCAATGTCCAGTCTCTTGACAACAAGGTTGATGAAATCCGAGCAAGGGTAGCATTCCAGAGGGACATCAGAGACTGTAACGTTCTCTGCTTCACGGAAACATGGCTCACCGGAGAGACGCTATCCGAAGTGGTGCAGCCAACGGGTTTCTCCACGCATCGCGCCGACAGAAACAAACATCTTTCTGGTAAGAAGAGGGGTGGGGGCGTATGCCTTATGGCCAACGTGACATGGTGTGATGAAAGAAACATACAGGAACTCAAATCCTTCTGTTCACCTGATTTAGAATTCCTCACAATCAAATGTAGACCGCATTATCTGCCAAGAGAATTCTCTTCGATTATAATCACAGCCGTATATATCCCCCCCCAAGCAGACACATCGATGGCTCTGAACGAACTTTATTTAACTCTCTGCAAACTGGAAACAATTTATCCGGAGGCTGCATTCATTGTAGCACTCACATCCGTCATCATGAAGTGCTTTGAGAGACTAGTCAAGGACCATATCACCTCCACCCTACCCGACACCCTAGACCCACTCCAATTTGCTTACCGCCCAAATAGGTCCACAGACGATGCAATCTCAACCACACTGCACACTGCCCTAACCCATCTGGACAAGAGGAATACCTATGTGAGAATGCTGTTCATCGACTACAGCTCGGCATTCAACACCATAGTACCCTCCAAGCTCGTCATCAAGCTCGAGACCCTGGGTCTCGACCCCGCCCTGTGCAACTGGGTACTGGACTTCCTGACGGGCCGCCCCCAGGTGGTGAGGGTAGGCAACAACATCTCCTCCCCGCTGATCTTCAACACTGGGGCCCCACAAGGGTGCGTTCTGAGCCCTCTCCTGTACTCCCTGTTTACCCACGACTGCGTGGCCACGCACGCCTCCAACTCAATCATCAAGTTTGCGGACGACACAACAGTGGTAGGCTTGATTACCAACAACGACGAGACGGCCTACAGGGAGGAGGTGAGGGCCCTCGGAGTGTGGTGTCAGGAAAATAACCTCACACTCAATGTCAACAAAACTAAGGAGATGATTGTGGACTTCAGGAAACAGCAGAGGGAACACCCCCCTATCCACATCGATGGAACAGTAGTGGAGAGGGTAGCAAGTTTTAAGTTCCTTGGCATACACATCACAGACAAACTGAATTGGTCCACTCACACAGACAGCATCGTGAAGAAGGCGCAGCAGCGCCTCTTCAACCTCAGGACGCTGAAGAAATTCGGCTTGTCACCAAAAGCACTCACAAACTTCTACAGATGCACAATCGAGAGCATCCTGGCGGGCTGTATCACCGCCTGGTATGGCAACTGCACCGCCCTCAACCGTAAGGCTCTCCAGAGGGTAGTGAGGTCTGCACAACGCATCACCGGGGGCAAACTACCTGCCCTCCAGGACACCTACACCACCCGATGCTACAGGAAGGCCATAAAGGTCATCAAAGACATCAACCACCCGAGCCACTGCCTGTTCACCCCGCTGTCATCCAGAAGGCGAGGTCAGTACAGGTGCATCAAAGCTGGGACCGAGAGACTGAAAAACAGCTTCTATCTCAAGGCCATCAGACTGTTAAACAGCCACCGATAACATTGAGTGGCTGCTGCCAACACACTGTCAATGACACTGACTCAACTCCAGCCACTTTAATAATGGGAATTGATGGGAAATGATGTAAATATATCACTAGCCACTTTAAACAATGCTACCTTATATAATGTTACTTACCCTACATTATTCATCTCATATGCATACGTATATACTGGACTCTATATCATCGACTGCATCCTTATGTAATACATGTATCACTAGCCACTTTAACTATGCCACTTTGTTTACATACTCATCTCATATGTTATACTGTACTCGATATCATCTACTGTGTCTTGCCTATGCTGCTCTGTACCATCACTCATTCATATATCCTTATGTACATATTCCTTATCCCCTAACACTGTGTATAAGACAGTAGTTTTTTTTTTGGAATTGTTAGTTAGATTACTTGTTCGTTATTACTGCATTGTCGGAACTAGAAGCACAAGCATTTCGCTACACTCGCATTAACATCTGCTAACCATGTGTATGTGACAAATAAAATTTGATTTGATTTGATTTGATAATAGTACTGATTCTATCACATCATTACATAGTGTACACCAAACAACTGAGCCTGAGAAATGGGAAGTGTTGTGAAGGACATGTCTTCTCCACCACGGACTCGTCTTTATATATAGTTCTTCTCCTCACTGAAGCTCCCCCATGTCTATAAATGGTTGTAATTGGTGTTTACAACCCGGCGTAAATTATATTGTGTTTATGTTCCATCCTACCTCAGAGCCTGTTCTATTATGACCATGACCTCTAAGAGACTTCAACAAAGGGATGTTATTGAAAAAAAGAAAATCATTATGTTGGCACTGAGAGCGAGTGAGGCTGACGTTGAGTATTCTTTCTCTTTAAGTTTGTGAACGTTCTTACCCAACACACACTGTATCGAACTTGGAATGATATTGGCACGCAGATGACAAAAAAATCAATGATTTCAAATCAACATCACATCTCAGAGGTTGTCAACACTTTGAAACACGAAGGAGAGACTACATATTGAAACATTTTTCAATTTTGTTCCGTATAGAAACTTATTGCAGGGCCTGCTGCCAATTTTGCCAAAAGCAATACTGGAAAATACTGAATGAAACTGTCTTGAGGACAACATCTTTGCACACAATAATGTGAGAAAGGGAAACAGACAGACAAGGGTTGGGTTTGCAGGAAAGTTTCCAAGTCAGGCCCAAACCAGCTGGTTTCTGGTCTATTGGTGGGTGGGGTGAGGCTACAGTGTTAACGAGTCTTGACACGACAGGGTCAACAATGGGGACAGAGCCGACTGAATAGTGCAGATGTTTAAAGATTACAACAAAAGTTATATCTGGTGTGTGCCCTCTCTTCCGTCTCAGACACTTTTGAGGGGAAACCGTCTCACCTCATATCAATGTCATTGTTACGGCGTGACATGAACTTCACCTGTCAAAGAGAACAGAGAGCAAAGTGATACTCTCTGCACTCCCTCAGCAACATGAGGTGAAGAATATTCATTGGATATACTGCTAATCCATACAGTATGACATGCTTATATGGCTCTATTCTTCAATCATGTTCAGTGTTTCCTCCATATTCATTGAAAAGTGTCAGGGCTAAATTGCTGACCCCACACCCAAAAATGTTTTATCGGGACGACTAAAACATGATATAAAGGATGTAGAAAAAGATAATGGAGCTACACTATATATTTTTTAAATAGAATCTTTAAGAACTAAAAATCACCAAAATAAAAACTAGACAGTCAGGGAGAATCTAAAATTTAAAAAAATGTCATGGCAGATACATATTGATTTTTGTTATAACGTTTGAGTCACTCAGAAAGCACAAGAACATCAAATAAGCCATGGTAAAATGTGTACAATTGTATGAAATTAGCTTTAAACCTGTAAAAATGTTCTCTCCGCCCCATAGCAAAATGTGTAGAATTACAAGAAAATAAGCATTTTGTGTCTGCGTCCAAGAGGGTGGCTTCTAAAACCACGCCATTGGCCGTGCCCACTACCACGCCCTCCCCGCTAACTTTGCAACTGCTGCTAAAAAACATCCTAGGGGAAACACCGATGCTAAGTCACGTATTATTCTCGACACCAGCGGAGGCTGCTGAGGTGAGGACGGCTCATAATGGAGTGAATGGAATGGTATCAAACACATGGTTTTAATATGTTTGATACCATTCCATCCATTACACTCAATTCCAGCCATTATGATGAGCCATCCTAGCCTCAGCAGTCAGTGCTCGACACCATCTACAATGGTCAAAACACTGATTATCACTTCCAAAATCAAACCAAGGACTTTTTAATAAAAAGTGTTTGACAGTATGGTTGTATTCCTGTAGGTTTTGATTCACACATTATGACTAGAAATGAAGACGGAGCATTATCAACACAGGCTGAGCCATGATTTGGATTTACGAATGCAGCACATACAGTATCTCTAACTCAATGTTTTCGAGACAGAGGTGTGGGTTTGTGCTGTGCCAAAATATTCTGCTGCTCTCCACAACTCTCTAGTCCCCATAAGACCCTGATGCCCACGCAGCACTTATTGACTGCACACTCAACAGAATTAGCCCACTGGACCATAGCCTCAGGCAGCTGTAAGTAGATAAGGAACCAAAGCCACAACTGACCTGAAAAAGACCTAAGCTAGACACACAAGTATAGAGACAGATGCAGGCACAGCGCACACACAAGACCAAACACAAGACACAAATATGCACACTAGAACAAACAGAAGAAACAAAAGTGCTAAACACATAACCTCGGTTTCCATCCATTTGGCGACAGATTTTCATGCAAATATTATAAATATGCGCATTTTCCCAACCAGCGAAGCGTTTCTATCAAACTGATTGGTTGCGGATAAAAGGCTGTGCGTGATGAAGTGAACATAAAATGACTTTTGTGGTTAAATTCCCATGTACGGAATAACAAATACTAGTTTAAATGGATTTCCATCACATTTTCAACTCTACTGATGGTTTTGTCCCAAAACAATGTGTTTTATAGCAAATGTGCCCACTCTGGTCTTGGCACGTGCACTCTAGCCAACAACTTTCAGATACAGTGTGGGTAAAGCCTACGTCTGTGTTTCCCAACTCCAGTCCTCCAGTATTCTCAACAGCACACATTTTTGTTGAAGCCCCAGACAAACTCATCTGATTCAACTCATTGACGGCTTGATGATTAGTTGACAAGTTGAATCAGGTGTGCTTGCCGAGGGCAACACCAAAAATGTGTGCTGTTGGGGATACTTGAGGGCTAGAGTTGGGAAACACCGGACTACATAATGAGATTATTTGTGGACAAATAGAGCAAGATTTTTTTTTAATGTCAAATGGCAGCCAAGCATCAATCATCATGTCATCAGAATAAAACGCTCAATATTTATTTGAAAGACTCATCAACCTAATCACCATGCACTTTCATCACCCTGTGAAGTTCATCAGAACTTATTTAATCTGTAGACTAATAAACTGCTTTCCCGAGTCGTAGTGGGAGGACCACACAATGTCGTTGTGTGACTCCAAATTTACTTTGATATGATGGTTATTTTATCAATATTTGAGCATAAAAGCATTACCACTACCATTTCTCGTATAATTAATTTTACCGGCACAAAAATATCCGACCTTGACGAGAGTTGTTTCCATCAGGCCTGTCGTGACATTTTTCTTTCAGAAATGTACTTGACTCGCATAAAAAGGTTGGATGGAAACCTGGTTTCAAGAAAAAATTAAGTGAATCACGCAAAAAAAAGATTGACAGATATAGACAACCATTTAAGACTGAAGCCCAAACAGATAACATTGAACTAAAATATAATCATTTCAAACATTGCTTAGATTCGTATATGATCACGTCTCTCTATTATGCGCGGGAATACTTGGGAACAGATTTCCAAAATTGAAAATCACTTGATACTAATTTGCTGGTGTTTTTAAAAGTATTTCATGTCCAACAATAATACAAAAAAGTTATGTGTGTGTATTTATATATAATTTATACACTACCATTCAAAAGTTTGGGGTCACTTATAAATGTCCTTGTTTTTGAAAGAAAAGCACGTTTTTATCCATTAAAATAACATCAAATTGATCAGAGATACAGCGTAGACATTATTAATGTTGTAAATGACTATTGTAGCTGGAAACGGCAGATTTTTAATGGAATATGTACATACAGTTGAAGTCAGAAGTTCACATACACATTAGCCAAATACATTTAAACTCAGTTTTTCATAATTCCTGACATTTAATCCTAGCAACAAAAAAAAATGTGGATATAGATACTTTTGTAGAGATGATCGTACGTTGGTGTGAAAAGTGCAAATCAATCCCAGAACAACAGTAAAGGACCTTGTGAAGATGCTGGAGGAAACAGGTACAAAAAGTGTCTATATCCACATTAAAATGAGTCCTATATCGACATAACCTGAAAGTCCTCTCAGCAAGGAAGAAGCCACTGCTCCAAAACCACAAAAGAATGCCAGACTACGGTTTGCAACTGCACATGGGGACAAAGATCGTACTTTTTGGAGAAATGTACACTGGTCTGATGAAAAAAAAATAGAACTGTTTGGCCATAATGGCCCTCGTTATGTGTGGAGGAAAAAGGGGGAGGCTTGCCAGCTCGAGGCGAGGGTGGCAGCATAATGTTGTGGGAGTGCTTTGCTGCAGGAGGGACTGGTGCACTTCGCAAAAAAGATGGCTTCATGAGGGGTAAAATTAAGTGGATATATTGAAGCAACATCTCAAGACATCAGTCAGGAAGTTAAAGCTTGGTTGCAAATGGGTCTTCCAAATGGACAATGACCCCAAGCATACTTCCAAAGTTGTGCAAAATGCCTTAAGGACAACGAAGTCAAGGTATTGGAGTGGCCATCACAAAGCCCTGACCTCAATCCCATAGAAAATTTGTGGGCAGAACTGAAAAAGCATGTGCGAGCAAGCAGGCCTACAAACCTGACTCAGTTACACCAGATCTGTCAGGAGGAAAGGGCCAATTTATTGTTGAAGGCTACCCGAAATGTTTGACCCAAGTTAAACAATTTAAAGGCAATGCTACCAAATACTAATTGAGTGTATGTAAACTTCTGACCCACTGGGAATGTGATGTAAGAAATAGTTGAAATAAATAATTCTCTGTACTATTATTCTGACATTTCACATTATTAAAATAAAGTGGTGATCCTAACTGATGTAGACAGGGAATTTTTCTTAGGACTAAATGTCGGGAATTGTGAAAAACTGAGTTTAAATGTATTTGACTAAGGTGTATGTAAACTTCTGACTTCAACTGTATGTACACACACACACACACTACGAGTCAAAAGTTTGAACACCTCATTTCTTTATTTGTACTATATTGTAGAATAATAGTGAAGACATCGAAAACTATGAAATAACACATATGGAATCATGTAGTAACCATAAAAGTGTAAAACAAATAAAAATATATTTTAGATTCTTTTAGGAAAGAAATTCCACAAATTAACTTTTAACAAGGGAAACCTATTCATTGAAATTCATTCCAGGTGACTACCTCATGAAGCTGGTTGAGAGAATGCCAAGAGTGTGCAAAGATTCATCATGGCAAAGGTTGGATACTATATATTTTTTTGTTTAACACTTTTTTAGTTACTACATGAATTGTAAAACTAAAGAAAAACCCTGGAATGAGTATGTGTCCAAACGTTTGGCTAGTACTGTATATTTTTATATTTTTTTGCTCAGAAAACTGGGGAAACCTCCAGTTGCGGAACCCTGCCCTAGGCCATTACTTACAGTCATCAGTTCCTTCTGGAAGGACTTCCTCTCCTTGCCCTCTGCATTGTTGCAGTCCTCCTTCAGCTTCTCCAGAACAGACGCCACCCTCTCAGGCTCACTGTCAGGCTCTGTACGGCAGAAATGTGTCAGTGGTAGGTTGACGTAACCCAGGGCATCAGCAAACGCCCTCCAGCTTCCTACGTTCTCCATCAGTATAGTCCTTACAGAGGCATAGATGTACGTCAGGAACTTGCTGGGCTTAAGTATCTGCTCCAGTAAGAGTGTAGTGGTAAGTTCAGCACCGCTGAAGTATATGGGCTTCACTTTCCCCACCACCAGAACATTTTTTGCATGGACAAGTCCTGTCCTACCATGATAGTAACCAATGTACCATTCCTTAGTCCACAACTGTCCCTTCAGTTTGATTTTCTCCTCGCTTAGAAGGGCAACGTAATCCCCCTTTTTGTACTCCAGTAAGTATTGGTTCTTGGTCTGACGGATGACTGTTTTGATAAATTTACCAAACTTCAGGTTGTGGATTCGTTGGTCATGGAACACAGGATACTTGTTAGTGATTGCCAGAGGGGACAAAACAATTTTCCCTACTTCCTTCTTCTTCAGGAAGCGCCTCTGCGCAGACGTCCGTGGACCAGTCTTGGGTGGAGGTGTTGGTGTTTGAACGCAGAACTGGGCGAGAATACAGTCCTGGTCATCCTTGACCTGGACCCGCAATGTGAAATCTGAGACATCGTCAGCAGTGCGTGAGGCAATCATATAGACAAGCCGGCTAACCTTTCCCAGTTTGACCTGGAACCCCCTGACCACCCTGGCCTGCTCACTGTCCTTGACCTCATAGTTGGCCATATTGGAGTAAACCCCGACCCGAAGATCCTGTGGTCTAGCCAGGACAAACTGGTGCTTCCCCCAGAGCTGAAGGGCCACTGGAGGAGCAGAGTGGGCCTGCCTCCCCACCTCACTCACCAGTAATGTCTTTGGGGCACAGTCATGGCCGAAGATAGCCACCACAGTCTTAAAGGAGGGGTGAATGTGCTTAGGCCCATAGACGCCCAGGGTGACCTTTTTCACCACGTTATCCCAAACTGTGGTGCCTGGAGCAACCGACTGTGCCTGGGCTACAACAGACACATACATGCAGGGTTCGAGGTAATCCAGACAGACCTGGACGGTGTCCCCATACATGTACGCCTGTGGGATTGGAGTGTAGGGGCCCTCCTTGCAGTCACTCCTCACACACATGACCTCTGTCATCTGTCTGCTCTCCTTCTTCACCACAACTGACACGTTCATCTCAAGGGTGACTGTGGTTTTGGTCTCCATGTTGCTGAGTTTGATCTCCACAACGGGGCTCACAGTGGTGCAGCGGTCATTGTTGAGTTCCAGAGGAGGGTCCAGCAGGGCCTTCATGGAGATCTGCTGGGTGTCTCCAGGGGCCACGTGGCCCTCAGGGATGTGAATGCTGATGCTTGTGTCTGGAAGCTGGACAGCTCCTCCAGAGCTGTCTAGACGGCAGACAATGTTGGTCTCTACCGGCTGTGTTTGGCCCCAGCCTGGGTTCTGGCCCAAGGAGTCCAGGTCATGGCAGGACCTGGCTTGCTTGCGGTGATTGAGCCATGCTTCCCGGAAATCCTCTCGGCTCTGGAACTGCTCAGGCGCAGGTGCTTTTAGGCCTCCAAAAAAACTGGAGGATGCCTTTGGGGCGTCATTCTGAGCC
This sequence comes from Oncorhynchus kisutch, assembly GCF_002021735.2. NCBI lineage: Eukaryota > Metazoa > Chordata > Actinopteri > Salmoniformes > Salmonidae > Oncorhynchus > Oncorhynchus kisutch. The sequence goes on along the minus strand of NC_034175.2, from coordinate 46,679,537 downwards.
TGCAGGATGGAAAGTTCTGAGAGACTATAGGATCGCTTGCTCCTGAAGAATGGGTTGTCCCTGCGTAAGGTCTGGCCCACTCCCAGGTTGGGGCTGATGTGGTTCAGATCAAAGATGTCACTGCCAAAGCCATTGATGTTGGCAGTGCTGCTGGTGGGGTTTGGTGGGACAGAGGGTGCTGTGTCAAAAAGAAGAAGATCCACTGACTTACTGTTTTCATTACTGTTCTGATCCAGCGAACCCTGAAGGGCTCCATTGAGGAAAGGGTTGGTAGCGCTACGACTAAGGGGCTGGTGATGGGGGGCAAAGGGGTTCCCGTTTTGGGGGGCAGTGGGTTTCAGGAACACCCCGGTCCAATCTTCAAGGAGGTCCAGCTCCTTGGCTCCCTCCTCAACAGAGCAGTCTCCTAGGCTGTCGATCATACCGCTGTCACTGAATGAGGAGTCCCGGTAGTTGATAGGTTGGACGTATGCTGCAGGGATGTAACCCATCTCAGTGCTGTTGTGGGCGTACCACCACTCTCCACCCGATGTGTCCAGCACAAAGAGATGTTCTCCCTTGGAGAACTTGAGGGTGGTAAAGCTGGAGGGACAGTAATCCTTAATTGCAATGACTTCCCTGGCAGTGCCAAAGGAGGCAGTGGCGTCCAGTCTTAAGGCACTGGGAGAAGGCACTGCAACAAAAAACACCAAAAAAGTAAATCTGTTAACAGGTAATCAATACTACAACAAAATATCTCAAATATGAATCAACTTCATACCTTTGACATCTGTGAGGCAGTTAGATTCAGAGACTCCATCACTGAGATCAATGAGTGTCCCCTCTGACTTGCAGCGCGGCAGTGCAATGTTGTTGGTCGCCCTGATTCGATGGGCAGCCATTGTTGGTTCTTTCCCTGCACACACAACCTATGTGCTCAGGCTGCTCTCCTGGGTTCCCTTTCAGCCAATGGCAGAGTTAGTCGTCAACAGCCTTTCATAGTCTCTGGAGATGGAAGAGAAAAAAAACAGGTTTAACTAATGGCTTATTTATATCTAATTAGCTTTTAGCGACACTTGACAATCTCATTAAATGGGCCTGATGAATTCTGATTAGAACAATATATCTTGCAACCTGCTCACTAATATAATTAAGAGGCACAAATAATGGATTGCCAAAATGGTGACAGAATGTAAATATCCCCCAGATATTTACAAGTTCCACATCCCAGAAGATAGGATTTTGGACAAGGCAATTACAAGAAAACACAAATCCCTAGTGTCTCTGTGTGTGTGTGGTTGGGGGTGGGTCTGACCATGTAATTTCTGCACACACAAAACACAAATTCCTCTACCTCGAGGTGGGTGGAGAGGACATTCAACGTGAGATTTCAAGGTATGCATTACTATTATTGGAATTTCATGTGAAACCCTATAGACACTGAATTGTATTAACCTCATCTCTATTTGGTCTACAACCTTGACATTATGCATTATGTTATACTATACCAAAAGGCAGGTCGCCCTGAGAGAATGCAACGGACAGCTTAATAACTTTTTTGCCTCCTCTCGTCTTTGAAATATATCGCGTTGATGTTAGCAGGGCCCTTCATTACGCTATGCTTGAAATAGTAAACCCTTGGGTCCTCCAAATGTTGTTTTAACTTTGAAGCGTTTGTGGGTTTCACTCCACTCAGTTAGTTCTCCTGTACTTTGAAAAAAAAAATCTAACCATCAAGGAGATATCAGTGAAAGCAATTTCTAGAATATGTACGTTACAAATAGTGTGTAGAGCTAATTTCCATATCCATTCCCTGTGAAACTTTTTTTTAATCCTTGATCATCCTTTGGAGAGGATAGTTCTGCACTGAGGGCCATCAAAAAGGACCTGGAGGAAGAAATGGGATAGCTAAAGACCCATACGGAAACAGAATGATAAATGAAGTGCATATCCAAAAAGCTCCATTTGAATTCAAGTAAACATTTTAGCCCACAGACTTCAGACGGGAGAGTAGACAGCAGTTTGAGCTGCAGCCTAAAATAAATCGGACAAAATAGGCATGAATCACAACATAACAACTTTTATTATAGCCTACTTTTTGGCTAAAAACAATGTTTTGGTCAAGACAACCTACATGAAGCCTTATATTTTTTACTGCTTTTAACAAAACGACAGACCAGGTGTTGCTACTCGCTGATGTCTTATGGGAAAATCCAGACCTTATCTCAGGTAGTCTCCATTCTCTTTCCGCATATTTTTTTGATGAACCAACGGCAACACACATCAAAAAAACAGTCACATCTGCTGCCTCTCCCACACTCAAGGAGAGGTGGTTTGTGTAAAGTGCCATAACCCCCTGCCTACTCTCCTGTGCAGTATGAAGGCAACAGCACACAGTGGCTTCTGACAAATGAATAAGCTTGTGGCAAAGTATACAATTTGAACTGTAATATGACTTATAGCAGTGGTCAACAACCTTTTCTTAGTCAAGATTATTTTTTAAACATGACATAGAAGATGCAACATTAACCTAATAAAAATAGTTATGTAGGAATGAGGTTTGTGCAGTAGGCCTAATATATTATCACAGCATATTGGCTGTACGCCTGGCCTGAAATATTGTTATTCTCAGACCATATTATATTTCAAAACTTGACCTTTGATTACAAAATAGATCAGTTGGAGTATCACTTGCGAAGCACAGCGGAGCATGAATTGAAATAATTAGATTTTTTATGTTACTGGTGTACCTGCATCTGATGGACATGGTGCTTTCAAGACAACTGGGACGTCAGTGATCTTCAGGTCGGAAAGTCAGGGGTCTAGAAAGATGTCAGAGTTTCCAACTTGGAACTGGGAGTCCCATAGGGCTGTGCACAAATGGTCCAGCGTCGTCTGGGTTAGGGTTTGGCCGGGGTAGGCCGTCATTGTAAATAAGAATTTGTTCTTAACTGACTTGCCTACTTAAATAAAAGGTTAAATACAAATAAATTAATTAAAACAATAAAACATTTTAAAAAATCCCCAGTTGGATCACGTTTTTTCCCAGTTGTCTTGAACGCACGGAAGTCGGAGATTTCCGAGTCGCCAGTTGTTTTAACACACCATTAGTCTCAGCTGGAAGGAGGGAGAAACACGATTTCTGTTTTGTAATAGTGTTGAATAAAAACAGTGTTGACAGTGCTGAATATTTTTTTTTTTACATGAACTCTTAGAAAAACAGCAGCTCTTTGCTATATTCTTTGACAGTCTCGCTGTGGCCATGGTTTTAAAAGTTATTAAATCTTACTTAGGCTAGTGTCAAACTTTGCTGTGGCCGGGGGCGTAGAAGCTCTGTAGGCACTGTGATTTGAGCTATCCGATTGGCCAGTGCAGTAGACGCACTTGATTTACCCACAGATCCTCCGGTCCGCCTGGTAGGCGGAGTTCCTCTTTTCAGACAAATTCAATGGTTCAAAATAGAAAATACTTTGCTTACCAGGTGCGCAAGGCTTCTGAATCAAGTGCACCTACCGCCAACAGTGCAACATGAACGATAAAATAAAAGGAGAGCAAGCCTTTATCACAGCCTTTATCGTTGGCTTTTCCACTGAAATGTTTGGTGATCGACTAGGAATGGTCGACCGGTTGGTGAGCACTGGCTTTCAGTTGTGACTATTATAGATGCTCACCTGACAAAGAGATTATGTACCAATAACACCAAACTCTAAAACCTCTTTGAAAAACCAGACTAAAGGAGGTCAAAATGCAGCAGAACACAATAAACAAAACTTACACCTCAACTCTATTGCTCTATTCTTGTAACCAGATGTGGGTCAGTAGAACACAGCACTGTTTCTTGATACACAACAAACTACAATTCATCTATAATTCAGTAACTTCATAGGTTCTGGGGAAGGGGTGTTCATGGAGGAAAGGGCTTATGACACCACTGACATGTTTTTACTAGAGCATGAGTGATTCTAAGGGAGCTCCGACAGACACCAGCAAGAGAAAAAAAAGGTATGATGTAGGGAATGCAACATTGCTTTACAAAGTGGTGAAGATGAACTCCTCTGTCCTTAAGACTGCCAACACGAGACATTGATAAAGAGTATGGGGGAATTTGATTGTCAAATGTACAGTGGGGCAAAACAGTATTTAGTCAGCCACCAATTGTGCAAGTTCTCCCACTTAAAAAGATGAGGCCTGTAATGTTCATCATAGGTAGTACACTTCAACTATGAAATACAAAATGAGAAAAACAAATCCAGAAAATCACATTGTAGTATATTTTATGAATTTATTTGCAAATTATGGTGGAAAATAAGTATTTGGTCACCTACAAACAAGCAAGTTTTCTGGCTCTCACAGACCTGTAACTTCTTCTTTAAGAGGCTCCTCTGTCCTCCACTTGTTACCTGTATTAATAGCACATTTTTGAACTTGTTATCCGTATAAAAGACACCTGTCCACAACCTCAAACAGTCACACTCCAAACTCCACTATGGCCAAGACCAAAGAGCTGTCAAAGGACACCAGAAACAAAATTATAGACCTGCACCAGGCTGGGAAGACTGAATCTGCAATAGGTAAGCAGCTTGGTTTGAAGAAATCAACTGTGGGAGCAATTATTAGGAAATGGAAGACACACAAGATCACTGATAATCTCCCTCGATCTGGGGCTCCACGCAAGATCTAACCCGTGGGGTCAAAATGATCACAAGAACGGTGAGCAAAAATCCCAGAACCACACGGGGGGACCTAGTGAATGACCTGCAGAGAGCTGGGACCAAAGTAACAAAGCCTACCATCAGTAACACACTACGCCGCCAGGGACTCAAATCCTGCAGTGCCAGACGTGTCCCCCTGCTTAAGCCAGTACATGTCTAGGCCCGTCTGAAGTTTGTTAGAGAGCATTTGGATGATCCAGAAGAAGATTGGGAGAATGTCATATGGTCAGATGAAACCAAAATATAACATTTTGGTAAAAACTCAACTCGGCGTCCTCGACACAATATTTTGCTGCCTGTGCCATGTCCCATAGCAGTCTCTTTCTGATGTAAAGCAGAGGCAAACTGAACAAGTGGTGCAGTTCATGCGACACAGAACACAACGATGCCTCCATGCTTTGCCCTTTTGGCTCTGAGGCACACTCATGCCTGCAGTAATGGACTGTGGCTTATGAACACCACAGGGGGGCAGAGGTAGAGCGGGCAGCTTGGCACCGGGGGCCCCCAGTCGGAGTCGCTATCACTGTGAAAGAAAACATAAAAAAATATTTGTATTGTATAAGCCTTTTTATCATCACATAAAATAAACAGATATGTATTATATAGAGCAGAGGGAACAGTCACTAAGGTGAAGTGCTGTTCCATTCAACTCCGGCCATTGTTGTGGGCCTGCCCTCCCCTGAACAGCACCCAATGGCTATTTTGTATGGAAATGGAGAGGAGTAGCAGGCGCAGTGGCCATGTGTGTGTTTGCTGTTCTACTCCATTCCATTTGAATAAAAAAATTGAAAATATAATCTGACATAGAAAATATATATATCTGACATGGAATATATATATATATGCACACACACCCAAACAAACCAACACACATACACTTCATTGCAAATTAATAAAAATATATCTATATTTTTTTTTGTGCAAAAAAAATAAAAATAAATAAATAAAATATATATATATATATATATATATATATATATATATATTTCAGAAAACAGCATTAGCAGAAGTACGTCCTGTCCTTGCAGAAACAGCTCCTCAGTTCCTATTTAAATCATAACACTCAAAGATTCCTCAAACAAAAAATCTGACTTCGCTTTTCCTGATTTATTCGCCATGATATCTTCAATGAAATCGTTGAAAATACAACTTTCCGAAATACAGCTGCACGTAACAAGCCTCACAGCAACTCCTCTGATCGTCAAGACGAGAATGGAGTTCGTTACGCATGCGTTTACAAACAAGGTCCAACCCAAAACCATTACATGCTGGCGTTTACCTCAGCTCATTGGCTATCTACCCAGCTAGATTTCAAGAAGATCAGTGGTCATTGGGCAGAAATACACTCCATCAATGAAGCTTCGCAAAAATGATTGGTGCGCAAGGGAGTCATTGCTCGTTGTCTTCAAATCAGTTCACTTCGGTCAATACTCCCCGCAAAAAAACAATGACGTTTGGCTGTGTTGCAAACATCCAGAGGAATGCACTGAAACCAACCATGACTAGATAAACAATGGTTTACTGTGTGTAATTACATTGAATGCTCCGCAAAAAATTGATAGAGATGGAATTCACGGCACAAACGGGTTACAAAATGTTTCGATTTAAGCTATAAAAAGAAAACGGCACTTCATTTGATCATTGGGACCCTCAGGAAGAGAAATAAGAGCAAGATATTAGAATGTAAGTCATAATTTTACCTTCAGATGTGAATGTGTAAAAACTGTCATGGTGGAAAATGTTTCTGTTGTTGATTGCTCTTCTCAAACAAAAGCATGGTATTTGTTCTCTGTAATAGCTATTTTAAATTACCAAGATTCTAATCTTTTGAAGGGTGTAAGACACTTGCATTTTCAAGTATGTTTAATATTACGACGTTGTATTTTTAGTTGTCACTCTGAAATTTCCCCTGATGTTGATCTCTGTACAGGGATCGCAGCCATAAGAGGTTAACCTTTCTAGCGTAGGCTAGCGGAACCCCTCGACAACATTCCACTGAAAAGGCAGTGCGCGAATTTCAAAAATATTTTTTTAAAATATGTAACTTTCACACATTAACAAGTCCAATACAGCAAATGAAAGCTAAACATGTTGTTAATCTACCCATCATGTCCATTTTCAAAAATGCTTTACAGCGAAAGCACAACATATGATTATGTTAGATCACCGCCAAGTAAAAAAAACAGCCATTTTTCCAGCCAAAGATAGGAGTCACAAAAAGCTGAAATATAGATAAAATTAATCACTAACCTTTGATGATCTTCATCAGATGACACTCATAGGACATCATGTTACACAATACATGTATGTTTTGTTCGATAATGTGCATATTTATATCCAAAAATCTCAGTTTACATTTGCGCGTTATGTGCAGTAATGTTTTGATTTCAAAACATCCGGTGATTTTGCAGAAATACTCCTAATAAACATTGATAAAAGATACAAGTGTTATTCAAAGAATTAAAGATAGACTTCTCCTTAATGCAACCTCTGTCAAATTTCCAAAAAACTTTACGGAAAAAGCATAATCTGAGAACGGCGCTCAGAGCCCAATCCAGCCAAATAAATATCCTCCATTTTGGAGTAAACAGAAGTTAGAAATAACACTATAAATATTAACTTACCTTTGATGATCTTCATCAGAAGGCACTCCCAGGAATCTCAGTTTGAGAAGAAATGACTGATTTGTTCCATAAAGTCCATAATTTATGTCCAAATAGTCACTTGTTGTTTTATCCCAGTAATCCATCTTCATGAGGCACGAGCACTTCGTCCAGACAAAAACTCGAAAAGTTCCGTTACAGTTCGTAGAAACAAGTCAAATTATGTATGTAATCAATCTTTAGGATGTTTTTAATATAAAACATCAATACTGTTCCAACCGGAGAATTCCTATATCTGAAGAAAAGCACTGGAATGAGAGCCAACTCTGTTGGAAGCGCGCGTCACGAGCCTGAGACACTCTGCCAGACGACTGACTCAAACAGGTCTCATGAGCCCCTCCTTTATAGTAGAATCCTCAAACCAGTTTCTAAAGACGGTTGACATCTAGTGGAAGCCGTAGGAAGTGCAACTTGACTCCATAGACACTGTGTATTCGGTAGGCCAAGCTTTGAAAAACTACAAACCTCAGATTTCCCACTTCCTGGTTGGATTTTTCTCAGGTTTTCGCCTGCCATATGAGTTCTGTTATACTCACAGACATCAATTAAACAGTTTTAGAAACTTCAGAGTGTTTTCTATCCAATACTAATAATAATATGCATATTTTAGCATCTGGGACAGAGTAGGAGGCAGTTCACTCTGGGCACGCTATTCATCCAAAAGTGAAAATGCTGCCCCCTATCGCAAATAGGTTAACTGACTTGCATAGTTAATAAATAAAAAATATATAAAAATCCCCACAATGGATATCAGAGTAGTGGAGGTATAAGTCATATCAATGAATAAGGCTGATGGAACAGATCAAAATCTTCAGCTTAAAATGTTGATAAACTATTATTTCTTTGCACATGCCAGCCGTTTCATGGACAGAGATGGAGATATCCATTAGACATTTTGAAAGAGGGAGATCTAAAGAAGCAACAACTATCATGGGTTGCTAATATGACTAGGATAATGCCTTCGGCTGCTAGACAATGAAAGAAAGATTAAAGAAAACCAATAGAACAGGAGAACGCATATGAGGACGTCCTTATAAAATAATTGCCTCATGTTTCTATGGTGGGCTATAGGCTACTTTGAAGCAAGGTAAGACATCCATCATAATATGAAGTAAAACGTAGAGGTTTCAAACAATGAAGGAACAGGAAAAATAAAGAGACACTAATGATAGGCCTAATCCAAAAAACTTTCGCAATTAAAATGTTAACTAGCTGCAAAATAGCCTGCGCTTACCTGGCAGAAACCTGTGCATGAATTTCTGACTCCTTTATCTGTTTCAATAGTAAGCCTACTATTAGCGTACTTGCACAGTACAGCTTGGGTTGTCCTGACTGTGAAAAACCAATATGGGATGAATAATTGTATGTAATTCAGAGTGTATGTCACCGTTTCTCATACACTTAGAAAAAAAGGGTTCAGAAAGGGTTCTTCGGCTAGAAAGGGTTCTACATGGAACCCAAAAGGGTTCTACCTGGAACCAAAAGGGTTCTGCCTGCAATCAACAAGGGTAATTCAAAGGGTTCTCCTATGGGGACAGCTGAAGAACCCTTTAAGGTTCTAGATCACACCTTTTTTTCAATTTTTCACACCACTCGTCTTTCCTTCGCCAGGTGGGCCGTTGGGAAACATATCCACCTCTCCAGGCAGCACTACTCCACTTTGTCCATTTGCTTTGACACTACCTCTGGGTGGTCTACAACTCTCTGACCTATCCCCTGACCTTGACCAGTGACCACCCTTCAGTACTTACTTAACCTCACAGCAGCAGATCAAGAAGGACAATAGCGGAAAGTGACATGATACCCAACATGTAAATCTAGTTGCAAAAGCAGCACATTAACAAAGCGTTTTGAGAGAGAAAGCTAAATTAGGTTTCAAGATAACGTCACTAACAATGGCATGTCATTTAGAGTCTCACTTCCCATCTCAGAAGCCCTTTCTGCTCTGCTTAGCTGCTCAGCCATAATCTCTGCCTCGTTGTTTCACATAATGGGAAGATAACTAGTCAGGGATTTATTCCAGCAGGGTGATTCCTCAAAAATGAGAACAAAAGGCCAAGACTTTTGGTGGGTTTTCACAAAATGTAATACAAAGAAGGCTCCTTTGGGGGAAGGATTGTAGACATATACAGTGATGTCCAGAATTTTTGAATCCCTCGATAAAGATTAGCAAAAAATACTTTTTTAATAAATAAAACCAATACTGAGCGATATTGTATGCAAACAATATATACAAATGATATTATTTTATACTAATAGAATTGCACTGAGAAATATATTTCTCGTTATCCTTTTTACAATATTACAACACCCTCCCATTGAGAGGATAACAAGAAATCTCTTTCTCTGAGCAATTGTATTAGTATAAAATTATATAAATTGTATGTTTTGGAGCATACAATATAAATCAGTATTTGTATAATTTATTTAATACAGTCTTTTTTGCTCATCTTTATCAAGGGATCCAATAATTCTGGATCCCACTGTATTTGACATGTGTATCCTTGAGCATAATTTTTTTAAATAAAATTAGACTGAGCAAAAATATAAATTCAACAAGTTACAGTTCAAATAAGGAAATCAGTCAACTGAAATAAATTCATTAGACCCTAACCTATGGATTTCACATGATTGGCAATACAGATGTATTGGTTGTTGGTCACGGATACCTTAAAAAAGAATAATGGGCAAATATTGTACAATCCAGGAGTGCAAAGCTCTTAGAGACATGCCCAGAAAGACTCACAGCTGTAATCCCTGCCAAAGGTGATTCTAACATGTATTGACTCTGTGTGTGAAAACTTACAGTTGAAGTCAGAAGTTTACATATACAGTGGGGCAAAAAAGTATTTAGTCAGTCACCAATTGTGCAAGTTCTCCCACTTAAAAAGATGAGAGAGGCCTGTAATTTTCATCATAGGTACACTTCAACTACGACAGACAAAATGAGAAGGAATAAAAATCCAGAAAATCACATTGTCTGATTTTTACTGAATTTATTTGCAAATTATGGTGGAAAATAAGTATTTGGTCAATAACAAAAGTTAATCTCAATACTTTGTTATATACCCTTTGTTGGCAATGACAGAGGTCAAACGTTTTCTGTAAGTCTTCACAAGGTTTTCACACACTGTTGCTGGTATTTTGGCCCATTCCTCCATGCAGATCTCCTCTAGAGCAGTGATGTTTTGGGGCTGATGCTGGGCAACACGGACTTTCAACTCCCTCCAAAGATTTTCTATGGGTTTGAAATCTGGAGACTGGCTAGGCCATTCCAGGACCTTGAAATGCTTCTTATGAAGCCACTCCTTCATTGCACGGGCTGTGTGTTTGGGATCATTGTCATGCTGAAAGACCCAGCCACGTTTCATCTTCAATGCCCTTGCTGATGGAAGGAGGTTTTCACTCAAAATCTCACGATACATGGTCCTATTCATTCTTTCCTTTACACGGATCAGTCGTCCTGGCCCCTTTTCAGAAAAACAGCCCCAAAGCATGATGTTTCCACCCCCATGCTTCACAGTAGGTATGGTGTTCTTTGGATGCAACTCAGCATTCTTTGTCCTCCAAACACGACGAGTTGAGTTTTTACCAAAAAGTTATATTTTGGTTTCATCTGACCATATGACATTCTCCCAATCTTCTTCTGGATCATCTGAATGCTCTCTAGCAAACTTCAGACGGGCCTGGACATGTACTGGCTTAAGCAGGGGGACACATCTGGCACTGCAGGATTTGAGTCCCTGGCGGCGTAGTGTGTTACTGATGGTTAGGCTTTGTTAATTTGGTCCCAGCTCTCTGCAGTAGTGGAGTTTGGAGTGTGACTGTTTGAGGTTGTGGACAGGTGTCTTTTATACTGATAACAAGTTCAAACAGGTGCCATTAATACAGGTAACGAGTGGAGGACAGAGGAGCCTCTTAAAGTAGAAGTTACAGGTCTGCGAGAGCCAGAAATCTTGCTTGTTTGTAGGTGACCAAATACTGATTTTCCACCATAATTTGCAAATAAATTCATAAAAAATCATACAATGTGATTTTCTGGATTTTTTTTCTCATTTTGTATTTCATAGTTGAAGTGTACCTATGATGAAAATTACAGGCCTCTCTCATTTTTAAGTGGGAGAACTTGCACAATTGGTGGCTGACTAGTAGATGTCCTAACCGACTTGCCAAAACTATAGTTTCTTAGCAACACATTTGTGGAGTGGTTGAAAAACGAGTTAATGACTCCAGCCTAGGTGTATGTAAACTTCCAACTTCAACTGTATGTGAATGCGTTTTTTCTGTATTTGATTTTCAATATATTTTCTAAAATGTCTAAAAACATGTTTTCACTTTGTCATGATGGGGTATTGTGTGTAGCTGGGTGAGAAAAATAGGGGGTATGAATACTTTCTGAAGGGACTTTATATCCTTCATAAATCATACATGGTATCGCATCAGGACAAGTAAACTAAAGATGTAGTTGGTATTTTTTTCATGAAGTTCATTAGAACTTGCCAAACAGTACCATTAAAGTGAGTGACTCGTCTGTAGCATACTGAATCACATTGTTCAGAGACACCTTAATTTGGCTCCCTAATTTGATATAACGATATAGGTCTACTGATTTAATCAAAGTGTTGACAATGGAGGAGTCAACTGCTGCTTTCTGTGTAGCAAAGCTCATGATTAACACCTGCTTCATTCTTCGATCATACATGTATTTTAGGTTGCTGAGAAAAGGCCTCTTAAAAGGAAGCTAGAAGGCTGTGGAAATCAGCAGACTCTTACACGATTCTTTAAGAAGAATTCTGTGCGTCAGTTGTTAATTAAAACAAGTATTTTTTTAAATAAATTAAATACAGCAATTCAAAAAGAGAATTGCAAACACTTGTTGACATTCTTTCACTAATGTAACTAACCTCTTCTCTTAACACGTATGGACCCAGAACTTAATTGAGCATCTGTTCTGTTTATTTTAGAGACCCATTTGTTTGATTTGATATGTAACCTTTAAAACATTGTCAAATTAACTTGGACTATTTACAAAACAAATCTGATTTCATAAAATACCTCATTTGAAGAACAAACATAAATATGGCAATTCATATCATCCAATAAAATAATTCAATCTCAAGGGACAATACCCCTAGACAATATCCCGAAAATAAACTGAATTGATACACAAGTCATTTAAATTGTAATCAATACCACAACAAATGTTTTTATTCAATAATTTAGCTGTGTATTTCTGATGGAATCAAGGCATTAGAATGTCCCAGAGGCATTCGAATGCCCCGGGGATCCTGGCTGGCTACTTGTTCTATTTGGCTGGCTACTCCATGTGCTTGTGGAAAACACTGGTATACATACGGGTTGAAAATGGCAGATTTTGTCATTGATAAGCGCGTAAATTGGAACCCAGTGGCTGTACAGTAACATGCTATACACAAGGTTAGAGCTCAGGTTCTCCAGTTCTATGCTCTGTATTGGTTTTCATTGACAGCCATTATGAACTTGAGCGCCGCTCACGACAAGGAGATGCCGCCATCCCTCCCGCTAATTATGCAAATGTTTTGTTGTCTGAGTGAGGGAAATGCTGTAAATCAAGAGGAGTCAGTATGTTCTGAAAGATGAGACATTGAGGATTATAATAAATACCGCATTGATGTCATACAAGCAAACCACACACCCATGAGTCCAAAATGTGCACTTTACATTTCCATATTTGAAAACTCATGTAATTTACAGCATCAATGTTTATGATTGCTTGTTTGATCCACAGTTAGAAGGATGACATGCGTTATACCCTGGGTTGTCCTGAACAGAATGGTTTATTGTATTGTGAAGAAAATTTGCTGTGGACCACACGCTTGAAAGCATTCATGACTCCCCATTCAATGCGTACCAAAATTAGAATCGGTTTGTCTGAAGTGCCTTTTAAAAGCCTGACACTGTAAGATTGTATTTTATAACTTAGATAGACATGTTGACAATAGAATACGCTTTCAAATGTCCCAGATTGCGATTTATAATGGAACGTTTTTGGATTGCGTAAATAACAACAGTAATTGTGTGATGGTGGGGAGACAGGGCTCTGTTCCAAATAAAAAACTACGAGTGTGCTGCTTCAGTTCAGTACTCGTTTCTGATTGGCTTGAAGGGCATTCTAGAGTGTGCATTATTTTCCTATAACGCACGGTATATCAGCACGGTGGAATTCAATAGCTTTAGTTCATTCTTACATGTTTGAGCTGCTTTGAAAGCAAAAGTTGACATTATTGGCATTGTTGAATTCAATTTTCATAATAGCAAGCTAGGACTGATGGTTTGGTTAGCTAAACTAGCAAGTCTATTTGTTTGGTTACAAAGGCAACTACTGTATATCTAGTAAACTTGCTAGCTACTTGAGTGGATGTTGAGCACATTTCTACTTTTCTAATGGATAATGTGTTCAATTATAGCCATGATATTAAAGGGATAAACTCGGGTCTCTATGCGATCTCAGTAAAATAATGAAACTCCATGGAAGGTTAGTTGCACTCCGCTAGCAGTTCGTGGAACACACCTTCCACGTCGTTCATTATTTCCCATAAAATGCATAGTCCCTCATTGATTATCCCTTACAAATACATATATACAATGTCTTCAGAAAATATTCAGACCCCTTGACATTTTCCACATTTTGTTACATTACAGCCTTACTCTAAAATGTATTAAATTACACACAATGCCCCATAATGACAAAGAGAAAATGAGTAATTAGAAACGTTAGCAAATGCATTCAATATATAAACAGAAACACCTTATTTACATAAGTATTCAGGCCCTTTGCTATGAGACTTGAAATTGAGCTCAGGTGCATCCTGTTTCCATCGATCATCCTTGAGATGTTTCTACAACTTGATTGGAGTCCACCTGTGGTAAATTCAATTGATTGGACATGATTTGGAAAGGCACACACCTGTCTATATAAGGTCCCACCGTTGACAGTGCATATCAGAGCTAAAACCAAGCCATGAGGCAAAGGAATTGTCCTTAAAGTTCCGAGACAGAATTGTGTCGAGGCACAGATCTGGGGAAAAAATGTCTGCAGCATTGAAGGTCCCCAAGAACACAGTAGCCTCCATCATTCTTAAATGGAAGAAGCTTGGAACCATGACTTCTTAGAGCTGGCCGCCCGGCCAAACTGAGCAATCGGGGGAGAGAAGGGCCTTGGTCAGGGAGGTGAAAATGGGAGAATCTTCCAGAAGGACAATCATTTCTGCAGCACTCCACCAATCAGGCCTTTATGGTGGAGTGGCCAGACGGAAGCCATTAAAAGGCACATGACAGCCAGCTTGGAGGTTGCCAAAAGGCTCCTAAAGACTCTCAGACCATGAGAAACAAGATTCCCTAGTCTGATGAAACCAAGATTGAACTCTTTGGCCTGAATGCCAAGCGTCACGTCTGGAGGAAACCTAGCACCATCCCTAAGGTGAAGCATGGGGGTGGCAGCATCATTCTGTGGAGATGTTTTTCAGTGGCAGGAATTGGGAGAGTAGTCAGGATAGAAGGAAAGATGAATGGAGCAAAGTACAGAGGGATCTTTGATGAAAACCTGCTCCAGAGTGCTCAGGACCTCAGACTGGAGCAACGGTTCACCATCCAACAGGACAACGACCCTAAGCACACAGCCAAGACAATGCAGGATTGGCTTCGGGACAAGTCTCTGAACGTCCTTGAGTGGCCAGCCAGAGCAAGGACTTGGATCCAATCAAACATCTCTGGAGAGACCTGAAAATATGCGGTGCAGCGACGCTCCTCATCAAACCTGACAGAGCTTGAGAGGATCTGCAGAGAAGAATGGGAGAACCTCCACAAAGACAGGTGTGCCAAGCTTGTAGCATCATATCGAAGAAGACTTAAGGCTGTAATCACTGCAAACGGTGCTTAAATATATTACTGAGTAAAGAGTCTGAATACTTATGTAAATGTGTTATTTAATTTTAATTTTTTATTTATTAGAAAACATTTCTAAAAACCTGTTTTTGCTTTGTCATTATGGGGTATTGTGTATAGATTGATGAGGGAAAAAAACAAATGAATCAACTTTAGAGTAAGGCTGTAACGTACCAAAATGTGTAAAAAGTCAAGGGGTCTGAATACTTTCCGAAGGCACTGTATATTAAAGTTCTGGGATATCTGCTACTTTTAGAGATATGATCCAATTTGTAAGCATTGTCAACAGAGTTAAATTTATTCAAAATGATCAACCTCTGCTGGTGATTTGCAGGATGTGCAATGATGCAAGTAAAAGGAGGGCTGTGATTGGGTACATTGCCTATAATGCCAATTTCTCTGTGTAAAGTAACTAGCAGAGATCCCACACTGGAACTTTGACATGTCTATAGAGTATACTGTGTTCAACAATATATTGAAACATTTGGCAAATTAAAATGGTTTATTTTCAATATTAATATTTTTTCATATTCATAAATAAATGTATGAATGTTTTTATTGAAATAAAACTATGACTCATATTATAGAGCAAGGATTAAAGCGTCATATGACCCCATATTTTGCTTTGTAGCACCTACAGATGAAACATTATGGAGTCTTAAAGTCAAATGTTCCAACTTCAATTAATTATTTCTCAATTAAGCTTTATGATACAAATGTCAGATAGATGTCAACTATCCTTCCTCCAAAGGACCCTTCTAATCGATGAAATTCCATGCAAATCCCACAAAAATGTGTCTAGTTTGTGAGGAATCGAACAAACGCAGATGCTTTAGCAAGATATTACACATTCATCAGTAGGGCTGTGATGGTACCAGTATCACAATATTTTTTCCATGGCAAAATTGAAAACATGAAGCAGAGCAAACTTTTGGTCAAATGTAGTGTGCTTTAAGCTTGGAAAATAGATACATGTGAATCTGGATGACAACCTAAAGATATTTGTTTCCCGCATTAGGTTGCGCAAGGGGGTTGAAGGGTGGGGAAAAACACTGTCTTGCTATCGCCAAAAATATCTCTCAAAAACAGTGGAAGAAGCCAATGTAAACCAAACAAAAAGCAAAGATTTTTTTGCCACTGCTGATGGTGCCATTAGACTAATGAATGACAAGGGGGTGTGAGGTTTGCATTCATGAGGTTTCTTCATCAGTCTTTAAAAATGGGTTAAACCAAATCAATCAACCTACAGGTGGTACCTTTAGTTAAACCCTGATAAGTACCATTACTGCAGGCCATCTATTTCTAAACCTCACCTGCCAAATTAATTACATCATTAAAGTCACATAAAGAAACAATGAACAACATAATTATTTATGAGTGACAAACTGCCATAATATT
The DNA here is from genome assembly GCF_002021735.2 of Oncorhynchus kisutch. Classification (NCBI taxonomy): domain Eukaryota; kingdom Metazoa; phylum Chordata; class Actinopteri; order Salmoniformes; family Salmonidae; genus Oncorhynchus; species Oncorhynchus kisutch. The sequence continues at coordinate 46,662,862 of NC_034175.2, read as the reverse complement.
ATGGGGTGGTTGGGTTGGTTAGTCTACGTGGCTGCAGGTTATATGAATCAGATGGTCCCTTGTGTGCTGCCCTAATTTGACTCATACTTTTACCCATACCTCCTGTCAGCATTCTCAACTTCAGAGAGGCAGCGAGAGAGAGAGGTAGCGAGAGAGAGAGAGAGAAGCAGAGAGAGAGAGAGAAGCAGAGAGAGAGAAGCAGAGAGAGAGAGAGAAGCAGAGAGAGAGAGAGAGAGAGAGAAAGAGAGAGAGAGAGAAAGAGAGAGCGTGAGGCTGCAAGAGAGGCAGAGCGAGAGCGGCAGAGAGGGAGAGAGAGACAGAGAGGCAGAGAGAGAAAGAGAGATGCAGAGAGAGGGCGAGAGAGAGACAGAGCGAGGCAGAGAGAAAGATAGGGTGCAATCAGCAGAGGATAGGCTGATTTTAGTGCAACTTGCCCACATACGTAGGCCCTGGCATAGACACACCACAGCATGAATATAAACACTACATCTGTTATAAATTTTACCTCTGCTGCTCCAAGGAGCCTACCATCACCATGCGTTGGTGGCAGGTAACGCAACTGCAGCACCAGTCAGTGTATGCGGATTAGCCTATCATATTCTGAAACAGTGCTGAGGCCATGACAGAACAACCGGAATGCCCTTTCTCTTAAATCCCTACAGGGGAAATGCACTATGAATCTATCATCCACACCACTCCTTCTATCCAGTGATTTGGTTCCTACTGTGTTCAGGCCCCCCAGGGGAGGGCTGGTGCAAATGGTTTTATTACAGACTACGCCTGTCTTTTACATCCAGGTCAGATACATGTGCTCATAATCCTCATCTAAGGTGTAACATGTCATTAAATACATCATGCAAAAACACAAAAGCAATCAATATGTTCAATGAAATGTAAATTAATGGGCTTTGGTAATTAAATACAGTTAATCGGCATGGGCGGTATGGAGATTTTCATACCGTTCTTCTGCCATCCCCGGATTTACGGTATCACTGACATCGCACACAAGGATGCGCTAAAAACACACAAAAAATCCTATTGGGCCTCTATTACTAAAATGCTAATAAGATTAGCACAAGTAATAGCAAAATCCCAAAGATACTGTTAGCTAAATGCTAACAAGCGAAAACTAACATGAAATAATTGCTAAGATAGGCAAATCCATCTCCTAAAGTTATACAAGCATATCTAGTAGCTACGAATGTCATTTTCGGTGAGTGTGGACATTTACAAGCAAAAGTGAATGAGAGAAATTGTGCAAATGAACAAAGTTTTGAACACCGAGAAGAGGGGAGCAGAGGGGAGAAGAACGGAGGAAAAAAACTCTAGTAGGAAGCACAGGGAAAAATGGCAGCTGTGCCTTTAACAGAGCTCTCTTGACTTCTAAAACATGGCAGAAAGCAGTTATAAGATATCTGACGGCAAACATTTAGTTGTAAATTGCATACAAGTGTAACTTCATTACCTCCACACAACAGACACTTTCCAATAGAACGCTATGGACTCACCAGCTCATGCTTCTCTTATTGTGCTCTTTAAAACGAACATGTGACTGGCTCAACTGTTCTGGGGCACTATAGTAAGCTTAATAATGTAAAATATTTGTGACAGGTGAAATTAAGAACGCAATCTGCTTTATTGCCTAATGTATTGCACCAGTTGACTGCATGTATTAACTTACAAGATTGCTACAAATATTCACATTTATTGAAAAACTCCTGTGGGTTTTTCAAAATACAGTATACCGCCCAACAGTAGTACAGTATATCTGTCCTACCATGCAAGTGCAAGAAAAGAAGAGACAGGCTGCATAATTAAAATAATCCCAGAATGTGTGCTTCTTGAATTGGCACTTAATTCTCCACTCTACTGCAAAGTCTAGACTACTCTCTGTTATCAGACAATCTGCTGAACTTGAAAATTGAAAAATGGCTCTACAGTTTTCATTGCTTTGGTGTGAAGTTGAGAATTAGTGTGGAACTCAAGTGGACCAACTGAAATAGGGAAGGGAGGTGACCTTTCTTTCAAGTTTCAACGGGAAAGAGTTCCCAAGTAAAACAATGCCTACAAAGGACATTGTGTATTGTGTAATAGCCATTGTGTAATCAGCCATCTACATCAAAACCACTGTCATTTGCTAACTGCCTCTACTTTTTCAAGATAATGTATTCAGCTATAAAGATATTCTCAATATATCATCATCCTCCACACAGGATATGGACTCAGACACCAAGGTGATGTGATTAATGTTCAATGTAGAGTCGTCCCTCTGTAGGAGAGTACGGGCACTGTTGTCTCCCTATAGACAGTGGCATTGCATTCCTGACTGACTGTGCACATTGTACTCCAGATCTGATTAAAGTAGGAAGTTGATACATTTACTAGCATGATTAATTACATTGAAATGTTTACTGACACCAGATGGACCGAGCAGTCCTATGATGAGTTTTCACTGGTGTGTACCGCGTTTGTAAAATCAGATGTTGGAACCGGTTCAGGGAAAAGAACCGAAAACCTGAAAATAATGTAATTTGACAGGGAACAGAATCAGAACCGCAAACGAAAGTGATCTTTAATGTTGCGAAACAGAAACATTATTTTAAAATCATGGGAACCGGTTAGTAATGTGCTTTTACGTTCCCAACATTTTTCCCGTACCACAAAAAAATATGATGAAACTGGCTCTTATGAGGACTGCCACAGGAAAGGAAGAGTTACCTCTGCTGCATAGGATAAGTTGATTAGAGTTATCAGCCTCAGAAATGGCAGCCCAAATAAATTCTTCACAGAGTTCAAGTAACAGACACATCTCAACATCTACTGTTCAGAGGAGACTGTGGTGAATCAGGTCTTCATGGTCGAATTGCTGCAAAGAAATCACTACTAAAGGACACCAATAAGAAGAAGAGACTTGCTTGGGCCAAGAAACACGAGCAATTGACATTAGAGTGGTGGAAATCTGTTCTTAGGTCTGATGAGTCCAAATGTGAGATTTTTGGTACTATATGCCTACTTATAAATCAACCTTAATTTAGTCAACAAAAATGTTTCAATTTAGCATATTTAAAGAACTGGTTTTGATAAATAAATAGGCTTACAGTAATAACAATGATATACAATAATAATGATTAAACTAATTATCATTCTACCTTAATAGCGAGTTGCACAGTATCCTGCATTTGGCCGCGCCAAAGTTCTTCTCATCTTAGTCCACTACTATATTAAAACTTGTCCACATGGAGGACATTTCTCTTGTAGGCTTTTAATTATAAAAAATTAAAAAATACATTTTACCTCCCTTTTTCTCCCCAATTTTGTGGTATCCAAATGTTTAGTAATTACTATCTTGTCTTATCGCTACAACTCCCGTACGGGCTCGGGAGAGACGAAGGTTGAAAGCCATGCGTCCTCCGAAACACAACCCAACCAAGCCGCACTGCTTCTTAACACAGCGCGCCTCCAACCCGGAAGCCAGGAGGAAACACTGTGCACCTGGCTACCTTGGTTAGCGCGCACTGCTCCCGGCCTGCCACAGGAGTCGCTGGTGCGCGATGAGACAAGGATATCCCTACCGTCCCCCAAAAATAATGGTTCTGTTCAGAACAAAACGATGGGAAATTAATTTAGGATCCAAACCGTTTGTAATAAATATGTCATACAGAATATTTGGTTCTGTGCCGATGTTATTCATTTCAACTCTAGGCTTGAGATACTGCTGACCTGTTTTGGCAATAAAAGTGCACATCAGACATGTGTGGAACAATGCTGGCTTCGCTTGTCATCAGAGCTGTAAAAATGAGTGAGCAATGAGCAACAATTTCAAAATGCTAGTTTGAATATCATGAAAATAGATTATGACTTCCTTTCTGTTGTACTGCAGATCACTTTGAGTAATGACACTGTTCCACACAAGAGGAAGGCTAACTCACTCTATGTAAGACTGGGAAACATTCTCAGAACATTAATCAGTATGTGTACATGAAAAAACAGAGGATGAACACTGACAGTTATCGTCATTACAGTTGTAGTAAATCTGTGTTCACGGCCTAAGATGCACAGACAGTACATGCTAGCACCCTGTGTGAGAGCAGGACTTTGATAGCTGAGAGATTTGGGTTCATGTTCTCTTTGGCGCACAGTACAGAGGAACTGAGGAGGTTCTTGCCTCTGTGTTTGAGGGTTGTTCGTGAACAGGAAGTGCCTGAGGAGCAGCAATAAGGAGGAAATGCCTTTCTGATGAGTGGCATCAAGATCCCCCATGCCTCCCACTGCCTCCCTCCCATCCCTCCAATACCTTAATTTCAACTGTGACTCAGCTTGACTTGTGCATTGGACTCAGTTATTGTGATTAAACAGAAATTCAAGCACTTTCAAATCAAAACCAATTTTATTTGTCACATACACATGGTTAGCAGATGTTAATGCGAGTGTAGTGAAATGCTTTTGTTTCTTGTTCTGACAATGCATTAATAACCAACGAGTAATCTAACCTAACAACAACTACCTTATACACACAAGTGTAAAGGGATGAAGAATATGTACATAAAGATATGAATGAGTGATGGTACAGAACGGCATAGGCAAGATGCAGTAGATGGTATCGAGTACAGTATATACATATGAGATGAATAATGTAGGGTATGTAAACATTGTATTAAGTGGCATTGTTTAAAGTGGCTAGTGATACATTTTTTACATACATTTTTACATTATTAAAGTGGCTGGAGTTGAGTCAGTATGTTGGCAGCAGCCACTCAATGTAGTGGTGGCTGTTTAACAGTCTGATGGCCTTGAAATATAAGCTTTTTTTCCAGTCTCTTGGTCCCTGCTTTGATGCGCCTGTACTGACCTCACCTTCTGGATGATAGCGGGGTGAACAGGCAGTGGCTCAGGTGGTTGTTGTCCTTGATGATCTTTATGGCCTTCCTGTGACATAGGGTGGTGTAGGTGTCCTGGAGGGCAGGTAGTTTGCCCCCGGTGATGCGTTGTGCAGACCTCACTAACCTCTGGAGAGCCTTACGGTTGTGAGCGGAGCAGTTGCCGTACCAGGCGGTGATACAGCCCGGCAGGATGCTCTCGATTGTGCATCTGTACAAGTTTGAGTGCTTTTGGTGACAAGCCGAATATCTTCAGCCTCCTGAGGCTGCCGCGCCTTCTTCACCACGCTGTCTGTGTGGGTAGACCAAAACAGTTTGTCCGTGATGTGTACGCCGAGGAACTTAAAACTTACTACCCTCTCCACTACTGTCCCATCGATGTGGATAGGGTGGTGCTCCCTCTGCTGTTTCCTGAAGTCCATGACAATCTCCTTTGTTTTGTTGACGTTGAGTGTGAGGTTGTTTTCCTGCCACCACACTCCGAGGGCCCTCTCCTCCTCCCTGTAGGACGTCTCGTCGTTGTTGGTAATCAAGCCTACCACTGTAGTATCGTCTGCAAACTTGATGATTGAGTTGGAGGCGTGCATGGACATGCAGTCGTCGGTGAACAGGGAGTACAGGAGAGGGCTCAGAACGCACCCTTGTGGGGCCCCAGTGTTGAGGATCAGCGGGGTAGAGATGGTGTTATCTACCCTCACCACCTGGGGGCGGCCCATCAGGAAGTCCAGTACCCAGTTGCACAGACCCAGGGTCTCGAGCTTAATGACACATTTGGAGGGTACTATGGTGTTAAATGCTGAGCTGTAGTCGATGAACAGCATTCTCACATCGGTATTCCTCTTGTCCAGGTGGGTTAGGGCAGTGTGCAGTGTGATTGTGTCATCTGTGGACCTGTTGGGGCGGTAAGCAAATTGGAGTGGGTCTAGGGTGTCAGGTAGGGTGGAGGTGATATGGTCCTTGACTAGTCTCTCAAAGCACTTCATGATGACGGAAGTGAGTGCTACGGGGCTGTAGTCGTTTAGCTCAGTTGGGAACAGGAACAATGGTGGCCCTCTTGAAGTATGTGGGAACAGCAGACTGGGATAAGGATTGATTGAATATGTCCGTAAACACACCAGCCAGCTGGTCTGCGCATGCTCTGGGCTTGCAGCCTTGCGAGGGTTAACACGTTTAAATGTTTTACTCACGTCGGCTGCAGTGAAGGAGAGTCCGCAGGTTTTGGTAGCGGGCCGTGTCAGTGGTACTGTATTGTCCTCAAAGCGAGCAAAGAAGTTGTTTAGTCTGTCTGGGAGCAAGACATCCTGGTCCGCGACGGGGCTGGTTTTCTTTTTGTAATCCGTGATTAATTGTAGACCCCGCCACATACCTCTTGTGTCTGAGCCGTTGAATTGTGACTCTACTTTGTCTCAAAACCAATGGAATATGGCAATTAAATGGATACAGTACTATAAACTAAATTCACGGGAATATGGTGGAATTTATTTTTGTAAACCATTTTACTACCTTTGAGGCCTGAATACCTGTGGCTACCACTGAGCCTCAAATGTACTAAAAGCATGCACTAAATAATAGGTGTAAACGTTTCAGTATGTGTCTAGACTCCTCTGTGTCGTAAGTTTTATAACCAGCCTGTGGTCCTTATAGTCTGCAGAAAAATAGAACTCTAACATAATACAGACATACACTCTTCATGGTACCATGTGGGGCTATATTGACCATTGGCAAGTCTTTAAAAGATAATGTCATCCAAGACATGTTGATGAGAACCATAACAGACACCTCACTGTCTACATTGACTGATGTTGTCTGCGAGCTCTGACAGCTTCAGTATCTGGATTCTTCAGGGACATCAACTCAGTCTTACATGGTAGAGAAATAGGGGGTAACTAGCCTCCTAGGGTAACTGCCCCCTCCCCACCCCCTCTCTGTAATTCACATTAAGACCACAAGATGGGGCGGCAGGGTAGCCTAGTGGTTAGAGTGTTGGACAAGTTCAAACCCCCGAGCTGACAAGGTACAAATCTGTCATTCTGCCCCTGAACAGGCAGTTAATCCACTGTTCCTAGGCCGTCATTGAAAATAAGAATTTGTTCTTAACTGACTTGCCTAGTTAAATAAAGGTAAAATAAAAAAAGATGTGACCAAATTGTTTTCCCAACACTTTCCCACTGCTCTTGCGCAACATTTTTTTTTGTCTGTGTCACCACAAATTGTGTCGTTACTTCAACAAAACGATTTTGTGGCAAGTTGATCAATTTTTGGGACATTTTCAAAATGTTGTAGATATATTCCAATGACGTATCTATAATTGTTTTTTTTAAATATACAAGTGGGAAGGCCTTAAGATAAATAATCCACCGGTTTAGAGAGAGGGGGTAACTGGCCCCTGGGGGTTAGTTTCCCTTTTATGGTTATGAATGTGTTTCAGGTAGAAACACTGTCATTTAGACAATGCCTAGCCCAGTTAAGCTAGTTTATGCTAACTTGCTAGCTAGCAACTTCACTAGCAATAAATGCTAGCCAGCTAACTAGTTAGCATAAGCTGCTAGAAGTGCTAGCTAGCAACCTTACCACCAGATTGTCTGAGGTAAAATACATGAAAAAATATAACGTAACTTAATAGCAATTGTAAATGTTTCCACTAGTGACTGATAGCTTTACAGTTAATGTTACTTTATAGCATTTTAGCTATTTGCATAACATGTTATGTCATATAACTAGATAGATAGCTACATTTTTAAGAGAGAGCTTTTCAATTGTCATCTCTCAAAGGTGGGGACTGGATTAGGCGTGAGCAGTGCAAGAGGTGGGCTCATGAGTTGTACTCCAATTTTACTGGGGATAGCTTTATTTGTGACCTATGTACAAATTAGTATTGTGCAATAGCAGAGCACCAGAGAATTGTCACAATGTTACACTGAAATCATTAGTTAAGTTATTTTTATAAAATGTTATATTCCAATGTTATTTCATACTATTAGTTATATTCAATTCCAATTCTATATTCCAATGAATATTTTTTTGGGGGAACTAAAAACAACCATTGAAAACCTTTTGCTCCTGAATGTAATTTTAAAAGACTACTGGGAGTTACCTCGGTGCTTTAAAAAAAACACCCTTTTCTAAAAAACAGAATTTAATGAAATAACTAAAAAAGTGTAGCCATTTATTTCCCTTTAGCATTTATTCGCCTAAGCATCACCTTCATACACATAGAAGTCGACCGATTATGATTTTTCAACGCCGATACCGATACGATTATTGGAGGACAAAAAAAAGCCGATACCGATTAAATCGGACAATTTTTAAAATGTATTTGTAATAATGACAATTACAACAATACTGAATGAACACTTATTTTAACTTAATATAATACATCAATAAAATGAATTTAGCCTCAAATAAATAATGAAACATGTTCAATTTGGTTTAAATAATGCAAAAACAAAGTGTTGGAGAAGAAAGTAAAAGTGCAATATGTGCCATGTAAGAAAGCTAACGTTTTAAGTTCCTCGCTCAGAACATGAGAACATATGAAAGCTAGTGGTTCCTTTTAACATAAGTTTTCAATATTCCCAGGCAAGAAGTTTTAGGTTGTAGTTATTATAGGACTATTTCTCTCTATACCATTTTTTATTTCATATACCTTTGACTATTGGATGTTCTTATAGGCACTTTAGTATTGCCAGTGTAACAGTATAGCTTGTGTACCTCTCCTCGCTCCTACCTGGGCTCGAACTAGGAACACAACGACAACAGCCACCCTCGAAGCAGCGTTACCCATGCAGAGCAAGGGGAACAACTACTCCAAGTCTCAGAGCGAGTGACGTTTGAAACGATATTAGCGCCCACCCCGCTAACTAGCTAGCCATTTCACATCACATCGTTACACCAGCCTAATGTCGTGAGTTGATAGGCTTGAAGTCATAAACAACAGAGCTGCTGGCAAAACGCACGGAAGTGCTGTTTGAATGAATGCTTATGAGCCTGCTGGTGCCTACCATTGCTCAGTCAGACTGCTCTATCAAATCGCAGACTTAATTATAACATAATAACACACAGAAATGCGAGCCTTAGGTCATTAATATGGTAGAATCCGGAAACTATCATCTCGAAAACAAGACGTTTAGTCTTTCCGTGAAATACGGAACCGTTCCGTATTTTATCTAACGGGTGGCAACCATCAGTCTAAATATTCCTGTTACATTGCACAACCTTCAATGTTATGGTCATAATTACTTAAAATTCTGGCAAATTAGTTAGCAATTAGCGTCCAATGAACGCAAGAGAAGTGACACAATTTCACCTGGTTAATATTGCCTGCTAACCTGGATTTCTTTTAGCTAAATTTGCAGGTTTAAAAATATATACTTCTGTGTATTGATTTTAAGAAAGGCATTGGTGTTTATGGTTAGGTACACGTTGGAGCAACGACAGTCCTTTTTCACGAATGCGCACTGCATCGATTATATGCAACGCAGGATACGGTAGATAAACTAGTAGTATCATCAACCATCTGTAGTTATAACTATTTATTATGATTGATTAAGTTTAATGCTAGCTAGCAACTTACCTTGGCTTCCTACTGCATTCGCGTAACATGCAGGCTCCTCGTGAGGCAAGTGGTTCGAGCATTGGACTATTTAACCGTAATGTTGCAAGATTGAATCCCTGAGCTGACAAGGTAAAAATCTGTTGTTCTGCCCCTGAACAAGGCAGTTAACCCACCGTTCCTAGGCCGTCATTGAAATTAAGAATGTGTTCTTAACTGACTTGCCTAGTTAAATAAAGATTAAATAAAGGTGTAAAAAAATATTTAAAAATCGGCAAAATCGGCATCCAAAATTACAGATTTCCGATTGTTATGAAAACTTGAAATCGTCCCTAATTAATCGGCCATTCCAATTAATTGGTCGACCTCTACTGATCTACATAGCATTTATTTTCTACAAACGTTGCTTTTTTGTGTCAGCAATTAGACATTGTTCTTAGAGGGGGCTAGTTACCCCTTTAGTACCCTACTGAGATAATCTTACAGACAGTGAAGAGATTTTACTTGGTTGGTAAACATTTGACTAATAGCCAAACATCTATCTGCATGCAATCACCTGTCTTGCAAATCAGACAATGGTAATACAATTTACAGATTGCAGATTCTAAAACTGGCATTATTCCTTAAATGGTTGTGGAAAACTGAGGGAAAATGTTTCCTGCTAGCTTTGGCTATCCCTCTCCACTTCATTCAATCCAATTGCAAGCTTTGAATATAAACACATCATTGTACATTTGTGCAAGGGAAGAAGTGAAAAGGAATGGCAAGAATGTCTGGACTCAAAGAGATACCATGCCTTAAACATGTAAAGAGGAGAAGACGGGGAAAACATATATTTTTTTCAATAACAAGGTCAGGGTTAGAGGGTGTGTTCCCACTGTCATTTCAGGCAATTTAATCAGACATTTCAGTGGACTTCTCATCACAACGCCAGTCTTGCCATGCATGGAGTATGACAAATGGTACAGAAACATTGGAATGAAAGGGAAAATGTACCCTCTGGTTTCTCTTCATAATCTCACTTTCAACAACCTGCTCTGCATGTTCCAGGTTGATAACACTCTGGTTGTGCACAAAGACCCAGAATTTCAGAGGCTATACAAATAAAGCGGAGAGAAAAGTTCTCCAGTTAATATAGTTTATGGAGATGGGCATTCAAAATATTGGAACAAATAAAAAACACAAGCTACAGGGAAGGTCTGCTCCCTCTTCGGCAATCAATGTTGATTAAAACGGTTCAACACTTGGGAGAACACGGCCACTTAAAACCAACGATACAGAATGAGCCAACCTAACCTCTAGCATGAGTCACACCTGGTAATAATTGGCTATGATCCAATGAGTCAGAGAGTGCCAGGCTGCCTTGGGGCCAACGCAGCTGCACTGTCTCATGCCAATTGTGCCAGTGTGCCCGCTATGTTGTAATGCATGCATGTAACTAACCAACTGGACTCTCGGTTCAGCACTATCGTAAACCAAGAGACTGTGGCATGTTCTCACTGTGGGAGCATCTTATCTGGAATCACATGCACATTCATTCACACAATGAACTCCATTTAAATCGAGTTGTCACTCAAGAGCGAGCTAAGAGAAGGAAAAATAAGTTATGCTTGGGCAGAGACTTTGGCATTAAACAGATGACCTGAACAGAACATCAGAAAGTAGGCTGAAGATGGGAGATGGAGATAAGTTCCATCCGTCAGAAATTAAATGGTATCACCAAATTACAATTTCAAATGTCACACAGAACAAACGTCCTCATCTACTCATTATTGGTTGCACTATGTTGCCATTGATATCGTGTATCAATCAGTGGCGGTCAGTGCCATTTAAGATTAGGGAGGACGATTTTGTTAATGAGCATGACCTGATTTCCATTACAGTCTTTCATATTCCCAGTGGCGTGTATTCATGGATGCCAAGGGAAGCCAGGCTATCCCAAATAATTGACCAAGCAAAAATAAACATATAAAATAATGTATCTTTCGTCTCTCTGGGTTTCATAATTTTCCTTAAATTCGCAGAGGCTGAATGTACGTCACCAGAGAAAGCATCCAAGCGAGTGAAACAGAACCCCTCTGTCTCTGTAGGCCATCTATGTGATGCTGTCTGGTCCAAAAGTGTATGACATTGTTGCCGACCGTAGCATTGAATGCAAGGGAAGCCAGCAAGCATCTGGTCTCTCTTGTTAAAAAAAAGTATAAAACAAATAGCCAATCAGCGTTGAGCTAAACTGAGTGAAATCAACTGTGAATGGTCCTGGCGCACCAAAAAAGTGTCAAGGGAATCCAGTTTGGATTTGGCATCACTCCTATCAAATCGCATTGAGAACATACGTCATTGACAGAAACAACTTGAATTGTTGCATCTCATTGTGTTGTTGTCCTCCGGGGGCTAGCTAGCTAACTAAAATGGTCCCTTTCCTAAATTAGCCATGGATGGAGATGGGGATTTGGACTTGTGGTTTTACTTAATTCTCCATACTGGCCAATGATTATAGTGGCGATTCTGATCCAACCATTAATTCATATATTGTGCCCCTGGCCTAAGAGGATGGAAGTTCAATATGTAGCTAAATGTAGAAAGGAAGTTAGGCTAGTGAGCAAGCATTTTAGCCAGGTAGGCTAGGACAAAACAAAATAAAAGCATGTACTCTATGACAGAGTGATAGACCTTTTCATCAAAATGAAAGAGGATGGCATTGGCATTTCTCTACAAGTGGGGTGAGTCAACATGTTTTTTCTACTTGCTTGAATGTGCACACATATACTGTAAATCAGAACCATGGAGAGCCACGTCAGATTTAGCTTATGTTGATTGGACTAAATAGCTTTTGGTACATCACTGTGTTAGACAAAGCATTGGTGATTTGATGATGTTGAAATGTTGAAGTTGAAATGGTGCTGGAAAAATTTAAACAGTTCCTGTTTTCTTTCAAATCAAATCAAAGTTTATTTGTCACGTGCAGTGAAATGCTTACTTACAGGCTCTAACCAATAGTGCAAAAAAGGTATTTGGTAAACAATAGGTAGGTAAAGAAATAAAACAACAGTAAAAAGACACTATATACAGTAGCGAGGCTATAAAAGTAGCGAGGTTACATACAGACACCGGTTAGTCAGGCTGATTGATGTAGTATGTACATGTAGATATGGTTAAAGTGACTATGTATAGATGAACAGAGAGTAGCAGTAAAGTAAAAGAGGAGTTGGCGGGTGGTGGGACACAATGCAGATAACCCGGTTAGCCACCGTGCGGGGGCACTGGCTGGTCGGCCCAATTGAGGTAGTATGTACATGAATGTATAGTTAGTGATTATGCATAAATGATAAACAGAGAGTAGCAGCAGCAGCGTAAAAAGAGAGGTTGGAGGGGGAACACAATGCAAATAGTCCGGGTAGGCATAGGGTAGACTCCTGTTCAGGAGTCTTATAGCTTGGGGGTAAAAACTGTTGAGAAGCATTTTTGTCCTAGACTTGGTACTCCGGTACCGCTTGCCATGTGGTAGTAGAGAGAACAGTCTATGACTGGGGTGGCTGGCGTCTTTGACAATGTTTAGGGCCTTCCTCTGACACCGCCTGGTGTACAGGTCCTGGATGGCAGGCAGCCTAGCTCCAGTGATGTACTGGGCCATACGCACTACCCTCTGTAGTGCCTTGCGGTCAGAGGCCGAGCAGTTGCCTACCAGGCAGTGATGCAACCATGCTCTCGATGTTGCAGCTGTAGAGCTTTTGAGGATCTCAGGACCCATGTCAAATCTTCTTAGTTTCCTGAGGGGGAATAGGCTTTGTCGTGCCCTCTTCACGACTGTCTTGGTGTGTTCGGACCATTCTAGTTTGTTGTTGATGTGGACACCAAGGAACTTGAAGCTCTCAACCTGCTCCACTACAGCCCGGTCAATGAGAATGTGGGCGTGCTCTGTCCTCCTTTTCCTATTGTTCACAATAATCTCCTTAGTCTTGGTTACGTTGAGGGATAGGTTGTTATTCTGGCACCACCTGGCCAGGTCTCTGACTTCCTCCCTTATAGGCTGTCTCGTCGTTTTCGGTGATCAGGCCTAGCACTGTTGTGTCATCTGCAAACTTAATGATGGTGTTGAAGTCGTGCCTGGCCATGCAATCGTGGGTGAACAGGGAGTACAGGAGGGGACTGAGCATGCACCCCTGGGGAGCTCCAGTGTTGAGGATCAGCGTGGCAGATGTGTTGCCTACCTACCCTCACCACCTGGGGGCGGCCCGTCAGCAAGTCCAGGATCCAGTTGCTGAGGGAAGTGTTTAGTCCCAGGATCCTTAGCTTCGTGATGAGCTTTGAGGGTACTATGGTGTTGAACGCTGAGCTGTAGTCAATGAATAGCATTTTCACGTAAGTGTTCCTTTTGTCCAGGTTGGAAAGGGCAGTGTGGAGTGAAATAAAGATTGCACCATCTGTGAATCTGTTTGGGCGGTATGCAAATTGGAGTGTGTCTAGGATTTTTTGTTGTTATTCTGTCTCTCACTGTTCAAATAAACATACCATAAAAATTATAGACGGATAATTTCTTTGTCGGTGGGCAAATGTACAAAATCAGCAGAGGATCAAATACTTTTTTCCCTCACTGTAAGACGATCGTCGGAGCCGGCGTAGTATGATTCAAACTTAGCCCTGTATTGACGCTTTGCCTGTTTGATGGTTCGTCGCAGGGCATAGCAGGATTTCTAGTAAGCTTCCGGGAGAGAGTCCCGCACCTTGAAAGCAGCAGCTCTACCCTTTAGTTCAGTGCAAATGTTGCCTGTAACCATGGCTTCTGGTTGGGGTATGTACGTACAGTCACTGTGGAGACGATGTCCTCGATGCACTTATTGATAAAGCCAGTGATTGATGTGGTGTACTTCTCAATGTCATCGGAAGAATCCCGGGAACATGTTCCAGTCTGTGATAGCAAAACAGTCCTGTAGTTTAGCATCTGCTTCATCTGACGACTTGATTATAGACCGAGTAACTGGTGCTTCCTGCTATAATTTTTGCTTGTAAGCAGGAAACAGGAGGATAGAGTTGTGGTTGGATTTCCCTCTGGTTGCACATTTAACATGTTGATGGAAATTTGGTAGAACTGATTTAAGTTTCCCTGCATTAAAGTCTCCGGCCACTAGGAGCACCGCCTCTGGGTGAGTGGTTTCCTGTTGGCTTATTTCCTTATACAGATGACTGAGTGCGGTCTTAGTGCCAGCATCCGTCTGTGGTGGTAAATAAACAGCCACGAAAAGTATAGCTGAAAACTCTCTAGGCAAGTAGTGTGGCCTGCAATTTATCACAATACCGGAGTGTGCTGTTCTATCTTGCCGGTGCAGCGTGTGTCCCGCTAGCTGAATATCCATGTCATCATTCAGCCAAGATTCCATGAAACATAGGGTATTACAGTTTGATGTCCCGTTGGTAGGATATTCGTGATCGTACCTCGTCTAATTTATTGTATTGACGGTAACGGCAGCTTTCCCAGTCGCCTTTGCCGGGTCCTGACCAGGCATCCGGCTCTTTGTCCTCTGTACCTGCGTCGCTTCCTCTTGCAAATATCGTGGATGTCAGCCCTGCCGGGTGTTTGGAGGATGTCTTATGCATCTTGTTTGTTGAAGAAGAAAATCTTTGTCTAATCCGAGGTGAGTGATCGCTGTCCTGATATCCAGAAGCAATTTTTTGCCGGAAGATACGGTTGCAGAAACATTATGTACAAAATAAGTTACAAATAAAGCAAGAAAAAAACCCACATAATTGCACAATTGGTTGGGCGCACGTAAAACTGCTGCCATTTCTTCCGGCGCCATTTTAGCTGATCTTCGCGACTTGCGGTAACTCAATGTGATTCTAAATCAATAGTTGTTTAGTGGTTCGACAACATCGGAAACATTAAATTGCTTGACCATGATGTAGGTCATGTAACTGTTTGTTACATGCAATATGCTTTGTGACTTCACTGGACAAAGGCTGCTCTCCAGTTTTGTGACGAAACAAAGGTGTGGTTGAATTTATTCTACCACTGTGTCGTCTAATTGTCTCTGCCATTCTTGACATTTAATCCTAGTAAAAAATCCCTGTTTTACGTCAGTTAGGATCAACCCCTTTATTTTAAGAATGTGAGATGTTAGACTTGGGTCAAATGTTTCGGGTAGCCTTCCACAAGCTTCCCACAATAAGTTGGGTGAATTTTGGCCCAATCCTCCTGACAGAGCTGGTGTAACTGAGACAGGTTTGTAGGCCTCCTTGCACACGCTTTTTCAGTTCTGCCCACAAATTTCCTATAGAATTGAGGTCATGTCTTTGTGATGGCCACTCCAATACCTTGACTTTGTTGTCCTTAAGCCATTTTGCCACAACTTTGGAAGTATACTTGGGGTCATTGTCCATTTGGAAGACCCATTTGCGACCAAGCTTTAACTTCTTGACTGATGTCTTGAGATGTTGCTTCAATATATCCTCGTAATTTTCCTCCCTCATGATGCCAACTATTTGATAAAGTACACCAGTCCCTCCTGCAGCAAAGCACCCCCACAACATGATGCTGCCACCCCGGTGCCTCACGGTTGGGATGGTGTTCTTCGGCTTGCAACCATCCCCCTTTTTCTCCAAACATAACGATGGTCATTATGTCCAAACAGTTCTATTTTTGTTTCATCAGACCAGAGGACATTTCTCCAAAGAATACGATCTTTGACCCCATGTGCAGTTGCAAACCGTAGTCTGTCTGTAAACAATTGTTGGAAAAATGCTTTGTCATGCACAAAGTAGATGTCCTAACCAACTTGCCAAAACTATAGTTTGTTTATTAACAAGACATTTGTGGAGTGGTTGAAAAATGAGTTTTAATGACTCCAACCTAAGTGTATGTAAACTTCCAACTATTATATTAAGTTAAAATAAGTGTTCATTCAGTCATTCAGTATTGTTGTAATTGTCATTATTACAAATAAATTAAAAGAAGTGTATGTCATTAGGGTTTTGAAGCAGACATCCTAAAGGTACATTTTACCTTTATTTAACTAGGCAAGTCAGTTAAGAACAAATTCTTATTTTCAATGACGGCCTAGGAACAGTTGATTAACTGCCTGTTCAGGGGCAGAACGACAGATTTGTACCTTGTCAGCTCGGGGGTTTGAACTTGCAACCTTCCAGTTACTAGTCCAACGCTGTAACCACTAGGCTACCCTGCCGCCCCTCTACCATTGACAATGGCTGCATATCAAGACAATATACAGTTGACATTTCTCCAAAAAGTACCATCTTTGTCCCCATGTTCAGTTGCAAACCGTAGTCTAGCTTTTGTTATGGCAGTTTTGGAGCAGTGGCTTCTTCCTTGCTGTGCGAACTTTCAGGTTACGCCAATATAGGACTCGTTTTACTGTGGATATACAGTTGAAGTCAGAAGTTTACATACACTTAGGTTGGAGTCATTAAAACTTATTTTCAACCACTCCACAAATGTCATTATTTAAGAAATGACTTTGTTTAAAACTGTTCAACTATTGTCTTTCTCTCTCCAAGTCAACTACTCACCACACTTTATGCACTGTAGCGATAGCTAGATTGAGCTTTTCCTTTTAGCAGTAGATTTATTCTCTAATCCTTTGATTGGCTGGACAACATGTCAGTTAATACTGCAAGAGTTTGAATAGATTGGTGGACGTCCTCCGGAACCCGTCATAATTGTTGTGGGTGAGAACCATGAGTCTCCTAGGTTTTGTATTGGGGTGGCAGGTAGGCTTGTGGTTAGAGCGTTGGGCTTGTAACCGAAAGGTTGCTAGGTTGAATCCCCGAGCTGACAAGGTAAAAATCTGTCGTTCTGCCCCTGAACAAGGCAGTTAACCCACTGTTCCTAGGCTGTAATTGAAAATAAGAATTTGTTCTTAACTGGCTTGCCTAATTAAATAAAGGTTAAAAAAATAATGAAGTCAATGTACCCAGAGGAGGAAGCCAATAGCTGTCCTCTGGCTACACCATGGTGCTAGCCCTAGACGAGGCTTCTGGAGGCTTTCATTGCAAAACAGTGTTTTAACCAATTATTTGGTGACATGACGATATTTAGATTTGTTTTATCTAAAAAATATCATTTTAAATGTTTCACAATTTTTTTTCTGAAATTCACTGAGTAGGATGGTCCTCCACTTCCTCCTGTGAGGAGCCTCCATTGATATTAATATGTCTGTCTGCTGACTGATACATGTCTTCAGATATCTGAAGAGCATACAGTACAATACCACAAAAATGTCTGATCTCCATGTCACCCACTAGCGAAGTAAGACACTCTCTCATGCCTCGGCTGACTAAATAGAAAGCGAGACTATGGAGCCTAGTATGACCCCTCTTCTGGCACACACAAACTGTGTGAAATATATTTGAATCCATTACATCTACAGTAGACACTATGTTGTGAATTGGATAGCAACATGAGTTAATGTCACATTTACATTTGACATTTTTGAAACACTTTACTTGACACCCAGTGCCATAACACATTATGACACGGACATAACCATGCCATATCAAATTACATAACCTGTTATAATATGGTCTTACCACTGTCATGACACATACAGTACCAGTCAAAAGTTTGGACATACCTACTCATTCAAGGGTTATTATTTATTTTAACTATTTTCTACATTGTAGAATAGTGAAGACATCAAAACTATGAAATAACACATATGGAATCACGTAGTAACCAAAACAAGTGTTAAAAAAATCGAAATATATTTTAGATTTGAGATTCTTCAAAGTAGACACCCTTTGCCTTGATGACAGCTTTGCACACTCTTGACATTCTCTCAACCAGCCTCACCTGGATTGATATTTCCAACTCATCCCAAACCATTTCAATTGGGAGTACTGTATATTTAGACTTGTTTTGACATATATTGCGTTATTTTATGTCTGGTTATGACACAAGAGTGTCAAAAACCTCCAAACCTACCACACAGGGAAAAACATTCCACTACAACATAACAAACATACTGTTGACATCTGGCTATCTAACATTTTTTTATTAACCATATTAAATTATCATTGTAATTGCGCACACAGTGATGTCAGACATGCACCTACCCAATGCTCTTTTGTTGATGATTAAATATGAATGATGAATGTAGGAGCAGATTTCAGGAGCAGGACAAGACACCCTCTTTTAGATTGATGACTGATATAAGGGCATGTACGTGATAGGCCTATCTGGCTTATATGATTATGATGGTCATAAGTCTTCCTGACAGTGTCATAAGGTGTATTTTATACAAGCTATTTAAAATAGAGGTTGACCGATTAATCGGAATGGCCGATTAATTAGGGACGATTTCAAGTTTTCATAACAATCGACCAAATCGGTGTCCGAAAATTCAGTTTTTTACACCTTTATTTAATCTTTATTTAACTAGGCAAGTCAGTTAAGAACACCTTCTTATTTTCAATGACGGCCTAGGAACGGTGGGTTAACTGCCTCATTCAGGGGCAGAACGACAGATTTTCATCTTGTCAGCTCGGGGGATTCAATCTTGCAACGTTACAGTTAACTAGTCCAACGCTATAACCACCTGCCTCTCGTTGCACTCCACAAGGGGCCTGCCTGTAACGCGAATGCAGTAAGCCAAGGTAAGTTGCTAGCTAGCATTAAACTTTTCTTATAAAAAACAATCAATCAATCAATCATAATCACTAGTTAACTACACATGGTTGATGATATTACTAGTTTAACTAGTGTGTGACTGAGCATACAAGCATACAAGTATCTGATTGAGCGGTGGTAGGCAGGAGCAGGCTCGTAAGCATTCATTCAAACAGCACTTTTGTGCGTTTTGCCAGCAGCTCGTCGTTGTGCGTCAAGCACTGCGCTGTTTATGACTTCAAGCCTCACAACTCCCGAGATGAGGCTGGTGTAACGAAGTGAAATGGCTAGCTAGTTAGCAGGGTGCACGCTAATAGCGTTTCAAACGTCACTCTCTCTGAGACTTGGAGTAGTTGTTCCCCTTGCTCTGCATGGGTAACGCTGCTTCGAGGGTGGCTGTTGTCATTGTGTTCCTGGTTCGAGCCCAGGTAGGAGCGAGGAGAGGGACGGAAGCTATACTGTTACACTGGCAATACTAAAGTGCCTATAAGAACATCCAATAGTCAAAGGTTAACTTCTTGGATATAGGGGGCACTCTTTTAATTTATGGATTAAAAAAACGTTCCCGTTTTAAACAAGATATTTTGTCACGAAAAGATGCTCGACTATGCATATAATTGACAGCTTTGGAAAGAAAACACTCTGACGTTTCCAAAACTGCAAAGATATTGTCTGTGAGTGCCACAGAACTAATGCTACAGGCGACACCAAGATGACATTTCATACAGGAAGTGCCCCAGATTTTGAATGCGCTGTGTTCCAATGTCTCCTTATATGGCTGTGTATGGGTCACGAATGAGCTTAGACTTTCTGTCGTTTCCCCAAGGTGTCGACAGCATTGTGACGTATTTGTAGGCAAATCATTGGAAGATTGACCTTAAGAGACTACATCTACCAGGTGGCCGCTTGGTGTCCTCCGTTGCAATTATTGCGTAATCTCCAGCTGCGTGTATTTTTCGTTTGCTTCGAGGAGAAACACAGCTGCCACGAATGATTTATCATCGAATAGATATGTGAAAAACACCGTGAGGATTGATTCTAAACAACGTTTGCCATGTTTCTGTCGATATTATGGAGTTAATTTGGTAAAAAGTTTGGCGTTGTAGAGACTGCATTTTCAGATTTTTTTCTTAGCCAAACATGATGAACAAAACGGAGCGATTTCTCCTACACAAGTAATCTTTTTGGAAAAACTGAACATTTGCTATCTAACTGAGAGTCTCCTCATTGAAAACATCCGAAGTTCTTCAAAGGTAAATTCTTTTATTTGAATGCTTTTCTTGTTTTTGTGAAAATGTTGCCTGCTGAATGCTAGGCTTGATGCTATGCTAGCTATCAATACTCTTACACAAATGCTTGTGTAGCTATGGTTGAAAAGCATATTTTGAAAATCTGAGATGACAGTGTTGTTAACAAAAGGCTAAGCTTGTGAGTGAATATATTTCTTTCATTTCATTTGCGATTTTCATGAATAGTTAACGTTGCGTTATGGTAATGAGCTTGAGGTATATAATTACGCTCCCGGATACGGGATTGCTCGACGCTAGAGGTTAATGAAATACAAATGGTATAGAGGGAAATAGTCCTATAATTCCTATAATAACTACAACCTAAAACTTCTTACCTGGGAATATTGAAGACTCATGCTAAAAGGAACCACAAGCTTTCATATGTTCTCATGTTCTGAGCAAGGAAATTAAGCTTTCTTTACCTTAAGTTAGCTTTCTTACATGGCACATATTGCACTTTTACTTTCTTCTCCAACATGGCACATATTGCACTTTTACTTTCTTCTCCAACACTTTGTTTTTGCATTATTTAAACCAAATTGAACATGTTTCATTATTTATTTGAGGCTAAATGTATTTTATTGATGTATTATATTAAGTTAAAATAAGTGTTCATTCAGTACTGTTGCAATTGTCATTATTACAAATAAATAAAATAAATCCCAAAAAATTGGCCGATTAATCGGTATCGGCCTTTTGGTCCTCCAATAATCGGGTATCGGTACTGAAAAATCATAATCGGACGACCTCTAATTTAAAATACGATGAAAAAAAACATGGCTGTAAATAATTCATTACAACAATAAAGGATTTAAGAAAAACTTTCAAACTAAAGAAAAGTTATTTGCCGCGAAAAATATAATTTGTCTTACCAGCAACAAATTAACGCAATATATGTCACAAAAGGTCTAAATACATAACAGTCATGACATATTATGACTGTCATAATGTGTTATGACACTGGGTATCAAGTAAAGTGTTACCAGCATAATAATTTAGCAGATTTACAGTCATGTTTTTCCAGCAGTGAGTGCATACATTTTCATACTGGTCACCTGTGGGACTTGAACACACAACCCTGGCATTATAAGGGCTCTGCTCTACAAACTGAGTCACACAGGACCCGTTGCACAAAGTTTTAAGTTATTTATCTATAAATGGTAATTTGAAGAAACAGCTGTGCAAAGTAGTTTTGTAGAGATTTTGCTCCAATTATAAAGCTTGAAGGTCACTGACATTATGATGGGAAAAGGCAAGCATTTTAGATTATATGCTGTTCCGCAGGCCTGGCAGATGAATTATGCACACTGATTGTTATTCTCCAAGGTGTCCCTCTAATGCAGATATGTGAAAGTAAACAAATAGAACAGAGGACATACATGACAGCAGTCATCACAGCAGTCAGCAGTCTATTTGCATCAATGGTCCACAGAATTCAGGTTGGTCTCAGGCTATATGTGACATAGTTACGAAAACCCAGGACACTCAAATGTGTATAATATGTTATGTTTGGTATGGTTATATAAGACAGAAGGTTACTTAAGGCAAAAAAACAAATGATGGTGGTTGGTGGGGGTGGATGTTTACTACTTTTTAGCTACTTTACAACTACATAGCATGTTAGCTAACCCTTCCAATAACCTTAACCCAACTCCTAACCCCTATCTCCTAGCCTAGCTAACATTAGCCACCTAGCTAACATTAGCCACAACGAATTGGAATTTGTAACATATCATATGAATTGTAGTTCGTAACACACCACACGAAATGAATGATGAACAACCACAAATGAATACATACCATACCACATACTCATTTGAGTGTCCCATATTTTTGTTTATCATGTTACGCCTACCCTAGCCCAATAATGGACAAAAGGAGCCTAACGTTACTCCTTATAGTCAAAGAACCATACATGTTCTGTTTAGAAGCGAACAGCCAAATACTCCATCTAAACGTGAATCGATTCTCAATTGCTGTACGGTTCTAGAAACATAAAGCCCTCTACTTTCATCCCCTCAGCAGCCTCCGCTGCTGTGCACTGTTTTAACCCGTTTGTAACACAGATGCAGCGGCAGTATTTTTCAGTGACAACACGTTTGTGGCGGCAGTCTTCCGTATACACACGTGTTAGGAGACGCAGATAGCTAATTTGCACAGATAGTCAACTCTGTCTTCCGTCTGTTTTCCATTAACAAGCGCCGTAACATGGAAATATGGCTGTGTGGGAACCCTATAAAAAGGTGTGTAGTAATTTAACCTTTTTTCATTTTTTATTATTTCTTGCTGATATGGAAGATAAATTCCTTACGTTTCCAAAACCATTCCGACAGTGTCAGGGCTCTTAAAACTCCCCCGACCAGAAGACACTATCGTCAATAGTCACTAAAGGTTATTTCCATCTACGAATGGGCAACATCTACCCCAGTTTGCAGAATCACACCATACCTTGTTTAGAAGCACAGTAAGAGCCAATTTATGCTTGAGTCGAAATGTGGTCGGAGGCACCATATGGATATTTGAAGCAAGGCACGGCCAAATTGAGCTCTGTAACACATGGCTGTGAGCCTCTCAATTTTTATAACAATGCAGGGGGCTCCATATAGCTCCGCAGTGAAATGATTGGTTGACAAGGTATGGTGTGATTCTGCAAACTGGGGTAGATGTTGCCCATTCGTAGATGGAAATAACCTTTAGTGACTATTGACGATAGTGTCTTCTGGTCGGGGGATGAACACAAACTAATTTCCATGACAACTTCCTTCACAACAGCACTGCGCTGCTCGGCGAAGGTCAAGAAGTATGAATGCCCTGACTCCTGCAGAGGTCATATCACCGTAAATGCGATCAATGCAGACGTCCGATTGAACATGTAGCACCTTTAATTGTAGCCTTGCTCAGTGAAGAGAGAGCAAAAGACAAGAGGTGCAAAGTGCTTAAGTAAAAAAAAACTTGAAAGTACTACTTAAGTAGTTTACTATTTATATTTGTGACAACTTTTACTTCACTACATTCCTAAAGAAAATATTATACTTTTCACTACATTTTCCCTGACACCCAAAAGTACTTATTACATTTTGAATGCTTAGCAGGACAGGAAAATGGACTAATTCACACACTTACAGTGCATTCAGAAAGTATTCAGACCCCTTGACCTGATCATCAAGGACAACAACCACCCGAGCCACTGCCTGTTCACCTTGCTATCATCCAGAAGGCGAGGTCAGTACAGGTGCATCAAAGCTGGGACTGAGAGACTGAAAAACAGCTCCTATCTCAAGGCCATCAGACTGTTAAACAGCCATGAGGCTGATGCCAACATATAGACTCAAATCTCTGGCCACTTTAATAAATGGATTTAATAAAAGGTATCACAAGTCACTAGTAAATAACACCACTTTAATTTTGTTTACATATCCTACATTACTCACCTCATATGTATATAGTGTATTCTATACCATCTACTGCATCTTGCCTATGTCGCACGGCCATCACTCATCCATATATTTATATGTACATATTCTTATTAATCCCTTTACATTTGTGTGTATAAGGTTGTCGTTGTGAATTTGTTAGATTACTTCACTGTCAGAACTAGAAGCATAAGCATTTCCCTACACTCGCATTAACATCTGCTAACCATGTGTATGTGACCAATAAAATTTGATTTGACCAAGAACCCGATGATCAATCCGACAGAGCTCCAGAGTTCCTCCGTGGAGAAAGACAATCATCTCTGCATTGTCCAGAAAGACAACCATCTCTGCAGCACTCCACCAATCAGGCATCCACCAATCAGTAAAAGGCACATGACTGCCCGCTTGGAGTTTGCCAAAATCAAATTAAATTGTATTGGTCACATGCACCGAATACAATAGGTGTAGACCTTAGAGTGAAATCCTTACTTACAAGCACTTAACCATCAATGCAGTTAATATTTTCTGAACTATTTTCTTAACTAAATAAACAAAAGTAAAAAATAATACCACAATAAAATAACATCAGGATATATACAGGAGTACTGGTACCAAGTCAATGTGCAGGGGTACATGTTAGTCGAGGTAATTTGTACATGTAGGTAGGGGTAAAGTGACTATGCATAGATAATAAACAGTGAGTAGCAGCAATGTTAAAACAAATTGGGAGGGGGGGTCAATTCAAATAGTCCGGGTGGCCATTTCATTAATTGTTCAGCAGTCTTATGGCTTGGGGGTAGAAGCTGTTAAGGAGCCTTTTGGACCTAGACTTGGCGCTCCGGTACCGCTTGCCCCAATGATGTACTGGGCTGTACGCACCACCCTCTGTAGCACCGTACGATCGGATGCCGAGCAGTTGCCATACCAGGCGGTGATGCAACCAGTCACAATGTTCTTGATTGTGCAGCTCTAGAAATGTTTGAGTATCTGAGGACCAATGTCAAATCCTTTCAGTCTCGAGGAGGAAAAGGCATTGTCGTGCCCTTTTCATGATTTTCTTGGTGTGTTTGGACCATGATAGTTTGTTAGTTTGTTGATGATGTGGACACCAAGGAACTTGAAACTCTCGACCCGCTTCACTACAGCCACAACGATGTGAATGAGGGCATGTTCGGTCCTCCTTTTCCTGTAGTCCACGATCATCTCCTTTGTCTTGCTCACGTTGAGGGAGAAGTTGTTGTCCTGGCACCACACTGCCAGGTCTCTGACCTCCCCCATATAGGCTGTCTCATCGTTGTCAGTGATCAGGCCTACCACTGTTGTGTTGTCAGCAAACTTAATGATGGTATTGGAGTCGTGCTTGGTCACGCAGTCGTGGGTGAACAGGGAGTACAGGAGGGGACTAAGTACGCATCCCAGAGGGGACCCTGTGTTGAGCATCAACGTGGCAAATGTGTTGTTGCCTACCCTTACCACCTGGGGGCGGCCAGTCAGGAAGTTCCGGATCCAGTTGCAGAGGGAGGTGTTTAGTCCCAGGGTCCTTAGCTTAGTGATGAGCTTTGTGGGCACTATGGTGTTGAACGCTGAGCTGTAGTCAATGAACAGCAATCTCACATAGGTGTTCCTTTCGTCCAGGGGGGAAAAGGCAGTGTGGAGTGCAGTAGAGATTGCGTAGACAAAAAGCACATGAAGGACTCTCAAACCATGAGAAACAAGAGACTCTGGTCTGATGAAACCAAGATTGAACTCTTTGGCCTGAATGCCAATTGTCACCTGGCACCATCCCTATTGTGAAGCATGGTGGTGGCAGCATCATGCTGTGGGGATGTTTTTCAGCAGCAGGGACTGCGAGACTAGTCAAGATCGAGGGAAAGATGAACGGAGCGAAGTACAGAGAGATCCTTGATGAAAACCTGCTCCAGAACGCTCAGGACCTCAGACTGGGGCGAAGGTTCTCCTTCCAACAGGACAACGACCCTAAGCACACAGCTAAAACAACACAGGTGGCTTTGGGACAAGTCTCTGAAGGTCCTTGAGTGGCCCAGCCAGAGCCTGGACTTGAACCCGATCTAACATCTCTGGAGAGAGCTGAAAATAGCTGTGCAGCGACACTCCCTATCCAACCTGACAGAGCTTGAGAGGATCTGCAGAGGTGTGCCAATCGCTGCCAAAGGTGCTTCACAACGTCCAGAGTAAATGGTCTGAATACTTATGTAAATGTGATATATGTTTATTTTTATACATTTGCATACATAAAAAAAAACGGTTTGCTTTGTCATTATGAGGTATTGTGTGTAGATTGATGAGGGGAGGAAAGTATTTAATCCATTTTAGAATAAGGCTGTAACGTAACAAAATGGGGAAAAGGTCAAGGGGTCTGAATACTTTCCGAAAGCACTATATCAAGAGAACATCCCTGGTCATCCCTACTGCCTCTGGCGGACTCACTAAACACAAGCTTCTTTTTAAATTATGTCTGAGAGTTGGAGTGTGCCCCTGGCTATCCGTAAATATTAATAAATATATTGTTATATTGTGCCACCTGTTTAGCTTAATATAAGGAATTGGAAACGATGTACACTTCTACTTTTAATCCTTAAGTATATTCAAAACGAAATACTTTTAGACTTTTACTCAAGTAGTATTTTACTGGGTTACTTTTACTTTAGTCTTTTTCTATTAATTAAGGTATCTTTACTTTTACTCAAGTATGACAATTGGGTACTTTTTCCACCACTGACAAAAGAGCATAGAGGAACGAACAGATAAATAGGCTTACTGTTTAAAAAGGTTGTGAGATGTCCCTCTTAGCATCCAATGCATAAATTAACATTCTGACCAATGAAGCTTTCTCTGCTATCAAGGTTTTAGAATAGAACGCAGTGACTCACAAAGGAAAATTGAATGCAATTTGGGAAAACTTAACATGAAGAGCAGAAAGCGCACCATATCCACCCAACATAAATTCAATTTACATATTGGGTGAGTTTACAATTCACATATTGGGTGAGTTGGATTGTTTGAAACCATGGCGATTGCCAACGAATGTCACGCATGCGAGCCCAGTGCCGTTATACCAACTTTATATGGCGGGGAGAGACTTGATTAAGCTACATCAATGTTGCATATGCACCACTCATAAAACATTGCAAATTGTGTTCAATGGATGATGCTGAGTGGAGTCAATTCTACTCAAGAAGGCAAAACTGGTTTTCTAACTGATGGGAGCTAAACTTGAGAGGTGGAAGACATACATTGTATTAGTAACGTATAGGATGCGTGTCGTGGTACAAAAAAACAAAAAGCAACAATGTAGCTAGAGCTAGTCATAAATTGTTACAAATTAGGACCGCAAAGACAGAAAAGCCCACCCACCTTTGCGCAGTAAAGTGGCTGCTCTGGGAGTAACGCCGCGTTCATGTGATAGTCGGAGCTAGATAACTCGGACATATCTGACTTGATAACTGGATGAACGCGGCACGTGTATAACTACAAACAGTTAGCAAGTTTCAAATAACCGAGTTTTCTAGTTCCGACTACCTATGAACGCGGCATTACCCCTCACCGAATACAGCTCCTAAAAATGTCCCAGCATTAAAAACGACAACAATTCCCATTGATAGAGCATTACAACTATATGGTCCACAATCTGAATGTATCTAAAGTTATTCATAAAATGTGGTAATAACCTGAATCTAATTGTGCATTCAAGACAGTCGGAAAGTCGGTGCACTAGAAATATGTCCGAGTTTCAAACATGGAATTTCGAGTTGGATGACCGTTCAATACGATTTTGACCAATCGGTATCGTTTTTTCCAGAGTTCTCTGTTGTCTTGAGCACATTGAAGTCAGAGAATTTCCAGTTCCGTGTTGTTTTGAACGCGGCATAAACTACGGGAACGCACCTAGATGATGCAAACAGTTTTGTCGACGTGAGCACTTCTGTTTGGGTGAGAGAACACGTTTAACATTTGAAAACAATGGAATAATAACTTTAAAATCTTAGCTCACCTTGTAAAAGTCCTGTGAATAAGTCCATTGAAATAAATGCATCAAATGGGCGTAGTTTTGCGTGCTCCGACTATCCAGTTGTAGCCTAGTGTGAGTCCACAGTCTTTGGCGAATGACTTCGCGATGGGAAGAGAGAGCGAGAGCAGGACCCAGGTGACGTCATGGCGAGAGGGAGGGGCGAGGATCTGATGAGTTTCATATGGAAACGATGTCATTAGCAGTCAGATAACTTTTCACTGTCTTGGCTTTAGTGTAAAGAAGAAATATGATAATAGGCTGGCCTACTATTCTCATTCTCACCATACTACAATCTTGCTTCAAAATACCACATAACAGATTCGTAAGGTCAATACGCAGAGTTCTCAAACTGATGTGAAAAGCAAATGTGTGAAATCAAATCAAATGTTATTTGTTACATACGTCGAATAGAACAGTTATAGAGCTTACCGTGAAATGCTTATTTACAATGAAAAATATTTACTAAATAAACTAAAGTAAAAAATAGAAGAGCAATAATAAAATAACAATAACAAAGCTAAATACATGGTGGGGTACAGGTTAGCCAATGTAATATCTACAGTACCAGTCAAAAGTTTGGAAACACCTACAATACTGATTCAAGGGTTTTTTCTTTATTTTTACTATTTTCTACATTGTAGAGGTGTGTTGGGTCATTGTCCTGTTGAAAAACAAATGATAGTCCCACTAAGAGCAAACCAGATGGGTAGCGTATTGCTGCAGAATGCCTTGAATTCTAAATAAATCATAGACAGTGTCACCAGCAAACCAGCCCCACACCATCACATCTCCTCCTCCATGCTTCACGGTGGGAATCACACATGCTGAGATAATCTGTTGACCTACTCTGAGTCTCAAAAAGGACAGATTTCCACCGGTCTAATGTCCATTGCTCCTGTTTCTTTGCTCAAGCATGTCTCTTCTTATTATTGGTGTTGTTTAGTAGTGGTTTCTTTGCAGAAATCCAAACATGAAGGCCTGATTCACCCAGTATTCTCTGAACAAATCAAATCAAATACAATTTATTTGTCACATGCGCCAAATACAACAGGTACAACATTTCACCTTACAGTGAAATGCTTACTTACAAGCCCTTAACCAACAATGCAGTTAAGAAAATACCTAAAAAAATAAATAAAAATAAAAGTAACAAATAGTTAAAGAGCACCAGTAAAATAACAATAGCGAGGCTATATACAGGGGGTACCGGAGCATCGGCTCTCAGACCAACAGGCTCCTAGACAGCTTCTACCCTCAAGCCATAAGACTGCAAATAGCCAGACTGCTAAATAGTCTATTAATGGTACTCTATCTGTCTGCACTGACTCGATCTTGCACTGACCCTACGCACAGTCAGTAGACAATGTATACACACCCTATACACAATCATTCACATACACTACATTGACACTCCCACACACATTCACACGCATACAACACACACGCATACCGACACAACACAAACACACATTCATACACATTACACACGCACACTCACACACTTTTACACTCATCATTTTCTGCTGCTACTCTGTTCTTTATTTTACTCTTATTATTATCTTTCCTGATGCGCAGCCACTTTACCCTGCCTTCATGTACATACAGTATCTACTTCAAATATTATGTAGCTCTGCACCAGTGGTGTAAAGTACTTAAGTAAAAAATACTTTAAAGTACTACTTAAGTAGTTTTTGGGGGTATCTGTACTTTACTTTACTATTTCTATTTTTGACAACTTTAAATTTTACTCCACTACATTCCTAAATAAAATAATGTACTTTTTACTCCATACATTTTCCCTGACACCCAAACGTACTCGTTATATTTTGAATGCTTAACAGGACAGGAAAATGGTCCAACTCACACACTTATCAAGAGAACATCCCTGCTCATCCCTACTACCTCTGATTTGGCGGATTCACTAAATACAATTCCTTTGTAAATTATGTCTGATTGTTGGAGTGTGCCCCTGACGATCCGTAAATTTTAAAAACAAGAAAATCGTGCCATCTGGTTTGCCATATTTAAGGAATGTTTTATGATTTATACTTTCACTTTTGATACTTAAGTATATTTTTGAAATTACATTTACTTTTGATGCTTAAGTATATTTAAAATCAAATACTTTTAGACTTTTAGACTTACTCAAGTAGAATTTTACTGGGTGACTTTCACTTTTACTTGAGTAATGAGTAAGTGTCAGAAGGTGGGTGTAGCTGGTGCATGAAGTCAGGCACAGGAGAGCAGAATGAGTGAGCAACGTACTTTACTCAAAATAAAGGCACAAGGTAACAATATACTTGACCAACAATAAACGGTAATCAATTACACACAGGTGAAAACAGCACCCGTCGAAAACCAGCCATAACGTACCAAATGAACATTAGAAACAATCACACACAAAAACATGGGGGAAACAGGGTTAAATACATGAACATGTAATTGAGGAATGAAACCAGGTGTGTAGAAAACAAAGACAAAACAAATGGAAAATGAAAGGTGGATCAGCGATGGCTAGAAGACCGGTGACGTCGACCGCCAAACGCCGCCAGAACAAGGAGAGGGAACGACTTCGGTGGAAGTCGTGACAGTAAGTTATCTTTCCTTTTACTCAAGTATGACAATTGGGTACTTTTTACACAACTGCTCTGCACATTGATGTGGTACTTGTCCTCCCTATACATAGCTCCATTCTTGTTTATTTTATTCATGTGTTGCTATTTTATTTTTATGATTCATTTAAAACTCTGCATCGCTGGGAAGGGATCGTAAGCAATCATTTCACAGTAAAGTCTACACCAGTTTTATTTGGCGCATGTAACAAATACAATTTGATTTCACTTGTGTATATATGAAAAAGTACAATAAGAGCATCTACTAAATGACAAAAATGTCAATGTAAACTTATGTGACTTTACAACATAATTAAAAGTAATTTCATCAGATAACACACACACACTAAAATGTATATATTTGTTCGCAATGTAGGCTGTGCTTGTGCTTAATGTATTGCTCAGGGGAGGACTGCCCCCTAATGTATTGCTCAGGGGAGGACTGTCCCCTCTCATTGAAGCCACGGAAGTTCAAGGCCGACCACGGAAGTTCAAGGCCGACTGCAGTACTGCAGGCATTGTTAGGAGAAAACAGCTTCCCCATTACAGTGAATGGAAAAATGGCAATTTTCGTGGTCACATTTTTTTCTAAAGACACTCATGGTACCAACAATTGCTTCTAATGAACCAGATGTATGTCCTTGAACCGATTATTTTAATATTGCACACAGAAGACGTTATATGGATAATTTAGTTGCTAATGCAAACATCAGTAACCTGGTCGGCCTTCAACTTGAGTTACTCATTGAGCGGGGGCAGAACTGAGCTAGCCTTGCAACGTCACTTCCTGGAGTAGCTCGAAGTTTGCATGTTATCTCTCCATGAATCGCCATCTTAGCCGTCTTCATTTGGCTTCAATGTGCTATTGAGTCTTCACATAGGAATGAATGGTGTCGCGTGATCAATGGCTTTGTCCATTCACAGATACAGTCATTGGTATTGCAATCCATTGGTCTTCTGGGTTTACAGTCTAAACGTTAATACACCTCACTTGCGATACGTTCTTGGAAACATTTGGAACTTATCTTTCATATTGGACAGAAATAATGTTTATATACAATATGTGTCCATTTTGTCCATTACTTTCTTGTGGATAGAACACATGGTTCAAGAGAAAATAGCCTAATTAATGAAAAGGCATCTAATCAACAATGAAATGATTTCCCCAAACTTCTTCCAACTATTTACTTTTTTCAAAATATTTACAACAATGTCATATTGACATGGTAAAATAAGTAAAAGTGCATAAAAAAATATATAAGGATATTTCCTTCTCAAACCCTCATAATAAGCATCAATGGTATCCACCAAGTTTAAGGTTTATTTTTAGGATAATGTTTTACAACTATGCCATTCTATTTATTTTATTTTTTTAATAATCTCATTTGATTTGATATATTTGACATGTATAGAGGAGATGTATAGAGGAGTCTAGTGCCCAGAAGCCAGTTTTAGCATCGGTAGGGCCATTGAGGACTTTCACCATTTTGAAGTAGTTAACTGGGAGGGATTTCCTATCGGTTAAGGAAGGATCACATAATTCTATCCAGTGTCAAAGTTAGAGAGGCAGCGAGGAGTGTAAATGTGGAAGAAAGTGCGCTTGTATGAAATGAGAAGCTCCTTCTCCACTCGTGCGTCATCAGGAAAATGACGTTTACAGGAGTGGATCACAAAATAAATGTGTAAAGTGATAAAAACACATTAAGTTAGTTGTGCACAACATTTTATAGATAAAACAAGTAGCATATTGTTTATAAGTGTGTACATGGTTTTCTCCTCCGACAATACAGCTGATTCAGAGGTGTGGCAGATATCAAAGCGACCGAGGTAGGATACAATTGTGCTTCTTTGCCAAAAGGAAGCTATCGAGGAGGGTAGGACCATCTTTCGTTTGCCTACTAACAAATTGACACACTCCTCGACCACTCGACCACTTATCGGTTTCCAGGTCACGGAGGAGAGAGGACGGAGGATGGACTTTTACCCAAACGAGAAATCAGCCAAAGGGTTATACTAGTGAGCAAATATTCCACAACTGCAGGTGGCAGTAAATTGCCAATCTTGGCTTTATACCTGTTCAAACAACACACTCCAGGTGGCAGTATGCACCCTTTCAGTTTGTTGACAAACCCATATATGTTGTAGAAGAATAAAATTGACTACTTCAAAATTGAGATGGCCTCAATAGTGCAGCTCGTGCGCTCATAGACACCATAATGGGACAGATACAATGTTGCGATCTATACACATCCCTATGGATAAGGCCACACAGAGGGCCAGACATAACTACAGACACCTGTGTCATGTGATATAATTCCCCCCAAAACTTGAAAGTTACCAAAAATCTGGTAGTTTGCTGGTAAACCTCGAACGTAGGCCTACCCTCCCTTTGCAACCCTAACCTGTGTGTAACGGAATAAGGACTTATAACAGAAAAATACTGTCAGCTGCAACTGTGTTAAAACAGGGGACTGTACATTTGCATTTATACAATTATTTTGATGTGATATGAAAGTAGATGGGTTTATGTTACTAGAACCGTATTGCAATTGAGAATCGATTCACGTTTACATGGAGTATTTGGTTGTTTTGGCTGCCAGTGCCAGTTTACCTCTAGTCTTTGGACATTAACGGAGAAGTTATTTTGTCAGTAAATCCTTCCCTAGAGTCCTATGAACTTGTGGATACCATTTTTATGTCTCTGCGTCCAGTATGATGGAAGTTAGAGGTAGTTTCACGAGCCGATGTAACTAGCGTTAGCGCTAGCATAGAACAAATACTGGAAGTCTTCGGGTGGCTGTACCAAAAGACTTACAGTCTTTGCAAATTTCCATCAAACTGGACGCCGAGACATGAACATAGTATACAAGAGTTCATCTGACTCCCTTTAGCAGTATATCTTGGGCTAGGCAGGCACAGGAGGAAAGATGATTTCCAGACTGACGACTGCATTCATGTGTTTAAGACCAAATAAAAACGTATTTACAAGAAGATAAACTTCTGTGTACTTGTAGCAAAATATATTGGCCCAGCCCAAACTTCAAATTACGCACCATACACATCTGTTCCCCTCCTTCACTGTCGAACTCAACTAAAATACCCTCCTTACCACCAGGAATCCTGGGCTATTGGAATATGCTACTGCATTTACGTGTATAATACTTGATGTGGATAGAGTTCAATGTAGTCATGGCTCTATGTAGCACTGTGGGTTTCCCAGAGACTGTTCTCTGGGAAACTCCTGGTGGCATGTCTTGTGGGGTATATATGGGGGTCTGAGCTGTGTTAGCTGTTTGAACAGACAGTTTGGTGCTTTCAACATGTCAATACCTCTCACAAACACAAGTTGTGGTGCAGTAAATCTCTCCTCTACTTTGAGCCAGGATAGATTGACATGCATGTTTTTGATATTCGCCCTCTGTGCACGGGCCAGCCGTGCTGCTCTGTTCTGGGCCAACGCGCATCACACTTACATCAGTTCACTCGTAACAACCTAAGCATAATTGATTAAACTTCTATTAGATCAAATAAGCCTCACGTATTGAAATAGCAATACATTTTTATCTTAAATAAATTCAACACTCTCTCATTGGCCCCCATACAAATGCTCAGCATTTGCTTAATAATTAATGAGGCGAAGATCACAAAGAGAACTGTCAAGACAGCAAGGTTGGTAGACGGAATGGAGAAGCTTGCTAGATATAACGAGAGGACTAGAAGGATGACGGTTTGGATGAATATTGAAGGCGGATGGACAAACTTGAATTTGAGAAGTGTTGAGCAAATATAGTGAAAAGGAGTGGAAGGTAGTAATAAAGGAAAATGGAACAAAAGGAGTAAAGTTGTTAATGGAATCTGAGGATATACGGTGTTGCAACTGTGCTGGAAATCACATTCCCAATTCCCCTGAGAGCCCATTTAGGGTAATGAAGTTTGAAGTGGTAAGGGTCAGGGACATACAGCAGGTCTCCTACACGGAGGCACGAGAAGTAGCTGAAGGAGTGAGTGGAGCTGAAGATATTGCAGTGGATGCCCCACAGCCTGTGGAGGTTCAGAGTGTCGTTAAACAGTTGAAGGAAATTGATATGCACAGGAAAGTACAATTGCGTGTTTACTTGCCAAGCTCGTACGTGTGTGGTTCTGTGCATGCAATCAGGTGATAGAAATCCGAATGCACTACCAGTGCTTTGAAAAGTTGATTTAATTATACTTTCCTGTGTATATATTGTCTCACATCACAGGAGGTTGGCTGCATCTTAATTGGGGAAAATGGGCTCGTGGCAATGACTGGAGCGGAACAGAATGGTAAAAAAATACATCAAACATTCCATTTGCTCCGTTCTGCGTCATTCTTATGAGCTGTCCTCCCCTCAGCATCCTCATGTGTCTCACATTTCTACCTGCAAAATTACCAACCTCACCGACTACTGGTAAAGTTAAAATATATATTTTTTTCAACATTCTGGCCTGTAGAGGTCGTGATATGAAACTTTCCTGATAAAAAAAAACTTCTACATCATTAATAAATGACAGTTTGAATAAGGAAAGTTTCCTCTCATGACATCTACAGACCATACTGTTGAATAAAATTATATTTTAACTTTACCAGTTTGGAGGTTACCCCCAGATTAGCTCTAGGGCTACTACACGTCTCCTACTCCTTGTGCCAATATTTTTGCCAGTTACTTTAAACATAATCAGAAAGAGTATTACGTTTCTCATGTACAATGTGCTCAATCTTCCATCTCCCCTCATTGTTAACTTGGTGCATTCTGTTTGCCTGGCTCCCCAAATGCTACTCCATGCCCACAGATGTTAGTTTCTTGTCCTCATTGAGTCTGGACAGAAAGGAAGAGGCGAAGCGAGAGGTTTTACTCGGCCCAAAATCTGTCTACCACAAATAAGCCCACAAAGTGAGGAATTTGTGTATGGAGGTCGATGAGAGTGTCCAATTTGGTCATCAAAAAATGTAATTTCTGATTTGCTACGTGGGGCTTATTTGATCAAATAGAAGTTTCGTAATGATTTAAAATCAAACCAAATCAAATGTTATTCGTCACATGGGCCGAATACAACAGGTGTAGTAGACCTTACAGTGAAATGCTCACTTACGAGCCCCTAACCAACAGTACAGATAAGAATAAGAGATACAAGTAACAAGTAATTAAAGAACAGCAGTAAAAAATTATAAATAAAATAACAATGCCTGTACAGAGTCAATGTGCAGGGGCATCGGTTAGTTGAGGTAGTATGTACATGTAGGTAGAGTTAATTAAAGTGATTATGCGTAGATGACAATAGAGAGTGGCAGTGGTGTGGAGAGGAGGGGGGCAATGCAAATAGTCTGGGTAGCCATTTGACTAGATGTTCAGGAGTGTTATGGCTTGGGGTAGAAGCTGTTTAGAAGCCTCTTGGAACTAGAATTTGCGCTCCGGTACAGCTTACCGTGTTGTAGCAAAGAGAACACTCTATAGGGTGGCTGGAGTCTTTGACAATTTTTAGGGCTTTCCTCTCACACCGCCTTGTATAGAGGTCTTGGATGGCAGGAAGCTTAGTCCCAGTGATGTACTGGGCCGTTTGCACTACCCTCTGTAGTGCCTTACGGTCGGAGGTCGAGCAGTTGCCATTCTAGGCAGTGATGCAACCAGTCAGGAGACTCTCAATGGTGCAGCTGTAGAACTCTTTCAGGATCTGAGGACCAATGCCAAATATTTTCAGTCTCTTGAGGGGGAATCGGTTTTGTCTTGCCCGCTTCACGCCTGTCATGGTGTGCTCGGACCATGTTAGTTTGTTGGTGATGTGGACACCAAGGAACTTGAAGCTCTCAACCTGCTCCACTGCAGCCCCGTCGATGAGAATGGGGGCGTGCTCTGTCCCCTTTTTCCTGTAGTCCACAGTCACCTCCTTTGTCTTGATCACGTTGAGGGAGAGGTTGTTGTCTTGGCAACACATGGCCAGGTCTCTGACCTCCTCCCTATAGGCTGTCTCGTTGTTGTCGGTGACCAGGCCTACCACTGGTTGTGTCATCGGAAAATTTAACGATGGTGTTAAATTTGCAGATGACACAACAGGTTAGGTTGTTACGAATGCACTGATGTAAATGGCATTCCGGCAACTTCAAAAAACCAAACTTGAGATCAGAGTTGTGCCTTTTGTCATAAAAATAGATAGAGGACTCATGGACGTTACCCATTTTAGCATGGACATTGCCAGTGAGGGCTTCCTAAGTCATGCATAGATGCTAACTCACTTTAGTGCCTATTGACAATGTATCTTCTGGCCCGGGGGAATTTTGTTAAAAGCCCCAACGTTCATTTGGAACGTTGAAATACATCACTTGCGGGACAGTTTTGAAAACATAAGGATCATATCTTTCATAACAGTGAGATGTAATTTTCAGAAAACTAAAGGTTAAATTACTACACACCTTTATATGGTTAGGGTTAGTGTTCCCACACGGCCATATCTCCATTTTACAGTGCTTGTTTACGGAAGACAGAGGTCGCCACCTGTGCTAATTAGCTATCTTGTTGGCTCTAACACCTGTGTGTAAGTGTAACTGGCGAGGAATTGTAGTTCGTCAACTGGAGGCACACACAGCACATGGATCTGTGCAAAACTCCTACAGTAAGTGTACATTTTGGATTTGAAAGATTCTTTCTCGATATGAAATATAAGGGGCATATCAGCATATGCAAGTAATGATTTTTGACATTTCTTCATGTTAAAACAGCGGTGGAATGAATAGTTCACACGCTGCTAACTGTGAGCAAAGCTAACTGTTGAAAACCCTACAGAGAAGGGTTTTCGGGAGCTATGGGGCTTCCACAAATTTAAAGTAGTCAACTGGGAGGGGATTCCTATGAGTTGGGAGCAATCAGTCAATGAAGAAGAAGAAAATGTAGTACTTTAAAATGGAAATAGCCTCAATGGCGCTGCACATGCTGTCACAGACGGTATAATGGCACAGATACAAAGATGAGTTCAATGTCTATCTCTATGGCCCTTTCACTTGTGTATCTGCCCTCTCATTGGCTAGAATGGTCCCACCTGATCTCGCCTCCTCCCGCCTGCCTTCCATCTTTGAGGACACGCATTTCCATTATTAGAGTGGTCACTTGACTATCTTGTCAATATAATAGACCATCTTTGGTGTGGATCTGAGTACCTCCCCAACTATTTCTAGAACGCATGCATATTCTAACCATTCTGATTGGTACCAGATGGTGTGAGCCAGAGACAGAAAACATGTGGGTAAAGCAGCGTTTTGAAAATATAATTATCTCATAATAATGGCTGGAACGGGCACATGGAATAGTATCAAACACCGGGAAACCATGTGTTTTATCTATTTTTTACCATTCCATTAACCCCGCTCCAATCAAACTACTTCATAGACAGAAGTCTCAGACTGAAGTGTGTAGCGAACATTAGGTCAGGGGAAGAATTCCGTTTGAGTTGTTAGGCAAGCATTCTTTACTAGGTCTGTTTTTGCCGCCATAAGGTGTCAATTCTAATTACAGTAATAAAGGCATTGCTAATTGGATACACTCATATGAGTCTTTGCACAATGCTCCTGAACTATCATTCACAATTAAATATTTCATTATGGTGCAAAGGGTTCTATAAAATACTGTAAATATTCTGAATGATTTTCTATCATTATTTGATTTCATTGCTCAAATAAATAATTAATTCTATTTACATAATTTGGTTCAGAAGCTTTTGAAAAACGTGCCTGGTGTAGCCTTCATCAGAGTTCACGTACAGCCCTAAACATTTTCCAGAAATTGCATGAATAGCATAATATGATTTCAACAAGTTTGCACACAAGCTTATGAATCCTAATTCTATTGTGTGGTGTCTCATATCAAACCGCACAGTGGGCGTATTGTATTGCAGTGTTCTATTGACTTAAGGTTGTAACACATGAAATCATGTCATATCGTACCATGTCATGATGCCTCGTATCTTGTCATTGTCATGGGGCGGCAGCGTAGCCTAGTTAGAGCGTTGGACTAGTAACCGGAAGTTTGCGAGTTCAAACCCCCGAGCTGACAAGGTACAAATCTGTCGTTCTGCCCCTGAACAGGCAGTTAACCCACTCTTCCCAGGCCGTCATTGAAAATAAGAATTTGTTCTTAACTGAATTGCCTGGTTAAATAAAGGTAAAAATACAATTAAAAAATGTCATATGCTCATTTCAGAAGATCTCTTTGCACAGAAGATAGTGTGGTGGAGATCGACCCATGGTGGATGCCCTACGCTCCCAAAGGGGGCCAAGAAAATTAAGTCAGGTCAGTAATTTCAGAAGTTTCAAATCATTCTCATAAAAAAATACAAAGTGAGGCACCAACTGAGTTATGTGTTCTGTATTATCATTATTAACTCCTTAAATCAGTTGTCTCGGGTTGATAGATGATAAGTAATGGGTGTGTTGAGTAATTGGCTTTGGGAGACAGTGTCTCAATTTAGAGAGTGGGGCCTGGCTGCCTATTCGATTCTACATCATGAGTGACAGAGCTGTTACATAACCATACAATAGTTGCAGGTCAGCAGCAATAAGGCAATGAAGCAAGATGACACTGTGCTCACAGAACAGAGAGAAAGACACGGGATGCAGCCTGTGTAAAGTCTGAGGCATATAAATATCATTATTTCATTTCTATGGAGGGCCCAATTCAATTCAATCAAAACGTTTCTGGGTGGGGCAAGACAACTGTCTTCCTTGAGAGAGTGTGTGTTATTCAAGTTGATATCCCGTTGATTTTAGTCTTGTTTCACAGAGTAAATGTTGCATTTCAGATGAAACTAATAGAAGTTGTGTGATTAATTAGGTATAAAGCCATGATACAGATTTAGTCAAGTGTAAGCAACTGGAATGAAGGCCTCATGACTAACAAAGTTGTAAGCAATGTCTATTATAAATGTAATACATATTTACTGCTGCTGTGTGATCCTTGCAAGAAGGTGGGACTGTTCAGGGGCAACGTGTGTTGGGCACATATTTAGAATTATGCAATGTAGTGAGGAGCACATGCTGTGTCATGTTTCCTATGCGTGACAGTGGGTTGTGGTGTTTTCTCATGTTGGAGCATTGACTGGGTGTGTCATCACCATGCATGGCTAAGTCTTTGACTTGTAGCTGTTTACAGTATCGGTTATTATCATCCAAGCGAGCTTTTACAGGAGAATGTGTTTTTGGTGTAAAATTGGTCAACTGTTGCAAGACAGTCAAGCTAATCTATTCACAACAGCATTTCAGGCCTTTCAGAGTTTGAGGACATTTAGAAAGGTGAGAATGTGTTTTGCCAGACAGGAAAATGTTTACCTCCAAAACAACTATAAACATGGCCCTTTAAAAAAATGATTACATTTGGCACAATCCAAGAGGGCCAACTACTGCACCACCTCTGAAAGAAAAGGTGGAAGCAACAACACAAAGAACAGGAACACCAATTTCTTCACAGCCATTGATAAGCAACACACATTATGCATTCCTCCACTTCCTGGTTTACTCAAATTGAATTAGGTCATTTAAAAGGTATTGTAGATATTGTAAAATATATCTAGCCACACTCACTCACTCACTCACTCACTCACTCACTCACTCACTCACTCACTCACACACACACACACACACACACACACACACACACACACACACACACACACACACACACACACACACACACACACACACACACACACACACACACACACACACACACACACACGCACACAGTGTAAAACTTTCTACAACCTCCAAAGGCTTCTGTATGTGTCCTCTCTCCTGAGTAGTCTGTGGGACAGTCGACATGCTTTAACTCAGATGATTTTGGGCGAGTTTTAAAAATGGTAATAAAAGCAGTTCATGCTTTGCAATGAAAAGAAAATGTCTGCATTGGGTGAAATTCTGAAAAACAACATTAAATATTGATTGAGGAAACCCAAGTCTTTGCATGCCCCCCTATGGAGCAAGGAGAGAGTCAACACACTTAGGAGTCCTGATCATTCACTTCTCCTCACACAGTATCGAGTTTTAGAAATGCAAATGTTTCTCTGAGACGTCCCTCATGCAGCTATTGGATATTTGCCAACGCTTTAATATCATCTCCAAATTAACTTATCAAACACCTAGATCTCTTTTGACTGTGTTTCCATGGCGAGTAATGGCAAACTCCACACACCCACCCCTCAAACACACCTCCTTTTCTCATCCCCAAACTAATCAGTATTCTGGATTGAACATCAGGACTTGGTTTAGTTGAGAGGCACTCCTCACCAGCATCACCCAAAATGTATGTAGTTCTGTCCTTTAGCTGTTCTTGTCTAATGATGTTCTGTATTATGTCATTCTGTATTATGTTTCATTTTTTTGTGTAGACCCCAGGAAGAGTAGCTGCTGCTTTTGCAATAGCTAATGGGGATCCTAGTAATAATATTGCAACATCCACACACAAATACAAAGCGTGAAAGAGAAGGTCTCTCATCAGTCTCTGGCTTGTTTATTTCTTACAGAAATA
Organism: Oncorhynchus kisutch; assembly: GCF_002021735.2. Taxonomy (NCBI): domain Eukaryota; kingdom Metazoa; phylum Chordata; class Actinopteri; order Salmoniformes; family Salmonidae; genus Oncorhynchus; species Oncorhynchus kisutch. Next base: position 46,621,938 of record NC_034175.2, on the reverse strand, counting down.
TAAGTTGTTTGCTTGGTTTCACATTTCAGTAGATGTTCTTTCCAACGATGAGGAACCAATATCATTACAGCTAGCTAGTAGCTTAACATTCGTTGTCTGTGAATAATAACATACAGCAAAGCCTGTCTGCACAAAATATTTGAAGTCAGGCTGATTTAAAAAAATAAAAATAAAATAAATAAGAAATATCCCCATACTCTGCAATTTCAATAAAATCGGTCCAAGAGGATAACATGGGATATCATGAATATAAAAAGGCATAAACACATTAAAATGATATTCAGTGTTGGACAGAAAAAGGATGGAGAGCCATCAAACCTCACCTTGGGGAGTTTGAGAAAAATAATGGTTTTATTCCATGAACATCTCATCAGCCACAGAGACGGAGAAAATATACAAACAATAACCTATGTTTAAGGACAGCAAAATCCGCAGAGGAGACAATTAATTTGTTTTCCATTACATGTAGAAAATATAAAGATAATAGACTTCTTCAGTTTTAACTGAAAAGTGTGTACATTTTAGAAGAGTTTCAGTCAGCTGCTTTTGTTAAGCCTCTTGGATCTAAAGTATGTCATATACTTCAATGAACAATGTGGTATTGTCAGAGATATGGTATGCAATGGAGGTATTACTGTAAAATGCCACGAAGGACAGTGAGGACAAAAGGGTATAACACATTTTTATGTTGAGGATAAACAACACTTTCATATAGGAATGGTATACCTTATCTTGATGCATGACATAATACATTTCAAGGAAATACTGATGGATGTTAACTCTGCAAGGGGAAGCATCATCGGATCAGTGTTTACCCTTGATAGTTCAATCTCATCTTGCAGTAAAAGCAGATGTATACATTTGACATTGTCTGTATCCATCCCTCGACACCAGTCTCATAACAGTCTGTTCATTTTGTGGATATAGCTTAAGACACTCAACTGTGAGAGGTGATATAAGACATCTCTGCGCTCTCAGCAAGGCCAAAATAATTGAAATTCTTATCACAGGCCTATCAGAAGTGCGTCATGTCTCTCAGGAAATAGGAGTTCAAGCACTCTCGAGGGAGATGGAAAGAGCTCAAACTCCTCACGATTCCAGGAGTCTCACAGGTCCGGGATCTGTTCAGGGACCTCTAGTACAAGGAAACACATGCAAATACATGCACACACGTACAGTACTCCTTGTAGAATAAAAACCTATTGATGTATTATTTCTATACAGAAGATGAGTCGTTTCTTATTTCCTCCATCCTCCATTCCACTAAAAACACTTAGTTTACCCTGAAGAGTTTTAGCCTGGGTGATAAAAGCAAAAGAGCTAATGACATCCGCAATCATCTGCAAACAGATTGGCTCTTATGCGCATCCAATTATTATGATCCTGGCTGTGGTGGGCCCTTCTTCTCCCTCTCAGACTCTGATGGAGTTAGTCACGGCCATCAGCCCAACAAAGGAGACACATTTGAGTGTCATCAAAATGAGACAGGCACTCTATCCAAACCACTGAGAAGCCTGATAATTGAACGGCATTAGGACTCTTTGCTGAGCGCTTTAAAAGAAAAAGGTTAGAGATATGTGGGAAGTCCTGCTAGTAGATTGTGATTATAGATCAAGCATGGTCTTTAATTAATTAATTTTTTATTGAACCTTTATTTAACTAGGCAAGTCAGTTAAGAACAAATTCTTATTTACAATGATGACCTACCAAAAGGCAAAAGGCCTCCTGCAGGGATGGGACTGGGATTAGAAATAAAAATATGGGACAAAACACACATCACGACAAGAGAGACACCACAACACTACATAAAGAGAGACCTAAGACTACAACATAGCATGGCAGCAACACAAGACGACACAGCATGGTAGCAACACCACATGACAACAACATGGTAGCAACACAACATGGCAGCAGCACAACATGGTAGCAGCACAAAACATGGTACAAATATTATTGGGCACAGACAACAGCACAAAGGCAAGAAGGTAGAGAAAACAATTCATCACGCAAAGCAGCCACAAATGTCAGTAAGAGTGTCCATGATTGAGTCTTTGAATTAAGAGATTTTGAGTGTTTTTTTGCAGCTCGTTCTAGTCGCTAGCTGCAGCGAACCGAAAAGAGGAGCGACCCAGGGATGTGTGTGTGTGACTGGCAGAATGGGTGTTGTATGTGTAGGATGAGGGCTGCATTAGGTATCTCAGATAAGGGGAGTGAGGCCTAAGAGGGTTTTATAAATAAGCATCCACCAGTGGGTCTTGCGACGGGTATACAGAGATGTCCAGTTTACAGAGGAGTATAGAGTGCAGTGATGTATCCTATAAGGAGCATTGGTGGCAAATCTGTGGGTCTCTACACTGGCAGAATATTTAGTTAGGTTTCTTGGGCCAAATGTTAACCTTCTGATTTACAAATCAATGCACTATTAAAAGACTTAAAAAGGCTTATTGGGAGAAAAGAGTACATATTATTTACAGACCTCATCTTCAAGGTAATAAACAGCAGTAAATATACAATACAAACAAAAATGAATACACACCTGATGTTTGGGTCATGTAAAATGACATCAATAGGAATACAATAGCAAACAATAATATCATTCTCAGTCACTGTACACAAGGGCATTCAATCTTTAACTCCACTCCTCAATGCTCTCTCTGGCCCGCTGTGGAAGAAATGACCTTTCAGGCTAATCATGTTAGCCCAGTGAAGCTGAACAGGCTGTGACAACTACCTCCTCGGCTGTTGCTACGGACACGGGAGCCAAGGGGCTAACTGAGTCGATATTCAGCCTATGGCTTGATGTCAGTTACACTCAGGCTGCATGTGGCTTCAGGGGTGTGACATTTCTTTTTGACAATGCCTGACAATAGAAGGTCCTAGACCCAGGCGGAGAACCCGTCTTGGTGAGAAGTAAAATCGTTTGGAACGCTTTGAACCACTTGTCTTCATCCTTCCCTTTCTTCTGTTTGTCTGACAAGTTCAAAGGGAATAGACCACCGTGTAAAAGTCAAAAGAGAGACTCACCAGTCACCAAAATGTTTTGCACAGATCTAAAGGTTACTGTGGGACAGGTGGACCGATTAGATTGTCATGGAACCAATCCTTAAGGCACCTCTAGACATTCAGGGAAGAATAAGAGCAAGAAAACAGTCTGGTTTATGGAGATGAAAGAAGTTTTAACACTCAAACCTCTGACTCAAGTCTTTGAGCATTTGAACCTTGTTCTGCATTGTAACATAATTTGAAAGTAGTTTATTCCAACAATATGTTTGTCCAATGTCTTGGTGCAAACCATTGTGCTGAATCTTAGCTTTCCCAGCCAGGCAGAACACAACAACAATAACAACAACAACAGAGCTATCCCACCGTGCATGGTGACAGTGACAGCTTAGTGTAATTAAAGTGTCAGATTGGTGTACAAGATACAGGATTTAGAAAGAGGGATCCCACAGCCTGACGTAGACCATGAGGATGAGAGAAGAATGGGAAAAGAGTGATTGAAGTGCCATACTGGTGGCTTGGGAGTGGACAAAGCAGGAAGAAAACTACATTATACTATACTTCACAGCCTAGGAATGTCATGGCATGACATGCTGTTAATCCCAATGCAAACAATAGGCTGTGTAGGATGAAGTACGAGAGTACATGACCATTTAAAGTACACTTTTCTTCAGGTGTCATTTGAATCTACGGAAGGGTGTGTGCGTGTGTGCATGCCAAAATAACTATCTTTCACTCCAGTCTAGTTGAGCAGAGATGTTTGTGGTGCTCTTCAGGTCAATCAATAGGCCTGCTCGATAGGGGCCACGCCACTTCTGTCTATTGGGTTGGCATTTCCCTCCTCGTATCCATCTTCTGAGTTAGTGCCATGCTTGCTGGCTGCAGTTGAGGTAAATGCCCTGAGAGAATTATTGGTCCTAATTGCAATGAGCTTGGCTAAGCTTCAGAGGGTGTTGATTTTATGTATGTATTTATTTATTTATTTTTATTTAACCAGGTAGGCTAGTTGAGAACAAGTTCTCATTTACAACTGCAACCTAGCCAAGAGCAGTGCGACACAAACAACAACACAGAGTTAAACATGGAATAAACAAACATACAGTCAATAACACAATAGAAAAAAAGCAAAAATAAATAACAGTATGGGGATGAGGTAGTTGGATGGGCTATTTACAGATGGGCTCTGTACAGGTGCAGTGATCTGTGAGCTGCTCTGACAGCTGGTGATTAAAGTTAGTGAGGGAGATATGAGTCTCCATGAGCTTCAGTGATTTTTGCAATTCGTTCCAGTCATTGGCAGCAGAGAACTGGAAGGAAAGGCGGCCAAACAAGGAATTGGCTTTGGGGGTAACCAGTGAAATATACCTGCTGGGGTGCATGCTACGGGTGGGTGCTGGTATGGTGACCAGTGAGCTGAGATAAGGTGGGGCTTTACCTAGCAAAGACTTATAGATGACCTGGAGCCAGTGGGTTTGGCAACTAATATGAACCGAGGGCCAGCCAATAAGAGCATACAGGTTGCAGCGGTGGATAGTATATGGGGCTTTGGTGACAAAACAGATGGCACTGTGCATCTGACTGCATCCAATTTGCTGAGTAGAGTGTTGGAGGCTATTTTGTAAATTACATTGCCAAAATCAAGGATCGGCGGATAGTCAGCTTTACGAGGGTATGTTTGGCAGCATGAGTGAAGGATGCTTTGTTGCCAAATAGGAAGCCGATTCTAGATTAAATTTTGGATTAGAAATGCTTAATGTGAGTCTGGAAGGAGAGTTTACAGTCTAACCAGACATCTAGGTATTTGTAGCTGTCCACATATTCTAAGTCAGAACCGTCCAGAGTCGTGATGCTGGACGGGCGGGCAGGTGCGGGCAGCGATCGGTTGAAGAGCATGCATTTAGTTTTACTTGCATTTAAGAGCAGTTGGAGGCCACGGAAGGAGAGCTGTATGGCATTGAAGCTAGTCTGGAGGTTAGTTAACACAATGTCCAAAGAAGGGCTAGAAGTATACAGAATGGTGTCATCTGCGTAGAGGTGGATCAGATAATCACCAGCAGCAAGAGTGACATCATTGATGTATACAGAGAAAATAGTCGGCCCGAGAATTGAATCCTGTGGCATCCCCATAGAGACTGCCAGAGGTCCGGACAACAGGCCCTCCGATTTGACACACTGAACTCTGTCTGAGAAGTAGTTGGTGAACCAGGCGAGGCAGTCATTTGAGAAACCAAGGCTGTTGAGTCTGCCGATAAGAATGTGTTGATTGACAGAGTCAAAAGCCTTGGTCAGGTCGATGAATACAGCTGCACAGTATTGTCTCTTATCGATGGCGGTTATGATGTCGTTTAGGACCTTGAGCGTGTCTGAGGTGCACCCATGACCAGCTCGGAAACCAGATTGCATAGCGGAGAAGGTACGGTGGGATTCGAAATGGTCGGTGATCTGTTTGTTAACTTGGTTTTCGAAGACCTTAGAAAGGTAGGGTAGGATAGATATAGGTCTGTAGCAGTTTGGGTCTAGAGTGTCTCCCCCTTTGAAGATGGGGATGACCGCTGCCGCTTTCCAATTTTTGGGGATCTCAGACGATACGAAAGAGAGGTTGAACAGGCTAGTAATAGGAGTTGCAACAATTTCGGCAGATAATTTTAGAAAGAGAGGGCCCAGATTGTCTAGCCCTGCTGATTTGTAGGGGTTCCGATTTTACAGCTCTTTCAGAACATCAGCTATTCTGGATTCTGGCCAGCCGTAGAAAAATGCTTATTGAAATTCAATTTTTTTGTGAATTTATGGGTGGTAACAGTTTTTCCTAGCCTCGGTGCAGTGGGCAGCTGGGAGGAGGTGCTCTTATTCTCCATGGACTTTACAGTGTCCCAGAACGTTTTGGAGTATGTGCTGCAGGATGCAAATTTCTGTTTGGAAAAGCTATTCTTTGCTTTCCTATCTGCCTGTGTATTTTGGTTCCTAACTTCCCTGAAAAGTTGCATATCGCGGTGGCTATTCGATGCTAATGCCGTATGCCACAGGATGTTTTTGTGCTGGTCAAGGATAGTCAGGTCTGGAGTGAGCCACGGGCTATATCTGTTCCTGGTTCTACATTTTTTGAATGGGGCATGCTTACTGATGCTTTCTACTCACCATTTGATTCTAATCCCTGGGACGTTGTTGTGGTGGATTCTGCTGAATGGGTCACTTGTCCATTTAACTAATGCAAGAGTGAGGGGCCTTTTATAGCCAGATAAATCTAATTGAATGGCCTAACTGGACTTAATATTTTTATTTTATTTTACCTTTATTTAACTAGGCAAGTCAGTTAAGAACAAATTCTTATTTTCAATGACGGCCTAGGAACAGTGGGTTAACTGCGTTGTTCAGGGGTAGAACGACAGCTCGGGGATTCGATCTTGCTACCTTTCGGTTGCTAGTCCAACACACTAACTACTAGGCTACCTAAGGGAAAAATCTAAAGGCTCATTAGTATGGTCTTGTGGTTGTCTGTTGGCCCTGTGTAGACATTCATGTATTATTCTTAAGTGTGACTTCTCTCTTTCTTCTAGCTATTGCTGTACCTCAGAATAAGACGGTATACCAGGTGACCTTATTACATTGTGGATTTTCTTGTCTTTTCTAGGTGTCACCACAGTTTGTATATTGTATTCTCTCTCAATAGCTCAGACAGAAACTGGCATTTTGCAATAGGAAATGGAACACACTAACTGCTTGTTTTTCAACATCCATATGCACAACCAGAAAAGGTGTATCTATCTATCTGAGTCATCTCAAATATCACACAGTCTCACAATGGATATTTATTCTTTGGATAAATAGTCTTCTTTTGAATAAGCAACCCACGAATGCATTTGAGTTACTTTGCATGATTGCCAATCATTTAGCAGTTGCATGGAATGAAACACACAGGACGCTTTCAGTGATGCATTTTGAAGTATTATGCACAAGTAATTTGTTAGACAAATTCAGATACATTGATGGGGTTTCTCAGTGAATTCCCTTGTGTTTGCTTCAATCATAATCTTAGAGACAACATTCAAACCGGTGTGTCTGTCCATTTAACATCCTTTCTCAGACATCGTACTTCCCTGATCAGTCATCCTTACTCCCCTGATCAGTCATCCTTACTTCCCTCATGTCAGTTGGGAGACAAGGACAGTCTGAGCTGAATGGCCTTTAGGGTCTTATCTGAGTGTTGTTGTTGTGTCTGTTGTGAATGGGGAATCATGTTGGTAATGTGCCCACTACAGTGGTTTAACCCTTGATTGTTTGTTTTACAGGTCTTGACAAAAAGATGGATAATGGTCCAACTCTGAAATCACTTGATCTGGGTCATCCCGTAATTACAAGGTAGTAGCATCAGAATAATCAAGGATGTGAAAACAACAAGCTCCTGGTATACACGTAGGACGTTTATGCCTCTCACAACTTAAGCTCTACTACACTCTAGTGGCAATTTTGGATGGTACACTATTTAGAGAAGCCTCAGTTTGACCATCTTTACTGCCCTCTAGTGTTAGAACATCAAATTAAACAAACTGGATCAAGTTGTTGAACTGGCATTATAGGAACCAAATAGTTCTGTTCATGATATTGCCATACACAAAATACATTTGTTATTTATTTTTGTGAGATAGATACGGGTGCTTTCTCAGTTGACATGATTAAGATTCCATGCAGGCCTAATTCAAATGCAAATTGTCACCTATCCCCATAATTATAATAGCTATAATCAGACTGTGCTGCCTCAAAACCAGAAGAATGAATCATGCAATCATCCGTGGATTAATGAAAGCACTTTTACCTCATTCTGAGAGGTAGCCTAATGTAGAGCTGTGAAACATGCTGGATGCGAGACAAACCAGGACACGGTAACAGCGATATGGGCCATGATGATAAAATGTGTTGGCTGAAGTGGAGCAAGATAAATAATTCAGATACTAGTACCAGACTAACACCATTCTAATCAGAATGCCATTAAAATAACTGCTGGTTTGAAGTGTGTGATATAAAGCATTATGCATTGATTAATAACGCGTTATACATGGTTGGTTCATAGAAAGGATTCCAAAGACACGTATTTTCCATGCATCTCATTCTTACTCTTTTTAATCATGACGGAGTTCCCCGCCAAAGCAACTCCAAAGACAGACTGTAGCGCCTAAAGGATATCTGTATCGACATTGTAATTTTGAAGTGAAAACAATTATCACAAACAAATGCATGATTGTGTTTTGTTAAGCACCAACAGCAATGTGCTTTCCAACTGTCCTCTTCCCCCATTGTACGTTCAATGATTGCTATTCAAAATGACAGCCATATGGCATATGGTGGTTTGGTTATCCCACCCCTATTGGTGGTAATGTCAACTTCAAGGAAAAGTAGTCACTTGTCAAAACAAGCCTTTCATTATATGGTTAATGGAAGTGCTATTTCATATTCTGCACTTTAAAACAAAGAAGACATCTCTTTAAGAATAATTACTATTATCTGATCAAATCTGTTTGTGATCAATAAAGTTAATCAGCTCACACTGTTCGTTGCGATAAACCTTCCATTGTGTTCTCATGGGAAGTAGACAGCCCTAATTGTCATTGTCACAGTAGGTGTCTAGCCCCACACTTTCCTCCCAGTCCTTGGCCACACTATTCTTCTTGTTCCTCTACACCGTGATAATGGCAGCTACCATGGTGATCACCACGGTGACCATTAAAATGAGCACCATCACGGTCTCCCCGACACACAGCTCATCATCCACCTCTCACATGGACCTGCTTTTTAGCTCAACGGAATCGCTGCACGTCAGCTCCTGTAATCACCCAGGAAGATCCTGTGGATGATGCACATATTCCTGAACACCCTCTGCAGTTTGCAGTCACAGTGCCAGGGGTTCCCCTCTAGCAGGACGTGGAAGCTGGGAGTGTGGATGATCAGCAGGGTCCTGTAGCCCAGGGTGCCCAGGTGGTTGTGGGCCAGGTCCAGCAGGTTTAGGGAAGACATAGGGGAGAAGACCCATGGCTCAGTGGAACTGATCAGGTTTCCCCGAAGGCACAGCACCACCAGGGAGCGCAGCGTCGTGAAGCGGCCAGAGCCCAGGGAAGTAAGAGGTTTTCCCTCCAGGTTGAGCTGGCGCAGGTCTGTCAGGTAACCTAGGGCTCGGGGCTTTACTATGGAGATGAGGTTGCTGCTCAGGTTCAACTTCTGGAGGCTGTCCAGGCTCTTGAAGGTCCCGCCCTCCAGGACTGTGAAACGGTTGTGATCCAGCAGGAGCTCTGTAAGGGAGCCATGTAGCATCCGTCTGCACAGAGCCCAAACTGCCAATAGTTGAACAACACGGAGCAGACAGACCAGACAGCTGACCTGATCCGTCTGTCAGGCTGGAAGGGGTAGTTTTACATCCCTCCCCCCTCCCCTCCACCTCCCCTCCACTCCCCTCTAGTGCACCTGTTGACAGGTGAGGGCCACTCTGACAATGGCAGTGTGAATAATTCACACAGAGGCAGGAAAAGAGATGACCTCCTGCCCATGCCTGGTCACGGTCACACACAGCACCCAGGGATATGGAAGTCATGGCAGCTGAGAGAAAGGAGGAAGCCTTGGCACCTCATCAATAAACAACACTTACGATACTAACCAGGAGTTACAGTACACCCAGGTCTATAGTAGACTAGGCAATGATAGAAACAGGAGCCGTCTGTTATCTCCAGCTACAACCGTCATTAAAGGGCAGTTGAAACAATAACGAAATTGTTACCCCACCACATTTTTGGTAAACAGCAGAGTGATGAAGCTGTTAGCGAAATCCCAGACTAGCTGTTCCCATAGACTTCCAGTCATTGAGCACCTTTAAGTTTCTCCTCTCACCATATTGGTTAATTGCTGGACTGTTCTTACAAGAGAAGTTTCAATCATACCATGACATTCAGAGGTAATCATTTCTCATCTGATAGAACACATGTAAAGACTTCAATATAGGAATGACCAGTATCAATATTCAGACTATGGTGTCAATGCAGAAGAATTAAAAGGAACGTTCTAAGTAATGTCATACCAACGTTTGCAGTATGTTGATCGCTGTCCCATATGGCACATAGCAAAGGAGTTCCACCTTTGATCATCATCTCGCACATCTCAGAAATGTTCACAAGTTGTTCACTGTGTTCACAAGAGACAGACTGACACACCTTTTCTGTTTTAACTCTGTACCTATCTACAAAAGTATGTGGACACCCCTTCAAATTAGTGTATTTGTGTCACGGCAGATTTCCTCCTCTTCCTCTGAAGAGGTGAAACAAGGATCGGACCAATACGCAGCGTGGTAGGTGTCCATGGTTTTTAATAAGAAAAACTAAGCATGAACACAAATAATAACATGAACTAGCAATGGAAACAGTCCAGTGTGGCACAAACACTGACACAGGAAACAGTCACCCACAAAATACCCAAAGAATATGGCTGCCTAAATATGGTTCCCAATCAGAGACAACGATAGACAGCTGCCTCTAATTGAGGACCAATCTAGGCAACCATAGACATACAATTTACCTAGACAGGACACAGCCCCATAAACATACAAACCCCTAGACAAGACAAAACACATAAAACCCCCATGTCACACCCTGAACTAACCAAAATAATAAAGAAAACAAAGATAACTAAGGCCAGGGCGTGACCATTTGATTATTTCAACAACACCCGTTGCTGACAGGTGTATAAAATAAAGTACACAGCCATGCAATCTCCATACACATAGTTGGCAGTAAAATGGCCTTACTGAAGAGCTCAGTGATTTTCAACGTGGTACGGTCATAGAATGCCAACTTTCCAACAAGTCAGTTTGTCAAATTTCGCCCCTGCTAAAGCTCCCCTGATCAACTGTAAGTGCTGTTATTGTGAAGTGCAAACATCTAGGAGCAACAACGGCTCAGCCGGGAAGTGGTAGGCCACACAAGCTCAAAGAACGGGACTGGTGAGTGCTGAAACGCGGAACACGTAAAAATCATCTGTCATCGGTTGCAACACTCACTACCGAGTTCCAAACTGCCTCTGGAAGCAACGTCAGCGGAAGAACTGTTCGTCGGGAGCTTCATGAAATGGCTGAGCAGCCGCACAGAAGCCTAAGATCACCATGCGCAATGCCAAGCATTGGCTGGAGTGGTGTAAAGCACACTGACATTGGACTCTGGAGCAGTGGAAACGCATTCTCTGGAGTGAAGAATCACGCTTCCCCATCTGACAGTCCGATGGACGAATCTGGGTTTGGCGGATGCCAGGAAAACGCTATCGGCTCAAACGCATAGAGGATAATAATGGTCTGGGGCTGGTTTTCATGTTTCGGGCTAGGCTCATTAGTTCCAGTGAAGGGAAATCTTAACGCTACAGCATACAATGACATTCTAGATGATCCTGTGCTGGGGAAGGCCCTTTCCTGTTTCAGCATGACAATGCCACGGTGCACAAAGCAAGGTCCATACAGAAATGGTTTGTCGAGATCGGTGTGGAAGAACTTGACTGGCCTGCACAGAACCCTGACCTCAACCACATCAAACACCTTTGGGGTGAATTGGAACGCCAACTGCGAGCCAGGCCTAATCGTCGAACATCAGTACCCGACCTCGATAATGCTCTTGTGGCTGAATGGAAGCAAGTCACCGCAGCAATGTTCCAACATCTAGTGGAAAGCCTTCCCAGAAGAGTGGAGGCTATTAAAGCAGTAAAGGGGGAACCAACTCCACATTGATGATTTTGGAATGAGATGTTTGACGAGCAGGTGTCCACAAATAATCAAAGAGAAATGACAGTCCGTCATTACTTTAAGACATGAAGGTCAGTCAATAGGGAAAATTTCAAGAACTTTGAAAGTTTCTTCAAGTACAGTCGTAAAAACCACGAAGCGCTATAATGAAACTGGCTCTCATGAGGACCGCCACTGGAAAGGAAGACACAGAGTTACCTCTGCTGCAGAGGATGAGTTCATTAGAGTTACCAGCCTCATTATGTTCAGTCCAAATAAAGAATACATTCTTCACAGAGTTTAAGTAAAAGACATATCTCAACATAAACTGTTCAGAGGAGACTGCGTGAATCAGGCCTTCATGGTTGAATTGCTGAAAATAAACCACTACTAAAGGACATCAATAATAAGAAGAGACTTTCTTGGGCCAATAAACATGATCAATGGACATTAGAATGGTGGAAATCTGTCCTTTGAGTCCAAATTTGAGATTTTTGGTTCCAGCCGCCTTGTCTTTGTGAGATGCAGAGTAGGTGAACGGAAGATCTCTGCATGTGTGGTTCCCACTTTGAAGCATAGAGGAGGAGGTGTGATGGTGTGGGGATGCATTTCTGGTGAAACTGTCAGTGATTTATTTAGTATTCAAGGCACACTTAAACAGCGTGGCTACCACAGCATTCTACAGTGATACACCATCCAATTTGGTTTGCTCCTAATGGGACTATCATTTCTTGTTCAACAGGAAAATTACCCAACACACCTCCAGACTCCTGCAACACTGTTTGAAAAGCATTCCAGGTGAAACTGGTTGAGAGAATGCCAATAATGTGCAAAGCTGTCATCAAGGCAAAGGGTGGCTACTTTAAAGAATCTAAAACCGAAAGTGTATTTTGATTTGTTTATCACTTTTTTGCTTACTGCATGATTCCATATGTGTTGTTAGAAAATAGTAAAAAAGTAAGAAAAACCCTTGAATGAGTAAGTGTATCCAAATTGTTGACTGGTACTGTATATACTGATGATAAATTAATATAGGGGAAACACTGGATAAACTATTATTCCACTCCTTATTGACTAGACCTTATTCCATTCCGTCTCATTCAAAAGTCACAGGCTTGCTGTGTAAACCCAACAAGGATCAGTAGGATGCTACTACCGGCCTGGAGGTGTGGAGTCTGGAGTCTGCTGCTCCTCTGCTCATTAAAGATGTTTTGAGCTGCAGCCCCTCAGCTAATCCCAGCCCAGCTATCAAGAGGAGGAAACATGATTGGAAAAGGGGTTCATTACTCAATTGCTGTGAGCTGGGGCACAACACCATGTGAGCATGTAAGTTCTATCAAACAAGGAACTGTCAGTGAGCGCATGCATTCTACCCAGGAAACTGCTACCTGTGTGATAAACAAGGATAAGGTGTAATTGCACATTATTTAATCATGACATGTAACCCCTCTATCAAATTTCATTTGATGTCATTTTTTTCAGACTGAAGGATTTTGTACTGGTTTACTGAGTGGGTCTCAATAAGAGACAAATACAGCAGGTGGCAGCATTGTAGCATGTGGTAGCACTTGATTTGCAGAGAGCAATGAGACAATGACAAAGCTAGTACAGATAAGTTATGGAAGACATTACTATGTCAATACATATACTACTTTTTGGAAGAATGTCAACTGTATATTGTCTAGATATGCAGCCATTGTCAATGGTAGAGGATGTCTGCTTCAAAACCCTAATGACATACAGTTGAAGTCGGAGGTTTACATACACTTAGGTTGGAGTCAATAAAACTCGTTTTTCAACCACTCCACAAATTTCTTGTTAACAAACTATAGTTTTGGCAAGTCAGTTAGGACATCTACTTTGTGCATGACACAAGTATTTTTTCCAACAATTGTTTATAGACAGATTATTTAACTTATAAGTCACTGTATCACAATTCCATTGGGTCAGAATTTTACATACACTAAGATGACTGTGCCTTTAAACAGCTTGATGTCATGGCTTTAGAAGCTTCTGATAGGCTAATTGACATAATTTCTGTCAATTGGAGGTGTACCTGTGGATGTATTTCAAGGCCTACCTTCAAACTCAGTGCCTCTTTTCTTGACATCATGGGGAAATCAAACGAAATCAGCCAAGACCTTAAAATTAGTAGACGCGTTCTGTCTCCTAGAGATGACTGTACATTGGTGCGAAAAGTGCAAATCAATCCCAGAACAACAGCAAAGGACCTTGTGAAGATGCTGTAGGAAACAAGTACAAAGTATCTATATCCACAGTAAAACGAGTCCTGTATCGACCTAACCTGAAAGTCCGCTCAGCAAGGAACAAGCCACTGCTCCAAAACCGCCATAAAAAAGCCAGACTACGGTTTGCAACTGCACATGGGGACAAAGATCGTACTTTTTGGAGAAATGTCCTCTGGTCTGATGAGACAAAAATATAACTGTTTGGCCATAATGACCATCGTTATGTTTGGAGGAAAAAGGGGGAGGCTTGCAAGCCAAAGAACACCATCCTAACCTTGAAGCACAGGGGTGGCAGCATCATGTTGTGGGTGTGCTTTGCTGCAGGAGGGACTGGTGCACTTCACAAAATGAATGGCATTATGAGAAAGGAAATTATGTGGATATATTGAAGCAACATCTCAAGACATAAGTCAGGAAGTTAAAGCTTGGTCGCAAATGGGTCTTCCAAATGAACAATGACCCCAAGCATACTTCCAAAGTTGTGGCAAAATGGCTTAAGAACAACAACAAAGCCCTGACCTCAACCCTGTAGAAAATTTGTAGTCAGAGCTGAAAAAGTGTGTGCGAGCAAGTAGGCCTACAAACCTGACTCAGTTACACCAGTTCTGTCAGGAGGAATGGGCCAAAATTCACCCAGCTTATTGTGGGAAACTTGTGGAAGGCTACCCGAAACGTTTGACCCAAGTTAAACAATTTAAAGACAGCGCTACCAAATACTAATTGAGTGTATGTAAACTTCTGAACCACTGGGAATGTGACGAAAGAAATAAAAGCTGAAATAAATCATTCTCCCTGCTATTATTCTGACATTTCACATTCTTAATATAAAGTGGTGATCCTAACTGACCTAAGACAGGGTATGTTTACTAGGATTAAATGTCAGGAATTGTGAAAAACTGAGGTTAAATGTATTTGGCTAAGGTGTATGTAAACCTCCGACTTCAACTGTAGCTCTATTCAAATAGTACTTCTGAGTAGCACCAGTACGCAAAGCACTGCCCCCTCCAAAATGATTTGTTTTGAGAAAGAGAATAACTGTTTGTTTCAGAACAACCTTTGATCCATGTACAGCGGTAGTTCTTCAGAAACAATAGTTACTCCTATATATTGTTAAGCACGAGCCAAATGCACTAACAAAGGCTATTTATTATTATTTTGTTATAATACCAATATAAAACAACTACTCTTACAACTGATGCCATCTTGTATTATGCAAACAGAAAACAGTATTGTTTTAATTCAATGTAATTCAAACTATTGCCACTGTCAAGGTTTAAATGGAAAAAGCATAGACTGTAAACTCGACAACCTGTTTTTTTCCGTTTTTGTGGTCTGACATGGGGATAGTGCTCTCTGTCATCTCCTTTGGCAGGTCATATAATAGCCTTATTGATAATCTGTCAGCACCGGCCCTTTGATCCTAGGCTCATATGATGTGTGAGTGATAAGGCCCTACTGGTCCTATGTCAGTATTCCTGTGTACTATGACATGCATCACATTATGTGGCAGGTTGGGTTTCAGTTAGCTTTTAGTTCCAAATAGACCTGTATTGTGTAAAATAGCTGTTCCCGGGCACCTTGAACTAAACGCTAGGTTTTGTTTTCATACTCAGAGAAACAACTGTGTCAAGAATCATACTGTAGCCTACATAGAACAAAATGTTTGGGAGTAAAATTGACATCAATAATATTACATTAGTCGACCCTCACCAACACATTCAAATTAGTGAGGTAGCTGTAAGACAAGGCCAGACAACATCAATAAAACCTGAGATATGGGCAAAGTGGTATACATACAACACTTTAATCAGTTGATTATTAAAGATGATAATTGCAAGGTGAACTGTGGGCAGAGGCTACAGCTGCTTCTTGGCATTCATTTAGTGATTTTCAAAGCTATAAGCACAGATACTTTAGCTTTTACTTTCAGTAAAAATAACACAGAAATAAAATAGCCACTGTGATCCTTTCTGACGGATATTATCTACCTTACAAAGTTTGATGAAATCCAGTTATTTACCATTAGTTACCATTACCATTTACCAAGTCTACTTTTCACAAAATCTATGATTTTGCATCATTGCAGCACCCTGTGTCATTGCAAGTGAAACAGGCCCATAATTGATTCAGAATTACAACACTTTTCTCTCTGTCTGTGCTTTAGTTACTGACTGTGTGGAGGAAAAGATCCCTCTTGGTGGAGAGGGGAGTATATTCACCCAGCTCCGCTCTGCTCTGACTGTACTGGAGCCCGGGCAGGTTTGGGTATACTTTCTGTAGTCTGTGGGGAGGGATGATGATCGTGGCAGTTCTTTTGTGTAAAACACAGAATCGAAGAGAGAATGAGCTCTCCATAGAGTGATGGAGTCTCATACCGGGATACAATGATTGTAGTCTCTCTTTGTCTGTTCAGACAGGAATCCGAGGCATTGGGACATTTTTCATCCCATTGCACATTTCAAAGGATGACTAATCAATATGATGTCTGGTCCTTTTTGGCAAGTGATGAGAATGGGAATGGATTTAGAGATACTTCATAATTCTACTGTTGGAAGAAAGAAGGTTAAGGTGCTGCTCATTATAGGAAATGATCCAGAATGTTTCAGGTTTGTTTACATGAACAGTGTTTGCCCTGAGAATAATCTTGAACATATTTCATCCTTTCAGACGTACAGTGCCTTCGGAAGTATTCAGACCCCTTGACTTTTTCCACAGTTTATTACGTTACAGCATTATTCTAAAATGGAATAAATGAATAAAAATCCTCAGCAATTAACATACGATAAGTGCTTCTGCACTCGCCTGTCCTGTTTTGTGAGCTTGTGTGGCCTACCAATTCCCCATTGAGCTTGTGTGGTCTACCACTTCCCGGCCGAGCCGTTGTTGCTCCTAGATGTTTCACAATAGCAGCACTTACAGTTGATCAGGGGAGCTCTAGCAGGGCAGAAATTTGACGAAATGACTTGTTGGAAAGGTGGCATCCTATGACGGTGCCACGTTGAAAGTCACTGAGCTCTTCAGTAAGGGCATTCTACTGTCAACCATTGTCTATGGAGATTGCATGGCTGTGTGCTCGATTTTATACACTAGTCAGCAACTGGTGTGGTTGAAATAGTCAAATTCACCAATTTGAAGGGGTGTCCACATACCTTTGTATATATATACAGTGCATTTGGAAAGTATTCAGACCCCTTCCCTTTTTCCACAATTTGTTACGTTACAGCCTTATTCTAAAATGGATTAAATAAAACATTTTCTACATCAATCTACACACAATACCCCTTAATGACAAAGCGAAAATAGGTTTTACGAATTATTAGCAAATTAGGGAGCAGGACCAGACGGAAACCACTCCTCAGCAAAAGGCACATGACAGCCCACTTGGAGTTTGCCAAAAGGCACCTAAAGACTCTCAGACCATGAGAAACAAGATTCTCTGGTCTGATGAAACCAAGATTGAACTCTTTGGCCTGAATGTCAAGCGTCACATCTAGAGGAAACCTTGCACCATCCCTACGGTGATGCATGGTCGTGGCAGCATCATGCTGTGGAGATGTTTTTCAGAGGCAGGAACTGGGAGACTAGTCAGGATCAAGGCAAATATGAATGAAGCAAAGTACAGACAGATCCTTGATGAAAACCTGCTCCAGAGCGCTCAGGACCTCAGACTGGGGGCGAAGGTTCACCTTCCAACAGGACACCGACCCTAAGCACCAAGCCAAACAATGCAGGAGTTGCTTCGTGACAAATCTATGAATGTCCTAGAGTGGCCCAGCCAGAGCCTGGACTTGAACCCAATCTAAAATTTTGGAGAGACCTGAAGCAATGCTCCCCATCCAACCTAAAAGAACTTGAGAGGATCTGCAGAAAATAATGGGAGAAACACCTCAAGTACAGGTGTGCCAAGCTTGTAGCGTCATTCCCAAGAAGACTCGAGGCTGTAATTGCGACGAAAGGTGCTTCAACAAAGTACTGAGTAAAGGGTCTGAATACTTATGTATATGTGATATTTCAGTTTTTTTTTTTATTAAATTAGCAAAAATGGTTTTTGCTTTGTCATTGTATTTTTTGGTGTGTAGATTGATGAGGAAAAACAATTGAATACATTTTAGAATAAGGCTGTAACCTAACAAAATGTGAAAAAAGTCAAGGGGTTGAATACTTTCCGAAGGCACTGTAGATGTGCATGTGACCTAGATTTAAGTTTCAAGAAAGACTCTTTAGTCAGACTTGCAAGTCTTAAACAATCCCTCCTTGATAATTTGATGTTAATTATGCACAGTTCAATCTTTAAACAGGGTTCATTTGCATTCCTAAATTCTTGATCAATCTGGATATGACAAGGATGAAAATGAATGGACGTTTTCCTTATTATCTTGTGACTGATATGAATGATCGCATTGGGCAAATGTAATTTCCCAGTTATTTCCTTATCTATTTTACCTTGTGTCTCACCCTCTTATATTAGTTCTCCTTATGCTGCAGGAGCAATAGCAGCATGAGATGAATGACGATAAAGCATCTCTTTCTTCTGATAATTGGGGCTGTGGGTGGATTTTTCATTTCCGCTCATCTGAGCTCTTAAACGAGGAACGATCTAACGCTGACTCCTCATTTGTTCTCAAGGACTTTAGAGGGACGTTTAAAAAAGTGCTTGCCTATTGAACGGCCCTCTGAAATACAGAGCCCTCTCGCATAGATAGAGAACAAAGCGTAGGCTGCTTCCTATGGAACATGAGTACTAAGCTCCATGACTGACAACGTACAGCACTTCTTTCAACTCCCAAGCATCCTCTCCCAGCTCGTTTTCGCCCTTCCCATGTTAGGCGTGAAATTATAATGCTGCCGCTATCATTAGACATGGGAAGAATGACGTGTGAGATTTGGGACTTTGTGCTGATGTGATTGAGGTAGAATATGGTAGTGTGCATATTTTGCATATACTGTATGTGTTTCACTTATTATGCAGTAAAGTGTATTTTTGCAATGTGTGACGTCAACTTTTGAAGTATGAGTCCCTTAGTGAGTTAGGATATCTATTTAACCTATTCTCTTATTAATTAAATTATGTATTTCACTTATTAAGTAAAAGTGTGAGGTGGGATTTCCATAGTACGTTACGATAACTTTATTTAAAATTCTAATTTATAATGATAAATACAATGCCAGAAAGTAGTATGAAAAATGTCAATCTGCTGAGTGGCACTGTGATATCTATAATGGATCAATTTGGCCCATTGCCATTCTATGATATCAAATAACTGAACGAAAAGAATGCAGTAGCATATATTGTGCTATGTTACATATCTTACATTATTTGACCTTTCACTGATTTCCTGAGGAGGTTAGTGTGTCAATAAAAATGGCATGGATTGATGAGAAATATGTAAGGAGGTGTGATATCCATCAGTGTACTTAATTAAAACAATTCTAAACATATACATTGTTTGTCCTGCTTATTTTGACAAATGAGAGAAAGTAAACAATGTCAAACATTGATGGATTTGACATTACAAAGATGTAAAAACGTATGTGTAGGAGAGACCAATATAGCAAAAAGGAACAATAGATTGTGATACACTGTGTGCATTTAATCATAGCTGGAAATTTAGTTTATCAAATAAGAAAAATATATTTAATTCTCGATTTGTTTGTCTCACATTGTCTCAGCAAACTTTTATTTAATCAATAAAACATTAATTCAGTGTTCAAACTGACCTTTTCTGTCATTTTGAGGAGACCAGAGCAATGCATCATACAGTACATTTAGTTTATAAACTCAACTGCGTTTATTTTGTTTTATTTTCAGCAAACTTAACATGTGTAAATACTTGTATGAACATAACACCATTTAACAACTGAGACATAAACTGAACAAGTTCCACAGACATGTGACTAACAGAAATGGAATAATGTGTCCCTGAACAAAGGGGGGGGGGGGGTCAAAATCAAAAGTAACAGTCAGCATCTGGTGTGGCCACCAGCTGCATTAACTACTGCAGTGCATCTCCTCCTCATGGACTGCACCAGATTTGCCAGTTCTTGCTGTGAGATGTTACCCCACTCTTCCACCAAGGCACCTGCAGGTTCCCGGATATTTATGGGGGGAATGGCCCTAGCCCCCACTTTTCGATCCAACAAGTCCCAGACGTGCTCAATGGGATTGAGATCCAGGCTCTTCGCTGGCCATGGCAGAACACTGACTTTCCTGTCCTGCAGGAAATCACGCACAGAACGAGCAGTATGGCTGGTGGTATTGTCATGCTGGAGGGTCATGTCAGGATGAGCCTGCAGAAAGGGTACCACATGAGGGAGGAGGATGTCTTCACTGTAACGCACCGCATTGAGATTGCCTTCAATGACAACAAGCTCAGTCTGATGATGCTGTGACACATCGCCCCAGACCATGACGGACCCTCCACCTCCAAATCGATCCCGCTCCAGATTACAGGCCTCAGTGTAATGCTCATTCCTTCAACGAGAAATGCGAATCCAACCATCACCCATGGTGAGACAAACCCACGACTCGTCAGTGAAGAGCACTTTTTTCCAGTCCTGTCTGGTCCAGCGATGGTGGGTTTGTGCCCATAGGCGACGTTGTTGCCAGTGATGTCTGGTGAGGATTTGCTATACAACAGGCCTACAAGCCCTCAGTCCAGCCTCTCTCAGCCTATTCTCCACCTGGCACATCCAGAAGAGGACTGGCCACCCCTCATAGCATGGTTCCTCTCTAGGTTTCTTCCTAGGTCCTAGCCACCATGCTTCTCACCTGCATTGCTTGCTGTTTGGGGTTTTAGGCTGGGTTTCTGTACAGCACTTTGAGATATCAGCTGATGTAAGAAGGGCTTTATCAATCAATTTGAATAAATGTGATATTGCGGACAGTCTGAGCACTGATGGAGGGATTGTGCATTCCTGGTGTAACTCAGGCAGTTCTTGTTGCCATCATGTACCTGTCCCGCAGGTGTGATGTTTGGATGTACTGATCCTGTGCAGGTGTTGTTACACGTGGTCTGCCACTGCAAGGACGATCTGCTATCCATCTTGTCTCCCTGTAGCGCTTGTCTCCCTATGGCAATTTATTGCCCTGGCCACATCTGCAGTCCTCATGCCTCCTTGCAGCATGTCTAAGGCATGTTCACACAGATGAGCAGGGACCTTGGGAATCTTTTTTTGTGTGTTTTTCAGAGTCAGTAGAAAGGCCTCTTTAGTGTCCTAAGCTTCCATAACTGTGACCTTAACTGCCTACTGTCTGTAAGCTGTTAGTGCCTTAACGACCGTTTCACAAGTTCATGTTCATTAACTGTTTATGGTTCATTGAACAAGCATGGGAAACAGTGTTTAAACTTTTACAATGAAGATCTGTGAAGTTATTTGGATTTTTACGAATTATCTTTGAAAGACAGGGTCCTGAAAAAGGGCCGTTTCTTATTTTGCTGGGTTTACTTTTGTATATACAGTGCCTTGCGAAAGTATTCGGCCCCCTTGAACTTTGCGACCTTTTGCCACATTTCAGGCTTCAAACATAAAGATATAAAACTGTATTTTTTTTGTGAAGAATCAACAACAAGTGGGACACAATCATGAAGTGGAACGACATTTACTGGATATTTCAAACTTTTTTAACAAATCAAAAACTGAAAAATTGGGCGTGCAAAATTATTCAGCCCCCTTAAGTTAATACTTTGTAGCGCCACCTTTTGCTGCGATTACAGCTGTAAGTCGCTTGGGGTATGTCTCTATCAGTTTTGTACATCGAGAGACTGACATTTTTTCCCATTCCTCCTTGCAAAACAGCTCGAGCTCAGTGAGGTTGGATGGAGACCATTTGTGAACAGCAGTTTTCAGTTCTTTCCACAGATTCTCGATTGGATTCAGGTCTGGACTTTGATTTGGCCATTCTAACACCTGGATATGCTTATTTTTGAACCATTCCATTGTAGATTTTGCTTTATGTTTTGGATCATTGTCTTGTTGGAAGACAAATCTCCGTCCCAGTCTCAGGACTCCATCAGGTTTTCTTCCAGAATGGTCCTGTATTTGGCTCCATCCATCTTCCCATCAATTTGAACCATCTTCCCTGTCCCTGCTGAAGAAAAGCAGGCCCAAACCATGATGCTGCCACCACCATGTTTGACAGTGGGGATGTTGTGTTCAGGGTGATGAGCTGTGTTGCTTTTACGCCAAACATAACGTTTTGCATTGTTGCCAAAAAGTTCAATTTTGGTTTCATCTGACCAGAGCATCTTCTTCCACATGTTTGGTGTGTCTCCCAGGTGGCTTGTGGCAAACTTTAAACTACACTTTTTATGGATATCTTTAAGAAATGGCTTTCTTCTTGCCACTCTTCCATAAAGGCCAGATTTGTGCAATATATGACTGATTGTTGTCCTATGGACAGAGTCTCCCACCTCAGCTGTAGATCTCTGCAGTTCATCCAGAGTGATCATGGGCCTCTTGGCTGCATCTCTGATCAGTCTTCTCCTTGTATGAGCTGAAAGTTTAGAGGGACGGCCAGGTCTTGGTAGATTTGCAGTGGTCTGATACTCTTTCCATTTCAATATTATTTCATGCACAGTGCTCCAAGGGATGTTTAAAGCTTGGGAAATCTTTTTGTATCCAAATCTGGCTTTAAACTTCTTCACAACAGTATCTCGGACCTGCCTGGTGTGTTCCTTGTTCTTCATGATGCTCTCTGCGCTTTTAACGGACCTCTGAGACTATCACAGTGCAGGTGCATTTATACGGAGACTTGATTACACACAGGTGGATTGTATTTATCATCATTAGTCATTTAGGTCAACATTGGATCATTCAGAGATCCTCACTGAACTTCTGGAGAGAGTTTGTTGCACTGAAAGTAAAGGGGCTGAATAATTTTGCACACCCAATTTTTCAGTTTTTGATTTGTTAAAAAAGTTTGAAATATCCAATAAATGTCGTTCCACTTCATGATTCTTCACAAAAAAATAAAGTTTTATATCTTTATGTTTGAAGCCTGAAATGTGGCAAAAGGTCGCAAAGTTCAAGGGGGCGGAATACTTTCGCAAGGCACTGTATATACAGTGCATTCGGAAAGTATTCAGACCCCTTCCTTTTTTCCACAATTTAGAAAATATTATAAAAAATTTGACCGAAATGGCAACCAAATCACAGATTTTTGTTGATATTTTGATCCCTCGATTGAGAGGATCACATTTCAGCATGCTTCTAATGATTTCAAAACATTGATATCTGTGGATTAAAATGATATATAACATGTACCAAAACAATCCTTGCATGTTAAGTAATATTTGCCTTAGTATCATGTCCCATACATCCCACTTAAAAAGGTAGAGTTTTTATGGATTGGCTTCTGTCCATAGATGCGGTAAAGGGGTCAGTGGCATGCAGGATTGGCGCACATTCAACAAATCTGATCTAACTGTTTTTCAGATCTTTCATGATTTATATAATGTAACAGGCCCACAATGTGTTTACTCTAAGTCTGATTCTGATATATTTGGCTGTTTCTGCTGCATAACATTTAGAAGCTGTCATTTTCAAGTGAAGCTAGCATACAGAAATCAGTGGTTGTAGTCAAAGTGCTAGGTTTTCTCCAGATGTGATGCTTGGCATTCAGGCCAAGGAGTTCAATCTTGGTTTCATCAGACCAGAGAATCTTGTTCCTCATGGTCTGAGAGTCTTTAGGTGCCTTTTGGTAAACTCCAAGTGAGGTGTCATGTACCTTTTACCGAGGAGTGGCTTCCGTCTGGCTACTCTACCATAAAGGCTTGATTGGTTGAGTGCTGCAGATATGATTGTCCAGATAGAAGGTTCTCAGAGATGATTGTCCAGATAGAAGGTTCTCCTATCTCCACAGAGGAACTCTGGAGCGCTGTCAGGGTGATCATCGGGTTCTTGGTCACCTCACTGACCAAGGCCCTTCTCCCCCGATTTCTCAATTTGGCCGGGTGGCTAGGTCTAGGGAGAGTCTTGATGGTTCCAAACTTCTTCTATTTAAGAATGATGGAGGCCACTGTGTTCTTGGGGACCTTCAATGCTGCAGAAATATTTTTGTACCCTTCCCCAGATCTGTGGCTCGACACAATCCTGTCTCGGAGCTCTACAGACAATTCCTTCGATCTCATTGCTTGGTTTTGCTCTGACATGCACTGTCAACCTTTGGACCTTAAATAAACAGGTTTGTACCTTTACAAATCATGTCCAATCAGTTGAATTTACCACAGGTGGACTCCAATCAAGTTGAAGAAACATCTCAAGAATGATCAATGGAAATCGATTTTGAGTCTCAAAACAAAGGGTCTGAATTCTTATGTAAATATGGAATTTCTGTTTTTTTTATTTGATCAATTTGAAAATATTTCTAAGAAACCTGTTTTTGCTTTGTCATTGTGGGGTATTGTGTGTAGATTGCTGAGGAAAATGTTTCATTTCATCCATTTTCGAATTAGTCTGTAACATAACCAAAATGTGTAAAAAGTCAAGGCGTCTGAATACTTTACGAAGGCACTGTATATGGCATACCTGGGTCATTTGATTGTGTTTACCACACCAACTTGGACATTTTAAGCCATCTTTGGGCTGTAGCAATTATTTATTGAGATATGATCATGTGAATCATGTCCAATTAGAACCAATGCAGCTGGTTGGCGGTCAATTTGGAAAACTGGTCTATTAGAATATAATAGGTTAAATCTGCAATGTAATTTATTTATTTAGACTTTTACTTACTTTGTTTGAAGGCTGAAAGGTCTCATCATAAAAGCATTTGGTTAAAATGGGTTACCTGTCTCTCTGCTGGACATAATTCATTCCTATGGGATTTCACTTAAAGTGACGTGTACAGGGAAGGTTTCCTCTCACATTTCTTAAAATTGACACAAAACAGAACATCATGTTATGTAACTTTTTAGAGTGTTTACATGTACACTATTGGAACTAGCATTGAAAACATTCACAAAAAACAATAATTTACATTTATATGGGATATTTGGCACATTTTATTGTGTTTTCCAGACCCCCTTGAAGATTTTAAGCCATCATTGGACTGTATGTACCAATTATTTATGGAGATGTAGCCATGTAAATCATGTTCAATCATGCAGCTGGTTGATGGCCATATTGGAAATGGCCTTCGGTGGGGTAACGGACAAAATCTGCAATGGCACTATAGCCAAAGAAAACATATTTATAATGCCCTAGTTGTGTGTGAAATTTCTTGGCTCTATCACAAATTCCCAAAAACGTTTGCGTAGCCTCTGGACTATGGTCAAAATGATCTCAATATGACCCCATGAACATCTTATTAGTACTTTATGATTAGTATGATTGTCTATATTATCTGTGGGGTTTATTTATTGGGTAGATAACGTTACAAAATCATTTTGATATTGTTTGATTTTTACCCGCTTTTCTTCTAACAGGAAATTGAATTCAAATGGCTTCCCTGGTTGACTGACAGCCTTCCCAGACTGCCTCCAATCTTTAAAATGCTCCTTAATGTATGTAATATTAGTGTACCAAGTTTGATAATTGTATCATAAAATGCACGATCTTGAGTATATTTTGTTTAAATCTGCTGGACTAATGAGGCCCTTGTAAAGGTCAAAGGCATCATGAAATTTACAGTGTACAATGATATTTTAGCCAACAACCTGGATGCCTCTTGGCCAAAACTTGATCTTCCAGCAAGACAATAGCTTGAAGCACACATCAAAAATCCTCAAAGAAATTGTTTATTAGAACATAATAAAAAAATCTCAGTCTCCAGACTTGGAACCCTGTAGTTTAAATTGAAGAGGCCGTCCACAAGTGCAGATGAAGGATATGAAGGATCTGTAAGGATTCTGTATTCTGATACCTCCCAATGTGTTGCTCCCAATATTTTAGAAAAGCCTCAGTGTTGTTATTTACGCAAGGTGAGTTATGTCAATCATTTTGACCCCTACCTTTTTTAGAGGATTTTTTTATTACTTAGTAAATCTGTTTCTCTGAGCAATTGCATTAATATAAAATAATACTATTTCCCAATGTTTTGGACTGTACAATATACAGTACATAGCCAGAAGTATGTGGACACCCGTCCAAATGAATGGATTTGGCTATTTCAGCCACACCAGTTACTGACAGGTGTATAAAATTTAGTACACAGCCATGCAATCTCCATAGAGAAACATTGGAAGTAGAATGGCCCATACTGAAGTGCTCAGTGACTTTCAAATTAGTACCGTCATAGGATGCCACCTTCCCAACAAGTCAGCTCATCAAATTTCTGTCCTGCTAGAGCTACCCCGGTCGACTGTAAGTGCTGTTATGGTGAAGTGGAAACATCTAGGAGTAACAACGGCTCAGCTGCAAAGTGGTAGGCCACACAAGTTTAAAGAACGTGACCGCCGAGTCCTGAAGCGCGTAGCACGTAAAGATCTGTCCTCGGTTGCATCACTCACTAGCGAGTTCCAAACTGCCTCTGGAAGCAACGTCAGCAGAATAACTGTTTGTTGGGAGCTTTGTGAAATGGGTTTCCGTGGCCGAGCAGCCGCACACAAGCCTAAGATCACATTGCGCAATGCCAAGCGGCGAATGGAGTGGTTTGAAGCTCGATGCCATTGGACTCACTGGAAACGCGTTCTCTGGAGTAATCACACTTCACCATCTGGCAGTCCGTTGGCCGAATCTGGGTGTTGCTACCTGCCCCAATGCATAGTGCAAACTGTAAAGTTTGGTGGAGGAGGAATAATGGTCTAGGGCTGTTTTTTATTGTTTATCCTTCCAACTTTGTGGCAACAGTTTGGGGAAGGCCCTTTCCTGTTTTAGCATGACAATGCCCCCAAGTGAGGTCCATGCAGAAATGGTTTGTTGAGATCGGTCTGGAAGAACTTGACTGGCCTAACCTCAACCCCATCGAACACTTTTGGGATGAATTGGAATGTCGACTGCGAGCCAGGCCTAATCGCCCAACATCTTTGCCCGTCCTCACTAATGCTCTTGTGGGTGAATGGAAGCAAGTCCCCGCAACAATGTTCCAACATCTATTGGAAATCCTTCCCAGAAGAGTGGAGGCTGTTATCGCAGCAAAGGGGGATCAACTCCATATTAATGCCCATGGTTTTTGAATGAGATGTTCGACAAGCAGGTGTCCACATACTTTTGCCCATGTAGTGTAGATTTTAATGATTTATTTTATGTAGTCTTTATTGTTCATCTTTATCAAGGGTGTCAATCATTTCAGACACCACTGTACATATAAATATTTCAAGAGATATTTTTTTTATAGAAATAAATATAGTAATAATAATTTGATAATCTAAAACAAATGTAAAATGAAACAAAATATAAACAAAAAGAAGATACACTGTGATCCAACATTATTAGCCCTTGATCATCATAAGCAACAACAAGTAAAACTGTATAAAATAATACATATACTGAGCTATATTGTTGTAATTTTATACTAATAAAATTGCTCAGAGTAAGATATTTTGTTTAACAAGAAATTAAAAACTATACAAAAAAGATTTTGTTCAAAACGATTGTCAGCACTGTTTTCAGTACTCCAGCACACTCCCCTTTCAAGGATAACAGCCTTTTTCAAAAATATTTAATGAGATATGTCGGTACAATGAGATCATGCAGTGTACTGTATACGGCTGCAGGTATAAGCGTAACCACATTGAATATGTATTATGACATACAATGTAGGTGTGCATGCAGATGTCAGGAGTGTATATGTGTATGTGTGTGTGTGTGTATTACATGTTTTTTAATGTATTATTTCATGTGTTTTTAGAGTGTATACATGAGGTGTGGACACAAAACCAAAACAAACACAACGAAATAAAACAAAAACACTAACAAACGAAAAGTCTGTCCCATCTCTCTGGTTGTGGCAAAGGGTAACACATTTAGCTGCCAGCTATCTCTCTCACACACACACCCTGGCTATCAGCAGGCACACAATCACACACATATAAACATGAACCATCCGCTTCTCCTTCTTGGCCTCTATAAGTACATTTATATATATTTCTGACAATGACAGGATATGAAATTATGACCCAAGGTATAATTACTTTACATCTTCAATATCGCTCGGCCTCTTTCCATCCTTAGTAAAAGCCTTTTTATTTCAAATCAAATGAACCTGTTGAAAATGATAAACAATGCAATGATGCTGAACTTCAACTTGATGAATATCCCTGCAATCTTCCCTGCTTTAATGGCTCCCAGCTTTAATCAGATGCGATTTTAAAACACCGAAGTGCAAAAACAATTAGGACCAGACCCCAATGAAAAAGAGAAAAACAACTGATACCCCTTGCCTTCTAGAAGCCCTTTAGCCTACGCTGTGCATTACAGATTGTAGCCTACCCTGTGCATTACAGATTGTAGCCTACCCTGTGATTTGCAGATTGTAGATTACCCTGTGCATTACAGATTGCAGCCTACCCTGTGCATTACAGATTGTAGCCTACCCTGTGTTTTAAAGATTGCAGCCTACCCTGTGTTTTACAGATTGTAGCCTACCCTGTGTATTACAGATTGCAGCCTACCCTGTGATTTACAGATTGTAGCCTACCCTGTGATTAACAGATTGTAGCATACCCTGTGTTTTACAGATTGTAGCCTACCCTGTGCATTACAGAATGTAGCCTACCCTGTGAATTACAGATTGTAGCCACCCTGTGCATTACAGATTGTAGCCTACCTTGTGCATTACAGATTGTAGCCTACCCTCTGCATTACAGATTGTAGCCTACCCTGTGTATTACATATTGTAGCCTACCCTGTGCATTACAGATTGTAGCTTACCCTGTGCATTACAGATTGTAGCCTACCCTGTGCATTACAGATTGTAGCCTACCCTGTGCATTACAGATTGTAGCCTACCCTGTGTATTACAGATTGTAGCCTACCCTGTGCATTATGGATTGTAGCTTACCCTGTGCATTACAGATTGTAGCCTACCCTGTGTATTACAGATTGTAGCCTACCTGCAGTATATGCATAAAACATCAGATAGGTCTATTTACTGAGTGCACTAGAATGAGTACATCTATTCGCATAGTTCCCCTTTTAATTTCCACTTGATACTCAGCTGCAGGCACTAATTTGTATTATTCAATATCATTACGATGCAGTTCTGACTATGGATTGACTTAACCTACATGAACATTCACATAACCTTTCAATAGACAACAGGCCCTTTCTGTCTGACGGTTTGTTAGTTGTCATAGCCTGTTGTAGCATGTTTTGTATAGCGGAAACCAAAGTACAGTGCATTCGGAAAGTATTCAGACACCTTCCCTCTTTCCACATTTCTAAAATTGATTACATGATTTTCCCCCTCATCAATCTACACACAATACCGCATAATTACAGAGCAAAAACAGGGTTTTAGAATTTTTTGAAAATATATTACAAAAAAAACAGAAATACCTTATTTACATAAGTATGCAGACCCTTTGCTATGGGACTTGAAAATGAGCTCAGGTGAATACTGTTTCCATTGATCATCCTTGAGATGTTTCTACAACATGATTCGAGTCCACCTGTGGTAAATTCAATTGATTGGAGATGATTTGAAAAGGCACACACCTTTTCGAAGGAATTGTGCGTAGAGCTCCGAGACAGGATTGTGTCGAGGCACAGATCTGCAGAAGGGTACGAAAATATTTATGTAGCATTGAAGATCCCCAAGAAGACAGTGGCTTCCATCATTCTTAAATGGAAGTTGTTTGGAACCACCAAGACTCTTCCTAGAGCTGGCCGACCAGAACAAACTGCCAAGCATCACATTTGGAGGAAACCTGACACCATCCCTATGGTGAAGCATAGCGGTGGCAGCATCATGCTGTGGTGATCGATTTCAGGGACTGGGAGAAAGATGAATGAGAGAAATACTTGATGAAAACCTGCTGCAGAGCGCTCAGGACCTCATACTAGGGTGAAGGTTCA
The DNA here is from genome assembly GCF_002021735.2 of Oncorhynchus kisutch. Classification (NCBI taxonomy): domain Eukaryota; kingdom Metazoa; phylum Chordata; class Actinopteri; order Salmoniformes; family Salmonidae; genus Oncorhynchus; species Oncorhynchus kisutch. The sequence goes on along the minus strand of NC_034175.2, from coordinate 46,591,992 downwards.
CCTTTCAACAGGACAACAACCCTTAGCACACAGCCAAGACAACGCAGAAGTGGCTTCGGGACAAGTCTCCGAATGTCCTTAAGTGGCCTAGCCAGAGCCCGAACTTAAACCTGGTCAAACATCTCTGGAGAGAAAAAGCTGTGCAGCAACGTTTCCAGTCCAACCTGACAGAGAGGATCTGTGGTAAAGAATGGGAGAAACTCCCCAAATACAGGTGTGCCAAGCTTTTAGCGTCACAGCCAAGAAGACTCGAGGCTGTAATCGTTGCCAAAGGGTCTCAATCCTTACAGTATGTAAATGTAATATTTCAATTTTTGTAATTGTTTTGGTGCACATTTATCTAAAAATCTGTTTTTGCTTTGTAATTCTGGAGTATTGCGTGCAGATTGATTGAGGCAAAAAACACTTAAATTAATTTGAGAATAATTGTTTTATTTCATCCATTTTCAATTAGGCTGTAACGTAACAAACTCTGAAAAAAGTCAAGGGCTCTGAATACTTTATGAATGCACTGTAGGTCTTACTCTAGTAAGATGCTGTTGGTGTCCTTATACCAATACAACCAACAGATGAACACTAATGCATTGGATTAACTTGACTTCCATGCATATAACAAACATCCACGTTTTTGGCTGTAGCATTTTTAACCAGCTGTAGCGTTGATGCAGTCTCCTTATAAATTAGACTGACGCTTGTTTATTATAAAAAGAGTGCTATATTCCCAAGGCCAGCAGGCCCAGACAGACCTCTGATTGACTTTCTCAGAGGACTACACACACACACAGACACACACATACACACACACACACACACACACACACACACACACACACACACACACACACACACACACACACACACACACACACACACACACACACACACAATCACACGCACACACACACGCGCACACACACACACACACACACACACACACACACACACACACACACACACACACACACACACACACACACACACACACACGCACACGCACACGCACATGCACACGCACACACACACACACACACACACACACACACACACACACACACACACACACACACACACACACACACACACACACACGCACACACACACACACACTGGAATCAATCAGAGGTAAATTGTGCAAACCTGATCCAACTATAGCTGTAATTACTACCATTATGGCAATGGAGTTGATGGAGTAAATGTGTTGATACACTGTGTGTGCTTTTGGGGTAGGAGGGAGGGGGGAAAGGGGGGTCCGGTGTGCATGCGTGCGATATTTAATTATATGTTTGTCACCCATGTACACCGCTAAATACAGTTGAAGTCGGAAGTTTACATACACTTAGGTTGGAGTCATTAAAACTTGTTTTTCAACCACTCCACAAATGTCTTGTTAACAAACCACAGTTTTGGCAAGTCGGTTAGGAAATCTACTTTGTACAGGAAACAAGTAATTTTTCCAACAATTGTTTACAGACAGATTATTTCACTTATAAATCACTGTATCACAATTCCAGTGGGTCAGAAGTTTATAAACACTGAGTTAACTGTGCCTTTAAACAGCTTGGAAAAATCCAGAAAATAATGTCATGGCTTTAGAAGCTTCTGATAGGCTAATTGACATAATTTGAGTCAATTGGAGGTGTACCTCTAGATGTATTTCAAGGCCTACCTTCAAAATCAGTGCCACTTTGCTTGACCTCCAAATTGTAGACTTCCACAACTCTGGTTCATCCTTGGGAGCAATTTCCAAACGCCTGAAGGTACCACGTTCATCTGTACAAACAATGTTACACAAGTATAAACACCATGGGACCACGCAGCCATCATACCGCTCAGGAAGAAGACGCATTCTGTCTCCTAGAGATGAACATACTTTGGTGCGAAAAGTGCAAATCAATCCCAGAACAACAAAGGACCTTGTGAAGATGCTGGAGGAAACAGGTACAAAAGTATCTATATCCACAGGAAAACTAGTCGTGTATCGACATAACCTTAAAAGGCCGCTCGGCAAGGAAGAAACCAGTGCCACAAAAAAGCCATAAAAAGCCAGACTACGGTTTGCAACTGCACATGGGGACAAAGATCATACTTTTTGGAGAAATGTCCTCTGGTCTGATGAAAACAAAAATATAACTGTTTGGCCATAACCACCATCGTTATGTTTGGAGGAAAAAGGGCATGCTTGCAAGCCGAAAAACACCATCCCAACCGTGACGCACGGGGGTGGCAGCATCATATTGTGGGGGTTCTTTGCTGCAGGAGGGACTGGTGTACTTCACAAAATAGATGGCATCACGAGGGAGTGAAATTATGTGGATATATTGAAGCAACATCTCAAGACATCAGCCAGGAAGTTAAAGCTTGGTCGCAAATGGATCTTCTAAATGGACAACGACCCCAAGCATACTTCCAAAGTGGTGGAAAAATGGCTTAATTAGAGTGGCCATCACAAAGCCCTGACCTCAATCCTATAGAAAATGTGTGGGCAGACCTGAAAAAATGTGTGTGAGCAAGGAGGCCTACAAACCTGACTCAGTTACACCAGCTCTGTCAGGAGGAATGGGCCAAAATTCACCCAACTTATTGTGGGAAGCTTGTGGAAGGCTACCCGAAACATTTGACCCAAGTTAAGCAATTTAGAGGCAATGCTACCAAATATTAACCGAGTGTATGTAAACTTCTGACCCACTGGGAATGTGATGAAAGAATTTAAAGCTGAAATAAATAATAATTTCTGCTATTATTCTGACATTTCACATTCTTAACTTCTTGGATATAGGGGGCGCTCTTTTAATTTTTGGATAAAAAAACGTTCCAGTTTTAAACAAGATATTTTGTCACGAAAAGATGCTCGACTATGCATATAATTGACAGCTTTGGAAAGAAAACACTCTGACGTTTCCAAAACTGCAAAGATATTGTCTGTGAGTGCAACAGAACTGATGCTACAGGCGAAACCAAGATGACATTTCAAACAGGAAGTGCCCCAGATTTTGAAGGTGCTGTGTTCCAACAGCAACACTTCAAAATCTTGTTTTTTATTATTTATTTTTGGCCTGTTCTTTTTGCCATTGATAAATGTTTTATTCAATGCATATCTACGGACTTTAGTAGCAAAGGCTTTTTTTATACCTAAAGGGGTCCTAAAATTCCACATCAAATAGCTAAATGAGCTGTAGTAAGACCATTTTAAAACAATTCTGAATTTCAGTTTAGCACCCCCCCCCCCCCCTAAAGAATTAAGTACATTTTCAGTCCCTGAAATTCGATTACATCAACCTTATGTGAAATATACTTACACTAAGAAACTCCAAGCAGATTTTTTTTAAACTGGCCTCGCAGGGAGCTATTTGAACCATAGCTCATTAGTCGGGATGTTTTGGAAAAACTTTGCCTCTAAGTGTTCATAAGGCAGTAAAATAACGAGATGAGCAGTGTCCCCCAAAGTTACAATGGATGGCCCTGAAGTCATTAAGTAATTGCTGAATCTAATAAATAAGCAAAGAAAGTAATTTTAATCACTCCATTTCATCCCTCTGGTTTCATGGATACAAGTTTACTGTGTGTGTGTGTGTGTGTGTGTGTGTGTGTGTGTGTGTGTGTGTGTGTGTGTGTGTGTGTGTGTGTGTGTGAAACAAAGTTCAATATACATACAGTGCCTTCTGAGAATATTCACACCCTCTGGCTTTGTCCACATTTTGTTGTGTTACAGCCTGAATTTCAAATGTATCAACACGAGTGTTTTGTCACTAGCTACTACTACACACAATAACACACACTACTACACACAATAACCCATAATGCCAAAGTGGAATTTTGTTTTTCAATTTTTTTACAAAATAAAAAAAAAATACAAAGTTAAAATGTCTTCAGTCAATAAGTATTCAACCCCATTGTTATGGCAAGCCTAAATAAGTTCACAAGTAAAAATATGCTTAACAAGTCACATAATAAATGGCATGGACTCAATCTGTGTGCAGTAATAGTGACTTAACATGATTTTTAAAAGACCTACTGTAGCTCTGCTGGATTTACTTTAATTGATAACTTTAACACATTCTGGAAACAGAAGATAATCTACAGGAATGATCCATCCAAATCATCTTGGCTCCTGGACCGTTGCGTTGAAACAATGACTGGTAAATGATCCAAGACCAGCTCAGTTAATCCCTACCATAGTAACAATGAGTCGTCATAATGCTGTATCAAATGTACATGATTTTAGGGGCATTGGCAAACACAATGTCAGTCATTTAAGTTATTTACCCCTAATTTCACAGAATACATCTGTTTATACTACTACAGCTCTTGTAAGCAGTTATCATGAGCCTATAAACCAGAGTTACACTGTTATCACTGAGGCAGTGTGCAATAGTAGGAAGACCACTTTATGCAGCTCACCCTGCACTATCAGCTCCAATGTAAATAACAAGAGTCAGTCTACCTCTGATAAGCTTCCCAGTAAAGCATTAAAAACAATCAAGCAACCCAGAAAAGTACTAAAAATATCCCATATTAACGTATGTAGCCTAAGAAAGCCACATTTTTACTAATGCTACAGATATTTGCTTTAAAGCAGTATCCAAATCCATAGGATGTAGTGATCACAATAAAATAGCCATATCTATGAACACCAAAGTTCCAAAGGCTGGGCCTAATATAGTGTATAAGAGGTCATACAAGATGTTTTGAAGTGATTGATATGTTGATGATGTAAAGAATATTTGCTGGTCTGTAGTGTGTAATGAGGAGCAACCAGACGCTGCACATGACGCATTTATGAAACTACTTATTCCAGTTACTAATAAGCACACACCCATTAAGAACATTACTGTAAAAACTGTTAAATCCCCTCATCAATCCATGATTGGGAATTAAAACATTGTATGGTTGAGAGGGATGAGGCAAAAAGTCTGGCAGCCCAACTGATTGGCAAACATACTGCAAATTAAGAAATCATATGACGAAACTAAATAAAAATAAAAATAAACTCCACTATTAAACAAAGATAAATTATATAAAGAATGATAGTAAAAAGATTTGGGGCAACTTAAAAGAAATTGTGGGAAAAAAGCCAACTCGGCTCCTTCATTTATTGAATCAGATGGCTCATTCATCACAAAGCCCACTGATATTGCAAACTACTTTAATGACTTTTTCATTGGCAAGATAAGCAAACGTAGGGATGACATGCCAGCATCAAATGCTGACACTACACATCCAAGTATATCGGACCAAATTACGAAAGACAAGAATTGTACTTTTGAATTCCATGAAGTCAGTGTGGAAGAGGTGAAAAAGTAAAAAATCTATCAACAATGCAAGCCACCAGTAATCTAGATGGAAAATTACTGAGGATAATAGCAGACGATATTGCCACTCCTATTATCCACATCTTCAATTTAAACATACTAGAGAGCGTATGACCTCAGGCCTGGAGGGAAGCTAAAGTCATTCCGCTACCCAAAAATAGTAAAGCCCCCTTTACTGGCTCAAATAGTTGACCAATCAGCCTTTTACCAAACCTTAGTAAACTTCTGGGAAAAAACTGTGTTTGACCAGATACAATGCTATTTTACAGTAAAGAAATTGACAAGATAATTTCCACATGCTTATAGGGAAGGACACTCAACAAGCACAGCACTTACACAAATTACTGATGATTGGCTGAGAGAACAATATAAATGATGATGATGATGAAATTATTGTGGGGACTGTCATGTTACATGCTGACCAGACCGGAAACGTCGCATGCGTGCGTGTTGCAAAATAAATGTAGAAATCCATGTTATTCAATTATTGCACCCACAATGCTCGCGCGCGCCAACGAGCGTCTGCGTTGCCAAGGGCTAAAATAGAAGTCCTTTCTATTTCTGATGCAGATCGTGCTGAAAGTCTTGCCTCTCCCATCTCCATATTGGTTTATAGAAGCAGGTACCCGTGATTGAAAGATGAAAGGTTTTGCTGGTTGCCATGGTAAAAGTGTAGATGCCAATCACCATATAAGTTCAAAGATGAAAAAGCCTGGAAGGAGGAGAGATGACTAGAAATTATTCGGTTGGCCGTTTTATGTGTGGATTAATTGTCAGAGTAGAAGACCTTGTGCATTTCAGGTAAAATAACAACTCAATGTTTATATTCCAGGACAAATTAGCTAGCAACAGCAAGCTAGCAAAATAGGACAAATTAGCTAGCAAGTGCAAGCTAACTAGCTAAATTGCCATACTTGTTTAATGCTTTCGACCTGTCCCCAAATTAATGTAATTGGTTCAGAGTTTGTTTTGATATTTTAACCTCGCGCTTGGTGTAGGGGGACAAAATACATTTATGCACGATAGCGCACGATGGCGATGGTGCACGATAGCGCAGCCGGTTTGGGTTCCGTGTTAGACTTCAGTGCAGGTTTTGACATTATTGATCATAGTCTGCTGCTGGAAAAACGTATGTGTTATGGCTTTACACCCCCTGCTAATGTGGATAAAGAGTTACTTGTCTAACAGAACACAGAGGGTGTTTGTTAATGGAAGCCTATCAAATATATTCCAGTTAGAATCAGGAATTCCTCAGGGTAGCTGTTTAGGCCCGTTGCTTTTTTCATTTTTTACTAATGACATGCCACTGACTTTGAGTAAAGCCAGAGTTTCTATGTATGTGGATGACAACACTACTCGTCAGCTACAACACTCAACAAAGAGCAGCAATTAGTTTCAGAGTCGATGGCAAGGAATAAGTTAGCCCTAAATATCTTCTCCTGTCCTATTCGGTGTCCTGTGTGAATCTAAGTGTGCGTTCTCTAATTCTCTCCTTCTCTCTTTCTTTCTCTATCTCGGAGGACCTGAGCCCTAGGACCATGCCCCAGGACTACCTGACATGATGACTCCTTGCTGTCCCCAGTCCACCTGGCCGTGCTGCTGCTCCAGTTTCAACTGTTCTGCCTTATTATTATTCGACCATGCTGGTCATTTATGAACATTTGAACATCTTGGCCATGTTCTGTTATAATCTCCACCCGGCACAGCCAGAAGAGCACTGGCTACCCCACATATGCTCTCTCTAATTATCTCTTTCTTTCTCTATCTCGGAGGACCTGAGCCCTAGGACCATGCCCCAGGACTACCTGACATGATGACTCCTTGCTGTCCCCAGTCCATCTGACCGTGCTGCTGCTCCAGTTTCAACTGTTCTGCCTTATTATTATACGACCATGCTAGTCATTTATGAACATTTGAACATCTTGGCCATGTTCTGTTATAATCTCCACCCGGCACAGCCAGAAGAGGACTGGCCACCCCACATAGCCTGGTTCCTCTCTAGGTTTCTTCCTAGGTTTTGGCCTTTCTAGGGAGTTTTTCCTAGCCACCGTGCTTCTACACCTGCATTGCTTGCTGTTTGGGGTTTTAGGCTGGGTTTCTGTACAGCACTTTGAGATATCAGCTGATGTACGAAGGGCTATATAAATAAATTTGATTTGATTTGATTTGATTAAAACTAAAAGCACTGTATTTGGAACAAAACACTCACTAAACCATAAATCTTGTAATAAATAATGTGGAAATTGAGCAAGTTGAGATGACTAAACTGCTTGGAGTAACACTAGACTGTAAACTGTCATGGTCAAAACATATATAGCGAAGTTCTGCATTCTTAACAACACTATCAACAAGGCAGGTCATACAGGCCCTAGTTTTGTCGCACCTTGTTCAGTCATGTGGTCAGGTGCCACAAAAAATGACTTTTTTGTTGCAATTGGATTAGAACAGGGCAGCACGGCTGACCCTTGGATGTACACAGAGAGCTAATATTAATAATATGCATGTCAATCTCTCCTGGCTGAAAGTGGAGGAAAGATTGACTTTATCACTACTTTTATTTATGAGAGGTATTGACATGTTGAATGCTGTCTGTCTAAACTACTGGCACACAGCTAGAACACCCACGCATACCCCACAAGGCATGCCACAAGAGGTCTCTTCACAGTCCACAAGCCCAGGCTATGGGAGGCACACAGTACTACATGGAGCCATGACTACATGGAACTCTATTCCACATCAAGTAACTGACGCAAACAGTAAAATTAGATTTAAAAAACAGAAAAAACACCTTCTGGACTATGAAGCAACACAAACATTGGCACAGACACATGCATACACCCCCCCTCACACACACACACACACACACACATATACACACGCACTATACATACACATGGATTTCGTAATATAGATATGTGGTAGTGGTGGAGTAGGGGCCTGAGGGCACATAGTGTGTGGTGAAATCTGTGAATGTACTGTAATGTTTTAAAATTGTATAAATTGCCTTAATTTTGCTGGACCCCAGGAATAGTGGCTGCTGCTATGGGGATCCATAATAAATACAAATACAAATACAAACCACTCAGGGATTTTACCATAAGAGGCCAATGGTGACTTTAAAACAGTTACAGAGTTTAATGGATGTGATAGGAGAACATTGAAATTGGATCAACAACATTTTAGTTACTCCACAATACTAACATAATTGACAGAGGGAAAAAAGAAACCTATAAAGAAAAAAATATATGGCAAAACATGCATCCTGTTTTCAACAAGGCACTGAATTAATACTGCAAAAAATGTGGCACAGCAATTCATTTCTTCTCCTGAATAGAAAGTGTTATATTTGGGGCAAATCCAATACAACACATTACTGAATTACCACTCTCTATAATTTTCAAGCATAGTCGTGGCTGCACCATGTTCTGAGTATGCTTGTAATTGTTAAGGACTGGGGAGTTTCAGGATAAAAAATAAATGGAATGGAGCTAAGCACAGGCAAAATCCTAGAGGAAAACCTGGTTCAGTCTGCTTTCCACCAGACACTGGGAGATGAATTCACCTTTCAGCGGGACAATAAACACAAGGCCAAATCTACACCAGAGATGTTTACCAAGAAGACATTGTGGCTGTGTTACCGTTTTGACTGACATGCAAATGCTAGTTTAGCAATAATCAACAACCAATTTGACATTGCTTGAAGAGAATTTTGAAAAGAATAATGAGGAAATGTTGCACAATCCAGTTGTGGAAAGCTCTCAGAGACTTACCCAGAAATACTCACAACTGTAATCTCTGCCAATGGTGCTTCTAGAAAGTATTGACTCCGGGGTGTAAATGCTTATGTAAATGAGATATTTCTGTATTTCATTTTCAATAAATTTGCTGCAATTTCTAAAAACATGTTTTTACTTTGTCATTATGGAGTATTGTGTGTAGATGGCTGATTAAAACCTAAATGTAATGCATTCTTGAATTCAATCTATAACACACCAAAATATGGAGTAATTCAAGGGGTATGAATATTTTCTGAAGGCACCGTATACAGTATGTATATATACTGCATACAGGGAATGTACAGGGAATGTGTCAACTGAAAGCATCTAGTGTACTTCTAAAATGATTGTCTTAGTGTGATTTATGCCTACACCATATAACAAATATTTCCAATGCAATCCATAACATATTGTTATTTAGACAGTCATGTTATGTGTTTTGTGGCCTCCACAAGATAACAAATCTTACCATTGCAATCAATATCATATTGTTATTAAGACAGAGAAGTTATACATAACAAAGATTGTCCTCATACAGAAATGTAATCAAATGTCCGATCAAATCAAATTATATTTGTCACATGCGCCGGGGTGAATAGTTATGCACGCTCAAGATTTCATTCTTATTTATGGTTTGTTTCACAATAAAAAAACATGTTTCATCTTCAAAGTGGTAGGCATTTTGGGTAAATTTAATCATAAAAACCCCCCAAAAATCCATTTGAATTCCAATTTGTAAAGCAACAAAACAGAAAAAATGCCAAGGGGGGTGAATACTTTCGCAAGCCACTGTACACCCACAGAGTTGCGAAGAGGGCACTTCCCCCTTGGAAGTCTGAAAAGATTTGGCATGGGCCCTCGGATCCTCAAAAGGTTCTACAGCTGCACCATTGACAGCATCTTGATTGGCTCCATCAGTGCTTGGTATGGCAATGACAATGCACCCAACATCAAGGAGCTACAGAGGGTGAGTACGGCCCAGTACATCACTGGGGCTGAGCTCCCTGCCATCTAGGACCTCTATTCCAGGCAGTGTCAGAAGAAGGCCCCAAAAATTGTCAAGGACACCAGCCACCCAAGCCATAGACTGTTCTCTCTGCTACCACACAGCAAGTGATACCAGTTCACAAAGTCTGGAACCAACAGGACACTGGACAGCTTCTACCCCCATGCCAATAAGACTGCTGGCTGCTGAAAATCTAATCAAATGGCTACCTGGACTACCTGCATTGATCCTTTTTGAACTAACTCTCTTGCACTGACTCTATGCACACACACTGGACTCTACCCACACACTCACATGTACAGTACCAGTCAAAGGTTTGGACACACCTACTCATTCAAAGGGTTTTCTTTATTAAAAAAAAAACTATTTTCTACATTGTAGAATAATGGTGAAGACATCAACTATGAAATATCACATATGGAATCACGTAGTAACCAATAAAGTGTTAAACAAATCAACATCTATTTTATATTTGAGATTCTTCAAATTAGCCACCCTTTGCCTTGACGACAACTTTTTACACACTCCTCAACCAGCTTCAACCAGCCTCAACCAGCCATTACATTAGAAACTCTCTCATTACATTGATTAAAAACTCCCTTAAAGACACCACCTTCTGTCTGAAGACAGTTTGGGAGAGCCACAGACACAAAGAGCTGCATGAGCCAAACAGAGAGGAAACTGTGACCTGGATAAAACCATGGGGATCGAAGTCCTCATATATTGCCAGACTGACAAGAAACATCACACTCATTGTCCATAAACAGCAGGGCAAATACAGAACAGCCTGGACTAAACCTGTAACAGTCACCCTCATCTGGCTCTGTAGCTGTGGCTGGGAGAAAGGGCCACTGCTCTCCTCCATCTTCTTCATGTGTCTTCGCAGGTGCTGCTCCAAGACAGATTCATAGTCCTAAAGTAGAGGATTAAGAAAACATTGGTGCCTAATTCTGCAGTGATGTTGAAGTAGGATGATGAATTGATGATGAGTGTAGCCAGCTGACTGCCAAGAAGCACAATTCTTGTCCAAAATGAGACCAATGTATAACACATTCTTGATGTGTCTCTTCAGCCAGACTGTCCTTTGTTGGGCCGATGTTGATGTAGTAGACGGTCACTGAAGATAGATTCACCACACTGGTGAAGTTATAGATCTGATGAAGGATCTCATCCAGTTCAGTCATTGAAGGGATGATAACCTCACAAACAAAGAGCATTATTGTGATTTGGTGGATAAAAACAAACAAAAAACACCATAGAAATCAGGAGGATGTTCAGAGACTGAAGTTTCGCCGCCTGCCCAGTCTGGAGACATAGCAGACAAAGGTAAAGACCATGTTCAGCACTTCAGAACAGCTGTTTTCTTGAGATGTCTCTTCAACAACTCAATCAGTGAATGAATGACAGATCTGTCAGTTTATCATCTCAACAGCCCAACCCTCGTCTAGATAAGATTGGATTTGATTTAACTTATTTTACATCTGCAGTGTCAACAGACATCTTTTTGTAGGCAGCTCATGGCCTTGTTGTTCTTTGTCAAACTCACTGTATCAACCCTCCATTGAGCATGTAAAGTGGGGAGTGTTTGTATCTATTTGCCTGGAAGATCACAAGGTTAGATGAGGATTTGGGGAATTTGAAGCAGATGATCCTATGATCTTGCAATTGCCATTGATTTTACAATCAATATTTCATTGTAAATTACTACATTTGGGAAAGTTTTGGATTGACTTGCAAATCCTCCCCACTGGGAATTGACCCTACCAGGTTTTCACATTTTGTCTGCAGTTTTTTTTTTACTTTTGAAGTGGGTTATACACTTCACTCATCTTTCTATTTACAGCAAAATGCTCCCATCTCAGCATAATCCATCATTTATGTAAGGGATATACACTGATGTTCTGTACATTACCTTGGAAATAATGGATGAGCATGAAGATGAGTGCGGTTGAATTTATCCAAGGTAAAGTACATAACGGAGAGGTTTATACTGCTTATACCACCGTTGCCAAACAAAACAATACTAAAGCACACATTTAGCCATAGAAACTACATGCTTTATTTATTTTATTATAGTTTGTCTATTATAGAATATGAAAACATTCAATCTACCTGCAGTGAAGCCGCAGAACATTTACATTACATTCAGTCATCTAACAGATTCCCACCCAGAGTGACCGACAGGAGTAGCCAGTGTCTAGCACCCCGCCCAAGGGCACATTGACAGATTTCCCATCAAGTCAAAACGGGGACCTGAACCAGTGACCTATTGTCCACCGGCCCAAGGTCCCAACTGCCAGGTCACCAACCATCCAAGATCCCCCAACAGTTCCCCGAGAGCTGCCCCCCCCCACAGGCTACCTTCCCCCAATGCACCAACAACCAAAAACAAAAATGCATATGTGTGCGTTTGAATGCGTTTGTGTGTATATGCATGTGCACATGCGAACAAGCACCTGCGCTGCATCAGCCTCAGGCAAACAGGTATTGGATGTAACAGGCATTGGATTGTTCATTCTTTTTATTCGGTTGCCATGCTGTTTGGCAACATTCTTATTCCTTGCTTGCTAGCTAGCCAACTAAGACTAACACAGTCATGTCAACCTCTGCAGCCAGAATAACAGCAAAAGGGGGGTCAATGCAAATCGTTCGTTTTTTGGGGCGGGGTTAAGAATCTACTAGTCTTATGGCTTGGGGGTAGAAGCTGTTCAGGGTCATGTTGGTTCCAGACTTGCATCGGTATCGCTTGCCATGTGGTAGCAGAGAGAACAGTCTGACTTGGGTGGCTGGAGTCTCAGAAAATGTTTAGCACCTTCGTCTGAAACCCCTTGCTATAGAGGTCCTGTATGGCAGGCAGCTTGGCCCCAGTGATGTACTGGGCCATATGCACTACCCTCTGTAGCGTCTTGCTACAGAGGGTAGTGCAGTCGGAGGCCGAGCAGTTGCCATACCAGGCGGTGATGCAACCAGTCAAGATGCTCTCAATGGTGCAGCTGTAGAACTGTTTGAGAATCTGAGGGCCCATACCAAATCTTTTCAACCATCAGATACGTCATCAGAGCGCGCAACAGAACACTGTACTGTCTACACTCAGTTTGTTTATATTAAAACATTTTCATTAAATTGATTTGATTCCGAACTAAACTTTGTTGCTAAGGATTCCACGACGTGGTTAGCCTTTACGGCTGGGACGGCAAGTTTGTGTTCCTTTTTTTTGCATGGACTCCATGAGTGCTAGCTGGCTGTACTACAGACACCCGTCGTCGTCGTGGGAAAGACTCATTATCTTTCATAAAACAACTGGTTGCAGTAAAGAGCCATTCTGGATACTAAGGAGATCCTGAGGGAAATCGACGAGTACCAACAGCTTTACGCTATGGAGGAACAACATACTCCATCATGGAAAGGTCCGACCACCTCACAAAATAACTTTAGCCTGACAAAAAAAAGAAAAACAGATGATTCTACAGACATGGACGATTTACTTACCATTGAGGTAGAGGCTAGTGCTCTGGGTGGAATCCATGCAACACTGGAAAAGTTGTTTGAGGAGGTAGCAGGGCTGAGGGGGAGTTTGGAGTTCAGACAGAGTGAAATTCTCACGCTCCAAAGAGAAAACAAGGCACTCACAGCCAAGGTAAAAATCCACGATTCCAACATGGATTGCCTACTCAGGGAAAATAGGGTGAAGGAGTCGCTACCAGACATACAAAGTCATAGCATGCAGGAAAATCTATTTTTTTCTGGGATTCCTGAAGAAGCATCCAATAATCCAGATGGCGCGATCAGAGAATTCATGCAATCCGCATTGAAACTTCCCATAGAGACTGTAAACAAAGTGACTTTCCACCGAGTACACAGACTTGGAGCTCGGAGCCACAAGACCAAGGGTCCCCGACTGATCATTGCAAAATTTGAACACTACCAACAAAAGGAGCTGACCAAAAGCAGGGGAAGGGAGCTTAAAGGGACCGAATTCGGTCTCAATGAACAATTTCCAAGGGAGATAAATGAACGTCGTAACAGACTGTATCCGGTACAAAGACAACAAAGGGAGAAGGGTAAGCGTGCCTTTATCATTGTGGACAAACTCTTTATAGATGGATAGCTATTCCGAGACAGCTCCATAACACCGTGGCTGTACTAAATTATTTTCAGGTTATGAATAAAAAGAAGGTATGGGAACTGTAAAAATATTTGAACATTATGAAGTGGATATGAACACACACGTACTCAATTACATGCTTTCTTACACATACGGACATATACATCCACACACACACCTGATCTCGCTCTCTTCTCTCACTCTCTCGTTCCCTCTTTTCTCTTATCTTCTCTTCTCTCCCTCTCTCTCTATTGTCGAGAACTGTTTTATAATTTAACCTGTTTGGGATAGGGGGCATCATTTTCACGTTTGGATGAAAAGCGTGCCCAGAGTAAACTGCCTGCTACTGGACTCAGTCCCAGTTGCTAATATATGCATATTATTAGTAGATTTGGATAGAGAACACTCTGAAGTTTCTAAAACTGTTTGAATGATGTCTGTGAGTATAACAGAACTCATATGGCAGGCGAAAACCTGAGAAATATCCAACCAGAAAGTGGGAAATCTGAGGTTTGTAGTTTTGCAACTCTTGGCCTATCGAATACACAGTGTCTATGTGGTCAAATTGCAATTCCTAAGGCTTCCACTAGATGTCAACAGTCTTTAGAACCTTGTTTGATGCTTCTACTGTGAAGGAGAGGGGAATGCACGTCCACGTGACGCGCGTTCACGTGATAGTTAGCTTGAGTTCCATTGCATTTCTGAAGACAAAGGAATTCTCTGGTTGGAACATTATTGAAGATTTATGTTAAACACATCCTAAAGATTGTTTCTATACTTCTTTGACATGTTTCTACGGACTGTAACGGAACTTTTTGACTTTTCGTCTGCTAGTGATCATGAGAACACTCTGAAGTTTCTAAAACTGTTTGAATGATGTCTGTGAGTATAACAGAACTCATATGGCAGGCGAAAACCTGAGAAATATCCAACCAGAAAGTGGGAAATCTGAGGTTTGTAGTTTTGCAACTCTTGGCCTATCGAATACACAGTGTCTATGTGGTCAAATTGCAATTCCTAAGGCTTCCACTAGATGTCAACAGTCTTTAGAACCTTGTTTGATGCTTCTACTGTGAAGGAGAGGGGAATGCACGTCCACGTGACGCGCGTTCACGTGATAGTTAGCTTGAGTTCCATTGCATTTCTGAAGACAAAGGAATTCTCTGGTTGGAACATTATTGAAGATTTATGTTAAACACATCCTAAAGATTGTTTCTATACTTCTTTGACATGTTTCTACGGACTGTAACGGAACTTTTTGACTTTTCGTCTGCTAGTGATCATGAATTTGGATCACTGGGCTGAACGCACTAACATAAGGTAGGTATTTGGACATAAAGATGAACTTTATCGAACAAATCAAACATTTGTTGTGGAACTGGGATTCCTGGGAGTGCATTCTGATGAAGATCATCAAAGGTAAATGAATATGTATAATGCTATTTCTGTTTGGCTTGATTTGTTGTCTGAGCGCCATACTCAGATTATTGCATGGTTTGCTTTTTCCGTAAAGTGTATTTGAAATCTGACACAGCGTTTGCATTAATGTGATTATTGTTTGTCTATCTTTTTTATGTATTTGTCTACACGTTTATATATGTTTACAACAAGCAAGGGGAAGATATCAGAATAGGGGCATTGGGGAATAATAACATATTGTACGGAATACATTTGTACTGTAGTGAAGCCATCTCTAGAATAATGCAAGGTCTCTTTCATGATTATGTGAAACATCAATTGCTATGGAAATGCTGGGATGTGTTTATCAATTATGTTAAAGGTAATTATTATGCAACTATCATGGTGATATGATATGGATTACAATTATCATCATGAATATTAAGGCTATACGCACTACATGTTACACACATAGACACTCAACCATGAAAATTGGCAGAGTTATTATTTATTTGGACATCACACATTATAGTCTTACTCTTATGCAGACATCGTGCACACTCTCACTATGTCACATCCAATATCATACACATCAACCACATCAACCAATTTGCTACACACATAATATCTTCTCTCAATTTTCTAACATCTGTGGCATTGGTTCACAGGCAAACAGGCAAGGGAATAAAACAAATATTGCTAGAACCTATTTCTTGAATTCTAAATATCAGACTTGAAATATTTGAAAGCTTTGACCTTCATAATACCTCTGATGGCAGTAACTTTCCAAGCACAAATTATGGTCAATTTAGACTGAGAATAGTATCTAGTTATGGTAAGGGGTGAAATAAGCACAGCCAGTTATAATTGTAACGGTTTAGCAAATAAAAAAAAGAAGAAGATCAGCCTTTACATGGCTAAAAGAAAAGGAATTTAACATATACTGTTTACAGGAAACTCACTCTACATCCTTGGATGAAGTTGCATGGAAAAAGGAATGGGGCGGTGAAATAATTTTCTGTCATGGACAAAGGAACTCAAAGGATGTGATGATATTAATTAACACAAATTTCGATCTGAATTGTCAAATAGGCGGGAATGATTCGCAAGGAAGGTGGATCCTTCTGAATATGAAAGTGGACGAAAAAGAGCTTATTAATCTATATGGTCCAAATCAGGATGATCCACACTTCTTTGAAAACATTTATACCAATTTATTGAACTTACAGGCAACAAATGATCTAATCATTATGGTAGGAGACTATAACACAGTGTTAACTACCTCAACCTTGAAGGTAATCACTCTACAAACTATCATCACCATGCCCTTAAGGAAATATTATAGACACATTAGTGGATATTTGGAGACTAAAAAACCCCGACCTAGTGAGATATACGTACACGGAGGAGACTTAATCAAGCTAGTCGTCTTGACTACTTTCTTGTCTCTTTCTCTCTTGCATCAAAAGTTTAAAAAGTTTTAATAGGAGACAGAATGCGATCGGATCATCATCTATTTGGCATTCACATAGATTTTCCACGTGGACGGGGATATTGTAAATTTAATCAAAGTTTACTGGAGGACAACTTATTTTTAACTAATACAAAATAATTCATAACTGAATTTTTCCAGTATAATATAGGTTCAGCAAATCCCCTTATTGTTCGGGATACCTTTAAAACGTACCTTCAGGGGTCATTCAATTCAATATTCATCAATAATAACAAAGCAGTTTCTGGCTAAAGGGACTAACAAGGGAAATCCATGAACTAATAGTACAGGTAGATAGCAATAAAAGTGATACTACAGAGATACAAAATAAGTTAGAGGAAAAACAAAAAGATCTTGAGGAACTTATTCAAGAACGATCTAATGTAATCTATTACAAAAATATAGCAAACTGGATGGAATAGGGAGAAAAATGCACAAAATACTTACTGAATATCCAATACAGGAACGCTAACGAACTGAATTTGCAGAAACTCGTTACTGAAGACGGTGATTCTATCTATGATTCTCCGAATGATATTTTAAAAGCTAATTATTTTAGGCAGATGTTCTAATTATTTTAGGCAGATGTTCTCTTTTCCATCTCATCCTTTCCCACTGAATGAAGATTATGGTAAGGAATTATTTCCAAATAATATAAAAAATGGAAAATTAACAAATGTACAGAAAGATCAGTGCGAAGGCTAGATCAGTGAGGCTATTAAATCCTTTCAGTCTGGAAAACCCCCAGGGCTTAATGGCATACCGGTAGAGGTATATCAAGTATTTTTTGATATACTAAAAGCTCCTTTGTTAGATTGTTTTAACTTATTTCCCCTCTGTTTCCCCTCTCTCCACTGGGATACTCTGCCTCTACAGTGGGGCAAAAAAGTATTTAGTCAACCACCAATTGTGCAAGTTCTCCCACTTAAAAAGATGAGAGAGGCCTGTAATTTTCATCATAGGTACACTTCAACTATGACAGACAAAATTAGAATAAAAAATCCGGAAAATCACATTGTAGAATTTATTATGAATTTATTTT
Source organism: Oncorhynchus kisutch (assembly GCF_002021735.2). NCBI lineage: Eukaryota > Metazoa > Chordata > Actinopteri > Salmoniformes > Salmonidae > Oncorhynchus > Oncorhynchus kisutch. The sequence goes on along the minus strand of NC_034175.2, from coordinate 46,573,864 downwards.
CAAATTATGGTGGAAAATAAGTATTTGGTCACCTACAAACAAGCAAGATTTCTGGCTCTCACAGACCTGTAACTTATTTTTTAAGAGGCTCATCTGTCCTCCATTCGTTACCTGTATTAATGGCACCTGTTTGAACTTGTTATCAGTATAAAAGACACCTGTCCACAACCTCAAACAGTCACACTCCAAACTCCACTACGGCCAAGACCAAAGAGCTGTCAAAGGACACCAGAAACAGAATTGTAGACCTGTACCAGCCTGGGAAGACTGAATCTGCAATAGGTAAGCAGCTTGGTTTGAAGAAATCAACTGTGGGAAAAATTATTAGGAAATGGAAGACACACAAGATCACTGATAATCTCCCTCGATCTGGGGCTCCACGCAAGATCTCACAAAATGATCACAAGAACGGTGAGCAAAAATCCCAGAACCAAACGGGGGGACCTAGTGAATGACCTGCAGAGAGCTGGGACCAAAGTAACAAAGCCTACCATCAGTAACACACTACGTCGCCAGGGACTCAAATCCTGCAGTGCCAGACGTGTCCCCCTGCTTAAGCCAGTACATGTCCAGGCCCTTCTGAAGTTTGATAGAGAGCATTTGGATGATCCAGAAGAAGATTGGGAGAATGTCATATGGTCAGATGAAACCAAAATATAACTTTTTGGTAAAAACTCAACTTGTCGTGTTTGGAGGACAAAGATTGCTGAGTTGCATCCAAAGAACACCATACCTACTGTGAAGCATGGGGGTGGAAACATCATGCTTTTGGGCTGTTTTTCTGCAAAGGGACCAGGACGACTGATCCGTGTAAAGGAAAGAATGAATGGGCCCATGTATCGTGAGATTTTGAGTGAAAACCTCCTTCCATCAGCAAGGGCATTGAAGATGAAACGTGGCTGGGTCTTTCAGCATGACAATGATCCCAAACACACTGCCCGGGCAATGAAGGAGTGGCTTCGTAAGAAGCATTTCAAGATCCTGGAGTGGCCTAGCCAGTCTCCAGATCTCAACCCCATATAAAATCTTTGGAGGAAGTTGAAAGTCCGTGTTGCCCAGCAACAGCCCCAAAACATCACTGCTCTAGAGGAGATCTGCACGGAGGAATGGGCCAAAATACCAGCAACAGTGTGTGAAAAGCTTGTGAAGACTTACAGAAAACGTTTGACCTCTGTCATTGCCAACAAAGGGTATATAACAAAGTATTGAGATGAACTTTTGTTATTGACCAAATACTTATTTTCCACCATAATTTGCAAATAAATTCATAAAAAATCCTACAATGTGATTTTCTGGATTTTTTTTCTCATTTTGTCTGTCATAGTTGAAGTGTACCTATGATGAAAATTACAGGCCTCTCTCATCTTTTTAAGTGGGAGAACTTGCACAATTGGTGGCTGACTAAATACTTTTTTGCCCCACTATAACCCTATTACAGGGGCTGAGTCACAGGCTTACTGGTGCTCTTCCATGCTATCCCTAGGAGGGGGATGTGATCTTCCTGTCCGGGTTGGCGCCCCCCCTTGGGTTGTGCCGTGGTGGAGATCTTTGTGGGCTATACTCAGCCTTGTCTCAGGATGGTAAGTTGGTGGTTGAAGATATCCCTCTAGTGGTGTGGGGGCTGTGCTTTGGCAAAGTGGGTGGGGTTATATCCTGCCTGCTTGGCCCTGTCCGGGGGTATCATCGGATGGGGCCACAGTGTCTCCCGACCCCTCCTGTCTCAGCCTCCAGTATTTATGCTGCAGTAGCTCATAAGTCTGGAGCTTATAGTCTGGAGTATTTCTCCTGTCTTATCCAGTTTCCTGTGTGAATTTAAGTATGCTCTCTCTAATTATCTCTTTTTCTCTCTTTTTCTCTTTTTCTTTCTTTCTCTCATTCTCTCTTTCTTTCTTTCTTTCTTTCTTTCTTTCTTTCTTTCTTTCTTTCTTTCTTTCTTTCTTTCTTTCTCTCTCTCTCTCGGAGGACCTGAGCCCTAGGACCATGCCTCAGGACTACCTGGCCTGATGACTCCTTGCTGTCCCCAGTCCACCTGGCCGTGCTGCTTCTCCAGTTTCAACTGTTCTGCCTGCCGCTATGGAACCCTGAACTGTTCACCTGTGCTACCTGTCCCAGACCTTCTGTTTTCAACTCTCTAGAAACAGCAGGAGCAGTAGAGATACTCTGAAAGATTGGCTATGAAAAGCCAACTGACATTTACTCCTGAGGTGCTGACCCGTTGCACACTCAACAACCACTGTGATTTTTATTATTTGACCCTGCTGGTCATCTATGAACATTTGAACATCTTGGCCATGTTCTGTTATAATCTCCACCCGGCACAGCCAGAAGAGGATTGGCCACCCCTCATAGCCTGGTTCCTCTCTACGTTTCTTCCAAGCTTCTGGCCTTTCTAGGGAGTTTTTCCAAGCCACCGTGCTTCTACACCTACATTGCTTGCTGTTTGGGGTTTTAGGCTGGGTTTCTGTACAGCACTTTGTGACATCAGCTGATGTAAGAAGGGCTTTATAAATAAATTTGATTGATTGATTGATATAGAAATGGTAGTCTGTCAGGTACTCAGCAGGAATGTCTGATTTCTCTATTTTTAAAACAAGACCCAGATGGCAAATATAAAGACCCAGTCTATCTAAAAAACTGGAGGCCCCTTACACTTCAATGTTGTGATGCAAAAATACTAGCAAAATGCATAGCACTCAGAATTAAAAGGGTTTTACCAGGTATTGTTCTGTCACGTCCTGACCTGAGTATTCTTTGTTTTCCTTTATTGTTTTGGTTAGGTCAGGGTGTGACATGGGTGATGTATGTGTTTTTGTACTGTCTAGGGGTTTTGTAGGTTTATGGGGTTGTTTACCATCTAGGTGTTTATGTATGTCTATGGTTGCCTAGATTGGTTCTCAATTAGAGGCAGCTGTTTATCATTGTCTCTGTTTGGGAACCATATTTAGGCAGCCATCTTCTTTGGGTATTTCGTGGGTTGTCTATGTGATGTTGCATGTTTGCACTCAGTTTTGATAGCGGTCACGTTCATCTTGATATTTTGTTTGTTTGTTTGTTTGTTTAGTGTACTTCGTGTTTTCCGTCTTTCATTAAAAATATGTATTCACATCACGCTGCACTTTGGTCTCCTCACTACGACAATCGTGACATGTTCATCCTGTTCAGACAGGTTTTTTACATGGACGATACATTGGAGATAATATATGACAACTACTAGAAATAATAGTAACATAATAAAACATATTAGAAGCCAGATTTAAGACAGATTTAATTTATAAATGCCTAGATTTTTTCAATTTCGGTAATTCTCTTATAAAATGGGTAAAAATAATGTTTAGCAACCCTAAGTGTAAAATAGTAAATAACGGCTACTTCTTGTCAAAAGGAGTTAAACAAGGGTGTCCGCTGTCACCATATATATTCGTTATGGCCCTCGAAATGCTAGCTATTAAAATCAGATCCAATAACAACATTAGAGGATTAGAAATCCAAGGCTTAAAAACAAAGGTGTCCATGTATGCCGATGACTCAAGTTTTATATTAAGTCCGCACGCTAGATCCCTGCAATGTCTCATTGAAGATCTAGATAACTTTTCTGTACTCTCTGTAATACAATCCAATTATGATAAGTGTACAATATTACATTTTGGATCCTTAAAAAATACAACTTTTACATTACCCAGCAGTTTACCTATAACATGGGCTGATGGTGACGTAGACATACTCTGTATTCATATCACAAAATATATAATAAGCTCTCCACAATGAATTTCAATCGAAAACTTGTAAAACTTCCCTATCTATATAATGAATATGAATTGGTTGGGTTGAGATTTTAAATATAAAAGCACTTATCCTCTCTCTAAAAGCTTCACTCATTCAAAAGTTTTATTTGAACCCTAAATGGTTCTCAAGTAGATACACTAAGAAAAGCTCATCCATTGTTTAAAATGTGCCTTTTTGCATGTGTGCAGATTGCCATGTCTCATTTTTGATTCATTGAAAATAGTATCTCTCTTTTTCAAACAAGCATTGAAGAGCTGGCTACAATTTCAATTTCATTCCCCTGAAAAGATAGAACAAATATTGCAACTAATATTATGGCTGAAATAAAATACGTTGGTTGAGAAAATGCCTGGATTTATTGGAAAGATATTTGAAAGGGGTATTTTTGTCTTAAATGATATTGTACATTGGAATGGTAGAGTTATGTCCTTCATGTAGTTATCAGAATTGTACGGAAAGGTCTGTTCAATCCAAGAGTACAACCAATTGATTACAGCGTTACCCCAAAAATGGAGGAGGCAGGTGGCAGCGGGAGGAGGTAGGGAACTGGTCTGTCTGCCCAATATAAAGGATCAAAACTGGCGGAGGAATAAAAATAGCATAAATAGGAAAGCATGGTGTAATCGTGCCAGACATGCACACAAACATATACAGTTGGCATTGCTGTTATGATTTTAGCTGTCCTTGATGTCATTTGTTTTAAATTAATTTTTTTGCATTGTTGTTTTCGGTTTTCCTCTGTCTTTTACTTTTTTCTCTTTAGTTCATTCTCTTGGTAGTATAGCATTGGGGGGTTCTTGGGGGTGGGGAATGGAATAAATTGTATTTTTAATTTTTCTTCCTGGGGGGGCTGTGGGAGGGGTCTCGCATGGTTGAAGGACAGCTATTGGGGAACTGTGGGGAGATCTTGGAGGGTTCGGGTTCACGTTTTTTGGCCTGGTAGTAGATCGGTCAACATGCCCTTGATCAGGGCATTGACCCTGGATGCTCCTGTGTAAAGAATAAAAATAAAAAATAGTTGTAAAAAATATTTTCAACCTGCTGAGGGGAAAGAGACATTGTCATGCCTTCAACAGTGTTGCTGTGTTTGAACCATGTTAATTCCTTAGTGATGTTGACACCATAGAACTTGAAGTTATCGACCCACTCCACTACAGGATGTGGATCGGCCCATGCTTGGCCCTCTGTTTCCTGTAGTTCACAATCAGCTGACATTGAGGGAGAGGTTGATGTCCTGGCACCACACTGCCAGGTAATTATCCTACTCCCAGTATGCTTTTTCATCGTATTCAGTGATCAGGCCTACCATCGTTGTGTTGTCAGCAAACGTAATGATGGTGTTGGAGTCATGCACGGTCACGCAGTCGTGGGTGAACCGAGAGTACAGGAGTTGAGTAAGCACCCACCCCTGAGGGGCCCCCGTGTTGAGGTTCAGTGTGGCGGATATATATATACTTCCTCCGAAGTCGGTCCTTCTCCTTGTTTGGGCGACGTTCGGCGGTCGACGTCACCATTCTTCTAGCCATCGGCGATCCACCTTTCATTTTCCACACACCACACACCTGGGTTCAATTCCATCAATTACATGTTGTGTATTTAACCCTCTGTTCCCCACATGTCCTTGTCCAGTATTGTTTATTGTAAGTGCTTGTGAATGTTATGTCGGGGATTTTTGTCCCATTGTATATATTGTTTTTGTTAACTGTGATTTTTATCATTAACTGCGCTGTTGTAACAGTCTTTGCTCTCTTGCGCCTGACTTCTCTACCGCCAATACGCACGCCTTACATTAACCTTTGTCTTGATACATTTTGATTTGATTGAACTTATTTTACATATACACTGTCAGAGATATATTTTTTAAGTGGCTCATGCCCTAGTTGTTTTATTTCAAACTGACTGTATCAACCCTCCATTGAGCATGTAAAGTGGGGAGTGTTTGTATCTATTTGCCTGGAAGATCACAAGAGGTTAGATGAGGATTTGGGGAATATTACATGATCCTATAATCATGCATTTCATATTATATTTCAATCAACATATTTTAATGTAGGTTACTACATTTCTGAAGATTGGATTGACTTGCAAATCCATCATAATTTTAATTGACATGACAGTCAACTGAACTATTCCAAGGGACGTAAGAAGGGAATAAGGTACATTACAATATATCATTAAGAATGTCTTCCGTTTATTAATAAATATACATCTATACAATATACCTGTACAACTGCAACTATACAAATCATAAAGAAGAAAAGGTAGACAAATGTTGTAATAAAACAATGAGTAAAATCTCATTGTTAGTGGTTAGTAAAGTTTTACTATAGAGACATCTGATCATTTCTTGTCTTGAGACAACTTCGTGAGTTGAATCTTCGCACAACCATGCATTGATTTGAATGGCAAACTTGTAGGTAAATTCCAGTCACAGGGATGTCTCTAAATGATCTGGGCCAGCACAACTTTTGAAGTGGAACATATACTGTAGTTATCAATCCATCTGATAGCAAAATACTCCCCTTTGAGCATAATGCATCATTTAAACATAAATTACAGTATTGTATAATTACAACAAAATACACCTTTCATTTGTTATAGGTTCGAACAGAGGATGTTTTTACAGTACAGGTGGGTCATGTTCAGATGTGTGATTGATTCCCTTATACAACATTCAAAACACAAGTTAACACTAAGGAGTTGAAACCAAGTTGTAAAGGGTTGTTAAAAAAAATAGGTTAAAACAATATGAAGAGGCACTCTTACAGAAGGCAGTATAGGCCCCTTGCCACACTGGAAAGTTCACAGTTGGCGTCACTTACAGACCTACAGTACGTTCGTATCTTTCACATGTAATTTAGGACGCTCCACAGAACTCTGTGGGAAATCTTGAAGAATATTGGGGGTTACAAGAATAATGATGTCTTCGGAAATTTGTACACATTCAGTAGGTGTGGCAGGTGACATTCTCTTAGGTTTCCCTTCCTTCTTTATCTCAGTTCTTACTTCTGCTGGTTGAGAAATGGTTCACAATCACACCTGCATATTCACTCCATATTGTTTAACAGTTCCACCAACCACATAATACACTTACAGCCCTAAAAATTGGCTAAACTCGCTGTCCACTACCTACATGTTTTGTAACAATCAGACATTGGCCCTGGCAGAATCCCTGTGAAAGGGTATTGGGCTTGGGCTCTGGGTTCTTTTGTTTGTCCGGAATGTTGTCCATGATTCTGCAGCAACATCTCCACTTCCAAATCCACTAACAGAGAACAGGCCTTCCCTGATGACCAAGGGTACTGGAACACTGGTGTTCAGATGTAGTACTCCCTGTTGTCCCTGAGGGTGGAGCTGTGGTGGAGGTGGAGCTCTGTTCGGTAGGCTGATTCTGCCTGGTACGCAGTTTCTCTCCGGTAGGCTGTTTCAAGGTTGTGTCGGTGCTCCTTCTCCTTGATGCTGGCATCTCTCTGGGCTTCCCGGTGTTGGTACAGGAAACGGGCCATCACCGCCACCACACACAGAGTGATGAAGACCACCGCGGACACTACTCCTGTGGGGGAGAAATAGCAGTCATCTTTAGTGGATCCTCTATTAGGATAAATGTTTTTCTATGTCTATATTATATCTATTAAGTCATTTCTCTCTCTCTGCATTGTTGGGAAGGGCCCGTAAGCATTTCACTGTTGTTCTACACCTGTTGATTACGAAGCATGTGACAAATAACATTTGATTTGATGGCAATTTGGCTATTTAGGCTAAGCAAAATGACCTTCCATATCTTTTAACTTCAGTGGCACAGATAATTGTTTGAACTTAAAATCCCTTGACAAAAATGTCTCTCACTAGGAATTTACTCAGGAATATATATATATATATACATATATATATATTGGGCTTATATATATATATATATATATATATATATATATATTTAGATCAGTCAATCCATTAACTCCATGGCATACAATCATATCTGACTGAAAGTCAATTTACAAGACCTTTTACTTTACAGTTCAAATAACATCGCTTCTGGGTAATTACTTTGGAAGGCTCTCCAGTGCTGGAAATGCCTTAAACTGTGGCATGTTATCCTATCTTGACAGACACACATTATTCAGAGAAAACGTCTGATGAGAGAGGCAGAGATCGCTGGGGCTCATTTCACATCACACTGACTTTGGCAATTGAGCACTTTAACAACTCTGAATTGGAAAACTCACCTCCAATTACCACTGAGTTGTTTTTTGAAGCCTTCCTTAATGGCCCCTTGCCTCTGCTGACTGTCTCTGAATGATCTACCGGAGGAGGGAAGAGAGAGCAGCGAGGAATGGATTAGATCATTGATCTGTCATTTATATGAGAACTGGGTGACCGAAGGATATAGATGAAAAACAAACATAAAAGAAAAAGCAACATTCACTTGGGTACCATCATTGTGACAATGTAAGAATCTGACAGACTGAAAACTCTATCCTTGTGTTGACAAGATTGAAATGTTAAAGTAACTGTGTCCGGTGAAAATCGCACTTTTGAAGGCTGATAACTTATACACAAATAATGTTGACTCTTCCTATACTCACACAATTATTGAAAAAAATCCCACCTCAAACTTATCTTAGACTGATAAAAATATGCTTGCTATTTCCACATTTATCATGACAAAACGTTGGCTCAGTGCCTGAGCTGCCCAATCAGCCTGATTTAGATATGTTTCTCCTTATAATTTCCAACATTTTGGTAAGATATTTGTTAGTCAACTTGTCTATAAGCTCCCGAGCGGCACATCAGTCTAAGGCACTGCATCTCAGTGCAAGAGGCATCACTACAGTCCCTTGTTCGAATCCAGGCTGTTTCACATCCGGCTGTGATTGGGCGGTGCACAATTGGCCCAGCGTCGTCCGGGTTTGGCCAGGGTAGGCCTTCAGAATAAATAAGATTTGTTCTTAACTGACTTGCCTAGTTAAATAAAATATATATAATAATAATAATATACATGCAGCTTCTATCCTGTCATTATATGTTGCCCTAGAAGAAAAATTAACCCTTGCTCACGAGAATAATGTAATAAATCGATAGAATTAATACGTCTATCTAATTGACATTAGTACCGTTTTCTCTGTCATCTCAGCTTCTTTGGTGGAGATGTTTAGGCACCGGGAGAAAATGCAAAAAAATAAAAAATAATTCCACGGCAACGATTTTCTGTGCAAAATGTCCCAATGACATCGGTTTGACCGGTTGTAAGGAACTAGAAAGTAATACTATCAGCTTTTATGATACTGATAAAGACAATACCTCTACAGATTGTATCTAACTGCACATTCACATTCTCTGAAGATGCTGAAAGAAAGAAATCATATTTCTCCACTTCTGTTCCATTGTCAAAATATTAAGGCTATGTGAGAGGTTACAGACCTACAGTCAGTGTCTAGATTTCAGTTTCCATTTAACCCATCTGAACAGTAGGCTACAATAGGCCTATTTGAGGTCCCTGTCTTGTGACTGTCAAATTTGCATAGGGCCTCACAATCATCACACATAACATAGCAATAATATCACACATAACACTGCTATCATCCTTCTGTACCACTTCACCAACTCTTTCCCAAACATGAGCTTTCAGGCCCTCCCTTCTCTTTATTTCCAACTCTCCATTTCACAGCTTTTTGCTTCCGTGGATCAAAGTAAACTTTTTCTGCCTGTTCCTAAATGTATTTGGCGATTGGCGTATAGGCTATTTGGCACACATACAGTCAGGCTCTGAAGCTTAGGCTTACGCACTAATGCCAGATAGCCTAAAATAATGAAAGAAAACCCTCAATGTAGCCTATAGATATAAATTGCACAATAATTATACATTTATGGATTTTTTGAAGGTATTGCTTTCTCTTCATTCAGCCCCCCCCACCCACCCGCCTTTCATCCACACAATAATTCATGACCCTAAACCCGCCTGCCCCGCGGATATAATCAAGGGGACTGTGGGTTACTAGTGAACCCGCGCATCACTAACACCCACACCATTCTGTTATTGGGGTAGGCTCACACCATTCTGTTATTGGGGTAGGCCCACACCATTCTGTTATTGGGGTAGGCCCACACCATTCTGTTATTGGGGTAGGCCCACACCATTCTGTTATTGGGGTAGGCACCACACCATTCTGTTATTGGGGTAGGCCCACACCATTCAAACACAGAAAAGCAGCTTTTTAACATACTGTACTTAATTACAATTTTTGTGAAGAAAACATTTGGAAGGAAAAACCATTTCACTCATATTGTAATTAATTATAGCTCATATTTCATAAAAATCTGGAAACACTGGACAGCTACTTTAAATGACATTTTCCATAGTTAATACAGCTAATCTTTGTACCCCACGTCTTCCAAAATGGCAGAAATACATTACATTTTGAATACATCACACAATACCTGATTGAGAGTGCAATATTGTCAAGTCAGCCAACGTCCCACAGTTAGACTCCACCAAGTGACCCCGGACAGTGACCAATGAGCTGCCACGATTTAGTAGCACTGCCTTCAGTGGAGCCATGTGATTAAACTGGACTGATGACAGACAGCCAATGAAGCCCTTAGATCCTGCCCGCATCACTTCCTCATCCACAGCATCCACTCCTGTAAACAATAAGTAAGGTACTCACTTATTTGTCGATTCATCTGGATGTTCATAAAACATTCAAACATCCACGACTGTCACCATTACAACAGCATCCAACTTTGAATAATAGTAATATAATATATGCCATTTAACAGACACTTCTATCAAAAGTGACGTACAGTCATGCATGCAAACATTTGACTAATGGGCATGTTGTATAGTATCCCTTATAACAATCTCTCTTTGTCAATGTGAGATATGACCCATTGAGCAGGCTCTCTTGAGACTGTATGAAAATTGTCCCTGCTTGTCGTGTTCAACGGGAGAGTCTGTAATTGCATAGGAAATGTATGCAAATGCAATTAGAGCTCCACCATACGTTTATTTAAAGATTCCTCGTCATTTGCAGGAAAGTAATCAATAACGACTGCCACATATGCAGCTAGCATCATGGCTGCTTATAGCACTTGAATATCACTCATCAGCAATAGGAGAGCTGAGATGCAATTTACGGTTTTGATTTGTGTTAAGGACAAGAGTAGATGGGAATTTAAGATACAACAGAGATGGGAGTGTGCCTGTCATTCCATTAAAGATATACTATTGTCTTCTTCCTATACAGTACTTTCTATAGTTAAATAATGGAGCTAATCAGACTGGGTGAACATTCAACAGCATCTTCCCTTTAAAATAATATTCTAATCTATAATTACCAGCATACTTCTCATGGGGGACACATTTATTGTAGAGGAAGTAGTTGGCCCAAAAAAGTTGTACAATGATCATCGCCACAATGGTCTATCATTGATTTTTGTTTGTGGCGCTGCAGCATTCATTTTGACTTAATAGATCCCTGGGAGACATAACCCAGCCAAGAAGGTAAATGTCTTTCCTTTGGTCCTTTAGAGAACAAGTGGATGCTGTTGTGCTGTGCTGAAGTCTTATGAATACAATGTGGCTGAGAGTGAGAAACAGCATACCTTAGAGGGAATGTTATGTCCTATAGAGTAAAAGCCCTGATTTGGCATACATAAAGGAGATTTGATTTTGTCTGTTTAACTCTACTCTCGTGATTTTTCTTGAGTTTGATGAAAAAGTTGGAAATACAGCAATTACCATTAGAATGATTAAGGCTTACAGGCCTATGTTGAATAGTTTTTTGTTGACCGGCTCTAAATATCTTATACATTGCCAATGACCAATGTCCAAAAAAGAATGTTGCTCCTAAAATCTCTATATAAAATGTATTCATCCGTGGGGCTCTGTGGTACCTTAATGATAAGATGAATACATTTGTTTTGAAATGCAAATTGTGTTGTCAATTAGCATAGATTTGCTAGTTCCCCAAGCTATTGAGAATCTTTGTTAGACAAATTAGGCTTGATTTACATAAGAGTTCCATTTAACTTCTGACTAATGCTCAAAGTGATAAGCTTGAGTGCAATACTCCCAAGATTTGCTGTGCGTGCAACATGTGAGTCTGATTATTAGACAGATACAATGTCTTGGTGGGGTGGTGATGAGAGTGGCTCACACCCCTCCCCATCTGTTTGTCAGTTCTACAGCAGATGTGAGAAGTGATTAAGATATTTGACCAAATCTCATTTGTAGAATGCCTATATCACATGTGATATCACTGACATGTCTCTTCTATCTCTTCCAGCTTACAAGCTTTGCTTTTATTGCAGACGGATTCTTCTAATCCCTGCCATCATGTCCTAGGCTGTTAATTTCCTCCATGTAGAACAAAAAAACATTGACAGTAGCCCCCAGTCATGTTGTCATTTCAAACCACATTGACCAACAGGTCCTCATTTCTATGGTGGGCTCACCTGTGACTTTCCCCAAAGTCAGCGATTTGATGGAGATTAACTCTGCGTCTGATGACAGGCTGTACTTTAGGTTCATGTCCTTGTCAATCTAGTGGAGTGGGAGAGGGAAAAAGGACAAGGAGGTGTGAAGAACACATTCAACCACATACAGTATACTTGGTTAATCCAACACATTGGCTAGTGTTAGCTACCGTAAAAACATTTTTCCCAACAAGGTATTTGCTCATGGTGACCAAGTACAGTGTAGTTCCTCTCTCTGCTCACGTCATCTTTTTATATAGCCCCAACTGTTTGAATACAACTTGTACACATCCTCTCTACTCCCCTGCTCCTCACTCTGTTCACTCCCCTGCTCCTCACTCTGTTCACTCCCCTGCTCCTCACTCTCTTCACTCCCCTGCTCCCCACTCTCTTCACTCCCCTGCTCCTCACTCTCTTCACTCCCCTGCATCTACATTTCCCTTTGACTCATGCAAATATTAACATCCCATATGTTAATACATCCCCTTCTTTCACCTGTAGGTAGACATCTTTCCCCTGACGGTGGATTCTGATACGGTGGAGGCGTCTATCTGCCAGGCTGCTGGGGCTGGGGCTGAACACATCTGGCTTCCTGTCCACATGGATACTGTACCAGATCTGGAGACTCCCTGTTGATCACAACACAAACTGGGTTAAACTGTCAATTCAGTGGTAAGAATCCTACCTTGATAATCCTAACTTATTTATTGTAGTGAAAAATGAGTAGAGGGGTCCATACCGTTGCGTGCCAGGATGACTGCTATGTACTGCTGGCTGAAGGTGTTGACAGTGAGCAGCATGGCAGGGCTTTGTGTGGTCATGAAGCTGAAAGCTATGTTCTCTCTGGCCCTGCTGCTCTCTCTGTAGTCACTGGAGGTCTTGGAGCTCCTGTTCTGCATCACAGAGAAAGGCTCCTGGAAGGTGTAGGTCACCGACGACTCTCTGTCAAATGAAACAGACACCTCTGCATGGACACAGAGAGAGAAGATGGGTTAGGTACTGCATTATATCATGGTGATAGTCCAGCACAATGTGGTCACCTTTTACTTGAGGATAGCCTCAGCCCCAGGGCCAGCAGCATTTATAATATCTACCATTCGGTTAATATGAAATAAGTTCCCCCCCCCCACTCCATGGAAGTGGGAATGAATCAAAGTGGGACTACTGTAATTCAGACCAGTGGAATATTTCAGGCGGGTCTGCTCCATGATAATGGAGGCATAGATTAGTGTGAATGTGAGAGCCGGATCCTCTCAGTCAGACCAGAGACAGCAGAGCAGTCATCTCATCCTCTCCCTCTTTGATCTATTTTCCAATCTGCACTCTGAATGCCACTGATCTCAGCACCTCTACTCCAAAACTTCAAGAGCAAGTGAACATCATCAGGACTGAAGCAGCCTAAGATCTTTGCTGTAGTTGAATATTTCACTAGAAAACACAAAAAAATGTTATGTTTTCACCTCTGTCCAATCAAAAACGCATCTTTTGACCAATGGGTAAAATAATACAGTATAATTACAATAGTTTAATTGTATGGATACTCCTCTACAGAAACCAATGGTCCAAACCTTATGTTTCTATCATAACCCGTTAAAGCGTTTTTGGAGTTTTTACCATTGTACGACGGCCAAGATTAGAAAGACTAAATCAGAGGAGCCCAGAGAAAACAATGTTGTAAAACATCTGGAAAATACCATTGAGTCAGCTAGACTGGATGCTGTGAGAGAATTAAGGCAAACTTACAGGCTCACCATTGAACTCGTCATCTTTCTTCTCGAAACCGGAGGACATAAAACAATATAGAGACAGATATCGAATTTGAGACATGACATTTCCTATTTTAGTGCACACTTTTCATATTAATGCGAAATTCCAGTTAAAAAAATATATATATTTCTCGGAAAAACAAGCATATCTCTCCTGTCATGTTAATGTTGCTTCGCAGAAGACCACCACAACATGTAAAATCTTCAAAAGTCGCTGGGAGAAGTGGCACTACTCTGTCAACAGAGCTCGGTGCTTATTATTGGAAGTATTAGCTTACGATTCATAACATGAAGAATCCTATTTGTCTTGGTAAAATGTATTTTATAACAATAGGTGGACACCCTACTCTGAGCGATGTTAGATTTCTGTTAATGTAACGCAATATTTTGCAACAGATGGCTGTTGTGACATTTTACAGCTCTATGCTAATCAACTTCCCCTGATTGCAGCCGATTGCACTTCACTAGGGAACTTTTACACCCACGTGTTAAAAATTATACTTTACAAACAGTGCATGTTTTGTGTGTATACTTGAAGTTACATGTTGCATGTTAGAATCATAGATTCGGTGTCAAAACAGCATCAGAATGATTAGATGAAAGTACGTTACAGCTAAATTAACCCCAAGGCTTAATCTCTATGATGAAGTTACTATAAGATTCACACCTTCCTTGCAGGAGGGTCCTCCGTAAGCAGACTGGGAGCAGTCACAGACGTAGCCACTGTTCTTCTCGATACACCTCCCTCTGTTGTGGCAGAGACTGCTGGAGCTGCTGCAGTGGCCGGGGCAGCCAACGCTTACCCCCGGGGTCATCTTAGCCCGCTCCTCCAGGTTAAAGGTCACACTGTTTATAGTCAGAGTTCTGATGCATCCCAGGAAGCCACTCTGCCTGGCCGCTGTTCCCCCTGGAGGAGGGACAACAGGTTATAATGAATTAATATGGCATTTCTGTGTTCTAATATGTACAACCAGCTGGCTGGTGTGTTTACGGACATATTCAATCAATCTCTATCACAGTCTGCTGTTCCCACATGCTTCAAGAGGGCCACCATCGTTTCTGTTCCTAAGAAAGCTAAGGTAACTGAGTTAAACGACTATCGCCCCGTAGCACTCACTTCCGTCATCATGAAGTGCTTTGAGAGACTAGTCAAGAATCATATCACCTCCACCTTACCTGACACCCTAGACCCACTACAATTTGCTTACCGCCCCAATAGGTCCACAGACGATGCAATCGCAATCACACTGCACACTGCCCTAACCCATCTGGACAAGAGGAATACCTATGTAAGAATGCTGTTCATCGACTACAGCTCAGCATTTAACACCATAGTACCCTCCAAACTCGTCATAAAGCTCGAGACCCTGGGTCTCAACCTCGCCCTGTTTAACTGGGTCCTAGACTTTCTGACGGGCCGCCCCCAGGTGGTGAGGGTAGGAAACAACATCTCCACCCCGCTGATCCTCAACACTGGGGCCCTACAAGGGTGCGTTCTCAGCCCTCCCCTGTACTCCCTTTTCACCCATGACCGCATGGCCATGCACGCCTCCAACTCAGTTTGCAGTTTGAGATGAAACTACAGTGGTAGGCTTGATTACCAACAACAACGAGACGGCCTACAGGGAGGAGGTGAGGGCCCTCGGAGTGTGGTGTCAGGAAAACAACCTCACACTCAACATCAACAAAACAAAGGAGATGATCGTGGACTTCAAGAAACAGCAGAGGGAGCACCCCCCATCCACATCAATGGGACAGTAGTGGAGAAGGTGGAAAGTTTTAAGTTCCTCGGCATACACATCACGGACAAACTGAAATGGTCCACCCACACAGACAGCGTGGTGAAGAAGGCGCAACAGCGCCTCTTCAACCTCAGGAGGCTGAAGAAATTGGGCTTGTCACCAAAAACACTCACAAACCTTTACAGATGCACAATCGAGAGCATCCTGTTGGGCTGTATCACCGCCTGGTATAGCAACTGCTCAGCCCACAACGGCAAGGCTCTCCAGAGGGTAGTGAGGTCTGCCCAATGCATCACCGGGGAAAAACTACCTGCCCTCCAAGACACCTACACCACCCGATGTCACAGGAAGGCCAAAAAGATCATCAAGGACAACAACCACCTGAGCCACTGCCTGTTCACGCCGCTATCATCCAGAAGGTGAGATCAGTACAGGTGCATCAAAGTTGGGACCGAGAGACTGAAAAACAGCTTCTATCTCAAGGCCATCAGACTGTTAAACAGCCATCACTAACATTGAGTGGCTGCTGCCAACATACTGACTCAAATCTCTAGCCACTTTAATAATAAAAAATTGGATGTAATAAATGTATCACTAGTCACTTTAAACAATGCCACTTTATATAATGTTTACATACCCTACATTACTCATCTCATATGTATATACTGTATTCTATACCATCTACTGCATCTTGCCTATGCCGTTCAGGCCATCGCTCATCCATAAATGTACAGTGCCTTGAGAAAGTATTCGGCCCCCTTGAACTTTGCGACCTTTTGCCACATTTCAGGCTTCAAACATAAAGATATAAAACTGTATTTTTTTGTGAAGAATCAACAACAAGTGGGACACAATCATGAAGTGGAACGACATTTATTGGATATTTCAAACTTTTTTAACAAATCAAAAACTGAAAAATTGGGCGTGCAAAATTATTCAGCCCCCTTAAGTTAATACTTTGTAGCGCCACCTTTTGCTGCGATTACAGCTGTAAGTCGCTTGGGGTATGTCTCTATCAGTTTTGTACATCGAGAGACTGAAACATTTTTCCCATTCCTCCTTGCAAAACAGCTCGAGCTCAGTGAGGTTGGATGGAGAGCATTTGTGAACAGCAGTTTTCAGTTCTTTCCACAGATTCTCGATTGGATTCAGGTCTGGACTTTGACTTGGCCATTCTAACACCTGGATATGTTTATTTTTGAACCATTCCATTGTAGATTTTGCTTTATGTTTTGGATCATTGTCTTGTTGGAAGACAAATCTCCGTCCCAGTCTCAGGTCTTTTGCAGACTCCATCAGGTTTTCTTCCAGAATGGTCCTGTATTTGGCTCCATCCATCTTCCCATCAATTTTAACCATCTTCCTTGACCCTGCTGAAGAAAAGCAGGCCCAAACCATGATGCTGCCACCACCATGTTTGACAGTGGGGATGGTGTGTTCAGGGTGATGAGCTGTGTTGCTTTTACGCCAAACATAACGTTTTGCTTTGTTGCCAAAAAGTTCAATTTTGGTTTAATCTGACCAGAGCACCTTCTTCCACATGTTTGGTGTGTCTCCCAGGTGGCTTGTGGCAAACTTTAAACAACACTTTTTATGGATATCTTTAAGAAATGGCTTTCTTCTTGCCACTCTTCCATAAAGGCCAGATTTGTGCAATATACGACTGATTGTTGTCCTATGGACAGAGTCTCCCACCTCAGCTGTAGATCTCTGCAGTTCATCCAGAGTGATCATGGGCCTCTTGGCTGCATCTCTGATCAGTCTTCTCCTTGTATGAGCTGAACGATTAGAGGGACGGCCAGGTCTTGGTAGATTTGCAGTGGTCTGATACTCCTTCCATTTCAATATTATCACTTGCACAGTGCTCCTTGGGATGTTTAAAGCTTGGGAAATCTTTTTGTATCCAAATCCGGCTTTAAACTTCTTCACAACAGTATCTCGGACCTGCCTGGTGTGTTCCTTGTTCTTCATGATGCTCTCTGCGCTTTTAACGGACCTCTGAGACTATCACAGTGCAGGTGCATTTATACGGAGACTTGATTACACACAGGTGGATTGTATTTATCATCATTAGTCATTTAGGTCAACATTGGATCATTCAGAGATCCAAACTGAACTTCTGGAGAGAGTTTGCTGCACTGAAAGTAAAGGGGCTGAATAATTTTGCACGCCCAATTTTTCAGTTTTTGATTTGTTAAAAAAGTTTGAAATATCCAATAAATGTCTTTCCACTTCATGATTGTGTCCCACTTGTTGTTGATTCTTCACAAAAAAATACAGTTTTATATCTTTATGTTTGAAGCCTGAAATGTGGCAAACGGTCGCAAAGTTCAAGGGGGCCAAATACTTTCGCAAGGCACTGTATATGTACATATTCTTATTCCTTCCTTTACTCTTGTGTGTATAAGGTAGTTGTTGTGAAATTGTTAGATTACTTGTTCGATATTACTGCATGGTCGGAACTAGATGCACAAGCATTTCGCTACACTCACAGTAACATCTGCTAACCATGTGTATGTGACCAATACAATTGATTTGATTTGATTTATAACTGCTCTATGTACATATTAATCCACAGAAGGGCTGTTCACACTATCCCTACCCACAAACAGCTGGCTGTTGAGCCGGAGGCGGAGGTGTCTGTCAGACGGGGCTTCCAGGAAGCGCAGGGGCAGCTGGTCCACGTGCAGAGAAGCCTCCTTCACACTGCGCTCCGCTCTCAGATAGTGCCACTGCCTGTCATTCAGGGGCACGTGGGACTTAACGGCCAAGACCACTGGCCCGTTT
Organism: Oncorhynchus kisutch; assembly: GCF_002021735.2. Lineage (NCBI taxonomy): Eukaryota > Metazoa > Chordata > Actinopteri > Salmoniformes > Salmonidae > Oncorhynchus > Oncorhynchus kisutch. The sequence continues at coordinate 46,555,311 of NC_034175.2, read as the reverse complement.
CCCACATCAAAGGAGAACGTCACCACAGAGGGAGCTGAGAAAACAAATTGGGACACAAGCTAACAGTCAGTCAGGTTAGCATTGAATCTGAGACTCCTCTTTTATATGATACACAATTTCGTTTTATGTCGATGGCATGCAATGTGATGCATTGAGACTTAGAAGGCTTTGATGACCTGTATGGTTTTATGTAGGGCAGTGTTGACAGCTTGTCAATATTTGTAAATGCGCCTCACATTTCAGACGCTGCAGTTTTTTCAGTGCTGCAAATGTCCTGTGAGAGAATGGACTCTTACAAAAGACCTAAAGATAAGCTTTTTTCAGATGCATTTTGAGCCCAACAACTAAGTTGTCCTCCTCTTTATTAATTTTAGTACATTCACAATGCAGTTTGACCATTATTTTTTTCAGCAGTTATTTCTATGAGGATATTTTGATTTTATGGTTACCGCAGCAAGTGCTATTATAGGTTAATTTGACAGCTTGATATTAGAGCACTGTGTGTGTCATTAGGATTACATTATGCAGTGCAGGCCAGATCAGGAGTGACATGTTTCAACTGCATGTCAAATGTACGCTACTGTAGCTGGGAAGTGCTTTCATCAGAAAATATAATATTGATGATTTCACACTGCTGGTCTCCTCCAAATGGATTTTGGTGTGTGTGTGTGTGTGTGTGGGGCCTACAGACTCACAGCTGAGCTCTAGCCTGATGAAGTGCTTGAGGCCCAGGTTCTCCAGAAAGACTCCTGATGGGATGCTGGTCTTGAAGTAGAAGGAGATGTCAGCACTGAGCTCTGCCTGGAGGGTTGGGAAGTGCAGGTAGGATGACTCCTGGTAGAAGGACGCCGCATTCCACACAGACTCTAGAAAACAGGAAACAGTCATTTCTTCTTAGAGGAAAGTCCTGACTCACATAATAAGGATACAGAGGATGAGGATGAATATCTTGGGACTGAGTGGAGCGTTTGAACATACTCAATATTTAATCAGCATTTGGCCTGGAAAAGGATGCCCAAAAGGATGCCCTTACAAAACAGGAGAGTTCACCTACTGTCACCATAACAACGCAGTGGGCCGATTCTGTAGAGTGCCTCAGAGCCTGTTCTGTTGGTGTCTCCAATCACGATCTCACTCACTGGTAAGTGCTCTTTGTAGGAGAGGACTCCTGTGTCATTAGCCCTGCAATACAGAGAGAGAGAGAAGCCTCTTCATTTCACAACAGATAAACTAATCCATTCCTCAGTCAGCATTGCCTGGAACTTTAGAGTAAACACTATAAAGATGGGGTGATCTATCAAGGTGTGGACGGGTGCCTCAGGAGATATGCAAATGAGGTTCCCCAAATGCAAAATTGCACAGGGACACACTGGATGAGAATAAATGTAGACAACGTAATTCAAGTTAAAGATAAAGTATGTAATAAAGAATATCATGATAAGATCTGCAGTTGAAGCCTAATATGTTTTTGATAGTAATTTACACCTTCATATAGTCATTTTTGCATTTCAGCTGTTGAATTGTGATAGAAATATCCCTGTATTCAAAGTTCTATATAAATATATATATTTTTTGATAATAATGGTCACTAGACAAACCCAAAGGCCTGTCGAGCATATTCATTAATGAACAGCCCAGAGATACACGAGACATATTTGCATTGTTACCATGAGTCTGTGTCGGCATCACAGTTGCAGAAGTAGTTCATGTCCATGCAGTTTTCCTCCAGGCTGCAGGAGCACTGCTGAACCCCCGGCAGGAAGCCTCCCCAGTAAGTCCGTCTCTCTCCACCCTGGTCCACCCACCAGGACAATGGGGTACCATCTACAGCAGAGCACAACATAATTCATACAAAAATAAGCAATTATAGCAATGCAGTAAATGAAAAATACAAATAAATATAGGAAATATGCAACTAAGAGAAAAAGCTTTACAGTAGCTAGTTATACAGTTAGTTCAAAAGCATAACTACTGGATCAGATAGACTAGACAGATGCTTAGACAAATTGCCAACATTTTAGCAATGAAATCCTTGGAATACACAATCTCATCCGTATTCAAATATTCCAATACCCTGCTGGTCAGTGAGTCTCGGACAAATCCTATTAGAGACCAGCTAATAATCCAGGGGTTATCTCTGCAGTATGGCTATCTGCACAGTGACTGTGATTAGAGCCATTGGCATCTGTTGGCATCCCATGGCATTGTGTCAATGAACCCTCAGTGATGCCAGTCAGACAGGCAGGGCTCATTTCCTGGAGCATCTGTAAGTGGCCCTGCTACAGCCATCCATCAGACAATATGACTCTGAATTAGAGACACTGCAGGCCTGTAGAGAGCAGCCCCTCAGCTCTCAGCACAGCTATAGGCTACTATCAACACATCTGCATTGTGCATTGCGGATTCGTGATGTTGCATGCTAAACCTGCATACATTATATACGCCCTCTCATTGAACTTAATCTGCAAGAGGTCTTGAAATAAACTGCAGTACAATATTGACAGTAACAGTGTCTCTTATGGCACAAGTGTTGCTTGCTTATTTAGTCAGAATAGGTCCCAGTGTTGGGCAAGCATTTGAAAGCATATCAATACTAGACAAATTAGTTGTTGTTTATTGTTTTGTTCTTGTGGTCATGACAAAGAATGTGCAAATGTGAATCCTTAGTATTCAAACTGCACGTGGACAGATAATGAAACGGTAATATGAAAAGAGAAGACGAGTTAAAATGACATTGTCATCGTGGATGGTAATTGCTATTTTCTTGTCATATTACAAGCTGCAGCTGTTGTCTATGCCGAACACTACAGCCACATAATTAAACAAATGAAAATGACAATTAAACAAATTAATAACAATAATCAAACATATTAAACTAAAGGGAACCATATTCCATGAATGAGTGTAGGTTACGTATGCATGACGTTGTTGTGTCTGAGTTCACAAAAAGCCACTTTTTAATCATGTACATTTACATAATCCATGGGCCAACTTGGTCTAATAATAAACAATTAGTGAATTGCTATTCATTGAACAGCTGAGAGACATGGTGTGTATGACAGAGGGGCTGAACATCATTCATCTTCTATAGAGAATATCTGTGTTCAAGCACGACAGCCAGCAGAAACAACCTATTGATGTTCCATCTGACACCGTTCATATATAGCCCATACAATAACTTTTTTATTTTCTCATTTGGATCCACTGTGATAATGAACTTGTTTGTTTGCACGCACATGACAGCCGGGGAATCAGGGAATTCAGCACTTCATGAATGTTTCATGATTTAGAAGCAAATGTGGGATGTCTGGGAGACCGTTTGCTCCCAAAGCAATTGAAGATGAATGCTCAGAGACATGCTCGGCGGTAGCCTTTGAAGTTATTGCAAGATAACGGGAGAAATGGTTGAAGATGTACTGTATATTCACACGCTCAGGTCAGAGTCAGGTTCATTCTCAGAATACTAACCATTTATATTACGAAAAAGGTTTGTCTGGGACCATGTCTAAGTTTGACGTCATAGAATGAACAGGGTGCTATCCCAACTCACCTCTAGTGTTGAAGAGGCGGGACTTCCTGCAGCCATACATCACTTCCTGTCGACACTGCTCTGACCCTGCCACAAGGGCCATCAGTTGTTCAGGTGAGGCGCTGTAATTGAACTTCATAACGTAGGGCTTTTGGAGAGTAGAACCCTGGACCCTGACTGGATCTGTGCTGTTGTGGGTCACCACTGTCCACACCTTGTATTCTACAAACAACATGGAACAAAACACATGTCAAACCTTAAGACATTTTGACGTGTAACATGCTGTACGGGCCTGAATACTCTCCGAATGCACTGTAATTCGCACTCTGGATGGCACTTTTAAGTGAATGTTCTGCTGTATGCTAACACCCTTATATAAAATCCCGACCTTCAATGCAAACATTTTTGTAATTGATTTATGATTTATTTGAAAAGGGAAATGTATCAATCAAAGCTGACGCATTTAATGTGTTGAAACATCATAATTATATTGAAAAAAATCCACCTTGCAATGATTAAGGCTCAAAATGTTATGTCCCCCCTAAACTGGATCTGTGCTCCACCTTGGTCACCCCATTCAACATTTTATGGACACGCTACTGCAGTAATCCACAGATTTCCTGTAGGCTCTCTAACCAAGGGTTAATAGCTTGTGAGATTAATTGAGGTGAGGACTCCAATTCATTTCCATCCCCCCATTTGATGTATTATGGGGAATTCGGTGTTTACCTTGCCTGAGAGGAAATCCTATTCCACTTTGTGATTATTCACATCCCAGTTTGTCAAGCTGAGAGTTATTTACATCTCTAATGGATTCTTTAATTGAGGTCAACCTGAGGCAGCTCCATGTAAAATGATTAGGATTTGTGGCATAAAAAAAGGAAAATATATTGTGATCCTGAGCCAGACTATCAACAGTCAGCAGCAGCCAGCCACCTCCGTAATGACTTAAATGTTGCATTAACCTCCGGAAAGGTCAGAGCTGTAAGCTCATGACAGCAAGGTGATGGATATTGTCTTGTGTGCCAGCATCCAGGCATCGAGCTCTCATGCCTTTACTCTTGTCTGTGAAAAGTCTGAGCCCTGAAGGTGAAGACATGACACAGACTTGAATCAGAGCTCTGGTATTTTTTTAATGTGTGTTCACTTTTGAGATTGTGTCATTTTGCACACTATTGCACAAATAATGTATTATTTACAGCAGACATTTTGACAAATCTCTATTTGGAGCTATCACTGTAACCAGGGGCTGATTCCATATCAAGTAACCCTAATGATTTTCCACTTGATAGCTTGGCTGTCAGTCATCAGTTGTGCTGTGGGCCAATGCAATGTGTCTGTAAGTGACTGAATCAGATCTTGTTTACTCTGCCTCTCCTCTGCCATGACCTCAGAGGTCTTGCACGTTTCAGGGGAGTGCAGAGAGGTGATGACTGGGCGGTGTGCCCCCAGTGGCAGTTTACCTGTCATGTTGCAGTAGACCTGTGTCGGCCCCAGAGGTCCACTGCCGTCTGGATCAACAGAGAAGAAGCCTGAGGAGCCGCCAGTCAGCCTGTAGGCCTCACATGATGCCTCATAGATGGCTACAGACAAACACAGATATACTGTACATAATGCTCTAAAATGGCTGACAGAAATCTCAGTGAGGAAGTTAACTAATTTAATGGGTAGCATGTACATTATTGCACAGTGGCTGGTAAACATTTAGCAATAGCACTGAGTGATCAAGCTCTAAAACACAAAGACACGCACCTTCACAAAATATTAATATAATATATGGTATATTAATATAAATAAGTGACATACTTCATACAATTTGACCTTTTAATACTAATGTTGTAGCCTCCCCTACTTTTCCCCATATTACATATTTTAAATTGGACACATATGCATAACTTACTGTAGAAAAGGTAGCAAGCTAGACACCATTATGCATATAAAGACGATGTTCAAAGTAAGTGGCCACATTTTCATTCATGTGGTGCATATTCATGTCAAGGTACACTCCAACATGCAAGGACAACTGCATCCACTGGCAAGTAAACAAGAAATCAGTATTCAGGAGCAGAGGGTTCTCGCACAAGGATTCTGAGCGCGCTCAGTGGTGAATATCAAAGGGGTGTCTGTGCATGTCTGGAGACGACAGATGAGAGGTGAAACTTCCATATTTTAAACTGAGGCTCTTGACATATAGCGAACAGGGTTTACCAGATTCCCAGGTAGCTATGCCAGGCAGAATACCAGGGGATTGATTACTATAAGGTCACTCTGGTATTGAACCATTGATGTTGTTACCAACCCTGTTGGATTGCACTTTACATTGATGGAACCACAGGGATAACTGTTCTATGTGATTGTGAGATTGTGTGCTGCATTTAAATACATTATATATTCTGGCTTGGGTTGGATTGTGCAGTATCATTGAGAACAAGTTTGAGAAAAGTGTGGGAAGTGTATAGTATACTGTAGGTATATATAAGTTGGAAGTCTAGATAACTCACAGTTGTGGCATGTGGCTCCAGTGTATCCTGTTCCAGAGCAGTCACAGTAGAAGGTGTTCCAGGACTGGGAACACTGCCCTCCATGTTCACAGAAGTTGGGCAGACATCTGGAGAGACAGCAGCAACATACACTATATTCTACAAAAGTATGTTGACACCCATTCAAATGAGTGGATTCGGCTATTTCAGCCACACCCGTTGCTGACAGGTGTATAAAATTGAGCACACAGACAATCAATCTCAATAGACAAACATTGGCAGTAGAATGGCCTTATTGAAGAGCTCAGTGACTTTCAACGTGGAACAGTCATAGGATGCCACCATCCCAACAAGTCAGTTCATCAAATTTCGGCACTGCTAGAGTTGCCCCGGTCAACTGTAAGTGCTGTTATTTTGAAGTGGAAACGTCTAGGAAAAACAACGGCTCAGTTGTGAAGTGGTAGGCCACACAAGCTCACAAAATGGGAAAAATTGTCTGTCCTCGGTTGCAACACTCACTATCGAGTTCCAAACTACCTATGGAAGCAACTTCAGCACAATAACTGCTTGTCAGGAGCTTCTTGAAATGGGTTTCCATGGCCTAGCAACTGCACACAAGCCTAAAATCACCATGCGCAATGCCAAGCGTCGTCTGGAGTTGTGTAAAGCTCGCTGCCATTGGACAGTGGAAACGTGTCCATCCGGCAGTCTGATGGATGAATCTGGGTTTGGCGGATGCCAGGAAAGCGCTACCTGCCCCAATGCATAGCGCCAACTGTAAAGTATGGTGGAGGAGGAATAATGATGTGGGGCTGTTTTTCATGGTAAAGGCTAGGCCCCTTAGTTCCAGTGAAGGCACATCTTAATACTTCCACATACAACGACATTCTGTGCTTCAAACTTTGTTGAAACAGTATGGGGAAGGCCTTTTCCTGCTTTAGCATTACAATGGCACAATGCACTAAGCGAGGTTTATACAGAAAGGGTTTGTCAAGATCGGTGTGGAAGAACTTGACTGGCCTGCATAGAGCCCTGACCTCAACTCCATCGAACACCTTTGGGATGAATTGGAACGCTGTCTGCGAACCAGGCCTAATCACCCACCATCAGTGCCGACTTCACTAATGCTCTTGTGGCTGAATGGAAGCAAGTCCCTGCAGCAATGTTCCAACATCTAGTGGAAAGCCTTCCCATATCAGTGGAGGAGGTTATAGTAGCAAAGGGGGGAATAGCTCCATATTAATGCCCATGACTTTGAAATGAGATGTCCGACGAGCAGGTGTGCACATACATTTGATCAGGTATGTACAGTGCATTCAGAAAGTATTCATACCCCTTGACTTATTTAACAATTTGTTGTGTTACAGCCTGAATTCAAAATGTATCAAATATATTTTTTGCTTGACTATATTACTCACGATACCCCATTTCAAAGTAAAATACAGAAATATCTCATTTACATAAATATTCACACCCCTTTGCCCTTACACTCCAAATTGAGCGCAGGTGCATCTAATTTCCTTTGATCATCCTTAAAACGTCGCTACAACTTGATTGGAGTCTACCTGTGGCCCAATTCAATTGTTTGGATATGATTTAAAAAGAAACACACCTGTCTATATATGGTTCCACAGTTGACAGTGCATGTCAGAGTAGAAACTATACCATAAAGTTCAAGGAACTGCCCGCAGATCTCCAAGATATAATTGTGATGAGGTATATATCTGGGTACGGGTATAAAAGTATTTCTAGAGTGTTAAAACTTTTCAAGAGCACAGTTGTCTTCATCATTGGGAAATTAAAAAAAATATGGAACTACCCAGACTCTGCCTAAAGCTGGCCATCTGACCAAACTGAGCAACCGGGTAAGTAGGACATTGGTCAGGGAGATGCCCAAGAACCCAATGACCACTCTGACAGAACTACAGAGTTTCTTGGCTGAGATGGGAGAACCTGATAGAAGAACAGCTGTCTCTACAGCATTTCACCAATCTGGGCATTATAGGAAAGTGGCCAGGCGGAAGCCACTCCTGAGAAAAAAGCACATGACAGCATGCCTGGAGATTGCAAAAAGGCACGTGAAAGATTTTTTATGTATTTTATTAGGAGTCCCATTAGCTGTTGCAAAAGCAGCAGCTACTCTTCCTGGGATCCACACAAAACATTAAACATGACATACTGTATTACAGAACATTAACAGACAAGAACAACGCAATGAAAGAACTACATAAATAAATAAAAATGGCACACAGCCTATATATTATTACATACACTCAAACTATCTAGGTCAAATAGGTGAGAGGCGTTGTGCCGTGAGGTGTTGCTTTATCTGTTTTTTGAAACCGGTTTGCTGTTCATTTTAGCAATATGATATGGAAGGGAGTTCCATGCAATAATGGCTCTATATAATTCTGCACGCTTTCTTGAATTTGTTCTGGATTTGGGGACTGTGAAAACACACCTGGTGGCATGTCTGATGGGGCAAGTTACTGTGTCAGAGCTGTGCGTAAGTTGACTATGCAAACAATTTGTAATGTAATGTTTTATTAGCCCTCTGGTTACAATGAAGAGAAAGACGTGCCATCCTGTTCTGGGCCAGCAGCAGCTTAATTAGGTTTTTCTTTGCAGCACCTGACCACATGACTGGACAATAATCAAAATAAGACAAAACTAGAGCCTGCAGGACTTTCTTTTGGAGTGTGGTGTCAAAAAAGCAGAGAATCTCTTCATTATTGTCAGACCTCTCCCCATCTTTACAACAATTTAATCAATATGTTTTGACCATGACAGTTTAGAATCTAAGGTAATATAATTTAGCCTCCTCAACTTGTTCAACAGCCACACCATTCATTACCAGATTCATCTGAGGTCTAGAGCTTAGGGAATGTATTGTACCAAATACAATGCTCTTAGTTTTAGAGATGTTCTGGACCAGTTTATTGGCCAACAATTCCAAAACTGACTGTACCTCCTCGTTAAGGATTTCAGTGACTTCATTAGCTGCGGTTGCTGACATGTATATGGTTGAATCATCAGCATACATGGTCACACAGGCTTTGTTAAATGCCAGTGGCAGGTTATTGGTAAAAATATAAAAGAGTAGAGGGCCTAGATAGCTGCCCTGTGGTACATCACACCCTACAACCCTCTGAGTTCTATTAGATAGATACTGAAGTTCTGAATCCACAATGGCAGAGGTTAAAAAGCCATAAAAAAATAAGTTCTCAACAGCAGGTTATGGTCAATAATATCGACTTAACTGAAATCTAACAGTACAGCTCCCACAATCTTCTTCCTTGCTGAGCGGCCTTTTAGGTTATGTCGATATAGGACTTGTTTTTACTGTGGATATAGATACTTTTGTACATGCTTCCTCCAGCATCTTCACAAGGTCCTTTGCTGTTGTTCTGGGATTGATTTGCACTTTTCACACCAAAGTACGTTAATCTTTAGGAGACTGCGTGGTCCCATGGTGTTTATACTTGCGTACTAATTGTTTGTACAGATGAACGTGGTACCTTCAGGCGTTTGGAAATTGCTCCCAAGGATGAACCAGACTTGTGGAGATCTACAATTGTTTCTGAGAACTTAGCTGATTTCTTTTGATTTTCCCATGATGTCAAGCAAAGAGGCACTGAGTTTGAAGGTAGGCCTTCAAATACATCCACATGTACACCTCCAATTGACTCAAATTATGTCAATTATCCTAACAGAAGCTTCTAAAGCCATGACATAATTTTCTGGAATTGTCCAAGCTGTTTAAGGCACAGTCAACTTTGTGTATGTAAACGTCTAACCCACTGGAATTGTGATGCAGTGAATTATAAGTGAAATAATCTGTCTGTAAATAATTGTTGGGAACATTTCTTGTGTCATGCTCGAAGTAGATGTCCTAACCAACTTGCCAATACTATAGATTGTTAACAAGAAATTTGTGGAGTGGTTGAAAAATGAGTGACTCCAACCTAAGTGTGTGTAAACTTCCGACTTCAACTGTATATGTATAGCAACACCTCCCCCATAAGCATTATTGTCTCTTCTATAGATGTATTGCTACTGCTGTATCATCGTAGGAATGATCTAAGTGAGTCTCAGAAATGGCTAATATTGGCTAATTTATTATGTTATTTGATGTTAGAGAGGTATTGATTTCATTAACCTTATTTCTGTGGCTAAATATATTAACATGGCCATGTTCAGCCATTTCCTGTAGCTTCTCAGAGATAAACATAATATGAAAAATAACAAAAAACGCAAAAGAAAAACACAAACATTCAGAGATCGTAAGTCAAAAGATTATGTGGTCTGATGAGACAAACATTTTACTCTTACCCACGGATGCCTTGTTCATCTTGCCCGGGCAGAGACTGAAGTGTGAGCTTGTTTTTCCCAGTTATTTTTTACATTTTGTTCACGCCTACATGAATAATCATTCTATTTTTTTTATTTTAAAGCATTGTAAACTTTATTTTTGGTCCAGTGGATGGTCGGTCTGTGGCCATGACTGTCTGTGAGTGGTTGCATTTCTCCACCCTTATCCGTTGACTGTTTACAGGAACAATGGTGAGGTGTTTGCTCTGTCCCTGTACTATAGATTGCCCTTTAACCTTTGTAGCCTTCTGCCTGGTATGTTTAACTTGTCTAAAGTCTGGGATCTTTAAAGCCATTTTTTTATTTGTATTTTTCTTTGTATTTTTTTCTAGTTGAGTATATTATTTATATTGCTTTGTGTTGTGTGTGTGTGTGTGTGTGTGTGTGTGTGTGTGTGTGTGTGTGTGTGTGTGTGTGTGTGTGTGTGTGTAAAACTTAATAAACAGTTAAAAAATAAAATGTTTTACTCTTTGGTCTGAATACAAAGTGATATGTCTTGAGAAAACCAGGCACAGCTCATCACCTGTCTAACACCATCTCTACTGTGAAGCATGGTATTTGTCTATGGGGATGTTTTCAGCAGCAGGGACTGGGAAACTGGCAAGGATAGAGGGAACAATGAATACAGGCAAATCATTGATGAGAACATGCTTCAGAGTGCAAATGACAATGACCACACGCATACAGCCAAAGCAATGCTGGAACGGCTTCAGAACAAGAATATGAAACAGCTCAAAATCCGGTGTTTATGTCAAACGGTTTTGTTATATTTCAGTCTTCTGTGATGTACACTGAGTGTAAAAAACATTAAGAACAACTTTCTAATATTGAGTTGCACTAACCCTAACCCTTTTTGCCCTCTGAACAGCCTCAATTCGTCAGGGCATGGACTCTACAAGGTGTCGGAAGCGTTCCACAGAGATGCTGGCCCGTGTTGACTCCAATGCTTCCCACAGTTGTGTCAAGTTGGCTGGATGTCCTTTGGGTGATGGACCATCATTGATACACACGGGAAACGGTTGAGTGCGAAAAATCCAGCAGCGTTGCAGTTCTTGGCACCTACTTCTATACCCCGTTCCAATGCATTTAAATCTTTTTACTTCCCCATTCACTCTCTGAATGGCACACATACACAATCCGTCTCAATTGTCTCAAGGCTTAAAAATCCTTATTTAATATAAGAAATTTTAAATGATTTATACTTTTACTTTTGATATAGCTTAATATAGTTTGGCAATTACATTTACTTTTGATACATACTTGAGTACATTTAAAACCAAATAATTTTAGACTTTTAGTCAAGTAGTATTTTACTGGGAGTCTTTTTTTATATTAAGTATGACAATTGGGCACTTGTTCCACCAGGTGTACTGTGTACTATAAACACTCTGTGAGACCCTGATTTAGCCCACAGCAGTAAAAGGTTAACAGAGTTTGACAGAATCCGCAAGGAAGAATGGGAGAAAATCTCAAAATCCAGATGTGCAAAGCTAATACGGACATACCTAAGATGACTCAAAGCTGTAATCGGCGTCAAAGATATTGACTCAGGGGTGTGAATACTTATGTCAATTATACATTTCTGGATTTCATTTTTAATACATTTGCAAAAAAATCTAAAAACATGTTTTCACTTTGTCATTAAGGGGTATTGTGTGTAGATGGGTGAGAGAGAAAAACATATGATTTAATCCATTTTGAATTCAGACTGTAACACAACAAAATGTGGAATAAGTCAAGGGGTATTAATACTTTCTGAAGGCCCTGTACATTACATTACTATGTATATACATATCTTTACTATGCATTAGCAAATGTCAGGGTATTCATAGTGACAAAAGCAAACATAAATACATTTGAAAAGATGAACATTGATAAGGTAGAAGAAACATTGATGATATATACTAGTTCTTTGTTTTTTAAATTAAAGACTTTTGTGCAGTGATAAACAGAAACAATCTCACAACATGATTGTGGAAATATCAAAGAAGGATAAAATGAGATTTGTTGGTAAAATAATTCGTTCTGTCAGATTGTCAGATTTGCCAAGCCTTTTTGTAGGGTAAAAAGGGAAAAAACAAGGTTTGTCTTCGTGTCAAAGCCTACTATCCTCAGCCTTTCATTATCTGTTAAGCAGACTCCCCTTTTCATTTCGTTGCCATTATCAAGGCACGGTCTGGCACCCGAGTACTCAAGAGGCGAGGCAAACACAGTTTGTGCATTTCCTTTGCCGTTGTTTATTTACGATTTACAAGGCCGCTCAGTAAATCCCAAATGAATTGAGTACCATTCCAACTCAAATTGTTGAGGCAAATGGTAAACAAACACTTGCCAGTACTGTGTTGTTGTGTGTTTAAAAAAAGAAGAAGCAGCAGCATCAAGTCAAACCCAGAGCACGTATTTACAGGTTTTGAACACCCAGCGCTTCATGGAAATCCCTCTCCTAACCACGCTTTCCTGATTAATAGTACCTTCCTCAAGCCTCCTTCAGTTTCACATAATTGCCCGGGTTTCAAGCGTGCATCTATAATTTCATACATTTTCATCTCTCTCCCATTAATTGCCATGGAGCAGAGTGACTGTGGCGTGGATAAGGTTGCAGGCCATGGTTTAATTACCGTAGAGCTATTTCTATTGATGTGTTCACGGCTGCCCTCACAGGTCATGAAATTACAGAATCCGTGGCACAGAAGTGCACACTTGCAAAAAATGTAGTCATGGAGTTTGATTGGACACAAAGAAAAGTAGATTAACACTCGTAAAGGTTAATCTTCCAATCCTTTAATGAAGCATAGTTCTGGTCGTTACACAAAGACATGGCTCTGCGATGGACAATGAATTACAGTCCAATGAAGAGATTTATAGAACGGTGAACAATACTGAGCATAAACCTCGCCTATAAAATGAGGGATAAGGGGTAATATTGTATGGTAGTGAAATATACAAAACATTCTCTCGGCGTACATCTCTTTGTGGAAGGCTCATCGAGAGGCAGCCAATATAGGGCACACAGACAGCTGTCACCTGTTTTGTTTTCATGCGAACCATCACATTCCGTCTTTTTACACATTTCCCATATTTCATGTCTTTTAGTAACAGCCCTGTAGGACTTATTCATCTGTTGTGTTCCACACACTCCAACAGCCTTTACATCTGCCGGTTAGCATTCTAAACCGAAGAATCAGGTGTAGCTGCGATCTGACATCAGAGTAGTAGGATTCCCCTCAGGGTGAATACAAGAAGAAGCACCAACTCACCAAGTCTTTTGTTTGTCTCCTCCCTGTATGTGTTTCAGGTTTCCTCAACTTTGCCATGAGATATATTTAGCGTGTACTAATCCCACCCATCGGTCCCACAATCAGAGCGGGGTAATGAGGGACAGAGAGGACGCCACACGCCACACAGGTAGCAACTTGTTAGTGGGGCCCTGAGCCAATATGATAGTGCAACAGTACCAGAATCCATTGCATGATCTAATTGGCAGATCCAGTCTGTAAGCCTATCTCTATTAGCTGACTTGTCAGCGATACTAAAGCATGGGCTGTGTTGGACAGAATAACCTCATCAACAAATAAAGACAGAACCGTTTAAATCTGTTTAGTTCGTCATCCAAACACATTTTGGGATTGGAGCCCCACCTAAAGGCTTACCTGTCATGGATGCCACATGTGTCAAACTGCAGCTCCCTGTAGTTTCCCAGCCGTCCTTGTTGCACCCGGTTCAGGTCCATGGGCTGGCTGTTGATGGAGATGAGACGCATGCACCCCTGGAACGCCAACGTGGGGTTCTTACAGCCTAAGATGTTCAGAGATGGACAACCTGTGACACAGATTGAAGAAATGTTGCTAAATAGTTGCATTTTCATCATTCAACATGTCCTGTATACATCTTCAGATAATGTCTTCAGATGCTGCAACAAGACCTGACCATCAAGTCCTGGTTTCATGAGTGTGACAATATTGCGTTTGGAGGTAGGTGAAGGAGTCCGGCGCAGGAGAGCAGAGATGTCCGAGATAAGTCATTTTAAATGGGCAAGTCTTCCAAATACAGGTAAGGCACAATACAAATATCAGACGCCACTGACAACAGAGAAACCCATCACGAAAGGAGGAACAAACAAAGCTCCTCAATTTATACACACAGTATGAATGCGTGAAACAAAAATGGGCACAACCTAACCGAGCAACCTCACAATAAAATAACCCCGCACAAACCTAGGCAGGCAACAGGGTAAATTATACACACAGAAATTAAGGCAACTGAAGCCAGGTGTGAAAGAACCAAAGACAAAACAAACAGAAAAGGAAAAAGGGATCGGTGATGACTAGTAGGCCAGCGACGCCGACCGCCGCCCGAACAGGGAGAGGAACTACCTTCGGTGGAAGTCATGACAGTACCCCCTCCCCTGACACGTGGCTCCCGCAGCGCACCGATGCCGGCCTCGAGGACGACCCGGAGGACGAGGCGCAGGGCGATCTGGGTGGAGGCGGTGAAACTCCCTCAGCATAGATGGGTCTAATACGTCCTCCACCGGCACCCGGTATCTCTCCTCCAGACCGTACCCCTCCCAATCCACGAGGTACTGAAGGCCCCTCACCCGACGCCCGAACTGCATACGCAGGCGCCCCCTCGAAGTCCAGGGGGGGGGCGAAGGGACCTCCCGCACCTCAGCTTCTTGAAGCGGACCAGCCACCACCGGCCTGAGGAGAGACACATAAAACGAGGGGTTAATATGGTAGTAAGGGGGAAGCTGTAACCTATAACACACCTCGTTTATTCTCCTCAGGACTTTAAACGGCCCCACAAACCGCGGACGCAGCTTCCGGCAGGGCATGCGGAGGGTCAGTTTTCGGGTCGAGATCCAGACCCGGTCCTCGCTGCGGTCTCCGGCGGCAATACAACTGCAGAAACCTATGCACATCCTGGTTCACTCTCTCCACATGCCCATTACTCTCGGGGTGAAAACCCGAGGTAAGGCTGACCGAGACCCCCAAACGTTCCATGAACGCCTTCCACACCCTAGACGTGAACTGGGTACTCCGATCAGAAACAATGTCCTCAGGTACCCCGTAGTGCCGGAAGATGTGAGTAAACAGGGCCTCCGCAGTCTGTAGATTCGTAGGGAGACCGGGCAAAGGGAGGAGACGACAGGACTTAGAAAACCTATCCACAATGACCAGGATCGTGGTGTTGCCCTGTGACGGAGGCAGATCGGTCTGGAAGTCAACCGACAGGTGTGACCAAGGCCGCTGTGTAACGGGAAGGGGTTATAACTTCCCTCTGGGCAGGTGCCTAGGAGCCTTGCACTGAGCGCACACCGAGCAGGAGGACACATAAACCCTCACGTCCTTGGCCATAGTGGACCACCAGTACTTCCCACTAAGACATCGTCCCGTCCTACCGATGCCCGGATGACCAGAGGAGGATGTGTGAGCCCACCAGATCAGCCCGTCATGAACCTCCAGCGGAACGTACACCCATTCAGCTGGACATTGTGGTGGTGTAGGCTCTACACGTGATGCTCACTCGATTGTTGCGTCCACCTCCCATCGGGGAGTAGGATCGATGGACCGCTCCTCCATATGATATAGTCGGGACAGTGCGTCTGCCTTAGTGTTCTGGGAATCTGGTCTATATGAGATAGTAAACCGAAATTGGGAGAAAAACATAGTCCACTTTGCCTGATGAGGGTTCAGTCTCCTCGCCGCCCGGAAGTACTCCAGATTACAGTGGTCAGTCCAGATGAGAAAAGGGTGTTGAGCCCCCTCAAGCCAATGTCTCCACACCTTCAGAGCTCTGACGACAGCCAACAACTCCCAATCCCCCACGTCATAGTTTTGCTCTGCCGGGCTGAGCTTCCTCGAAAAGAAAGCACAAGGGCAGAGCTTCGATGGCGTACCCGAACGCTGTGAGAGCACGGCTCCAATCCCAGCCTCGGATACGTCCACCTCCACAATGAATGCCAAAGAGGGATCCGGATGCGCCAGCACGGGAGCCGAAGTAAACAGAGCCTTCATGCGACCAAAAGCTCTGTCCGCCTCAGCCGACCACCCCAGATGCACCGGCCCCCCCTTCAGCAGTGACGTAATGGGAGCAGCCACCTGCCCAAAACCCCGGATAAACCTCCGGTAGTAGTTGGCAAACCCTAAAAACCAATGCACCTCCTTTACCCTGGTTGGAGGGGCCAATTACGCACGGCTGCAATGCGGTCACACTCCATCATCAACCATGATGTGGAAATGCGATACCCTAGGAAGGAGATGGCCTGTTTGAAGAACAAGCATTTCTCAGCCTTGACGTACAGGTCATGCGCCATCAGTCGCCCAAGTACCTTGCGCACCAGAGACACATGCGCGGCGCGTGTAGCGGAATAGACCAGAATGTCATCGATATAAACCACCACATCCTGCCCGTGCAGGTCCCTGAGAATCTCGTCTACAAAAGATTGGAAGACTGCTGGAGCATTCTTCAACCCGTACGGCATGACGAGGTACTCATAATGGCCGGATGTGGTACTAAACGCTATCTTCCACTCATCTCCTTCCCGGATACGCACCAAGTTATACACGCTCCTGAGATCCAGTTTTGTGAAAAAGCATGCCCCGTGAAATGACTAAATCGGCGTGGCAATGAGAGGTAGCGGGTAACTGTACCCCACCGTGATGGAATTTAGACCTCTATAGTCAATGCATGGACACAGACCTCCCTCCTTCTTCACAAAAAATAAACTTGAGGAGGCAGGTGATGTGGAGGGCCGAATGTACCCCTGCCCCAGAGATTCAGAGACATTTGTCTCCATAGTCACCGTTTCCTCGTGTGACAGGGGATACATGTGACTCCTGGGAAGTACAGCGTCTACCAGGAGATTTATCTCACAAACCTCTCGTTGATGAGGTGGTAATTGGGTAGCCTTCTTTTTACAGAAGGTGATAGCCAAATCGGCATAATCTGAGGGATTGCGCACGGTGGAGATTTGGTCGTTGCACCGATGGAAACCCCTACACACCTGCCTGAGCACTCCTCTGACCACCCCTTTAGAGCCGTCTGTTGCCACAAAATCTTGGGGTTGTGACGGGCCAACCAGGGGATCCCCAGCACCACCGGAAATGCAGGAGAATCAATGAGGAAGAGACTAATTCTCTCCTCATGACCCTCCTGCGTAACCATGCCCAGTGGAGCCGTGGCCTCCCTGACTATCCCTGACCCTAATGGTCGGCTATCTAAGGTGTGCACTGGGAAGGGTTTATCAATCTGAACAAGGGGGATCCCTAAACGATGCACAAAACCGTGGTCAATAAAATTGCCTGCTGCGCCTGAATCTACTAGCGCCTTATGCCGGGAATGAGGGGAAAATTCAGGAAAATAAATGAACACATACATGTGACCAACAGGAGGCTCTGGGTGAGCCTGGTGCCGACTCACCTGAGGTGTCCGAGCAGTGCTCGGCCTGGCGTCTCGACTCCCAGAAGGACCCCTCTAGCACCGGTCAGCAGTGTGCCCTCTACGACCACAGCTTGTACAGGAAAGGGCTCCTCCTCCGGTTGCCCTCGCTGCAGCACCTCCTAGCTCCATGGGTGTTGGAGTGGAGGGGCTGGGGGATAAAACTGACAGGGCCCGATCCGGATGTCCGCTCGTCTCCAGCAAGTTGTCCAACCGAATGGACATGTCTATCAGCTGGTCCAAGGAGAGGGTGGTGTCTCTACAGGCTTGCTCCCTACGGACGTCCTCGCGCAAACTGCACATATAGTGATCGATCAGGGCCCTGTCGTTCCATCCCGCGCTAGCAGCCAAGGTCCGGAACTCTATGGCGAAGTCCTGTCCTGCCTTAGATGGAACAGACGTTCACCCGTCTGGGTAGTGCTCCCTCGCCGAGTCTGGATCGTTCAATACGGCGTTGGCCCACTCCAGGGCTTTGCCTGAGAGGCAGGAGACGAGGGCCTTCACGCTCTCACCTCCCGAAGGAGCGGGATGAACCGCCGTCCCATCATACTTCCTCGGGAGTCGAATAACACTGGGACCAATCAACGAAGGAGAGGGTTGTGGTACTGGTTGGAGTGTGGCTGGTGGAGGTGTAGGAAGGCCACCTCTCTCTCATATTTCCATCGTCGCCATCACCTGATCCATCGTGGTCCCCAGCCGGTGTAACACTGCCGTGTGGTGTTGAACGTGCTCCTCCATAGATGTTGGGAGCGCGTCAGGTCCTGCTGGCTCCATCGAAGCTGATGCAGGATTCTGTGACAATTTTGCGTTTGGAGGTAGGTGAAGGAGTCAGGTGCAGGAGAGCAGAGATGTCCGAGATGCGTAATTATAATGGGCAAGTCCACCAAATACAGGTAAGGCACAATACAATAATCAGCCGCCCTCGACAACAGAGAAACCCGTTCATCACGAAAGGAGGAACAAACAAAGCTCCTCAATTTATACACACTCAGTATGAATGCGTGAAACAAAAATGGGCACAACCTAACCGAGCAATCTCACAATAAAATAATCCTGCAGAAACCTAGGCAGGCAACAGGGTAAATTATACACACAGAAATTAAGGCAACTGAAACCAGGTGTGAAAGAACCAAAGACAAAACAAACAGAAAAGGAAAAAGGGATCGGTGATGGCTAGTAGGCAGGCGACGCCGACCGCAGCCCGAACAGGGAGAGGAACTACCTTCGGTGGAAGTCGTGACAATGAGATAGTGATGCAGACAACAAGACTCATTGTGTGTGTTCTTACCTCCGAAGTAGAGGCTGTTTCCTGCCTCCATGTGGTCCCCCAGCTCGATGGTTGAGGACGGCTCATTGTCCAGGGTCGTGGTGACTTGAAGACCTTGAGAGCTGAGACTCACAGAGTGCCACAGTCCATCGTTCACTCTGTGACCTGTGGAGACAGCAGGGTGTGTTTTCTGTGTGAGACTTTTACAGGCTCATCAAACATCAACTACATGTTCATTCAGGGATTACTGGGATTGGGATCTCCAACATACTGTAGGTACTAGGCTACATATTACATTATAAATCATAGCCTATCAATCGCTGTGTAAGCTACAGTATGGTCACATGGTGTGTCTTAATAACTGTCCTACATTTCTAAACAAGAATGGAAGATCACATGGAAATGAAAATGAACGACAAGTGTGGCTGGTCAGATTGAAGCTAAATCGTTGCCAGAGGACAGAACGTAATGGTTATTATTGGATGAAACATTCATTTGACCGTAGGTTCAAGCTTCAAACAGACATAGCAGATTGTGGTATATCCATTTTGATTGTCCTTTATAGTGAAGGGCTTCCAAGCTGTAATGGTCTTTCTGTGTGTCTATAATTCCCTCTGTGCCTGCCATCTGCTGAAAGTCTGGGCTCTGCAATCCAACGTAATTATACATGTTATTTCTCTCTGACTGCAATCCTATAGCGCTCACGTCCAAAATACAAGGATGACATTTTTCCTCAAGCCATTCCAAGAAGATTAAATGTGCTTTGAGTTTCTTGGGGGCAAAAGGTCATATGAATGATGTTGATGTAATGATGTGCAAAACCAAACACAGACAGTCTCCCCCTGGATGATGGATTAGCTTTTCACTGTCGGTCTACTTCACTGGAATAAAGACTGTTTTATATTTTCTGTCTCCCTGGGTGTACACTGATTCCAGCCCATAGTGTGGGACAGCTAGGCTAGAGGCTGTTGGTCTGGCCCTCACCGGTGGAGACCTCTTCTTTCTGCTGGGCTGACGTGTGATGGGTCAAGCGCAGCCGGCTGTTGCTTATCTGCAGCTCCAGTCGCTGGGGCTCCAAGGCCAGCTGGGTGGAGAGCAGTAGCCCATCTGGGTTCCATGTTCTGAACTGGAAACGCACCGCGAAGCCCTCTGAAGCAGACTGCGTAGCCGGGAGCGACAGGAAGCTGCTGCTGGAGCTCAGGAAAGTGGTGGATACCAGCTGGGGCTCCGAGCACGAGAAGGTCACGTTGCCCTGGTGACACACATGGAAAACACAGATAATGGAATTATTCACTCATACCATCAACATGTTGGATTTACTGTACTTTTACTGTACCATTCATCTGAGCAGAATGAAATACAGTGAGCTGATAAAGAGATTTACTGAAAATGATATTTAGAAAACTAACTCGCCTGCAAGAATCACACATTTCCTTGATAACGCCATATAAAGCTGAATGACTATCTGGAATTCAAAAGGTACAGTACAAAAGGACTACAGGCAGAAGTGTCTTATAATATCAAACTATAAAATTCGGAGTTTCTCCCCTCCAATCTAGGTTAGCCGTCAGGTGGGCAGAGAAAGAACACACCTTAATTCCAAGTGATCCAGAGGCCTTGTGAGGTACATGGACCAAAAGAGCAGCCATGTCAATTGAGGTCAGCGGCCCATCAATCCCAGTGCCTCAGAGGCAGAGAAGAGCAATCGGCAGCACTTTGACTCTCATTGTGATCCCTTACCAGATAGTATTCCACATTGAAATTCCATTACGGATTCCATCATCGCAGTCACTCTCTCACTTGTAAGTAAAGGCCTTTTAACATAGCAATCAGATTTCCGAGGGGAATAGGGTGTCTGTGATGCAATGTAATGCTTTGGCTTCTGTCTGATTTGATTGGGGGGAGGGTGTCCAAATTATAGGGTGTGCCTACGGCTGAATCTATTCATGAATTTTGACTTAATGACACAGTAGTGAGGATCAGATAGAACTACATTTTTTTTCTCTACGGACAGTGTCTCTGCCCTGGATCTCATACAGTTTGAGGGACCATGGAGAAGGCCATGTGACTAACTCAAATACAAATGTGATTAAACATAATCACATTGTAGCAAAATGTGAAATCTCACAGCAACAGTGCAATTAAAACAGACTGTCTGTGACCTGTAATAGGCATTGGTTGACTAACTACTTTGTCCCCATACTATTTTAAGGATGTACTAATAATCTATGGTACGGTAGATGAGAATAGTTGTCTTACCACACTGTAGATCTGAGGTTTGCGTCGCTTGGCTAGGTCGATGATGTTGATCCCGTTGTAGTAGAGGTTCTCGATGCAGCCATGGAAGTTCTTCCTCAGGAAGGTACCAGGTTTACCTGGCAGTGGGATGCCTCCGAAGCTGAGCTTTGATGAGGAAAAAGGGTGAAATGACAACATCCTCTTAGAGTAAGATAACTTGGTTGAACTATTTACTTGGTCTGAATAAGTATCTGACTATTCTACAGTATATGTTAGCATAAACACACCTCATAGTCCACCTCCAGCGAGTCTCCTTCCCCCTTGGTCCTGAAGTGCTGTGTGTGGGTGTCCATGGTGAGGTTGACCTGCTTGTTGAAGCGCTCGATGAGGACAGAGTGCCAGTGCTGGTCATCCAGAAGACTGCCCAGAGTGACCGCAACACGACCACTGCTGAACCGCAGCCGGGTGTCATCTTAAGACAAAGAAACAGAGAACAGATCATATGGTTACTATAATATTGATATAGATATTGATCATAAAACAGGACGGTTTATCGAGGAAGAGGGAGCTCTTATAGACATTCTGAAAACAAACTACTTGAGAATGGTCTTCCCCAGACTCAGCTCTACACAATGTGGATCCTTAACAGTCTGAGTCCAGCTAGTAAATGGAGCTCAGGTGCAGTGGTAATTGGAAGGGCAGCAGAACACAAACATTCAGTTACCCTCCCAGACTGCTCCCCAGGCTCATTTTAAATGGTTCAAAAGACCCCTTCATCTGTACCCAGAGTCCCTTGTGTCCTGTTACCCATTACCTCTGCCCCTTGACCTTTCTGATGACCTCTCCCAGGTTGAGGTAGAGAGCCAGCCTGCCAGGTCTGTGCACATTATTTTCCAGTCAAAGTTTATGAGAAATTTGCTTGTTTGATGCACAATTCATAACATTTAGATGTACAATACAAAAGAGAAAATAGACTTAAAATATGCATAAATATATATTTTTAAATGCCACCAATCAAAAAGGGCACATTCGTCCTAGGAGAGCAAACAGGCAGGTGGTCCAGCACCACTAGAGCCTTATCTGTGCACGTGCCTTGCAGCCTGCCCCGATGTGACAAACTCACTCATGTTAAGGAAGAGGGCCAGCCTGCCCCGGTGTGACAAACTCACCCAGGTTGAGATAGAGGGCCAGCCTGCCCCGGTGCAGCTCCAGAGTGATGTAATCGCCCCTCTGACCCTCTCCGTGGAGCAGCACCCCCTCAGCCTGGTGGCTCTTGAAGCGCAGCGAGATCACATCCTTCACCGTGCTCATGGACTTCTGGTTAAACCGGTAGAGCAGGGAGCTTCTGCCATCAAAGTCTGCCACGTCTGACTCTGAAGGCAATCAACAGACAGTGAAATGGGTTGTCATTTGGGATACTTGTCCCCTGTCACTGTGAGCTTCATACCTGTTATGGTAATGTGGCTATATCAGTGATGGCATTGAAATGTATTATGCTGGAAGCCATTTCCATGTGTAACTGGATAGGAACAATCTCTGACATACACCTGTTATTTTAATAATTACTGCACATGCTCTAGTGCTCACCCCTTTCGGTCATACTACAAAATTGATTCCTGTAAGTCCTCAAGAATGCAAGTTATGAATTTGTCATGGGGGCATTTTCAGATTTTCCAATGTAATTTAGTCATTGGAAGACCTAGAGGACTCATGCATAGATACATGAATCTGTAACGCCAGTATTGTAATGACATTGCATAGCAAGTCTCTCTCTTCTCATCTCTCTCTCTTCTATTCTCTTTCTATCTCTGCTCACTGTATCGTGAATTGATCAACCTGTTTCATAGTTTGAATTGAGATGTGTATGGTCTCTCCTCATTGAGATACATTGAGGTGCATGTCACACAGCAGAGCACACATTCATCCAACATTAATACAGGGATCATGCTGTGGAACAGTTCGGCATTATGAAAGTGCTCACTCAGGGTTAAATACAACTGTCTTTCACAGAGCAGTAATTCACTGGCTGATCCAGTTAATGCTGCTTCAGAATGTGTGTGAGAGGCGTCCCAGTGTCCCTTTTATTTATACAGAACAAAAATATAAATGCAACATGCAACAATTTCAAAGATTTTACTGAGTTACAGCTCACATAAGGAAATCAGTCAATTGAAATAGCTTGGATAGCTATGGATTTCACATGACTGGGCAGGTGTGCAGCCATGGGTGGGGCCATGGAGAGGCATTTTCTCACCCACTTGGCAGCTAGGCCCACCCACTGGGGAGCCAGGCCCAGCCAATCAGACTTTTTCCCCACAAAAGGGCATTATTACAGACAGAAATACTACTCAGCACCCCCACACCACTCAGACCATCCCACAGTTGAAGAAGCAGGATGTGGAGGTCCTGGGTTAGCATGGTTATGTGTGGTCTGCAGTTGTGAGGCCGGTTGGACGATGTTGTTAGAGAAATTAACATTAAATTCTCTGGAAACAATTCTGGTGGACATTCCTACAGTCAGCATGCCAATTGCACGTTCCCTCAAAACTTGAGACATCGAAGGCATTGTGTTGTGTTACAAAACTGCACATTTTAGTGTGTCCTTTTATTGTCCCGAGCACAAGGTGCACCTGTGTAATGATCATTCTGTTCAATCAGCTTCTTGATATGCCATACCTGTCAGGTGGATGGATTATATTGGCAAAGGAGAAATGCTCACCAACAGGGATATAAACAAATTGTGCACAACATTTTAGAGAAATACACTTTTTGTGCGTATGAAAAATGCCTGGGATCTTTTATTTCAGCTCATGAAACATGGGGCCGACACTTTACATGTGCCTGGCAGTCACTGTTTGTCTCTGTTAGCTGGTGGGAACATTTGTGATAAATGAGAGAAGAGCATCAATATCAAAATACTCGCTATCTCTATTTCTGCAGTTGTCCTCAAATGTCCTGCTTTCATCAAAGGGTATACACAAAAGTAGGGTGTTCTGGATGTAAGGGGTGTTCTGGTCACTCACTGTGGCATTATGATATTAGCTGAATGTGTATGGTCTGTGTGTAAGGGCTGGTGGTCCCTTTGTTGCAGGCACACCCTAATGTGTATGGTCTGTATGTTAGAGGTAGGGGTGGTCTGGTCACTCACTGTAGGCACAGCCGTACACCTCCACTCTGAGTCCCACCCAGCCACTGGGGTTCCAGTCCAGCGGGACGAAGCGCAGGAAGCGGCTTCTGATAGGGTGGGACAACTTGTGGTGAATGACACTGTCAGCATTCACGTTCCCCACAAACCTCTGGAGACACACAGCAGAGAGAGAGGAAGGGAGAAAAGGCAGAAGAGTTAGATGCAATGCCAAGTGTTAATATACAGGGGCGGGGTATCCTTGAGGGAACTGTATTCATCAAACAAAACCAGAAATTACAGCTCCGTTATTAAGGGAGTCACTGTTAACCAAGCATGGCTCTCTGAACTGACCTTGTATCTTCCAGAGGAATTAAATAATTAAAAAGGGTTTTGTGTCATCTAGGACTTAATGTTTTGGATCATAACATTAAAGAGGGTTAGTTTCCAAGAACTGTTAAAGATACTGTATTAGTATTCTGCAACAAAACAAAACTTGTGCCATATGTTTCTCTTCACCTGACCCTACTTTTAGATAAAACATATCAAATGTGTTGCCTGGGTTGGGGATCCTGGGAGGATCCTGGGAGGATGTTCACCACTGCAGTAACACACACTTCTGTGGATGGGAAGTAGATGGGAAAAAACAATTGGTATCATATTGTCTGCTCCCAGGCAGATAACAATGAATATCTCTCACTGAAACTGCGAGATGTCATTATTCTTCGTAATTTCCATCCCCCTGTCCCCCTACCCTCCACTGCATTAATAATCTGCACCATGGAGGCTTAGGGGGGTGAACAGAGAGAGAGAGAGCGAGGAAACTCAGATGACTGATCACAAGCAGCCGTCATAACGAATTCGAGGCAGGTGACGAGCTAAATCGATAATGATGTGTATCACAGAGTAAAGGAAAGATGGATTGTTGACACCGGAGCTCCAGGCTCAACAGAGTCAAGAAATGCCATTAATTCACTTCTCCCTGCAGCTGAAAACACAATAGCAGATGGGGGAGGTAGTAGAAGAAGCACAAATTACACACACATGGAGTATGGTGTTACCTCTCTGAGGGATAGACTCTACAGAGATTGGTCTCTGTAGATAATGAAGAAGAGCCAGTCTTACAAGGTAACTATTTTATTATTTTGATTTATACCCATGCGTTTTTATTGTGAGTCCATTTAAGTGGAGCCTGGTGACTGTATTTTAGAAGAGGTGCAAGCTAAGCAATTACAAATGTAACTCATGTCTGTGCAAGATAAGCATTTGCAAACTCACTGGGGTTTACTCATCCACTCAGACCATGCAGGCTATTGCAATGCATAACCTCCACAAGGTAAAGTAACTTATTTACCAAATACAATTTGATAAGCGTTTGCTTCACCAAAATGTGGCATACATATTCATTACTGAGAAAAAGCTATTTGTCAATATCCATACCACCAGTAGCAGTGTGTGGGTAAAATCCCTGGGAAAGCCAAGCCAAGTCAGGAAAATATCCATATTGCAACCTATGTTGTGATAATTGCATTGTTTGTTCTATAACCTATTTGTTCATACACCATCATGATATACACTAAGGCAGACACAACAAAACGACAACCGTCACACAGTGGTGGAATAAATTCAATCACATATACATTTGTTACATCCCAAAGCCGGAGAGCAACATCTGTCCATGTGAAATCCACAAAGCAAATATTTCATGTAACAAACAGTTAAATAGTGTAGAGCAGGGATGGGCAACTCCAGTGGTGTCACACTTTTCTCCCCATCCCTAGCAAACACAGCTGATTCAACTAATTGCATTCTAAACTGAAGATCATGATTAGTTGATTATTGGAGACAGCTGGGGCTGGGGTAAAAGTGTGACACCAATCAGGCCCCCAAGGACTGGATTTGCCAATCCATGGTGTAAAGCCTGTTCAAGCACGTTAATGTTTCTGACAGTTTACTAAACAACTACTGATTTGGACCAATGGAGAGTTAACGCAAGTCAGCACAAAGAAAACAGGAGCACTGCCTCCGCTATTCCAGCACCATTTCAACTTAAACATTTCAACATCATTAAATCAACTAGGCTATATACACTCTGTCTAATACAGTGAAAACAAATGTAAAGACACCAAAACGATTTAGCCCAATCAATGTTGCTAAATAACATGTGGCTGTCCATGGCACTGATTTCTGTGTGTGTGTGTGTGTGTGTGTGTGTGTGTGTGTGTGTGTGTGTGTGTGTGTGTGTGTGTGTGTGTGTGCAAGTAGAAAGAACATGTTGACTCACCCTACTTGTAGACTGGTTGGACACCAATGCCATCCTCCTCTCTTTCATTTTGGCAAAATGGTCTACGACTCTGTACACACTTTTAGTTTTTTTGTTGTCTTAGGCTACCTAACTAAAATGCTTGATAGCCTAACTTCCTCACATGAGCAAAAATTAACCAGCTAAGTTATCTTGCTTGTTAACGTGAACTTACTAGGCAACATCTAGGCTAAGAGCATTGGGCCAGTAACCGAAAGGTCACTGGTTTGAATCCCTGAGCCAACTAGGTGAAAAATCTGTCAGTGCCCATGAGCAAGGCACTTAACCCTAATTGCTCATGTAAGTCGTTCTATATAAGAGTGCCTGCTAAATGACTCAAATGTAAATATTGACTTCGCCTTGGGCTTTGAACGGGGCACCTGGCTCACGCACGGGAGGCAGCACCGGTTCTAAAACTGGAATGCGATCAACTTTCACCAAGTACAAAACGAGCCTAATCAGATCTATATTATTTGCATTCCGTTTACCAAAGTAGTTATAAAGGAGATATAGCACAAGAGCAACTTAATCTTAAAGAGTTTCCCAAAAGTTTACTTCGCTTTTGTTCATCAACACCAACCTAATGTTCGACACAAACCTAAACACCACAAACACTTCTGCATACACAGCTAACAGGCATATCAATCCTTGATTAAACACCCTTAACACCCTCTTCCTGACGGATTGAAGAGGAGCTATCTGAATATGTTTATATTCTGTCATTACTGTAGTCTACAGTTTTTTCTCCGGGGGTAGAGGATTTTGCTAATTGACGGAAAATACAACTTCCTTAATAAGCACAGAGGGTTTTACATGAAAATACCTAAACATTGGAACTGAAATTTGAAATTTCTTTATGATGTGTATTTGGACCAGAGAGCATCAATCTTCTCAAACGAACTGACGGAAACACAAATACCAAAGTAAACAAAGTTCCAACAAAAATGGTACAAAAAAAGAACAACATTGTTAGACTATATGCACAAAATAATACAACATTTCATAACTTAATAGCTAGCTGGTCACCCACAAACATGAGTCATTCCTTTCTTTCTCTCTGGCTTTGTCTAATTGGATGATTAACAACTGTTTCATGAGTGCCATCCTGTTGTTCCCAACATGGCCTATACTCCCTGTTGTTCCCAACATGGCTTTATACTCCCTGTTGTGTCGTTGCAGTGCTGGCCTTGCTATGTGACTCCTAGGAGACAAAGACTGAGGAGAATTCCAAGAATAGATAATCATGTTGCCATTGTGACCTGGTCTGGCACAGAGCAGAGATAAAAGGACTGCAGCTCTGGCTGTGTCTTGTGGCTGCGGGTCTCGGTGTGTGTGTCTCTCTGTGTGTGTGTGTGTGTGTAAGTGTAAGTGTGTCATTGAAAGTGAGAGAAAGCAGGAGAGGGAGAGTGGGTGTGTTAGAGAACGTGCCTTTGCCCATGTGTGTATCTTAAGTGCTATAAAACCACTCTTTTCATACACAGCACATAATAATGGCTAACCTTACAGGTGCAGAGTTGCTGCAACCTGGCAGACGCAGGCAGCTGGTGTTCTCTCATTAGCCTTCTCAGCCTGCACCGCCGTCAGCAGGCCATTACCTTTGAACTTCCCTTGTTAAAATGCCAGACTGACGTCAATTCATATCTCCGTGTGGCGTGCAGGTTCAAATTGGTCGCCCACCTTTGGAGTGCCTTCATTAGGGGAGTCTCACTAACTAGCTGCCACTCATCCAATTGATCCCACTGTTTCTGTTTCTTCAGGCATGGATCAAAACCAAATGACACCTGCTATCTTCTCACATTGACAGAAGAAATGTTATGACTATTTAACAGGTTAGTTAGATGTAGTATTCTGTGTGTCATTGATTGATTGACAAAAAAACAACTGGGATGTTCTTTGTTTTTTAAATTAATTAACTGAGGATTGATGAGTCTCAACTTCGGTAATGTGACTTGAAATACAGTTGCGGCCTAATACAGTGAGCTCCAAAAGTAAAATCAAATCAAATTGTATTAGTCACATGCGCCGAATACAACAGGTGTATACATTACAGTGAAGTGCTTACTTAGAAGCCCCCAACCAACAATGCAGTTTAAAAAAATACGGACAAGAGTGAGAGATAAAAGTAACAAGTTATTTAAGAGCAGCAGGAAAAAATAACAATATATACAGGGGGGTGCAGGTACAGAGTCAATGTGCGGGGGCACCGGTTAGTTGAGGTAGTATGTACATGTAGGTAGAGTTATTAAAGTGACTATGCATAGATGATATCAACAGAGAGTAGCAGCCGTGTAAAAGAGGGGTGGGGGGCAATGCAAATAGTCTGGGTAGCCATTTGATTAGGTGTTCAGGAGTCTTATAGCTTGAGGGTGGAAGTTGTTTAGAAGCCCATTGGACCTAGACTTGGCGCTCTGGTACCGCTTGCCGTGCGGTAGCAGAGAAAACACTATGAGTAGGGTGGCTGGAGTCTTTGACCATTTTTAGGGCCTTCCTCTGTCACCGCCTGGTATAGAGGTTCTGGATGGCAGGAAGCTTTGTGATAGTGATTTTATTGGGACAGAGATTCTTTTGTTGTTGTTTTGGCTCTGTACTCCAGCACGTTGAAATGATACAATGACTATGCGGTTAAAGTGCACTGTCAGCTTTAATTTGAGGGTGTTTTAATCAATATCATGTGAACCATTTAGAAATTACAGTACCTTTTGTAGATAGTCCCCCCATTTTAGGGAACCAAAAGTATTGGGACAAATTCACTTATATGTATGTTTATTAAAGTAGTCCAATGTTTAGTATTTTGTCCCATATTCCTAGCGCACAATGATTACATCAAGCTTTTGACTCCACAAACTTGTTGGATGCATTCGCTGTTTGTTTTGGTTGTGTTTCAGATTATTTTGTGCCCAATGGAAATGAATGGTCAATAATGTCTTATGTCATTTTGTCCCTTTTATTGTAAACAAGAATATGTTTCTAAACACTTCTACATTAATGTCTATGCTACCATGATTACAGATAGTCCTGAATGAATCGTAAATAATGATGAGTGAGAAAGTTCCAGACGCACAAATATCACACCCCGAAGACATCCTAACCTACAATAACAGAGGAGTTTAGCATTTAATGGGTGGGTATGATATTTATGGCTCTGTAATTTTGTCACTCATCATTATTCAAGATTAATTCCGGATTATCCATAACCATGGTAGCATCCACATTAACTTAGAAGTGTTTAAAAACATATTCGATTGTTATTTACAATAACGTTGACTCCAAAATGACACAATACATTCTGTACCATTAATTTCTATAGGGCACAAAATAATCAGAAACAAAACCAAAACAAGTTGAGCAAATGCATCCAAGAGTCACACGCTTGGCACTCTTGCACCTTCCTTAATTCATTCCCAATTTTTCTTTAAATAAATAAAACATTTGTTTATTCTCCACATGTTGTTATTGGATTGTCAACATTGGAGAACCCATTTTATTTTTGTAAACTTTTTTTATTGAGAAAATAAAGACAAATGGCATGGACACAATTATTGGCACTTAGGAATTAGCACAGCCTTTGGCCAAGATAACTTCCAACAAATGCTTCTTGGAGCCACCAATGAGCTTGCTGCACATTTCTACTGCCACTTTTCAGTAGCAAACAGCTCTAATTCTTCAATGTTTGAGGGGTACCCTCCACCAACTGCTGCTTTCAGCTCTCGACATTGGTTATGGATGTGATTCATATCTACACTCTTCTCTGGCCACTCCAGAACAATATTTTTGTCCATTGAATTTGTCTTTATTTTTTCAATTAAAATGGTAAACTTAAGTTGGTTGTGCAATTGGTTCTGCAATGTTAAAAATATAATAACTAGGTGTGGGGACCAAACACTTTTTTTCTTCAATTTGAACTTATTTTTTTAAGAAATAGGGAATTATTTTAGAAAAGTGTAGGGGTACCAATACATTTGGCCACAACTGTATCATCTAAACTACTTGACTGATTTCAAAGCACTGCATGGCATTTATACCAAGCGTAGAGGGAGGGGGGGGGGGGGGTGATAGCTTAAAGCCATAGGCTGCTTATTCTCATCTCTCATTCTAATTCTATGGGCTCTACATCCGCTTACTTTAACTCACTGAAGAACGAATCAAATTAACACCACACGCTCATTCCTTGCTTTAATTCTTAATAAAAACCCATATTAATTACATAGACTAGAGTGTAGCCAGCCACTAAACTGTGGGCTGCCATAGTGTCTTCGTAATAGGAGACTGCTGAGAAAACAAGCTGCTGAGAACACTATGTGATTTACAGTTAGAAGCTTGTGGTTAGTGAAAGGTATTGACAGAGGTTGAACCAGAGCCACAGAGAGGGTTTATTTGCTTGGAAATCAAAGATGGAGTGAGATGCATTTACAACTGTCTGGTACAGCTTATTTATTAAGTACATTTCCAATCAAAAAGCATACATTACATTTTCTTTGAGTTAATAGTGAAGACGTGTCAGGTATCTACGACAGGATATATAAAGTAACGGGGTCACTTTCCTGTGTATCATATAAGCTCATGAAATAATTATTGGATATATAGACAGTTCATAAGGATGACCTCACATTCAACTATACCAGCAATTTCAATATTTACATAACAATGTTTCCTCAATCTGACTTGGTAACTCAAAGAAATCCCTGGTGTAAAATGCTGTCCAAATAAATATAATTATATTCTGGAAAACAAATACTCTTGGTCTGACTACAGCAAAGCCATTGGACTATTCTAAAATAAATAAAACGGACACATAACATTTACATAAGTATTCAGACCCTTTACTCTATACTTTGTTCAAGTACATTTGGCAGCGATTACAACCTAGGGTCTTCTTGGGTATGACACACCTGTATTTGGCGAGTTTCTCCCATTCTTCTCCGCAGATCCTCTCAAGCTCTGTCAGGTTGGATGGGGAGCATAGCTGCACAGCTATTTTCAGGTCTATCCAGAGATATCAGATCGGGTTCAAGTCCGGGCTCTGGCTGGGCCAGTTAAAGATGTCTTTGTCTTGGTTGTGTGCGTAGGGTCATTGTCCTGTTGGAAGGAGAACTTCTGCCCCAGTCTGAGGTTCTAAACTCTGTAGAGCAGGTTTTCATCAAGGATCTCTCTGTACTTTCTCTGTTCATATTTCCCTCGATCCTAACTAGTCTCCCAGTCCCTGTAGCTGAAAATCATCCCCACAGCATGATGCTGCCACCACTATACTCCACCGTAGGGATAGGGACAGGTTTCATCCAGATATGACGCTTGACATTCTGGCCAAATAGTTCAATCTTGGTTTCAGCAGACCAGATAATCTTGTTTCTCATGGTCTGAGAGTCCTTTAGGTGCCTTTTGGCAAACTCCAAGCAGGCTGTCATGTGCCTTTTAATGAGGAGTGGCTTCCGTCTGGGCAATCCAATCTCCACAGAGGCCCTTCTCCCCTGATTGCTCAGTTTGGCCGGACGGCCAGCTCTAGGAAGTCTTTGTGGTTCCAAACTTCTTCCATTTAAGATTGATGGAGGCCACTTCAATTCTGCAAACCTTTTTTGGTACCCTTCCCCAGATCTGTGCCTCAACGCAATCCTGTTCCGGAGCTCTATGGACAATTCCTTCAACCTCATGGCTTAGTTTTTGCTCTGACATACATTGTTAACTGTGGGACCTTATATACAGTATACAGGTGTGAGCCTTTCCAAATCATGTCCAATCAGTTGAATTTACCACAGGTGAACCCCAATCAAGTAGTAGAAACATCTCAGGGATGGTTAATGGAAACAGGATGCACCTGAGCTCAATTTCGAGTTTAATAGCAAAGGGTCGGAAAACATATGTAAATAAAGTATTTCTGTTAGAAATGTTTAATACAATTGTAGAAATGTGTAAAAACCTGTTATCGCTATGTCATTATGGGGTATGGTGTGTAGACTGATGAGGAATTCGTTTTATTTAATCCATTTTAGAATAAGGCTGTAACGTAACAAAATGTGGAAAAAGTCAAGGGGCCTAAATACTTTCTGAATGCACTGTAGATCCCAATTATTGTTAAGTCCCTAGCAATCATTGAAAACAATTTCAAAGCACATCTCCCAGGGTTTATCCACTACACCAGCATCTCTATACCATGCCACATTCCCATACTGGAGTGTAAAACAATGATTTTTTTTAAGTCGAAGAAGATAATAAATAATAGAAGACAGGCTGCTGTAGCGTACTGGACATGCTGTTTGTACTTGTAACCCCAACTACTATTCATTATCCACCATGAGAGAGAAACTTGTTCAGAAAAATATGTTAGGAATGTTGAGTTGTCTCCATTTTCTCTCCTCATTCTTTTTCAGTGCTTCCAATTTAAGATTTCCGTCACGCAATTTGACATAACTGGGGCGAGCACAATGGCTTATAAAGAATGTATGTGCACACCAACATCATGAGGTACAAACAGGCATTTTTTTTTAGATGTTAACTCAATTATGCACACATGCTAGCCAAGTACTAGCTATAAAATCATAGTAGAGGAGGAGTAGGATATATGTGGAGTGAGCCAGACGTGTCTAGTCTACATCCACACAGTTCATCCCAGACTATTGTCAGACTTAACTAAATGTTTCCTTCACAAGGATGTGAAACAATGAGATAAAAATTGAGTTACAGAGTCTGAATTCTCCTAATCGTTTTCCCACAAAGCATGGTACCTCTGGGGAGAGCAAAACAAAGACAGAGATGTTTAGCTATCTACTCTCTCTCACACACCAGAGGTGGAGGACACTAACTCAAGTACAAGAGAGGGACGTAATGTCTTATTTTATGAGGTGTACCCTTGGAGCTCTGACCTACTCTGAGTTACAGCTCAATACACAGCTACTCACTCATCCTAGTGAGCCAAGTGAAAAGAAAAGTCAAAACTTAGATTATTATTTTCAAATCAATGTGACTGACTGGGTTGAAACCCGTATTAGCCCATTGAGCTAAAGCCAAGGCAATACCTCAGTGAATAGCACAGTAAATCTGCAGTATGATACAACTCACCCCCACCCCGTCCTCCTGTCGGTACTGCTTCCAGGCTTGGCCTGTGTCACTGAACAGCAGCAGGTACCCGCTGACCCAGTCTGAGCTGCCGTAGCGCCCC
The DNA here is from genome assembly GCF_002021735.2 of Oncorhynchus kisutch. NCBI lineage: Eukaryota > Metazoa > Chordata > Actinopteri > Salmoniformes > Salmonidae > Oncorhynchus > Oncorhynchus kisutch. The sequence continues at coordinate 46,521,410 of NC_034175.2, read as the reverse complement.
TGTGTGGCGACAGCCGTCACCTCCATCCTGTCCCTGAGGTCCAGCTGCAGCCATGGCTGGCTGTCTGTCACCTGGGGAGACCAGCCTCCAGCTCCTTGGGAGACCAGAGAGAGAAAATATCCTTTTTTAGCATTCTGTCGCTGCACAGTTTGGATAGAATTGTGGTCGGTGTTTTGTCCAGTAACCCTTAACCTGTGGGCCTTGCCTGCATGGAACTGATGCTGAATTCTTGCATTTCTGTCTGCATGGGGAGTATCCTGTAAAAGCTAGATTCCTCTGTAATATTAACTAACCCCCTCTATCATGCTGTCTAATAATCCCCTTCTATCATGCTGTATGAAATGGAGTGTGAAAACACTATTTTGTTTAAATAACACTCCAGCCACCCTAGTCATAGACTGTGCTCATTGACACCGCACGGCAAGTGGTACCGACGCACCAAGAATGGAACCAACAAGACCCTGAACAGCTTTTACCCCCAAGCCATAAGGCTGCTAAATAGTTAGTTAAATAGTTAACTAATAGCTACCCGGACTATAGGCATTTACCCTTTTTTGTTTTTAGCTCTTTTGACACGCTGCTGCTACGGTTTATTATCAAATCAAATTGTGTTGGTCACATACACATGGTTAGCAGATGTTAATCCGAGTGTAGCGAAATGTTTGTGCTTCTAGTTCCGACAGTGCAGTAATATCTAACAAGTAATCTAACAATTCCCCAACAACTACCTAATACACACATCTAAAGGGGTGAATGAGAATATGTACATATAAGTATATGGATGAGCGATGGCCGAGCGGCATAGGCAAGGTGCAGTAGATGGTATAAAATACAGTATATACATGTGATATGAGTAATGTAAGACATGTAAACATTATTAAAGTGGCATTATTTAAAGTGCAATTGTTTAAAGTGACTAGTGATCGATTTATTAAAGTGTCCAGTGATTGGGTCTCAATGTAGGCTGCAGCCTCTCTGAGTTAGTGATTGCTGTTTAGCAGTCTGATGGCCTTGAGATAGAAGCTGTTTTTCAATCTCTCGGTCCCAGCTTTGATGCACCTATACTGACCTCGCCTTGTGGATGATAGCGGTGTTAACAAGCAGTGGCTCAGGTGGTTTTGGTCCTTGATGATCTTTTGGCCTTCCTGTGACATCGAGTGCTGTAGATGTCTTGAAGGGCAGGTAGTTTGCCCCCGGTGATGTGTTGTGCAGACCGCACCACCCTTGCAGTTAGCCTTACAGTTGTGGATCTGTAAATGTTTGCCAGGGTTTTGGGGGATATGCCAAATTTCTTCAGCCTCCTGAGGTTGAAGAGGTGATGTTGCGCCTTCTTCTCCACACTGTCTGTGTGGTTTGACCATTTCAGTTTGTCTGTGATGTGTACGCCCAGGAACTTAAAATTTCCCACCCTCTCCAATGCTGTCCCTTCGATGTGGATAGGGGGTGCTCCCTCTTCTGTTTCCTGAAGTCCACGATTGATTTGCGACTCCACCTTGTGCCTGTGCCGACAATTCGCTTGTTTGATTGCCTTGTGGAGGGAATAACCACACTGTTTATATTCAGCCATATTTCGAGACCTCTTTCCATTGTTAAATGCAGGGGATTGTGCGTTCACTTTTGCGCAAATGCCGCCATCCATCCACGGTTTCTGGATAGGGTAGGTTTTAATAGTCACAGTGGGTACAACATCTCCAATGCACTTCTTTATAAATGCACCTACCGATTCAGCGTATATTCCTGTCCACGTGATCAAAACAATCTTGTTGTGTGGCTTCCGATTGGTCAGACCAGCATTGACTGGTTCTCGTCACTGGTACATCCTGTTTGAGTTCCTGCCTATAAGACGGTTCGAACAAGATGGCGTCATGGTCGGATTTGCTGACCAATATGCATATCGTTAGTAGATTTGGATAGAAAACACTCTGAAGTTTCTAAAACTCTTTGAATCATGTCTGTGAGTATAACAGAACTTGTTTGGCAGGCGAAACCCAGAGGACAAACCATTCAGATTTGTTTGGGAGGTCACTCATTGGGAATTCAGATTTATAAGGGACCTTCTTTCAGTTCCTACCACTTCCACTGGATGTCAACTGTCATTAGAAATTGGTTGAGGTTTTTCCTTTGAGAAATGAAGAATAACACTGTTCAGAATGAGGCTCATGGGAAGTGTACTCTTTGTTAGAGGCGCGTGACCTGAAAGCACGCTCCACTTTGTTTTCCTCCGGTATTGAACACAGATCATTCCGTCTTCAATTTGATTGATTATTTACGTAAAAAAATACCTAAAGTTGTATTACAAACGTAGTTGGAAATGTTTGGACAATGCTTACAGGTAACTTTTGAGATCTTTTGTAGTCACGTTGCGCAAGTTGGAACCGGTGTTTTTCTGGATCAAGCGCACCAAATAAATGGACATTTTGGATATATATCGACAGAATTAATCAAACAAAAGGACCATTTGTGATGTTTATGGGACATACTGGATTGCCAACAGAAGAAGCTCGTCAAAGGTAAGGCATGAATTATATTTATATTTCTGTGTTTTGTGTCACGCCTGCATGGTTGAAATATGCTCTTCTCTCTTTGTTTACTGGGGTGCTTTCCTCAAATAATAGCATTGTTTGCTTTCACCGTAAAGCATTTTTGAAATCTGACACGTTGGCTGGATTCACAACAAGTGTAGCTTTAATTTGGTATAATGAATTTGTGATTTCATCAAAGTAAAAATGTTATAGTAATTTATTTGAATTTGGCGCTGCATTTTCACTGGATGTTGGCCAGGTGGGACGCTACCGTCCCACATATCCCAGAGAGGTTAAAATCCCCAGCTGCAAACAAATGTAGCCTCTGGATATATAGTTTCCAGTTTACGTCCAGTGAAGTTCCTTGAGGGCCGTCTTGGTGTTCTCTTGAGGGGGAATGTACACAGCTGTGAATATAACTGACAAGAATTATCTTGGTAGGTAAAATGGCAGGCGTTTGATTGTAAGGTATTCTAGGTCGGGTGAGCAGAAGGACTTGAGTTCCTGTATGTTGTTATGATTACACCATGAGTCATTAATCATAAAGCACACACCTCTGCACTTCCTCTTCCCAGAGCGGTGTTTATCTCTGTCGGCGCGATTCATGGAGAAGCCCGGATGCTGAACCGATTCCGACAACATATCCCGAGAGAGCCATGTTTCCGTGAAACAGAGAATGTTACAATCTCTGATGTCTCTCTGGAAGGCAACCCTTGCTCGAATTTTGTCAAGAGACTGGATATTGGCTAGTAGTATACTCGGAAGTGGTGAGAGACGTCTACGGAGCCTGACCAGGAGGCTGCTCCATCTGCCCCTTCTGTGGCACTGTTGTTTCTGGTAGCCTTCTGGAATTAGATCCATTGTCCTAGGTGGTGGTTTCACTGTTAGTGTACACCTGTTGTTTATGAAGCATGTGACAAATAACATTTGATTTTATTTGAAATGCATCAGTGTACTTGAAATAGTCGAAGGGCCACCCACCAAAAAAGGCTTCAGAAAAGGCATTCTGTGACCCGGGAAACAACACTGCAAAGTTTCAACATCCTTACGTAGATAATTTTAAGTATATGAACACTGTGTGGTTAAACAGTTTGAAAAGTTGCACATTAATGAAATATTATAAATCAAAGGTACGATTTTGAAATCATAGCACATTTGGGGTAATTTTCCCTAGCAACACTATGAGGTTGCGGTGTCACACCTTGGTTACAATTGTTACACACGTTCTGTTGTCCATACTTGCAGATAGCAACATACTGTATGTACCGGACCAGAGGAAATAATACGAGATAAGAAGCTGTTGAAAGGTGCTAAATAAATTTGTCTCAGATGCCAGAACATCGCCGATGTAGCTGTCAGTACCTTGAATGTTTTGAGAGCTGTGTTATCTAACAAACATTGTGCTGTCTTTAGTTTGGCTAGCAGGCAAAAGAAATGAGGTCCCTTGTCGGCTAAATTCTACTGTTAAAATGTCTTATATTAACTACGAAAACCACCGTACAGGTACATGTTTAAAACCTATTTCCTAATTTCGGGGTTCATCTGGATAAGTCAAAGACAAAGACGATAACCTGTTGTTTGAGCTTATGCAAGGGCAAACACCGAACGCACAAATAGATCTGTGTTCTGTGCACCAGTGTGCAACAAAAGGAAAGAAGGTGAAACATAGCAGCAAATTACCCAAGATTACCCCCAAAAAATCATAACTTTTGCTAACAATAACAAATGGATATGCAACTTTTACAAGTTTTGAACCACAATGTGCTCATATTCATAACATTATCTATATAATGTTGTTGAAATTTTGCCGTTTTGTTTCCTGGGTCACGGAACAAAACATTTTTGGTGGATGATCCTTGGACTAATTTGATAAATACACTGGTGAATAATAACCTCAGTATCTACATCCAAACATTCATGTGAAAGTGTGATATGGCGGTGCAGTGTACAATTAGTAGATTCAGACCCCACAAGCCGCCCAGATATCAGGCAGAAGAAACAGGTCAGTTCATGTTCATTACTCAGCTGCTGTGGGCTGGGACACAACACCATGGGAGCAGATGAGCTCTGAATATTAAACCAGAGTCTCAGTCACAGAGGAAGCATCATTTACAGAGCCCCCCCCCCCCGGGATAATTTTGGTTGTTACAGACTCACATACTGTTACAGAGGTAAAACATGACATGGGGTCAGTTGGGTTAGGCTAGCTGTTCACCCTAAAATCCCAAGTCATTGAGAATCATTATCTAGTTTCAGACAGTAGACTCATTTATATATCAATTTATTGATCTGTGACCCTTGTTGTTATGTCTAAGAGCAACATTTTAAATTGGCTAAATGGTGCTGACGTGTACAATGAGTACTGTATCAGGGATATATATTTAAGAGGCTCATGAGGTGAATCTTAATGCAATAATAAGCATAATGCTATTTCAAACTAATACTGGATAAGATTTTTATTTATTTTTCATGATATCCTAATATTACGGTCCATAAGACCTGTTTAGCAAACTAAAACACCTTCCTTTTACCTTAGATAAAGTATTATTGATTGTCTCTAGGTATTGTTCAGAAACTTTAAATAAAAAAATATAACTTTCCATTGTAACTCACCATCTCTTCTGTTGATCTTGGCAAAGTGTGGAGCGTTACTGACAGAGGACTGTGAGGAGCTCTCTAAAGAAGCTGGGGGCAGCATGGATACCAACGGGCCATTACAAATATCTGTAAGAGTAAAAAAGAGAGTATGCTGTATGAAGTTCATGGTTGGGTACAATATATAGAGCTTTAGCACCATCATTATCTACTAGAGCAGGGGTGTCAAACATACATAATAAAATAATATTAATAATAAAAACATAAACTACTCAAAAAAATAAAGGGAACACTAAAATAACACATCCTAGATCTGAATGAATGAATTATTCTTATTAAATACTTTTTTCTTTACATAGTTGAATGTGCCGACAACAAAATCACACAAAAATGATCAATGGAAATCAAATGTATCAACCCATGGAGGTCTGGATTTGGAGTCACACTCAAAATTAAAGTGGAAAACCACACTACAGGCTGATCCAACTTTGATGTAATGTCCTCAAAATTAGGCTCAGTAGTGTGTGTGGCCTCCACGTGCCCGTATGACCTCCCTACAACGCCTGGGCATGCTCCTGATGAGGTGGCGGATGGTCTCCTGAGGGATCTCCTCCCAGACCTGGACTAAAGCATCCGCCAACTCCTGGACAGTCTGTGGTGCAATGTGGCGTTGGTGGATGGAGCAAGACATGATGTCCCAGATGTGCTCAATTGGATTCAGGTCTGGGGAACGGGCAGGCCAGTCCATAGCATCAATGCCTTCCTCTTGCAGGAACTGCTGACACACTCCAGCCACATGAGGTCTAGCATTGTCTTTCATTAGGAGGAACCCAGGGCCAACCACACCAGCATATGGTCTCACAAGGGGTCTGAGGATCTCATCTCGGTACCTAATAGCAGTCAGGCTACCTCTGGCGAGCACATGGAGGGCTGTGCGGCCCCCCAAAGAAATGCCACCCCACACCATGACTGACCCACCGCCAAAACCGGTCATGATGGAGGATGTTGCAGGCAGCAGATCGTTCTCCACGGCATCTCCAGACTCTGTCACGTCTGTCACATGTGCTCAGTGTGAACCTGCTTTCATCTGTGAGGAGCACAGGGCACCAGTGGCGAATTTGCCAATCTTGGTGTTCTCTGGCAAATGCCAAACGTCCTGCACGGTGTTGGGCTGTAAGCACAACCCCCACCTAGGGGACGTCCCCACCTAGGGGACGTAGGGCCCTCATACCACCCTCATGGAGTCTGTTTCTGACCGTTTGAGCAGACACATACACATTTGTGGCCTGCTGGAGGTCATTTTGCAGGGCTGTGGCAGTGCTCCTCCTGCTCCTCCTTGCACAAAGTCGGAGCTAGCGGTCCTGCTGCTGGGTTGTTGCCCTCCTACGGCCTCCTCCACGTCTCCTGATGTACTGGCCTGTCTCCATGCTCTGGACACTACGCTGACAGACACAGCAAACCTTCTTGCCACAGCTCGCATTGATGTGCCATCCTGGATGGGCTGCACTACTTGAGCCACTTGTGTGGGTTGTAGACTCCGTATCATGCTACCACTAGAGTGGAAGCACCACCAGCATTCAAAAGTGACCAAAACATCAGCCAGGAAGCATAGGAACTGAGAAGTGGTCTGTGGTCACCACCTGCAGAACCACTCCTTTATTGGGGATGTCTTGCTAATTGCCTATAATTTCCACCTGTTGTCTATTCCATTTGCACAACAGCATGTGAAATGTATTGTCAATCAGTGTTGCTTCCTAAGTGGACAGTTTGATTTCACAGAAGTGTGATTGACTTGGAGTTACATTGTGTTGTTTAAGTGTTCCCTTATTTTTTTATGCATTGTGTATATATATATATATATACACTGTGGGGAGAACAAGTATTTGATACACTGCCGATTTTGCAGGTTTTCCTACTTACAAAACATGTAGAGGTCTGTAATTTTTATCATAGGTCCACTTCAACTGTGAGAGACGGAATCTAAAACAAAAATCCAGAAAATCTAATTGTATGAATTTTAAGTAATTAATTTGCATTTTATTGCATGACATAAGTATTTGATACATCAGAAAAGCAGAACTTAATATTTGGTACAGAAACTTTTGTTTGCAATTACAGAGATCATACGTTTCCTGTAGTTCTTGACCAGGTTTGCACACACTGCAGCAGGGATTTTGTCCCAATCCTCCATACAGACCTTCTCCAGATCCTTCAGGTTTCGGGGGTGTCGCTGGGCAATACGGACTTACAGCTCCCTCCAAAGATTTTCTATTGGGTTCAGGTCTGGAGACTGGCTAGGCCACTCCAGGACCTTGAGATGCTTCTTACGGAGCCACTCCTTAGTTGCCCTGGCTGTGTGTTTCGGGTCGTTGTCATGCTGGAAACCCAGCCACTACCCATCTTCAATGCTCTTACTGAGGGAAGGAGGTTGTTGGCCAATACATGGTCCCATCCATCCTCCCGTCAATACGGTGCAGTCATCCTGTCCCCTTTGCAGAAAAGCATCCCCAAAGAATGATGTATCCACCTCCATGCTTCACGGTTGGGATGGTATTCTTGGGGTTGTACTCATCCTTCTTCTTCCTCCTAACACGGCGAGTGGAGTTTAGATCAAAAAGCTCTATTTTTGTCTCATCAGACCACATGACCTTCTCCCATTCCTCCTCTGGATCCTCCAGATGGTCATTGGCAAACTTCAGATGGGCCTGGACATGCGCTGGCTTGAGCAGGGGGACCTTGCGTGCACTGCACGATTTTAATCCATGATGGCGTAGTGTGTTACTAATGGTTTTCTTTGAGACTGTGGTCCCAGCACTCTTCAGGTCATTGACCAGGTCCTGCCGTGTAGTTTTGGGCTGATCCCTCACCTTCCTCATGATCATTGATGCCCCACAAGGTGAGACCTTGCATGGAGCACCTGACCGGGGTTGATTGACCGTCATCTTAAACTTCTCCCATTTTCTAATAATTGCGCCAACAGAAGTTGCCTTCTCACCAAGCTGCTTGCCTATTGTCCTGTAGCCAATCCCAGCCTTGTGCAGGTCTACAATTTTATCCCTGATGTCCTTACACAGCTCTCTGGTCTTGGCCATTGTGGAGAGGTTGGAGTCTGTTTGATTGAGTGTGTGGACAGGTGTCTTTTATACAGGTAACGAGTTCAAACAGGTGCAGTTAATACAGGTAATGAGTGGAGAACAGGAGGGCTTCTTAAAGAAAAACTAACAGGTCTGTGAGAGCCAGAATTCTTACTGGTTGGTAGGTGATCAAATACTTATGTCATGCAATAAAATGCTAATGAATTACTTAAAAATCATACATGTGATTTTCTGGATTTTTGTTTAGATTCCGTCTTTCACAGTTGAAATGTACCTATGATAAAAATTACAGACCTCTACATGCTTTGTAAGTCGGAAAACCTGCAAAATCGGCAGTGTATCAAATACTTGTTTCCCCCACTGTATATATATATATATATGTATATGTATATATGTGTATATATATGTATATATATATATATATATATATATATATATATACACAGTATACACTGAGTGTACAAAACATTAGGATGACAGACTGACCAGGTGAAACCAGGTGAAATATATGATCACTTATTGTTCGCAATTTTATGGAAAATTATGTTTGTGCCTGCAAGCGCAGCACGGTATGGGGTCTAAATGCAAGTACTGCTAAAATAGCGGGGCTGCCTCACTTAACCACTCCACAAATCTCTCCCCATCTCTCCCCAGCAGTCCATTAACTCAAGCAGTGACCCCTAAAAAGAGGACAGTAGAATCCACAGTACGCTAGGCAGCCCTATGTGTTTGTGTGTGTGCGTGCGTGTGTGTGTGTGTGTGTGTGTGTGTGTGTGTGTGTGTGTGTGTGTGCATGTGTGTGCACGTGCGAGTGTCAGTAGTGTTCCTCCTAATCCATCAGATTAGATCACTTCCACCAGGCAGAAGGAGATTAAGAGGTCAGTGATCTGAACTTGTCGGCCTCATCTTCCACTGATCCAGCCCTGCCTGCCAGGCCCCAATAAGAGCAGTGAATGGGGTGGAGCTCATTCACTTAGCTAGCTACTGCACTACAACTCTCCTTTGTTGTTTCCACTGAGCAGTGTGGCTTCTGGTGCATCACTGTGTGGCTGCTAAAGAGGATCCCAGGACATAAAAATAACTGGCAACAGCTTGATTACAATGATCACTGTACTCTCTCCATCAGTGACTCATTCATCGATTTCTCTCTTTACATCATTTTGTTTTGGATTCCATCCACTCCATGTTGAATTTATCCGGGAAACATCTGCAGTAACTAATGAACATTCATCTGGTAGACAACAACTTCATGTTGAAAATGACAGCAGGAGCCTGTTTGCGACACTTTGGAAGTATCTTTGAGGACAGACAGCCCACCACATTTCAGCTGACCTGAATTGACTGCACTTATATCACTTGCCAGCAGATGTCTCTAAATGTTGATTTACAGATTGACTCAAGTGGATCAAGCTGTTTTTGTTTTAAAGGATATAGATATAATTTTAAAAAACAGCTTATATATACATGCAGCAATATAGCCACAGATGCCCAACTTTTGAGAAAAATCCCATCATTTCACAAGGAATCATACGTTTTTATCCTAATGTTATTAAACATTGTGTGGCAAATATGTTTTCTGTTTCTAGTGAAAATCCTTACATTACATTGTAGCCATTTCCTGCAGTCAAATGACCAAATTGCCTGTAATGGCCTCATGGGTGGGATGTAATTCCTATTTTTCCTAATTTTCATAAATAATAAACATAATTTCAAAAAAACTTGGTCAGATGGTTATGTTAGAATTTCATTATTTTGTGATGTATATAAAGTGTAATATTGGGATGCAACCTCAACATGTAATACATTACATCTCGGATTTAGCCCAGTGTAGTAAAATGTTTTAATCATCCCTGCCCACTACTTAAGCACTCTAAGCATGACTCTGTCTATCTCTTTCTATTTCTATCTATCCATCTCTCCATCTCTCACACAACCCATCAGACTCTGGGGATCATGCAACCACTTTGAAACAAAGCAAGCACCTTTGATCCTGACGGCCTTCTCACAAACATCTTCATCAATGTCAGGTTAGTCTTTCACTTCTGTAAAAGTACCTGCTCCATTTCATCTGATGGTTACACCAAATCTTAACACACCTATGAGACCTTTGTACAGTGGAAAGGGTACACCAATAATATGTTTGTGTCACAGCAGCATATAACGTAAAGCAATCGGCAAGGACATAACTCTAAGAGGCCCCTGAATACAAAGACAATTACGGTAGCTCACTTATAAAATTTGTGTTTTATGAACAGTGTTTTTGTTTATAGCCTCTAGTTATTTGGCACCGAGCCAATAGCTGGGCTGTCAATCAGGAAGAATTATGGGTAGAGGATGATTTGCCTGCAAAGCTGTACTGCTCTGCTCAGTGCCTCCTTGCCTTGGGATAATTGAAAATCTATCCTAGCTATGAATGTGATCGTGCCACGGCACACTCGCTATGCAAAGTGCTTGGGCTTAAATCTTAAACACTCACTCCCATAAGCAGACACACACACACGCACACACACACACACTCACATACACACACCGAGATGAACAGAAACAAACACAAACAAAGTTGGAAAAGAAAGCTGAACCAGGAGCCAGCCCTTTCTATAAACTCATAGCTTGTACAGTAGATCCTGATAGGGTATAACGACACTGTGATTTTAGTATCCACACCAGTGAGAGACATCTTGACACCTCCAGGCTAGTAGAACATAGCTGGGGTTATCAGTGATTGTGTTTGGGATTTAAAAAAAGAAAAGAGGCTGCACTCCCTTCCACTTCCCTCTGTTCCCCAAGGTGTGTCATCATCCAGTGATGCATGGGAAGATAGATGGCTGTGAACACATTTAGATGCACACTGTGAGCTCTCTTTCCTCTCCTTGGCCTATACACTTCCTCAAGGCCCATAAAGAACATATTTTTGTCATGTAACACAATGACCCATACTTAATTTAGTGGGAAGACTATTCAAGTGGAAGGAAGTTAGGCTATTTTCAGGTTGAAAACATCAATATGACTGCACATTAGAGTACAAAACCAAATGTAATTTGTGAGTTTTATTGTCAGTTTTGGAAAAACAACCACATTATCCAGTCAAATTTGATGGCCAGATTTAGCTCATTCAAATCCACAAAATACTGCCCTTGATTCTGCTTTTCACACTATATTTATTCAAGCTTTTTGCTAGATCTCAAACGTGACTTTCAAACCCAATCTACTTCACCTAACTTGCTCTCTTCAAAATGTGCAACAACTTTTTACAACACAAAGGCCCCTGAGTTTACTTCCATCCCTCACACTGCTCATTAGCCAGCATCCCCTCCTAGTCTTTGTGCTAAACAAACAGCGCTCCACAAAGAAATCAAGCTCAATTACGCCAACAAACTGCCTTTTGTAGCGTATGCGGCTGGAATATTTTTAGCTCCGTTTCAGGCCCCAGCGCACCTGCCGATGACTAGCAGCATGGTCAGAGCAGAAGTTGTGGAGCTGTTTCAATTCTGAGACTAAACGGGAGAAAAAACTGCTTTTGCAACAGCTAATGGCTATCCAAATAAGATCCTTAAATCCTAAATCCATTATTATCTCTATGGAACTATATGGAGAGACTTGAAGAAGACAAAGATGCTCAAATGAGCTTCCTGTGTGCTAGGCACAGCAGGCAGCGTCTACCGCCCTGTCTACCCACGATGCATCACTCCAAAAGGATCCAGAGGAACAATGACATGATCCAGTAAAGAATGGATGTATACCTCCGGGTAGTATCGATAAAGCAGAATACGATACCTCACATGTATTTATAGACTGGTCCCATCTCATCTCTGTTCAGGCAGAAACATTGAGTATGGCTGAGGTATCGTTTGACAATTAGCTACAGACGCAGGCTGAATTTGAGGAAGTGCCGGTCGATACGTGTGATTGAGAAACACAGCACTGTACTGTAGCACTTAATTTCCAATAATGTGTCTGATAGAGTGAGCAGCAAAACATAGTTTAGAGAGAAAGTGTTGATAACTGATCTGAAGGCTGATATGTTTAGGTTTACTTACAGACCGAGCGATCACGTGACTATCACTCACTTCATAAATTCAAGAGATTTTACACTGCTGGTGAGAATTCTCAATCAAGGCACAAAGGAGAAGTAACACACTGTGAAACATTGTCAACAACTCTGTTCATTTTTCATTTCATTATCAAGTTGGCATAGATGGCGGTGCAGCTGCTCTTTTGATACATATCCCTTTCTGATTAGTCTTTCTGGTTGTGTCACCTCTGTGTGATACACTACCCCACACTGAACTCACCATTAGCCAACACTATGTGTCACTATGCAAAGAAACCATAGGTTACTGGCTGATTAGCCCCTGGTGAATACTAGATTGGAAAAGAGAGACTCCCATTGGACAAAAATGACAGCTTGGCTTCCATATCCAAGCAGCCCCAGATGGTGGTCCTGATACGGCCATCCTCTCGCCTGCCTGTGGAAATGTCACCAAGCCCGCTTACATTTAAATACATGCAGATTAAGTGTTGAAGGCTCACCTTCACTAGAACTGGGAAATAACTCATACAATACTTTCTGGAGAAATAAATTTAAAAGCTGTCCAAAGATGGTCAAAATAAAGACAGCAGGTTTCAGATTAGATACATTTTTGTCTGTTCACTTTCAGAACATCAATTCCCAAACCCAGATGTACTAATTTGGTCATATTGTTACAGAAGCTATGCTGCAATAGCTACCTGTCTGGCTCAATCATGAGTCCTGCTCAAAACGTTTGCAGGATCCACCTGTATCATCAAGCCCTGGATCATCAATTGAAAACTGTGTGTATGAGATTCCTTCTCACAGAAATGAGGAGTTACAGAGTAGTAGCTACTGACAGAAAATGTCTGGCGGTATTCCCAAGTTTAAACCGTGCTTCCTGTCTGCTCAGTCTACTTTGGAGATGGAAAGTACGGAAACATTACCTGGTTATTCTTATCACGCAGTCAAAGCCCTGCATAGCACCAGTATTCTCTTATCGGCACGGTCAATAGTAAGTGGTCACTTGTAATCCTTAGCAATCCTTTGCCAGTAACACCAGAAATAAATAGAAGATGGAACTTACGGACTATACAGCTATTTGTAGCATATTCATTGCACTCTATAGATCGGGAATGGTGTACCATCAGTGTGAGAGCGATACGATTGGAAATGCAAAGGCCTCCACCGGCGCCACATTCATCAAATAGATTTTTCCTCTCCCAGGGGGGGGGGGGGGGGGGGCAATATATTATTGCTCTAAATAGCCTTATATCATATATTGTTCGTTTTTTGGGGGGTTTGATTTTAGCATTGCACAATACCAGTTAGCTCTCCTCTGTCCAGACCAAATATATGTATCATAAACAACCCAAAGATAATACAATTGTTGCACATCCTGGTCACATGATTTTAGGTGAACACACAGGCTGCAGAAAAACTTTGGAGATGGATTCAAGATGCAAATACCTTGGTATTTTGACTGACAATGATTTATTGTTTAAAAAAAAAACATGACTGAGCTTGTTAATTAAGAATTGAATTTTTTATTTAAATAGATATTGTCTCTCTCCAGTCAACAGGAAGCAGGTTGGGCAGTCAACCCACCTGTTCTTTATTATGGTGATACTATTTATCAAAGTGCAGCTGCCTCTACTCTTAAAACCTTGGATGACGTTTTTTATAGTGCCCTTCGTTTTATCACAGGAGACAGTTTTATTAGTCATTTCTGTATTCTTTACCAAAAGGTTGACTGAATTTCTTTGAAGTCACGTAGATCATATCATTACGGTCTTTTTTGTTTACAAAGCCCTGCTCCTCAAACTTCCAACTTACTTAACATCACTGTTAAGACTTAAAATGACACGTTATCAAACCCGTTCACAAGGTTGGTTAACTCTGGAGACTCCTTGGTGAGTTAGGTAAAATAGCCTATAATTGCCTTGGACCTTACGTGTGGAATGATCTACAATACACTTTCAATTTGGAGGAATTGGTGCCTCTAGCGTAATTACGACAGTTGTTAGGGGACCTTTTTATTGAGAAATGCTTCTGTTTCTTGGTATATTGTTGTGTATAGTAACATATGTATTTTATTGTGTATATGAATGTGCATTTTGAAGTGTATTGTGGTGCTATACAGGGCTCATCTGGAAAAGAGACCTCGGTCTCAGCACTGACTCCTTGTCAAAATAAAGGTTAAATACAGTGATAAAATAGACTTCATTCTCCCTACGGTATTCAGCACATACAGTATATTATGTGTGGCCGTGGGGCGATAACATGAACAAGCACAAGTGTATGGTAGGGGAGCAAAAAACAACACCGTACAAAGATACTTTTACATAATGGGGTGTACCATAGCAACAACTAGGGAGATATTCCAACATACAGTAAGTATATCATTGGTTTAATACTGCCATACCCCTTTCTTCATTCATTAGCTTAACAAGGCATACTCCTCGACCATACTATCTCTAAATATATTAGGCTACATTCAAGGGTGAGTTAACTGTTGACTCCTGTACCAAACGTAACCCCCGTCTATAGCACAAGCCGGAGGTTGCCAAGAACTGCATTCTAATGTGATGATTGTCAACACCTTGAAAGAACCACAGTCTTTTTTCTTGGCATTTCAAATTAACAACATGCTCCTCAAAGTCACACATGAAAGGAATTGCAAAACAGCCCCATCCATCCACATCCAGCCATCCACACTAAATAGAACAAAAGACAGAGAAACATGTTTCACTTAATTAACCATGTAGTAATTGAACTCTAACTTCTGGGAAACATGTAGGAATCTCTATGAATAAGGCGTCCTGAAAATAAAATGTATTATAATCAACCTGATTCATAGACGTCATATTGTCTATGTGATTCTTGGCTGTGTGTGTAGATCCACACAATGAACAAAGCAGAACATGGATGAGAGCACCTTTGCCTTTAGGACTGTACTAGCCCCAAGTCACACATTCAATAACCCTATCAACAGAGTAGCTCATAAGATGCTGCTGTCTTTATCAGTGGGTGCCCTTTCATTTGGATATTTTGTTGAATGTCAATCTGTTTTGCGGTATGCCATCCACCATACCACTGGGTAGATAATATTGGTCTATATTTCCATATGTAACTGCACGTGTGCTGTCCATCTCTGATCCACTACCAGCAACAGTAATGACAGCACTATACTGTCTAATAAATTACCATAATTGGACCATTACGCAAAGTCAGATATGTTAAGGAAATCCAGAACCATTATCGAGAAGGGAAAACATTTAATTGGATAATTATGTGTAGTGACTAACATCTCATTTTACTTCTACTGTGTGCCATGGCCTTGCCATGTTATTATGTACAGTATGCACTGTACATTGACCCATTCATGTGATGTACTTTTGAACACTCATTGCCTCTGCCGGTTTGGATCTCCCAGGCTCTAGCTAGCTGAGCTCTTTCTCCATACTGACTTGCCTAGTTAAATAAAGGTTTATAATTTATTAGATTTTTTTATGCAAATACTGGAGACTTCAGTCTACACATTGGAGGAAGTGGGAGCTCCCTACTGCGGTGTTCTGCCTCATTTATCTCTCGATAAATACATCACCCTTTTATGAATCTCTACAACAGTAGGAGTTCCTTCCATTCTAGAGACTGAGTGAGTGCCTGCTTTGCATTAATCAGCTAGTAGAATATGGTGAGGACTCAGGACTGCTTTTACACATGCATGCATCAATATGATGCTGTCATCTTTGCTGCAATGTGGGATGGTACAGTACTTTACCAAATGTACTTCAGTAAGTGCCTCTGCTATGGGATATATGTAATTTACTCTGAAAGGTCTGCTCAAAAAGATAATACAATCAGAAACCGAACGGAAAATCCAAGCAAATAAAAGATAGTATGGTGTTGTCCGTGTGACTGTTTATACTGTTAGCAATATAAGTATGTGCATAATATTGTGGGCTATAGTAGCTGTGATAGTATTACTGTAAACCTGGAGCAATATTCCACCCACAGAGGCATGGTGAAGTGAGTGATGTCAAGAGACAGCTCTGGCAATGAAAGCCCCTGCTGTTTTCATCCAAAGGCAACTTTCAAAATCATAATTTCACTCCCAGCTGGAAACTTTCCCTTTCAAGCACCACACTTTGGCCTTTATAAAAATAAGATAAGGCAAATGATAAAGCAAGTCCAACCACCTGCTGAACTTCACTGTGAACCATTTGAATAGCAGTAAGATTACAGGCCCACGGGCCCAGCAGCATATGCTGGAAATCATTGGATGAAATAGGTTATTTAGTAGATGTTCAGTATCAATTATGAATATTTGCAAGCAACGGATCCGGTAGCCTTCATAGGACACCAGACCTAGGAGCATGAGGACATGCTCCTCTGGGAGGATGTGGCTGCCATTATCTCTGTCACCTGACACAGGGGCTACACAAACCACCCATGATGGATATTGGGCTTCTCCTTTTGTTTCTCAAAGGTAAATATGAGAACGGCCATTTGCTTGTCCTCTAGGAGAATCTAGCCATTTCATCTCTGAGCAGCATGTCAATTCTGATCACTGGATACATTTGAGTGACCACAAGAAGGTCATAAATGAATAATCTAGCTGTCAGTTTAGCTCAGTTCACTGGGTTACATCACTAGAATAAACTGCTTTTAAGCCTATCTCACAGGTACCAGGTCTCAAAGCCACCCATCAACTCTATGTTTTGGATAACAATTAGTATTTTAAGTTAATTTCCTTCAATAACTTAATGAATCATGCACGAATCAATGATATAGTTGTTTAACATGTTTGATATGGAGTTATAACAAATCGTTACCGATTTTGCACAATACACCACTTATCCTCCACCTAAAAACTCAGGTGAGGAAGGACGACCACTAGCGACAACAACATCCAAACAACTGGACTAAACAGATGCTGGCACAACAAATCAAAGACAATTGAATGATAATTTAATACGACATATCAGAGATAGCAACAAATGCCAACGATGCTGGGGTGAATATAATTTCCACCAAATTATGTTACTGCTAATTATGCTGCAATTATAGGTTATAGAATACAATTTACTGATATTTCAATAGCCAAATCAAAACGGTGTAATCTTAAACTACACTAGAAAGACAAGGAATCCAATGTTTCACGTTATAGTTGCAACACACGGCCCTACACGTATACATTTACTTGTAAAAAGAAACATAGCTATAACGTTATTATCTAGGCTTTTGCTTCTTCGGGCTTTTCAGCATACATCTATGTTTTCACCCATATGAGTCATAAGACTACAGCAAAAAGCATGTCACAAAACGCGCGCGGTTTCATTTCCAAAACCAGTGGTACTGGTAAGCAACTTCTGATACTCACAGTGACTGGCGGCGGACGCAGAGCTGGAGGCACTCAAAAGACAGACAATGAAGATGTATAACCGAGACAGCTTTCGCAATTCCATTCTCCCTACTGTGATATATCCTTATGTTGTAGGAAGAGAGTAAATCTCATGAAAGCGATGCCTTCAAATGTCCCTAGCGCGGACGGAATCATGCAGTGTGTTTGAAGCCCAGTGGAAAAGTAAACCACTCCCCCATCAGCAGTCCTTCACAGATGCTCAGCCCGTAGAATCTCTCTCTCGTGCTCTCTCCTCCTCTTTCTCTCCTCTCTTAACGTATATCTCTAGTATTTCATGAGTTGGTTTCAAGCCATGGCAGTTCTAGTATTTTTCTTGAAGTATGTGCGCGTGTGTGTGTGTGATTTTGTAAAGTAGTGTAACTAGTTTTGCTGCTCCTCTTGCTGCGCTCTAGACCGTTTCAGCAACAAAGTAGCTGGACAGCTACAAGCAGGAGGAGGCTCGAGTCAAAATGAGTGAATGTTCATTTCGATAAGAGTATGCCAACATTAACATGTATGTAAGAGGCTATGAGGTGAGAAAAATATTGTTTTTGATGCAATCCGTTTAAAATATATCTGTGTATGGTAAAATAAGATGAGGAAATTACATTAAGGAATTTAGGAGGAAGTTAAGTTATATGGATAATTCTCTCTCCTCCCGGCAGCAGATAGGCTGTATGTTAATGTTGTTTTTTTGTCATCATTGAAAGCCTGCCACACAATACATTTATTTAACATAAGAATGAGTGTGAGTTTTTGTCCCAACCTAGCTCGTGGAAGTGACATAGAAGTGACATAGCTCTTATAGAACCAGGGCACAAATAACAATATAATAATAATCAATAATGTTGCTCTTTATTTAACTTAAATATAAAACCTTATTAGTTAATTGAAAATTGTGAATAACTCACCACAGGTTAATGAGAAGGGTGTGCTTGAAAGGGTGTGCTTGAAAGGATGCACATAACTCTGCAATGTTGGGTTGTATTGGAGAGAGTCTCAGTCTTAAATCCTTTTCTGTGCCTGTATTTAGTTTTCATGCTAGTAAGGGCAGAGAATCCACTCTCACATAGGTACGTGGTTGCAAAGGGCGTCAGTGTCTTAACATCACAATTTGCCAAGGCAGGATACTCTGAATGCACCACAATCCAGAAATCTGGCAGTGGCTTCTGATTAAATAAAATTTTCACAGAAACGCTTGTTGCGATTTCAATGAGGCTCTCTTGTTCAAATATCCGTAAGTGGACTGGAGGCGGGGCATGAATGGGATAACGAATACAGTTGATTGTGTCATCCTTTTGGGGAAAGTACCTGCTGAATTGCGCACCCAACTCACTCAGGTGCTTCGCTATATCACCTCTGACATTGTCCGTAAGCTTGAGTTCATTTGCACACAAAAAAAATCATACAATGATTTAAAGACTTGTGTGTTGTCCTTGTTATTAATGCAGACAGAGAAGAGCTCCAACTTCTTAATTATAGCCTCAATTCTGTCCCCCACATTGAATATAGTTGCGGAGAGTCCCTGTAATCCTAGATTCAGATCATTCAGGTGAGAAAAAACATCCCCCAGATAGGCCAGTCATGAGAGAAACTCGTCATCATGCAAGTGCTGAGACAAGTGCAAATTATGGTCAGTAAAGAAAACTTGTCTCTCAATTTTAAAAAAACGTGTCAATACTTTGCCCCTTGATAACCAGCACACATTTGTTGTAAAAGCATTACATGGTCGCTGCCCATATCATTGCATAGTGCAGAAAATACACAAGAGTTCGGGGACCTTGATTATGAAAGTGAACCACTTTCACGGCAGTGTCCAAAACATCTTTCAAGCTGTCAGGCATTTCCTTGGCAGCAAGAGCCTCTCGGTGGATGCTGCAGTGTACCCAAATAGCATCAGGAGTGCTTGCACGCGCTTTAACAATCCACTATGTCTCCCTGTCATGGTTTTTGCGGCATCAGCACAGATACCAATATGAGCAGCAGCTACATTTGGCTACATACGGACCGTTAGTGGAATTCCCGCAAGAGAGTAACGGTTAATGTGATTGGATGTTAATTATTTGACGAGACTACATGTATTTGACATTGTGTTGTTATTTCGCTGTACACTAGATGTTTAATTTTATTTTTGGCAGTGAAACGAGGCTACTCAGGCGAGAAAAAAAATCAAATGTATAGCCCTGTCGGAAAATGGACTGTTTGAAAATGTGAAGAAAAAAACATGCATAAAATCAAATATATATATATTAATATATATATATATTAATATATATATATTAATATATATATATATATATATATATATAGTGGCGTACAGCAGGTCAGCCACCAGGGGGAGACTCGTCGAGGCCTGGTGACAGACTGAGTATACAGCACGAGGCGATGGCTCCATCTGCTGGACTTGCAAGGTCTCAACGGGCTCTCTGGCCAGGACTAATTGGGGCTGATTGGGGATTGGTGAGTAATCAAGGGCTGATTGCTCACCAGCTGTACAAGTCCCATAAAGCTGCCAGAAAGGCAGCACACAGGAGAGAGACTGGGGGAGGAAAGGACTCCTGTATAGTTGGGGACGGTACCAGAGGTAACAGGAGGGAGTTCAGTTTTTGATCCCCACAGGATACAGCAAGACCCAGAGCCCAGAAGACGGTATCCCAGAGATTATTTTCTTTTGGACTATTATTTTAATAAACACCTTTGAAACTGAGCTAATCCTACTCTGTCCGTGTCTGATCTGTGTAAACGTTTTGACCTAACCTCCTGGTCTGCCACAAGCGGTGGAGAATGCGGGCGTTCTGATAACGTGGTCAGATCAGGGTTGACGTTTACGTAGCATCAACATGGACGAGTTGATAGCTCAGTTCATCCGGGCCAACAAGCCCAACAGGTGGTTCAGGAACGAACGCTGGAGCAACAGCGGCTACAAAATGTCCTCCTCATTGAGGAAATCAGGAAGCTACAAGGAGGAGCGACTACTGAAGCACATCCAAACAAGTTTTTAATCAAGCTAACAGAAGATGACGACACCGAAACCTACCTCTGTACGTTTGCCTGGACAGCACTATGGGAATGATGGCCAAGGCAGAAGTGGGCCAGTCTGCTGGCCCCGTTCCTCTCTGGGAATGCCCAAAAGGCATATTGGGACTTGAATGATGAACAGGCAGCTAACTACAACGGACTCAAATGGGAGATACTCAGCCGCTACAGGTACAGCCTGCCCCATCGGGCTCAACTATTCCGCAACTGGAGGTTCATAGCTGACGCATCCCCCCGAGCCCAGATGAGCGACCTATTGCACATCACCAGGGGATGGCTCCTAACCGATGTATCAACCCTATCCATCTTAGACAAAGTGGTCCTGGATCGCTTCCTACGGGCACTACTCCACAACATGAACAGGGCAGCGAGTCATGGCATGCCCCAGACCTTGGAGGGCCTCCTGGAAGCAGTGGAGACAAATCAGAACACTCAGGCCCTGCTGAGTAGGAGCCGGGCCGAGTCGGCAACCCGTTCGAGGAGTCGGAAGGATAGCCCCACTGCTGTGTACCCCGAACCGACAGTCGGCAGGGCCAACGGACCGCAAAACCGTGAGAGATGGCTGGGGTAGGCCCGACCCGTTACCGACGATCCCAGGTAGATGGAGACCAAAGAAGGTGTTTTGAGTGTGGCGCCTGGGGGCACATTGCCTGGAATTGCCCGGCTCGAGAGGAGTAGATGCTATCAGCAAGCCGGGATGCGAGGTGGGTCATGCAGTGAACAACGTCTCCTCCTGTTGGGCACACCACGAATCAACTGCACCAATGGTTCCGGTGAAGGTTGATGGACATGACACGGAAGCTCTATTAGACTCTGGAAGTATGGTTACCCTCTTAACCATGAGCCTGCTGAACCAGGATACCGAACATGGTAGGGAGATGTGTCCATTTCCTGTGTTCACAGGGACACAAATCGGTATCCAACAGTATGGGTCAACATTGTGACACCACAAGGGAACTGCCAGATGATGGTGGGTGCAGTACCAGAGTTGCCGGTACCTCTCCTAATGGGACAAGATTGTCCGCTGTTCACGGCCTTGTGGGGGCACGAGCTGAGGAAGAAGGTAAGAGCCGGCAGAAGACAAGAGCAAGGATGACCCATCGCCTGTGCAGCCCGGAAGCAAACGGTTGAACAACCTGTATCTACGGGTCCGGAGTCGGAGTCAGAGGGGGTGCCGGAACCCGACCACCCTGGGGAACCACGAGAGGAAGAGCCCAGCCTCCCCCTCCTCGATTTCGAGTGGCCAGTCGAGACAGACCCTGGGGGCCAACTGAAGGGACAATTTGGGACGGCCCAGTGGGGGGATCCTAACTTGAAAGCCCCCGCGCCCAAGTGATAGCGGTGGATGGACAGCTACTTCCGGGGGTTAGTGACTGGCGATACCTCTTTAGCCGGGTGGGCATCCCGAACGAGATCCTGACAGACCAAGATACTGAGTTTATGTCCCGCCTAATGAAAGATTTGTGTGCTCTCCTGCAGATCAAGCAGATCTGGAACTCTGTCTTCCACCCACAGACGGATGGGCTCATCGAGCGGTTCAATAAAACACTCAAACAAATGCTGCGAAACGTCATCGAGCAGGACGGGAATAACTGGGACCAGCTATTTCCCCACCTAATGTTTTCAATTCGAGAAGTACCTCAGTCCTCCACTGGGTTGTCCCCTTTCAACCTCCTCTGCGAGAGGAGGTCACAAGGCCTACTGGACCTCGTCAAGGAGGTGTGGGAAGCCCAACTGACCCCCTTACGCAACGTGGTAGAGCACGTGGAGACGATGAGGGAGCGGATGACAGCCATATGGCCAGTCATGAGGGAACATATGGAGAATGCCTGACGTGCCCAAGCCCAGGTCTACAATCGAGGAGCGCAGCCCAGAGAATTCCAGGTGGGGGACAGGGAGTTGGTCTTAATCCCCATGGCCGAAAGTAAGTTCCTGGCAACAATGCACGACCATACGAGGTGATCAAGAAGCTGGGACTTGTCAATTACCGAGTATGGCAGCCAGGGAGACGGAAACCCCAACAGATTTACCACGTGCACCTGTTGAAGAAGTGGCACGAGAGGACAGCCTTGGCCATGTAATGGAAGGGACCCAGGACGCCAATGGTACCAGTGGTGGTCCTGAGCAATGAGGACCTCGACCCAGTCCAGAAGCAAGAGCTTAGCTCTGTCAGGGAGGGGACTGTCATCAGTGCGACGTATGTCTCCTTTCTCGACAACAGCCAGTGAAATTGCAGGGCGCCAAATTCAAACAACAGAAATCTCATAATTTAAATTCCTCAAACATACAAGTATTACACACAATTTTAAAGAAAACCTTCTTGTCAATCCAACCACAGTGTCCGATTTCAAAAAGGCTTTACGGCGACAGCACGACATGCGATTATGTTAGGACAGCGCCTAGCCACAAAAAAACATACAGTCATTTTCCAGCCAAGGAGAGAGCTCACAAAAGTCGGAAATAGCGATTCAATTAATCATTAACCTTTGATGATCTTCATCAGGACTCCGGGATGCTGGCCTTGTAGGCAGAGTTGCAAAGAAAAATCCATATCTCAGACTGGTCAATAAAAATAATAGATTAAGATGGGCAAAAGAACACAGACACTGGATAGAGGAATTCTGCCTAGAAGGCCAGCATCCCGGAGTCGCCTCTTCACTGTTGACGCTGAGACTGGTGTTTTGCGGGTACTATTTAATGAAGCTGTCAGTTGAGGACATGTGAGGTGTCTATTTCTCAAACTAGACTAATGTACTTTTTCTCTTGCTCATTTGTGCATCGGGGCCTCCCACTTCTCTTTCTATTCTGGTTAGGGCCAGTTTGCGCTGTTCTGTAAAGGGAGTTGTACACAGTGTTGTACGAGATCGTCAGTTTCCCATTTATTCTTCTAATAAATGGGCAAAACACCCAAACAATGATCAATGTCTGAAAAGCAGAAACGTATGTTTGGCATGCATTTATGAACGTTTGCAATCCCCCTGTGCTGGCTCTCAGTAACTAATGACCAGGTTAGCCACTCCTAAAGTAAGAATTTACCTCTCGAGGAGATTGGATTAGTTCATGGACATCAGATGGAATCGTTTTCCTCCAACAGAGTACAATGTAATAAAGGTTGAAGATGCTTCTGAATGGTAGTGGGCCTATATAGTGTACATGTGACCAGTGACCCATGACCCAAATGGAATGAATATACTTAGACAGACAAACTATACACTACTCAATGCAACAACCACATATAAGTAGGCAAACATGGCTCTGACAATTGCATCTGTGATTGTGTTTCACTGTGTTGCGTCTTAGTGTGTAAAATGGTTGTACCCTATCTTTTGTGATATATATATTCTACTCCATTCGTTCTTGAGATTGAACGTGCTTTACAAATGTTTGGCTAATGTAAATGTTATTGAAGCTCCCTCCCATTGTAACATTCGTGCTGTACTTCAACAGAGGAAGAAGACTAGAGCTAATTTGAAAAGGCTAATGTAGCCATGATTGGATGACAAATCTGCCATCCTTCTCTAGGTAATACAAAAGAGGAGCACGGATATAGGCAATTCCACTGTAAAAGAATGACAGTGAGACTCTTTAAAAGTATGCCAAACAAAAACAATTGATTGCAAAGTAAAAATTCTTTAAACAATTTCCACAGAAAATGTTACACAAACCCAGTGCAGATGTAAATTATATATATACTGTATGCTATATATATATATATATATATATATAGTATACAGAGTATATATGTATAATTTCAACACGTATATAAAACAATAAAACATGTATTATTTATGTTCCTACAACCTCTTGTTTTTACAGATATTTTGCTACGTACATTTCACATACTGTACATAGCACAATTCTATATACACACCACACAAAATGGCCTTCAGACATATGCGGCATACATGATACAATGTTCTCTTGGCCCCAGCCACGACAGATCATGAGCTTTTAATCCCACCCCTTAGCTACTCTCAGCCCATCCCACATACTTTATCTCCGTAGACCACCCTCTCTTGATTTCCATGTGCCATACTGTATATTTGTTTGTATCATTATGTACTATACAGAAATATATCATTCTGAATAGGTACGTAAAGGTAGAACATGTAATATCCTCTTTTGCATGTTTGGTAATGGGTATTATTTTACACACTGGCTGTTGTTCAATTTAAATCAAATGAAATAAAATTGTATTGGTCACATACACATGGTTAGCAGATGTTATTGCGAGTGTAGCGAAATGCTTGTTCTTGTAGTTCCGACAATGCAGCAATATCTAACATGTAATCTAACAATTCCACAAGAACTACCTGATACACACAAATCTAAGTAAAGGAATGGAATAAGAATATGTATAAATATATGTATGAGCAATGAAAGAGTGGCATAGGCAAGATGCAATAGATTGTGTAAAATACCATGTGAGATGAGTAATGCAAGACATGTAAACATTATTAAAGTGGCATTATTAAAGTGACTTGTGATCCACTTATTAAAGTGGCCAATGATTTCAAGTCTGTATGTAGGCAGCAGCCTTTCTGTGTTAGTGTTGGCTGTTTAACAGTCTGATGGCCTTGAGATAAAAGTTGTTTTTCAGTCTCTCGGTTCCCAGGTTTGATCCACATGTATGGATGGTAACGGGGTGAACAGCACTGGCTCGGGTGGTTGTTGTCCTTAATGATCTTTTTGACCTTCCTGTGACATTGAGTGCTGTCGGTGATGCATTGTGTAGACCACACCACACCCCTGGAGAGCCTTGGGGTTGTGGGCAGTGCAGTTGCCATCCCAGGCGGTGATACACCCCAACAGGATGCTCTCAATTGTGCATCTGTAAAGGTTTGTGAGGGTTTTAGGTGACAAGCCACATTTTTTCAGCCTCCTGAAGTTGAAGAGGTGCTGTTGTGCCTTCTTCACCACACAGTCTGTGTGCGTGGACCATTTCAGTTTGTCCGTGATGTGTACACCGAGGAACTTCAAACTTTCCACCTTCTCCACTGCTGTCCCGATGTGGATCGGGGCGTGCTCCCTCTGCTGTTTCCTGAAGTCCACGATCATCTCCTTTGTTTTGTTGATGCTGAATGAGAGGTGGTTTTGCAAAAAAGGTGCTATCTACAACCTTAAAGGGTTCTTCGGGTGTCTCCACAGGAGAATCTTCTGTATAGACCTTTTTTTGGTTCCAGGTAAAACTATTTTGGGTTCCACATACAACACTTTCCAAAGAGGGTTCTACATGGAACCCAAAAGGATTATACTTTCGAACCAAAAAGGATTTTACCTGGAACCAAAAAGGGTTCTCCTATGGGAACAGCCAAAGAACCCATTTGGAACCCTTTTTTCTAAAAGTATAATGAGTTCTGCCCCCAAACAAGACTGAATTTTGTTGATCCGGACTGGACCAAATCTGTACCAATTATAGACGTCTATTTTTCACAACTTTGGATATCAAAATACAGCACAGTAGAGTCAGTCAGTGCTTAATTTAATCACTGACTTGAGACCAACATGTAGCCTTGGCTGTGTGAGAAGCACGCCTGTATCTCTCACAGAACTAGAATACAGCCCCACTGTGGAGGTATCATAATACCCATAAAACCTAGTTCCAATCGTTTATCCATCATACATTTTTTCAATAGGGGATTTTAGAAACACTTAAAACAAGGGCTGTGTTTCGTTTAGGTTTACCCTGGCATGACGTTTTGATAACCATGTAAATCTCTCTCAGACAAGGTTACTTTTTTCAATATATTCAGCTCCATTTACTCTCAGGTTCAAAAATGCTAAGCATCAAAGTAGAAATCATGCAAAATGACAAATCACTGCAAGCTCGTGCATGTCAACTCTAGCTGACACCTTTGCTAACAGGTACAGTATTTTGTCAATTTAAAACTTGCACAAAACAGTTCACAAAATTGTCCATTTAAATAAATGTAGCCAATTTATTCATAATTACATTTAGCTAACATTAGATAGTCAATCCAGAGATTCTTACCTTTGGCAGTCGGTTTGGCAGTCTCATCCAGATCATCATGACATTTGTAGTTCTTTATGATAGCCACATTAGCCACATTTTGGGGGGGGGGGGGTAAATACAGGCAAATATGTTGATGTACACAGTTACCAAAAGGACATGCCAGGGTAAGCCTACTTGAAACACAGACCTTATTTTAAGGGTTTCTAAAGTCCCCTATGGGGAAAATCAATGGTGGACAAACAGTTGGAACTATTTCCCTGTTTGGCCTCTAGGTTTTATGTGCATTGTGACCCATACTGATCGCTCCCTCTCTCTGCTCTGATAGACATGATCCTGTAACTCTGAGCTCTCCAGAGTTGCACTTAATCTTTTATTTCCTTATAGAATCATAGACACGCGAAGGGTTCTGGAGGAGCTGCAATACCCCTGATGAATTTAAATCAATTTGCCAAAGCTATAGAATTTCTTCTGTCTGTTCAGAAAGAAATGAAATCATTCAGAATAGCCTACTACACCATGAGAAGGCCGATAATTTTGCCACAGAGGATGAATAGCTTTTTTATTTTTTTTATTGCCTAGCTGTGGATTGTATGTAGCCAGGTCGTATGTAGCAAAGCCTATAGTCGAGAACACTCTGCAAATCTGTCAGTGAACAGCATGCAGAAAAAACAGGCATTTCACAATATTTCAAATACAATCCCGGGAAAACACTAGTTGGAAAGTAAATGGCTCCTGCTGAAAAGAGAAGACTCTAATCTGTCTGCTGAAGGCTACCAAAATATTTGATCAACTTCCAAATATTGTTTTACAAAGTACAACAAGAGAGAGATAGGCTTTTTGGCAGGAACACATCAGCCGTCACCGGCGATTGAGCTGCGCATCATTAAGTGAGTCAGTGAAACTGGAAAGCATTTTTAGAACTATAATTTCCACCTTATATTGTAGCCTACAGTATGTGTCTCTCCACACACGTAGGCCTAGGCTATTGATGGTTTCAAGTATTCTTTATTGATCTCAGATTCTCAGTGTCAAAGTAGCCTGTCATTTTGATCATTTGTGCTGTATTAAAACGATTCTGCGAAGTCTCCAGTCATGTAAAATTACACAGAAATGCATGAAATGCGTTTATTGAAGACCCAATTTTTTCCGAACACTAGGCTACTAAGAATGTTTCCCTATGTAAGCAATTTTTGTAAGTGCCCTTTACTCTACTGCTCGATGCTAATACGTAAATGCGATGATAAGCATGCAATGCTTTATTATGAAGGTGATTTTTTTTTCAGGTACCTCAGAGCTCCCTACGGTAGGTCACCCCCTCTCATGCTCACTTTTTGTTCTGGCACCTCCCTATTGACAAACTAAGCACTGAGCACAGCACAGTCAGCACAGCACAGCAGAGTACAGTATAGTAGGGTTCAGTACACTACAGCACAGCACGGTACAGTACAGCATAGTAGAGTATAGTACAGTACAGTTGAGGGGAGTACAGTATAGTAAATTATACGGTACTCTACTGTGTGCAACTGTACTGTATTGTACTTACTCTACTCTACTTTTCTTTGTTGTACTGTACTCTACTGTACTGTGATGTCAAAACTTTTAAAACAGATCAGATTTGGACTGATCAAATGTCAAGTACGTTTCAATGTCCATGGATGTCTAGTGTCAGTCGGTGCTCAGTGGTTGAGAGGGTTGGTTACAGAAGATGGAAAGAGAGGGGCCTCATGGGTCAGTAAGAGCTGGGATAGGTGACATTAACTGGAGAGAGTGAGACGAGAGACAGGGAGAAAGAGAGGGAGGGGTTGTCCTTGGTTGACTGTTTTCACAATCTTGCTATGACTACCACATGACAGAAGGAGAAAGAAAACAGTTATAGCTGAACATCACAGTATGCCAGTGGAAGGGAGAAAGAGTAGCAGGTGACCCAACTGTGGTTTGTGACACCCATGAATTCACATACTAGACAATTCCATTGCATTCATTCTGTTAGAGATTTTTGGATAATTCTGTTACCGATTTGGTAACAGAATGACACATTTTAATCACTTAATGAATCATATATGAAATTGTTATCAGTAAGTCTACCTTTACTTGTTACTTCTGTAAACTTTCATTATCTCCCCTCCTCATGAGGGAGGGAAATGATAAAATATCTTAAAGATATTCAGGTTTTTGGTAACAGAATGACAAGACACTAGGAAATATTTCTTAAACTTACAGAAGGCAAATTGTTTCTGCAAAACTAAATATAAATGTTGATATTAGTCAGCAGGGGTCTTAACTTAAACATCAGTTTGATTTATTTCTAATACCTTTTAAGACTTTGCTAGATGTTTTCTAACACCCCTTTTCCATCTGTTTGACCAGATATCAAAGCCTTCGCTAATTCCTACTTTTCAGGAGTGAAAATGCTTGAAAAAGTGTATATACTGAATGCCTTAATTCAAAACATGTAGACTCTTCTGACACCAAAGGTGCTCTTATGAACTTCACATGTTAGCACTTATTTGGCTTTTTATATGGAAATGCCAATATTGCTTCAAGATCCCCGCAATACATCAGACAAAAAGAAAACAATGCTTTATTTTCAATTGCTACCTAGTAAACCATATAACTTTATGATCAAAATACATTTATTAGCTCACTGAAAAAAAACAAAGAGAGTCTAATCAGTTTAGCAGGATGTAAAAGACAGACAGCAGTGTATCTGCTTGATGGATTAAGCTGAGGTTTAGGTTAATTACATAAAAAATGTGTGTAATCAAGAAAGAATACAATAATGTGAGCTGTTTGTATAATTACCCTTTCACACTAACAAATTATAATCCTAAAAAATATAGCACATATGCCAGAAAATCATAGAAATACTTATTTCGACTATGTAAACTTCTAAAATGGTACCCTCATCCAGAGACATCAAATTATGTTTTCTGCTTGCTTGGGTCTTTTGATTGTGTGAGAGAACAATCTTTCAAGGGAGTCGTCATCAGAATAACTTAAATATGAGAGTTTTTTGCATCTGAGATCTCAGCCTCATCTATCATCCATATGAGTGAAACTATGGGCATCCTTTCTGTTTCCCAAATTAAATTCTCCACAGTAGCTGCATATGAGGATGTTCACAGAAGAGTAATGTGATGGAGAGGAGAACCTGAGAATGCAGCAATCAGTGAGGTGTCTGAGATCTAGGTGATCTGTGAGACCTGAACCCAGAGGCCATCTTGCCTACTGTTCTCCTCAGGTAGCGAAAATATTTCACACGTGACAACCTCACACAAACCTCACACAATCCCAAGATTCATATGTTGGGCATGATTTCATGCATATTTTCCATCTAGCACTAGGTTTTTGTGCCACAGTGCAAGCAGAGCACGATCTCCAATGTGATTGTAATTGTCTACACTCTGTCCCACTTACCATACTAGATTACATTGCAGTGTTTTTCTGGACCATGCAACACAGCAGCCACTCCGATATCAAAGGAAACAGTTGCTGGAGGATTCTTCCAAGAGAAGTGCTGCAGTAGCACAACGGAAAAAGCTAACTGTCATTGTCAGCCATTTCATTTTAATTGCACGGATTATGGAGCTCGTTTCTAAAGATAATGTTTCTTGTTTCATTGACTTTATAAGTCCCACCCTGCTTTATTGCTCTCTCACAGCTTTTCTTCCCAGTGAAAAGCCTATTCATTTCATCCTCACTTTCATCTGAATCATTTAATCCCAGGCAAATGCCCAAATGGGAAATCCGGAAGTGCTTATCATCACTGAGTAGAATATGTTATGAGAAAACTGGGAGAAGTCAATGACAAGTGTATTTTCATTAAAGGTCCAATACAGTCATTTTTATTTCTGGGTAACAATTAAGTACTCTACTAGCTAGGTTTCCATCCAATTGGCGACAGATTGTCATGTGAATATAAAAAAATATGCATATAAACAATTTACGCATTTTACCACCAGAGATGTGTTTCCATCCAATTGACCTGTTGCGGATAAAAGGCTGTGCATGATAATGGAGTGCACCAAAATATATTTAGCGGTTCAATTCCCATGTACTGAATAAAGAACACAAGTTAAATGGGTTTCCATCGCATTTTCAACTCTACTGACAGTTTTGTATTTTTTAAATATTTTTAACATGCCCAAGCTGGTCTTGGCACATGCGGTCTAGACAACAGGGGGGGGGGGGGGGGGGGGGGGGGGGGGGGGGTGCATCAGTGCAGGATATTTAGCCTTGATTGGGGGGGGGGGGGGCTGATGTACATTGCAACTCATCATGTCGCTGAATCAGAGGAGCCCTGAGCTTGTTTCCCAGCAACAAGACGGTCCCATCTAGGGGTGATGGAAGACAGTGCCATGTTCCTTATGTCCAGTCTACTCCGTAATTTCGTTTTTGTGGCCGTCATTGCGGAAAACCCTACTTCGCAGAGATAGGATGTTGGAAATGGAAGCAATGTTTTCAGTGCATTTGTGGCTATGTCAGGATATTCAGCCTTGATTTTAATCCAGAAGGTCAGCAGAGATGAAGTTATCTCAAACATACTTTTAAGGCCACCGTCATTTGTATCCTCAAGGAGTTGATCTTCTTCCTGCACGGACATGGACGCTTCACCTGGGACATTCCCAAATGGGTCCATTCCTTCGCACTTCGTGGGTCTTTGGCGGATGGAAAGTAAAGCTAGAACTCCATTGACAGCGAAGCTAGGTGATTGCGCTGCAGCTGGGAGAAATACGGCCCAGTCTCAGTCTCTCCCAACATCCCCGCTAATGTTTGGAACATGTCAAATACGCTCCTGTCCACTTGCCGTCTCCACAGTTCCTGTTTGGCTTTGAATGCAGCCACTTTATCTGCCAACTTAATTAAAGACAGTTGTCATTCTCCCCTGAAGTGACAGATTGAGTTTGTTGAGTAGGTTGAATGTGTCGCACAGGTAAGCGGGTTATGCGAACCATTCCCATCATTGAAATGTGCTGCCAGTGGTGACTTTTTTTCTGAAAGAAATCTCTGTAGCGGCTCTCGTCACTCAAACACTCTGGCAAGTGATCTCCCCCTGGACAGCCTTGTTAGATAGCCTATCTCCACATACAATGCACCAGGGGCTTGGAACATGAGAGTAACCTGTCTCAATAAAGCCATATTTTAGGAAGAACATCGTATTTTCCATTGAATGAGGATGTTTTTTGCAGTCTCGGGCTCTGCTGTCTTTGCATTATCGACATCGTCGTTGGGCCTTTTATCTCCCTTACCCCTTCCGAAGAAGCTCTCCAGTGACGTTTTTTGTTTTTTATTCATGTCAGCCAACGTAGCTAGCTAGTACAAAGTTGCCAGGCAACACAGCTCACGCAGACCGTGATGAACTCGCGGCACGAGCTTGACTGAAGTTCAAAATCTGAATCTGTTCTGGGTGTGACAGAGAAATTAGAGTGGTGAGAAAATGATATAATTATTATTTTATTTGACAGATAAAAAAAAAATATATATATATATTTTTTATCCTTTCCGTGTGGCCCGGTAGCGAATGTGTCGGTACCGGTCCAAGGCCTGGTGGTTGGGGACCGCTGACCTACATGATGAGATTATTATGGACAAATGAGCAAGATTATTTTCATTTGTCAAATGGCAGCCAAGCATCGATCATCATGTCTCCAGAATAAGACTCTCGATATTTATTGGAAAGGAGCATCAATCACCGCACTTTCATCAACTTGTGAAATTCATCATTACAGTCTAATAAACCACATTCTTTCCCAAGTCGTAGTGGGAGGACCACACAACATATCATCGCGTGACTCCAAGTTTACTTCAATATAATGGTTATTATATAAATATTTGTGGGTAAAAGGCATTTCCATCAGCATATCTCGCATAATTAATTTTACCAACACAAAAAGATCCCAGCTTGTCTAGCATATTTTATTTTGTCGAAATTTTCAAGTTTACAGAGAAATTAGCTGTTTCCATCAGGCCGGTAGGGACATTTTAAAAATCCTTTTATACTTTACTCACATGAAAAGGTTGGATGGAAAACTGGTTAGTGTGATTTCTCAAGCAAGAATTTTGTCTCAGAGTGGTCTGATTGGGGAAGGAAAATCTAAGAATGAGCTGTTATTTTCAGAGAGGTTGTGAACTCTCTTTTTAATTGGTATATTAACTACCTACTGGACACAGACGTCAGTTCACCATCTAGTTTAGATTTACATTTGGTTAAATTGTCAACTAACATGAATTCAATGGGAAATCAACTAAATATTTCACCATGCCATTGGATTTATGTTAAAAGTTGTCACACCCTGATCTGTTTCACCCGTCTTTGTGCTTGTCTCCACCCACCTCCAGGTGTCGCCCACCTGCCCCATTATGACCCTGTCTATTTATACCTGTGTTCTCTGTTTCTCTGTTTCCAGTTCTTCTTGTCTTGTCAGGTCTTACCAGCGTGCTTTCCAGCCTTCCTGTTTCTCAAGTTCTGTTTCCTTGTTTTTCCCGGTTCTGACCATTCTGCCTGCCCTGACCCCAAGCCTGCCTGCCGTCCTGTACCTGCCTGACTCTGACCTGATCACAAACCTCTGCCTGTCCTCAACCTACCCTTTGCCTGCACCGTGTTTATAATAAATTATCTGAGAACTGTACTATCCGCCTCCTGTGTCTGCATCTGGGTCATATCCTGAGTTGTGATCAAAGTTGGGTGAACAAAAATACTAAATTCCCTCATATTGCTAACTTTTTTCAAACCCAATCAGTTTTCCATGTTGAGTCATTGTGATCACAAATAAGTTTTGAGTTAAAATGACGTGGAAACAACATTGATTGAACCAGTGTTTGCCCAGTGAGTAATTTACCAACTGGTGATGTCACCAGGCAGGTCAAACTCCATCCTTCCAAAACAGGCTTAATTTTAGGTGGTCTTTTCAAACAGCTCTTACATTAAAAGGGCATTACCATAATTTTCACAATTTCACAGTATTATTCCAACATCATAGTTTGGAAATATATATATAAAACACAAGAAAAATCTAGTTTTTGGCTGCACTGGGCCTTTAATAAGGCAGGTATATATTGAGCATTAAGGATATCAATGACTGGATTGTTATCTTCAGGTTTGTATATCTGCTTGCTTTATAATTAGAGTTAGCCATACAGCATAATTGAGAGGAGGTCAAATATATTTCTACAGTATGTTTTATGTAAAATCTCAAGCTCACTCTTGGTGATCGAGGAGAAAATTCTAATTACAGGTTACACAGACGATAGGCCTTTCCTGTAGGGGTGTAATTCCAAGAGACACTGCATAAAATTCTTCATTGAAAAGACAGCATGACATGTTTATAAGCTCCAAACATCCTTGTGTGGCTGTGTGTTGAGGTCTTACCAGACTTTGAATCAACATGGACATATAATTTAAAATCAACATGTCATTTAAAATGATATTGAGGGTGGAATTAAGATTACGATTAAGATCACTTTATTTGTCAATTTGACAAAATGTCTAACTGTAATTTTACTTGTGTTTTATTCCAACCCCTCTGAAAGACACACATTTTATTGGTCACATACACATGGTTAGCAGATGTTAATGCGAGTGCAGTGAAATGCTTGTGCTTCTAGTTCCAACAGTGCAGTAACATCTAACAGGTAATCTAACAATTTCCAACAACTAACTAATACACACAAATCTACTGTAACAAGTAATCTAACAATTCTACAATAACTACCTAATACACACAAATCTAAAGGGGTGAATAAGAATATGTGCATATAAGTTTATGGATGAGCGATGGCCGAGCGGCATAGGTAAGGTGCAGTAGACGGTATAAAATACAATAAAATACAGTATATACATGTGATATGAGTAATGTAAGATATGTAAACATTATTAAAGTGGCATTATTTAAAGTGGCATTGTTGAAAGTGACTAGTGATCGATTTATTCAAGTGTCCAGTGATTGGGTCTCAATGTAGGCAGCAGCCTCTCTGAGTTAGGGATTGCTGTTTAGCAGTCTGATGGCCTTGAGATAGAAGCTGTTTCTCAATCTCCCGGTCCCAGCTTTGATGCACCTGTACTGACCACGCCTTGTGGATGTTAGCGGTGTGAACAGGCAGTGGCTCGGGTGGTTGTTGTCCTTGATGATCTTTTTGGCCTTCCTGTGACATTGGGTGGTGTAGGTGTCATGGGGGGCAGGTAGTTTGCACCCGGTGATGCGTTGTGTAGCCTTGCAGTTGAGGGTAGTGAAATTGCCGTACCAGGCTGTGATACAGCCCAACAGGATGCTCTCGATTGTGCATCTGTAAAAGTTGTCAGGGTTTTGGGTGACAAGCCAAATTTCTTCAGCCTCCTGATGTTGAAGAGCTGCTGTTGTGCCTTCTTCGCCACACTGTCTGTGTGGGTGGACCATTTCAGTTTGTCAGTGATGTGTACGCAGAGGAACTTAAAACTTTCCACATTCTCCACTGCTGTCCCTACGATGTGGATAGGGGGAT
Source organism: Oncorhynchus kisutch (assembly GCF_002021735.2). NCBI lineage: Eukaryota > Metazoa > Chordata > Actinopteri > Salmoniformes > Salmonidae > Oncorhynchus > Oncorhynchus kisutch. Next base: position 46,486,294 of record NC_034175.2, on the reverse strand, counting down.
GCTCCCTCTGCTGTTTCCTGAAGTCCACGACACCACACTCCGAGTGCCCTCACCCCCTCCCTGTAGGCTGTCTCGTCATTGTTGGTGAACAAGCCCACTACGGTTGTGTTGTCTGCAAACTTGATGATTGAGTTGGAGGAATGCATGGCCACATAGTCGTGGGTGAACAGGGAGTACAGGAGAGGGCTGAGCACACACCCTTGTGGGGCCCCAGTGTTGTGGGTCAGTGAAGTGGAGATGTTGTTTCCTACCTTCACCACCTGGGGGCGGCCCGTACATACAGTCAAGTCCAATATTATTGGCACCCTTGAGAAAGATGAGCAAAAAAGACTGCATAAAAGAAATAATCCAAATATTGAGCTATATTGTTTGCTCCCAAAAATTGGGAAATTATATTATTCTGTACTACTAAAATTGCTCAGAGAAAGAGATTTTGTTTAACTAGATATACTTTTTTTCTCAAAAAGATAAGGTTCAAAATGTTTGCCACCCCTAACTATTCTTACAAACAAAATCAAACAAAATGAAACCTGAAACCTCTCATTTTAAGGAACTGTATTGTGTCCTTCCATGGCATCCTCTTTCACTGGGGTATGAAAATGACGTAACACACATGTAAAATCACTTTGTCATCTGTCACCATGGGAAAAGGCAAAGACAAAAAAGAGAAAAATGTAGTTTACAAAGGTTCAATCAGGAAGGCTGGTCTGAATGCTCATTTAACTTCATTCATTAAGCGTAACATAATTCACTTTTGTTTCCTAATCTACTGGCATAGTTGGAATGACAAACGTATCATCATCAGCATAGCATCTTGTTTCTTCTCCTCTTTCCTATTAGCCATGTGTAGAATGTCATTCACATATTCACCTTATAGCCTATAAGCACGGAACACTATTGCACATTCCTCAAACTTGCTGTTTAACCTTTGGGCTCACTTTCGCAATGATCATGTTCCTCTCTCTCAACCAATGGACGTAAATCTTGGGAAGTATTTATGTCCATTTACCTTCGTTCTCTTACTTGCTGTTTTTCAGCAACAGTTTCCGACAACCATCCACCTCCACACCACCAGCAACTATAATAACCTTAAGGCCTGTCATTGGAACTCCTTTCACCCAGCGGGTGGCTTTGATGCCAGCAGTCCCGCATAGGGCTACCTGCCATGACATCATCTGGCTCTGAGGATCTTCCCTCTGAGATGAGCCCATTCCCCAAACTACACTGCTCAAAAAAATCAAGTGAACACTTAAACAACACAATGTAACTCCAAGTCAATCACACTTCTGTGAAATCAAACTGTCCACTTAGGAAGCAACACTGATTGACAATAAATTTCACATGCTGTTGTGCAAATGGAATAGACAACAGGTGGAAATTATAGGCAATTAGCAAGACACCCCAAATAAAGGAGTGGTTCTGCAGGTGGTGACCACAGACCACTTCTCAGTTCCTATGCTTCCTGGCTGATGTTTTGGTCACCTTTGAATGCTGGCGGTGCTTTCACTCTAGTGGTAGCATGAGGCGGAGTCTATAACCCACACAAGTGGCTTAGGTAGTGCAGCTCATCCAGGATGGGGAGCTGTGGCAAGAAGGTTTGCTGTGTCTGTCAGCGTAGTGTCCAGAGCATGGAGGCGCTACCAGGAGACAGGCCAGTACACCAGGAGACGTGGAGGAGGCCGTAGGAGGGCAACAACCCAGCAGCAGGACCGCTACCTCCTCCTTTGTGCAAGGAGGAGCAGGAGGAGAATTGCCAGAGCCCTGCAAAATGACCTCCAGCAGGCCACAAACGTGCATGTGTCTGCTCAAACGGTCAGAAACAGACTCCATGAGGGTGGTATGAGGGCCCAACGTCCACAGGTGGGGGTTGTGCTTACAGCCCAACACCGTGCAGGACGTTTGGTATTTGTCAGAGAACACCAAGATTGGCAAATTCACCACTGGCGCCCTGTGCTCTTCACAGATGAAAGCAGGTACACACTGAGCACATGGGACAGACGTGACAGTCTGGAGACGCTGTGGATAACGTTCTGCTGCCTGCAACATCCTCCAGCATGACCGGTTTGGCGCTGGGTCAGTCATGGTGTGGATTGGCATTTCTTTGGGGGGCCGCACAGCCCTCCATGTGCTCGCCAAAGGTAGCCTGACTGCCATTAGGTACCGAGATGAGATCCTCAGACCACTTGTGAGACCATATGCTGGTGCAGTTGGCCCTGGGTTCCTCCTAATGCAAGACAATGCTAGACCTCATGTGGCTGGAGTGTGTCAGCAGTTCCTGCAAGAGGAAGACATTGATGCTATGGAATGGCCCGCCCGTTCCCCAGACCTGAATCCAATTGAGCACATCTGGGACATCATGTCTCACTCCATGCACCACAGACTGTCCAGGAGTTGGTGGATGCTTTAGTCCAGGTCTGGGAGGAGATCCCTCAGGAGACCATCCGCCACCTCATCAGGAGCATGCACAGGCGTTGTAGGGAGGTCATACAGGCATGTGGAGGCCACACACACTACTGAGCCTCATTTTGACTTGTTTTAAGGACATTACATCAAAGTTGGATCAGCCTGTAGTGTGGTTTTCCACTTTAATTTTGAGTGTGACTCCAAATCCAGACCTCCATGGGTTGATACATTTGATTTCCATTGATCATTTCTGTGTGATTTGGTTGTCAGCACATTCAACTATGTAAAGAAAAAAGTATTTAATAAGAATATTTCATTCATTCAGATCTAGGATGTGTTATTTTAGTGTTCCCTTTATTTTTTTGAGCAGTGTATTTAATAAAATGTCAAATTGCATTCCGTCTTTGTTGTTCATTCAGTTAAACCTGTACCTTAAATCAGTCAATGGGTGTAATTAGAAAAAGTCAACTAAATTTAATATACCACTTACCAACATCATGGCAACAATTAAGAAGTTTAAAACCACTGCAACAGTGATAAACTTTCCTGGTATTGGACGCAAGTGTATCCATACACACAGTGAGGAAGATGGTTTGAGAGGCAAAGAAAAATCCAAGTGCCCAAGTTATAGAACTTGGTTGCATCTTCAGGTCAACAAGTCTCCAAATCTACAATTAGACCCCACCTTCATGCCTATTTTGCTTCCGCTGGTCCTTGGGACCTTGTTAACCCCCATAGAGTCGATGTCCGCACCCCTGCAGAAAATGTATTAGCATAATAAAAATAAAAAATCTATCTTTTTTTTGTAAGGGCTGTGTCTCAATTCACCGGATTCGCCAATGTCGGTCTTCCCCATCTATGAGGCAGCTATTTATCCTTACCAGCTTGCGAGGAGCCTTTTATTATACACCAGCCTGCGAGACTGCTATTTCTCCTTACCAGCCTGCAAGGAGCCTTTTATTATACACCAGCCTGCGAGGAGCCTTTTATTATACACCAGCCTGCGAGGAGCCTTTTATTATACACCAGCCTGCAAGGAAACTTTTATTATACACCAGCCTGCGGGGAAGCTATTTATCCTTACTAGCTTGCGAGGAGCCTTTATAAAACAGAATGTGAGGAACCTATTATTATACACCAGCCTACGAGGCAACTAGCTAGTTATCCTTACCAGCCTGTGAGGCAACTAGCTAGTTATCCTTACCAGGCTGTGAGGCAACTAGCTAGTTATCCTTACCAGCCTGTGAGGCAACTAGCTAGTTATCCTTACCAGCCTGTGAGGCAACTAGCTAGTTATCCTTACCAGCCTGTGAGGCAACTAGCTAGTTATCCTTACCAGCCTGTGAGGCAACTAGCTAGTTATCCTTACCAGCCTGTGAGGCAACTAGCTAGTTAGCCTTACCAGCCTGTGAGGCAACTAGCTAGTTATCCTTACCAGCCTGTGAGGCAACTAGCTAGTTATCCTTACCAGCCTGCGAGGCAACTAGCTAGTTATCCTTACCAGCCTGTGAGGCAACTAGCTAGTTATCCTTACCAGCCTGCGAGGCAACTAGCTAGTTATCCTTACCAGCCTGCGAGGCAACTAGCTAGTTATCCTTACCAGCCTGTGAGGCAACTAGCTAGTTATCCTTACCAGCCTGCGAGGCAACTAGCTAGTTATCCTTACCAGCCTGTGAGTGTTAGTAAGAAGAAAATATATTTGTATACAGTATCAGTCAAAAGTTTTGATTCTATGACAAGAACAGCTCAAATAAGCAAAGAGAAAATACAGTCCATCATTACTTTACCCTTTTCACGTGTGAGTTCCAAATATCTCTAACCGTCACCCCTGCATGAGTTTTTTCATGCTTTCACTGTTCCACAATGTGATTGTATTTTTTCAAATGTAACCTTTATTTAACTAGGCAAGTCAGTTCTTATTTTACAATGACGGCCTACCCGGCCAAACCCTTCCGTAACCCAGACGATGTTGGGCCAATTGTGTGCCACCCTATGGGACCACGGCCAGCTGTGATACAGCCCGGGATTGAACCAGGGTCTGTAGTAACACCTCTAGCACTGAGATGCAGTGCCTTTGACCGCTGCGCCACTCAGGAGCCCAATTGTTACGCAACAGGACAGTTACCTGCACTGCCCTCAAATCAAGACACGGTTATGTTTCAACTTGTCAATTTCAAATAATTTTCTAACAGGTTTTATAAACAACAGTTTGAATTGAGGCGTGTTCCGCCTCCTCGTTAATTCACATAATAAGTAGCCCATTTCACTGTTGCAGACAACTTATGTTTGAGGCTTTTATGAGCGGACAACCTCTCTCTTCAACTAGAGCCCAAGCACTTCCCCAGTGTTTCCCCAGATCAAGTATGAAGACATTGTGCATCTCTAGTCAGAACAGGCCTTGCTCAAACATTTTCCCCCAGCACATTTTCGGGTTGGCTCCCTTCATGCCTTCATGGTTGTTTTCCTTACAAATTGGACTTTGGACATGTGTGCGTTCCTATCAAAGTAAGATGCTTATTTTCTGTATATCTTGGTGTCATTTCTGCTGTAGCACACCATATGTTTGTATGGATCATAATGTATCTACCGTTTTATTCACATGTTTTCAAGTTCTGGTGACAAATCATGCATTCCAATTCTTGCATAGATTGTAATAGCACATGTGATCTCGGTGTCTCCTGACCCCTCCTGTCTCAGCCTCCAGTATTTATGCTGCAGTAGTTTATGTGTCGGGGGCTAGGGTCAGTTTGTTATATCTGGAGTACTTCTCCTGTCCTATTCGGTGTCCTGTGTGAATCTAAGTGTGCGTTCTCTAATTCTCTCCTTCTCTCTTTCTTTCTCTCTCTCGGAGGACCTGAGCCCTAGGACCATGCCCCAGGATTACCTGACATGATGACTCCTTGCTGTCCCCAGTCCACCTGGCCGTGCTGCTGCTCCAGTTTCAACTGACCTGAGCCCTAGGACCATTTCCCAGGACTACCTGACATGATGACTCCTTGCTGTCCCCAGTCCATCTGACCGTGCTGCTGCTCCAGTTTCAACTGTTCTGCCTTATTATTATACGACCATGCTGGTCATTTATGAACATTTGAACATCTTGGCCATGTTCTGTTATAATCTCCACCCGGCACATCCAGAAGAGGACTGGCCACCCCACATAGCCTGGTTCCTCTCTAGGTTTCTTCCTAGGTTTAAGCCTTTCTAGGGAGTTTTTCCTAGCCACCGTGCTTCTACACCTGCATTGCTTGCTGTTTGGGGTTTTAGGCTGGGTTTCTGTTCAGCACTTTGAGATATCAGCTGATGTACGAAGGGCTATATAAATAAATATGATTTGATTTGATTTGATTTGATGTGATATGTGTAAAATACTTTTTGGAATGTTGTACTGATTATGATGAGCTAATGTTAAGCTATTTGTGGCTTTGTGTGGCACCATGTTTGTTGACATCATACAATGCATTCTGGTTGTCACGTAAGTGTCTGTCACACCAAAGATGTTGCTTTCACACCAAAGCTGGTGCTTTCAAGACAACTGTGAACTCTGAAAAGAATTATAGGTAAAATTATGAGTCTCTGATCCACCTCTACGCGGATGACACCATTCTGTATACTTCTGGCCCTTCTTTGGACACTGTGTTAAACAACCCTCCAAAAGAGCTTCAATGCCATACAGCTCTCATTCCGTGGCCTCCAACTGCTCTTAAATACAAGTAAAATGAAATGCATGCTTTTCAACCGATCGCTGCCTGCATCTGCCCGCTCGTCCAGCATCACTACTCTGGACGGTTCTGACTTAGAATGACTGACTACAAATACCTAGGTGTCTGGTTAGACTGTAAACTCTCCTTCCAGACTCACATCAAACATCTCCAATCCAAAGTTAAATCTAGAATTGGCTTCCTATTTCGCAACAAAGCATCCTTCACTCATGCTGCCGAACATATCCTTGTAAAACTGACCATCCTACCGATCTTCGACTTCGGTGATGTCATCTACAAAATAGCCTCCAATACCCTACTCAATAAATTGGATGCAGTCTGTTACAGTACCATCCGTTTTGTCACCAAAGCCCCATATACTACCCACCACTGCGACCTGTATGCTCTCGTTGGCTGGCCCTCGCTTCATACTCGTCGCCAAACTAACTGGCTCCGGGTAATTTACAAGACCCTGCTAGGTAAAGTCCCCCCTTATTTCAGCTTGCTGGTCACCATAGCAGCACCCACCTGCAGCACGTGCTCCAGCAGGTATATCTCTCTGGTCACCCCCAAAAACAATTCCTCCTTCGGCCGCCTCTCCTTCCAGTTCTCTGTTGCCAACGACTGGAACGCACTACAAAAATCTCTGAAACTGGAAACACTTATCTCCCTCACTAGCTTTAAGCACCAGCTGTCATAGCAAAGTTCCCAGATTACTGCATCTGAACATAGCCCATCTATAATTTAGCCCAAACAACTACCTCTTCTCCTACTGTATTTATTTATTTTGCTCCTTTGCACCCCATTATTTATATTTCTACTTTGCACATTCTTCCACTGCAAATCTACCATTCCAGTATTTTACTTGATATATTGTATTTACTCCACCACCATGGACTTTTTTTGCCTTTACCCGCCTTATCTCACCTCATTTGCTCACATTGTACATAGACTTATTTTTCTACTGTATGTTTGTTTTACTCCATGTGTAACTCTGTGTTGTTGTACGTGTCGAACTGCTTTGTTTTATCTTGGCCAGGTCGCAATTGTAAATGAGAACTTGTTCTCAACTTGCCTACCTGGTTAAATAAAGGTGAAAAAAAATAATAAAAAGGCTAGACAGTAGACTTGTATTGGGTGTGTTATTTGCTTTGTGATTTGTAAAAAAATGGCAAACGACTTGTCAAGTCATGTGCTCCGGTTCTTGTATACAATGTAACAAGTACATGGATGAATTGTAATATGCTGAAAGTGGCTAAACTAAGTTAATATTTTTCAGGCAATGAGCACAGACAATTTTTACTTTGTTTATTTGCATCTTAAAGTGAATGGCATTCTGGGATTAGGGAGTTTTCGCAAAGTCAAACATAAACAAACATGGCTGCCATCATAAAGAATTTAGCTGCTGTTAGCTTAGCTGACACACATTTATTTTATACACAAAATTATATTAGTCTCTTGTGCCCACCAGAGATGTGGTACATTGTAAACTAGTCTAGCTGTTAGACATTAATTTATGTTTTGTTTTTTTGTCAGCCAACCTGTTATTTAGACTGGTTTATGGAATGAGTTTGGCTTTGAATGTGTTCCGTGTAATGCTTGGATGATGAAGATTGCATTTATCTTTTACAATAAAAGGTCAAATTGAGGAATAAAGTTTAAGACCTTTATTTTCTGTCAGTACAAAAAAAATATTTGGATGCTGTTCAGACAACAATGCTGTTTAGACGTGTTTGTTGCGTCATACGTTCTGTTGCTACTGTTCCAATCACATATTTGAGACGGTACGCTGCAGGGACCACTCAACAATGATCACAAATACGTGATCATATGCGTCAAAGGATTAAGACATGAAGGTCAGTCAATCCGGAAAATGTCAAGAACTTTGAACATTTCTTCAAGTGCTGTCGCAATAACCATCAAGTGCTATGATGAAATTGGCTCTCATGAGGACCGCCACAGGGAAGGAAGACCCAGAGTAACAGCATCTCTGCTGCAGAGGATAAGTTCATTAGTTACCAGCCTCAGATATTGCAGCCCAAATAAATGCTTCACAGAGTTCAAGTAACAGACACATTTCAACATCAACTGTTCAGAGGAGACTGCATTAATAAAAAATGTTTACCTTTATTTAACTAGGCAAGTGAGTTAAGAACAAATTCTTATTTTCAATGACAGCCTAGGAACAGTGTGTTAACTGCCTGTTCAGAAGCAGAACAACAGATCTGTACCTTGTCAGCTCAGGGACTTGAACTTTCAACCTTTTAGTTACTAGTCCAACACTCTAACCACTAGGCTACCCTGCCACCCTGAATCAGGCCTTCGTGGTCGAATTGCTGCAAAGAAACCATTATTAAAGGATACTAATAATATGAAGAGACTTGCTTGGGCCAAGAAACATGAGCAATGGACATTAGACTAGTGGAAACAAGTGCTCAGCATATGTGGGAACTCCTTCAAGACTGTTGAAAAAGCATTCCAGGTGAAACTGGTTGAAAGAATGCCAAGAGTGTGCAAAGTCATTGAGGCAAAGGGGTACTTTGAAGAATCTCAAATAGAAAATGTATTTTGATTTGTTTAACAGTTTTTTGATTACTACATGATTCCATATGTCTTCACATCTTCACTATTATTCTACAATGTAGAAAATAGTAAAACAAGGAAAAACCCTTGAATGAGTAGGTGTGTCCAAACTTTTGACTGGTACGGGATCTATCAGCCATCTAAGATGTAGCTTGCTATATTAGGCCATAGCTCCAGATAAAATAGCTAGCTAAGCAGTTAGTAAAAGTAGTAGCTCTACTTGCAGTATTATGTAGTTAGCTAGATGAAAAATATTAGCTAGCTATATAGCTAGCCAATATGTAGCTAGCTAGTTAGCTCCTTTGAAAAGACAACTAACCTGCAAAGCAGTTAAGCTAGTCTACATGTCTGCCTGTAAAGTTTGTAAACAGTCTTGCCGTTTCAGTGTTGTAGAGGGTTAGCCAGTATAATATGAAAATGCTCTTGTCATTTATTTATTTGTATTTTTTTTGCAATGTGCTAACGTTAGCTAGTTGTGAAGGTCACTACTGTGGAAAATAGTTAATCTTGCTCAAACGCACGATGGCACGCTTGCTTTTTTTTATTTGATTGGCTGATGGGGATGAATGGGCGGAGTTGCTTAACCATCTGCCTGGGAGGAGTCAGCTCTTCTCAGGTGCCCTAGAAGGCAAAAAAGAGACTTGAGTGCAGTGGAAGGTGGCCGAGCTACAGCGGTGTTTGTCAGACTCAGAGACATCCCTAAAATCGGTATTCTCACAAAAACGTCTGTAACGTCTGAACGGTTTGACCTACAAACTAATATGACCACTCGATGGAAAGATGAGACTCTCATGAACACCCTGGTCCTCTACATTTTGCTCAGAAGTTGGTTCCTTCCGATCTGCCAAATTCTGTCTGTAGCATGTGAACAGTTTGGGATACACACTAATGTGACCCTCTATGGAAAGGTGAGACACAGAAAGGTAAAAAAAATATAGATAATAATTTCCTGATCTTTCTTTACACCATCTTAAAACATTAAATACTCCCTTAAATGGATACTTTGAGATGTTTGAAATTGAGTTCTTTATGTAATCAAAATAAAATTGTATTAGTCACATGTGCCGAATGCACCAGCAAAATGCTATCTTACGAGCCCCTAACCAACAACGCAGTTACATTTAAATAAAAATATGAGTAAGAATAAGAAATAAAAGTAACAAGTAATTGAAGAGCAGCAGTAAAACAAAAATAGCAAGACTAAACACAGGGGGTACCGGTACAGAGTCAGTGTGCGGCACCGGTTAGTAATATGGTAATATGTACATGTAGATAGAGTTATTAAAGTGACTATGCATAGATGATAACAACAGAGAGTAGCAACGGTGTAAAAGAGGGTTGGGGGGGCCAATGCAAATAGTCTGGATAGCCATTTGATTAGATGTTCTGGAGTGTTATGACTTGGGGGTAGAAGCTGTTTAGAAGCCTCTTGGACCTAGACTTGGCACTGGATGGCTGGAGTCTTTGACATTTTTTAGGGCCTTCCTCTTACACTGCCTGGTAAAGAGGTCCTGGATGGCAGGAAGCTTGGTCCCAGTGATGTAATGGGCCATACGCACTACCCTCTGTGGTGCCTTGCAGTCGGAGGCCGAGCATTTCCCATACCAGGCAGTGATTCAACCAGTCAAGATGCTCTGGATGGTGCAGCTGTAGAACCTTCTGAGGATCTGAGGACCTATGCCAAATCTTTTCAGTCTCCTGAGGGGGAATAGGTTTTGTTGCGCCCTCTTCTACTTCCCTAGAGTTAGATGAACTTGTGCATAAAATTCTTATGGCTCTGTGTCCAGTATGAAGTTAGAGGTAGTTTCGCTAGCCAATGGAAGTCTAAGGGTATCTTAGCATGCTAGTAGATACCCATAGACTTCCAGTCATTTCTGCACAGCCATGTTCAGGTTTTGCCATAGATTTCCAAGCCAATTTAAATAAAAACTGTAACTTAGCTCTATTCCGTTTCTTTTAACCCCCCCCCCCCCAAAAAAAAAACCTCTCAAGTCCTAGCCAATGACAAGCATATCCATAACATGATGCAGCCACCACAATGCTTGACATTATGAAGAGTGGTATTCAGTGATGTGTTGTACTGCATTTGCACTAAGCATAATTATTTGTATTCAGGACAAATAGCAAATTTCTTAGCCACTTTTTGCAGTATTACTTTAGTGCCTTATTGCAAACAGGGAATATTTTTTTGTAATATACAGACTTCCTTCTTTTCACTCTGTCATTTGGGATAGTATTGTGGAGTGACTACAATGTTGTGGATCCATCCTCTGTTTTCTCCTATCAAAGCCATTCAACTCTGTAACTGTTTTAAAATCACCATTGGCCTCATGGTGAAATTCCTGAGCGGTTTCCTTTCTCTCTGGCAACTGTATCTTTGTAGTGACTGAGTGTATTGATACACAATGCAAAGCACAATTAATAACTTCACCAGTGCTTGACTTGGGTAGGAGCTCACCGGAGCTTAGCACATCACCTCAAATGTTCAACTGCTTGAGCTCCTGTTTCTCTTATAGAATGTTAGCGCAAAAGTATTGTGTAGCTCCTGCACCTAAATATGAACAGTAGTGGCACACAAAATGATTAACGGCACCTATTTCAATCCAAGTCAAGCACTGAACTTCACCATGCTCAAAGGGATATTCAATGTCTTCTTTTTTTAGGTGCCCTTGTTTTGGAGGCATTGAAAACCTAGTTGGTCTTTGTGGTTGAATCTGTGCTTGAAATTCACTACTCGACTGAGGGACCTTACAGATAATTGTACATGTGGGGTACAGAGATGGGCTAATAATGTTAACCACTATTACTGCACACAGAGTGAGTCCATTCAACTTACTATGTGACATTTTAAGATTTTTTTTATTCCTGAATGTATTTAGGCTTGCATTAAAAAAGGGATTGAATACTTATTGACTCAAGACATATCAGCTTCAATTTTTTTAATTGATTAGTAAAAATGTAAAAATATAAAAACAAGTGTAACATTGAGATTGTGTGGTATTTGCGTGTAGGTCATTGGCACAAAATCTCAATCTCGTCCATTTCAAATTCAGGCTGTAACATTAACAAAATGTTTAAAAAGTCAAGGTGTGTGAATTCTTTCTAAAGGCACTGTATATACCACACAAGCTTTCACAGACTCCAAAACAATATCTACACAATGTTCTTGGTTTAGGGAAGCCTGGGTGAAGACCATTTATAATTGTGGCCATTTACCAATTATATCTTTGTAGAATTGAATTATTCGTCCAAAAATATGATTTTACTTTCAGTCTGGGTACTCAGAGTAGGTTGTAGATATACCAGGAAGCTTTCTCAGACAATCTCTACACAATGTTCTCAGATTATGAAAGCTTGCTGAATACAATTTAGAGTGGTGAACTATTTTTATGAAAATAGATTATAATGTCTACCATGATACTATGATTTCATAACTACCATCCCTTCAAGAAAACAAGCCAATGTTTGATTTTAAAGTTTGAAAAGTTTACCAAGCTTGCATTGACAGCCAATTCTAATGTAATCAATGATCAAATGATTGGCAGGACTGAGGATATTGTAGCCCCCACAAACTGTTCCAACTGAAATGTATGGTATCAATGTTAGTTCCTGACATTTGAATGTGTCCTCTATCCAGCACAGTCTAATAAAAATGATCTCCCTATCCCAGTTATTCAGTCCCCCTTCTTCAAACAGGTTACCAGGGAGAATTTACATATTGATGTTGTACCACCATATAATGTAACACAGCTGAGAGGTAGCAGAGAGCGACTCCCTCATCTGTCTGTGATAAGATCAGTAATATTTGCTATTTAAAAACTGAATTAAATGTGATCACCAAGGAATGAATGCCTGCTTTATGTGCATCACGCTGCTGATGTGTCGCCTTAGTTAAATCGCCCGGAAAACCAGCCCAATGATCCAGCAAACAGGAGAAAACCTCAGCGCCTCCAATGAAAGAAGATGAATGACGTGGAGATGGTGATTTTCTGAAAGGCAAATGTCTACCTCAAAGTGCCTTTGAACAGATGGGGATTGTGGCATTTTAATATTGCATTTGACCGAGTCTTTCAGTCTAAATGTATTTGATGGGGAAATGGCAGCATTTTGACATTAAGAATTTTAAACCTCATATGTAAAAAATGTAAGTATAAGTTCATCCAACCAAAGTCAAATCAAAGTGTTTCCAAAGTTAAAGGCATAAGAAATTCAAAATGTGTATGCTCTTATATGCATATCCCTTGAGGTAAGTAGTCCACACACTACTAGTCTGACTATTGGCCATTATTTACATAGATACACTGTATATAGTCCCAAACATAAGGCTATATGAGAAGGTTTAAAATCAATAGGAAGTAAAGTCCTTTTGTCTGAGAGACTACCCCTGTATAGATGGCTGGACCACAGGCCTATCTCTATGAAAATGGAATTAACACAACCTGACAGCTCATTTGCAATTTGCAAGTGTTTGCTGAAAAGTGAATTAAAAAATCTAAATAGCTGGCAGCATTTAGAGTGATAAAACGGACAATTAGACATTATGAATATGTCTCAGATGTGATATATTTGCAGTTTATCAGTTTAAACCACACACATACACACACATACACACACACACACACACGCACACACACATGTACACACAGACACACACTCACTCAAACTGTGTTCATTTCAGGCAGAACAGCTAAGTCTGAGCTGGAGCGTGTTAGGAATGAAGGGAATCCAGAACAGATAACCAGAGGCTGATTGGCTTGTTATTGAAAATGGTTAGAGGCAGAATAATGGAGTAAAAAACTTCCTGAAATGAACTCAAGGGGGACTTAAGATTTGATTAAAAATATAAATTAGTAAATTATCCTGTCAAGAGCAATTTATCATTTTTAAACAGGAGATTGTTCCGGGGCTGAATTGCTGGAACTGATTCTTTTTTTGTGAACTCTTATTTATAAATGGTGGGGCGGCAGGTAGCCTACTGGTTCGAGCGTTGGGCCAGTAACCAAAACGTGGCTAGATCGAATCCACAAGCTGACAAGGTAAAAATCTATCGTTCTGCTCCTGAACAAGGCAGTTAACCCACTGTTCCTAGGCCGACATTGTAAATAATAATTTTTTCTAAACTGGCTTGCCTAGTAAAATATGTTTTAAATACATTATTGTAGATCTTAATATTTGGGAAGATTGCATGTTTCTCTTTCTTTTTCCATACAGAAAGTTCATACTATTATTATATATGACTGCCAAGCACTTTTGGACATCAGATCGACAGTTCAGCTGTTCCCTTGTTCATACAGGACCCCATTCCTTTGTTTCATGGGCTACCAAAACACTGCAGTCGTATACATGGCAGACGAGCAGGTATCTTGGTGAGACTGACACGAAGAGAAAATCCACTGGCACTCCCCTCCACGGCTGTCTACATCCCTCCGCAAGCCAACACCACTTTGGCACTCAATGAACTGTATGGAGCCATAAACAAACAAGATGCAGCGTTTCTGGTGGGCGGAGACTTTAACCCACAGAGACTTAAAACCATTCTATGACACTTCTACCAACAAGTCTCATGCACTACTATGGGTGTTACAACTCTAGACCACTTTTATTCTACCCACAGAAACACATACAAGGTCCTCCTTTGTGTCACGCCCTGGTCTTAGTATTTTGTGTTTTCTTTATTATTTTGGTCAGGCCAGGGTGTGACATGGGTTATTTATGTGGTGTGTTTTGTCTTGGGGTTTTTGTAGGTATTGGGATTGTGGTTAGTGGGGTTGTCTAGAAAAGCCTATGGTTGCCTGGAGTGGTTCTCAATCAGAGGCAGGTGTTTATCGTTGTCTCTGATTGGGAACCATAATTAGGCAGCCATATTCTTTGAGTGTTTAGTGGGTGATTGTTCCTGTCTCTGTGTTTGTTTGCACCAGATAAGGCTGTTTCGGTTTTTCACGGTACGTTTATTGTTTTGTATTGTATTGTCATTATCTTTATTAAAGATGTATGAAGAAAACCACGCTGCATTTTGGTCCTCCTCTCCTTCGACACAAGAAAACCGTAACACTTTGTCCTTCTTTTGGCAAAGCTGACCATGACTCTATTCTCCTGCTTCCTGTTTAGAAACAAAAGCTCAAACAGGAAGTACCAGTGACGCAAACAACGCGGAAGTGGTCCGATGAAGCAGACTCGAGGCTACAAGACTGTCTTGCTAGTGCAGCCTGGGATATGTTCTGGAATTCATCCGATAGCTTTGAAGAGTTTACCACATCAGTCAAGGGCTTCATCAACAAGTGCATAGATGATACAAAAACCATGGATTACAGGCAATATTCAAACTGGGCTGAAGGCTAGAGCTACCGCTTACAAGAAATGGGACACGGACACAGATGCATACAAGAAAGCCTACTTCTGATGAGACATCAAATGTGCAATATACTGTAGGAGGAAGGTGGAAGGTGGAATCCCATTACACCGACTCCAATGCTCATTGTATGTGGAAGGGCTTGCAGACGACAGCAGGTTACAAAGGAAAACCTAGCTGTGAGATGCTCAGTGATGCAGAACTCCCAAACCACAAAATACATTTTATGCCCGCTTCGAAGACTACAACACAGTCTTGTGTGAAAGCCCTGTTGTTCCGGATGACTGTGTGGTCTCACTCTCAGTGGCCGATGTGAGTAAAACTTTTAAAGAGGTTAACACTCGCAAGGCCAGACGGAATACCAGGGCGTGTTCTCAAAGCATGTGCAGACCAGCTGGCAAGTGACTCCACAGACATTTTCAATCTCTCCTTGTCCCAGTCTGTAATTCGAACGTGTTTCAAACTGACCACCATTGTCCATGTTCCCAAGAACTCCAAGGTAACCTGCCTAAATGACCATCGCCCTGTAGTACTCACATCTGTAATTATGAAGTGCTTTGAAAGGCTGGTCATGACACACATCAACACCATCATCCCAGGCACCCTGGACCCACTCCAATTCACATACCACCCCAACAGATCTACATATGACACAATCTCAATTGCTCTTCAAATTGCCCTCTCCCACTTGGACAAGAGGGGAAATAATTATGTGAGAATGCTGTTCATAAACTACAGCTCAGTGTTCAACACCATAGTCCCATCTAAGTTCATCACCAAGCTAGGGAACCTGGGACTGAACACCTACCTTGAACCTGGACTTCTGACGGGCCTGCCTCGGGTGGTGAGGGTAGGCAACAACACCGCTGCCACACTTACCCTCAACACGGAGGCCCCTCAGGGTGTGTGCTTAGTCCCCTCCTGTACTCCCTGTTCACCCACAACTGTGAGGCCACATACAACTCCAACACCATCATAAAGTTTGCTGGCAACACGACAGTGGTAGGCCTGATCACCAATGGCAATTAGGCAGCATACAGAACATGAAGGTCAGAGACTTAGTGTGGCCCCAGGACAACACCCTCTCCCTCACATCAGTAAAACCATGGAGCTGATCGTGGATAACAGGAGAAAGAGGTGAGAGCACGCCCCCATCCACATCGACTGGGTTGTAGCAGAGTGGGTAGAGAGTTTCAAGTTCCTTGGCGTCCACATCACTAAGGACTTAACATGGTCCACACACATCCGCACAGTCATGAAGAGGGCACTTGCCCTCGGATCCTCAAACATTTCTACAGCTGCACCATTGAGAGCATCTTGATGGGATGCATCACGGATTGGTATCAAAAATGTACCGCCCTCGTACACAAATCGCAACAGAGATTGGTGCGGACAGCCCAGTACATCACGAGGGCAGAGTTCCCTGCCATCCAGGACCTCTATATCAGGCAGTGTCAGAGGAAAGCCCGTAAAAGTGCAAAAGACTCGAGTCCCACAAGCCATAGACCAGGGGAAGGCAACCCTGGTCCTGGAGTGCCGTAGGTTTGTTGAATTTAGGCAATCACTGAACTGATCAATTAAGTCAGTTGGTCAGGTGTGATGCCTAGTTGGAACAAAATCTTGCGGTACCTGCGGCACTCCAGGAACAGGGCCAAAGACTGTTCACTTGTCACGCCCTGACCTTAGATATCCTTATTTATTCTCTATGTTAGGTTAGGTCAGGGTGTGACTCAGGTTGGAGAATCTTTGTTTTCTATTTCTTTGTTGTTTTTGCCTCGTGTGGTTCCCAATCAGAGGCAGCTGTCTATCATTGTCTCTGATTGGGGATCATATATAAGTTGTGATTTTCCATTTGGGTTTTGTTCGGGAGTTATTTTCTGTTTAGCTGTTTTGTTGCCTGACAGAACTGTGTGCTTTCGTTTTTTCTACTTTGTTGTTTTGTTGCGGTGTTCAGTTTATTATAAATAATGAACGCCTACAACACTGCACCTTGGTCTCCTTCTTCAACCCACAAGAGCCGTTATATCACTCTGCTACACACAATACCCCATAATGTCAAAGTGGAATCATGTTTTTAGACATTCTTACGAATCAATAATTAAATAAAAGCTGAAATGTCTTGCGTCAATAAGTATTCAATCCATTTGTTATGGCAAGCCTAAATAAGTTGAGGAGTAAAAATGTCTTTAAAAAGTCACATAAGTGACATGGACTCACTCTATGTGCAATAATACTATTTAACATGATTTCTGAATGACTATATAATCTCTGCACCCCACACATACCTGTAAGGTCCCTCAGTCGAGCAGTGAATTTCAAACACAGATTCAACCACAAAGACTAAGGAGGTTTACCAATACCTCATAAAGAAGGGCACATATTGGTTCAGTAGATTGTCAAAAAATAAAAATCAGACATTGAATATTTATTTGAGCATGGTAAAGTTATTAATTATACTTTGAATGGTGTATCAATACACCCAGTCACTACAAAGATAGTTGCCAGAGAGGAAGAAAACAGCTTAGGGATTCACCATGAGGCCAGTGGTGACATTAAAACAGAGTTTAATGGCTGTGATAGGAGAAAACTGAGGATGGAACAACAACATTGTAGTTACTCCACAATACTAACCTAAATGACAGAATGGATAGAAGGAAGCCTGTATAGAATACAAATATTCCAAAACATACATCCTGTTTGCAATATGGCACTAAATTAGAACAGAGCATTATGTCCTGAATACAATTATGTTTGGGGCCAATCCAACAGAACCCATCACTGAGTACCATTCTTCATATTTTCAAGCATGGTGGTGGCTGCATCATGTTATGGGTATGCTTGTCATCGGCAAGGACTAGATCGTTCTTTTAGAATGAAAAGAAACAGAAAAGAGCTAAGCACAGGCAAAATCCTAGAGGAAAAGGTTCAGTCTGCTTTCCAATAGACACTGGGAGACAAATTCACCTCTCAGCAGGACAATAACCTTCAAATACAAGGTCAAATATACACTGGAGTTGTTTACCAAGACAACAATGAATGTTCCTGTGTGGGCCTAGTTACAGTTTTGACTTGAATTGGAACGAAAATGATCAACATCCAACTTGACAGAGCTTGAAGAATAAAAAAATAATAATCTGCAAATATTGTACAATCTAGGTGTGCAAAGCTCTTAGAGACGTTCCCAGAAACACTCACAGCTGTAATTGCTGCCAAAGCTGATTCTAACATGTATTGACTCAGTGGGTTGAATACTTATCTAGTCAAGATATTTTTCATTAACTTTTACACATTTTTTATTTTTTTTGTTCACTTTGACACTTTGAGTATTTTTGTAGATGGTTGACAAAATATGACAATTAAATCCATTTTAATCCCACTTTGTAACTCAACAAAATGTGGAAAAAGTCAAGGGGTGTGAAAACTTTATGAAGGCACTGTATCTACCTCAAATACCTTGCACCCCTGCACATTGATCTGGTTCTTGTACTCCCTGTATCAAACTTAATTATTGTGCATTTTATTCCTCTTGTGTTAATTTTTTTTTTGTATTAATACTTTTTAACTATGCATTGTTGGGAAATGGTTCGTAACAAGCATTTTACGGTCAAGTCTACACACCCTAAAATTGTATTTTTTATTTGAATATTTATTGAATATGATGCTAAATTCATTATGCTCTTGTATCATTTACAGTAGGTTTCTGAATATACTGTCGCATAAACATGGGGAAATTATTTTTATATCATGTTTATTTTCTCTCTCGTGAATAGATCATTTATGTGGGAGTCACTCTGTTTAGGTGAAATGGGATTTTTGTCTTTACCACAGATCTTTACCACATCTTTACCACAGAAATGAGAAAAAGAGTGAAGAGTTGCATTGCTGGTGGCTGGAATCACTCAGGGACATGGTACTCCTCCTATCCGGCATTCTGATATATTGCCGAACCTGCTCTCATTTTGAAGGAGATTTGTCATAATACCTGAATCAGCCAAATGCATTCCACTATTGTCAAAGACTTACCTGCTCAATGGCTTCACATGTCAAATATAAATAAATGTACTCTTTGTCACAGCTAGCCAAATGGATAGATCAGTCCTTGGCTAAAATTCACGGTCTGAACAAGCTGCTTCTTAAAAAAAAAAATGTTCACCTTTATTTAACTAGATAGGCCAGTTGGGAACAAGTGTCATTTACAACTGTGACCTGGTGCGACAAAAACAACAACACAGAGTTACACATGGGATAGACAAAGATTAGGGAGGTAAGGCAATAAATAGGCCATAGTTGTGAAATTATTACAATTTAGCATTAACACTGGAGTGATAGATGTGCAAGTAGAGATACTGGGGTGCAAAAGATTGAAAAAATAACAATATGGGGATGAGGTAGTTGGGTGGGCTATTTACAGGGCTGTGTATAGGCACAGTGATCTGTAAGCTCTTTGACAGCTGATGCTAAAAGTTAGAGAGGGACATATGAGTCCCCAGCTTCAGTGACTTTTGCAATTCGTTCCAGTCACTGGAAGCAGAGAACTGGAAGGAAAGGTGGCCAAAGCAGCTGTTGTCTTTGGGGATGCCCAGTGAAATATACCTGCTGGAGCAAGTGCTACAGGTGGGTGTTGCTATGGTGACCAGAGAGCTGAGATAAGGCGGTGCTTTACCTAGCAGAGACTTATAGATGACCTGGTAGCCAGTGGGTTTGGCGACGGATATGTAGCGAGGGCCAGCCAACGAGAGCATACAGGTCGCAGTAGTGGGTAGTATATGGGGCTTTAGTGACAAAACGGATGGCACTGTGATAGACTACATCCAATTTGCTGAGTAGAGTGTTGGAGGCTATTTTGTAAATCGCCGAAGTCAAGAATCAGTAGGATAGTCAATTTTACGAGTCTATGTTTAGCAGCATGAGTAAAGGAGGCTTTGTTTGAAATTGGAAACCCAAATTGGTCTACACGGACAAGTTCTGGCATGGTTTAGATCTTATCTGTCGGAAAGATATCAGTTTGTCTCTGTGAATGGTTTGTCCTCTGACAAATCAACTCTAAATTTCGGTGTTCCTCAAGGTTCCGTTTTATGACCACTATTGTTTTCACTATATATTTTACCTCTTGGGTATGTCATTCGAAAACATAATGTTAACTTTCACTGCTATGCGGATGACACACAGCTGTACATTTCAATGAAACATGGTGAAGCCCCAAAATTGCCCTCGCTGGAAGCCTGTGTTTCAGACATAAGGAAGTGGATGGCTGCAAACTTTCTATTTTTAAATTCAGACAAAACAGAGATGCTTGTTCTAGATCCCAAGAAACAAAGAGATCTTCTATTGAATCCGACAATTAATCTTAATGGTTGTACAGTCGTCTCAAATAAAATTGTGAAGGACCTCGGCGTTACTCTGGACCCTGATCTCTCTTTTGACGAACATATCAAGAATGTTTCAAGGACAGCTTTTTTCCATTTACGTAACATTGCAAAAATCTGCGATTTTCTGTCCAGAAATTATGCAGAAAAATGTATCCATGCTTTTGTTACTTCTAGGTTAGACTACTGCAATGCTCTACTTTCCCGGCTACCCAGATGAAGCACTAAATAAACTTCAGTTAGTGCTAAATACGGCTGCTAGAATCCTGACTAGAACCAAATAATTTGATCATATTACTCCAGTGCTAGCCTCCCTACACTGGCTTCCTGTTAAGGCAAGGGCTGATTTAAAGGTTTTACTGCTAACCTATAAAGCATTACATGGGCTTGCTCCTACCAATCTTTCCGATTTGGTCCTGCCGTACATATGTACGCTACGGTCACAAGACGCAGGCCTCCTAATTGTCCCTAGAATTTCTAAGCAAACAGCTGGAGGCAGGACTTTCTCTGAATGAACTCCATTTTTATAGAATGGTCTGCCTACCCATGTGAGAGACGCAAACTCGGTCTCAACCTTTAAGTCTTTATTGAAGACTCATCTCTTCAGTGGGTCATATGATTGAGTGTAGTCTGGCCCAGGAGTGTGAAGGTGAACGGAAAGGCACTGGAGCAACGAACTGCCCTTGCTGTCTCTGCCTGGCTGGTTCCCATCTCTCCACTGGGATTCTCTGCCTCTAACCCTATTACAGGGGCTGAGTCACTGGCTTACTGGTGCTCTTCCATGCCGTCCCTAGGAGGGGTGCGTCACTTGAGTGGATTGAGTCACTGACGTTGTCTTCCTGCCTGGGTTGGAACGGCTACACAGTACGGCCTTTTATCGATGGCGGTTATGATATCATTTAGGACCTTGAGTGTGACTGAGGTGCACCAATGACCAGCTCGGGAAACCGGATTGCAGAGCGGAGAAGGTACGGTGGGTTTCGAAATGGTCGTGATCTGTTTGTTAACATGGCTTTCGAAGACTTTAGAATGGCAGGGCAGGATGGATTTAGGTCTGTAACAGTTTGGGTCTAGACTGTCTCCCCCTTTGAAGAGAGGGATGACCGCGGCAGCTTTCCAATCTTTAGGGATCTCAGATGATAGGAAAGAGTGGTTGAACAGCCTAGTAATAGAGGTTGCAACAATTGCGGCGGCTAATTTTAGAAAGAGGGTCCAGATAGTCTAACCCAGCTGATTTGTAAGGGTCCAGATTTTGCAGCTCTTTCAGAACATCAACTATCTGGATTTGTGTAAAGGAGATGCGGGGCGGGGGGGCTTGGGCAGGTTGCTGCGCGGGGTGCAGAGCTGTTGGCCGGGGTAAGGGTAGCCAGGTGGAAAGCATGGCCGGCCGTTGGGGTGAGATCAATGTCCTTCCAGGATACCCGGGCCAGGACGATTTGAAAGGCCTGCTCGCTGATGTGTTTTAGGGAGCGTTTGACAGTGATGAGGGGTGGTCGTTTGACTGCGTACCCATTACGGACGCAGGCAATGAGGCAGTGATCGGTGAGATCCTGGTTGAAGATAGCAGAGGTGTATTTGGAGGATAAGTTGGTCAGGATGATATCTATGAGGGTGCCCATATTTACGGATTTAGGGTTGTACCTGGTAGGTTCCTTGATAATTTGTGTGAGAATGAGGGCATCTAGCCTAGATTGTAGGACGGCCGGGATGCATATCCCAGTTTAGGTCACCTAACAGTACGAACTCTGGAGATAGATGGGGGCAGTTAATTCAAATATGGTGTCCAGGGCACAGCTAGGGGCTGAGGCGGGTCTATAAAAAGTGGCAACAGTGAGAGACTTATTTCTGGAAAGGTGTATTTTTAAAAGTGGAAGCTCGAACTGTGGGAACAGACCAGGATAGTAAGACAGAACTCTGGAGGCTATCTCTACAGTAGATTGCAACTCCGCCCCCTTTGGCAGTTCTATCTTGACGGAAAATGTTGTAGTTTCAGAATTTTTGGTGGCCTTCCTAAGCCAGAATTCAGACAAGGCTAGGACATCAGGACTGTGTGCTAAAGCAGTGAATAAAACAAACTTAGGAAGGAGGCTTCTGATGTTAACATGCATGAAACCAAGGCTTTTACGGTTACAGAAGACAATAGAGCTATCTAAGGTATCTAAGGCATGTTGAGCAGGACTGGGGGCTCTATAGTAAAATAAAACAATAGTAACTAACCGATACAGCAGTAGACAAGGCATATTGACATTAGAGATAGGCATAAAGCAATCACGGGTGTTGGTCATGAAAGCTAAGACAACAACGGGTAAATGGTGATGAATGGGCAGAGAAGGTCAGTTAGGTGCACACAGGACCTAAGTTCGGGGCTGGGGCCAACAGATTAACAAAATGAGGTTCAGTGTTAATGAACAGACCAGCAGGCATCAGCTGTGTAGCCGAGTGATTATAGGGTCCAATGAGTAGCAATAGGTGAGTCAGGGAGCTGTTCGGTAGTCGCTACTATGCTAGGCGAGTGGGAGACAGAAATTTAGTGGGCCGTTCAGAAAGTTAGTGGGCCGGGGCTAGCAGATGGGCCTTCAGCGACATCGCAACGGAAAAACCTGTTGAAACCACATCGGACGATTACGTCGACAGACCAGACGTGATGGATCGACGAGGCTCCGTGTCGACAATAAAGGGTCCAGGCCAATTGGCAAAAGAGGTATTGTAGCCCAAGAATTAGCTGGTATACTCCGTCGGCTGACCGGGAGATGGGCCTAGCTCGAGGCTAGCTCAAGGCTCACTGGTGCTTGCTTCGGGACAGAGGCGTTAGCCAAACGTAGCCACTCGGTTGAAGCTAGCTAGATGTGATGATCCGGTGTAATGGTCCAGAGCTTGCGGCAGGAAATCCGGTGATGTGGTGGAGAAAAGCAGTCCGATATGCTGTGGGTTGACTGGCAGGTAATTGTCAGAGCTAAAGCTGGCTAGTGTCTGAGCTAAATGTGAAGACCGCTAACAGTGGCAAACAATGACTAGTAGCTACTAGCTAGTTTTCTGGCTAGCTCCTGTTGGAGGTTCCAGTTATAGGTATAAAAAATAGCAGATCCGTACAACGTTGGGTGAGGCGGGTTGTTAGGTTCAGACTATTTACAGACTAATTAACAAGACAAACACACGTCCGACTGCTACGCCATCTTAGATTGAGGATGGTGGCCATGGTTGCAGTATATCTCGTGATGTACACTGCATCTGATACATCTCAGGTAATTATGATCATTGTTAATTTTACCACCGTACCAGTAATTTTGTTTTAAACAATTGTATGTCTTACAATTTCTAAGAATATATGCAGTTCTTTCACGTAACATATTGGGAAATAACTTGGTTCTGAGAAGGATCTTGATGACTATGAACCAGGACAGAACTATGATTTGGTGTCATAGCCTGGGAAGTAATGCTTCTTAATTTCACTCAGGAGATGCAATACTGCCAGCAATGAGCTAATGTAGTCTTTGTACAGTCCATAAAAAAATTGTCCATCCATGTCCTTTAAGCCTTCCTCTCAGACCAAGAAATATGTTGTAACTTCTGTTGAAAACATTTCCACTAATGTGCATAGCGCACCTTGGACACCCACGGTATATCACTTTACCGAGACATCACACAACAAATTACTTTCAGTTGTCATAAGGGGCCATAATTTAAGCATACTGTAAACTCCTTTCATTTTGTCTCAGCAAAAAGTGAGTTTCAATTATGAAGAGGAAACATCTAAATTGGCAATGTCAGCTGGTTTCTGTTTAAAAATCCCAGGGGGGAGCTTAGCTAGCTCTCAATTATACTCACAACAGAACACTTTGATGGCCCTGGACCTCATTGTGACTTTTTATAGCCAAGGCATCGGCAGAGTGCACTCACAACCTACTCTTTATTCTCTTCTCAAACAGAAAGTTTGAGAAGAGAAACTAAACTAAATGAAACAATAATGTTATACTGTTTGAATCAATCTGGGTTAAAAGATTAGCTATGGTGTTTCTTCAAACATTTTTTGAAAACAATATTACACTACTAAGAAAACCAAAGCAGATGATAGAATGTGACTCTTCTAGTTGTAGGATCAAGGCCAACTGGCCCTATACATCAACTCAGAAGCAACAGTATGATACTGGGGCGAAATGTCAAATATAAGTGGACCCTTCCCACCTGTGCACATTAAGTGATGCTATTATTATCAATTTCACTTCCTGTCCAACAGACCAGGTGGTTGAGAAGTGTTTTAATGAGGACTGAGGCTCTCTTTTCTGGCAAGCTGTTCTGTGAACCCTGGTCGAGCCCCTTTTGGACATGGATAGTCATGGATAGTCAGTTCCCTATGGTCATATTCCAGTCTTTTCTGAGACATGTGAACATTAACTATAACCTGTATCTATAAAAATGCAATTGGTGAAAGACAAGATAATCACAATTTCTATTTCCTTGAAAAAACATTTTATTGGGTTAAGATGTGTGGGCTAATAATTGGTGCTGTAAGACACTGTCAAGCAGCATAATTTATGAAATGAACAAAATAACTGCCTAACAAGACTGGTTACATTTATTTAACAAAGCCTAATGAACCACAATAATGGAACAAATTATCAAGATTAATGTCTTATAATTAGACTCAATCGAACTGTAATTAAGTGTGACAAAAAATAAATTGTTGAAGTAGTGTGTGGCCTTTTGCTTCTGTAACTACACATTCCTGGTACTTCTAATGAGAAATGTATTAATCAATTTGTTCCTTCCGACATTATTATTCCCCATTTAGTCATTTCCCAGCAATGGTGGACATAGACAGATAACCTTGTACAGGTCAATGGAAAGGTCACAACAGTGAAACCTGACCCTACAAACAATATTCAACATCAAGAAACAAAATAGAAGAAGCAGTAACAGATGTTAAAATCAGTTATTAATTACCAACTAGACATAATTATTGTGCCTGTGCTTATTGACATTATTGCCGGTTGTGGGAAACCTGAACTTATTCTTAAACTGGATAATTATTGGATTATGACACCGACTAACAACTAAACTGGTAATTTATTTTGTCTGGATTATTCAAATTTTCACTAATTTCTCGCTTGATTTTGGGACTGAACTGTAGGTGCAAGTGTCAAAATCAAGTTAGTTAGAAATTTGGTGATGTAAAAACTGGTGCACTGGCATCTAAGCCCTAAGGCCAGATGCAGCAAATGACCTGTATAACATTTTTCGAATGTAAATGTATTAAAAGTAAAAAAAAAACTGAAATGTCACATTTTCATACAGTAAGTTTTCAGACCCGTTGCTCATTACTTTGTTGTAGCATCTTTGGCAGCAATTACAGCCTCAAGTCTTCTTGGGTATGATAACATTTGGAGAGAGATGTTATCTCTCCTTGAATTTACAATATGGTGTGAACTGTCAACACCCAAGCAGCTCCCTCCTCGCCTCTATGGGCGAGAGAGGGTCTGGATATTACCATCCATTGCCAAGCTGAACTGACCCATTCGCATCCTCACAGTACAGTCTATGACAGGTATGACACTACAAGCTTGGCACACCTGTATTTGGGGAGTTTCTCCCATTCTTCTCTGCAGATCGTCTCAAGCTCCATTAGGTTGGATGGGGAGCATTGCTGTACAGCTATTTTCAGGTCTTTCCATAGATGTCCGATCAGGTTCAAGTCTGGCTCTGGCTGGGCCACTCAAGGACATTCAGAGACTTGTCCCGAAACCACTCCTGTGTTGGAATAGCTGTGTCCTTAGTGTCTTTGTCCTGTTGGAAGGTGAACTTTCTCCCCAGTCTGACGTCCTGAGAGCTCTGGAGCAGGATTTCATTGAGGATCTCTCTGTACTTTTCTCCAATAATCTTTCCCTCGATCCTGACTAGTCTCCCAGTCCCTGCTGCTGAAAAACATCCCCACAGCATGATGCTGCCACCACCATCCTTCACCGTAGGGATGGTGCCAGGTTCCTCCAGACGGTTTCCTCATTTAAGAATAAATGTGTTCTTTGGGACCTTCAATGGTGCAGAACTTTTTTGGAAAAAAACGGACAATTCCTTTGACCTCATGGTTTGGTTTTTGCTCTGACATGCACTGTCAACTGTGGGAACTTATATAGAAAGGTGTGTGCCTTTCCAAATCATGTCCAATAAATATAATTTACCACAGGTGGACTCCAATGAAGTTATAGAAACAACTCAAGGATGATCATTGGAAAAAGGATGCACTGGAGCTCAATTTCGAGTCTCATAGCGAAGGGTCTGAATACTTACGTAAATAAGGTATTTTCAAGGATGATTAATACATTTGCTAAAATGTATAAAAACCTGTTTTCGCTTTGTAATTATGGGGTTTTGTATGTAGATTTATGAGGAAAAACATGGATTTAATCCATTTTAGAAGAAGGTTGTAATGTAACAAAATGTGGAAAAAGTCAATGGGTCTGAATACTTTCCGAATGCACTGTACAGTGCCCATGGATGGAGAGATGTGCCTTTTGTGCCGGTAAATCTCGTATTTAAAAACAATAAACAACTAATGCCTAGCTTCCCTTTATTAATCAATGTTGGTTAAGCAGCATCACATAGATTTGTCTTCTTGTCCTGGCCATTGGCCAAAAGTAGCCGATAAATAAAGGTCTTAAATGGTCTAATCAGAGTGTTTGGAAATATTTTGCCCTAATGCAAAAGTTTGGATGTGTGTAAAATCCTCCATAGTCTCAGTTGCCTTGTTTGTATATGCCTTTGGGGAGCAATTATGGTGCCTGTAACTGTATTTAGACACAGCCTATTTAAAATAAGTTGTTGTTACTTTTTATTTGAATTTGATTATAATTATACACTGTCAATAGCCTAATGAATGTAATTAAACAATCAAATGTATTTATAAAGCCCTTCTTACATCAGTTTATGTCACAAAGTACTGTATAGAAACCCAGCCTAAAACCCCAAACAGCAAGAAAAGCAGGTGTACAAGCACGGTGGCTAGGAAAAACTCCCTAGAAAGGCCAGAACCTAGGAAGAAACCTAGAGAGGAACCAGGCTATGATGGGTGGCCAGTCCTCTTCTGGCTGTGCCGGGTGGAGATTATAACAGAACATAGCCAAGATGTTCAAATGTTCATATATGACCAGCAGGGTCAAATAATAATAATCACAGTGGTTGTAGAGGGTGCAATCTTGCTTAATGACTTCGTTTGGCATGTCCACACTGCAATTTTCGGTAGGTCTAGCCCCTATATTACCGCGATTGCTAAAGCCTATGTATAACATAGTATTTCCATATTGAAGGAATGCAATTAGAACAATATGGACTGCAAACATTTTCAACATATTTAGAAAATACTGAATGGGGCAGGCTATTTTACGAACTGCACTCTTAGAAAAAAAAATTCAATAGGGTTCTTCAGCTATCCCCATTGGACAACCCTTTTTGGTTCCAAGTAGAACTCCTTTGATTTCCATGTAAAACCCTGTGTGGAAAGGTCAAGACTCAACACACCCACAACTTATTAATTGATCAACTGCTGTGCGCATAATTCAGGTTGTGAAAATATTTCTGACAAATCCCCAAACCTTTACTTGCCAGCGCTAATATTTACCATTGCGTTAGGTTTGTTTAAATAGAGACTGTTGTTGCTTAACTAAAACAGAGACTTGCTTTTGCATTTCCACTTATGATTCAGAGACTGAGCTTAAACGTTTGAGTTGATTTTGGTTTTATTCGGAATGCCAGCTGATTTGTTTGTGAATATTATTCTTTACGTGATATCCGTGCCTTCTATGAGTGGCATCGAGTTTAGTGCTAACTGCTAACAGGCCAGTCTTGTTTTCCATATATGAATTCAGGGAACAATATACACAAAAGCAGTATACCCTGAGGATACAGCGTGCCACCTGGTATATTAAATAAGAATTTGTTCTTAACTGACTTGCCTAATTAAATAAAAATTTAATAAAAATTTGAAAATGGAGTGGCTGAAACTGTAAATGCTGCTGTGGGAGAGAGAGGTGGCTAGTATTTTCACATAATCCACACCGTAGGTTTGTTCAAAATAGTTGCTGTATGATCAGAGATTAACAACATTGAAATGAAAATAAAGCAACATTATTCATGTACATTAATTCACTTTAAATAAGTGTACCCCCTAAACATATAACACTTTGATACCTCTAACATACTGTATGTACTGTACACACAGTACACTGCCTACGGCATTGCCTCTGCTACAGAAAACAATCTATTTTATGCGCCATATTCTTTGAGGTACAACATCATACCCCTTTCCTATTCTACATTAAATGCAAGGTCACACAGGTAAAGTGGCCATTGTCTCCAGCCCAGAAGTGTGAAGGTGAGTGCTACAACACAGTCCATGGTCTGAGAATAGCTGACCCTGACATATGTAATAACCTGAGGCAGAAACAAACCCATTTTCACAGGTCTGGTACCATGCATTAAGCATGACACCCTTTGGAAAAACCAACACCTGTCCTAGACTGTGCTTAATATCCCAGGCTAAATATGTGGGGGGTTTCACACTGGGAAACATGGAATGCCATACATTTTTGTGTTCACTGTGACCCTTTTCTTTTCTCCATGGTGTGGAATGCTTATTAAAGGTGTTGTGGTCATTTCCTGTATTACTAAATGAGGAGAGTTTACAAACCACACACCAGTCAGAGTTATACTTAAACTTCATCTTTAATTATATGACCTTCACCATAGCCCTTTGACTCTCAGATCAATTCACCAATAATTTTATATTCAAACGTTTAAATTGAACAACAATTCCATGTGAATCTGATAACTACAATATGTAGACTTTCCACTGTAGAGTTTGTCATCCTATCATTGATGATAATGTATCAGATGACAGCCGAACTGACATCATTTTTATTAAGTACCACCGCATATGTTCAATTGGTTGGATTACCAGAATATAGTTAATTTCCCCCCACGTTCTGATGTTCCCAGAATCTTTATGTTTAACCAAAGGATTTTCAAATGTCACATCAGTAGGGTAGAGAGAGGGAAAAAGGGGGAGGAGGTATTTATGACTGTCATAAACCAACCCCAAGGCCAACGTCATGACAGGCCACCCATGTTGGGTTCAATCTTGCGATTAACCTGCATGTTGCAAACCAACATAAAAATGACTGTGGGTTGTACTGGTTGTGGACCATCGTTGTGGTCCCCATCTGGTGGTCGACCCGGGTAGGGTTTCTGCGAATGAAGTCCGCTCCATGGCTGGACCTCTGGTGTGTTCGACACGGGTAGGGGGTCTGCACATGAAGAAGTCCGCTCCATGGCTCGTCAGCGGATGTCCGGATTGGGATCGTCGTTCCTGACCCGTTGTCTGGTCGTCCAGACTGGAAGATCTGGGCAGTAACTTAGGCAGATGTTATCAACGCACGCACGCACACACACTCATGAAATATATAATTACGGTGGCGGTAGGTATGAAGAAGTATACTTCATAACATTTTACTTGTTGTCTTGTAGTGACTACTACGCATGGAAAGGAATGATTATTGTTGCCATTTGTTTTGGAGGTGGGCAAGTCCACTGCACTTCCTTTACGACCAGTGTGGTACACCTCAGTACTATCTTAGATGTGTTCTAAGATAATCCCCATCTAGGGGCCTGTCTGCTCCTCACTGTTCTCAAAGGGGAGTTTACAACTAGATTTGATTTATGCTCTGCGGGCCTCGTACGGTGTTGTCCATAGTCTCGACACCCCCACCGGCCTCGATAAGGCTCATCATGTGTCTGGGCTACTATTCCCCCCCTCTCGGGACCCCTCAACCAACATGTGGTGTTGGTATCCGAGGCACAAACGAAAGGTTCGGACCCTATGTACGAGTTGTCAGTGGCTGCGTTATTATGAGAATGGCTGTAACCTTTCAACCAAATCTCCTGGTGTTTGTGCTTCAACACCCTCAGTGGCTGTCGAGGTCTGTCAGTCACCACCGCGTCCGCGTGTGGCTACCTCTTCAGTACCTGCAAACTGAGGCGAGGAAAGCGGTCTGTGATATCGCAAAGTGTTTCACCAGTGGGAGTCATCGGGTCAGTTGCTGGACTGACGCCTTTAGTGTCATTGTAAGGGTTGACAGTCCCCCACAAAGCGGAAGGTGTGTCATCGGAAGCAGAGTATACTCTGGGCATCTATGTTTTTCTTGCTGAGACGGCCGCAGTACTTGCGGAAGTGTCCGAAGGGCAAGAGAAGTTCACATCAACTACCGTATTGCATGACAGCAAGGAGGAAGGAAGTTGCTCATTCACAGAGACAGCTGGCTCGAAATCATGAAAAGAATGGTCAATCAGATTGGCTGATGGAATGTGTCGAGATATCTCGTAATATCTCCTTGGATCGGATCCTGCCCCAAGAGGTTTCTAAACGTATTTTTCCCAAAGGGTGCTTTTAAGAGATACCCCTCGTGAATGACTGCGTTTGCAGCTAGCGTTAGGGGAAGACAGTGTGGTCGGTGGAGAAGGCACTGTGGCCTGTGACCATACCTGGTTGGTTTTCCAATCCATCAATGGGAGTAACCGATCCATCAAGTCTGCTCCAAGTAGCAGGGGTAACATACACAGGGTGGACGAGCGATACGTCCTTGAAGTGTAGTCTCAGCATGACTCTCAATGTGAGAGGCGAGGTAGTCTGAGTGACCCCTCGAAGTGTAGTGTCGCATAGTTCCACTTTTAACAGACGTTTAGTTTGCAACCTTTGTATCAGAGTCTATAGACAAAGCCTGTGAGCTTGTTTCTTGATCAAGTGGGCCCTGGATAGGGTCTCGAGTGAGAGCAGGAGAGATTTGAAATTTAACGTCCTTACTATGGGTGTTAATTCCTGCGGACCTGGTGTCCGGTAATTCCCCGTCTAGTCCTTGACTTATCTTTTACCCTTTTCTTAAATGTTTCTCGCTTTAGTTCTTCAAGTAGTGGAACTTCTGGAGAACATAAGTCTACATTTTGATCATCCTTCAACCCTTTGTTACCCTTGTGCTCTGAAACTTTGTGTGGGTTGGGTGCAGGAACATAGTGAACAGGTCGATTGTAGCGGTAGTCGTTTTGATGGCGACGTACTTTACAGTTATTTCGACCGCGGAGGTTATTGGAATCATGGTTTTGTGGTAGAAACTGTTGTTGTGCGTCATCTCAATCCTCCAATACCTGATAATGCACCCTCTAACTGGAGTGAGTGCTCCTGGTCAAACTTCAAAACCGAGTGGTCAGGGCTCTTAGCGCTGCGAGCTTTTGATGCCTCAAAAGCTGTGCTTGCAAGCTCTCTGAGTTGTAAGATAGGCAAGCCAACGTGGGATGCAGGGCCCAAGTAGGTAATGAAGGTGGAATACATGTTCGACAGAAACGTTTGTTTAAATGGTAACCGGTCTTCCATTCCTGTTTCAGTAAGTAGGCCAAAGTAAGCTGAACGAAGCCTATGATATTAAGCTTGTGGGTGTTCGTTCCGAGCTTGTTTGACCGTGTTAGCCAGTGAACTATCGTGTTTGCGAGTTGCAGAACCACTGAATTCTAATTTCAAAGCTGTGGCAAGTTTAGCGTAGTCATTTAGCACGTGTTGCTGTTGTAGGCTAATTAACTTGTCACGTGTCTATTCGACGTTCGCTTCAACAGGTAAACGCTGTCAGAATCCGTAGCATTCGGGTAGGCATCCAACGCGTCCTCTATGTCTGACAAGTAACGGGGTCAAAGGTGGGGAAATTCTTGACGAGTTTGTCAAGGTATTCCGCATCAAACGGGCGGAGAGGGTTGGCTTCATCCTGTGGGGAAGTTTGGGCCGAAAGGCCAAGAGGCGCCATATTACTCAGTGCCGAATGGCCAAGATGAGAAGACTGAGGGACACATGATGGAGGCAATGTCTGAACCCTATCGTCTTCACTCCTTTGAGTACCGGACTCCGGTTGCTTGGATGGATAGTCATGCTGTAGAGCGTGACCATTCTGGACTTCCTCCAGATGGTACCTAAGGGTGGTATTCTTCTGCATTGCAGAGTCTACTTGAGCTCTTAGATTACTGATTTTGGACATGTGAGTGTTGCACTTGCTCCTTTCGGTCTCAAACTTATCTGTTATGGTTTGCAGATAGAGGTCTTGAGTATGCGAGATATTCAGTGATGAGATTTCCTCCGCTTGCTAAGAAATCAATATTTCCATCTTCATCACCTTAGATCTCTCATCATTAATTTGGTCAGTGACTTCAATGAGTTCGGCTGATTTGTCATCCAAGTTTATCAGTGTGTTCATTAACTGATCGTCTTTGGTCTGCAGCGTTTTGAGTAGAACCGTGTTACTTTGACTGACGTTCAACAAAACTGCCTGCATGTTATCAAATTGCCCGCTCCTGTTTGTAGATAACTCAACAGATTTATCTAGTTTGGAGTGGACTACATCGTATTTAGTCTTGGCTAAATCAAGTTGTTCCTGGAGACAAAGATTTTGTTGAAGAGTTTGTGCTCGTTCATCGTCATAAGTATTTGCAATTACTTTTAATTGTTCCGATTTCAAACGCAGTTCCTCGATGAGCAGAATGTTTTCATTTCCTGCTTTTGTCAATAGTTGCTCAGTTCTCTCCACTTGTGTCCTCATGTTAGCCATGTCTTGCACGGGCTTCAGCTGTGCTGGTATTGGACCGATGCCAACCTTTGATGACGATACATAAGTGCTAAAGTGGAGAGAACCGTCACAAAGCCTGTGTTTGATTTTGGAGAGCATTCGCAATTTCGGGTGTTTTCTCGCTAATGGCATAATTAGGGTTGGTATCGCTGCTGAGGTCAGAGATCAAACCTTTTATGGGTGGAGGTTCACTAATTAGCGGAGGAGTGGTGACCACCTCCTTTGATAGCTTGCACATTATTAGAAAAATGTAGAGGAAAAATGTTCCTATTTTTTTCAAATGTTTGGAATTCGTCGGAAGCTGCAAAGACAAGTTTAATGTATTTATAGACATTAATAAAGTATCAGTAATGTACCAGTAATGTGGAAGTTGGACGTGAATGAATTTGTAAAATCAAATTGAATTAATTAATCAATGCCAATGATTAATCCTACCTGGGTAGGCTATCTGGGTATTAAACTTGAATTAATCTGAGATGTTGCTTCACCCAGGTTAATATGAGATGTTTAAAAGTCTCTCATTTGATTGGAAGAACATTAAGGTATGTTCAACAATTTAACTTATTAAATTGAATGAGACAATAATCCATACAATCCCCATTGATTGGATATCATAAGTGTAAACAGTAGATCAAATGTTGGGAATATTCACCACTGTGGTACACTTCTCCCTAAGGCCGAAGCCACATGGGATTCCCACTGGGTCGGGACTTCTGTCAGTACTGGATTACTGAATGGGTTTTGCAAAAAACACATTTTACTGATTGATCAATTTAATGATAAATCAAACTTGTATAGGCTATTTGTGAATTAAACTTTAATTAACCTGAGAAGTTGCTTCATCTAGGTTAGTCTTATTTAGAAAACTCATCAATTTGGATATTATTTAAAAGATCCATTTGGGAATTAAAATGACAGATTTACTCTTATTAGTTCAATTGGATAAGACATTGATATCCATCTGGATATCATAAGTAATGGCTTGAGTGTGACGTGAATAATTCTTCATGAACTAATATATTAGGGCACAGTTCAGCGGTCAATGATTGCACATGCTGAAATCAAACGGAAGTTCCTGGGGCGGGACTTCCATTCCGCAAGGAATTTCAACGTTGCACAAGAAAACAAAATGGCTATTTTCCCTTGTTAGCTTTAGCATCTCGTGCAAGCTAACCCTACTTTGTGGACACTTCAGACCGGTGCTGGAGGAGCCCGTCTGGGAGTCGAGATGGCAAGTGGTACACTTCTCGGCCACCCCAGGTGAGTAAGCACCAAACTCACCCAGAGCTCCCTGTTGGTCACATGTTCGTATTAATTTCTTTCCCTGCGTTTTCTCCCTCTCTCCAGCATAAGGCGCTAGTCGATTTCAGGCGCAGCTGGGAGTTTTATGGATTGCGGACTCTCCCGTAAGTTGGGGACTCCGTTGGTGCCGATAGACCCACCCTTCCCCGTGCACTCCTTTAGATAGCCGACCGTTAGGGTCAGGGCTGGTCAGGGAGGCTACGGTTCCACTGGACATGGTAACGCAGGAGGATCATAGGGAGCGGATCAGTTTCTTCCTTATCGATTCACCTGAGTTTCCAGTGGTGCTGGGGGTTCCCTGGCTGGCCAGTTACAATCCCCTCATTTCCTGGAGACAGGGGGCTCTTCAGGGGTGGTCAGAGGAGTGTTCAGGTAAGTGTATAGGAGTTTCCATCGGTGCCACGTTGGTGGAGAGTCCAGACCAGGTTTCCACTCTGCGCGTTCCCTCAGAATATGCCGATTTGGCTATCGCTTTTTGTATGATTGCGTGATAAACCTCCAGGAGAACGCTGCACTTCCCAGAAGTCACGTGTGCCCATTGTCACAGGAGGAGACGTTGGCTATGGAGACATATGTCACGGAATCTCTGAGACAGGGGTACATTCGGCCCTCCACCCGTTTCTTCAGGTTTCTTTTTTGTGAAAAAAAGGAGGGAGGTCTGTGTCCGTGCAATGATTGTCGAGGTCTCAATTCTATCACAGTGGGGTTTAGTTATCCGCTACCTCTCATCGCTACGGCAGTGGAATCACGAAACCAGTTTTCACGAAACTGGACCTCAGGAGCGAGTATAATCTGTTGTGTATTTGGGAGGGCGATGAGTGGAAAACAGAGTTTAGTACCACATCGGGCCACTATGAGTACCTCGTCATGCCGTATGGGTTATAGAATGCTCCAGCCATCTTTCAATCCTTTGTAGATGAGATTCTCAGGGACCTGCACGGGCAGGGTGTGGTGGTGTACATTGATGACATCCTGATCTATTCCGCCACACGTGCCGTGCATGTCTCCCTGGAGCTCAAGGTACTTGGGAGACTGCTGGAGCATGACCTATACGTCAAGGCTGAGAAATGTGTGTTCTCCAAACGAGCCGTTTCCTTCATGGGTTATCGCATTTCCACCTCGGGTGTGGTGATGGAGTGGGACTGCATTAACGGCGTGCGTAATTGGCCGACTCCGACCACGGTAAAGGAGGTGCAGGATTTTAGGGTTTTTAGGGTTTCGCCAATTACTACCGGAGGTTTATCCAAGGTTTTGGCCAGTTAGCAGCTCCTATTACCTCACTGCTGAAGGGGGAGCCGGTGCGTTTACGGTGGTCGGCCGAGGCGAACGGAGCATTCAACCGGTTGAAGGCGCTGTTTACTGACGCGCCCGTGTTGGTGCATCCGGACCCCTCTTTAGCGTTCATAGTGGAGGTGGATGCGTCCGAGGCTGCAGTTGGAG
Source organism: Oncorhynchus kisutch (assembly GCF_002021735.2). Taxonomy (NCBI): domain Eukaryota; kingdom Metazoa; phylum Chordata; class Actinopteri; order Salmoniformes; family Salmonidae; genus Oncorhynchus; species Oncorhynchus kisutch. Next base: position 46,450,509 of record NC_034175.2, on the reverse strand, counting down.
CCATGCTTTCACAGTGCTCAGGCACGCCTCCGAAGCTCCGCCACTGCGCTTTCTTTTCGAAGAAGCTGGGTCCGGCGGAGCGAAACTATGATCTGGGGGACCAGGAGTTGTTACGTGTGGTTAAAGCCCTGAAGGTGTGGAGACACTGGCTTGAGGGGGCTAAGCACCCTTTCCTCGTCTGGACTGACCACCGCAATCTGGAGTATATCCGGGCGGCGAGGAGACTGAATCCTCGTCAGGCTAGGTGGGCCATGTTCTTTACCCGATTCAGATTCACGATCTCTTATAGACCAGGTTCCCTCAACACTAAGGACGACGCGCTGTCCCGTCTCTGTCACGTCTCTGACAATGAGGACCGGTAAATCGATCCTCCTCCCATCCTTCCAGCTTCTAGGCTGGTGGCACCAGTGGTATGGGAGGTGGACGCGGACATCGAGCGGGCATTGCGGTTGGAACCTGCGCCTTCACAGTGTCCTACCGGTCTCAGGTACGTGCCGCTTGGTGTCCGTGATCAATTGATTCGGTGGGCTAACACACTACCCTCTTCAGGTCATCCAGGTATTGCGAGGACAGTGGGGGGTATTAGGGAGAAAAGGTGGCCCACCTTAGCTAAGGATTTGAGGCTCTATGTCTCCTCCTGTTCAGTGTGCGCCCAGAGTAAGGCTCCTAGCACCTGCCTAGAGGGAAGCTACAGCCCCTCCCTGTTCCACAACAGCCCTGGTCTCATCTGTCAGTGGACTTCCTTACCGATCTTCACCCATCTCAGGGGAATACTACCATTCTAGTCGTTGTGGATCGGTTCTCTAAATCCTGCCGTCTCCTCCCATTGCCTGGTCTCCCTACGGCCCTACAGACTGTGGAGGCTCTATTTACCCACGTTACCATGTCCAGCGGAACCGTGGCCTCGGCACCGTGGACATCGTATCTGATCGGGGTCCCAAGTTAGGAGGGTGTTTATGGAGCGTCTTGGGTTCTCGGTCAGCCTGAGCTCTGGTTATCACCCCGAGAGTAATGGGCAGGTGGAGAGAGTGAACCAGGAAGTGGGTAGGTTTCTGCGGTCGTATTGCCAGGACCGGCCAGGAGAATGGGCGAGGTACATCCCATGGGCGGAGGTGGCACAGAACTCACTCCGCCACTCCTACACAAACATGTCGCCATTCCAATGCGTGCTGGGCTACCAGCCGGTCCTGGCTCCGTGGCATCAGAGTCAGACCAAAGCTCCTGCGGTGGAGGAGTGGGTGCAGCGCTCTAAGGAGACCTGGACGGCAGTCCAGGATGCTCTCAAGCAGGCTGGTGGACGGCAGAAGAAGAGTGCTGACCGCGACCGCAGTGAGGCCCCTGTGTTCGCACCAGGGGACAGGGTCTGGCTTTCGACCTGAAACCTGCCCCTCCGCCTGCCCTGCCAGAAGCTGGGGCCGCAGTGTGTGGGGCCATTTAAAGTCCTGAGGAGGATAAACGAGGTGTGTTATAGATTACAACTTCCTTTTTACTATCGTATTAACCCCTCGTTTCATGTGTCTCTCCTCAGGCCGGTGGTAGCTGGTCCCCTTCAAGAAGGTGAGGTGCCGGAGGTCCCTCCGCCCCCTCTGGACATCGAGGGGTCGCCGACGTACACAATACGAGCTATTCTGGACTCGAGATGCCAGGTGAGGGGCCTGCAGTACCTCGTGGACTGGCAGGGGTACGGTCCGGAGGAGAGGTGCTGTGTACCGGTGGGGGACATTTTGGATCCATTGCTACTAAGGGAGTTCCATCGCCTCCATCCGGTTCGCCCTCGACCCCGGGGTCGGCGCGCTGTGGGAGCCGCGTGTCAGGGGAGGGTACTGTCACGAATCCCGCCAAAGATGGTTCCTCTTCCTGTTTTTCTGTTCATGTGTGTGGATTATTGTGGTTTCCTTTTTCCGGACCGTTTCGTCCTGTTTGTTTCGACTAGGTATTTTAATCGCCCTTGTGTTTGGCGTGACCGTTACCCTGTTCCTAGAATAAAGACCCACGTTATTACTAACCCTGCTCTCTGCGCCTGACTCCTCCACCCACTACTCCTAGAAGCCGTGACACTCGCTCAAGAAATTAATAATGACCGAGCCTACACGCAGAAATAGCCCTGCATATGGCCAAACACTCTTTTTCTCAGATTTCTATAATTAGCTTTATCAGCCCTCATACAGAAATGTATTCGCTTACGTTTCACACTGACTACGTCAGAGAACAACACGGAGGCGGGGAATCTTCCGCACACACACACCCAATAATGCTTGTCTACCACTCCAAAAATGTGTAGAATAAACGTGGTATATTATGTAATCTGCTTTTCAATATTATACAGGCTGAATAAAAATGAAAGCATCCTTCTATTTTAGATTCCTCGCACGGGGCACCAAATGTTTATGTTCTGACCGTTTTCAGATTATCGAACAATGTTAAATTCTTAGATTACAAAGTATACTTTTGGCTAACAAGTTGAATCAGCAAAATAAAATTGGGTTTAATTATTTATTTACTAAATACCTAACTAATCACACAGAATTACATACACACAGAATGAATCATACCTTGATTACAAATGACGCCATAAAGGAAAATGTCCCTAGCGGACGGAACAGATATGACAGCTGGTTACACAAAAGAAAAGGGGTCTGGGTTTGAGTGAAAGAACGGGAAGGCTGAGGAACAAAGGGAGAAGCCCGATGTCTCTATCGTAAATACAGTATTTTATGCATTCTAAATTACCGCCCATTTGGAAAAGGAAAATGCAATAAATATTTACTCTGAGCTGCGCTTCGGTAGGTTGGTGGTAGATGGAAGGCCGTGTTGCCCAACCGAGTCCTTTGTCCTTTGAAGAATGTCTCTGGTGGTAAATTGGATACATTGTTGTAAAGTCGTTGTGTGGTTGACGGGATACTCTGTCTGTTCTTTCCTAGCCCACGTTTGCAGCTGCTGTTGCTAACTCAACGGCTAGGAGGTATCACTTCTGTTGTGAATAAGAGTTCAAAGTTCATACCATTCGCAACCAAAGCTCACGCTGATGTTGGCTTCGTTCTGTAGTTATTATCTGAACCATTCTGACATCGGACCGTCGTCCTCACATCCTCGGAACAGGAGGTTACACTTTCGTCAAATCTTTAGATAGTGGAACGAGAAGGGTGTGTTTGAAAAGTGTTATAACTCATGTCTTTTCACAGGGGCGGGCCACTAATTGAACAGAGCCCTAACTTATGAAAACCCAAATCTATCATTTGGAAGCTAAAATTACATTTAATCTTTTCACCAATAAGTTTATATTCAAACATTTAAATTGAACAACAATTCCATGTGAATCCAATAACTACAATGTGCAGACTTTCCACGGTAGAGTTTATGTCATCCTATCATTGATGAGAATGTCTCAGATGACAACCGAACTGCAATCATATTCATTAAGTACCCCCACATATGTTCAATTGGTCGGATTACCAGAATATAGTTCATTTCCCCCACCTTCTGATGTTCCCAGAATCTCTATGTTTTTTTTTTTACCTTTATTTTACTAGGCAAGTAAGTTAAGAACAAATTCTTATTTTCAATGACGGCCTAGGAACAGTGGGTTAACTGCCTGTTCAGGGGCAGAACGTCAGATTTGTACTTTGTCAGCTCAGGGATTTGAACTTGCAACCTTTCAGTTACTAGTCCAACGCTCCAACGCTCTAACCACTAGGCTACCCTGCCCTGTTAACCAAAGGATTTTCAAATGTCACATCAGTAGGGTAGAGAGAGGAAAAAGAGGGGGAGAGGTATTTATGACTGTCATAAACATATCCCCAGGCCAACGTCATGACAGTTAACTCTAATGAACTTACCCTCTACAGCAGAGGTAACTCTTCCTTTCCTGTGGCGGTCCTCATGAGAGCCAGTTTCATCATAGTGCTTCATGACTGCACTTAAAGAAACTTTCAAAGTTCTTGAAATGATGGACTGTCACTTCTCTTTGCTTATTTGAGCTGTTCTTGCCCGTAATATGGACTTAGTCTTTTACCAAATAGGGCTATCTTCGTTTACCACCCCTACCTTGTCACAACACAACTGATTCGTTCAAACGCATTAACAAGGAAAGAAATTACACAAATGAACTTTTAACAAGGCACACCTGTTAATTGAAATGCATTCCAGGTGACTACCTCATTAATCTGGTTGAGCGAATGCCAAGAGTGTGCAAAGCTGTCATCAAGGCAAAGGGTGGCTACTTTGAAAAATCTCAAATATAAATATGATTACATTTGTGTTATGTCATAGTTTTGATGTTTTCACTATTATTCTAAAATGTAGAAAATAGTACAATAAAAAAAAAAGAAAATCCTGGAATGAATAGGTGTCCAAACTTTTGCCTGGTACTGTATGTTAGTATATTTTGCATTCCCCGCATGTATAATAATACAAGCGTTTTCCGTATAGGCATGGCCACCTTGCAGCTTGTTACTTTGACTTGCATTCCCTTCTACAGATTTTGACATGGCTTGGAAGACATCAAAGAACCCAATCCCACAGGCAACACAAAAATAGTCTCATATGGGCTTGGAGTCATTCAAACTCCAGAGAGCCTGCTGGTTTACTAGAGTACACACAAATAAACAAGCAAATGTAAATGCAAAGTAACCAGTCATCTCCCTTTGATGTCCTCATGTGATCAGACATGCAAACCCTGATGGCAATAGATCTCTTTGAACAATATCCAGAACAACATCACAAAAGGAATAGAGAGACTTTGTCCACGTAAACAACACACTCCTCTGAGATATGGCTGTACCCTACCAGAACAAACACTGGACTTTCAGACGTATCAATCATTGTGGAATATCTATAAAAACAAATTGAATCGTTATAAACCAAGAAATGGCTATTATCACTTTGAAGGTAGATATATATATATTTTTTAATCTATTTTGCTTTTGTGGACAGTTCTTAGTCACCACTACTTAGAGTCCAAACTCTGTGACTCCATTTGTCCTTGTCCCTTGTGGTTGTCTGCTTTCATATATTTTCTCTGAAGGTATACAGTATGTGATACTCAAGCTTCCTCCATTTTGTATGTGTGTGTGGTGAAATTGGTTGGGAGTGGGACGCAGGGTTCTCTTGGAAGTGGAACAGAAGTATTCTGTGCTTAGAAATGACTGGCTATACAAAGGGAAGGAAACAAGCACATATGAAACCAAAGATGGGTGTAACATAAATACATTGATGATAGCCAGATCCCTACTTTTTCAACACATTCCTAAGAAATGAACGGGTACAATTTGAAATGAACAGATTAAGTTACAGTACACAGATACAGTACATCGGCAGCCATAAAGTATGGTAAATGATTATGTGCTTTAAAATTGCACAGATCAATTGGTTTCTAAACAACCTTTTAGTTCTAAAAACTATGGTGATGTGGTTTCCAGGCAGAAGACATTAGAAGAGTCATTATGGGGAGAGTAGATCTAAAGTGATGTACTGATTGGCAAGCAGATTGGCACACCCTCAATTGTTTAATGTTTTCCCCGCCCTTAGACAATATTCTGGCTACTCTTTTTCTGAATGGGTTTGCTTCATCAAAATGTCAATCTCCTTTTTTGTTGTTCTTATACTACCACCGATAACATGGACATCCATCCAAAAAGCAATCATTTTCCTACGCCTCTCACTTTCCTCTGCGATGGTGTGTTGGCTGAGCTTCCTGTGTTGTGCCTGTGTGGTATGAATATGTTCGTGTGACAGTCATGTAAACACTTAACCTTTGAGGGCAGAGTAAGAGCAGAGGCATGCAACCCAGAGGGAGAGTGCATGTCAAATAGCCTCTAACTGTCAGCTTCATGACAGCCATGCTGCAAATCTGAAAAAAAGGAGCATCTTAGAAGCACCTCTAGTGGAAAATGAAGGTGGAAAACTGCTCACTCGCACCACTTGCCAAGCCATGGGCTATATAGGCTGGCATCAATCAAGATCTATAACCTTGTGGTAATAGCACTCTCCCTCACTAAAATATGAATAACATTTTAAGAAAGTCCTACCAGCTCCAGCTCAGTGTGGTCCACTTCGATTGACTCTCAAGACATGCCGGTCTGTGTTCATTAATAAGACATGTATCCTCAGATGCCTCATACTACACCTGACTCCCTGCAGCAATATAGAGCTGATTCTGTCTTAATAACATAAAGCACTCTCATGTCTCTCCAGACTTTAGTCTGAAATGCTTGGATCAGTTGTACTGCCTATCCAATTATAGTACTGACTAGCTTGATATGCAGTAGAGACTAGAGATTTGTAAGCTTACTCAGACATCTATGGGCATGACAGCTATTGTGTTATTGCAAGGACTGCCCATGTGTATTTTAGGGCTCGAACAGACCAGAAAGGCTGTTGGTTGCGGTACATAGCACCTCTGCCAAGCATGTCGGCAGTCAATATTTTTTTGTTTTCAAACAGCACAGGACATCGGTCATCAGCCTGGTAAAAACACTCCTGGCAGTAGTGTTGCTTTCTTTGTTTCCATTGGCAAATGTGTACATGTTCTGCCAAGGCTAGCTAACTGTGCTAATGTTGATCCCTAGCTAGAATTTGTAGAAAGCTCTTGCTGATAGCTAGATGGTCACAATTAGATAACAACTAGCTAGCAAGACGATTAAAAAAATATTGACATTCACACTGCCAGTGCTAGATAGCGAAAATGTAGCTAGCTAAACGTCTAGCATTGTCATTCGCTATCTAGCAAGCTAAAGACTTGGTCAAAGATGATAGCTTTTCATCTGTGACTCGGTACTGAACTGACTTTCGACAGACGAATAGGCAGTTACTTCATGAAAACAAATTAATTTTGATTTCAAAATATTACTACCTGACATGACTAGATAGCTAGCTTATGGAGAAAGCTTTCCCATTTGTTTCATATGAAGTGTGACTGGCTCAGCTAGCAAGCTCGCTACCTAATATGTCCAGGAAAAGTGCCCGCTTTTCCCTTGTTGTTTCTCCTCTCTGCTCGCCTCTTGCGGAGGTTCATACTGTCTGATTGGCTCAAAGTCAAGTTGTTGGGCATTGACAGCCAGGCTGATTATGCATGTTGAAACGCCAGAAGCCACAGTTCATCGGGCACACAGCAGGGGTGTATTCCTTACGCCGAATGTGTTTGCATCCATTTGGTTCTTAAACAGTAAACGGTTTCCATTGCAAGACGTAATGATTACATCCTTGGTGGTACCTATTGTTGTGCCATGTAAGGAGAGCAGCCCCCTACTGTGCATGCCGACAATCTGGCTGGTGTGTTTGACCCCTTACATGATGAATTTGTTTTAAATGTGTTTAAAGAGTATAGCGCTTAGGGACCTCTTAAGTCAAACCCAGATGCTAGGTCTCCAGGTTAAGTCAAGAAGAAAATAGCTCATGGGCTGTTCTTATTTGTTTATGTTGACTTTATGAAGTTGAGTTTTATTGACTAAATGAATCTAAACATACATTCTCACACCATGTCTTGGGAAGGATATTTGTTTTCCCACTGCTCAAATCTCAGCAAACTATTTTTGTAATTAATTTGAGCTATACATAGTTAATGTAAAAAGGATTTTGAAAACCACTTTTACATTGCATTAATGGATATGCAGACAGAACTAGAATGGGTTCCAACAGCAGCTTGTGCGGTGTGCTGATTCTTCCCTTGTGGTGTATGAGTGGACTGTCTAAAGACCTTGAAAAGCTGCTGCTTTTCTTTTATAATTTTTTTCTCCTTGATAAACAATCATCCCACAGGGGTAAGAAACAAGGAAGTTAATGGAGGGGATGTGAGAATGGGACATAGTGTGAGACTGTGTGCTCAGGCTGAGAGCTAGTGGCTGAAAGGACGTTTATTTCAGTTTTAGACTCTCACAAATTAAATTGTATTTGCTACAAGAGCCAAATACAACGGGTGTAGAGTTTACTGTGAAATGCTTGCTTTTACGAGCCATTCCCAATGATGCAGAGTTTAAAATAAGAAAAATAAAAAAATAGTAACACAAGAGGAATAAAATGAAAGTATATACAGGGAATACCAGAACTATATCGCTGTGTGCAGGGGTACAAGTTAGATATGGTTATGTAAATAAAGGCAGGGTAAAGTGACTAGGCATCAGGATAGATAATAATAAGAATATAGTAAAGATCAGAGTAACAGCAGCATATGATGAGTATATGATGAGTGCGAACATATGTGTTTATGTGTGTGGGTGTGTGTGAGAGTGTCAAAGTAGTGTGTGTGATTGAGTGTGTGTGTGTATAGTCTTGTGAGTGTGCATTGAGTCAGTGCAAGATAGGGTCAGTGCAGATACTGCAGGTAACCATTTAGTTAACTATTTAGCAGTCTTATGGCTTGGGGGTAGAAGCTGTCTCAGAGCCTGTCCGAGAGCCAATACTCCGGTACCATTTGCCAGACGGTAGCAGAGTGAACAGTCTTTGGCACTTTTTCTGGCCTTCCTTTGTCACTGTCGTACCCTCTTCACGACTGTGCCGGTGTGTGTGGACAATGGGAAAACACACCACCACTCCTCTCACCCCATCCCTCCCCTGGTATACTTTCTTTCTTTTAATAAAATTAAATAAATAATTACAGGTAGCAGTCAATACCATTGCAGTGTGAAAATGAAAATGACTGAGAGAACCAACAATATTGAATTGAATGTGTTGAACACATGGAAATACTATGGCAAAAGAATATTGAATACTCACCACAGAAACTACAGGGTTATGGGGTGATTTTTAACATAATCAGGTCACTGCAATTACAGCTGCAGTTTTGCTATACTAAGAGTAGATGAATTGTCTAAAGCTTCTACCAATTAGTTATAAAATGAGAGTCACTTAGCTAAGGCTTAACATTTATATATACTGTCATGGACATCAATACAGCATGGCATTGAAATGTACCTTTTTAACTCCCAACATCCATCTTTTTTCCTCTTCATACGTTGAGATATTTCAGACATAATTTAAAATCACTTTTAAAAATCCTTCAAGAAAAAGCTACTTAAAGCACTTTAACCTTCACTGAAATATTGGTGCTTTTGTCACTTAAAAGGAATCGGGAAGCTATTCTGGGGAAATTATTTGATCATGATGCAAAGTGTCATTTTCTAGTAATCCAGTGTTAATCTCCCTATACTTGAAGTTCCCTCTAAAGATCAAATGGTCTTGATTTTCTTAAGGGTAACAGCACCCTCTGATTTATCCTGCTCCTCAAGAAATGCAGACAGAAGTCAAATGTGAGTTTGGAGGTGTGGTCTGATGTGTTTCCCGCCACTCAATCACAACAAACAAACCCCCTGCATGTTGAGTTCAATAACTACAGGCAGATGTACTGTATGGTGAGATGCCGGAGGAAGCTTTGAATAAGTCAGTAGCCTACAAAGTAATATGAGAGGAATATAATTGCTGAATATATGTAAGTGTTTTGACAACTTTCAAATGTAGTAACAGGTCCATGTAAAGTCTTTACATAATACCATAGGATCAGTGTTCTGCTAATATAACAATGTGCACGTTTCACCTTTCATTGTCATTCCCAGCCGATACAGATACTGTGGTTGTTGGCATTTTGTCTGGTAGTAATGGGGCTACCTTGGCAAGCATGTCAGAGTGGTCATATCTTCTTGTATGGAGTCCCGTATGCAACAGGAGTACCCTGATCCTGGTGCAGAATACACAGGGTTTCTCCATCCCCCTATTGACTGATACCATTCAAATATAAAGAAAGATAAAGACAATACAAGTAAATGTTGCGTCTACTAACATTTTTATGCAGAGTGCCAGGTCTCTCTCCATTTAGAGACATCGGTATCAAGTCCATCGGTCAGTCTGGACTCCAACTCGACATCTTGCAAGTCTCCAAGTGCTGACTCCATAGATGCATCTGTGAACACATACACCCAGTCACTGTTCTATTACCAATGGCAGTTAGGATACGGGATATCTGACAATCAAACATATACTATGTTGTAGTTTGAGCAGGTCAGATGAAACCTACCTAATTCTGGTTTCCTCATGGACGACCGTGGGTGAGCAGGAAAGAAATTAGGCTGGAGGTAAGGTATTGCCATCACCCCATTGATGAGCATAAGAGCGTAGATAAGCTCCTGACCCCTCATCAAAGATATTGGTCGGTCTCATATAAAACACAGAGCACTGATTACATTATCAGTGGTGGTTATGATTAGCGTTGGTGGAAGCAACCTGATTGCTGCATTCACCTTTGCATTTCACTTCAGATATCATAAAGTGAAATAGAATGGTAAACACAGCGATCAGGCTAGGTTATGAAGGTAAATTGGGACAAAATTCTAGACTGTTTATACCTTTGACCAGGTCATATGTCACCAACCTGAAGTGTCCTCCCTGTTACATTCATAGGAATGCTCACAGCGAGTATATCTGCGTGATGTTGAGGGTCCCCTTGCTGTTCTTTTCTGTTGCATGTTCGGCTGCAAAACTCTTGAACAGCTGCAGCAGGCAATCCTCATACGGCGCATAACAATGGCCAGAACGGATCACATGGAATGGCATCAAACACCTGGAAACCATGTGTTTGATGTATTTGATACCATTCCACCGATTCCACTCCAGTCATTACCACAAGCCCGTTCTCCCTAATTAAGGTGCCACCAACCTCCTGTGACTTCTTTATCTTATGAGGTGGTGTTAACTGGGAGGGCCTTTGACAGGATAATACAATAGACAGCGAAGTGGTCAGTTGCATTTCGTTTTAAAGAAAGGACAACGTTTTTTGATTATTGACAAAGAAATGACTCTACTACGTGTATCTGCTTGTCTAGGTAATTAACCTACTAGTTTATGAACCCATGTCTTTTTTTAATGCAAGTTTTCCCATAGCACACATTAACGTTGTTGATGAAGCCATCTGTGTCACCAGGGCAGTAACACAGGTCAAGCCAATTCTAGGTCATCACTAGTTCCTACAGCCACAAAGTCATAAAGCCCGACTATTTCTACAATTTCTCTTCTTAAAATTTGATTTTAAACCTAACTTTAACCGTAACTACACTAATATCCTTATTCCCAAACCTAGCCTTAATTTAAGTCCAAAACGCAACAAGGCAAAATTATCATGAATATTTACGAAATAGTCATTTTTACTTTGTTGCTGCGGTAACTGGTGGAAAATCAAATTCTATGCTTTACAGATGTACACTGACTGTAGCTTCAGATTGAAAGGTGTCATCTCTGGTGTTTCGTTGGACATAGAGGCTGTGTGGTTTAGGGAAAATATTGAATGAGTAGTAGACGCACGTCAATTGAATCGAATGATAGACAGAAGGAAGGAGCAAAGCCTATCAATTTGACTGTCGTTTGATGAAGTGGTTCTCCCAATTTATGTAAAACTTGGATATGCGAGATATGCGGTGAGACCATATGTGCAGAAGCCACTGCAGTGTTACAATTGTAAAAAGTTGGGACACGTGGCAAGTGTTTGTCGAAGGAATAAATAGTAGTTGAAGAGTCAGATTAATCATTTTGTAATTGTGATGGGAATCACGTTCCCTGTACAGATGAAGGAGGTTGCAGTAGCTAGGATCAGGGCCATCCAGCAGGTCTTCTATGTGGAGGCAGTGAAAATACTTGAAAGTGCTAAATGGTAGTGAATGAGGTTCCCCCCCTCCCAGGTTCCTGAGCCTGTGTAGAGATCTGAATAGTACCGTTTTTGTTATTGTTTGAAATTCAGGGTAGTAGTGTGAATTTGGATAGTGTTTTTTTTATTTGGGCCATTTTTTACTACCCTGTACAGTAGTTGGTGGCAATACACCTTGTGAGTATAGTCTGCCAATAAACCTCAGAGAAGAAAAAGAAGAAGCTCCTGATTGGATTAGATTCCGGCCGGTGACGTTGTTTCAGTTTGTTGCTGCTAGTTTACTGTATTAATCTGTAATCAGTTTACCGTATTAATTAGCTACCACCATAGCTGCATCCATTGTTTAGTTTTGCCATAGACAATACAGAATACACTTGTATGAGCTAGGAACTAACTTGCAAATCCAACATGTATGTTAAAGTATCTAGCTATCTAACGTTAGATAGCCTGTAGCTAGCTAACCTGCCTTGCTAGCATTATAAAATGATACTGTTACATATTACAAAACCAGCAGTATCTAGACAATACACAATACATGTGTATGAGCTATGACCTATCTAAGTTGTAATGAGAAAGCTGGCTAGCTAGGTACGCTAGCGTTAGCTAAAGCATTAGCTAGCCTGCCTCGATAGCTAATGTTAGCTAGCCTGCCTCGCTTTATCAAAAGATAGCTACCTAGATCCAGCAATTACATTATCTAACGTCGTTAGCCACGTTATACCAGAGAGGTCATTATATTCCAGTATCCCTGGTTACACTCGCCCCCCCCCGGTTGTTGCACTCCAAGCTATCGTTACTGGTGCAGATTTGGGGTCAGATGAACTCCAAGCACCTATTCCGCATACTAACTAGAGTCCTTTGGCAGGGCATGCAAACTATAGAACCTCTGGCTGTAGAGGCATGGTCATTTGCACGTGGAGCTTGGCAAAAGGAGGCATGATTTGTTGACATAATTGTAATCGAAACAGAACCTTCAATTACCTTCCAAACTCTACTTTAGACAACGCTGATTTTATCACCAAAACGATCCTATCTACACTTTGTAGTCAATTTTGTCACCAAAATAAATGTTTTTAACTAATATTGATGTCGTTTTCAAAGGGATTATTTGCTTTTCATATGCAGCTCTCTTTAATCAACTCCAAAAGGTATTGTAATCTGCTCTATATCTTGACATCTAACAATATGGACTGATATAACAATTGTGCATTTTCATTTCACATCAAATGTACTTCTAAACATCTAACAACTTTTTCATTTGGACAAAAAATATTTGTATGAAAATGACATTCCATTTCTCCATGAGGAGTTAAATGTTCAAAAGGTTTCTTCCCCACCTGATATATGGCTTGAAGGCTGGAGCCTTGGGTTTCCTATTAATTCTATCTTGAAAGGTCTTGGCCCTCCATTAGCCTTCAGTGTTAAATAACATTTTTTCCATTTCACTGATATACATAGGTCTAAATGACAGGCCAGGTATCTGAAGCCTTAAGTTCAATATACATTTGAATTTCAAATACAACACATCTGTGTTTCGTCTTGACTGGGGGAGTAGCCATCATTCTACTTGGTTGCGCTTAGTCGTTTTTAAAGATTCTGATTATTCTACCTCTAAGTCATTTAACGTCACATTTTTAACATGTTCATTTTGTTTTCTGACCTACAGTATGATTATGAATGACCAACATGCTCTCCGTGTGTGCTGTTTTGATTGAAACCAATAGCATAGGCCTTTATGATTGATTTGTTTCTGCAAGGCAACTATTTGACCACCTTGGAGGGTCCTTTGGCACCTCAGTAGGCAGAAACAGATGCCTGGCCGTGAAAGTTGGCTGGAGAAGCTCTGCAGGGCAGCTGCCCATTCAGCTATTTTGAAAAGATGGGACATCAGATGAACACATTCCCAGTTTTCATGTGGGAGGATGTGAGGGATCCTTGGAAAAGGATGGGAGGATTTGGCAGTCATCGTTGACCGGACTGCATTGTTTGCTTGTTCTGTTTCCGAACTTAATTAACAAATGAACATGGCGGGTCTTCACTATGATCAAGAATCATAATTTGACCGAATGGTAAATGTTGTAAATCTTTTCAGGAGCTTTTGTTTCTTTGTTTCTTTGTTATTTGTTTATTTTGGCCATATAGCTACTGCGCTACTTTGTGGCATTGAGTCTTAACCCATGCATTCTTACAGAAATAAAATAAAAACAGAAACCATAATACATGAATGATGATGTTTGAAGTACTTTTTTTAAAAGTAGAGTTTTCCATCAAAGCGTCATTAGATAAAAATGGGTATTGGGTGCAGACTATGAGCCCTAATGTGTTTTCAGTGTATGCCAGTGCTCAAGAATCCCTGAAGATCTTGTTACGAGGCAATGCTTTCATATTGAGTGCCATGTCCCCTCTGCCCGGTCCACATTTAATGTCCTTGATGACTGGAGAGGGTCAGGACCTTTATACGAAGCCATCTGGAACATGAAGTGGCCAAAGTAATGTCCTGGCAACAGGGGGAAAAGTAGGAGGGTAGAATATGGTGCCCTTTTTTTCACAAAAAAAAAGAACTTTAACCTTCAGTATAGTTTAAATCAATGCACTTGAGCGAGGAGTGGTATATGCGTCATCAAAGAATCATTACAGCAAAGCTTTGAATGCACATCATAGCATCATTCTTCCCCCGACAGGAAAAAACACCACTGAACCACAATTTGGCTTGTATTAGTGGTAGCTGATTGCTATGGACACATAATCACTTAGCAAATCACAACATTTGAACCTGACTGCATTAACTATAAAACAAGTCTTTATTTCTACAAATTGGATGATGTTTAACACCACAGCAGAAAGTTAGTGATAGTTTGAAGATAGTGAGAATGTATCTACTGTACATGTAAGGTCAGGGTAGCCTGAAGTCAAGATTAAACCAAATACCAGATCAACCCAGCAAAGGGTTTACAATTGTTGCGATTTAGTATCTGAATTAAGGGATGTAAAAAATTTAATGTTTTAATTAGGCCCATTAAGAAAACACACTAAATATAGAATGACTTGCTCTTGGCTATAAAGGCTCATTTGGTAGCCATGAATGGTGAATAATACATGGACCTGTCAGGGTTATGTTGGGTTATTGTGTTTTGAGTCCTGATGGTAAACCCAGCTGAAATGTCAGACTTGGCTTTGAGTAATCTATTATCCAGTGAGAACCATTTCATACCAACATTCTCATGAATGCTATGTTGTCACATTCCAAGGCAATGTGTTCTAAATTATGCAGCTCTCTGTGAATATGCAAATCTTGACAGTCCGTAATTCACATTTGAATGCCATGGTTCAGGTAGGAATGCAAATATCACGGGAAACAAATGGATATACTGTACACGTTCGAAAAGGGAGTTATGGTAAAACAAGAATAACGTACACTTTAATTGCCTCGTAGGCCTAAATCATATTATACCTTTACTTCAAATCCATGCCTAATAAAACCTAGTATTAGAATTGACATTGAGGTCTGTCATGCTCCCAGATGTGAATGTCAGAACAAAACATTACATCTCTTCTCCTTCTCTTTTCCTCTTCTGGGGCTCCCAAGTGGTGCAGCGGTTTAAGGCACTGCATCTCAGTGCAAGAGGTGTCACTACAGTCCCTGGATCAAATCCAGGCTGTATCACATCCGGCTGTGATTTTGAGTCCCATAGGGCGGCGCACAATTGGCCCAGTGTCGCCGGGGTAGGCGGTCATTGTAAATAAGAATGTGTTCTTAATTGACTTGCCTCGTTACATAAATAGAAAAATATCCTTGCCATCCCCAGCCTTTCTAAATAATAACCATATCTCTCTTTATTTGTATTTTTTATGTTAGTAAAAACCTATTTGTTTTGACTTGTGAGCAAGACACATGGGTTTAGCAAATACTAAACCCTCTTACAGCAAGTGCCTAAATGCCTCAGTTTAAAGCCAAATGTGAGAGCTCTCTGAAGCTCCTAGCAGGACAGTGAGACATGTTTTGTAATTAACAATGGCCTGAGAAGCGCTTTGGAACCTACTGTATATGAATGCTGGGCGGGATGCCAGTCATAGACAGGCGAAAAACATAATGCATTAAATCAGAAATGCCCTCATGCAGAGCTGTGAAGCTCACAGAGTGGTACTGTATGAGGTGCATTTCCAGATACGGATCTCGACATGATGTAATTATAATCTTCCATGTGCTTATTGCCTTGACTAGTGTTCAATGTGCTGCATTCATCATTGCTTGTTCCAGCGTGAAAGCATCACTCATACTTTAAATGAACCGTGAAAAGCTATTTTTAGCGGAATAGGTGTGCTAGAAGTAGGGTTGCAAAGCTATTGGTAATTCACGGAAGTTACTGGAATCTTCAGTCATTTTGATAATTAACAGGACATGTACTGTAACATTGGGAATGTATACATCAAAACTTTATTTTTAAGTATTAATGTACAGTGTAAATAGTTTATATCCGTGTCCATGCAGTTCTGGTAGATACACCATTGACAACAAATACATATTGACATAGTCAAATAAATTAAAGCGAAAGTAAAAATACATATTAAAGGATATTTCATGCTGAAACCCTCATATACACACCAATGGCATTCACTAAGTTGATGGTTTATATTAAGGATAATGTTTTACAGCTTTGTCATTCTACTTTTTCTTTTAATTAATCTTATTTAGGCTTATTGGGCTCCCGAATGGCGCAGCAGTCTAGGCTATATCACAACCGGCCGTGATTGGGAGTCCCATAGGGTGGTGCACAATATGCCCAGCGTCGTCCGGGTTTGGCTCGTGTAGGCCGTCATTGTAAATAAGAATTTGTTATTAACTGACTTGCCTAGTTAAATAAAGGTTACATTTAAATTACATTTCAGAGGGCCAGAGATAATTACACCTGAAATAATCTGAACTACCCAAAAGGGCCACTAGTTGTCTTGTGATTGATTACATAAAATCCTTGAAAGATGCCAAAATTCAGGTAGTTTACTGGTACATTTTGAAGGTTTCCAGTAATATACCCTCCCTTTGCAACCCTAGTTAGAAGCCAAATACAGTCAAGAACAAGCTGTGTGGTGGTTTTGTCTCTGGACACTCTCTATTGTCTCTGTCCTTAGTGACTACTTTGAATGAAGACGTAAGGGGGACTACAGTCAAGAATTGCCACCAAGTTCTACACAAGCAACGATTTCTCACGCTGGAGTGAGGTGGAGTATTTAAGGTTTCGTGAGAGTCTTTATAACTATGGGGATTCATTTGATCAATATTGTTCACACTTTCTGAGGAACACCCTTCTCCCCAAGGCCTTTGAGTCACAATGGGTTATATATCAAAGTGATATTGACTGAAACGTATTTCTCTTAGCCATCCTCAATTGGCGACATGACTCGTTCCAATGAACTGTATCCGTCAATGAACTACTCTAGTGTGTACTTTAACCTTTGCACTTACTGAACTGGATAAAAGCC
This sequence comes from Oncorhynchus kisutch, assembly GCF_002021735.2. Lineage (NCBI taxonomy): Eukaryota > Metazoa > Chordata > Actinopteri > Salmoniformes > Salmonidae > Oncorhynchus > Oncorhynchus kisutch. The sequence continues at coordinate 46,433,408 of NC_034175.2, read as the reverse complement.
AGTGCAAAATCAAGTTCTGGGAAAGAACTGACAGTATCATTTTGTCATGGTAACAAACAGTGCCGCAAAACAAATGCCTTGCCATGAAACGCAATCAATGCCCTTTGCAGAGAGAGAAATATGAATGTCTCTTGAGGTATTGTTTGGAGGGAGTGACATTAACAGCAGCTGGTAGGGACTGGAAACAGACTACAGTTTCTGTGAAATATCTGGTACCATTACCTCTTACTTAAATGATTTATGGCCCATTGTTTCCATCACAAGGAGAGTGACCTGTTAACCCAGTCCTCAATACACTACTGGCCCATACAGGTACACACACTCATACACACACACACATTTGTCCACAAGATACATATGGCTTCTTGGCACTGTACAGTACAGTAAGTAACAATGGAAAATGCTACTAAATGGCAAATGCTATATAATGTAACAAATTATTGAGGTTTTTATGTCACACCTTTGGCTGTGACCCAATACACAGAAAATACACTATATACTATATACAAAAGTATGTGGACACCCGTTTCTGAAAGGTGTATAAAATTGAGCTCACAGCCATGCAATCTCCATAGACAAACATTGAAGAGATCAGTGACTTTCAAATTGGCACCGTCATAGGATACCACCTTTACAACAAGTCAGTTCATCAAATTTCTGCCCTGCCCGGTTCAACTGTAAGTACGGTTATTGTTAAGTGGGAAAGGCTAGGAGCAACAACAGCTAAGCTGCGAAATCGTAGGCCACACAAGCGCACAGAACGTGACCGCCGAGTGCTGAAGCATGTAGCGCACAAAAATCATCAGCACAAGAACTGTTCATCGGGAGATTCATGAAATGGGTTTCCATGGTCGAGCAGCCGCACACAAGCCTAAGATCACCATGCCCAAATGCCAAGCGTCGGCTGGAGTGGTGTAAAGCTCGCCAAAATTGGAGGAGAAAGAATAATGATCTGGGGCTGTTTTTCATGGTTCGGGCTAGTTCCAGTGAAGGGAAATCTTACTGATACAACATACAATGACATTCTAGATGATTCTGAGCTTTGACTTTGTGGCAACAGTTCGGGGAAGGCCCCTTTGCTGTTTCAGCATAACAATGCCCGTGTGTACAGTGAGGTCCATAAAGAAATGGTTTGGCGAGATCAGTGTGGAAGAACTTGACTGGCCTGCACAGAGCCCTGACCTCAACCCCATCAAACACCTTTGGGAATAATTGGAACGCCGACTGCGAGCCAGGCCTAATCACCCAACATCCGTGCCTGACCTCACTAATGCTCTTGTGGCTGAATGGAAGCAAGTCCCTGCAGCAATGTTCCAACATCTAGTGGAAAACCTTCCCAGAAGAGTGGAGGCTGATGTAGCGGCAAAGAGGGGGACCAACTCCATATTAATGGCAATGATTTTGGAATGAGATGTTTGACGAGCAGGTGTCTACATACTTTTGGTAATGTAGTGTGGTTCCTTTACCCTCAGACAGGGCGGCAGGAAATACTGTCCTTACCCTCCACCAGAGTCATGGGAGGGTGGCCAAACAACAGCAGCTGCTCATGAATCATTTATCTCACTTGCACTTGGATGCGAGTGCCCTCATTGTCTGGCTTCCACACAAAACAACTCAGGCCACTTTCAACCAGGCAGCTAGGCCGTCCAATTCATAAGCGAAGCCATTTTTAAAATCCAATGTGTGATTTATGAATAGTATTTTCCGGAATAATCCCCATTCATTTTGAAACTCACTGAGAAGTGTTAGCTGGTTCCAGCCATGCAATTGCAGCAGCCTCTACAAAATAATGACTAAGGGCGTAAGGAAAGTAGAAAAAGAAAACTCTGACCATTTGTTTCAGCATCAAAATACATGGCCGTCAATAATGGTTGGGGTTATTGTTCATGCGCTTACCCGGGGAAAATGTGGCTGTGCAGTCGTGAGTGCCTTTTGAGTCGAACCTTGACCACTCTCTTTATAGTGCTGATAGTTGTGAACCTTAGGTACTTTTAAATGTCATTGACCTGGTAAGGCATTATTTTCTCCTGAAATCATTGGCTGATAAAAAGACCAACCCTACATTTCGTAAACTACAATGTACCACTGGATTCTTTGTCTATATCAAAAAAGTGATAGGACTTTAGAGAACTTGTTATATTTTGTTGTCTTCTTATTACTTGAACCAGGTACATTTTCCACAAGCCACAGTATCCAGTGGGCCTCATAAATGTTTCTAAATGTGTTGTGAATACAAATTGGAAACCTTTAAAAAAAATGTTGAGCTGTCTTATGTTTGTCCTCGCTGAACTTAATTTCCTGGTTTCGACAGTGAATCTGACTCTGTGTGTATTTGTGTGTATGAATAAGTGCATAAGTGTGTGTGTGTAAACGTGTGTTTGTATACGTGTAGGTTTGTGTGTGTGTGTGTGTGTGTGTGTGCGTACGTGCGTGCTTGCCTCTATGTATCTGTGTGTGAGCAAGGCAATACTTTGTCCCCTGGAGCTTCCTGACATTTAGTTTCCTCAAGCATGCTATTCTTACTGAACTTTTAAATGCTTTCTGAGGTGAGGGTGGAAAAGGGGAGAATATGTTGCCTCACTGTGCCCTGGCCGTAGTGGCTTCTTAACATTTACCTTGAATGAATTTATATTCCAATCCATCAGGCTAAAACTGTGTGTGTCAGTGCTGTGTGTACCATTACCACCCACTCTCCCACGTCCTGGTATCAAATCAAACTCAGAAACAGCTACCATCCCCTCTGCATAACCTTTCCCCCTAAACAAACTGTTTCTCACTGCATTTGAATGGATCCCCGCGATAGCCCTGGGAGAAATAATGATTCACCGATGCTCCAACATTCCAAATGTTAGCGAAGGCAGAGATTTTAGCCGTGTTTTAATTGTAATTTTATTCCCTCAGTCTCACCCCTGCAGATTCATCCTCCTCCTGAATGGAAGTCAATAGGGGAAAGGTTGCATGGTTGGAAATGGAATTACGGGGGTGGACATGGTATAGATTTAATATGGTCATTATGACACGGCCATGACAGTTCAATTAACATGCCAATACTTATCATGAACCCGCAGGGACATCCCTAGTCATCCATTTTAAATTACTGTGTTCTGACAAAGGAGACCTTTAGCCTTGTGCCACAAATGACACACTGTATAACACATTGGAAAACCTGACATGACTTTGTCATATTGCCACGTCAAATTGATTATTGTCATGCGTATGTCAATCACCTGTAATAAGAGAGGAGGCATAAGTTAACATTTTGTCGATAGCTAGATGGTATTGCCTCAGCTGTACTTATTCAGACATACAAACAGAGAGTGTATTCAAAAGAATCTGCTACTAACCCAATACCTTTAATTACCATGACGGCTAGGTGTATCATGACACTAGGCGAGACCCAAATGCAGACACAGGAGGTAGATGGTTGGAGTTTAAGATGTTTAATAAATCCAAAGGGAATAGGCAAGTGAATGGTCGTGGACAGGCAAAAGGTTATAACCAGATCAGAGTCCAGGAGGTACTGAGTGGCAGGCAGGCTCGAGGTCAGGGCAGGCAGAATGGTCAGGCATGCTGGTACAGAGTCAAGAACAGGCAAGGGTCAAAACCTGGAGGACTAGAAAAAGGAGAAAAGGCAAAGCAGGAAAACTGGAAAAAATGCTGGTAGGCTTAGACATACTGGCACAGAGAGACAGGAAACTCAGGGATACAATGTGGAAAACAAGCGACACCTGGAGGGGGTGGAGACAATAACGAGGACAGGTGAAACAGATCAGGGTGTGACAAGGTGAGTCTGAGTGGATGACAGTGCCTCGGGTTCCTGGAAGTGGAACAACGAGGAGTGATGCAAACCGGTTTCAATCTGTTTCCCTGTGGGGAACCCCCTACTGAGAACAAAGGGCTTCCTTTGTTATGTGAATGACTTGAAAAAGCAAAGATCAAAAGCATTACCAGTAGTGTAGGGCTATGGCAATGGACAAGGACTGTTAGAGGTCGCCTTTGGGTGCATGTGTTTTTCCTGGTGAGATTCCGGAATAGAATAGGCTAGACAACAGGGTCAGGTCGTGATTTTCAATTGATCGTCTTGACTTCCATCTGCGTCCTCACCTTTTTAACTTTTTCATTTCATGAAATGTGTGATCACAATCATTGAGTATTCAGTGATGAAAGGGATGTGACTACATGTAGATTAGAAACATTTTGAGACCTTTGCAATCCTTATGAAATAATAACTTTTTACTACTGTAATGTGAGTGTGACCCACTAGACGAGTGTCATTGCTTCAATCAGTCTAGAATAGATTTACTACTATAAGGGCCAATCAATGGCGTTCATCAATTCTGTATCTGTCAAATTTTTATTAATGCACTGTCCATTTATTCGGAATAAAAAGACTCAACCATCAGACCATACAACTTAAAAGTAGATCCCGTTGAAGAAACAGTTTGTTGCTGATGTTTAAAAGTAACCTACAGTGCGAATCTCAGTCATTTGGAAGTTCACTGAACTGTTCAAACTTCCAGCGCTCAACAATGCCTTGCACAGGCCTTACAGGGGCAGATGCTCAAAATGAAAAAAGGGCACCCACTGGCACACCTTCTGTCCCCCTACCTGGAAACAAAAAGGGTTCTCCTATGGGGACAGCCGAAGAACCCTTTGGAACCCTTTTTTTCTAAGAGCGTAGTTACAGTGCCTCCTAAAGACATGACATTGGGAAAAGGGATGGGCTATCATGTGATCACTGATGTTGATGATTTTATTTTACTTGATTGTGATGTATCTACAATGCTTTTAAATATTATATTCATAATCTTCTAACTCATGATATATAGTTAGATGGCTAGTGGCTTTTTATTATGTGGTGGCTAACTAGAGTCTAGACTACGTCTACCAGTGCTGCTGCTGTCCTGACACACATGTGCAACTCCCGACTGAAGAAGGGATTGACTTGTGTCGGAGGGTCGTAGAGGCAGCCACTTCTTTTTATGTCTTTATGCCTCAAGTTGCTGTGCGGAGGCTATCAGGCAACCAGACCGAATATTGATGTTATCAGGTGTTAATCAAATGTTATGCTGCAGCTGCTGTTGCAGTACTGTTGATATTTAAACTAAGTAGCTTGCTACACATACTCGACTGGTGACCATATCTCAGGCAATGCATGTTTGGATACTGGGCGCCCGCAATCGTGTACAGGGCAGCCTGGGAAACAGGCAACACCAAGCAGGTGCGAGCTCTGTACAGGGCAGACCAACAGACGCAACCAACTGACTGGTTGGGGGTGGGGTGGTAGCGAACTTGGCGACGGGACGACGAGCGGGCAGTGGGTTCTTTCAACAATGACAAAAGCATACTGTATATCTTGTGTAACATGTGAACAGGTCAGTTATGTCCACTATGAGAACAACTTTAGGATGTCCATACAATTTCACTAACAAACAGGCATGTGTGTCAATTTCCATGCATTAATCACCTCTAATTCTGCATACACATTAAACCTTTATCTGCAGTTCACTGAATTGGGGTATTATTCTCATTTTCAGGCCAGAGGGGTTCACAAACGGAATGTTTTAGTTCTCTCTCTTTGTCTGATATGGACAGGTTTTGATTCAGTTTTAATGGATTTGATTCGGTGTGGCTTGAAATTAGTTATCTTCAGCAGAGCATGAACTTGGGGATGGAGGAAACAGTGCCCTGCAATCGAATTCTGTCCCTCTGCACAATCTCCTCATGCTGCTATGAGAAGCACAAAAACAACTCAAGACAAATTTTACAGGCATGGTTATTACTAGAATGTACAGTAAGGCCTTGACATGGATGACATCTCTCTCCTAATCCAAGTGATTTATGAGGAAAAACATGGCCAAACAGATCTATACAATAGCATTGCTTAGGTTTTCACATTTCCATAGCTATGCGAGGTTGTCTTGCCTCTCTTCTAGCTCCTCATTTCAATGTATGAATACTCAGCTTCAATTCGAAATCAAATCACCAAAAAACAATTGGTTTCAAAGTAGCTGTTCCAAAAGTTGTAATCCATAATAGTTAGTTAGCATGCCACCCAATGCCCAGACAGAGTGTGAAGCTGACTGTTAAATTAAAATGGCTGGAGTGTACTTAAGGAGTACTGGGAGGTCGAGGCTGCATGCTTTGATGCAATTATGACAGCACATGAATAATTAGCCTGCCCCAGTAAAGTGGAGCAAATTTCACACCGACTGATGTACTTAAACAGTAGCCAAGTGTTGGCTATGAATTGGAGCAAATGTGTAAGGCTTATGCACTATTTTGAAGACCTAACTGTAAAAGCCTTGTCCTTTCTCCTCAGGTCTACCTTAACTGAAATGTCCTTATAAATCACACAGCTGTGTCTGTTAAAAGTAAAGTTATTTTTGTTCAAGATCCTCAGACATCCACATGATCAGTATTTCTTTCAATCAGTCTATTTTGCAGTCTTTATCCATTCTGAATGTCCATACCACCCTGGAGTGAACCATGTTTAAGTTAAACTGGCTCCTTGTATGCAGTGGTCTGAGGCGGACTCTGCTATGACAAAATGTGAAGGCCTAGCAAGGTCCTACTGTGCAATGCCTTATGCCATTAGACTAGTGGCAGTGACTGCTGTAAGAAACACTGCTAGGAGCTTGGTAGGGGTCAGGTGGAGGGATTGGATGTCTCCTTTAATAAGTTGACTCATGCAATGTCCGTCACTGGGTGCCAGATCAATTTCACTGGACTTTCAGTCGTACCTTTTCTGCCAATGGAAGATAACTACATCCATCAATGCCCTCGCTAGAAGCATGTGTTTCAGACATAAGGAAGTGGATGGCTGCAAACTTTCTACTATTAAACTCGGACAAAACAGAGATGCTTGTTCTAGGTCCCAAGAAACAAAGAGATCTTCTGTTGAATCTGACAATTAATCTTAATGGTTGTACAGTCGTCTCAAATAAAACTGAAGGACCTCGGCGTTACTCTGGACCCTGATCTCTCTTTTGAAGAACATATCAAGACCATTTCGAGGACAGCTTTTTTCCATCTACGTAACATTGCAAAAATCTGAAACTTTCTGTCCAAAAATGATGCAGAAAAATTAATCCATGCTTTTGTCACTTCTAGGTTAGACTACTGCAATGCTCTATTTTCCGGCTACCCGGATAAAGCACTAAATAAACTTCAGTTAGTGCTAAATACGGCTGCTAGAATCCTGACTAGAACCCAAAAATTTGATCATATTACTCCAGTGCTAGCCTCTCTACACTGGCTTCCAAAGCAAGGGCTGATTTCAAGGTTTTACTGCTAACCTACAAAGCATTACATGGGCTTGCTCCTACCTATCTCTCTGATTTGGTCCTGCCGTACATACCTACACGTACGCTACGGTCACAAGACGCAGGCCTCCTAATTGTCCCTAGAATTTCTAAGCAAACAGCTGGAGGCAGGGCTTTCTCCTATAGAGCTCCATTTTTATGGAACGGTCTGCCTACCCATGTCAGAGACGCAAACTCGGTCTCAACCTTTAAGTCTTTACTGAAGACTCATCTCTTCAGTGGGTCATATGATTGAGTGTAGTCTGGCCCAGGAGTGGGAAGGTGAACGGAAAGGCTCTGGAGCAACGAACCGCCCTTGCTGTCTCTGCCTGGCCGGTTCCCCTCTTTCCACCGGGATTCTCTGCCTCTAACCCTATTACAGGGGCTGAGTCACTGGCTTGCTGGGGCTCTCTCATGCCGTCCCTGGAGGGGGTGCGTCACCTGAGTGGGTTGATTCACTGTTGTGGTCATCCTGTCTGGGTTGGCGCCCCCCCCTTGGGTTGTGCCGTGGCGGAGATCTTTGTGGGCTATACTCAGCCTTGTCTCAGGATGGTAAGTTGGTGGTTGAAGATATCCCTCTAGTGGTGTGGGGGCTGTGCTTTGGCAAAGTGGGTGGGGTTATATCCTTCCTGTTTGGCCCTGTCCGGGGGTGTCCTCGGATGGGGCCACAGTGTCTCCTGACCCCTCCTGTCTCAGCCTCCAGTATTTATGCTGCAGTAGTTTATGTGTCGGGGGGCTGGGGTCAGTTTGTTATATCTGGAGTACTTCTCCTGTCCTATTCGGTGTCCTGTGTGAATCTAAGTGTGCGTTCTCTAATTCTCTCCTTCTCTCTTTCTTTCTCTCTCTCGGAGGACCTGAGCCCTAGGACCATGCCCCAGGACTACCTGACATGATGACTCCTTGCTGTCCCCAGTCCACCTGGCCATGCTGCTGTTCCAGTTTCAACTGACCTGAGCCCTAGGACCATGCCCCAGGACTACCTGACATGATGACTCCTTGCTGTCCCCAGTCCACCTGGCCATGCTGCTGCTCCAGTTTCAACTTCCACCTGACTGTGCTGCTGCTCCAGTTTCAACTGTTCTGCCTTATTATTATTCGACCATGCTGGTCATTTATGAACATTTGAACATCTTGGCCATGTTCTGTTATAATCTCCACCCGGCACAGCCAGAAGAGGACTGGCCACCCCACATAGCCTGGTTCCTCTCTAGGTTTCTTCCTAGGTATTGGCCTTTCTAGGGAGTTTTTCCTAGCCACCGTGCTTCTACACCTGCATTGCTTGCTGTTTGGGGTTTTAGGCTGGGTTTCTGTACAGCACTTTGAGATATCAGCTGATGTACGAAGGGCTATATAAATAAATTTGATTTGATTTGATTTGATCAACTACTTTTGCACTACTACATCCACTAAAACTTTGATGAGGCAATTTAAAGGCCCAGTGTAATAAAAAAGTTATAATTGGAGGGTTAAAAGTGAAAGCTTTCATGTATTTTTAATAATAATTTATCATTTTCTTTATTTGAATCTCTCCTGAATTATAATATGTGACTCATTTCAGGAAACTAGGCGTATGTCACACGTCACTACTTCACAGGAGAGGCATTTGAACGTAAACATTCATTACTAACAAACTTGTATTCCATCCGTAAATACAAATACAACTGTTAAATTACGATCGTAGTTGGTTTAGCCACGGAAAAAGCCAGGAACCTTCCCGCTAGCCATGATTGGCTGAGATAATGGATGGGCTGGACATGCCGTACTGTTATCTAGAGAATGTTGCCATGCTGGCAAGCTAGCTATCGTTACGTGTATGATCTCTCTTTTGAAGAACATATCAAGACTGTTTCAAGGACAGCTTTTTTCCATCTACGTAACATTGCAAAAATCTGAAACTTTCTGTCCAAAAACGATGCAGAAAAATGTATCCATGCTTTTGTCACTTCTAGGTTAGACTACTGCAGTGCTCTACTTTCCGGCTACCCGGATAAAGCACTAAATAAACTTCAGTTCGTGCTAAATACGGCTGCTAGAATCCTGACTAGAACCCAAAAATGTGATCACATTACTCCAGTGCTAGCCTCCCTACACTGGCTTCCTGTCAAGGCAAGGGCTGATTTCAAGGTTTTACTGCTAACCTACAAAGCATTACATGGGCTTGCTCCTACCTATCTCTCTGATTTGGTCCTGTCGTATATACCTACACGTACGCTACGGTCACAAGACGCAGGCCTCCTAATTGTTCCTAGAATTTCTAAGCAAACAGCTGGAGGCAGGGCTTTCTCCTATAGAGCTCAATTTTTATGGAATGGTCTGCCTACCCATGTGAGAGACGCAAACTCGGTCAACCTTTAAGTGTTTACTGAAGACTCATCTCTTCAGAAGACTCATCTCTTCAGTGGGTCATATGATTGAGTGTAGTCTGGCCCAGGAGTGTGAAGGTGAACGGAAAGGCTCTGGAGCAACGAACCGCCCTTGCTGTCTCTGCCTGGCCGGTTCCCCTCTTTCCACTGGGATCCTCTGCATCTAACCCTATTACAGGGGCTGAGTCACTGGTTTACTAGGGCTCCAGGGTTAGTTTGTTATATCTGAAGTACTTCTGTCCTATCCGGTGTCCTGTGTGAATTTAAGTATGCTCTCTCTAATTCTCTCTCTCTCTGAGGACCTGAGCCCTAGGACCATGCCTCAGGACTACCTGACATGACTCCTTGCTATCCCCAGTCCACCTGGCCGTGCTGCTGCTCCAGTCGCAACTGTTCTGCCTGTGATTATTATTATTTGACAATGCTGGTCATTTTTGAACATTTGAACATCTTGACCATGTTCTGTTATAATCTCTACCCGGCACAGCCAGAAGAGGACTGGCCACACCACATAGCCTGGTTCCTCTCTTTCTTCCTAGGTTTTGGCCTTTCTAGTGAGTTTTTCCTAGCCACCGTGCTTCTACACCTGCATTGCTTGCTGTTTGGGGTTTTAGGCTGGGTTTCTGTACAGCACTTTGAGATATCAGCTGATGTACGAAGCTTCCAGCATATTCATACTAAAGCTATGACTGTTAGTATTGGTTTGTAGTAGTATGAGTTGGGTTCATTGTCTAGCTAGCTACATGTAAAAACAAAAGACTATGTCTATACAAAACATTTTTCGAGATGATTACATGACCCATCAAGTTAGCCAGGTGTGTCTGGGGGTGATTATGGCCATCTATTGTATTTCAATAAGATGTGTACATGTCTAGACAATACTGACCCATTCACTTAGCTAGATGTGGCTGGGGGATGGTTATAGCATTTGTTTCACATAACCCATCAATTTAGACAAGTGTGTCAGGTAAGCATCATCTAATATTACACAAAATGTATAAAATACTTTATACATCTGGACACTTTCTGTTTTTGATATTGCTACTATGCAACCATTTCAATGCACTGTTTACGCCTGAATCTTCTGCATGTGACAAATCAACTTTTTATTTTATGTGATATAGTGTGTGTTTACCAGAGACAGTAATGTGAAGAACAACATGACCTGCACTAAAGTCAGATTAGGATACAGGCCAAGGACTATATAAAGTGTATTTTTACCTGAAATGTTCCTTATTGTAGGCTACTACTTTCCCCACTTTTAGTCTTAAAATCTTTGGTTGTTTACTAAACTAATCACTTTGTTCAGCAAATGGACTGACCAAAAGCCATTTGGTACACATACTGGAGTTACAAGTTTATCAACTGTCAAAGCAGAATTACTTTCCCATTGTTTTTCAACAGTTGTGGTTATCAGGAATCAAGGTAAGACCCAAGTGCAGACTGTGTGAAGTAACAATGTTTATTGTAATCACAGGGGCAGGCAAACGACAGGTCAGGGAAGGCAGGGGTTGATAATCCAGAGTAGGAGCAAAAGTACAGGACGGTCAGGCAGGCTCAAAGTCAGGGACAGAGTTCATTAATTCAGAGGTGAAGCAAAGGTACAGGATGGCAGGCAGGGTCAGGGAAAGACAGAGTAGGCAGGCGGGTACAGGGTGAGGACAGGCAAGGGTCAAAAACCATGAGGACGAGAAAAAAAAGAGAGGGTGGGAAAAGACAGGCGTTGACAGGACAAACGCTGGTAAGTTTGACAAACAAGACGAATTGGCACAGACAGAAAACACAGGTATAAATACCCAGAGGATAAGTGGGGAAGATGGGCGACACCTGGAGGGGGTGAAGACAAGCACAAGGACAGGTGAAACAGATCAGGGCATGACAATTATATACTATTTTCTAGCTAAGAGTCTCTAATTTTATCCAATGTAAAAAACAGAATTTCAAATTCTGCTACATAAGACCGAATCGAGGCGATCGGTCACATATACAGTACATTCAGTGGCGACCAGTCATTCAGGGCAGTTGGGGCACAGAACAACCAGTTGAGCCCCATCTGTTTAGCTGAAAAAAGCAGATGAGCCGATGAGCCATTGGACTTAAAAATTTGCGCAACAAGTTGGAAATTGCAAATTCAACAATGAGTGGTTTGTAAGGAATCAGTGGCTAAGCGTAAACATTGCAAAGCAATCACTAGCCTGCTATTCAGTGGAGTGGATGTGTGGTCCAAGTGGGTTTAAGGGTCTCTTTTCCAAACTTAAAATTATAAACATTTAACATAGGCCATACTGTCAATCCAGCATGACTTCTATCGCTTTCAAAACAACTGGAAACTCAGAAATAGGGAAATCTCAGACTTCAGTGAGTTCAATATAACTGGGAACTCGATAAAGAACGAGCTCCGACTGCAAAAATACATTTTGAACCGTCATCCAACTCGGAATTCCAAACTTGGAACAAGTTTGATGACAAAATTTGCCCACGAAGGTCCGCCGCGCCCCTTTCCTGTTCAAGTGAGCACAGCACAACAAGGTGAGTCCAAAAATGTATTGTTTGCTGCTGCATAAAGCATGCCAGAGAGATATGTATACTGTAGTTAAGAAAGTAATACTAAGTGTATGTTGTGTAGTACGGTGTTAGTATCCCATGTGCCTCATCCTAATAATTTGGTCCCTTTTCCCCGTATAATTTAGCCTACTCTTCTGACTTGGTGGTGCACATTTAGCCTATAGCCTGTTTTATAGAAATGTCATCATTGAATATTGTAAGCACTTTCATTGTCTGCTTACATGCCCCGTTTATTTATCCTACGGTTCTGACTTGGTGTACAGGGAGAATACTGTAAGAACAGCCAATGTTCTGAATTCTGTCACAGTGCATTTCAAAAGTGCTGATCAAATAGTTATATTGACTATGTCCGTCGTAGCTCGCTCATTAATGTCTTAATTGAAATTACGGATGGCCTCTTATCCGCTTGTCGTCCCCTTATGTCATAGTTTGTACATCTCGATTGTCAGTAGAAACCAAATTTGTTTAAGCAAGTTAGCCATATCAGCTATTTTTTTTATGGCAGTAAATGAGGCTGAATGAACTGTTTCGCTGCCAGACAAGGCTCCGCTGATTGCCAGGTGTAACAGTGGTATGGTGCTGGGACTCTGCTGTTGGGACAGCTTTGTGTAAGCCCTAACAGTTTGTGGGTACCGTTTGTCACCGTTATATAGTCCATTTAATATATAGTTTAGTGTTGTGTTGGGTTTTGTAGTCGCTTTGCTACCATGCATCTAAAATATAGTTAGACTTTGCCCCACCAAGATATACATGCTAAAATCGCCACTGAGGATGATGCTTCAGTATTCTTTATTTATGTTATTGTCCTATGAACCAAAGACAGTCATTTACAGAGTCCATGTTTGGGTATAATGAGTTTTATTCCTTCTGAGCATCAATTAGACACTAATTAGTAAGTATAATTGGTTAAGGGCAACAGTCTGACTCACAATATGTCTTTGATAGCGTTTCAAATTAAAACACCTGGAAGCTTTCAAATAGCTACTGGTAATACTTCAAGTAGTCCAACTATGGCCATTTAATTTAACCTTGTTGAAATCAGAGTGGTTGGTTGAAATGAAAACCTGCACACACAGCAGATTCCCACTGAGTAACCTGGAGTCCATGCCGCCCTGTGAAGAAGAAAATAATTGTTATTGAGAGATAAATTTTTATGGCAGCTACAATTTCCAGGTTGGATGAAGTCAAGGTCAACAGAAAATTAGAGGACAAGGAGCAGTATGGTCTGCTAGGCTAAGTGTTATTGATCACAACTCTACACCATTCGTCTTCTAAGCTCCGGTGTGGGAAAAGCAACCCAAGCTCCATCTGACCAGGTGACATTCAATGAAACCTCAAAATTATGAGATATGGGGGCCAAGGAAGCGGTGACCTTCACAGGTTACCCCTTTTACCCACTGATGTTTTTCCTCATTTTCTTTTGGTCTCAGACCATGCAAACAGGCAAAGACCACCTTTAGTTATAAGTCTTTAGTTGAGATATGAGTAACTCGAGCATTTGCATAATCCATGGCTTGATTTTAATGGACGATTTGTGTGAAAATCATCATAATCGTCATCATCATTATCATCAAGATAAAAATGTTTGCATATAATCATTATGCACATACAGTGGCAAGAAAACGTATGTGAACCCTTTGGAATGACCTGGATTTCTGAGTTGCCATCCTGCAAAGCTGACTGCAAGAGCACAGCACAGAATGCTCAACAAGGTTTAGAAGAATCCTGGAGTGTCAGCTGAAGATTTACAGAAATCTATGGAACATGCTAACATCTCTGTTGACGAGTCTACGGTACGTAAAACACAAAATAAGACTGTTGTTCATGGGAGGACACCAGGGAAGAAGCCACAGCTGTCTGTGGACAGATTAAACTGAAGTTGAGTTGTTTGGAAGAAACACAAAACACTATGTGTTGAGAAAAAAAGGCACTTCACACCAACATCAAAACCTTATCCCAACTGTAGAGTATGGTGAAGGGAATATCATGGTTTGAAACTGCTTTGCTGCCTCAGGGCCTGGACAGCTTGCTATCATTGACAAAACAATTTATTAAATTAATTAAGTTCATCAAGACATTTTGCAGGAGAATGTAATGTCCGCCAATTGAAGCTCAACAGAAGTTGAGTAATGCAACAGGACAACGACCCAAAACACAGAAGTAAATCAACAACAGAATGGCTTCAACAGAAGAAAATACGCCTTCTGGAGTGGCCCAGTCAGAGTCCTGACCTCAACCCGATTGATATGCTGTGGTTTGACCTCAAGAGAGTGGTTCACCCCAGACATCCCAAAAATATTGCTGAACTGAAACAGTTTTGTAAAGAGGAATGGTCCAAAATTCCTCCTGACTGTTGTGCAGGTCTGATCCTCAACTACAGAAAATGTTTGGTTGAGGTTATTTCTGCTAAAGGAGAGTCAACCAGTTATTACATCTAAGGGTTCACATACTTTCCCCACCCTGCACTGTGAATGTTTACACGGTGGGTTCAATAAAGACATGAAAACGTAGAATTGTGTGTGGGTTAGTTTAATCACACTGTCTTTGTCTATCGTTGTGACTTAGATGAAGATCAGATCAAATGTTATGACCAATTCATTCAGAAATCCAGGTCATTCCAAAGGGTTCACATATTACTTTTTCTTGCCACTGTATGCATGTAAGATGATAACGCAAAACCATATGTGAAGAGTACGAGGCATGAAATAATTTGCATCTAGTGTGCCTACATGTGTAGTTGTGCAGAGCATTTTTTCTCTTGTAAATTGTTTGGGAGGACAGTAATTTGGTTTCACAAACCTTGAATTAGAAGCCCCCCATTATGGTTGCTGTCTATGAGTGATTGCCTGCATGCTGAGATGAAAGGGTAGCCTGGGAACTGAGGCGATGAGGCGAATGGGATGCGATAATGAAATGAAATGAAGCGTGAACATTGGCTGTGGCTGTTATCACTTAAGAACATGGGAAAAGAGGAAGGGGAGTCCTACCGGAAGGACCTGAGAGGTCTCTGCTCAGCCCAGTTCCCTACCACCTTAATGGGCCTGCTTGCATCTGGGAGTTTATCAATATGCTAAATACATTTTATCACTCTTACTTCAGGGTCAACGGAAGAAGGGGAAATGAGGGAAGGGAAATGTGTGTCTCCCTGCACAATTAATATATGTATATAATATAATAACAATTGTTGACAAACTTTCATATTTAAAGCATCATCCTCAACTTGGCTGGACTTGTCTTTGCATGAACAATTCTATGCTTCCAAGGAGATTTATTTATAACATATTGTGATTTAAATGAAAACAGTATATTTTTCTAAATAGGGAGATTGTTTCTTTGTCTGAAAATTCAGCCTTGGTAAAATGACCAGAAAAGCATTTTTGAATTTCCCAATGTCACGTTGATATGCAAAGGTTGATTTGGAAACACATCAAGAGGAAGCAAGCACTGTAAGCACAGATACCACTTTTAATGATGTACTTTTGTCACACTAATAGACAGAAAGTAGCTAATTTGGGATAAGACAAGCAGGGTAAGCACCCAAGAGAGCATATAACTGGATGGTGCACAGCCTGACTCCCAAACACCTACGATGAACAGAGTTAATTTAAAATACTGGCAACAAAGTTTCCTGCTAAAGGACTGTAACACTGAGGGATGCTTTGTCCTCTAGCTGCTCTTGCAGATCCAGAGCCAAGTGAGTGAAATATACCCGTATGGTGGATTCATACGGCCGCGGTGTCATTTAATTATGGTCAATCTGATCGCAGACCAAGTGGAATTACAAAAGGTTGAGCCATACCATAAATGCAGTCCTTCCTTGGTCAGTCCTGAAGGACCTACTGTTTTTACAGCCTCACAGATTTAATGAGAAGTCGATTTCTATTCTGCCCTCAATCGGACTGTAACAAGTCCAATAGCTCTTTGAAGGTTGCTTCTCCGGCCAGCCATCCAGCCAGCGTGTGAGGGAGAGGTGCCTGAGGGAATGGCTAGCAAGACTACCAACAGATCCTTTCGGACTTCCTCTCTCCTCTGAAAAAAACAAGTCAGGGGCAGATGGGCAGCATGCTAGAAAAGCACTGGCCTTAAATTAATAAGATACACAACTTTTCTTAATCTAATTACATTTTTTAGACCTGTTAATTGTATCACTTTGTTTAACTGAATATCATGCCTTGATTAAACACTGTATGAAACATGAGAATTCCAAACCTTTTTTATACCACGAGACTAAAAAGTCCAACTTCCCATTTCTGTGATGTTATTTAATTTTTAAACACATTTATTATTAATATATAATACTAATTAATATATTGCTACTTTGTATGAATAATAATTAATATTCTTGTGTATGTTGTGAGCCTATAGAGCACTGATATTTGATCATTTCTACCCGCTTTTCTCTTTCTCTGTAGCTGTGAGATGTGTTAAATAAATAAAAAAACACTTTATTTTCAAGAGTTTATATCCTTATTGATGAATAAAGCAGAGGGTTGCCATCTTTGTGATGAATGGGGTAAGTTTCCTGAGCAAAATATCTGAAAGATCAATCCCAACAACAATTATCGGTAATACTTTATTTGACATCCAGAGTCATAACCATGTTCATAACCATGTCATAATATGTCATAACAGCTGACATAACATGGTCATAACACAGTCATTACCCATGTATTTACAACTGTTGTGACATATATAGCGTTATATCATGGCTGGTTATGACACCTATATTAGAGTTAACTTCTTGCGTCGAGCAATCCCGTATCCGGGAGCGTAATCATAGCCTCAAGCTCATTACCATAACGCAACGTTAACTATTCATGAAAATCACGGGGGCGGAGCTAGCATGTTGGAGTGAACGGCTGTGCGTGAGAGGCTCCTGCAACTTTTTTGCGAAATAATCTAATTTAACCTACTTTATGGCACTTTTTACAACAAACGTTTCTTTCTAATACAAGATTGTAACTTTTTATATGAAAATGCCGAGTAATAAGCGACCAAAGGACAATAAATCCACAGCGGAGGCCTACTCCCCACTAAACAACGAGACAGACATGGCGGGAGGCACATGCAACAACGTGACACTTACAGAACTTACCCGGGCTTTGGGGGAGCTACGTGTTGCTATAGCTGAGGATCTTAAGGCCACTATTGCTGAACTGGACACCAAAATCGAGAGCATCATTCGAACGGTCGCTTCGCATGGCCAGAGTATTGTGGACCTTGAGAAAGCTTCTGAATTCAACGCTGGTAGGATCGACGAGTTAGAGAAGCTATGCACGTCATTGCAGGATACTGTGCAGAGGCTTTCTGTGAAAGTGGTGGACCTGGAGGGCCGATCCAGACGTAATAACCTTCGCGTTGTTGGTCTGGCAGAGGGGGTAGAGGCGAGCTCTCGCCCCACCGACTTCTTCGCCAAGCTATTGAAGGATGCAATGGGATCGGATGTTTTGGATTCGGATCCCCAGCTGGACCGTGCACATCGCTCCCTTGTCCCAGTGCCTGGACCGGGCCAACGTCCTCACCCAGAAATCATCTGTTGTCACAGTTTCAAGACCAAAGATCTTATCCTGCGTGAAGCTCGAATGAGGGGCAACCTGTCACATAAAGGGCATCCATTCCGTGTCTATGAGGATTATGCGCCCGATGTGGCAAAGCATCGTGCCGACTACAGAGATGTCATGACCAAACTCTACAAACTCCATCTTCGCCCAGCCTTACTCTTCCCTGCAAGACTAAGAATTACCCCGCCTTCCGGTGAGAAGATTTGGCTCTCCTCGGTTTTGGACGCAGAGAAGTTTATCCGGGGATATACACCAATCCCCCGTACAGGTTAGAGTGCCTTGTTATTGCGTGTTAGGGTCTGCTCATGGACTCGAATCCATACTATACCATACTGGGTGAAAACGTATTAAACGGGCTCAACAAGGGCTACTGAACATGTAAGACGCCGAGCAGACCAATGGAGGGCGGTCAGAGCTCTCATTTAACGTTAAATTAACTTTCATCCCGGCTGTGCTCAGCGATGAATATTTTTTACTTCCAGGTTTGATCACTGACACCTTCGGACGGATATACTTATATTCCCCACTTTTGTTTTGTTTCGTTATTTATTTTACAATCCTTACATTATTCTTACTACCATACCATTTATTTATCGCTTGCAGGGGACTGGGGGTGATGGTTGGGAGGGGGCAGACACCTGGTTAGCAGGTTGATGTTTTGTGCCGTTCTGCCTTTGTCTGGCCGTGGGCCTCTCTCCCGACTAGAGTCCCACCAGCCCTCTGTAGTGCTTATGTCTGTGTAGGTGTGCGTACATATAATTACTATTTGTACTTTATTACTATTTTATTTTAGCATTTTAGTATTATGCATGTGTATATTTTAAATCAGTGTAGATTGTTATTCTGGGGTATGAATGTTTGTATGTGTAGGTGTGCATATGGATGTATATACATATTCTTTAAATATATATTTTTATATATGATTTTTTTGTGTGGGTATGTACATATACATGTATATGTATGTATGTGTGTATGTGTGTGTGTATGTATGTATGTATGTATGTATGTATATGTATATAGGTATGTGTATGTATATGTGTGTATGTATGTGTATGTGTGTGTATGTATATATGTGTGTGTATATATGTATGTATGTGTGTATGTGTGTATGTGTATGTATGTGTGTATGTATGTATGTATATGTATGTGTGTATGTATGTATGTGTATACATAGGTGTATATGTGTGTGTATGTATATGTATATATTTTTATTAATTTTTTATTCAACTTTTTTTTATTTATGGGGGGAACGTTTAATTTAACAAATCCTTGTTCCGATCTCCTGACCCACAGTATGTAAAGGTACGGCTGACTATGTCAGTTGCGGATGGTTTATTTTTTGACCGGCAGTGCTTAGCAATATAATCTTGAGGCTATATCTTGCTTATCTCTGGGATTGACCCAGGATGACGCTTAAATGCGCAATATGTTTAAGTTGCAACTTATTCAGTTTAGGTTTATTAGATGCTAACTGAACACTTAACTCGCGGGAGCCTCCTCAGTTCATATGTTAGTAGAAGTTCCAGGATAGTGAGAGGTGAACGTATAGTTGGGATTTTATTTTTGTTTTACCTCTTGTTCGAGGTCGCGCCGTGCTTTTTTGGCATCGGCCAGACAATGTGTTTATTATTTTTATTTTTCCTTTGTTTTTTCTCCTGTTTGTACATGCCTGTTAAATGTGGGTTGATGGGGGGGGGGGGGTAAGGGTTGGGGAAATTAGGGGAACAGTGTGGGAAGTAAAGGTGCTTGCAGGGGGAGAGGGGTGGGTTGGATACTGCTCGGGTGTAGGTGCTACATATGCTGATCGTGATGGTTTGGTGCGCTTTCTTACCTTTTTATCAAGTTACATGGTATGCAGGCCACCATAGGAACTACAAACGAGAGGAGGGCGGGGCTTACATTCACTTCCTGGAATGTCAAGGGTTTAAACGAACCAATTAAGAGGGGCAAGGTCCTAGCCCACTTGAAAGCACTCTCGTCTGATATTATATTTTTGCAAGAAACCCATCTGAAGAATAACTCTCATAGCAGACTTAAGTGTAGGTGGGTGGGGCAAGTGTATCACTCCAACTTCTCTGCCAAGACGAGAGGCACAGCGATTCTGGTACGGAAAGGAATTCCCTTTCTACATAAAACCACTATTGCGGATAAAGAGGGTCGGTATGTGATCGCAATAGGAGAAATCCACTCTACCTCAGTAACTCTACTAAATATCTATGGGCCAAACATTGACAACCCCTCTTTTTTCAAAAGAGTCCTTGCCCTGATTCCAGATATCTCTCATACTAACCTGGTCATTGGAGGGGACCTTAACTGTGTGCTAGACCAATATTTGGATAGATCCTCTACCCGGCGAACCCCTACCTCCTATTCAAGCGAATTCTTGAATACCTACATAAAAAATTCGAACTTATTTGATATTTTATTTTATTTATTTATTTTACCTTTATTTAACCAGGTAGGCAAGTTGAGAACAAGTTCTCATTTACAATTGCGACCTGGCCAAGATAAAGCAAAGCAGTTCGACAGATAAAACGACACAGAGTTACACATGGAGTAAAAACAAACATACAGTCAATAATGCAGTATAAACAAGTCTATATACAATGTGAGCAAATGAGGTGAGAAGGGAGGTAAAGGCAAAAAAAGGCCATGATGGCAAAGTAAATACAATATAGCAAGTAAAATACTGGAATGGTAGTTTTGCAATGGAAGAATGTGCAAAGTAGAAATAAAAAAATAATGGGGTGCAAAGGAGCAAAATAAATAAATAAATAAAAATTAAATACAGTTGGGAAAGAGGTAGTTGTTTGGGCTAAATTTTAGGTGGGCTATGTACAGGTGCAGTAATCTGTGAGCTGCTCTGACAGTTGGTGCTTAAAGCTAGTGAGGGAGATAAGTGTTTCCAGTTTCAGAGATTTTTGTAGTTCGTTCCAGTCATTGGCAGCAGAGAACTGGAAGGAGAGGCGGCCAAAGAAAGAATTGGTCTTGGGGGTGACTAGAGAGATATACCTGCTGGAGCGTGTGCTACAGGTGGGAGATGCTATGGTGACCAGCGAGCTGAGATAAGGGGGGACTTTACCTAGCAGGGTCTTGTAGATGACATGGAGCCAGTGGGTTTGGCGACGAGTATGAAGCGAGGGCCAGCCAACGAGAGCGTACAGGTCGCAATGGTGGGTAGTATATGGGGCTTTGGTGATAAAACGGATTGCACTGTGATAGACTGCATCCAATTTGTTGAGTAGGGTATTGGAGGCTATTTTGTAAATGACATCGCCAAAGTCGAGGATTGGTAGGATGGTCAGTTTTACAAGGGTATGTTTGGCAGCATGAGTGAAGGATGCTTTGTTGCGAAATAGGAAGCCAATTCTAGATTTAACTTTGGATTGGAGATGTTTGATATGGGTCTGGAAGGAGAGTTTACAGTCTAACCAGACACCTAAGTATTTGTAGTTGTCCACGTATTCTAAGTCAGAGCCGTCCAGAGTAGTGATGTTGGACAGGCGGGTAGGTGCAGGTAGCGATCGGTTGAAGAGCATGCATTTAGTTTTACTTGTATTTAAGAGCAATTGGAGGCCACGGAAGGAGAGTTGTATGGCATTGAAGCTTGCCTGGAGGGTTGTTAACACAGTGTCCAAAGAAGGGCCGGAAGTATACAGAATGGTGTCGTCTGCGTAGAGGTGGATCAGGGACTCACCAGCAGCAAGAGCGACCTCATTGATGTATACAGAGAAGAGAGTCGGTCCAAGAATTGAACCCTGTGGCACCCCCATAGAGACTGCCAGAGGTCCGGACAGCAGACCCTCCGACTTGACACACTGAACTCTATCAGAGAAGTAGTTGGTGAACCAGGCGAGGCAATCATTTGAGAAACCAAGGCTGTCGAGTCTGCCGATGAGGATATGGTGATTGACAGAGTCGAAAGCCTTGGCCAGATCAATGAATACGGCTGCACAGTAATGTTTCTTATCGATGGCGGTTAAGATATCGTTTAGGACCTTGAGCGTGGCTGAGGTGCACCCATGACCAGCTCTGAAACCAGATTGCATAGCAGAGAAGGTATGGTGAGATTCGAAATGGTCGGTAATCTGTTTGTTGACTTGGCTTTCGAAGACCTTAGAAAGGCACGGTAGGATAGATATAGGTCTGTAGCAGTTTGGGTCAAGAGTGTCCCCCCCTTTGAAGAGGGGGATGACCGCAGCTGCTTTCCAATCTTTGGGAATCTCAGACGACACGAAAGAGAGGTTGAACAGGCTAGTAATAGGGGTGGCAACAATTTCGGCAGATAATTTTAGAAAGAAAGGGTCCAGATTGTCTAGCCCGGCTGATTTGTAGGGGTCCAGATTTTGCAGCTCTTTCAGAACATCAGCTGAATGGATTTGGGAGAAGGAGAAATGGGGAAGGCTTGGGCGAGTTGCTGTTGGGGGTGCAGTGCTGTTGTCCGGGGTAGGAGTAGCCAGGTGGAAAGCATGGCCAGCCGTAGAAAAATGCTTATTGAAATTCTCAATTATGGTGGATTTATCAGTGGTGACAGTGTTTCCTATCTTCAGTGCAGTGGGCAGCTGGGAGGAGGTGTTCTTATTCTCCATGGACTTTACAGTGTCCCAGAACTTTTTTGAGTTAGTGTTGCAGGAAGCAAATTTCTGCTTGAAAAAGCTAGCCTTGGCTTTTCTAACTGCCTGTGTATAATGATTTCTAGCTTCCCTGAACAGCTGCATATCACGGGGGCTGTTCGATGCTAATGCAGAACGCCATAGGATGTTTTTGTGTTGGTTAAGGGCAGTCAGGTCTGGGGAGAACCAAGGGCTATATCTGTTCCTGGTTCTAAATTTCTTGAATGGGGCATGTTTATTTAAGATGGTTAGGAAGGCATTTTTAAAAAATATCCAGGCATCCTCTACTGACGGGATGAGATCAATATCCTTCCAGGATACCCCGGCCAGGTCGATTAGAAAGGCCTGCTCGCAGAAGTGTTTCAGGGAGCGTTTTACAGTGATGAGTGGAGGTCGTTTGACCGCTGACCCATTACGGATGCAGGCAATGAGGCAGTGATCGCTGAGATCTTGGTTGAAGACAGCAGAGGTGTATTTAGAGGGGAAGTTGGTTAGGATGATATCTATGAGGGTGCCCGTGTTTAAGGTTTTGGGGAGGTACCTGGTAGGTTCATTGATTATTTGTGTGAGATTGAGGGCATCAAGTTTAGATTGTAGGATGGCTGGGGTGTTAAGCATGTTCCAGTTTAGGTCGCCTAGCAGCACGAACTCTGAAGATAGATGGGGGGCAATCAGTTCACATATGGTGTCCAGAGCACAGCTGGGGGCAGATGGTGGTCTATAGCAGGCGGCAACGGTGAGAGACTTGTTTTTAGAGAGGTGGATTTTTAAAAGTAGAAGTTCAAATTGTTTGGGTACAGACCTGGATAGTAGGACAGAACTCTGCAGGCTATCTTTGCAGTAGATTGCAACACCGCCCCCTTTGGCAGTTCTATCTTGTCTGAAAATGTTGTAGTTTGGAATTAAAACTTCAGAATTTTTGGTGGTCTTCCTAAGCCAGGATTCAGACACAGCTAGAACATCCGGGTTGGCAGAGTGTGCTAAAGCAGTGAATAGAACAAACTTAGGGAGGAGGCTTCTAATGTTAACATGCATGAAACCAAGGCTATTACGGTTACAGAAGTCGTCAAAAGAGAGCGCCTGGGGAATAGGAGTGGAGCTAGGCACTGCAGGGCCTGGATTCACCTCTACATCGCCAGAGGAACATAGGAGGAGTAGAATAAGGGTACGGCTAAAAGCTATGAGAATTGGTCGTCTAGAACGTCTGGAACATAGAGTAAAAGGAGGTTTCTGGGGGCGATAAAATAGCATCAAGGTATAATGTACAGACAGATGTATGGCAGGATGTGAATACAGTGGAGGTAAACCTAGGTATTGAGTGATGAAGAGAGAGATATTGTCTCTAGAAACATCGTTGAAACCAGGAGATGTCATTGCATGTGTGGGTGGTGGAACTAATAGGTTGGATAAGGTATAGTGAGCAGGACTAGAGGCTCTACAGTGAAATAAGCCAATAAACACTAACCAGAACAGAAATGGACAAGACATATTGACATTAAGGATAGGCATGCTTAGTCGAGTGATCAAAAGGGTCCGGTGAGTGGAGAGGTTGGTTGGTGATTTAGACAGCTAGCCAGGGCATCGGTAGCAAGCTAGCATAGGATGGAGGTCTGTTAGCCACCCCTTACGTTCCGTCAGTAGATTAGTGGGGTTCCGTGTGGTAGAGGGGATTAATCCAAATCACACAACAACAACAAAAATAAAAACAATAGATATAGTTATAGAGGCCCAAGAAGAAAATATAATAATAATAATTTAAAAAAATAATTAAAAAAAAATAATAATAAAAAAATTGTCCGATTGTCTATTCAGATAGCAGCCGGTAAGACAGCTAACGGTTAGCAGGCCGCAGATGGGCGTTCAGGTAACGTCGCGACGGAGGAGCCGGCCGAATAACTCCTTCGGGTAGATAACGTCGGCAGTCCAGTTGTGAAGGCCCGGTGGGGCTCCGCGAAGGCAGTAAAACGGGTCCGGATAGGTGACTGCAGCCCAGGTGTGATTGATGGAACTCAGGAGTGATTGACGGAGCTTGCTAGCTCCGATGGTCACACGGATAGCAGCTAGCTAGCTGTGAGATCCGGGTATGAATGTCCAGGGACATGGAGAGAAAAATTGGTCCGGTATGTTCCGTTCCGAGCCGCGCTGCGCCGTACAGAACTGGCGATAGATTTTCGAGCTAAAGGATAGCTGATGACCACAAAACGATTTGCCAGTAAAGGAGCTAACTAGCTTCTGAACTAGCTTCTGGATTAGCTTCTGGCTAGTTTCAGGCTAGCTTCTTGGAGTTTCTGGCTAGCTTCTTGGAGGATTACAGATCTGAGGTAAATAATACTTTTTTATAAATATACATTGGTGAGGCGGGTTGCAGGAGAGTGTTTTGAAGATGAGTTGATGGAAAATAAAAATAAAATGTATGTGAAAAAGTTGTAAATATATATATATACAGGACACGACAAGACGAGGACAAAAGACGTCTGAACTGCTATGCCACCTTGGAGACAGATACTTAATATCTGTGATATATGGAGGATCGCTAACCCTACGGGTAGGGAATACTCCTTTTACTCTCATGTTCACAAGGTTTACACTCGAATTGACTACTTTTTGTTGGATGCTAGACTACTCCCCTATACCTGTAATGTGAGGTATCATGATATTATAATCTCGGACCACAGTCCACTCACCTTCTCCCTGAGATTGGGTGACATTGTACCAAACGAGAGGGTCTGGAGGTTGAATCCTCAGCTCCTCACAGAACCAACATTCTGTGAATATCTTAAAGACCAAATTACATTTTTCTTTAATACCAACGACAACACAGAGACCTCCCCAGCATTATTGTGGGAAACACTGAAGGCTTATCTGAGAGGCTGTATCATCTCCTTTCAGGCTGCCAGGAGTAGGCAAAACAGAGAAACTGGAAGAACTGGAGGGATAAATTCACTTACTGGATAGGGAGAATGCTAGCCACCCATCTATGGAGAAACATAAAAGAAATTACCTCTTTAAAATTTGAATATAATCAGATTCTCTCAGCTAAAATTGCTAAATCTTTTCTCTATGCCAAGCAAAAATATTTTGAGTTTGGTGACAAACCACACAAATTACTGGCCAGACAACTTCGAAAAAATGTGAGTGACCGAATGATTCACAGGGTTAAATCTGCATCTGGGGAATTACTCTCTTCCCCCAAAGACATCAATGACAGATTCCGGCAGTTTTATGAGACTCTATATACATCTAAAGCGGATCCTAACCCCTTAATTATGCAAACATTTTTGGAGGCCTGTAATCTTCCTGCCCTGAACCAGGAAGATTCTAACTTCCTGAATAAGGAAATATCTCTTGATGAAATTCGAGAAAAGGGTGGCAAGACCCCGGGCCCAGATGGATACCCTGGTGAATTCTACAAAACATTCAGCAACATGCTCTCTCCCTACCTGCACAAAATGTTGGTTCAGGCCAATGAGGATGGAGCTCTCCCTTCTACTTTGGACGAAGCGTTCATTACAGTTATACATAAGAAGGGTAAAGATCCAGAAGAGGTAGGGTCATACAGACCAATATCTCTCCTTAATACAGACCAAAAGATTTTAGCAAAAACTCTGGCTAACAGGCTTAGCACTTTAATTGGCAAATTGGTCCATTCGGATCAGACCGGCTTTATCCCTAACAGAAACTCATTCTTCAATCTCAGGCGCCTCTTCAATATTATGTATTCTCAGAGGTTACCCAACGTGGACCTTGCCGTCATATCTCTTGACACTGAAAAGGCCTTTGACCATGTTGAGTGGCCCTATCTATTCAAGGTCCTACAGAAATTTAATATTGGAGATAGGTTCATAAATTGGATCCAGCTTTTATATAGGAACCCCTGTGCCAGAATACTCACTAACCAATCATTGTCGCCCCGATTTAACCTCAACAGGGGGACAAGGCAGGGTTGTGCGCTGTCGCCTATGCTCTTCGCCCTAATTATCGAACCGCTCGCTCAGACGATTAGATCTCATGCAGCAATACATGGCTATAATACTAAAGATACTCTAAATAAGATCTCCCTATACGCAGATGACATCCTCCTCTATGTAACAGAACCCCAGGCTAGTATCCCAGCTATTCTTGATGTGATCAATTTGTTTGGTACCTTCTCGGGATACAGAATAAATTGGAACAAGAATGAATTAATGCCCATACGGTCGCAAAATACCTCCTGGCTAGAACATCTCCCATTTAAGTTATCTTCAGAAAAATTTACCTACCTAGGAATTGTAGTTACCAAACAATACTCCTTACTATTTAAAAAGAATTTCCCCTCTCTGATACAAAAACTCAAGGCAAACATACTATTTTGGAGAACTCTCCCAATTTCTTTGCTCGGAAGAATTAATGCCATTAAAATGGTCTTCCTCCCACAACTGCTCTACCTATATCAGAACATCCCAGTATTCATACCTAAATCCTTTCATAAACAACTGGACTCAATTATCAATCCTTTCATCTGGGATTATAAAACACACAGGATAGGTAAAAAACACCTCTGTAAATCCAAGATGGAAGGAGGATTGTCTCTCCCAAATTTTATATTTTATTACTGGGCCGCTAACCTCCGCGTTGTTACGTTTCTGTTGGATGACGTACTCCCGGCATCCAGCTGGCTTAGTATGTAGCGTGAGGAGTGTCACCCCTTCTCTATTGGCGCTGTGATTTTGTCGCCTGTCAATCTGGAGATGTCACTTTATTGTAACAATCCTATTATACATAGCACAGTCCGAATCTGGAAGCAAATTAAAGTCCACTTTGAGCTTAGACCAATGTCATTCATGCTCCCTGTCGCCAGGAATCCCTCCTTTGCCCCTTCTAACCTTGATAACACCTTTGAGCGATGGGGAGAGTTGGGGATAAGTACCATAGGGGATTTATACATAGAAGGGACCTTTGCTTCCTTTGAGTTGCTGAGGGAAACTTATAATCTTCCCAGAAGTAATTTTTTCAGATACCTACAAATTAGAGACTACGTTAGAAAACACCTCCCAACATTTGGGAATTCTAAACCTTCCATGTTTGACGGATGCATAAAAATATGCCCCACCTCAGATAAACTGATATCGCGTCTATATGATGCTTTTCAATCTGTTAGCACACCTTCTACTGATGCCATCCAGGCAAAATGGGAGGAAGAACTAGGGACTGACATCTCGGTGGCAGACTGGGAAGAGAGCTTGGAGTATATCCACACATGCTCCATTAATTCCAGGCATCGTCTCATACAATTCAAGGTATTACACAGATTACACTATTCCAAAACTAAACTGCATAGGATATTTCCTGACACATCCCTTACATGTGATAAATGTCAGGCTACGCAGGGTACACTACTCCACTGCTTTGCCCTATGCTCTAGCTTGCATGATTATTGGTGTGGAATTTTTGGGATCCTCTCTGAAGTTTTGGAGACTTCAATAGATCCAGATCCGCTTCTGATAATCCTGGGAGTATCTGAGTCCCTAAACGGATTAACCAACCCCCAAAAACAACTAATCTCGTACGGTCTCGGCAAAAAAACTCATCTTGTTGTTTTGGAAAAGGAGGGAAGCGCCCTCTACCAAATTATGGCTCAGTGAATTGGCAAACACTGTACACTTAGAAAGAATTAGATATATTCTGAACAATAAATTATCAACATTTGATCAAATCTGGCAACCTTTCCTCTCCTACTTGGACGAGTCGGCGCTGTGAATTTGTACTTTTTAACGCACTCTCAATTGTAATATTTGAATCTACCTTTGGTCAGCATGTGCTGGCCCTGCCACCCGAGCAGTTGGGAGGGGGGGGGGGGGTAAGCGGGAGGGGGGGGGGGGGGCATCTTCCCTCTTTCTTTCTACGTGTCCTTGTTTTGTATGTCGTGTTTTGTATTATTTGTTCTGCACCCAGAACTCTGGGTCTTGTTGTTCCTGTATGTTCTTTTATGTTTAGATAGAAGAATTGTATACCTGTCTTGTATACCTATACACCATTCTTGTGTGTGTTTAATAAAAAATATTTGAAACAAACTATTCATGAAAATCGCAAATGAAATGAAATAAATATATTGGCTCACAAGCTTAGCCTTTTGTTAACAACACTGTCATCTCAGATTTTCAAAATATGCTTTTCAACCATAGCTACACAAGCATTTGTGTAAGAGTATTGATAGCTAGCATAGCATTAAGCCTAGCATTCAGCAGGCAACATTTTCACAAAAACAAGAAAAGCATTCAAATAAAATAATTTACCTTTGAAGAACTTCGGATGTTTTCAATGAGGAGACTCTCAGTTAGATAGCAAATGTTCCGTTTTTCCAAAAATATTATTTGTGTAGGAGAAATCGCTCCGTTTTATTCTTCACGTTTGGCTAAGAAAAACCCCCGAAAATTCAGTCATTACAACGCCAAACTTTTTTCAAAATTAAATCCATAATATCGACAGAAACATGGCAAACGTTGTTTAGAATCAATCCTCAAGGTGTTTTTCACATATCTATTCGATGATAAGTCATTCGTGGCAGTTGGGTTTCTCCTTTGAAGCAAATTGAAATATACACGCAGCTGGAGATTACGCAATAATTGCAACGGAGGACACCAAGCGAGCACCTGGTAAATGTAGTCTCTTATGGTCAATCATCCAATGATATGCCTACAAATACGTCACAATGCTGCAGACACCTTGGGGAAACAACAGAAAGTGTAGGCTCATTCCTTGCGCATTCACAGCCGTATAAGGAGACATTGGAACACAGCGCCTTCAAAATCTGGGGCATTTCCTGTTTGAAATTTCATCTTGGTTTCGCCTGTAGCATCAGTTCTGTGGCACTCACAGATAATATCTTTGCAGTTTTGGAAACGTCAGAGTGTTTTCTTTCCAAAGCTGTCAATTATATGCATAGTCGAGCATCTTTTCGTGACAAAATATCTTGTTTAAAATGGGAACGTTTTTTTATCCAAAAATTAAAAGAGCGCCCCCTATATCGAAGAAGTAAAAAATGTACCTTCCAAGAAGTTGAATTTAATTTGAAAGTGTTTCTATTTAAAATAAGATGGGAAAAATATGACTTTAAAGAATTCATTACAACAAAAACAAAGGATTTTATTTTTGTTTTAATGAATTCTTTATTAAAGTCAGATTTTTTCCCATCTTATTTTAAATAACTTGTAAAAAAACAAACACTTTATGACACGGTCATGAAGCATTAGGTCCAACCTATGTCACTTTACTTGGACTAAGAAAATACACTTTATGACACAGTCATGAAGCATTATGTCCAACCTATGTCACTTTACTTGGACTAAGAAAATACACTTTATGACACTGTCAAGAAGTATTTTGACCATCATAATCATTTAAGGGTGCGTTAGTAAATTCACTTTGGCTATCTTCTCCGATTTCAGAGCACTCTAGTCTGTGTGCCAGAGCGCATAACTACTGAATTTACAAACGCTCAACACCCATTGAATATAACACCCAGTAAACATCAGCAAAAAAAGCATAATTCAATTTATGCCAGCAGCACAGTTACTGTCACCAACATTCTGGATAACATGAAAACAGCCTATTCAGCTCTGCTAGGGTGAGAAAAATGGTCAGAGCGAGGTGTGTCCTGAAGTAGCTAGCAAGCTAGCCAACTTTAGCCATTTAGCTTGGGGGCTTGACTGCCTGACAACGCTCTGAATTTACGAACACCCAGAGCGCCCTCTGGTACTCCAGATTTAATTTACAAACACACCCATGCATTCATTTAACCTTTATTTAACATTTATTAACTACATGCCCTTAGTAATCAAAAATAAAGTTTCTTGTCCTGCTCCTGAAATCTGCTGCTGCATTCTTCCCAGGCATCAGCAACAGAGCACTTGGGTAGGTGCATGTCTGACATGTGTACGCAATTGATCATTTAACATGGTCAATGTTAAATATACTGTTGACACAGGCTGTGGTGTAATGGAATGTTTTGCTTGTGTGATAGGTTTTGTGTTTTTACACAAAATATAACACAACAGGTCAAAATATGTGTCATGACTGTCACGACCGTCGTAAGAAGTGGACCAAAGCGCAGCATTGTGTGAATATATCATTTTAATGGATGACGAAAACACAAAGTAAAGTGAATAAAACAATAAATGAACAACGACCGTGAAGCTATATTCGAAATGTGCTGACAAACACTACACATAGACAATCACCCACAACGACAAAACAGGCTACCTAAATATGGTTCCCAATCAGAGACAACGACTAACACATGCCTCTGATTGAGAACCATATCAGGCCAAACACAGAAACAGACAAACTAGACATCCAACATAGAATGCCCACTCAGCTCGCGTCCTGACCAACACTAAAACAAGGAAAATACAAAAGAACTATGGTCAGAAGGTGACAATGACAGTATTATGCGCATATTATAGCAGGTTATGACAAGTAATTACAGCCATATCAAGTAAAGTGTTACCCAATTATCAAACAATCTCCTTTTGAGTTCTTCTTTGAGCAGTATAAACTGCTATTGCTCAAATACATTTTAAGTAACGGTACACTGAAAATTTAAGAAGGTTTTTAAGGAGGTAAAAGGGTTTCAAGTGAAGCTGAGTCCATATTCTCTGCTAATTGTTGTCTAGATTGTACAATGAATGTTAATAGAAATCGAAAGGCCTCATTCAGAAATTAATAGAACTGATTGGCAACATCTATGTTTAAATTGATTGCGTGATCTAGCTACCCATTTAAGTGGTATTCATTCATCGCCTTACCTCAAATATAATGGCTTGTGTTTTGTACTAGCACTACCTTTATTTCCGGTACTACCTAGCCACACATTGCTAAAAGAGTGCATCTAAAATAAAATCACAAGGAAAGCATGTCTGTGTAATTTTGTTAAAACCTTGAATTGATTCATTAGGGTGTCACGGTCGCCGTAAGGAGGAGACCATAGCGCACCGTGGTAAGCGTACATAACTCTTTTAATGAAAGAACGAACACTGAACAAACTATACAAAACTAACCGTGAAGCTATATGACTAGTGCAAACAGGCAACTAAACATAGAATAACAACCCACAAAATACCTAAGGAATATGGTTATCGAAATATGGTCCCCAATCAGAGACAACGATAAACAGCTGCCTCTGATTGAGAACCAATCTAGGCAATCAGACATAAACACCTAGACCCCAGACAATACAAAAACCCCTAGACAATACAAAAACTAAACAAACCACCCTTGTCACACCCTTACCTAACCAAAATAATAAAGAAAACAAAGATAACTAAGGTCAGGGTGTGACAGTAGCCCCCCGCCCCCAAAAGTGCAGACTCCCGGCCGCAAACCTAAACCTATATGGGAGGGTCTGGGTGGGCATCTAACCTCGGTGGCGGCTCTGGACGCCGCCCCCCTTCTTTACATGAAGTCCGCTCTTGTAGCACTGACCCGTGGATCGTTGCCGGAGGCTCTGGACTACGGATCCTTGCCGTAGGCCCCGGGCCGGGGACCCTCGCTGCGTGGATCATCGCCGAATGTTCTGGACTGGGGACCATCGTTGGAGACCCCGGACTGTGGCCCGTCAAACACTACACATAGAGGTTCCGGACTGTGGCCCATCGTTGGAGGTTCCGGACTGTGGCCCGTCGTTGGAGACCCCGGACTGTGGCCCATCAAACACTACACATAGAGGTTCCGGACTGTGGCCCATCGTTGGAGGTTCCGGACTGTGGCCCGTCGTTGGAGGTTCTGGACTGTGAACTGTGAACTGTCGCCGGAAGCTCAGAACTGGGTACTGTTTCCGGACGCTCTGGACTGCCGATGCGCACTGTAGGCGTGGTGCTGTGTGCCGGCACTTGTGGTACCATGCTGGGGACACGCACCTCACGGCAAGTGCGAGGAGCAGGAACAGGGCGTACAGGACTGCCGAGGCGCACTGAAGGCCTGGTTTGTGGTGCAGGCATTGGTGGTACCGGGCTGGTGACACGCACCTCAAGGCGAGTGCGGGGAGGAGGCACAGGACATACTGGACTGTGGATATCTGGAGTGTAGAACTGACACAACCCGTCCTGGCTGGATGTTTATTCTCACCCTGCAAATGGGGCACTGGCACAGGATGCACTGGGCTGTGCAGACTCACCAGAGACACAGTACACAGAGCCGACGCAGGATATCCTGGTCCAAGGACGTACACTGGAGACCAGGAGCGCTGAGCCGGCACCCTCCTTCCTGGCTTAATGCCCATTCTAGCCCGGCCAATGAGAGGAGCTGGAATAGAGCGCACCGGGCTAGAATAGCGTACTGGAGACACCGTGCATTCCACCACATAACACTGTGCCTGACCAGTAAATGCTCCCCACAGTAAGCACGAGGAGTTGGCTCAGGTCTCCAACCTGACTTATGCAATCTCCTCGTGTACGCCCCCCCCCCCAAAAAAATATTGGGGCTGCCTCTCGGGCTTCCATGCTAGCCGTGTTGCCTCATATCGTCGCCGTTCCTCCTGTGTCATCTCCACCTGCTTCCATGGCAGGGTCTTGTCCCCTTCCATTACCTCCTCCCAGGGCCAGGATGTCCTCCACTCTTCTTTCTTCCGGCGTACATAACTATTTTAATGAAAGAACGAACACTGAACAAAACTATACAAAACAACAAAATGAACCGTGACACTATATGACTAGTGCAAACAGGCAACTAAACATAGAATAACAACCTAGAATAACAACCCACAAAATACCCAAGGAATATGGCTACCTAAATATGGTCCCCAATCAGAGACAATGATAAACAGCTGCCTCGGATGTCGATTATGGCAGCCCCCTCTCTGATTCAGAGGGGTTGGGTTAAATACGGAAGACACATTTCAGTTGAGTGCATTCAGTTGTACAACTGACTAGGTATCCCCCTTTCCTTTCATTTATATTCCATTCACCCAGTTCAATGTAACATCGATTGGTTTAGGTTACTACATTACACAACATTTTTCCCTATACCCATCATGAGGTTGCTACAACCTATCCTGTGACTGAAAGTTTACAACCTAGGTGCACACAGGTCGAGAGAAAGATTTGAAGTGACAGTGATATATGGAAAGACACAATATGGATCTAGCTGCATCTAGCTGATCTAGGGTGTAATCACTAGTTCAACAGTTGCAAACGAGAGTTTCTATTGGACAAATTCAGGTATTTTTATCCCTGTTTTGTTCCGTTTGCTTCCGTTTAAGAAATGTCTTTCAACAGAATCGGTGGAATGAATATACCCCTGATCACACGCAAACATTTCAGTTTAACCATTGTGTAGTCTTAACATTCTGTATAGTCCCCTTGTCCCAAGGGTCACAAATGACCCACCTTCACTAAACCACTCAAATAAAGCAGCTTAATTGAATGTTAGACTCCAAATCTATTTTGCATGAAGAAACAACCTGTCATTTATCAAACTTTGTGAATATCTGGGTTTATTTTAGAACTACTGGGTCCAAAATGACCATAAGACAATATTTTTTTTCGCCTTTATTCAACCAGGTAAACCAGTTGAGAACAAGTTCTCATTTACAACTGCGACCTGGCCAAGATAAAGCAAAGCAGTGCGACAAAAAACAACCCAGAGTTACACATAAACAAACGTACAGTCAATAACACAATAGAAAAATCGATGTACAGTGTGTGCAAATGTAGAAGAGTATGGAGGTAAGGCAATAAACAGGCCACAGTGGCAAAATAATTACAATTTAGCATTAACACTGGAGTGATAGATGTGCAGATGAGGATGTGCAAGTAGAGATACTGGGGTGAAAAAGAGCAAGGGGATAAATAAAAATATGGAGATGAGGTAGTTGGGTGTGCTATTTACAGATTGGCTGTGTACAGGTACAGTGATGTGTGAGCTGCTCTGACAGTGGATTCTTAAAGTTAGAGAGGGAGATATAAGACTCCAGCTTCAGTGATTTTTGCAATTTGTTCCAGTCATTGGCAGCAGAGAACTGGAAGGAAAAGCAGCCAAAGGAAGGGTTGGCTTTGGGGATGACCAGTGAAATATACCTTCTGGAGTGTGTGCTACGGGTGGGTGTTGCTATGGTGACAAGTGAGCTGAGATAAGGCGGGGCTTTACCTAGCAAAGACTTATAGATGACACGGATTTGGTGGATTTGGTGACTAATATGTAGTGAGGGCCAGCCAGCAAGAGCATACAGGTCACAGTGGTGGGTAGTATATGGGGCATTGGTGACAAAACGGATGGGACTGTGATAAAACTACATCCAGTTTGCTGAGTAGAGTGTTGGAGGCTATTTTGTAAATGACATCACCTAAGTCAAGGATCGATAGGATAGTCAGTTTTACAAAGGTATGTTTGGCAGCATGAGTGAAGGAGGCTTTGTTGCGAAATAGGAAGCCGATTCTTGATTTCATTTTGGATTGGAGATGCTTAATGTGAGTCTGGAAGGAGAGTTTACAGTCTAACCAGACAACTAGGTATTTGTAGTTGTCCACATATTCTAGAACCGTCCAGAGTAGTGATGCTAGTCGGGCGGGTAGCAATCGGTTGAAGAGCATGCACTTAGTTTTACTAGAATTTAAAATCAGTTGGAGGTCACAGAAGGAGTGTTGTGTGGTATTGAAGCTTGTTTGAAGGTTTGTTAACACAGTGTCCAAAGAAGGGCCAGATGTATACAGAATGGTGTTGTCTGCGTAGAAGTGGATTAGAGAATTACCAGCAGCAAGAGCGACATTGATATATACAGAAAAAAAAGAGTCGGCCAAGAATTAATCCCTGTGGCACCTCCATACAGACTGCCAGAGGCCCGGACAACAGGCCCTCCGATTTGACACACTGAACTCTCTTCTGAGAAGTAGTTGGTGAACCAGGCGAGGCAGTCATTTGAGAAACCAAGGCTATTGGATCTGCCGATAAGAATGGGGTGATTGACAGCGTCAAAAGCCTTGGCCAGGTCAATGAAAATGGCTGCACAGTACTGTCTTTTATCAATGACGGTTATGATATCGTTTAAGATCTTGAGCGTGGCTGAGGTGCACCCATGACCAGCTCCGAAACCAGATTGCATAGTGGAGCAGGTACAGTGGGATTCGAAATGGTCGGTGATCTGTTTGTTAACTTGGCTTTTGATGACTTTAAAAAGGCAGGGCAGCATGGATATAGGTCTATAACCATTTGGGTCTTGGAGCTCTTTGGAGATCTCAGATGATCTTTGTACCCTGGCGGTGTACAGCGTTCATGGAAATATGAACAGAGGCAATGTTTCACTTTTTCTAATATTGGGGTCACGGTCAGAAAAGTAATCAAATTTCAAGTTGAAAAAATATAATTTAGGTGGTTTTCTCTGCTGTTAAACAAGTGGTGGGTCATTTTTTGACCCTCAAGACAACACAAGGGTTAATAGCCACATACAAACAAACAGCTTGGTGTATTCCTTCTAGCATCTACATGCTCTCCTCCTCTCACCCTTCAAACCTTCATATCATAACCGCTACACACAGCCTACATCGTTGCCACCATATTAGCTAAAGTAGCATCATAGTCAACATAACTAATCGAACTAACGTGTTAGTAAACCCGCTACAATCATGCAGTACAGTGTACAGTCAGTTTAGCAGTTACACCAGTGGGCCCCGGGGGCAATAAATTAGTAAAACCAAAAGCTTACCTTGACTAGGAAGAGTTCCAGTTTTGGATAATCATAGCCAGCTAGCTAACATGGCATCTCTTTTTGAGCCGGGTATTAGAATAGGCTAAAGTATCTAGCTGTCTTTGCTAGCTAAGTAAGTGAAAAATAGTATGAAATATATCTCTCTCATGCTCCTTCATTTTTTAAGAAACTAAAATAACTGTTCAACTGTTGTCTTTCTCTTTGAGTCAACTACTAATCTCATGTTATGCACTGCAGTGATAGCTACTGTAGCTTATGCTTTCAGTACTAGATTCATTCTCTGATCCTTTGATTTGGTGGACAACATGTCAGTTCATGCTGCAATAGGTTGGAGAATGTACCCAGAGGAGGACGATAGCTATCTGTCCTCCGGCTACACAATTGTGCTACCCTACAGAGTGATGTTGAGGCTACTGGGGACCTTCAATGCAAAACAATATGTTTTAATCAATTATTTTGTGATGTGAATATTTTTGTATAGTTTTATCTTAAAAGGATATCTTTTAAATGTTTCAGTTTTTTCAAATGAAATACATTGAAGAGAATGATCCTCCCCTTCCTCCTCTGAGGAGCATCCACTGGCTGCCATTCTTAAGAAGATGAAAAAATATTGTAAAAATGCATTAAAAAAATAAATTCATCATGAACAGGAAAGTAAAAAAAGGGGGGATTGATAGACACAACAGTTAAACCTTTACAAAAGTTGTAGTAAGGGGTGTCAGGTGCGGTCAATGGACATCTCCAACTGTCCCCTCACCCTCTCCAAAGTGTCCTAAGTATGTAAATTAGGTATTTCCACTGCTACTACACATTGAATGTGCCTATAAGTTATTGGTCACTATAAAATTTCTACATTATCAACCTCTCAAACATTGTGGTGGTGTCAGGGGACAACTAGGGGACATCCAGGGGACATCCAAGTGAACCTGGGTGGTACGGGTTCCACATAATCTTCAATAGCTTCATGCCATCTGTCCTCAGGTTAATCTCCCTCTGTTTCAGTGCCCCTACATCTTGTCATCTCTCTTCTCTGTTGAGGCTAGGTGTCCTCTCTGCCCCCGCACCCCTAGATGAACCGTCTGAGAGGGGAGTGGAGCCAGGGCCTGCAGTGCGGGCAGTGGAATAGGAGTGGGGCCTTTTGTTGAGTGGTGGAGCTTGAATCATCAGTAGACACAGCATTAGAGAATGTAGAGGGGGTTGTGTATCTAGCAAGAAAGAGTGAAGACCTTAACCGGCGCTTGCTGTGGGGAGTAAAATAAAAGTAATCAATATTGCTGTAAGATACACATCATTGCATAACGTACTAATTCTGAACTACATTACTGTCATATAAAGGCAATATACTAAAAGATAACACCCAGACTAAATTCCCATATGGTGGCTTTTAGCACACCATCTCACAGCCCTTCAGTAGGCACCCCTCCGCCACTGGACATAGAAGGCCAGGGGGTTTCTAAACTGGCCCTTCACAACTAGCAAGTGGTGAGGAGCATTTTTGTAGTAATGTGTTTTTTGTGTGTTTTTTTCTGATTGGGTGGGTCTGGCAGGGCCTGCACCCCCAGTGGGTGTGCCTGTGTCCAGCCAGGCCAACCCATGCCTACGCCCTGCCTCCCTGTGGAAAACTGGACACAGGACACAGTTACATACTGTAGGCCTATGCTGTGTGTACGGGCCAAATCACAAAAAAGCAGACCACAACTATAACAAAACGACATTACTGTAATGTATAGTAAAAGCAATAAACTAGCCTATGCAATGCAGAATGTGGGACAAAGGTAGCATACCTTTAGAGACAAAAGTAACAATGGCCATGAGAGCACTGCGGTGTGATTTAAAAAGTCATAGTCAATCGATCAAAAACATAACACTCTTAGCAAAATCTTTTATCTTTCATTTACAATCTGTAGAATCTATGAGAATAGAAAGGTTCAGAACTTTTGTGAGAACTCAAAGCACATTTCAAATATATAACAAATATACATCAAACCTGGATGGTGTTCAGAGATAAATGGGAGGGGCTGAGTGGAACTGAAGTGTCGGACTAAAAATAACAAGATAATTAATGCAAAATATACTGTGTCCATAAAATATATATACATACAGTGCATTCAGAAAGTATTCAGACTCATTTGACTTATTCCACATTTTGTTACGTTACAGCCCTATTCTAAATTATACATTTGTTTCTCATCAATCTACACACAATACACCATAATCACCTCCCTGACCAAGGCCTTTCTCCCCCAGTTGCTCAGTTTGGCCGGGCAGCCAGCTCTAGGAGAGTTTTGGTGGTGGACCTTGCTGCAGAAATGTTTTGGTAGCCTTCTCCAGATATGTGCCTCGACACAATCCTTTCTAGGAGCTCTACTGTCACGCCCTGACCGTAGAGAGCGTTATGTCTCTATTTTGGTTTGGTCAGGGTGTGATTTGGGTGGGCAGTCTATGTTCTATGTTCTATGATTTTCTATTTATATGTGTTTGGCCGGGTGTGGTTCACAATCACAGGCAGCTGTCTATCGTTGTCTCTGATTGAGAACCATCCTTAGGTACCCTTTTCCCCCACCTGTTTTGTGGGAAGTTAACTTTGTCTTTGTTCAGGGCACATAGCCCAAAGCTTCACGGTTTGGTTTTGTTCTTTGTTTTGTCGGCATCGTTTTTTATAAAAAGGAAAATGTTGCACCTTGGTCCAGTCCTTCAGCCAGCCGTGACATCTACGGACAATTCCTTTGACTTCATGGCTTGGTTTTTGCTTTGACATTCACTGTCAACTGTGAGACCTTATATAGACAGGTGGGTTGCCTTTCCAAATCATGTCCAGTCAATTGAAATTACAACAGGTGGACTCAAATCAAGTTGTAGAAACATCTCAAGGATGATCAATGGAAACAGAACGCACTTGAGCTCAATTTCGAGTCTGAATATGTATGTACAGTAAATAAGTTATTTCTGTTTTTGTTCTGAATAAATTAGCAAAAATATCTTAACCTGTTTTGCTTTGTCGTTATGGGGTAATGTGTGTAGATTGCTGAGGAAGGTGTTTTATTTCATACTTTTTAGAATAAGGCTATAACGTAGCAAAATGTGGAAAAAGTCAAGGGGTCTGAATTCTTTCCGAAGGCACTGTAAGCATTTCGCTGCACCTTTTATACCTGCTATAAACTGTGTATGTGATGAATATAATTGGATTTAGACATTTTTGAGACATTTTTAGTTCACAAAGCAAGCAATGGATAAGAGCTGTTCTTTCACCATTGTGTTCAGCTTGGTCTGAATACAAAAATGTATGTGAGACACAATCCTCTGGTCTCGGATAAGATCATTTTGACCATGGTGATCTCTAATGTCTTGGTCTCTGACAGCTTAATCTAAAACAAGCTCCTTAATTATGCCAGATACTCCACCACCCATGCTATTAAATTCACGAGATGCTCTCAAAACATGATTGATTGCAGCTTCACACTCAGAGAGGTTGCCTGTTGGAATTCACATGGCCCTATTACAGATGGGTTGTTCCATCAATTTGGTGCCTTTTGAGATGTGTAACTTGTTGGGAAAAAAAACTGTTGATTTCACCAAATTGTAACATTATGTCATAAAGAGCAAATCAAATCAAATCAAATGTTATTTGTCACATACACATGGTTAGCAGATGTTAGTGCGAGTGTAGCGAAATGCTTGTGCTTCTAGTTCCGACAATGCAGTAATAACCAACAAGTAATCTAGCTAACAATTCCAAAACTACTACCTTATAGACACAAGTGTAAGGGGATAAAGAATATGTACATAAAGATATATGAATGAGTGATGGTACAGAGCGGCATAGGCAAGATACAGTAGATGGTATTGAGTGCAGTATATACATATGAGATGAGTATGTAAACAAAGTGGCATAGTTAAAGTGGCTAGTGATACATGTATTACATAAGGATGCAGTAGATGATATAGAGTACAGTATATACATATACATATGAGATGAATAATGTAGGGAACATTATATTAGGTAGCATTGTTTAAAGTGGCTAGTGATATATTTTACATCATTTCCCATCAATTCCCATTATTAAAGTGGCTGGAGTTGAGTCAGTGTGTTGGCAGCAGCCAGCCAGTGAGCAGCCACTGAGATAGAAGCTGTTTTTCAGTCTCTCGGTCCCAGCTTTGATGCACCTGTACTGACCTCGCCTTCTGGATGATAGCGGGGTGAACAGGCAGTGGCTCGGGTGGTTGCTGTCCTTGATGATCTTTATGGCCTTCCTGTGACATCGGGTGGTGTAGGTGTCCTGGAGGGCAGGTAGTTTGCCCCCGGTGATGCGTTGTGCAGAC
This sequence comes from Oncorhynchus kisutch, assembly GCF_002021735.2. Classification (NCBI taxonomy): domain Eukaryota; kingdom Metazoa; phylum Chordata; class Actinopteri; order Salmoniformes; family Salmonidae; genus Oncorhynchus; species Oncorhynchus kisutch. The sequence goes on along the minus strand of NC_034175.2, from coordinate 46,393,007 downwards.
CTCACTACCCTCTGGAGAGCCTTACGGTTGTGGGCGGAGCAGTTGCCGTACCAGGCGGTGATACAGCCCGACAGGATGCTCTCGATTGTGCATCTGTAGAAGTTTGTGAGTGCTTTTGGTGATAAGCCGAATTTCTTCAGCCTCCTGAGGTTGAAGAGGCGCTGCTGCGCCTTCTTCACGATGCTGTCTGTGTGGGTGGACCAATTCAGTTTGTCTGTGATGTGTACGCCGAGGAACTTAAAACTTACTACCCTCTCCACTACTGTTCCATCGATGTGGATAGGGGGGTGTTCCCTCTGCTGTTTCCTGAAGTCCACAATCATCTCCTTAGTTTTGTTGACGTTGAGTGTGAGGTTATTTTCCTGACACCACACTCCGAGGGCCCTCACCTCCTCCCTGTAGGCCGTCTCGTCGTTGTTGGTAATCAAGCCTACCACTGTTGTGTCGTCCGCAAACTTGATGATTGAGTTGGAGGCGTGTGTGGCCACGCAGTCGTGGGTGAACAGGGAGTACAGGAGAGGGCTCAGAACGCACCCTTGTGGGGCCCCAGTGTTGAGGATCAGCGGGGTGGAGATGTTGTTGCCTACCCTCACCACCTGGGGGCGGCCCGTCAGGAAGTCCAGTACCCAGTTGCACAGGGCGGGGTCGAGACCCAGGGTCTCGAGCTTGATGACGAGCTTGGAGGGCACTATGGTGTTAAATGCCGAGCTGTAGTCGATGACAACTGTTCAACTTAATAAAAAACAAATTTTCCCATCTCGAGATCAAATAAAAAAAATACTATAGTAAACGCCTATTATGTGCCGAAATAAAGTACAGAATAGAGGATTTCATCTTAACTCATCCTTGAATCCCCTTGTGACTGGGGAAATTGAAACGTGTTGTGTGCAACATGGAGGGGAAAATGAATGCAAGCCTCATCCCAGAAATACGTATGTTAGGATATGCTCGACTCACTCAGTATTCCACCAAATACACAAGAAAAATGGCAAAAAGGAGTAGAATCAGCTAACCTGCTTTCACACTTCTCACATTAAAAAAAAAATCTCCAGAAATGACTTTGTCAAAGCAACAAAATAACTAGGGCTTCACAATGATGGCGGTGAAACTATTCCTTTTTTTTTCAAAAGAAACATTAAACATCGAATAGCTCAATTGAGATTCACTTTAAAAAAAAATATCCTTCATGTTAAGGTCAACCTTGAATTCTCGTTTTAAACTTGGAGAAATTTTGGGGTTACGTTGGTTAAAATCTTCCTGGAAGTCACAGAGGGTGCACTGAAGGACATCTTTATTCATGTACATTTTTTTATTGTAGTCTCCATGTGGTCAATATTAAAGGGTACTTCATTGAATATAACAGGCTTTTAAAAATGAATATTGGTGCACAATTTCTACTTAAAACGTCAAAATGATGCAAAATGCACTCATTTTGTGGAATGACCCAGATATTATTATGTATCAGATGTGCTCACGCTGTAGCATGGGGATAAATACAGTATATATTACTTGTAGATGATAAAGCCTGCCACAGATGGAGGAAAAAAACACTCCCATTGAAGACAAATTGGCGTCGAAACAGATGGTTTAACACAATGTCCTTCAGTCATATATTAATTTCTGGTATTTATTTACATTTTGTTTTAGAACCTCTTAAGGATCTCTACAGATCGGTGTCCCACCCTCGGGACGGTTGAGCTAATGTGTGCTAGTGTGATTAGCGTGACGTCGTAAGTATGAAGAACATTTCCCAAGACATAGACATATGTGATATTGGCAGAAAGCTTAAACTGCACTGTCCAATTTACAGTAGCTATTAAAGTGAAAGAATGCAATTAATAACTTGAAAGTTATTAATTAACAAATTAGGCACATTTGGGAAGTCTTGATACAACATTTTCAACAAAAATACAATGGTTCATTGGATCTGTCTAAAACTTTGCACATTCACTACTGCCATCTAATGGCCAAAATCTAAATTGCGCCTGGGCTGGAATAATACATTATCGCCTTTCTCTTGCATTTCAAAGATGATGGTATTATCTTTTACCAGATCTAATGTGTTATATTCTTCTACATTAACTATTTTGGGATAGGAGGCAGCATTTTCACCTTTGGATGAATAGCGTGCCCAGAGTGAACTGCCTCCTACTCTGTCCCAGATGCTAATATATGCATATTGTTATTAGTATTGGATAGAAAACACTCTGAAGTTTCTAAAACTGTTTGAATGATGTCTGTGAGTATAACAGAACTCATATGGCAGGTGAAAGCCTGAGAAAAATCCAACCAGGAAGTGGGAAATCTGAGGTTTGTAGTTTTTCAAAGCTTGGCCTACCAAATACACATTGTCTATGGAGTCAAGTTGCAATTCCTATGGCTTCCACTAGATGTCAACCGTCTTTAGAAACTTGTTTCAGGCTTCTGCTATAAAGGAGGAGCTCATGAGACCTGTTTGAGTCAGTGGTCTGGCAGAGTGTCTCAGGCTCGTGACGCACGCTCCCGACAGAGTTAGCTCTCGTTCCATGGCTTTTCTTCAGACATAGAAATTCTCCGGTCGGAACATTATTGATGTTTTATGTTAAAAACATCCTAAAGATTGATTCCATACATCGTTTGACTTGTTTCTACGACCTGTAATGGAACTTTTCGAGTTTTTATCTGGACGAAGTGCTCGCGCCTCATGAAGATGGATTACTGGTCTGAACACGCTAACAACAAGTGGCTATTCGACTTTATGGAACAAATCAGTAATTTACTGTCGAACTGGGATTCCTGGGAGTGCCTTCTGATGAAGATCATCAAAGGTAAGTGAATATTTATAGTGTTAGAAATAACTTCTGTTGACCCCAAAATGGCAGATATTTCTCTGGCTGGATTGGGCTCTGAGTGCCGTTTTCAGATTATGCTTTTTTCGTAAAGTTTTTTTGAAATCTGACACAGTGGTTGCATTAAGGAGAAGTCCATCTTTAATTATGTGAATAACAATTGTATCTTTTATCAATGTTTATTATGAGTATTTCTGCAAAATCACCAGATGTTTTGGAATCAAAACGTTATTGCAGGTAACGCACCAATGTAAACTGAGAATTTTGGATATAAATATGCACATTATCGAAGAAAACATACATGTATTGTGTAACATGATGTCCTATGAGTGTCATCTGATGAAGATCATCAAAGGTTAGTGATTAATTTGATCTATATTTCTGCTTTTTGTGACTCCTATCTTTGGCTGGAAAAATGTCTGTTTTTTTGACTTGGCGGTGATCTAACATGTTGTGCTTTCGCTGTGAAGCATTTTTAAAATTGGACACGATGGGTAGATTAACAAGAAGTTTATCTTTAATGTGCTTTATTGGACTTGTTAATGTGTGAAAGTTACATATTTCTAAAAAATATTTTTGAATTTCGCACGCTACCTTTTCAGTGGAATGTTGTCGAGGGGTTCGCTAGTGGAATGCCTGCCCTAGAAAGGTTAAATATCCCAAAACTTTAAGGTTTTTGCTTTCAAATGGTATCAAGAATATGCTTATCCTTGCTTCAGGTCCTGAGCTACAGGCAGTTAGATTTGGATAAGTCATTTTAGTCGAATATTTGAAAAAAAGAGGCGAGCTTCTTAGGGCTATGCCCCTTTTTTCAATTTCCGCCTGAATGACATGCCCAAAGTAAACTGCATGTTACTCAGGCCCTGAAGCCAGAATATGCATATATTTGGTACCAATGGAAAGATAACACTTTGAAGTTTGTAGAAATGTTACAATAATGTAGGAGAGTATAACACAATAGATTTGGTAGGAGAAAATACAAATAAAAACAAACCAGAAATTTTGGGGGGAATGAAACCATGCTCATAATGGCAAGTATAAGGGCATACTCAATTCCTATAGCGTCCACTGGGTGTCAGCAGTCTATATTCAAGGTTTCAGAATTGTAACTTGAAAAACAAATAAGAAATAACCGTTTTAGTACAGGGACACAGTCTTCGAGGAAATTCGTGTTTTTGCGCACCATGGATACAAGACGCACCTGCTAAAATCGGTTTCCTGTTGAACATACTTCTTTCCATAAGAAATATTATAGTTTGATTACATTTGAGGGTATCTGAGGAATAAATAGAAATGTATTTTGACTTGTTGAAGCAAAGTTTAGGAATAGATTTTCAGATTCCTTTCTCTAAATGTTGAATGAGTGGATTACTCAAATCAATGGTGCCAACTAAACTGACTTTTTTGGATATAAAGAAGGATTTTATCTAACAAAACGACACGACATGTTATAGCTAGGACCCTTTGTATGACTTTGTATGAATATTTAATCGCTATTTATGAATTTATGAAACCTGTGCCGCTAGAAAAATATTTTGATATGGGGCGCCGTCCTCAAACAATCGCATGGCATGCTTTCGCTGTAATGGTTACTGTAAATCATACAGTGCAGCTAGCGGGATGCCTATCCCTGAGAGGTTTTACGAGGTTAGCACTCAATTTACATTGTTTGAGCAGGGCTAAAGCAACACTACATCGTCAATATCTAAGCATAACTCAAAATGAGTTAGGAATGCCGCTGTTGCAGAAAATAGGGCAATTAATCTTATTGTTTGTGTTCACAAACAATTTGACAGATCCCTATTTGGCTAGGGCTTCATTATAACACTGCATCCAGAATATAATGGATTGCAATTGATTAATAATGGTGTAATTATCTACCCATCCTCCTGTTTGCAATAACTTTGTAATGTTCTAAACGCCTGTTTAAATGTGCATTATAAATTGAATAATCTAAGCTTGCTGTTATGCATTTGTTTTTGTGTGCTAATAACATTTTATAGTCTAAGACGTTGGGGGGAGAGCAGGGTGCTAAACTGACATTTGGAATTGTTTTAAGATGGTCATATTATGTATTATTTAGCTATTTGATTTAGAATTTTAGAACCCCTTTAGTTATAGAAAATATGTAAAAAAAATATTTGATAAAATATTGATTTTGGCCTTTACTACTAAAACCCATAGAAAAGCATGAATTCATAAATGGCAAAAAGGACCCCAAAAAGTGCCTGTCCTTAAGCCAGGAAAGATATATATATTTATTTTTTACGCACATTTAACCCCTTTTTTGGGGGGGTAGGCACCAAACTACCTTTATACTTGCCTTCAGTATTTTAAAACAGGTACTGGTTACATTTAGACGAGGCCCATGACACTTGTAATGCTCGTAGAGCAGAACAGAGGACACCATTGTGTTCGTGAGAGTCTCCCCTTTACATAGAGTGGTCAATTTGCAGGTCAAACCATTTGGACGCAACCAACGTTTTCGTGATAAAACAGATTTTCGGGATGTCTCATGGTCTGACAAATACCTAACTAGCTCTGCCACCGTTCACTGCAGATGCAGAAGTGTGACACTGGCGGATGTGGTGGATTGAGATGCATCCAATGCAAAAAACAGATATCTCTAGCTTAAAACTTCTTAAGGCTAGCCCCCCTTCTTCTCAGTTTTCGCCTGAAGACATACCCTAATCTAACTGCCTGTAGCTCAGGCCCAGAAGCAAGGATATGCATATTCTTGGTATCATTTGAAAGGAAACATTCTGAAGTTTGTGGAAATGTGAATTGAATGTAGGAAAATATAACACAATAGATCTGGTATAAGAAAAGGGAAAGAAGGAGCATATGTTTTCTGTTTTTTATTACTATAATAAAAGCCAAACAGTCAGATAGGATGCTGGTGATAATTTAGATGGAGAACACAAGAGAGCAACTGTAGTTGTGCAAAGTTTCAGACTGATAACCGCAGGAATGAGTGAGCTACATGACATTTAGAATGAAGTCACCCAGGTGTCCCACACAAGTTGCCCAAATGTACCCAAGTGGCCGAAAGGGTGAAGTGATATACCTTTATGCAAATAACTAAATACAACATAACAAAATGCTATTCCAACACATCAAAAATGTAATACAAATGTAATTTTTTTTTTATAATTAAGTAAATTAAATAACAAGGGTAGGAAGACCCTCAGTCCTCTACACAATATTGTGCTGCTGATGCCATGTCCCATTGCAGTCTCTTTCTGCTGTGAAGTAGAGGCAAACCGAAGTGGTGCAGGTGATGGGGGACTTCATCCGACAAAGAACACAACGACGCCTTCATGCTGTGCCCTTTTGGCCCTGAGGCACATTCATGCCTGCAGTTATGAATTTTGGCATGTGAACACCACTGGTGGCAGGAGTAGAAGGGACAGAGGTATAGGGGACAGAGGTAGAGGGGACAGAGGTAGAGGGGGTAGAAGGTGATGCAGTGGACTTTGTGCTGTAGCCGGCAAGCTCCCGGATGAGCAGCTCCCTGAAGGCTAGCTGTGAGATGGGGGGGGGGGGGGGGGCTGTCCACAGCTCTTAGCCATTTCCTTCTGGAGGATGAAGGCATTCACCACAGCAATGACGATGAAATAATAAAACAATGTCTTCTACCATTTCATTGTCTTGTGGAGAACATTATAGTAACCTATCAGCGCATCTGACAGGACCACACCTCCCATGCCCTTGTTGTAGTCCTTTATAGCTACAGGAATGGGGACATTTTTGGTGGTCCATGCCACAGTAGCGTCCTTCACAGGCCTGATGACCTGATCGCTACTGAAGGACTTGTGGATAGTACTGCACATAACCACCTATCTGGTATCCATCCACTTCACATAGAGCAGGCCATCTTCACGAATCCATCGCATGGTACCCCGATCAGCCCGATCATTTTTTTTATTTTAATTTTTTTAATTTTACCTTTATTTAACCAGGCAAGTCAGTTAAGAACACATTCTTATTTTCAATGACGGCCTGGGAACAGTGGGTTAACTGCCTGTTCAGGGGCAGAACGACAGATTTGTACCTTGTTAGCTCGGGGGTTTGAACTCACAACCTTCCGGTTACTTGCCCAATGCTCTAACCACTAGGCTACGCTGCCGCCCCATCAGCATGTCATTCACCTTTGTATTTGTTAAGCCCACTCTGTTGGTACGAATGGTGCCACAAGCCCACATATTCAGCTTCCTCAGGTCTGTAAACAGGGTAGGGCTTGTGTAGAAGTTGTCCACAAACAGTTTGTAGCCCTTCCCCAGCATTTGAAAATTCAATAACTCCATAACGGAATCAAAACTGAGTCCCTTACCGGTCGCAAAACTGCTTTTCCCCTCATAAACAAAGAATTTGCAAGTATATGCACACAGAATCAGCCAAAACAAACCGTTTGTAACCCCATTTTGTTGGTTTGTTACGCATGTATTGTTTGAGGCCAATCCTGGCCTTTGAGGCTACCATCCTCTCATCTATGGACAAGTTCTGGGCGAGCTGAAAATAGGTCTTCCAGACCTCAACCATGCTGAGGTAGAGAGGTTTGAATTTGCAGAGCCTATCAAACCTTGCGATGCCTTTCCTCTTGTCATTGTCCTCATCAACTTTTGGGTCACTAATGTGAAGTGCCCGTGAGATAGTCAGAAACCTTTTACAAGACATGGCAGTGGTGGGGAAAGGCAGTTGATAGAGTGGGGATGTTTTCCAGTAAACCTTGAGGGTTTTTAACTTCACCAGCCCCATGTAAATGACTAGTGAAAGGTAGCAGAAAAGGTCTTGCATGAAAATGGGCTTCCATGTCTCTTTCTTGCCTGCTTTCTTCTTAGCCCCATACTTGTTGGTGTTAGACACCAGGGAATCAACAACTGACGGGGTGAAAAACAGTTGAAAAAGATGAAGGGGGCTGTACTTTGCAGTCATGTCTAGTTGAGGTCCTGGCTGCCTTTTCGGTCTAAATACTGGTGGAATTGGATCCACATCATCTTCTAACACTGTGTGCCAATGCCCGTCTGCCTCTCTGCCAGCAGGTTCCACACTTCCCCTCCTCCGCTTCTTTGTTAGAGTCTTCACACCTCTAGATGGCCGGGCGGGGGTTGGTGTGGAGCAGGAGACAGCAGGGGACTGGCTGGATGAACCAGCTTCAGTGGGAGATGGTCACCTTGGCACCCGGGGCTCCCAGTCGGAGTCGGTATTACTGTGAAAGAAAACATTTCAGAAAATAATGTGTTATTTATGAGCCTTGTATCATCATGTAAAATAAACAGATATGTATTTAATAGAGCAGAGGGAACACAGGCACTATGGTGAAGTGCTGTTCCATTCCACTGTTCTATTGTTGTGGGCCTGCCCTCCCCCCAACAGCATCCAATGGCTATTTCATATGGAAATGGTGTGGAGTGGAGCAGCGGGCTCACGCATCTTGGCACAGTGGCCGTGTGTGTGTTTGCTGTTCAATTCTACGCCATTCCATCTTTATAAAAAATGAAGAAAAAAATATATATACACACACACACACACACAAACACACACACACAGGTTATGGTCGGAGGACGCATGACTTTCGACCTTTGTCTCTCCCGAGCCCGTATGGAAGTTTTAGCGATGAGACAAGATAGTAACTACTAATAATTGGATACTATGAAATTGTGAAATTTTAAGTATGGCTGTGTTACAAACAACCAGAGGATTGCAATGAAACCAACCATGACTGGATAAACGTATGTTTAGTGTGTGTAATTTCATCGAATGCTTCGTTGAAAGTTGATCGAGATGGAATTCACGACACAAGCAGTTTACAAAATGTTTTGTGTTAGGCTATAAAAATTGATTATATGAAAGACAACGGCACTGCATTTGATCATTGGGACCCTCCGGATGACATATTAGAGCAAGATTTCAGAATGGAAGTCATTATTTAACCTTCAGGTGTGAATGTGTCAAACCTGTCATGGCGGAAGTGTGTTTTTGTTGATTGCTCTTCGCAAACAAAGCATGGCGTTTTTTTCTCTGTAATAACTACTTTAAATCGGACAACACAGTTCGATTACCAAGATTCTAGTCTTTTGAAGGATGTAAGACACTTGTATTTTCAAGAATGCTTAATGTTACAATGTTGTATTTTTAGTTTGTCGCTCTGCAATTTCCCCGGATGTTGTCAAATCGTTCCCGTTAACGGGATTCGAGCGTTAAGGGATCCCTTTCAGGTCACTGATGAATTTTGATGGGGACGTTTTTGTTATGAAACTTAGATTGAAGCAGAGGTACGTCAATCGACTCTAGGGTTTTAAGGCCCTTCCAAAAATAGAACCATTGCTTTTGTAGAGCAAGCAGAAAAGTGGATTGAAGCTTTAGGCCCACTGCACACTACAACAGGTGTACCACTGTTGTGAGCCATGCAACCTGAAATAAGACTATGCAATTAACATGAGCAGTCTAATAAAAATGTTTACCTGACTCAATAAAGATTATTCATCAATGTGCAAGCAGGACTATTGTTGATTTACAGGAATAGTCTATCAAGAAACTACTGATAATGTAATGCTAAAAGCAAATATGTTTAATTACATTGTACAATTAATGGGTTCACTTATCAAAATCAAATCAAATCAAATCAAATGTATTTATATAGCCCTTCGTACATCAGCTGATAACTCAAAGTGCTGTACAGAAACCCAGCCTAAAACCCCAAACAGCAAGCAATGCAGGTGTAGAAGCACGGTGGCTAGGAAAAAACTCCCTAGAAAGGCCAAAACCTAGGAAGAAACCTAGAGAGGAACCAGGCTATGTGGGGTGGCCAGTCCTCTTCTGGCTGTGCCGGGTGGAGATTATAACAGAACATGGCCAAGATGTTCAAATGTTCATAAATGACCAGCATGGTCGAATAATAATAAGGCAGAACAGTTGAAACTGGAGCAGCAGCACGGTCAGGTGGGCTGGGGACAGCAAGGAGTCATCATGTCAGGTAGTCCTGGGGCATGGTCCTAGGGCTCAGGTCAGTTGAAACTGGAGCAGCAGCACGGCCAGGTGGACTGGGGACAGCAAGGAGTCATCATGTCAGGTAGTCCTGGGGCATGGTCCTAGGGCTCAGGTCAGTTGAAACTGGAGCAGCAGCACGGCCAGGTGGGCTGGGGACAGCAAGGAGTCATCATGTCAGGTAGTCCTGGGGCATGGTCCTAGGGCTCAGGTCAGTTGAAACTGGAGCAGCAGCACGGCCAGGTGGACTGGGGACAGCAAGGAGTCATCATGTCAGGTAGTCCTGGGGCATGGTCCTAGGGCTCAAGTCCTCTGAGAGAGAGAAAGAAAGAGAGAAGGAGAGAATTAGAGAACGCACACTTATAAGATATACACAGCATTACTAGCAATATTAACCTAGCCATGAGAGAGAGAGAGAGAGAGAGAGAGAGAGAGAGAGAGAGAGAGAGAGAGAGAGAGAGAGAGAGAGAGAGAACATCACCAGAGAAGGACAGGAACAAAAGAAACAGAGCAAATTAATCTAATACCCTTTTGTAACTGTTTGACTGCTTGGATTCAAAGTCTGAGTTGGTGACCAATAGCATTACTGTTGAGTTAACCTCCAATCACATTATACCTACAGGACCAGCAGTACCTCTGGTTTGCAGAGGTGTCAAGAATGTGGAGATGGAGAGAGCAACACAGATAATACAGCATTCCCGAGAAGACAAAGCAATCCTTGCATACAGTAGTTTAGCGTTCACCCTATACAGATAAGTTACCACATACAGCAGATCATACATCTATATAGATGGCATCAGTGTTCTCATCAGGGAAGAAGTTTCAAATAAATACCAAACATGGCTGCAGTAGTATTATCCTATCACACATTCCAGTAGTCAATTATCTGGATACTGTAACAGAGAGAGATAGGGACATTTTTTCCTCTTGACAAGGGAAGGGCTGATTACCACCAAAATAGTATTTTTGGTTTTGGGCCATTTGGTCCCAGGTGACAAAGCTCATTTGGGTGCAGGGCCTACAACGCTGCATTATCCATTTCCTTTTCCATAACTGGGAACACAGAGCGTCTTGTGCTGGTTGTAAATCTTCTATTGGGGTTTCCAACAACGTTAAAATGTTTAATTTTCCCATCACACTCATATTTCTAAAATGAAATTGGAATAGAATATTCTTAGCATGTCCAAACTGATACAGTATTGCATAGACTTCTTGCATCGTTCATTTTGATCAATGATATGTTGACAGTGATTAGCTGTGAATTATATTCAATATTGATTCAGCACTGACCTGGAGGTTAAAGTGCAGTTAACTCACAACCGATTGATTTAAGTAGGATTAGGATGTAATTAGGACATTGAGTAAATATAAAATCGAAAATTGCTAAGTGAGTTAATCATTGTGAAAATATTTCCCCAACTAAACAGCATAGATAGGGTCTCTAAGGAGAATGAGATTCACTGACATCTGAGAATGATCACTTTTTACAGTGTTCCCATCAAATGATTGAGGTGCCACTCCAGTTGGAATTGAACTTGAGGACGATTTAGAAAATATACAAATTTATAAGCAGTGAGTGAAAAACAAAGACAAACAATAGGGGAAGATTAGAAAGCCACTTCTCATCCCTCTGTATAGGATTTTGTTAAACTCAGATATCACCCCAACCATATGAAATCAGGCTGCAGACAGAGAGGTGAGGCTTGACAATTTCTCCCCCCACAATGTTCAATCATGGGTTAGCCTGTGATTTCTTAGTTCCCTCTTGCCTGGCTCCTGACCTGGCCTCTTAAGACATGATGGATGAAAACAATCACACTGGATCATCAATCAGGCTTGCTACTGCAACAGGACAAAAACATTATTACCGGGTGACGCCAGGTGAAATAAATAAAATAAAATGGTTCTTTCTGTCTTCTGCCACACCTTTCCCAAACCATTGTGGAGCAGGCCCAAGTGTTCACAGCAGGTTGGCATTTATTGCCCGAGACAGCCACAAAGTCATAAGATCTGATTTCAAATATAAAGTTAACCACACTGCCTAATCCTAAGGTTAGACCAAAAATAGATTTTTTCTTTATATTTTTACAATATAGCCCATTTTGACTTTGCAGATGGCCCATCTAGCAGAAATAGCTCAGTTCTGCCTCCAGGGCAAGATTTGAGACAATAAAAGCCAACCTGCATGTTCACAAGGGAACACAATGTTAACTTTTGGAGAATCCTGCCAAAGAGCACATTAAATACATTCGTGTTATTGTTATGACTTTCTATGAATGGTGGGTGGAGGAGTCAAGCGCAGAGAGCAGGTAGTTCCATACGTGGATCTTTATTCCAATGACAGCGGAAAACCGAACATGCAAAACACAAGGGCGCATGAAACAACCCGTCCAAATAAACAGGACTAAAACTGTCCAGAAAAACAGAGATCACAATAATCAATCAACACCATAAAACAGAGAACAAGCCCGCACAATAACCAGCGGGCCTAGTGCCCTTAAATAGTCTACAAACATAATTAAACTCAAAACAGGTGTAACCAATTAGACCCAACTAACAGAAACAAAAGGAAAGGGAATCGATGGCAGCTAGTAGGCTGGCGACAACGACACCGAGCGCTGCCCGAACAGGAAGAGGCACCATCTTCAGCGGGATTTGTGACAGTTATGCATTTCGTCTATCATACGTACAGTAAGAGTTATCCTTTAACATCCGTTATCCTTGTCTGTCTTGAGCTATCAGCTGTATTTCCTGTTCATTTCATATACTGTCAATTTATTCAGTTATAAAACTACAGACTATCAGTAACATTTCAACAATCTACTAACTCTATCCCTTATCCTAACTCTAACCTTAACCCTTACCTTAACCCCTATTCTAAAACTAACCATAACCTTAGCAAGCAGTTGCTTATCAACAGATAGTATGACCCTACAGATGGAAAATCCAGACTATGCAACGTAAGTGTGACCAAATCTTTTTTTCACCAGAAGAGGGACGGATAGTCATGGATATTGTTGCTCATCCCTAAAAGATATCAGACTTTGTAACCTATGCACCACTAAAAACAGATTCTCACTCTGAAGATGGGCTTTTTTCAAAGGTCATCAGTTTGTGTTTCCGTGGCAGTCCTCTATAATATTCCACTATCACTGTTCTGAAGGCTAATTCTGTACTTAATGGACAGCTGTAGGACTCTCACAGTTCTGTCACTTAGGATTGGACTGCGATAAACCAGATGATGGATGGGGGTGTCAGTCAAATAGGAAAAGAACCCCAGGATGCAGCTCTGCTCTGGACTGCTCAACATTGAAACCAATCTCTAGAGTCAGGCCCAACAGCCACACTGCACAGAACACTAGCTACTTTAAGATCAAGTCCCAGGGCCCTGCAAGATTGCTCACGTTTTATTTGATTTAGGAATGTGTCAGTGCATTGATGGAAATGAAATGTGTGGCCACTCTTGATGCTCAGCTGAGGACACTTAAGTCTGTAGTTTACATGGGGATATAAAACATAACAAAAATTAAATATGCAAGCATGTAATTTAACAAAAATTAACTCAATCTGCATTTTAGTTGGGGATGAGATGCTGACTCATGAAAAGATTCAGAGGTAATCCCTCAGTGAACACAATACTATAATTAAACATTTAACCTACAAAGCACCTTATTAAATAACCTCATACTTTTCTTCGACTGCAGTTTCCTTGTTTCACGAATAAAAATAACAGATTATTATTTATAACCTATTACGATAGTGTACTCAGACAGCATCTACACTATAATTGTAAATTATGGTATTAAAGTCAATCTCGTGATTTATGGGCTAATTCACATTTCTTTTGGAAAATACATAAAACCAAAATAATTTAATGCAAGTCTCTTCTTCTTTATTGGTGACCTTTAGTAGTGGTTTCCTTGCAGTAATTTGACCATGAAGACCTGATTCATGTAGTTTCCCCGACAGTTGATGTTGAGATGTGTCTGCTACTTAAACTCTGTGAAGAATGTCTTCACTATTATTCTACAATGTATAAAATTGTACAAATAAAGAAAACCCCAGAGTGGGTACGTGTGTCCAAACTTTTGACTGGTAATTTTTTGTAAATAATGTATTTCTGTTTTGTTTTTGTTTTTCTAATACATTTGCAAAAATGTCTAAAAACCTGTTTTTGCTTTGTCATTATAGGGTATTGTTTTTAGATTGCTGAGGATTTAAGAAAAGTCCATTTTAGAATAAGGCTGTAATGTAACAACACGCGGACAAAGTCTGAATACATTCCAAAGGCACTGTATACAGCATGTAGGGGTAAAGTGACTCGGCAACAGGATAGATAATAGACAGTCGCTGCAGCATATGTGGTGTGTGTGTGTGTGTGTTTGTGTGTGGCATCGGAATGCATATGTGCACGTGTTATGTATGTGTGGGCGTATGTAGTATGTGTGAATCTGTGGATAGAGTCCAGTGTGTCTGCACAGAGTCAGTGAAGGGGGGATAGCGCAAAAATGTGTGTCGGGTTTGTCAGTGTAAGTATGTGTGAGTGTGTGGGTAGAGTCCAGTGTGCAAGTCAGAGCAAAATTGTTTTTCTGTCTTAAAGGGGCCAAGATGTATTTGGACACAGGCTTGAATAAGCTATGTAGCCAATAGGCAGAAGTTAGCATAATTTGTCTGATTCTCTGTAATAATGGTATGGAATAATAATGCATTTTATTTAGCGTCAAACAACACCATTTTAGTCACCTCCTTGTCTGATGGACAAGTGGATAAACAGATTAATGTCAAGTCCTGCATGTTTTTTTTTGCAAAAGTCTCATGGAATGTAGGCCTATATTGAACACCACACATTGGCTGCTACTGTATGCTGAATGATAGAACAGCTATAGTATGGTTAAAATGTTGTGGGATGCTTTCTCTCCATTGTTTTAGATAGTAGGCCAGTCTGGTAGGCCTACATTATGATCAAATAGCCACAGTAGCCTACTTGTCCACTGTTGTAACTGTAACTTAGAGGTTACAGCCTCAGCGTTCACAGTAAACGCATGCCAGAAGTTGCACAGAATTTTCATAATGTTCATGTTTGCATGGCTCCATCCATCTTCCCATCAATTTTAACCATCTTCCCTGTCCCTGCTGAAGAAAAGCAGGCCCAAACCATGATGCTGCCACCACCATGTTTGACAGTGGGGATGGTGTGTTCAGGGTGATGAGCTGTGTTGCTTTTACGTCAAACATAATGTTTTGCATTTTTGCCAAAAAGTTCAATGTTGGTTTCATCTGACCAGAGCACCTTCTTCCACATGTTTGGTGTGTCTCCCAGGTGGCTTGTGGCAAACTTTAAACGACACTTTTTATGATTATCTTTAAGAAATGGCTTTCTTCTTGCCACTCTTCCATAAAGGCCAGATTTGTGCAATATATGACTGATTGTTGTCCTATGGACAGAGTCTCCCACCTCAGCTGTAGATCTCTGCAGTTCATCCAGAGTGATCATGGGCCTCTTGGCTGCATCTCTGATCAGTCTTCTCCTTGTATGAGCTGAAAGTTTAGAGGGACAGCCAGGTCTTGGTAGATTTGCAGTGGTCTGATACTCCTTCCATTTCAATATTATCGCTTGCACAGTGCTCCTTGGGATGTTTAAAGCTTGGGAAATCGTTTTGTATCCAAATCCGGCTTTAAACTTCTTCACAACAGTATCTCGGACCTGCCTGGTGTGTTCCTTGTTCTTCATGATGCTCTCTGCGCTTTTAACGGACCTCTGAGACTATCACAGTGCAGGTGCATTTTTTTGGAGACTTGATTACACACAGGTGGATTGTATTTATCATCATTAGTCATTTAGGTCAACATTGGATCATTCAGAGATCCTCACTGAACTTCTGGAGAGAGTTTGCTGCACTGAAAGTAAAGGGGCTGAATAATTTTGCACGCCCAATTTTTCAGTTTTTGATTTGTTAAAAAAGTTTGAAATATCCAATAAATGTCGTTCCACTTCATGATTGTGTCCCACTTGTTGTTGATTCTTCACAAAAAAATACAGTTTTATATCTTTATGTTTGAAGCCTGAAATGTGGCAAAAGGTCGCAAAGTTCAAGGGGGCCGAATACTTTCGCAAGGCACTGTATCTCTCTGATTTGGTCCTGCCGTACATACCTACACGTACGCTATGGTCACAAGACGCAGGCCTCCTAATTGTCCCTAGAATTTCTAAGCAAACAGCTGGAGGCAGGGCTTTCTCCCATAGAGCTCCATTTTTATGGAATGGTCTGCCTAACAATGTGAGAGACGCAAACTCGGTCTCAAGCTTTAAGTCTTTACTGAAGACTCATATCTTCAGTGGGTCATATGATTGAGTATAGTCTGGCCCAGGAGTGTGAAGGTGAACGAAAAGGAAAGGCTCTGGAGCAACGAACCGCCCTTGCTGTCTCTGCCTGGCCGGTTCCCCTCTTTCCACTGGGATTCTCTGCCTCTAACCCTATTAAAGGGGCTGAGTCACTGGCTTACTAGGGCTCTTTCATACCGTCCCTAGGAGGGGTACGTCACTGGAGTGGGTTGAGTCACTGATGTGATCTTCCTGTCTGGGTTGGCGCCCCCCCTTGGGTTGTGCCGTGGCGGAGATATTTGTGGGCTATACTCGGCCTTGTCTCGGGATGGTAAGTTGCTGGTTGAAGATATCCCTCTAGTGGTGTGGGGGCTGTGCTTTGGCAAAGTGGGTTATATCCTTCCTGTTTGGCCCTGTCCGGAGGTGTCATCGGATGGGGCCACAGTGTCTCCTGACCCCTCCTGTCTCAGCCTCCAGTATTTATGCTGCAGTAGTTTATGTGTTGGGGGGCTAGGGTCAGTTTGTTATATCTGGAGTACTTCTCCTGTCCTATCCGGTGTCCTGTGTGAATTTAAGTATGCTCTCTCTAATTCTCTCTTTCTCTCTTTCTTTCTCTCTCTCGGAGGACCTGAGCCCTAGGACCATGCCTCAGGACTACCGGGCATGATGACTCCTTGCTGTCCCCAGTCCACCTGGCTGCTCCAGTTTCAACTGTTCTGCCTTATTATTATTATTTGACCATGCTGGTCATTTATGAACATTTGAACATCTTGGCCATATTCTGTTATAATCTCCACCCGGTACAGCCAGAAGAGGACTGGCCACCCCACATAGCCTGGTTCCTCTCTAGGTTTCTTCCTAGGTTTTAGCCTTTCTAGGGAGTTTTTCCAAGCCACCGTGCCTCTACACCTGCATTTCTTGCTGTTTGGGGTTTTAGGCTGGGTTTCTGTACAGCACTTTGAGATATCAGCTGATGTACGAAGGGCTATATAAATACATTTGATTTGATTTAGAACTTTTTTGAGGATCTGAGGGCCCACTCCAAATATTTTCATGTTGTTGATGGGGGTGTGTTCACCCCTCCATTCCCTCGCGTCCACGATCAGCTCTTTTGTCTTTCTGACATTGAGGGAGAGGTTGTTGTACTGGCACCACACTGCCAGGTCTCTGGCCTGCTCCCTACAGGCTGTCTCATCGCATTCAGTGATCACTGCTACCACCGCTGTGTCGTCAGAAAACGTGATGGTGTTAGAGTCGTGCATGGCCACGCAGTTGTGGGTGAACAGGGAGTAGAGGAGGGGACTAAGCACACACCCCTGAGAGGCCCCTGAACTTATGGTCAGCGTGGAGGATGTGTTGCCTACTCTCACCGCCTGGGGGTGGCATGTCAGGAAGTCCAGGAACCAGTTGCAGAGGGAGTTGTTCTGTCCCCGGGGACTATGGTGTTGGAGGGGACTATGGTGTTGAACGCTGAGCTGTAGTCAATGAACAGCAATCATAGGTATTCCTTTTGTCCAGGTGGGTGAGGGCAGTGTGAAGTGCAATTAAGATTCTGTCATCTGTTTATCTGTTACTGCATACTTGGAATGTGTCTGAAGTGGTGATGGTGAAATATGTGGGTGGATAATCAGCGAGGGGTGTAACATCAGTGCTCTGTGATTTGTTTGATGGTTTTGATTGAGAGGTGTTGTTTCCAATTTCTTACCATGGAACTACCGCGAGAGTTTGGAGTTTTGAAGCCAGAGGATGAGTCTGAGTCGTATTTCAGTGTTAGTTTTCACAAATAATTGCAAATGTTCAGTTAATAAAATTGAAGGTTGTTTATTTTTATTAAAAGCACTGATGGGTGTAATCTTCCTTGTATGCGTTGTATACAGTACGTGTGCTTACTGTGACTGTCACCCTGATATTGGCTACACTAGGCGAGCTCCCACGTTGTTGTGGGACAGCAGTGCTTGGCAACCGGGAGGGAATGACACTGTTCCAGTGTTGTTGCCGCTGTGTTCCAGTGTTGTTCCCGCTGCCATTCATGCTCTACCCATTAAGCAGACTGTGTCAAGGTGACATCTAGATGGTTACCATATTAGTTATTTATTGTGTATACTACTTGAACTAAAATCACGGAAGGGGTAAAAAAATAGCCATGTTAGCTACTGCCGGTGATATAGCTACAGAGTGGGAAGCACCTCAGGTCGGCAAGAACCTTGACACAACGGCAGCACACTGGCAGCGAAGTTAGCTACCGCAGGTGACACTGCGATACAGCTGCCTATTGGGAAGCAACTCAGCTCGGCAATCCTTTATACCTGGAAATGCTTTGGAATTGCTTTATATGTATTTTGGGGGGGGTTTCCATTGGATCAATGCTGCCTTCATAAGTGGGAAACTCTGAAAATACTACTTGTAAACTGGGAGTTCCCGTGCTTTGAACTCGTTGGGAACGCTAATTGGCTAATGGCAAACAAGCTGCATCAACCATTAACTAAAATGACAGCTTTCATGCTTTTAAACATATTACAGTGCTGACTTAATAGATCATTTTTCCTAAATGATGTTTTGTTGTTGGAAGTTTGTGACGTGGGAGAAGTCGGATCTGAGAGATGACAGACACGTTTCCCATGAGTAATTACCAGTTGGAGGGGCTTTAAAGTGGATTTTTCCCAGTCGTATGCTGGTATTTACACATTTACAAGATGTACCGTATGAACACAGCAAGTCCTTGGATTTGGACTTCCTTTCAAAGACTCAAAAACTCAGACCAGGAGTTCTAAAAGGACTTATTTATTTACACTGTGGTTTTGTCCTTTGGACTGTTGTCTCTGAACGGACTATTCATTTGTTGTTAATTACATCATTATTTTGTTGCTGTGTTTGTTATGATTTTGTAATGATTTGTTATGATTTTACTCTCAATACACTAATACACTGACCAAGTTATTTCTGACAAGTTTGTGTTTTATTCAAGTTTGTTACAGTTCCACTTAAATGGTCAATTGCGTAACAGCATGGTTTAGAATCCACAGAATGGTCAACCATAATATGGCAGCATTGTGTAGAACCCTCGAAATGGTCAACCATGTGATGGTGTTGTGGAAAATCCCCGGAAAGGTCAACCATGTGATGGTGTTGTGGAAAATCCCCGGAAAGGTCAACCATGTGATGGTGTTGTGGAAAATCCCCGGAAAGGTCAACCATGTGATGGTGTAGTGTAGAATCCCCGGAAAGGTCAACCATGTGATGGTGTTGTGGAGAATCCTCAGGATAGGTCAAACACGTGACACTACTGTTGTGTAGGATGCTCAGAATAGTCAACCATGTGACTCTGTGTGTTCTGTAGAATCCTGGGTGTTTGTCTTGTTTACTGACTGGGTGAAGGACATGTTTCTCATTAAGTACAAAGAGTTCCTTTAATTAACCGTGGAGCTGGCGAGAATCTCTGTATTGACTGGGCCATGTTCATTAACATGAAGTCCCGATGGGGATAATTGGAATAGAAGTAAATTAGAACATTAACAACAATGTTGATCTGATCTCTGTCACATACACTTCACAGAGAGGAAGGTGGCAGACGCCAGGTTGCAAAGGTAAATTGTTGTGCTGTGTTGAATCCCAATGATTTTGAATCGGTTTGAGTTAGGGCTCCCTGATGTTTCTCAAACCAAAATATATGTAGATACAAACAGAGTGCTACATTTTCAAGTAGCTCACTCTCTTAAACTGGGCTTCCCGTTTTCATTTTCATAGTGTCCCCTTGAAATGATCAATATTTCAGAGAGAATAACTTGACAGTATGCTAGTTCTGAAGAAGAAAAATGTAAAATACAACTTGCTAAGATGGGGAAAAAGGGAAACTAATGTAAGGAGTAATTGTGCAACTGACTGAAATATATTGCCAACTGTGAAACTAGGGCATTAGTTGTGCCAGCTTCACAGCTTTAGAAACTTAGCTTTGATGAAAGTTTTAGATCAATTGGTTTGTTTTTGGAAATGTGCTAGCTATGTTAATACCACCCAATTATGCAAGAAGTATACAAGTGCAATTCTATCTAACAGAATGTTTGGATTTGATTACACTCACAAAGACCACTAGCTATTTCAGTGAGGAATGACAGTGTTATAACATTGATCCAATAGCCATAACAAATTTAACTGGAGAGGAACTGTTGTTATCCATTCGCTATGAATTATCAAATCAAATTGTATTAGTCACATACGCCGAATACAACAGATGTAGACCTTACAGCGAAATGCTTACATACGAGCCCCTAACCATCAACACCTTTAAAAAAAATACAGTATGGAGGGAAATGCAAATAGTAGCCAGACTACTTATAGTAGCATTCATAGCAGCTCTCCAGAGGTCTATCCTAGAACTAGATCTACATAGAGTTTTCTAAAGCTATCCAGCTTAAGCTAACTTTACGTTTCACATCCATACTAGACAGTGGATATTGTTAGTCTGCCTGCCGCTAACTCTAGCAGGCTTGTAACAGTGCGTACCTGTCGCACATGGCTAGTGGAACGCCAATCTCTTCATTGAGACAATGCTGGAACATCAATCCATGGGCGAGTCAGTGACACATTTTCATTTGTGACAAAATAAAAATGAAAGAAAAGTTATCTTGCAAATTCAGCAGGCCATGGTGTGAAATAGGCTTTTAGAAGTGCAGTCTTCATTTTTTATCGTTAATGCCGTCTTTGCTGTGCTTTGATGTGCTTATCAATGCACAAGCACCTTTTTTCACACTCCTATCGATATTTTGTTTTAAATAAGTCATACAAACATGTTACATGTCATGTAAAATACATTCTGTCATTATTAAATTAAGTATTTAATCAGTCGTCTTCCTCAAATGAAGGGGACGATGACACAATCTTTGCAAGAGAGAGGGAATCAGATTTCATTGTTGGTTCTCAACTCTCGGCTCAGTCATTTAATTCACTGTAAGTGGAGTTCAGTGGCGACTGGTGGGAGGAGCTATAGGAGGACAGGCTCATTGTAATGGCTGGGACGGAATACATGGAATGGTATCGAACACATCAAACATATGGAAACCACATGTTTGACTCCATTTAATTTATTCCATTCAAGCCATTACAATGAGCCCATCCTCCTATAGCTCCTCCCACCAGCCTCCACTGGGGGAGTTAACCTTGAGTTAGTCTGCCCCGGAGCAGGTTAGTTCTGAAGGATTAGTTACCAAAAAAATGTAGCTGGCTAAAAGGTGAGTCACTTTCTTATGACCGGTTATTCTGAGTGGAACTCAGAATTGACCGCAGTTACCTTTCTAACTCCTCAAACCTGCCCTCAGGGCAGGGAAATTGTATGTTTTGTTACTCTTCTGCAGAGCCCTTGTCAATTTAGTTCCCCTTTACTGAGGACATGGACATGCTGATTTGGGGTGGGGGAAGGCCCTTTGGGAAGGTAGAAAATGGGATAATCGGTCCCTGGGCCACTATTACAAACAGGGGGCTCATCACAGTTGGAGTAGGCAGTCGGGTACTCTTTCACCCTCTGTCCTCACTTCTGCTCCATTTCCTGGATGATTTTATGCACTCCCAGCAGCACAGTGGAATGACCCAATAGTAAATGACAGCTTTTAGCCTCCTCTGACGCCACGAGGGGTGATATGAAACATCTCCCATTAGCTTGTTGAGGAGAGGTGCCAAGACCACCCCCAAATCCCCCCTGTCTGTAGTTACAGCAAAGGATGTTAACAAATAACAGGATAAGCCCCCTCTTGCCGGACAGACTTAGTGTCTTGGCAACTTGAAGGAGGAACATGCATGGTAGTTGAATGGTAGTTGAAACCACACAGAGCATGATGGTTGTGCATTTAGCTGAGTATATATGGATGCTTGACAAATCTATATATGGCCTCCGGATTCCCCTCATGGCTATGAGTGGTATGATACTGTTGAGGGGATTGAGTGAGAGCCGACTGGTTGTGCCAGGACAGGATCTACCCAGAGTGAGCTGTACAAGCCCCAAACGTCTCTTTTGACTGAAAGGTCAGGTTGTGTCGTGGGCTGGTTCATCGAGGCTAGAAAGACAGAGAAACTTGAGATGCTTCCTGTTGGGGCTTGGCCCAGAGAGCTGGTGTCTGCAGTGAGAGGAGTAGGGAGCATCAGGTGATTTGTGGGGATGGCTGGCTGAACAGATCTGCCCCTGGGGAGAATCAACCGGATGACTCGGGAGAGAGGCAGCGGAGAGCAGCTGACATGTCAAAACATTTGACACACAACATCCGTTCAAAAGCAAAGGGGTGGGATTCACTTTTGAAAAAAACTATTAAGGTCAACCTGGTAGAGTCAAAGAAAGAGAGGGATAGAGAGAGACATTCCTATGTTGCTCAAGACAGACTCATGATTGTCAACTTATCTTCTGTTGTCCTCTTCTAATGCCCATGGATCATGCTGGACCCAGACACCACATGATTAGGAAAAACATGCAGCACCATGTGATTAGCATGGAGGAGATATCCCAAGGACATCAGCCATTTCTGAGACTCTAATGCAGTCCTAGACACCTGCATATCCAACGTAACCAGACACACTCCTTACACTCTGCGGCTAAATCAATTAACAAGGTAATCTATAATTTAGGAGTATTGATTTGCAGCAGCAGCTGTGCTAATTGCCAGAGGACTCATCTTGCATTGTGTGAGAAAAGCATCCCATGTCATTGCAATCACAATGCAAATGAAGGCTCCTTGTCTTTTTCCATTGAGGATAGAGTAGGATATCTGAAGGACACCTTAAACCTGTCATTTTTCCTTGACCTTCTGTTCAATTGTGTCAGTCAATCTTATACAGAACTGTTAATCAACCTTCACTCATGGCATTCAGTACCATGTCTACAATTTAGAATATTTAAACAAATGAAGAAAAAAAAAAAGTCCATAAAAGTACAGGAACAAAAATGTTGAGCCTTGAACTACAATTGAACGTGCGATAACAGAGCTTTTGAACTTGCCTCTGTAGTCCAAACATATTGATTACAATCAACCTTCACTAAAGTTATCAAACCCCCTGATGAGTGACTGAGAGTGCTCGTACAGAGATTGCCTCCATTTGGTGAACTACAAAGATTTGGGATTACATTGTTCCCCAAACCACAGAATGATTCATATGGCCTTTGCAATGCCTTTCATTTTATCGACATTGAATCTACGCTTTGCAATAGAAATGAAAGGATTTAAAAGAGGTGTGGTGTTGCAGTATTGGTGTATAAATTGGTTTTGTCTAGGGACAGGCACTGCAAGTTAACACGGTGCAATGCGGATTACTGATCAAAATTGCAATGTGTCAATAATAACAGGGTTGATACAGTATGTTGGATTTAGTTCTTTGGGATAGTAAATTAGAAAAGGGACTATAACTTTCATTCTGGCAGTATCGATATCTACAGTTGAAGTCGGAAGTTTAAATACACTTAGGTTGGAGTCATTAAAACTTGTTTTTCAACCACTCCACAAATTTCTTGTTCACAAGCTATAATTTTGGCATGTTGGTTAGGACATCTACATTGTGCATAACACAAGTCATTTTTCCAACAATTGTTTACAGACAGATTTTTTCCCTTATAATTCACTGTATCACAATTCCAGTGGGTCAGAAGTTTACATACACTAAGTTGACTGTGCCTTTAAACAGCTTGGAATATTCCAGAAAATGATGTCATGGCTTTAGAAGCTTCTGATGATAGGCTAATTGACATCATTTGAGTCAATTGGTGGTGTACCAGTGGATGTATTTCAAGGCCTACCTTCAAACTCAGTGCTTCTTTGCTTGACATCATGGGAAAATCAAAAGAAATCAGTCAAGACCTCAGAAAAAGACGTAGACCTCCACAAGTCTGGTTCATCCTTGGGAGCAATTTCCAAACGCCTGAAGGTAACACGTTCATCTGTACAAACAATAGTGCGCAAGTATAAACACCATGGGACCATGCAGCCGTCATACCGCTCAGGAAGGAGATGCGTTCTGTCTCCTAGAGATGAACGTATTTTGGTGAGAAAAGTGCAAATCAATCCCAGAACAACAGCAAAAGACCTTGTGAAGATGCTGGAGGAAACAGGTACAAAAGTATCTACATCCACAGTAAAACAAGTCCTATATCAAAATAACTTGAAAGGTCGCTCAGCAAGGAAGAAGCCACTGCTCCAAAACCGCCATAAAAAAGCCAGACTACGGTTTGCAACTGCACATGGGAACAAAGGTCGTACTTTTTGGAGAAATTTCCTCTGGTCTGATGAAACAAAAATAGAACTGTTTGGCCATAATAATATACCCTGATGGAGACAGCTTGGCTGTCGAAACGTTGGTAATTAAATCGTGTGCGGCTCTCTTTTATTTTCAAGTTTTCTACTCCGCTAGCCAACACCTCGTCTTAATAGGTATGCGTTTCTTTTTCTTCTTGGCCATAATGACCACCATCATGTTTGGAGGAAAAAGGAGGAGGCTTGCAAACCGAAGAACACCATCCCAACCGTGAAGCAAGGGGGTGGCAGCATCATTTTGTCGGGGTGCTTTGCTGCAGGAGGGACTGGTGCACTTCACAAAATAGATTTCATCAAGAGGAAGGAAAATTATGTGGATATATTGAAGCAACATCTCAAGACATCAGTCAGAAAGCTTTGTCGCAAATGGGTCTTTCAAATGGACAATGACCCCAAGCATGCTTCCAAAGTTGTGGCATGCTTGGCTTAAGGACAACAACGTCAAGGTATTGGAGTGGCCATCACAAAGCCCTGACCTCAATCCTATAGAAAATATGTGGGCAGAACTGAAAAAACGTGTGCGAGCAAGGAGGCCTACAAACCTGGCTCAGTTGCACCAGCTCTGTCAGGAGGAATGGGACAAAATGTACCCAACTTATTGTATTAAGCTTGTAGAAGGCTACCCGAAACGTTTGACCCAAGTTAAACAATTTAAAGGCAATGCTACCAAATACAAATTGAGTGTATGTAAACTTCTGACCCACTGGGAATGTGATGAAATAAATAAAAGCTGAAATAAATCATTCTCGCTACTATTACTCTGACAATTCACATTCTTAAAAAAGGGTGGTGATCCTAACTGGCCTAAGACATGGATTTTTTACTCGGATTAAATGTCAGGAATTGTGAAAAACTGAGTTTAAATGTATTTGGCTTAGGTGTATGTCAACTTCCAACTTCAACTGTATGTATTGATGTTTTGAACTCACACAAGTACCACGCCATTGTCCATCTACAGTAATCATTCCAATTTATGGAGTTCTACTACCATTGACACAAACATATTGACATATATAATCAATTAAAGGTGAATCTTATAATAAATCAATGAAGAGAGGTTCTTGTCATCAATAATAATAATAAAATATAGACTTTTAAATACACTGTGAGTTAATGCTTTTTATGGGCAGTTCTGGGCTTAAAGTGTTGGTCATGACATGTCTTATTTTTATGTTCTGCCTAAAGCTTTTTATTGATTTTGAAGTCTTTACATTGATGGTGAACTATCTCTGAGAGTTTTCAAGATTGAACTACAAAAAGACATTGTGAAGTTTTGACATCTTGAAACCCTTGAGTTGTAAGCCTTTTGAGTTATAAGCCTTTGAAGCTTACAGAAACTCATAAAGGATTTGGCACTGCAATCTGACTTTGGTTATAAATCATTCAAAATCAAGACAGGCATTCATTAAGGCCACTTTGAGAGGCTAATGAAATTTTAGCTTTGCCTCAATAGTTTCATTGCATACAAAATTATTAGCATAATGAAAAATGTATGGAGAAAATGATGGAGGCCAGTTGTAAGGTTGTAGAGAAATACCTGACCTGTATACTGTAGCCACAGAAGTCAAAGTTAAGACTCGAAATGTATGAATTTACTCCAGAAAATCCATATGCTACATTGTTTTTAGTCTAGTAGACTACTTCTTATGGTAGATTATCGCATGCACCTCAAAACAATGACTGTGACATTATCATAACAATACCTGCTGAGAGAATGATGGTATACTTCTGATGATAAAAAAAAAATATATATATATTTAACCTTTATTTTACTTGGTAAGTCAAGTAAAAATTTTATTTATTTACGATGACAGCCTACCAAGAGGCAAAAGGCCTACTGCTGGGATGGGGGCTGGGATAAAACAAAACAAAAAGTTGGACAAAACACACACAACACTACATGAAGCATTAATTCCAAAACAATTATATAGTAAGTGTTCCTGTGTGTCCATAAAATGTAGCTCATTGCTTTGTGAATAATAATTACTATTCTTTACAGAATTGACCAATTATTCGCAAATATTCATGAACTATTCACCAACCATTGCAAGCTTAGAAACAATTAATATCACTAATGCATGCAATTTTACAGCACAGAATATAATCATGCTCCCTATGTTTGGGACTGTTTTACGAGCTTCATTTTGTGAGGATTGGTAATTGGCAGCATTCACAGTCTCAACAGATTGCTGCGCCATAATTCTTCATGACCTTACATGCTTAATTATGCTGGTTGCTGCAGGTTCTTTGTACTCAAAGATCCCTGTCTATCAGTCTGGCCAATGCATTAACCAAATATCATCCTTATCTGCATGGAAGCACCTAATTATCAAAATTCTACATCAGTGTTTGACGTCTACAAATGATCTCTCCTTTTGCAGTTTTTAAGACAACTGACGCATTATTTTATCTTCTGAACTCAATCATATCAAGGTACTGTATCTTGTTAATCATACTGGAGAGCATGATATTAGAATCATAAAAACTCTTTGGGCACAATGTGATTAAGATGGAAAAGTCAAGATTGGTTCGATTTTTCCTATACCTCTGCTGGCTGTCCATCAAACCACAGCATTCGTTGCAGTGAGATCAGATAACTATATGGGGGAGAGAGAGCCTGCCAATCAAATTACACTAGAGATAGCGCTGTGTTGTGCTGTGTAGAGGCAGGATCACTCCACCAATATGTCTTGAAAAAGAATGGAAGATTCAGGTGGTACAACATAAAAACTCATCCACACCACACAATAGTCCCTGAAAGCTCTGCCCAACAGGTATGGGTTTACCTCCATGACACAGACGTTTGTGAACGAGATGATGGAATAGAATGTGTGATGTGATGTGAGAAGTGGGTGGTTGGAACATCTTGACAATTTTTGTGTTAATACCGATAGTAGTTAAAGGCCCAGGGTAGTCAAAAATGTGATTTTCCTGTTTAATTTTAATCCATACAATGATGTCGAAATAACACAGAAATTGTGCAAATGATGATAATGACCCTTTTCTGTAAGAGCTGTTTGGGTGAGATGGAGTTTTTGGCCAATGCGTGACGTCACACGGTGATCTGATTATAAGGGATTAACTACCGTTCATTTTGTATTTGCACAATCATCTGGTATTTATTTTGTAACTTTCTTTTTAGGGGGTAGATCAGCTTTAATATTGCAAATAGATTGTTGCTTCCATCAATGTAATTGTCTGTATTCCAATCCTCCATGTATATTATTTTGTAAATATACAGTGTAAATATATATATATATATATATACCTTGCCACTGTGAGTAATGCTGAGACAACACAAAAGTCTGTATGTGGTAATTGACATTGGGGTTGGTAAGGGCTTCCTCAATGTGAGTCTAGAGAGGGATCATTAGAGGCAGGAAACAGAGGTTCCAGGAAGCCTATTATGAGACAACACCTCCAGGACTGACAGTTAAGCAACATTTTACCCGCTAGCATAGCCCAAAAATGTTGCTACACCTCGTATGAAACCTGGTCCCCAATGTGTTCTCCTACACAAGATCATCGTCACATAATGATGCCAAATATAACTGTGTTATGTTACCAATTAGATGAATGTTGTTGCTTCCCACATAATAAGATACCCCACAGACTGAGGTACTAATGGTGGTACTAATGTTGGTACTATGCTGAGCTGCTGAGGAGGCACCCAGTAATTAAAATTGCACTCTTCCTGAGAGGAATTGCCAGGATACCCAGTCTAAAATGTTCAGGAATAATTTACTGCCCATCTGCCCCTGCTCTCAACTAACCAACTAGCTAATGTAATAATTTTCACTTGAACTGTCCATTTACTGCCAATGGCACAACCTAGAATATCATGTAGGGAATAAAATGAGGGCAGGATAGCAACAACCTTATAACGGTAAAGAGAGATTGATATATAGTAATATATAGACTGGAACTAGATGGGGGTTCATGGAAGTTTCCCAAGAGATGTCTAATATAAAGATCAAACACATCTCATTGTCTAGTGTGACACAGTAGCACTGGGCTGAACCTCAACAAGGAATCTGGAGTGTTGCTCAACCAGCCATGACAGATCGCCATTTCATAGGAAAATACAGTAATTAGCCAAGTTAAGTGATACTGTAAATACATTGACAGTGTGTCCTACTAAGTGTAACTGTTTGGGGCTTGCTCCACTATACTGTTTGCAGGTAAATGCACAGTGGACATTATATTGTAAATCGTCAAGGGGGCATTCACAGATGTAAATACAATGTATGACTTGACTGAAATGGCACTGTATTGACTTCTATAACTATTTAGACATGGTTTTAATATCACTTGACAAAGAAAGTGGAACCAAAAATGCTTTCATAAAAAAGAATATGCTAAACCAGCTGTCAGAAGGATTGCAGAGCTGACAACATATATTTTTTACCCAATTAGGAGAAACCACAGGGTAGCTAGAACTACCGTAACAATTACACTGACAGTTGCAGCTGCTGAGCTTCTGAGGAGGTACTCCTAGGAAATATGCAGAAATACAGTATGAGCTCCCACCTTTATGGTAGCTTACCATATCGACATTCTCCCTGTGAAAATTACTGGAGATCTACTGTCTACAAGTTGAAGAGCAGTCTCACATAAAGTGCTTGTCAAATCAGTTTCCGTAAGGTCCGAGTCTAATAATATCTATTACGTTTTCTTCATCTCCATCTCTATGTCTCTCCTTTTCTTGATCTCTGCCTCTCTCACTCTCTCTCTATTTCACACTCACTCACACACACACACACACACACACACACACACACACACACACACACACACACACACACACACACACACACACACACACATATACACATACATATACACACACACTACTCTCCCTTTCACACACAATCTCATGCTGGGAAATGTATTATTCTTTGCGATGCAACATCGTATCCCATTTTTTCAGCAGATTTGAATTTCAAAAGCTTCCGAACTTCCTCATCTCTGGGCCGGGATGTGAACCAGCACGACTGAGGGATAAAACTTATTTTTCTTTTCTACTAAGTTTAATACTTCAAAGCAGCCGGCCCACTCTATAGACTTAACCTATCAACAGGGCAGGCTGGATGGAAAGGTACTGTACTTTGAAGTCAACTAGGGTCTATAAGCGGTGTGTGTCAGATGGTTAGGGAAATTGACCCAGAGTTAATCATTGGTTGCTGTCCAATGTGCTGAATTGGCTGAGTAGTAGTAGTGGCTGGCTGACTGACTGGTAGTGGCCATGTCCGAATAGCCATACTTGCGTCCTAAATAGTAGGCCGTTTGTATATGCGAACAAATTAATTTAATTGTATGTGACCTTTCTAAAATTTTGTATACTTTAAATCTCCGATGTCCTTCTCATTTCGGCTTTGACTACAGCTGATCAATTAGATACGGGGATGCGCTACCGAAATCAACAAATAGAGGGAAAGAAAGCAATCACGTATGACGCATTCTCATTATGCAAAAATAGGAAGTGTTATACAGTAGTACGTGAATTTTCAAAAATTGAAAATACTTTAAAGGCCAGGATGTTATACTCATTTCGGCCTTTCAACTAGTAGAATTTGCTGCACACTTTTCGGGAATTTTACAGCCACAATGCATTGGAAGAGGGGGGCGGCGAGTTTTGATAGCTAGATCTGTCAAGTAAAAAACAAAACAACTTTGAAGATGGTAAATAGTGAAGATTCTACGGTGGTGTTTAAAAGTAAGTTGTTTTTGTTCTCCTTAATATAATCACTATTTTAATGTAACATTAGATCTTTGAGAACAGATCGGCAGCTTACTGCCTGGCATGCCTTTAGCTAGCTACGCACTTTAGTATGACAAGAAGTTCTAACTGTTCGAATAGAAAGGTTAGCTACAGGGTCACTTGCTTGCTGCTGAGCGTCGACTTCATATTTAACGTTAGCGTAGTTATCTAGCTAGCTAGCTGCTTGTTTTAAATACCAGTGCTTGTGTTCACACTGTTATAGCGTCTGATGACAATACTAGGCATTTAACGTAAACTCACGTAAACTCGCACATCGCCTTGGTCTGTACAATTGCCCTTATTTTAGCGCCCCAAAAACATAATACTTGCAGAAGAACTGTAATATCAATACCATTGTAAAGCACAATTTCTCCCCTTTCCAACAAAATCAATTACATAACTTAACACTGCCCGTTTCTGCGTAATTCAAGGAGGCAATGAGCCCCGTCGGGTCTTTTTTTTAAATGGCGGGTGGGGAAGCGAAACTAATGCGTGATAGTGAGAAGGACAAATGTCGTGTGGGAAAATTGCTATATTCACTCGATCTGTCCAACTTATCACCTTATCGCCTCTAACATGTAAATTAAACACTATAAAGAGTTTATATAATGTGTCATTACAAACCTATTTGAAGGTTTGTATCGAATTTGAATCATGTTTTTAGGGTGGTGCTAAAGTGATCTTAGAAGTAAACAGCGGCTTTGAGAATGATGATCGCATGCAATGTTGATGAAAAAAATGACTAGGTATCCACCCTTACCCCCGTCACTGTCCATTTCTTGTTTTTAAACGAGGACAGAAGTGCTACACCTGGTGGAGAGAGATTGTAAGACAGAAATAGTTGCTTTATGCGTGCTGTACGTTACGACATGACACGTCAAGATGTAACGGAGGGTCAGTTTTTTCAACTTTTCTCCAATACTATAGAGCCATTACCATGTCGATCAACACTCGAATAGAAACCTAGTTCACACCCCCGATTTTGCAGTCAACACAGTCGCTACAGTCCCATTAGTTTTCTTTGTAGCCTCGTTTGAATGTTGCAGTTGCATACATTTGTGTGAAATGGGGTGAGTTTACGTTCACTCAGTGGCAAACACGGCAGGTGAAATGCCGCCAAAAATGTGTCCATAGTTGGCTTTCTTGCCACTGCACTATGCACTGCCACTAGCTATAGCTAACGTTAGGAAGGCGGTACCCGAGCAACATTCCTCTTTTACAAAGCAGTGCTCGTTCCAACACTTCTCGTTTCTTCTAGTTCTTTTGATTTGTCACGTCGATTTATTTGTGCTGAGGTGATTGTAATGTTCACTCTATTCAATATTAGTTTCTACCTTGAACGGTTAAAACCTTGAATGGGTCGAGCTAGTTTCATCGCACATAACCTGTTATGGTGAAAGTAATGGTAAGCTGCACTTGCTATTGTTTCACCTTGCCACTCTGATTTGATAAAGTATGTGGCAGTCGAGCCTTCTACAGAAAGTACACACATTGATAACTTTGCTGATGTTTTGGTTAATGTTGTAGTTCATCTTGTGTCTTTTCAGGATCTACGTGAACGAGTGTGAGCTGGAGGGGCAGCTATCACCTGCATGGGGTGACAAATAAGTAGAAGAACCATAAGCAAAAATACACTGTATACTGTATGTTATCTTGGCATTTTATTGCTGTGCTGTACTTGGCTAATAAAATCTCCCTTTTCTCTAAGCGCAACAACACTGACCCATCTATATGTTTCCTATGCTTCACTGGCACATTCATGTACATTAAGTGTGACTATGTTTTTTTTAAGATTCCAAAAACTTCCAAAAAGTATTGCAGAGAAATGTACTGCAATTGACATAATAGCTTTTACAGGTTTTTACGTGTATCATGTTTGATGCTGAAAGCTACCCATACAGCAAGTGGTATGGTGGTATGGGGTTATAGATCAGATCAGGGGCTGCAGGAGATGTCACTCCATCACCCCACTGGTCATCGTCTCCTCCTCTCACTTGCAGAAGGGTCCATATGTGGAGGCAGGAGAAGACTGCCAGGGATGCACACCTTATAGCCATTTTAGAGGCCATGATTAAAAAGTATTTTTCATGTATTTTATTTATAGCTATTCATTTTCTGGTTTTAGTGCATAATTTTTTTAAACCCAAAATGAATATCTGTTTTCTCATTAAAAAGTGTTTATTTTTCTCAATAAACATGTTTATTTAATACCGGTACTGTTGGTGTGTTTTACATTCAACATTTCAACATAAAAAAAAATCTGAGCTGTCTTGTTGCAGGTGCATAATAACAACTGCATAAATTGAAAGAAAAAAGGAACCTGCACACTGCTCTTGCTAGTATATATTTTTATTGAAGCTTGTGTGTAGGCCTCTTGGTCTTCGTCAGAGCTTTTTTCTCTACTAAACTAAATCATCTTTGGCATAATAATAATTGATTACATTTCAATAGTGCTTTTCATAATCTCAAAGTGCACCTAGGCAAAAAACAAACAAGCAATACATGAGTAGCCTAGCTATAGGTCAACCAATAGAGGCAAAGTCTGAGTGCATGATGGAGAGTGGCAGTTCATGGCTTGATCAGAGGAAGGTGGTCAGGGAGATGATTGATGAAGATGGAGTCTGGTGATGATCTTGTAGAGGGCTACTCTGGGAACCAGCCTGAGTCGTGTAGCCACTCCTTCACAATGTATGACACCCACTTGGGTGATGCTTCAGCATCAAAGCTTACCACACACAGTTCAGAATTGTAGCCAGTCATCCTCACTACGAGCCCTCTGCCTCAGCACTGCATTACTCTATTGCATCTCCCATTCCTTTCAAGCTTCATGTGACTCTTCAAATGATACATGCGTAGGCCTACTGTACACTCAAGATTACTCCAAATATGTTGTTCCAAATCCAAAACAACAACATGAAAGGTCACTGGGTGGAACTACAGATGATCCTGTCTGGTTCATATGTCCTGTGTTGCTCAGTTGGTAGAGTGTGGCACTTGCAACATCAGAGTTGTGGGTTCAATTCCCACTGGGGGACCAGTACCAAAAAAAAATACATTTTATGCACTCACTAGAGTGCACTAGATAAGAGCTAAATGACTAACATGAAAAATGTAACTGATGGTGTGTGCAAGACTGCAGGGAACTACATTTTATTTTTTACTGCGACTGGGAAAAATAGTTTTGAACGGTCATCCAACTCAGAATAGCAAGTCAGAAACTCGGGCATCATCCTAGAGCATCGACTTCTCTGACCTGAAGTTTACTGATGTCTTTCCCAGCCTGAGCTCGTTTTGTTTTCCCAAATTCCCAGATGCTTTGAACACAGCAAAAGTAGTACATTTTGGCCATGGCATACTCCATGCTAAATATTGCGTAGTATGATTAGTACACAGCATGCAAGTTGAAGTATTATGGAAACCAGATTTTGGACATGGCCAATGTCTGATGGCTTTGAGGTTGCTGTCCATTGTGCTGAATATGCTGAGTAGTTAGTGTGTGAAGTGGTTTTGGTCGTCCATTTGGTCTAAGTGGGCTGATGGTGCCTTTGCACAATAACACTATGTCCTACTAAATATACACGTTATATATCTACTTCCCAAACATTTGAAATATTTACACATTTGAACAGTGAGATTGTTTGTTTGCCATTAGAGTCTATACAATAACGGGGAAAACATATTTAAACCATGAATACATCTGAGGAGGTAACCTCTGCAGGATTGTATATTTTTATAACATGCAATGCCCCCCCCCCCCTCCGCCCAGCTGAGTTTCACATTGCATCTCCACAGGAGTGATTCCCACTCGAGGTTGACATAACATTAACAATTTGGATGGGTTTACTTTCGAAAGCCAGAGGAACAGGAGAACTGTATCATTGCAGTACATAATCTTGCAAATAACACATTTGAGTGTTCCCTGTTGTTTCCAGGTGCTCCTTCTCAGGAGTGTAAACCTCACGGTGTATTCCTCATCCTTCTCCTCACTCCTGCTCTCTCCCACTCCCCATCGCCCTCTCTCACCCACTCTTTCTCTCCCCCTTTCCTAACCTCTCCATTACTCTCTCATCTCCCATTACTCTCTCTCCCTCCACCTCCTCTCTCTCTTACCCCCCTCTTTCAATCTACACTGTATTTAAATGGTATCTGAACATTTATTTTCTGCATCTAAACCCGTGGACTCTCTCCTTTGACACACCATGGGTTATTGTTCGATAGGGGATGATAAAGGATTTTCTGTTAGCATTAATCCAACAAGGCAGCCTCTATCTTCCGTAATGTCAGTTAATCTGATACCAATGTGCAATCTCAGTAAACACTTTCCCAACTGTAGAAAGCCTGTCAGATTTCATTAGCCGTTTCACTCAGAAAATGGCTGTTCTTCAAGTTATCCCCCTCGTACGATTCCCGGTGAAAAGCCTCGTCACTAGTCACCTTCTGTTGCTGTCATCACAGCAACAGTGTGTATGTGTGTGGTGTTACACTCCA
Source organism: Oncorhynchus kisutch (assembly GCF_002021735.2). Taxonomy (NCBI): domain Eukaryota; kingdom Metazoa; phylum Chordata; class Actinopteri; order Salmoniformes; family Salmonidae; genus Oncorhynchus; species Oncorhynchus kisutch. Next base: position 46,358,339 of record NC_034175.2, on the reverse strand, counting down.
CACGTAAAACTCAATTGTCCCAGAGGAGAATGTACGTCACCAAAGAACTTTAATTATTGCAAATCAGTAGTGAAGACCAAACGTGTAGCTTTGAAGGATCTGAAATCTCCTGTTCTTGTCATCACATCAAGTGTGTATGTGTTGTTTTACACACTACATGCAAAACGTCATTGTCCCCGAGGAAAATGTACTTCACCGATCAACATCCATTCTTTTGCACAAGTGAAGACCAAATGAGAAGTTTTGAAGGATCTGACAGCTGCTGATTCATCTCGATATCATCTCACTTGATATTCAGATGTGTTTTGTTTGTTTGTTGGTGTATTGTTCTCATCCATAGTTTTGAGGAGGGGAAACAACTACCCCGAGGATGTTTAGGGCAAACATATTTTACAGTCAAATCATTAAATTAACATCATGACCTAACAATATTAATACCAACATTTTTGCAATTGTATTTATTATTTATCTTCTTTGTTTTATCATCCCTATTGTTCCACCAAGTAATTCAGCTACTTGTTTGCAGGCTTGCATATGATTCCAGGCTGGCATAGGAAGCATTGAGACCTTTTCATGGTAATAAGAAGCTCCATCTGGCTAGTTCAAATGGGGCTCTATGTACCCAGTGGGAACAGCTGCTTTCCCACCTGTCTTCATTGCCTTCACCCAGAGTGCTTACTTTATTGTGGACCATATGAGAATTCCAGCTAATATGAACTAGTGAGCTGAAAAACATTGCTAAAGCATTTGCATGGGTTCATGGGTTTAACAATGGAGCACAACTGGCAATCTTCCAAAATATAAATAAAATGGTTTAAATGAAACCACTAAATGGCTATGGTCAGCTGAAGGACAATCTGCTCCTATGGTTACCATGTTGAGTGAAAGAGTGAAAGTGAAAGGGGCAGGGAGGTGTCCATCTCTTATCACTAGGTAGTGATGGGTCTCCCGGTGTCAGGTACCCTGCTCTCTTTGTCCCTCCTCTACTCCTCCCATCACTCCTCCTCCCATCTCTCCTTTCTCCTCTCCTCCCTGCTCTCATCTTCTCTGCTCTCCTCCTGAAGGTGGGGGCTCAGTCAGCCGCAAAGCAAACCATGTACTGCTGGTTAATGAGCCATCATCTCAGAGACAGAGCTCAGCCATGCGGCACTGAAAACTCCTCAACTCCAGCTCCTACAGCTCCAAGCTAGAGAAGGTAGAGCTCTGAGACTCACCTGATCCAGGGACCAATGTTGATTTCTGTATTATTTTTGTGTTCATGCATCACACATTTCTTTTGCTCGTGCATAAAACATGCTTGTGCATAAGAGCTTTATTTTCGCTTTACTGTAGCCTTAGTCAAAGCAATAACATGCTGCATGCATTCATGATTGAACTTCAAGGCAATGAGAAGATTATATACATTTGTAGGAAAATTCCACATTCATGTTGATATTTGTTGTGCTCGAAGATACATAAGTACTGTACACTGATGATGCTGCTTCATGTCACAGTAGCAGCAGCATCATCCATAGGTTTCTGTTTTTTGTCTCCTATATGCCTTCCTAGTATTTTGCTGCTCCGAGATGAAACGGCTAGATTATCCTAGAGGAAAAGCAAATGGACATTCTCATATTTACCTTTGAGAAACAAACCGAGACACCAGTGATCCATTATTGGGGTTTCCCCTGCGTCAGGTGAAAGGGATATTGACAACCACATCCTCTCAGAGGACCAAGTCCTCATGCACTCCTTTCCCAGAGAGAGATAACGAGGGCTGCCCCTTTAGCTCCCTCTACCCCATGAAAGCAACTCGATCGGCTGTGGTGTAGCTTTTGGCACTGTTGAGAAAGCCTCAACATGACTTATAAGCTCTGCTTTAAACAACAGGGAGACACGAGAGTAGGGTGGCCTCAGAGTGATGGTGTGGGCACCATTAGAGTGCTAGATAACATGTTTCACACCCACATATTGCAAACATTTCCCAGTCCTTCATCACAGGCCTGACAGCAGGGACCTTAGCTATTACTGACAGCCTATGGACACTTTCCTCTCATCAGTGCAGTGCTTAAACCTCAATGGCAGCTTGGTTTGATATTGTCATACCAGTAATCTTTTCTGCTGTGATTGGTCTATATTCTACCTCATTGGATGGTTGCCATCATTTGACCAAATGTCAGTACCATAAAGTCATTGGTTTAAAGTGTTCCTGTGAGAGTGAAAAGAGGGTCAGTGTGAAAGGGAAATGTCCTAGTGAGAGGGAGTGTATGGTTTAGAAGGTTGCCTCAAAATTGGAGCAGCAAGAAATTTTACCTCTGAAGTAAGTTTTTAACACACTTCACCAATGACAATGTAATGTGCCCAGATTGTGCCAGCCACCAGCATGACCTTGGGCTGTAAAATAAATATGTATTTAATAAATTAATCTTAAATTTAAATATGAAAATGAGCAAAAACTTGGTCAGGGAGATATTTAATTGAATGTTCAATGTGTTGAAACAATCTGTAAAAAGAGAAAATGAAGAAAGAGGAAAAGAATAGTGCCAGAATCCCAGTGATATTTTGAAATTGGGCAAGTCATCAATATTTTCAAGACACTGAACTATCTGACTGCAACGGAGCTTTCATGGAGTTGTACGGTGAGAAAATGTGTCATTATAGACTGCAAAGTTCAGTTTACAGCAGGAGATCTCTAAAATTGCCATGCAGATTAATGCAAATGTTCTCTGTTTAGGAATTCAAACTGTGGCATTGAGCCACTGAATGGCTGATCAATTCATCAAGAGATAAATGAGGTAGAACTCCACACCAGGAGTTCTCCACATTCCATTCCAAGCTCTAAAATTAAACTATGTGTGACGGATGATACAAATACTGTTCCACTGTTGTTCACAGTTTGGAGGTCCATTTTGGGAAGGAGTGTCTTTCTTTTGGAACACCATTTATTCTCACATGGTTTTTAAAGGCCCAATGCAGCTGTTTTTCTCTCAATATCAAATCATATCTGGAGAATTAAAATGGTAAAAAATAAACAAAAATAGCTTTTTAGTGGGGAGTGGGGAGCGGGAAACTGAAAACGATCTGTAATTGTCAAAGAGGTTTTGGAACTCTATTTGTTATTTTTTGTTAAAAAAAGATTTGTCATGGTGATGTCACCAGCCAAGCCAAAACTCCACCCATGCAAAACCTGCTGATTAGGTCCTGTGTATACTGTATTTTCAACCAGCAACTATTAGGAAATAACAGTGATATCTTTTTCCAAACTTTTACAGTGTTAGTTTCCTCAGCTCTTGTACAATATCATACAAAATGCAGGAACAACAGTGTTTATGTCTGCACTGGGCCTTTAAAGTACCTTCTCTGCGTTTGTCGGCTCTAAATCCAGCAGAAACATTACCCTTAGTACTTGCTTCACTATAATTGCAAACCCACTGACAGGCAGTGTTGAGTCACGGCTGCGGTTAGTGACCTAACATTCAAAACCCAATGGCTAGAGTCAACATGGTCATCTTTAATAGAATAATTCAAGTACCCTTTGGCAACAGCACGTGGTTTTCACAGTCGTGCTGTTACTCAACAGTCTCACATCTATCATGAAATTACGGTCATACTTTATTTGAATCGTCCCATGTCAAATCAAAACAAACTTTATTTGTCACATGTGCCGAATACAACTGGTGTAGCTCTTAACCAACAGTGCAGTTCAATAAATAGTTTTTCATTTAACCTTTATTTGAAGTCAGTTAAGAACAAATTCTTATTTACAATGACAAAATATTTACCAAATAAACAAAAGTAAAAAATAATTTAAAAAAGTAACATAATAAAATAACAATAATGAGGCTATATACAGGGGGTACTGGTTAAAAATAAAGAAAAACTTAGTGTGTCCAAACTTTTGACTGATACTGTACACTGATAATACCAAACATTAGAAACACCTTCCTAAAGCCTAAAGGCTTTCTCAATTGTCTCAAGGCTTATAAAATATATTCTTTAACCTGTCTCCTACCATTCATCTACACTGATTGAATTGGATTTAACAAGTGAAATCAATAAGGGATCATAGCTTCTACCTGGATTCACCTGGTCAGTCTATGTCATGGAAAGAGCAGGTGTACAAAAACAACAAGATAATTACTGTAAAATACATTTTGAAAAGATATGTATATACAGTATATTTACACAAAAATATATGGGGGATTGGAAAGGATGCAGACAATTATATTGATGGAAGCTACAATCTATCTCCAATATTAATACTAAGTGTAAATAATCTACAGATGGTCATACTATCAACAAACTATTTGTTGATAAGCAAATGCTTGCTTGGGTTACAGTTACGTTTAGGTTTAGGTTTAAAATACGGGTTAGGTTTAAGATGGTTTCTGTTTGTGCTGGTATCAAACAATGGGTTGCACGGGCCTATTGCAACATCCTGCTCTGTCTTCATATTGCAAGTTAATATGGCCTGGAGAGGGTGAATGAACATTCAGCGTTTTTTGCCTGTGGGATCAATGGAGGCCAAGAGCTCAGAGGGGTCACCTGCGATGGTTCAATGAGAGGAGGACAACAATAAGAGGAAGACAAGGGTTGATTAATTCAGTGCTGAGGGTAAACAATTAGAATGAAGAATGCAAGCTGGATCAATAAATTAATAGGTAAATAATTTAATAAGTAAATAATATAGTAAATAATTTAAAAAATCACACCAAGGGTTTAATGGATTTAATGCTGCTATGTTAAAATGCTTAATATGAGAAAATTTAATAAATATAAAATACAAAACTATAGACAAAACAAGGTTATGGTTATGGTTAGGGTAAAGATTAAGACTAGGGTTAGGGTTTGTTGAAATGCTGTTGACAGTTATTGAACATCTACTGAACATCTACGAACAATCTACAACCATGTACTTGGGACTATCCAAATAAAGTGTAACCAAAATTTGTGGTTTAGAATTGGCCTGGGAATATTCTCTATGTATGGCCAACATTTTATAGTAAATATACTAAGTATATCTGATTATATCTGTCTCTAATATTTTTTTTCTTTTCGAAATTGAGACATCAGAATTCATTTTACTCCATATGCCAAACACTCAATAGGATCATTTTGAACAAATTGGTTACACGTGGCCCTTTACACTTGTACCTGTATACAGGTTGAAAATGGCAGATTTGGGCACTGATAAACACCTACATCGGATTGCAGTGGCTGTACAGTATCATGCTATACATGATGTAAGACTCTGGGCTCTGCGCTTCACAGCGCTGTATGGGTTTTGACTGACAGCCACTCTGAACTTGAGCACCGTGAGCGACAAGAATTTGCCCCCATCCTTCCTGCTAATTGCACATGTTTTGCTCCCTAAGTAAGGGAAATGCTGTACATTATAGGAGGACTCTATGTATTTTCAAAGATGAGACGTTATGGATTAAAATAAATACCACACCTGGGCAGAAAATTGTTGTATTTGGAGTTCATGTGAAAATACTTGAAATAGTCGAATATACTGTAGTTTATATAGAGTTTCAAATAAAAGGCAACTTTTTTATTTGATATTCAAATACAGGTCTCAGAAAAAGATAATCATATAAATAATATTTGAAGGCATATGCAAGTTAATAGAAAACAAAATAGTATTATTAGATGGTGTGTTACATCCGTCGTTAAATGACCAAGGTGCAGCGTGGTAGGCGTACATTTTCTTTAATTATAAATGTTCCACCAAAAACAATAAACAACTCCACGAATGTAAAGCTAGGAGTGCAAACACATGCAACACAAAAATACAAGATCCCACAACAGAAGGTGGGAAAAATGGCTGCCTAAGTATGATCCCGAATCAGAGACAACGATAGACAGCTGCCTCTGATTGGGAACCATACTCGGCCAACAAAGAAAAATAAACATAGATTTCCCACCCTAGTCACACCCTGACCTACCAAATAGAGAATTTAAAGGGTCTCTAAGGTCAGGGCATCACTGGAGGCTTCGTGCCATGGATTATCACTAGAGGCTCCGGGCCATGGATTATCCCTGGTGGCTTCGTGCCATGGATCATCACTACAGGCTCCGGGCCATGGATCATCACTGGAGGCTTCGTGCCATGGATCATCACTGGAAGCATCGGACCATGGAGGCTTCGTACGTGGACCCGGAACAGGTCTCACCGGACTGAGGAGACGTACTGGCTGGATACCCACTTTAGCATGGTGAGTGTGGAGAGCTGGCACGGGAAGCACTGGGCTATGAAGGCGCACTGGAGGCATAGTGCGTAGAGCCGGCACAGGATATGCTGGGCCGTGGAGGCGCACTGGAGGTCTGGAGCATAGAGGTGGCACAATCCGTCCTGGCTGAATGCCCACTCTAGCACGGCAACTGCGGAGAGCTTGCACAGAGGGTTCTGTAGTGCGCAGAACCGGATAACACCATGCTTGACCGGTCACTCACGCCCCACGGTAAGCACGGGGAGTTGGCTCAGGTCTGAACCCTGACTCCGCCAATCTCCCTGTGTGCCCCCTCCCCCCCAAAATTGGGCTGCCTCTCATGCTTGCTTCGTTGAGCTATCTCCTTGTATCGCTGCCATTCCGCTTTCGCTGCCTATATCTCCTCCTTTGGACGGCGATACTCCCCGGCCCTTGTCCAGGGTCCTGCTCCCTCCAGGAATTCCTCCCAAGTCCAGTCCTCCTGACCACGCTGCTTGGTCAGTTGGTGGTGGGATCTTCTGTTTCGTCTGTTGTTAAATGAAGACCTAGGTGCAGCGTGGTAGGCGTACATTTTTTTAAATTATAAATGTTCCACCAAAAACAATAAACAACTCAACAAACATAAAGGTAGGAGTGCAAACATATGCAACATAAAAAGACAAGATCCCACAACAGAAGGTGGGAAAAAGGGCTGCCTAATTATGATCCCCAATCAGAGACAACGATAGACAGCTGCCTCTGATTGGGAACCATACTCTGCCAACATAGATTTCCCACCCTAGTCACACCATGACCTACCAAATAGAGAATTGAAAGGATCTCTAAGGTCAGGGTATGACATGGTGTAACGAACGTTGTTGGAAGGATGGTCGGACCAAGATGCAGCGTGGGGTAGGTTAATAATTTTTATTTGTGATAACCGGCACAAAACAAGAAAGAGTAACACATGACACGTCCAGCTTTGTAGGGCTAAAAAGCAACAACACAAAATCAAGATCCCACAAACAACAGGTGGGAAAAGGCTGCCTAAATATGATCCCCAATCAGAGACAACGATAGACAGCTGCCTCGGATTGGGAACCATACCAGGCCAACATAGAAAATAAAAAACTAGACTACCAACCCTAGTCACACCCTGACCTAACCAAAATAGAGAAATAAAAGATTCTTTAAGGGCAGGGCGTGACAGATGGCTGCCAAAAACAAGTTGAATTGAGTTAGTTGAATTAGTGTAAATATATCATCATATGCACATAGTTTGCAGGGCTCTTAGGTATGAATCTTAAAGCCTATAGCCTAGAATTAAATACATGGAATCAGCTCAACATTAGAGTAAACCCCTTTTGCAGCTTCAAAATGACTAACAAATATATTTTCACATAAGGTAATACAGTAACACTTCACATCAAGTTCTTATACATGTATAGTAACTTTGTGATTATTACAATAGCAAAAATGTTGTTACATAGGACTTTGGAAATTGCTTTATAATTGCAAAATTATAAAGTCATTACATAAGTGGAATAAGGAACAGTCAATGTTCCTCTTCTGTACAGTAGTAAAAAAAAGTCAGCTCATTGCAATGCAATTCAAATGTAATTACCAAAGTTTTACGTAATAACATGCTAATAAAATGTTGCTCCAAAAGTAATTACAATTTAATAGCACAGACACAAGAACAGTTTAATGAATGCTAACAGTAACAAAATATGGCTATTAAATGTCAAAAGTAAACTAAATAACCTAAAACTGCCTACTTGAATGAACTACACGCGAGGTAGGTTGAAAATCATGTTAGTTTCTAAACCTTCAACGATGGTATAGTGCTTGTCTGAAACAAGAAGCCCTCAGATGAACAAAGAGGTTAAAAGTTATTTTTGCTAAGCATCCAACTTGCTGTTTGAAATGTTTGCAACTGGCTTTGAATTAGTTCAAAGTATTTTCAGGTATCATAAAATGAATTAAGCTTTCAACCTTTTCAGTGGTATGTTGAAAGAGTCATACAGTAGTTTTGCGTCAAAACTTTTTTATACTTATCTGTTCAAAATATAATTGGTTAATTGGTTTGACTTGATTAAGTACACCTGGGGCTATGGACATTAAGGAGAATGGACATTTGTAAAATGTTCAGATAGCAAAGTGCTGTGTAGATAAAATAGTATGTGGACACATGCTCGTCGAACATCTCATTCCAAAATCATGGGCATTAATATGGGGTTGGGCCTCCCTTTGCTGCTTTGTCATTGTATGCTATAGCGTTAAGATTTCCCTTTGCTGGAACAACGTGGCCTAGCTCGAACCATGAAAAACAGCCCTAGAGCATTATTCCTTCTCCACCAAACTTTACAGTTCACATTATGCATTTGGGCAGGTAGCGTTATCCTGGCATCCACCAAACCCAGCTTCATCAGTCAGACTGCCAGATGTTGAAGCGTGATTCGAGCTTTACCCCTCTCCAGATGAAATCTGGCATTGTACATGGGGATCCCATGCTTGTGTGCAGCTGCTCAGCCATGGAAACTCATTTCATGAAGCTCCCGGCGAACATGTCTTGTGCTGACGTTGCTTTCAAAGGCAACATGGAACTCGATAGTGAGTGTTGCAACTGACGGTCCTGTTCTATGAGCTTGTGTGGTCTTCCACTTCACGTCTGAGCCTGATGACGGCTGACTGGGGTAGCTCTAGCAAGGCAGAAATTTGATGAACTGATTTGTTGGAAAGTTGGCATCCTATGACGGTGCCACGTTGAAAGTCACTGAGCTCTTCAGTAAGGCCATTCTACTGTCAATGTTTGTCTATGGAGATTGCATGGCGGTGTGCTCGATTCTATACACCTGTCAGCAACGGGTGTGGCTAAATAGCCAAATCCACTCATTTTAAGGGGTGTCCACATACCTTTGTATATATAGTGAATGACTGTCAGATAGATTAAAATATCACAGAAGATTGTGTGTGTTATATTCATTTAATTTCTATCTTTAGCATTCAGTTCCAGTTATGAACCTGTCATTAGTTGAAGACAACCAGACCAATAATTTCAGAAAAGTAGTCACTTCCTGAGATCTGCAATAAAATATACGTAAATGGAAGTTGCTTTCTCAAATCTGTATTAAAACAGTTTACAAAAATAGGTTACTTTCTGAAATCTGTATTTTTTGGGATATATATTCAACTACTTGTAGTCACCTCCAAAGTAACTATCTGTTCTCCTTGAAAAATAGCTTCTCTCCACAAAGCATTGTTAAAACTATAGTTATCCCTGTTCTAAAAAATACTGATTTGATGTCATACATGCAAGCCAAACACCCGTGAGTCCGAATGTGCACTTCACATTTCCATATCATTAAACTCATGTCATTTACAATGTCAACGTTTATATTTGATGTACAGTTACATGACATGGCGCCAAACCCTGGGTTGTCCTGAACTGAATGAGCCTTTATTTGTCTACTGTGAAGAGAATCCACTGCCACACATGCACCTGAATGCACTCATGACTCCTTTCTATGTGCACCAAAATTATAATCTGTTTCTCTGAATTGTATTGTGAAAGCCTAACACTGAAATATCATATTTTATAACTTAGCTAGTCATGTTGGCAATAGAACAAGCTTTCAAATGATGCCCACCTGACCCAACAACTACACGTGAGCTTGTACTAGTTCCTCAACGGCACATCTAGGAGAGTTCAAAAAAGGACCTTACAGTTGAAGACTCTTCTTCAACTGTGCTCACTTTGGAGGGGTGTGGAGCCACTTGGAGACACCAGTTGGTCCTCTCACTCAAACTCTTGTAAAAACTTATGTTGCACCTACAACACATTTTCCAGGAATATTCTTATCATGCTATTATCATGCCTCCTCCATTCCTGTCATTATTTAAAGAGATCGTGATACCTCACATATCAAAATAGGGCTACTTAATGTTAGATCCCTTACTTCAAAGGCAATTATAGTCAATGAACTAATCACTGATCATAATCTTGATGTGATTGGCCTGACTGAAACATGGCTTAAGCCTGATGAATTTACTGTGTTAAATGAGGCCTCCCCTCCTGGCTACACTAGTGACCATATCCCCCGTGCATCCCGCATAGGCGCAGGTGTTGCTAACATTTACGATAGCAAATTTCAATTTACAAAAAAAATAAATACGTTTTCGTCTTTTGAGCTTCTCGTCATGAAATCTATGCAGCCTACTCAATCACTTTTTATAGCTACAGTTTACAGGCCTCCTGGGCCATATACAGCGTTCCTCATTGAGTTCCCTGAATTCCTATCGGACCTTGTAGTCATAGCAGATAATATTCAAATTTTTGATTACTTTAATATTCACATGGAAAAGTCCACAGACCCACTCCAAAAGGCTTTCGGAGCCATCATCGACTCAGTGGGTTTTGTCCAACATGTCTCTGGACCTACTCACTGTCACAGTCATACTCTGGACCTAGTTTTGTCCCATGGAATACATGTTGTGGATCTTAATGTTTTTCTTCATAATCCTGGACTATCGGACCACCATTTTATTACGTTTGCAATTGCAACAAATAATCTGCTTAGACCCCAACCGAGGAACATCAAAAGTCATGCTATAAATTCACAGACAACACAAAGATTCATTGATGTCCTTCCAGACTCCCTCTGTCTACCAAGGACGTCAGAGGACAAAAATCAGTTAACCACCTAACTGAGGAACTCAATTTAACCTTGCGCAATTCCCTAGATGCAGTTGCACCCCTAAAAACATTTCTCATAAGAAACTAGCTTCCTGGTATACAGAAAATACCCGAGCTCTGAAGCAAGCTTCCAGAAAATTGGAACGGAAATGGCGCCACTCCAAACTGGAAGTCTTCCAACTAGCTTGGAAAGACAGTACCGTACAGTATCGAAGAGCCCTTACTGCTGCTCGATCATCCTATTTTTCCAACTTAATTGAGGAAAATAAGAACAATCCGAAATTCCTTTTTGATACTGTCGCAAAGCTATCTAAAAAGCAGCATTCCCCAAGAGAGGATGGCTTTCACTTCAGCAGTAATAAATTCATGAATTTCTTTGAGGAAAAGATCATGATTATTAGAAAGCAAATTACGGACTCTTTAAATCTGCGTATTCCTTCAAAGCTCAGTAGTCCTGAGTCTGCACATCTCTGCCAGGACCTAGGATCAAGAGAGACACTCAAGAGTTTTAGTACTATATCACTTGACACAATGATGAAAATAATCATGGCCTCTAAACCTTCAAGCTGCATACTGGACCCTATTCCAAATAAACTACTGAAAGAGCTGCTTCCTTTGCTTGGCCCTCCTATGTTGAACATAATAAACAGCTCTCTATACACCGGATGTGTACCAAACTCACTAAAAGTGGCAGTAATAAAGCCTCTCTTGAAAAAGCCAAACCTTGACCAAGAAAATATAAAAAACTATCGGCCTATATCGAATCTTCCATTCCTCTCAATTTTTTTGGAAAAGGCTGTTGCACAGCAACTCACTGCCTTCCTGAAGACAAAAAATGTATACGAAATGCTTCAGTCTGGTTTTAGACCCCATCATAGCACTGAGACTGCACTTGTGAAGGTGGTAAATGACCTTTTAATGGCATCAGACCAAGGCTTTACATCTGTCCTCGTGCTCCTAGACCTTAGTGCTCCTTTTGATACCATAGATCACCATAGATCACCAAATTTTGGGGTGGCAGGGTAGCCTAGTGGTTACAGCGTTGGACTAGTAACTGGAAGGTTGCAAGTTCAAATCCCCGAGCTGACAATGTACAAGTCTGTCGTTCTGCCCCTGAACAGACAGTTAACCCACTGTTCCTTGGCCGTCATTGAAAATAAGAATTTGTTCTTAACTGACTTGCATAGTCAAATAAAGGTGAAGTAATATTTTGGAGAAACCCAAATTGGTCTACACGGACAAGTTCTGGGCTGGTTTATATCTTATCTGTCGGAAAGATATCAGTTTGTCTCTGTGAATGGTTTGTTCTCTGAAAACATAGTGTTAACTTTCACTGCTATGCGGATGACACACAGCTGTACATTTCAATGAAACATGGTGAAGCCTCAAAATTGCCCTCGCTAGAAGCCTGTGTTTCCGACATAAGGAAGTGTATGGCTGCAAACGTTCTACTTTTAAACTCGGACAAAACGGAGATGCTTGTTCTAAGAAACAAAGAGATCTTCTGTTGAATCTGACAATTAATCTTAATGGTTGTACAGTCATCTCAAAAAAAACTGTGAAGGACCTCGGTGCTATTCTGGACCCTGATCTATCTTTGGAAGAACATATCAAGACTGTTTCAAGGACAGCTTTTTTCCATCTACGTAACATTGCAAAAATCAGAAACTTTCTGTCCAAAAAGTATGCAGAAAAATGAATCCATGCTTTTGTTACCTCTAGGTTAGACTACTGCAATGCTCTACTTTCCGGCTACCCGGATAAAGCACTAAATAAACTTCAGTTAGTGCTAAATATGGCTGCTAGAATCCTGACTAGAACCCCAAAATTTGATCATATTACTCCAGTGCTAGCCTCCCTACACTGGCTTCCTGTTAAGGCAAGGGCTGATTTCAAGGTTTTACTGCTAAGCTACAAAGCATTACATGGGCTTGCTCTTACCTATCTCTCTGATTTGGTCGTGCCGTACATACCTACACGTACGCTACGATCACAAGACGCAGGCCTCCTAATTGTCCCTAGAATTTCTAAGCAAACAGCTGGAGGCAGGGCTTTCTCCTATAGAGCTCAATTTTTATGGAATGGGCTGCCTCCCCATGTGAGAGAAGCAAACTCGGTCTCAACCTTTAAGTCTTTACTGAAGACTCATCTCTTCAGTGGGTCATATGATTGAGTGTAGTCTGGCCCAGGAGTGTGAAGGTGAACGGAAAGGCTCTGGAGCAACGAACCGCCTTTGCTGTCTCTGCCTGGCCGGTTCCCCTCTTTCCACTGGGATTCTCTGCCTCTAACCCTATTACAGGGGCTGAGTCACTGGCTTACTGGTGCTCTTTCATGCCGTCCCTAGGAGGGGAGCGTCACTTGAGTGGGTTGAGTCACTGATGTGATCTTCCTGTCTGGGTTGTCAGGACTACCTGGCATGATGACTCCTTGCTGTCCCCAGTCCACCTGGCCGTCCTGCTGCTCCAGTTTCAACTGTTCTGCCTGTGATTATTATTATTTGACCATGCTGGTCATATATGAACATTTGAACATCTTGGCCATGTTCTGTTATAATCTCCACTCGGCACAGCCAGAAGAGGACTGGCCACCCCTTATAGCCTGGTTCCTCTCTAGGTTTCTTCCTAGGTTTTGGCCTTTCTAGGGAGTTTTTCCTAGCCACCGTGCATCTACACCTGCATTGCTTGCTGTTTGGGGTTTTAGACTGGGTTTCTATACAGTACTTTGAGATATCAGCTGATGTACGAAGGGCTATATGAATCAATGTGATTTGACTTCATTTCAATGTATCCAGAGTATTTTCTGATTGCGTTATCAACAAATGTGGCAAAAAAAAAGAAGTAAAATGCACATAAAATCAACAGTATAGTGTTTGTTTTCAGTCTTGTGTCAGGTGAACTGTTGTGTCCTCACCTTTGGTGTAATCATTTTCCCATAATCTCAAAACGATTCCCTTTCAATTGCCACCATGGTTATGCATAAGCTTTTCATATTTCTTCCGTAAGGAACATTTCAATTTAGCCCTATCCATATACTGTAGGCCAATTCCCATGAGTATAAAGGGTTAAAACTGATACTTTTTTAAAGTGAAAGCCAGTGTTGGCATTGAATTCAGAGAGCCTCTAAACCACAGAATTCATACATGAAGACATTGGAATTGTCATATTCACAAGCCTGCAGGGTATTTAGCACAGACAGCATTTAAAACCACAGGCTTGTGAATATCCTGTTGATTTGAGGTTGGGATTTTGATAAGGTTTTGAATTTATTTGAAATCGGCACCCTTATCTCGTCGCGCCATCCCACGTCAGCTGATGAGACTGATATTGTCATTTTATGTCACACTGGTAGAGCATGTGGCAATACGGGCTCCCCAATCGATGGTATCACGCTGTGATGTGGACTCCCAGATCAATGCTACAATACATCTGATTTAAGTTGAAAGAAGCCTAAAACTAAGCTTGCCTCTGGTTCAGTTGTCTGGAAACTGGGTGATGTCTACACACGTGTTGCCTCCGGACCGTCAATCACCAATAGCGAAACCTGTGAAACCTCCATGTGTTTATTATAGTTTTTGGAAACTTTGCTTTTGAATGTGTGACAGAATAATAAGCACATAATGTATAAGTATCCACACAAACTATACATTCCATATTTACCTTTACTTGAGAAAACACTAGTGGACCACACCAGGCCAATATGTGGTCATAAATGGCAGAGATAGAGCGGATCCAAATGTATCAAAATGCTACGGAATTTCATGGCTTAGGAGCTAAATGTTTCGAGACAGTCACAAACCCTACTGATACCAGTCAATAAATGAGTCCACACAAGCAATGCAGAGTTGTCTGATTGAGTGTGCTTCACAACCCGATTTTATGCTGCACAAGCCCTCCGAGAAGTGTTTATGATAATTCATTCCCCATTGTAGCAAAGTATTGAATATCAAGATAACTTCCTAAAAATGTTGAATTTTTCAGTTGTTGTTGTTGTTGTTTGATCTCTGTTGATCAGAATTGTAAGGCAGACCGAGAGACAGACCAGGTATAGTCATGAATTTACCATATCATCCAGGAGTCTGTGACAGACCATAGAAGAATGTTTACAACAGACTGAAGAGAAACTGAACTGCTTGAACTAGTAGGCTGCTGAGAGCTGTGTTCACAGCTTTATCCTGAACTTTGTTACAGAAGTTTCGTGGTTTGAAATGTTCCCAGACACAGCAGGAAATAAAGAAAAAGAAGAAATCTTTCCCTTCTCAGTATTTTCCATGTTTCTCCAAATGTACTTGATATCTATTGAAAAAATAATCTGCTTTTGTTTATGTTGTTTTTCTATGATATCATAGGAAACAAACTTCGAGGCAAGGGATATTTATGTTGGCTGGGCATTGAACCTGCGTCTTCTTGCATTTAAAAAGTATATCAACCTCCCCTTGTATCATCATATTATCAATTTAAATAGGAATTCACTCTTATACTCCATAAGTTAACCTTTCACAGACTCCAGTCAGGTTCCATCCAGTTTTGTCTACTCCTTAATGAGGTTAGTAGGTAGATGGCAGCGAGGCTTTCCAGCAACCAGAGGGCAGCCATGTTGTTGTTTTGTTTCCACTTGCACTTTCAGATAAATCCAAGGTGAGCTCTTTGAAAGACAGTTATTAAGTGCTCAAAGCTGTCAAGTTCCATCCTTGGCAGAGAGGATTTTGCTATGACTGATCCCACTAAGCATCGTAAGAGAGTAGAGGATGTTTTCTGGGACTCCCTTTGGCCTTTCACTGACTCCCCTTCCTCTCAACAGTCATGTTCAAACTGTCCTACAGGCCATAACACCGGCTTGATGCATTATGCATTATTCTCAGCATTATGGCTATAGCTTTGGACAATGTGCCAGTTATGTGGTGATGCCTGGTGCATGGGGCTGCGTGAGGTGTCTCCCCCCAGATAAAGAGAGACTGCTGTGTCAAGCTGCACTCTGGGCCTCGTTACCGTGTGTGCATAATTGAATTGCCGGGGGGGAAATAAATCTGTTTGTTCTTTCCGCTGTTGGTGTGAATGCATGAATACTTCATATCCCATTTGGATGCCCCAGTTAAGTCAATTGCAAAAAACAATTACTACAACTGTTGGCACCTGGAAAAAAATGAGTTGACAGTGGGTAAAGCCTGCTCGATATCTCTGGCTTGTGTTGATAACATACAATAGGAGCATAGCATTTCAGAGCAATAACTGTAGAATCCTCACCAGTGCCTCTGTATTTCCTGTTATCTTGAATGGTCACTGCTTAAAAAATCATGCACTTTTTATTTACTGCACAAAGTCCAACGAAAGTGATAGTGAGCGTAATAGAGATTTGCAATGACACTAGATTATAGAGCTTTGACGGGACCTCTAAGTTACAGTGTAAAGGTTCACTGTGACCTTTGTGTCAAGCAAGATGTGACAGATGTGTCTCAGAGGTGACATAGCTGTCTCGGTACCTCACCAACTGCCATAATCTTTTTGAGACAGTCTATGATATGTGTATCCGCATAAACCATAGGGGAGCTATCGATTTCGCAGATGGTGTAAATTATCCATTTGTTAGAGACCGTGCATATACAGTGGGGCAAAAAAAGTATTTAGTCAGCCACCAATTGTGCAAGTTCTCCCACTTAAAAAGATGAGAGAGGCCTGTAATTGTCATCATAGGTACACTTCAACTATGACAGACAAAACGAGATTTTTTTTTTTTTAAATCACATTGTAGGATTTTTTATTAATTTATTTGCACATTATGGTGGAAAATAAATATTTGGTCACCTACAAACAAGCAAGATTTCTGGCTCTCACAGACCTGTAACTTTTTTTTAAAGCGGCTCCTCTGTCCTCCACTCGTTACCTGTATTAATGGCACCTGTTTGAACTTGTTATCAGTATAAAAGACACCTGTCCACAACCTCAAACAGTCACACTCCAAACTCCACTATGGCCAAGACCAAAGAGCTATCAAAGGACACCAGAAACAAAATTGTAGACCTGCACCAGGCTGTGAAGACTGAATCTGCAATAGGTAAGCAGCTTGGTTTGAAGAAATCAACTGTGGGAGCAATTATTAGGAAATGGAAGACATACAAGACCACTGATAATCTCCCTCGATCTGGGACTCCACGCAAGATCTCACCCCGTGGTGTCAAATGATCACAAGAACAGTGAGCAAAAACCCCAGAACCACACGGGGGGACCTAGTTAATGACCTGCAGAGAGCTGGGACCAAAGTAACAAAGCCTACCATCAGTAGCACACTACGCCGCCAGGGACTCAAATACTGCAGTGCCAGACGTGTCCCCCTGCTTAAGCCACTACATGTCCAGGCCCATCTGAAGTTCCCTAGAGAGCACTTGGATGACCCAGAAGAAGATTAGGAGAATGTCATATGGTCAGATGAAACCAAAATAGAACTTTTTGGTAAAAACTCAACTCGTCGTGTTTGGAGGACAAAGAATGCTGAGTTGCATCCAAAGAACACCATACCTATTGTGAAGCATGGGGGTGGAAACATCATGCTTTGGGGCTGTTTTTCTGCAAAGGGACCAGGACGATCCATGTAAAGGAAAGAATGAATGGGGCCATGTATCGTGAGATTTTGAGTGAAAACCTCCTTCCATCAGCAAGGGCATTGAAGATGAAACGTGGCTGGGTCTTTCAGCATGACAATGATCCCAAACACACTGCCCGGGCAATGAAGGAGTGGCTTCGTAAGAAGAATTTCAAGAACCTGGAGTAGCCTAGCCAGTCTCCAGATCTCAACCCCATAGAAAATCTTTGGAGGGAGTTGAAAGTCCGTGTTGCCCAGCAACAGCCCCAAAACATCACTGCTCTAGAGGAGATCTGCATGGAGGAATGGGCCAAAATACCAGCAACAGTGTGTGAAAACCTTGTGAAGACTTACAGAAAACGTTTGACCTCTGTCATTGCCAACAAAGGGTATATAACAAAGTATTGAGAAACTTTGGTTATTGACCAAATACTTATTTTCCACCATAATTTGCAAATAAATTCATTAAAAATCCTACAATGTTGTTTATCTGGAAAAAAAATCTCATTTTGTCTGTCATAGTTGAAGTGTACCTATGATGAAAATTACAGGCCTCTCTCATCTTTTTATGTGGGAGAACTTGCACAATTGGTGGCTGACTAAATACTTTTTTGCCCCACTGTAATACTGTCGGTACATAAGTCATCTATGGTCTACATGAAATGGCACAAAATGCTACAATGTTAAAAGAAACATTTTACTTAAGATAAGCTGAAGTATAATCACGACTGGAACAACTTCAATTTCCTTTTTACCCAAAAGCGATCCTCCATGTATCTCATACCTGTTTAATTCCAGAGGAAAATAGCAGGTGCGTGTAAGATATGGTTGGATTTCACCTGACAGTAATCCCTGCAATCCCTGCATAGACCCATTTGAACCTGGGACTGTAATATATTCAAGCCTCCCAGGTCTCAGCCTCTCAGTTGTGTGCACCTGACAGTACCCTCTCCTCTTGGGCAGGGGCTCCTGAGGGTCAGTAGCGTATTCACACTTTGCATTTTGCGATTAACAGCATGTTACCATGGCAGCTCTCAAGGGCAGGCTCATCCCTAGAAATATCATGTCTCATTATCTCCAGCTTCATATATCATGTGTGTTTCTGTAGTACATGAAATGCTCCCAGATGTCATTAGAGATATTTCAAAATGCTTGGCTGTGTCTTACTAGAGACACATAAACATATATTACAATGGAATGTACAGTAGTTGCAGTTCTCTGTGTGTTTAGCTAGTGATGAACAAAGTCACTAGAGTCATAGAGAACATTGGTATTCATTGCCTGTTACTCACTACCTAAAAAGAGAAAACTACTTGAGCACGTCTGGTGTCCATTGAAGGATTATCAATTAACATTCATATATCCGAGTACTGTGCTTTGTGTCTTTAGGATTGGGAGATTATATTATAATCAATCCAGGCTTTGGAACATAGATCATGCAGTCTGTACTATAAAACTTCCAGTCATCTATCAAATAATGTAATGCATCAGGGGGGATGAGGTTCAATTAGAATGTCCTCTCCTGAATGACAGGGAGTGTAATCACTTCTTCACTGATGGTAATGACAGTGTCAAATACTAAAACAGTGATTTCTGGTGGACAACGTACAGCTTTGATAGAGGCAATGTTGTTGTATGTTAGAGATTTTTTCAATACGTGCCCAAGTTAGGTGAAATGGACATTGTCATGTTTTTGTTTCAGGCTGTGCATAGTTTTAACATGTACTCTAATTGTAATGTGGCGCAACATAATAGAAATACACGTACATTATGGACTCACAATATAAGAATATCTGGCATTCATTCTGTCCAATGTTACCCAGTAACTAATATGGCACAAGGTGTTTCTCAAAATAACAGTTATTTGGTTCCTTTCTCACTGTCCCACAGTTTTCTATGAGATCAGCTTGACATTGTCTCAGTCCAACTGTGAGACGACTTGCCAGACAAGAAAATCAAAAATATTGTAAAACCTCATGGAAGGTAACAATGACATGGATATCTGTCAAGTATCCAGTGCTCTCTTGGCAAAATGCGGGATGTAATTCTTACTGTTCATATGCAGATTGCTTATCGCTTAATAAATATATTTGAGCAAATCATATCTGAGATAGCATTGGCACTTCAGAGTCAAAAGACTGCCCGTAGTAGTTTCAGCTGGATAGCTTCAATCACAGTAAATGGATGATCTAAATGCCAAAGAAGCCATTGGTTCTGAGAAGGGAGCAGAGAGCTAACTAATTTAGCACAAATAATGTATTGTAGACTGCCAAGACATTTCCATGCATTTTCAAGCCAAATCAAGATTAAATGTAGATTTCACAACGCCTCCACTTTGTGAAACAGCCCCCCATATCCAATATCCACCAAACCGTTTCCTGGGCAATCCTGATGCATCTCAGTTTCCCTCAACGTCACTGTTTAGTTGAATGAGCTGCCTGGATTTGTTGATTCCAAACTCTCATGTTTATTTCTATTTGAATCCCTCACATGCCATAATATAGACGTGGTCTTTTACCAAATAGGGCTATCTTCTGTATACCACCCCTACCTTGTCACAACACAACTGATTGGCTCAAACGCATTCAGAAGTAAATAAATTCCACTATTTAACTTCCAACAAGGCACACCAGTTAAATGAAATGCATTCCAGGAGACTACCTCATGAAGCTGGTTGAGAGAATGCCAAGAGTGTGCAAAGCTGTCATCAAGGCAAAGGGTGGCTACTTTGGAGAATCTCAAATCTCAAATATATTTTGATATGTTCAACACTTTTTTGGTTACTACATGATTCCATATGCATTGTTTCATAGTTTTGATGTCTTCAGTATTATTCTACAATGTAGAAAATTGTACAAATAAAGAAAAACCCTGGAATGTGTAGGTGTGTCCAAACCTTTGACTGGCGCTGTACATATCCCTGTACATATCCCACCCAGAAGCCATAGATAACAGGCAATATCTGCACTGAGCTAAAGGCTAGAGTTGCCGCTTTCAAGGAGCGGGACAATATTCTGAGGCTTATAAGAAATCCCTCTACGCCCTCCAACAAACCATCAAACAAGAAAACTGTCAATACAGGACCAAGTTAAAATCCTACTACACTCTGAAGCTTGTCAAATGTCATAAATATCATACCCCACCAGAAAATGTTGATTAGCATATCATGGGGGTATGTTATTTGTGACTCATTTCAGGAAACTAGGCGTATGCTGCACGTCACTACTTCACAGGAGAGGCATTTGAATTTTATTTATTACCCCTTTTTCTCCCCAATTTCATGGTAGCCAATTGGTAGTTACAGTCTTGTCTCATCACTGCCACTCCCGTACGGACTAGGGAGAGGCGAAAGTTGAGAGCTGTGCGTCCTCTGAAATACAACCCAGCCAAGCTACACTGCTTCTTGACACAATGCCCGCTTAACCCGGAAGCCAGCTGCACCAATGTGTTGGCGGAAACACCATACACCTGCTTTTAAATATCAAAATGCCTTCTGGACCATATAAACGTTCATGTGCCTTAATAACAAACTTGTATGCCTTCTGTAAATAAGAAAAAATTTAATAATTACGATCCCAGTTGGTTTAGCCATGGAAAAGTCAGGAACCTTCCTGCTAACTATGATTGGCTAAGATAATGTATGGGCTGGACATGCCGAGAGATGAGTCTTCCATGTAGCGCGCTTCTGTCTATAACATTAGATGCTTAGTATGTGTTGGTAATCATTTCTTAATCCTCCTGTTGTTTTCCAGTCGAATTGGACCATTTACAAGTTCTCTCTCTGAAAAATGTAGTTCATTGCAACCCACTTCTTTGAGATCGGTGTCCCTTCCACGGTACGGTTGAGCTAATGTAGGCTAATGCGATTAGCATGAGGTTGTAAGTAACAAGAACATTTCCCAGGACATAGACATATCTGATATTGGCTGAAAGCTTAAATTCTTGATAATCTGACTGCACTGTCCAATTTACAGTAGCTATTACAGTGAAAGAATACCATGCTATTGTTTGAGGAGAGTGCACAATTTTGAACATGAAAAGTTATTAATAAACAAATTAGGCACATTTGGGCAGTCTTGATACAAAAGTTTGAACAGAAATGCAATGGTTCATTGGATCATTCTAAACCCTTGCTCATACACTGCTGCCATCTAGTGGACAAAATTGCACCTGGGCTGGAATAATACATGAGGTCCTTCCTTTCTCTTGCAAAACAAAGATGATGTATTATCTTTCACCAGATCTGTTGTGTTATATTCTCCAACATTAATTTCAAATTTCAACAAACTTCAAAGTGTTTCCTTTCAAATGGTACCAAGAATATGCATATCCTTGCTTCAGGGCCTGAGCTACAGGCAGTTAGATTTGGGTATGCCATTTTTGGTGAAAATTGGGGGAAAAAGAGGCGGATCCTTAATCTGATTGTCATAAGGTTCCATGACTTTGTCCACACAGTGCATCTGAACACACAAAATACATTTTGATGATTTTCATAAAATTTGGGGTGTTTTATTGAACTTTTGCACACCTGTGGTGTTCCCGGTCAGAAATGACCAGTCATTAGAAATTACTTGGTGAGACTACAATTAGTGTATAAAATTGAGTTCAGGCACATGCCCATTCATCAGATGGACACAACACTTCCTCTCCCAGACTCCACATGCATGTGTGTTTGAGCACACACACACACACACACACACACACAAACACACACACACACACACACACACACACACACACACACACACACACACACACACACACACACACACACACACACACACACACACACACACACACACACACACACACACACACACACACACACACACACACACACACACACCTCTCTCCCCTTCTTGGCTTCCATGGCAACCCCCACGGGAACCTTTCCCCAATACAATCTTTCCCCCATGGGAACCACACCTGTTGGCATTCTCTCAAACAATCGCAACATTGTTTCAATAATGTATAGAACTTTTCTCGCTGCTCTGGTGTATATAGCTTTTTTGAGGCCTCACAATTAATTCTGTGGCAGCACAATGACCAAACGATACTGCATGTGAGGCTCTTGATCATATCTTTGATCATGACATTGGTGAGGAGGAGAGAGGCCAGGAAACTGACAGTGAAGTAGTCTGTGATAAATAGCACAATATGTTTAATTTGAGTTTTTATTATAATCAAAATAAACCATACATTATGCTTTTTTTACTCAAAAACAAGTTGTATGAGCTTAGGTCACTGAGGACTACAGGCCATAAATAGCAAATAGAAGGTCAAAACTTGTAATGTTCACAAGAACTTAAGTTGATAAAAAGAGCTAACACAACATTAGGTGATAATATATGTATTATTATTGATTTATAATCAGCTATAATGGGGCGGCCATTTTGGACCAGGAACACAGAATTAATTAACATGAAACGAACACAACAGGAGGGTTAAGTGGCTTTTTTGAAAGATATCATGAAATACCACACAAGTGGGGCAAAGGCTCTCCACTTTCTGGAGGATTGAGTTTTGAAATCAGTAGAATGCCTGGTGGAAGCAGAGTATGATAGCTAAGGAGATGGAGAAAAAATGCAGTCGTTTGATTGAAAATGTGGAGGGAGTCGAGAAGAGAACATAGAATCCTGTTGTATAAAACACCTGTCTCCGGATTACATCTTCAAACTAAGGGCATCAGTAGCGTCCAAGACAGAGAGGGATAAGCGCTCATCCATGTGTATTTAATTTTTTATTTAACAATTTTTTAACTAGGCAAGTCAGTTAAGAACAAATTGTATTTACAATGACGACATACCAAAATGCAAAAGGCCTCTTGAGGGGATGGGGGCCTGGGATTCAAATAAATAAATACAATATAAATAGGACAAAACACACATCACAACAAGAGAGTCAACAGAACACTACATAAAGAGAGACCTAAGACAACAACATAGCAAGGCAGCAACACATGACAACACAGCATGGTAGCAACACAAAATAACAACAATATGGTATAAACACAACATGGTACAAACATTATTGGGCACAGTCAACAGCACAAAGGTCAAGAAGGTAGAGACAACAATACATCACACAAAGCAGCCACAACTGTCAGTAAGAGTGTCCATGATTGAGTCTTTGAATGAAGAGATTATGATATAACTGTCCAATTTGAGTGTTTGTTGCAGCTCGTTCCAGTCGCTAGCTGCAGGGAACTGAAAAGAGGATCGACCCAGGGATGTGTGTGCTTTGGGGACCTTTAACAGAATGTGACTGGAAGAACAGATGTTGTATGTGGAGGATAAGGGCTGCAGTAGATATCTCAGATAGGGGGGAGTGAGGCCTATGAAGGTTTTATAAATAAGCATCAACCAGTGGGTCTTGAGACGAGTTTATAGAGATGACCAGTTTACAGAGGAGTATAGAGTGCAGTGAGAAGTATACAGTAAGAGAGTCTAGCTAGCTACATTTTCAGATATTATACGTTTTTAATTTGGTCAGAAAGTTTTTTTCATTGCAAGTTAAAGTGTACTGTTAGCTAGCTAGCTAACGTTGGCTGACTGGCTCGCTAGCTAACGTTACATGTGTGATCTGAGTAGCAATATTATTTATATGTCAGAGCTATTTGCATTGCTATCTAGCTAACATTGAATCTAGCTAGTTGGTTATCTTTAGCTACCTGAGAATTCATGCAGGGTAGTAACGTTATGAGTTGGGATTATGGTTCATTGTTTAGCTAGCTAGCTACATGTCTAAACAAGGGACTCCACTCTACAGTAACCATTTCACTGTACCGTTTACACCTTCTGTATCCTGTGCAACATTTAAAAAAAGAAATGTGACAAGTGTGTGCTTACCAGAGATGGTAATGTGAAGAACAACATGTCCTGCACCAAAGTCAAATTAGGATGTAACATTGGGCCAACGAGATGTTAAAAAATTATCTGGTAGAATGCTCTGCTTTTATTTTTGTCATACTCACAACCATAAGCTATTTTGTAGAATTAGCTTGCCATTAAGTTGTAAACAATTATCTTGTTGTGCGTAAATTTTTCTGTAATAATGAATAAAAATTTGCTAAAGTTAAGACGTTGTGAGCTATATGATATGGTCATTATTTGAACTGTCTAGCCAGCAAATTTAATGTTAGCTAGCTTGTTAACAAGCTAACAGCAAAACTGGTTTAAAAAAACAAATAAAGCAACACATCAAGACACAACGCCTGTCCCCCATGTGACCTACTTGTTGTGTGTATGTATTGACATGTATGTTTAACTGTTAGATGCACACATGTTAATGTTGTTAAATGCATGTAAATTGTAAAGTATTTTGTCTGTAATGTCTTTTTCGTGAAACGTCAGATCCCAGTAAGACTAGTTGTCGCCATTGGCGTTGTCACGCCCTGACCTGAGTATTCTTTGTTTTCTTTATATATTTTGGTTAGGTCAGGGTGTGACGAGGGTGGTATGTGTGTTTTTGACTCATCTAGAGTTTTGTATGTCTAGGTGTGTGTGTCTAGTGTAGGAATATTGAAGGTCTATGGTGGCCTGGATTGGTTCCCAATCAGAGGCAGCTGTTTATCGTTGTCTCTGACTGGGGAACCTATTTAGGTTGCCATTTTCCAGTTTGGGTTCGTTGGTTATTGTCTATGTGATGTTACATGTTAGCACTCTGTTTCTATAGCGGTCACAGTTAGTTAGTTAGTTAGTTAGTTAGTTAGTTAGTTTTAGTGTATTTCGTGTTTTTTCTGTCTCATTAAATCATGCATTCACACCATGCTGCGCATTGGTCTCCTCACTACGACGATCGTGACAGGCGTCGGCTAATGGGGATCGTAATAAATAAAAAAAGCTAGAAATGAAACAACAACATTGTTTCGAAAGTTGCTTTTAGTTGCCTGGTTTGCTAGATTGACATATACTAAATTCATTTTTAAAAGTATGGGTTGATTGGTATTAAAATACACCAGTTAGGTTATTTTGGACCACCAGGCAGCTGATGTCATGCAGCCTGTCATTTTTGTGTTTATACTTTTTCATAAAGACAACGACAAGCTATAGAATGTTCATGATGTCACTGCGCCAACTGTATACAGACATGACGATAGACGTAGTATAAACCAGCCTTTAGTCTTGAAATCTTTGGTTGTACACTACCGTACTCACTGTTCCGTATCACATGGCCTCACATGTGAATCCTTTAAAAGATGCTTGGGGCTAAGGCTTGAGGGTGTGAACGATGCTGAATGCATGTAGACAAAGAAGAGCTCTCCAGTATGTGTACTGAAAACATTGTCCCTCAACTATAGTGTATGATATACAATTGTCTAGCTCTGTACTTTTATCCAATGTAAAAAAAAAAACATTTTCAAATGTTGATATATAATCTGTCACATTTGTGCGTCCTTTCTCATTCATTATTCACGATTCATGCAGGACTATCCGTAATCATGGTAGCCTCCACAGTATTAATGTAGAAGTGTTAAGAAACATATTCTATTCACTCCATTCCAGCCATTATTATGAGCCGCTCTCCTCTCAGTAGCCTCCTGTGCGTTCAATGCCATAGTGCCCTCCAAGCTTATTACTAAGCTAAGGAACCTGGAACTGAACACCTCCCACTGCAACTGGATCCTGGACAGGTGGTAAGGGAAGGCAACAAAACATCTGGCATTTTGACCCTCAACACGGGGGCCCCTCAGGGTGCATGCTTAGTCCCCTCCTGTACTCCCTGTTCCCCCATGACTTTGTGACTGAGTGCACTGAGTGCACCAATGTTACATTTGTGCACCAACGTTAAATTTGCAGACAACACGGCGGTGATAGGAGCTCTTCGTGTACTACAGGAAACGTAGTGCCGAGCCCACCCCCATTCACATCGATGGGCCTGTAGCAGAGCGCGTCGAGAGCTTCAAGTTCCACGGTGTCTACATCACCTATCACCAACACAGTCGTAAAGAGGGCACAATGCCTCTTCCCCCTCAGAAGGCTGAAAAGATTTGGCATCGGGCCCTCAGATCCTCAAAAAGTTCTACAGTTGCACCATTTGAGAGCATCTTGTCTGGCAGCATCATCGCTTTGTTATGGCAACTGCCTGGCATCCGACCATAGTGCCACAGAGGGTAGTGCGTATGGCCCAGTACATCACTGGGGCCGGGATCCCTGCCATCCAGGACCTCTATACCAGGCGGTGTCAGAGGAAGGCCCTAAAAATGGTCAAATACTCCTGCCACTCAAGTCATAGACTGCTCTCTTTGCTTCCATATGGCAACCGGTACCGGAGAACCAACTCTGGGACCAAAGGTTCTTTAACAGGTTTTACCCCCAAGCATAAGACAACAATTCAACAAATGTCTACCCTGACTATTTGCATTGACATCATTTTTATTTGCACTGACTCTCTTGCACCGGCTCTATGCAGATGCACTGGATTCTACCCACACACTCACACATACTACAATGACACTCCAACACACACATGGATTACATAGGCCTACATACGCTCAAACACACAAAACATACACACGCATATTGGCACCACACACATGCACACACACTCACACATGGACACACTTTCACACTCTTCACATACAGTGCTTTCGGGAAAGTATTCAGACCCCTTGAATTTTTCCACATTTTGTTATATTACATCCTTGTTCTAAAATGTATGAAATAAATAAAAAATCCTCCACAATCTGCAAACAATACCCCATAATGACAAAGTGAAAACAGGTTTATTGAAATTTTTGCAAATGTATTAAAAAAGTCGAACTGAAATACCTTATTTACATAAGTATTCCGACCCTTTGCTATGAGACTCAAAATTGAGCTCAGGTGCATCCTGTTTCCATTGATTATCCTTGAGATGTTTCGACAACTTGATTGGAGTACACCTGTGGTATATTCAATGGATTGGACATGATTTGGAAAAGCTCACACCTTTCTATATAAGGTCCCACAGTTGACAAAGCATTTCAAAGCAAAAACCAAGACATGAAGTCAAAGGAATTGTCTTTAGAGCTCCAAGACAGGATTGCCAAGCCTCACATTGGAGGAAACCTGGCACCATCCCTACATGAAGCATGGTGGTGTCAGCATCATGCTGTTGGGATGTTTTTCAGCGGCAAGGAATGAGAAACTAGTCAGGATCGAGGCAAAGGTGAACGGAGAAAGGTACAGAGAGATCCTTGATGAAAACCTGCTACAGAGTGATAAGGACCTCAAACTGGGGCGAAGGTTCACCTTCCAACTGGACAATGACCCTAAGCACACAGCCACGACAACTCAGGAGTGGCTTTGTGACAAGTCTCTGAATGTCCTTTAGTGGATAAGCCCGAGCCCGGACTTTAACCTCTTCTAACATTTCTGAAGAGACCTGAAAATAGCTGTGCAGCAACACTACCCATCCAACCTGACAGAGTTTGAGAGGATCTGAAGAGAAGAATGGGATAAACTCCCCAAATACAGTTGTCCCAAGCTTGTAGCATCATACCCAAGAAGACTCAAGGCTTTAATCTCTGCCAATGGTGCTTCAAAAAAGTACTTAGTAAAGGGTCTGAATAGTTATGTAAATGTCATATTTCCGTTTGTTATTTTTTTTAAATAAATTAGCAACAAATTCTAAACCTGTTTTTGCTTTGTCATTATAAGGTATTGTGTGTAGATTGATAAGGGGAAAAAACGATTTAATAAATTTTAGAATAAAGCGGTAACCTAACAAAATGTGGAAAAAGTAAAGGTGTCTGAATACTTTCCAAAGCACTGTACGCTGCTGCTATTGTGTTTATTTATTTATCTATCCTGATTGAGCCTTTTCCCAACAGTCCAAGTCACTTTTAACCCTACCTACATGTACATGTTACCTCAATTATCTCATACCCCTGCACATTGACTCGATAACGATACTCCTTGTATATAGTCTCGTTATTGCTAGTTTCTTGTGTTACTATTTCCTTTTTTATTTCTTATTTTGTAACTCTGCACTGTTGGGAAAAGGCTTATAAGTCAACACCTGTATTCTGTGCATGTGACAAATGTGCATGCATGTGCACTGTATTGTACTGTATTTTATTTTATTGTACTTTACTCTACAGTACTTTCGTCCTGTGCTGTACTCTACTGTACTCAGTACTGCACTGTACTGTACTGCACTGTACTGTACTGTACTGTACTGTACTGTACTGTACTGTACTGTACTGTACTCTACTGTACTCTACTCACTGCATTGTATTGTACTTTACTGTGAAACATGGACGTTAACATCAAAGCAAGGGTGGACTGACCAACTACTTTTCAACATTCATGGACAGCCGGTGTCAGTCGGTGCTCAGTGGGTTAGGATGCTGGTTATCGGGGGCTCATGGGTAGGTGTCAATAAGAGCTGGGAGAAGTGGCAACTGTGGAGTGAGAGATAAAGACAGGGAGAGACAGTGGGTTAGAGGGAGGGGGTGTCCAGATTCAGACTGTTTTATACTCTTGGTTTGACCACCATACGACATAAAGAGAAATAAAACAGTTGTGAGCTGAACATAATAGTATGCCAGTGGGAGGACAGTATTAGTATTATGATTTCCCATTGTAATCAATTCAGTTGCAGTAATTCCATTTTTGGGGTATTCTGTTACCAATTTGGTAACAGAATTACGAGTTTAAATCACTTAATGATTCATAAACTAAACTGATGTCAGTAAAATCACCTTAACTAATTTGTAGGTCTACCATTACTTTTTACTTCTGTGAATGTTCATTTTCCTCCATCCTCATTTAAGACTCAAATCTATTCTTTCCATTTGTGAGCTCAGAAAGTCACTTGTTGGTCATGTCAAAAATGTTTAACACAAATTACCTCTGTGCAACTATCATCTGTATTTTTAAAATAAGGTATTTTAACAAGTTGACAGTTGCCCTGATGATAATGTGACAGAGAGTCAGTGAAAAAAAATCTACACAAGATGAGGAATTAGGGGTTAAATGAATGTGTAATTAATCAATAAGGTTGGACTACCTGATTTGGTCGGGCTCCAATGTTCGCAACAGTTCCATTGTCCACAGTGGCAGGTTAGGTAAATTACAGGTTTGACTAACAAAATTGTCAGGTTAGGATAATTAACATAAAAGGTTATGTGAATTAACATGCTAGCTGGGGTGAATTCACATGGCAGGTTAGGATACTTAGGTTCAGTCTCGGAAAAGTACTTTATGGGAGCAGATATCCCGCCATTAATATAAAGAAAATCATAGCCAGTCACATGTGACACTTCCCCTACAGAAAACAAATATATTAAAATAGATGTACAGTACATACAGCACAAGTCAACAGTTTGGACACACCTCCTCATTCAAGGGTTTTTCTTTATTTTACTCTTTTCTACATTGTAGAATAATAGTGAATTATTTAAAACGATGAAATAACAGATAGAGAATCATGTAGTAACCAAAAAAGTGTGAAACAAATCAAAATAGATTTCAGATTTTAGATTCTTCAAAGTAGCCGCCCTTTGCCTTGATGACAGCTTTGCACACTCCTGGCATTCTCTCAACAAGCTTCATGAGGTAGTCACTTGGAAAACTGTTCCAACAGTCTAGAAGGAGTTCCCACATACAGTGGGCAAAAAAGTATTTAGTCAGCCACCAATTGTGCAAGTTCTCCCACTTAAAAAGATGAGAGAGGCCTGTAATTTTCATCATAGGTACACTTCAACGTGCCTTAATTACAAATATATATGCTATCTGTAAATATGAATAAAAAAATTCAATTACGAGCCTAGTTGGTTTAGCCACATAAAAAAGACACCAATCTTCCCATTAGGCATGATTGGCTGAGATAATGAGTGGGCTGGACATGCCCGAGAGATGAGTTTGGATTTATCTGTCACATAGCACGCTTCTGTCTATTTAAGCTGATCAGTATGTCTAGGTAATCCTGTCTAACGGAGCTCTTTTTTTTATATATATTGTGCATTAAAACTACAAAAGTGTTGCTTTCCACTTTCTGGAGGACCGAGTTTTGAAATCAGTGGAATTCGAGTATGAAAGCTAAGGAGATGGAGAAAACACCTGTCTCTGGATTACATTTTCAAACTAAGGGCAACCATGGCATCCGACAGGAGACGTGTCCATTCATGAATAATGTATACAGGTAAGACAGTCCAGCTAGCTACATTTTCAGATATGACATGTTTCTAATTGACAGAAATAGCAATGTGCTTGGCTAGCTACCTGCAGATTCATGCAGGGTAGTAACGTCATGAGTTGGGATTATGGTTCAGCTAGCTAGCTACTGTTGACTAACACAATCCGTAAAAAATTTGCACAACCGCTGCTTTCAAACGCGGCCGCAACGAAAACTAATGGGACTGTAATGACTGTGTTGGCATCAAAATCTGGGGTTTCTATTCAAGCGCTGATTGACATGGTAATGGCTCGAAAGTATTGGAGAAAAGTTTAAAAAACGGACCCATCTGACGCTGTACGTTAAATTGTGATATGTCATGATTTAACATACAGCACGCATAATTCAACTCATTCTGTGTTGTACAGCCTCTCTCCACCAGGTGTAGAGCTTCTCTCATAGTTTAAAAACAAGGAAGGGACAGGGTAAGGATGGATACCTAGTCAATTGTACAACGGAATGAATTTATTTTTTGCATCATCACTGCAAGCCATCATGACTCTCAAAAGCTGCGACAGACGCTGTTTAAATTCTGAAGATAACTTCAGCGCCACCCTAAAAACCCGATTGAAATTCGACACAAACCTTCAAATAGGTACGTAATGACACATTATATAAACTCTTTATAGTGTTTCATTTACATTTTAGAGGTGATGTTTGACAGATCAGGTGAAAAAAGTTGTTTCCCCGTACTGCTTATCTCCCCCTTTCCCTATCACGCAGTAGGTTTCGCTTCCCAACCCTCATTTTTAAAAAGACAAGACAGAGCTCATTGCCTTCTTCAATCATGCGGAGACAGGCAACATGGATGCCTTGTCATTGATTTTGCTGGAAAGGAGATAAATTGTGCTTTACAATGGTATTGATATTACAGTTTACCTGGAAGAATTACATTTTTTGTCTTTTACTTTCAGTTTTTACACCATCTTCAAACAGATGAAAATACAATATACATGGTGCAATGATTTTCTACACTACACTAGCTTGTTTTAATACATCAAATTAAATTAAGCCAACTATTAGTATTTTTACAACCAGGAAACGGTGTAGCAATTTCTGCATTGTGTATCTTTAAACAACTAAACAAAACTCTATAACCGGAAAAACCTTCCGGGACAGTTTTTCACTCCAAACCACTCTGCGAAACACGATCAGACTGGCTGTTTTTTGTTGTTGCAGGGAACTCGTCCTCCATGTTAGTAACGTGCTTTGTTACTTTTGTCCCGGCTCTCAGCTACCCTCTGTAATATTACAAGTAAATACAGTTTGTAGTACATATACAATAGCAAGCTGATGATCACAAAAGTATGTTATTTTCTAATGTACAATGCCTTGCAAAAGTATTAACCCCCTTGGCGTTTTTCCTATTTTGTTTCATTACAACCTGTAATTTAAATGTATTTTTATGTAATGGAGATTGTCCAAATTGGTGAAGTGAAATTAAAAACATGACTTTTTTCAAAAATGTATAAAAAATTATAAAAAATTGAAAAGTGGTGCGTGCATATGTATTCACCTCCTTTGCTATGAAGCCCCTAAATAAGATCTGGTGCAACCAATTACCTTCAGAAGTCACATAATTCATTAAATAAAGTCCACCTGTGTGCAATCTAAGTGTCACATGATCTGTCACATGATCTCAGTATATATACACATCTGTTCTGAAAGGCCCCAGAGTCTGCAACACCACTAAGCAAGGGGCACCACCAAGCAAGCTACACTATGAAGACCAAGGAGCTCCCCAAACAGGTCAGGGACAAAGATGTGGAGAAGTAGAGATCAGGGTTGTGTTATGAAAAGAATCTGAAACTTTGAACATCCACGGAGAACCATTAAATCCATTATTAAAAAATGGAAAGAATATGGCATCACAACAAACCTGCAAAGAGAGGGCTGCCCACCAAAACTCACGGACCATGCAAGGAGGGCATTAATCAGAGAGGCAACAAAGAGACCAAAGATAACCATGAAGGAGCTGCAAAGCTCTACAGGGGAGATTGGAGTATCTGTCCATAGGACCACTTTAAGCCGTACACTATACAGAGCTGGGCTTTACAAAAGAGTGACCAGAAAAAAGCCATTGCATAAAGAAAAAAATAAGCAAACACGTTTGGTGTTGGCCGAAAGGCATGTGGGACACTCCCCAAACATATGGAAGAATGAGACTAAAATGTATCTAAAATGCATCAAGGAAAATGCTATGTCTGGCACAAACCCAACATCTCTCATCACTCTGAGAACACCATCCCGATCTTTTTCATCGGCAGGGACTTGGAAACTGGTCAGAATTGAAGGAATGATGGATGGCGCTAAATACAGGGAAATTCTTGAGAGAAACCTGTTTCAGTCTTGAGACTGGGATTCACCTTCCAGCAGGACAATGACCCTAAGCAGACTGCTGAAGCAACACTCGAGTGGTTTAAGGGGAAACATTTAAATGTCTTGGAATGGCCTAGTCAAAGCTCAGACCTCAATCCAATTGAGAATCTGTGGTATGACTTTCTGTAAAAAAAAAAAACAACATCAAACTTGAAGGAGCTGGAGCAGTTTTGCATTGATGATTGGGAAAAAATCCTAGTGGCTAGATGTGCCAAGCTTATAGAGACATACCCTAGGAGATTTGCAGCTATAATTGCTGCAAAAGGTGGCTCTACAAAGTATTGACTTTTGGGGGGGGGGGGGGGGGGGGGAATGAGTTATGCACGCTGAAGTTCTTTTTATTTCTTGTTTGTTTCACAATAAAACATATTTTGCATCTTCAAAGTGGTAGACATGTTGTGTAAGTCAAATGATACAAACCCCCCAAAATCTATTTTATTTCCAGGTTGTAAGGCAACAAAATTGGAAAAATACAAAGGGGGTGAATACTTTCGCAAGCCACTGTAAATCATCAGGTGTTGCCATCACTCATGGCATTTGGA
Source organism: Oncorhynchus kisutch (assembly GCF_002021735.2). Lineage (NCBI taxonomy): Eukaryota > Metazoa > Chordata > Actinopteri > Salmoniformes > Salmonidae > Oncorhynchus > Oncorhynchus kisutch. The sequence continues at coordinate 46,324,818 of NC_034175.2, read as the reverse complement.
GCTTTTGATAAGAACATATTTGTAAGGTCCATTAGGTTTTGAGAGATGGGAGTCTGAGAACTGACTTTCCAACTAAATGATTCCTCTTTTTTTTGAGGTGTCACAGTTGGAGTTGTTTTAAATGCCAAATTTCTGTTAAATGTTGGACTGTGATAAGCTGTCAGTGAGTGAGGTGGGCGAAGACACATGCCCTCTGTTCTTTTGCTTCTGTTAAGGCAGACCACTGTGGAGCACAGGTGATCTACAGCAGCCCATTAGCCTAGCTGTCAGGCTGAATTAAAGCTGTGAGTGGGGCAGGTTCAGACACCTGCAGAAATCCATGCATCCCCCTGAATAGAACGCCACTGGCTTCAATACATTCATTAACCTTTGAAAATAGGTGTTCAGTTCCACAAGGTATTGTGGTAAGTTAAAAGTCTGGAAATGTTAGCAAGAATATGAGTTTTGGGGGCTTTTTAAAGCCTGCAAAGTATACAGTGCAAACATTTGTAATGAAATATTGTTTGTATACATTTGTTTGAGCTTATACTTTGAACATGGAAATACACACCCCTACTATCCAATACTTTGCTTCGGTGAATGACCTGAGGTGATCTCAATATACTGATATTGAGTGAAATGAACGAGAAAGTTCAGCCAATTGCATAGGAGGGAGATATTGTTCCTCTGCAAGAGAAATGAGAGTGTCAATAAGGCGATTGTATAGGAAAAATGTATAGGAAAGGAGGAACACATTTGTCTATATTCTAGAGAAATAAAGCACTAATGTCGTGTTTGGGTCTTTCCATTTGGAAAACATAGTTCACATTTGAGGCCTATTTTGTGTTATGTGCCGCAGTGCTTAGAATGGTAAGAGGTTGACATATTACATTTTAAAGGTAGTATTTGTGACTTTTCTTGTTTTCCATTTCCACATTTATATTGTATGTGTTTTTGATGAAATCCAAGGTCTTCAAAATCATTGATGCCGAATCCACTCTTTTTTTTTCAAACAGATTCAAATTTAAAAATGGCTCTGCTCTAAATGATTCATTTCTTTTTTTCTTGGGAAATGTATTATTCAACTGGTGGAAAGTCAAAGCATTAAGATTTTCTATAAGACAACTGTGATGTTTTCTCTCTAAAATGCATCAAAACAAATGTCAAAGCATTAAAAAGACTAGAACACTCTCCTGCCGAGTGCTTTGAGTAGGAATAAAACCTCTCTGTATGTGCTTTAATGGATATGTCCAGTTTGAAATGGGGACTCTCTCCATCTATAATGCTTAAGGCCTGTGGATATCTGCCCACTGTAATATAAACAACAACAACAACACCCACTACTGACTCACAATTTATAAGTAACACACAGGTTTTGAATTATTATACTGTGGCTTTTGTGTGGATTACTAACACAAATACATTCCCTATTGAGTTTGAAATTAGTGGCTTCCATTGACTATCATACAGTGCCTTGCAAAAGTATTCACCCCTCTTGGCGTTTTTCCTATTTTGTTGCATTACAACCTGTAATTTAAATTCATTTTTAGTTTTATTTCATTTAATAGTCATACACAAAATAGTCCAAATTGGTGAAGTGAAATGAAGAAAATGACTTATTTCAAAAAATAAAAAAAATAAAAAAATGGAAAAGTGGTGTGTGCATATGTATTCACCCCTTTGCTATTAAGCCCCCAAATAAGGTCTGGTGTAACCAATGTAAGTGTGTGTGCTGGTGGCAGGGAAGTCAGGTGCAGGAGATCGAACTTGGTATAAACAGAGCAGTTTAATAAGTGCTCAAAAACTCTGAAAACCAAAATATACAACAACAAAAAACACTTTAAGCCATACACTCCATAGAGCTGGGCTTTATGGAATAGTGGCCAGACAGAAATAAGCAAACATGTTTGGTGCTCGCCAAAAGGCATGTGGGAGACTCCTCAAACGTATGGAAGAAGGTACTCTGGTCAGATGAGACTAAATGTAGCTTTTTAGCCATCAAGGAAAATTCTATGTCTGGCACAAACCCAACACCCCTCATCATCCAGATAACACCATCCCCACAGTGAAGCATGGTGGTGGTAGCATCATACTGTGTGGATGTTTTTCATCAGCAGGGACTTGGAAACTGGTCAGAATTGAAGGAATGATGGATGGCGCTAAATACAGGGAAATTCTTGAGGGAAACCTGTTTCAGTCTTTCAGAGATTTGAGACTGGGACAGAGGTTCACCTTCCAGCAGTACAATGACCCTAAGCAGACTGCTAAAGCAACACTCGAGTGGTTTAAGGGGAAACATTTAAATGTCTTGGAATGGCCTAGTCAAAGCTCAGGCCTCAATCCAATTGAGAATCTGTGCTTATAGAGACATACCCCAAGAGATTTGCAGCTATAATTGCTGCAAAAGGTGGCTCTACAAGGTATTGACTATTGGGGGGTCAATAATTATTCACGCTGAAGTTTTTTTAAATTTTTTGTCTTAATTCTTGTTTGTTTCACGATAAAACATATGTTGCATCTTCAAAGTGGTAGGCATGTTTTGTAAATCAAATGATACAACATGAAAAATACCAAGGGGGTAAATACTTTCGTAAGCCACTGTACATATGTGAACAGGATGGTGTGTGTAAAAAATGCTGATAGATTGTATTTCGAACAGGTGCTATAGAGCACAGGCCTAGGGAAGAGGAGAAATCTCTCGGTTGTCCCAGGCTCTGTGGGTGACAAACAGGCCACTAAAATGTAACTGCCTCAGCAAGCTGAAGTACCCATCCGTAAAAATGTTAATTGATAGCCCTTGAAAGAGATATTGATGATGCAATCCATACATTATCGCTGGAGGGAAAGGGTATTTGCTAATGTCAGGATCATAAATGGTATGGTGATGGAACACACATCCTGTCATGTGTGTCAGTCGCACACAGGGTAGTCGTGCGCTGGGCAGTTGTACACAGGGCAGTCATACACAGGGCAGTCGTACATAGGTCAGTCATACATTATACTGGGCAACACGGAATGAACAAGGTACTGTACAGTCTTAGCATTTGCTTTGCCAGTAATTGCTACAATAGGCCTAATTTTCTTATATTTTTCTCAAGCACATAATTACAAATGAAAAAGCTTGCAGACCAAGCCATTAATTTGCAAACACATTAATCTCTTTCTTTATTTTGTCGTGTTGGGCTAATAAGTAGCATGAGAAGTGAAACTACTCATTTGGAGGATAACTTCCAAGGGACCACAGCTGGTGGCACACATGGGTATCTCTCAGCAGTAAATAACACTGCCTACACTAAATGGGTGGAGGCCCGGCTTCCCCTGGTAAAAGGCATCAGGTGCTATCCCGAGTTTACAGCCACAGTTTCGTTTCAGATCCCCAAATTATTTACACCATGCTCTCAAAGCACATTTAATTGCTGTGGTGAGATATGCCCATCTCTCAACAAGCAATTTCGAACAATTGGTTCAGCCATTTTGATACCTGGGGATAGGGAAACTTCGTTTGAGCATAGCTCGACTTGATTAATTGTTATGGAAGGAGGTAGCGATATGGCAATCTTATATTCACAGTCCGGGAACAAGCAGAGCTTATTTTTAGACCAGGCAGCTGCCAAGAGACACATTTAACTAAGATTTCTCTACTAGGTGACATGATTCCGCTCTCTCCCCTCTTCTCTTATGAGAATGAAGCTGTCAGTTTGATGGCTGAAATCCTGTGTGGTTAGAAGACGTCTCAGATTGCATATATATTTCAGGGATATTTCGCGATCTAACCATCCTCTTGGCTACAGAGTGCAAAGTGCATTTTTTAGGTAATTATTCAGATTCAAGCTGGTGTCGTTCATGAGGAAAGATAGAGATTTCAGGCCTTAATGATATTTGAACTAAATGATATTCAACTGAAAGAATCATGCAGTCTAATTAAATCTCCTCTACTTTTGCAAACAGCGCTTTCTAAGTAAATTGGCTATGAGAATTAATAGAGTAAAACATGATATATTCTGTATATACAGTATATATATATATGTACATGTTTTTACTCTGTCCCCATCAATGGCTTCATAAAAAGGTCTTACCTTGGTCACTGATCATTATAAAGTATCTCATCTCCTCTTCAGAAAGCAGTAATTTAATTATTTGAGGTAGAAACACAGATGCTAATTAACCTTGGTTGGGGTGAAGGAGGTGGGAGACTGCTGTTGTTTTAACTGGTGAAACAATGATTAATCGTTCCAGGGCTGCAGTCTTCCAATAAACAGGACACCTTGGGGTTCTACAGTTACCGGTACAGTGGGAAGTAGGCAGGAGCATGTTAAGGTGAAGGTGTGTGTGCGCATGTGTGTGGAGGGTTGTACATCACTCTCCTCACGGGGCCCTAACACCTCGCAGGATACACGGGGTTCCTCATATAAATGTCATACAGAGGGTATCTCAGGTATTAGTTCTAACATGGTGAGAGGATGTATCCCTGTGAGCCACTGGGATGTAAGTATATTGTTTGCAATTATTCATATCAGGGTGAATACAGAATTGTACCTCAATAACAAACCACTCTTTAGACCATGGATATACACGTCATTTAGAACTGTTTACTGCTGAATGTTGTAAACAGACAATGACATATCTGCTTATTCATGGTAAACGTTGTCTTCCTCTCTAAACTGGCTCTTCTAGAGTATGTTACAGAGAATGTGTACTTTATCTCTTCAGAAGTGGTCTCTTGGCAAGTGCTGTCACTCTGTATACCCAGAGCCAGCTCACTATGTTAGAGGGGTTATTGATTTCAAACAGGAACATATTTTGCACAGGGCTATTGTTATTTGCATGGAAACAAGCTAATTATATAAAAACAAATGTATTATTTGCTGGGGCAGCACAGTGGAGTGTAACACTGGAGGGAATAACATTGCATCACTTAGTTGTCATACTAACAATGTGTTTTCCCACACTATATCATTTCCTGTTTGTTTTCCAATTCACAGTATACCTGTCTGTGACTGTTTGCTGGCAAACCAATATGTTGTCTGGCTTTGGAGTGATAGTCACGTCTCAGGGCATTGAGATCAAAACAGGGGGGTGCTGAGGAGTATTTCTCTCCTCTAATACAGGAGTAATAAAGGCCTAGTTCACCCGATTTGTCAGATTATTATTATTATTATATATATACTTTTTTGTTGTTGATGTAATTTTTTATTTTTTTTGTCATTTCTATTAAAACCCCTACTTCCTGCGGCTATGGTCCTATCCTAGACATGCCAGCTGGTAGCTCCGGTACCCTCAGGCTCAGTCCCAGTTAGACCAACTAGTTGTGACCTTTACTATTGAACACAACATTCACTTTAGGGAGGAAGTACAACATTGTTTGTTAACATAAATGTTGAGATGGGAGAATATGTTTCTCTCAAGGGTGCTATTAAAATTGAGATATTACCACAAGGAATGGAACTGATCGCAAACTGTGGTTGAACATGTTATGAGGAAAGAACTTATTTTGCTTCCCAGGAGAAAATCAATTATGTCATTTGATGATAATAAAACTAAGCAAAATGGATATGCAATCGAAGTGTAAACACATACCATATGTATACAATATACACGGTGTGTAGAAGCAAGCTATGACCTCGAGAGTGTCATTTCAGTGACAAGTGTTCACCAGACACTCAGAATGCATCCTTTTGATCCATTCTCTTTCCCAGACAACTTCAAGCATGCATCTCTTTGTGTAGCTAAAGTTTGTCTCCTTTGACAGTGGTAAAAAAAAGATTTTGACCCTGAATAAAAAAGTAAGCATAGGATTCATCCAGCTTAACTCTAATCTGCAGATAAAAGAGCTGGTTTATATTGGATAACAGTGTCTGTAACTTTCTACAGAAAGTTTCCAGGACAGAGGACCTATTTGAACTTGGTACTCAGAAAAAGACCATCAACATCAAAGTCTTGGGATGTGGTTGGTAACATCACTGATTTGGAGACCATAGGCAAGTATCAACTGAATAAACAGAAAACAAAATTCACATGGAACACAGGAGGACTTCCTGTCGTGGACAGAACACTGTTCTATAAGAGTCTGGTCACAACCACTCCAACGAGATTTAACACTGTGGAGGGAGGAAGAAAAAATCACGATAGCCAACAACCGAAATGGTTGTACTCACTGCCTCTTGAGAATGATTAAAGTAGCCTCTCATAAGAAACCTTGGTGTACTCACCACCATTTCTGAACAGAGTAATTCCAGTATTTTCTTAACCTCTTTCCAATTGACAAGTTTTAAACTCAAAAGTGTACATACCTTCTAGCAAACCACCTTCTTACAAGCTTAAAGAAGGAAGCAAATTACTTATCAAGGCACCTGGAGCAGGAATTATCAGCTTGCCCAGAGGATCTACCCTAGCAGAAGACATTCATTATAGATATCAGGCAGTTTCTCTGTCTCAGGTGTGGAGTCATTATCAAGAATGTGGCATATTGTCACCCTCCTCTGAGCCAGAGTCTATTTGTTCCCTCTCCTTTCCTCTAAATCTGGCCCCCAGTGAGAACATATGGTGAAGAGCCTGAGTGACAGTCTATCACTCTTTTAATCTTTCAAGACCCAGAGCCAGTCAGGAGTTTGAAATGGGTGTCACCGTTACAAGCTTTATCAACCATGACAACCTCTACTGCCCCCTAATACAGCACAGATGGTGTTTTGGAGGATGTCCCCGTTTGTCACAAAAAATACAAGAGTGACAGGGTCTTCGCCAGTAGAATCCAAAATTGGGGACCAAGTAGTAGTTGACAACGTAACAAATAGCCACCTGTTCTCAGCTGATAAGTAAGGGAGAGGTAGTAATTGTGAGAATCTGGGGCATTGTTGCCAAGAACACCATGACCTGTTAAGGTTTTAATTAGGCCAAGCAGGAGACAATGAGGAACTGCCTGACTTCGTGCCCCACACAGACATGGATTGGCATTGTGTCCTCTTCCAGAGGAGCAAGACTTATTTTACTCATCCTTTTGTGTAACATGTACAGTATCACACTTTCTACATTAATCCTGGTAGGTACTTCAGACTGATTTATTGAACAAATTTGTTAGGAGCAAGATACACTTCTCAAAAGGCACCAAATTAGACCCATATCTGCCCCCATATTTAAAAAAATGTAAAAGTGCATTTGAAACTTCAACTAGACATATCCTGTAGGTGGTAATTTAACCAACTTCATCCATGACAAAACAATGTGTATTACTTCAAAGTAAATATTCAATCTATGTTGCATCTCGGATACGGTGTCCCTGCCGTATGCAATAGATAGGATCAATGTCCATATGTTACCTTATTTTCTTTTGAGATCTGCTCAAGGGATAATAGACAATATAATGTAATCAGCTGTTCCGGATGACTGTGTGATCACGCTCTCTGTAGCCAATGTGAGTAAGATCTGTAAACAGGTCAATATTCACAAGGCCGCAGGGCCAGATGGATTACCAGGACGTGTACTCAGAGCATGCGCTGACCAACTGGCAAGTGTCTTCACTGACATTTTTTTTTATCTGTCCCTGACCGAGTCTGTAATACCTACATGTTTCAAGCAAACCAACATATTCCCTGTGCCCAAGAACGTCAAGGTAACCTGCCTAAATGACTACCGACCCGTAGCACTCACGTCTGTATCCATGAGGTGCTTTGAAAGGCTGGTCATGGCATCGACACCATCATCCCAGAAACCATAGACCCACTCCAATTTCCATACCGCCCCAGCAGATCCCCAGATTACGCAATCTCTACTGCACTCTACAGTCCCCTTTCCCACCTGGACAAAAGGAACACCTATGTGAGAATGTTGCTCATTTACTACAGCTCAGCGTTCAACACCATAGCCCTCAAAGCTCATCACTAAGCTAAGGACCCTGGGACTAAACACTTCCCGCTGCAACTGGATCCTGGACTTCCTGACGTTCCGCCCCCAGGTGGTAAGGGTTGGTAACAACATATCTGCCACGCTGATCCTCAACACAAGGGCCACTCAGGGGTGCGTGGTTAGTCCTCTCCTGTACTCCCTGTTCACCCCCGACTGTGTGGCCAAGCACGACTCCAACACCAACATTAGGTTTGCCTATGACACAACGGTGTTAGGACTGATCACCGACAACGATGAGAGAGCCTATAGGTAGGAGGTCAGAGACATGACAGTGTGGTGCCAGGACAACAACCTCTCACCTCAATGTGAGCAAGACAAAGGAGATGATCCTGAACTAAAGGAAAAAGATGGCCCAGCACACCCCCATTCACATCGACGAGGCTGTAGTGGAGAAGGTCGACATCACAATAAACTATCATGGTCCAAACACACCAAGACAGTCGTGTCCGACCACGCCTATTCCCCCTCAGGAGACTGAAAAGATTTGGCATGGGTCCTTCAGATCCTCAAAATGTTGCATCACTGCCTGTTATGGAAAGTGTTTGGCATCCGACCGCAAGGTGCTACAGAGGGTAGTGCGTACAGTACATCACAGGGGCCAAGCTTCCTGCCATCCAGGACCTCTATACCAGGCGGTGTCAGAAGAAAGCCCTAAAAATTGTCAAAGACTCCAGTCACCCTAGTCATAGACTGTTCTCTCTGCTACCACATGGCGAGTGGTACCAGAGCACCAAGTCTAGGTCCAAATTGCTCCTTAACAGTTTCTACCCCCAAGCCTTAATACTGCTGAACAGTTAATAAAATGGCTACCCGGACTATTTGTATTGACAGCCTCCTTTTTTATGCTGCTGCTCGCCCATTGACTCTGTACAGGTATAGCCTCGTTATTGTTATTTTATTGTGTACATTTAGTTTTACTTTGGTATATTAGGTAAATATTTTCTTAACTCAACATTTTCTTAAAAATGGCATTGTTGGTTAAGGGCTTGTAAGTAAGCATTTCACGATAAGGTCTACACCTGGTGTATTCGGCGCATGTGACAAATACAATTGGATTCGTTGTTCTGAATGTATTTCAGCATTTCCAATGTTACTTTCCTTTTGATCTGTCTAATTCAAATGTTTTATTAATGCTCAGAACAAGTTATTTAGCAGATTACAGAAGATAAAGGAACACAATTTCATTCCCTCATTAATCAAAGAAAAAGTTGGCCAATTGGGAATATATTCTCTTTCATCTTAGAGGGTGCAGTAGGAATCTGTGCCGCCACAATAGACATGCCCAGAGCTTGTTTGTTTAAGCGTTACTCACCATGAGCGGCAAGGCTGCCGGGCTATAGCCTGGTGTAAAATACACCTCCATTGTTTTCATTATTCTAATAAGCCTCTCAAGTATGGGTATTACTATTAATGAGCCCAAATACTCTCACCGTTCCCTTATTAGTCCAAGGGCTATTGGAATGGGCAACTACATTTAGAAGCACATTTGAAGTGAGAGATTATTGCAGTTTTTGTGGTAATTGTTCTGCGAAGGAGTGACTTTACAAATTACGATAGAGTTATTTTGATAAGAGCCGGTTGCAACTGTAGGTCACAAAATGTACCCTTACCCGTATGCATGCACACGGACCTGAGAGGTTTTGCAACTGTTGCCAAAACACTGCTTTTCCGAGTGACAGTCCTGTGAGATAAAAAGCTGAGTTTGGGCGGCACCAGGAGATTTGTGAGCCAGTAATTGAGCGCTGAGGTCAATGTGTCACCTGCAAGTTAAACAGCTCCCTGGATGGCATGCATCACTAATGAAAGGTTTCACTCTCGCCGGCAGCCGCCACCTCTGTCCTCACTCCGTCTGTCAAATGCTCTCTTTCCCCCTCTTCAATGAGAGCAGCTATAATATTAATGGCTGTTGTGATCACTCTGGTGTGTAAAACAATCTAAAGCAGAGTATAATCTACCGCTTGGAAATGTCTCTAAAAAAACATGTATTTGTTCCAAATGGATAATTACATTGGCTATAGTACATGTGAAGATCGTGCTGAGGCAATTCTTGTCCTTCACATTTCAGTAGTTAAATCCGCTCCTCATAGCTCCTCTGAACTCAGTCAAATCTCTGTTGACTGAGGAACAGAAAAGAGTCATTTCCATTTAAATGATATCATTCCGTGTAGTTTAGTGGGGACCTGGGTCCACGGAGTGTCTACCCTCTCCACAAGGGCAACGTACATTTTAGCTCAGCGAGAGAAAGTAAACACAGTAACTGATTTCCCCTTGAGCATGGACCTCATGACCGTTGTAGGTTTCATTGCAATGTGTTTGTGTTTCAATGAATCTCGGTTGAGTGTCTTTCATCCATGAAATGCAATTGGCTAGACCCACAAGGTATGTTAGTATCAGAATGGCAGCTGCTCAGACGCTCTAGCACTGGCGTACAGAGACATTGAATTGAATACATTGGCACAGGTACAGTACATGCATATACATGCAAACATGTAAACACACATTCCTGCCCACCCATAGAGCCAAACAAAGCACCCATAGATCTCCAGTTGTCATTAGCTTCAGACTGTGTGTGTGTATGCATATGTTCAGACGTGTGTGCTCGTGTGTGAAGTCCTCTGAGATAGCCAATCAGATGTAACACTGTGTTCAGTAATTACAATTAACAACCCATCTACACATCCCATCTAACAGAAAGGTGGGAATTCTGTGTTTCACAAAAACACACCAATCTATCAATATGTAAAAAATCTAGAAACAAATATTTCAAAAGGATGCCCCTTTAGAGCTCCAGTTTTGAATAAATACTAATAAGTTCAACACAGATAAAGACCATCAAGTATTCCACATTTTCTTCAATATTTTATTCCCTGAAAAAATAAGTTACTGGTGAATCATGGGGGAACATGTGTATGCATTACACGATTTTCTCTATGACAGTGTACCAACTACTTTAATTCACAAATAGCCTGTTTAGGACATCTTGAAGTCATAAATATATATACAGTATTTTTGAGTACATTTGTCATACCTGCCTCCATTTCTAATATGCCCATAATGGACAAAGAGACAATGTGTTTTTCTGAGAAATGAATGTAATTGTGACAATTTCCCAACATCTGTTTCTGAAAAAAAATGGCCTATGTCCCTGTTCCACAGTCTGCATACCATCTGCAGGCTTGTCAAATCTGGAGTTGTTCCATTTCTCGAAAGGAAAATTGTGGCAATTAAAAAGGCGCTGTGTTTATGGATCGCCCACCATAAGTCTCGTCCCAGTCAGTCAATAGATACGCAGCCATAGGGTGGAGACAACGAAGCAAGGCAACACTCATAAGTCGTGAGACGCGTTAATAAAAACAAACACTTAACTCAACTCTATTCATCACAAACAGACCTCAGTTAAACATAAAGCTTTTGTACTTACCCACTCCTCTTGGATACATCACAAACTAATAGCTTACAGTTGCATAGATCGGTCAGTTTGATACATACTGCCAAGTCTCTATAATTGAGGGTAACGTTCAATAATGTATGCTCTTCATTTAAGGAGCTACTCTGGATTTAATTGTTTTCACACCTGGGCCATTTTCATTTTCTAGGTAGAGTAAAAGGGTCGTTCCATGAGTTGAGTCCATTTTCGGTAGTATTTCAATAAATTTGAACAAATATGTTCAACTTGTAAAAAAACGAAAATCCCTTTCAAGAGGTCAAATAAAATAATCACTACAGTAATTTCCAAATAAAGTAATTGAATCTTAAAATCATCCATAAATCCCTGATTTCAACTTAAATCAGCCAATCCCCTTGTGACAGGGGGAATGGAAGCTTGTGTGCAACAAGGAGTGTCATTGGCCCTTTGTTAAGGCCTGCCACAGAATTTGGGGAAACCATTCCTAGCGCTCCAATGGATAGAAAATGTCATCGAGTCCAACACCTTGGACAAGCTGATGTTTGAAACACATGAAAGGCATTGAGGGCATTACTAGAATTGTGAGTTTTCAATGGCTAAATAATTTAACAGTGCGCCAGGGTTCTTGCTACTGTGAATCCAAAAATGCAGAGCCTGTTAAATATTGTTTTAAATCTGAAATTATACTTTTGTTACATTGTTTGCTAACTCAGCTATTTAGCTAGCTAGCTCTCAGCCTTATTGACCACCAAATGTTGCTAATGCTAACTAGCCAGTTAAAATACAGTGTTTTGCAAAAGTACTCACCCCTCTTGGTGTTTTTCCTATTTTGTTGCATTACAACCTGTAATTTAAATGGCTTTTTATTTGGATTTCATGTAATGGACACACACAAAATAGTCAAAATGAAGTGAAATGAAAAACATTACATCTTTCAAAAATAAAAAATGGAAAAGTGGTGTGTGCATATGTGTTCACCCCTTTGCTATGAAGCCCCTAAATAAGATCTGGGGTAACCAATTACCTTCAGAAGTCACATAATTATTAAATAAAGTCCAAGTGTCACATGATCTGTCACATGATCTCAGAATACATGCGCCTGTTCTGAAAGGCCCCAGAGTCTGCAACACCATTTAGCAAGGGGCACCACCAAGCACGCTGTAACGGCGTTCTTCGTTTGTAGAAAGAGAGTCGGACCGAAATGCAGCGTGGTGGTTACTCATGTCTTTAATGAAATAAATGACGATACATGAGTTAACTTATAAATACAAAAACAACAAACGGAACGTGAAACCTAATACAGCCTATCTGGTGAACACTACACAGAGACAGGAACAATCACCCACGAAATACAAAGTGACCCACGAAATACAAAGTGAAACTCAGGCTACCTAAATACGGTTCCCAATCTGAGACAACGAGAATCACCTGACTCCAGATTGAGAACCGCCTCAGGCAGCCAAGCCTAACTAGACACACCCCTAATCATAGCAATCCCAAATCCTATAAAACCCCAATACGAAACACAACACATAAACCCATGTCACACCCTGGCCTGACCAAAATATATAACGAAAACACAAAACACTATGACCAAGGCGTGACAGAACCCCCCCCTAAGGTGCGGACTCCCGGACGCACCTCAAAACCATAGGGAGGGTCCGGGTGGGCGTCTGTCCATGGTGGCGGCTCCGGCTCGGGACGTGGACCCCACTTCATTAATGTCCTAGTTCCTCCCCTTCGCGTCCTGGGATAATCCACCCTCGCCGCCGACCATGGCCTAATAGTCCTCACCCAGAACCCCACTGGACTGAGGGGCAGCTCGTGGCTGAGGGGCAGCTCAGGACTGAGGGGAAGCTCGGGACTGAGGGGCAGCTCGGGACTGAGGGGCAACTCGGGACTGAGGGGCAGCTCGGGACTGAGGGGCAGCCCGGAACTGAGGGGAAGCCCAGTACTGAGAGGAAGCCCAGTATTGAGAGGAAGCCCAGTACTGAGAGGAAGCCCAGGTAGGTAGTAGGCTCCGGTAGATCCTGGCTGGCTGGCGGATCTGGAAGATTCAGGTTGACTAGCAGATCTGGAAGATTCTGGTTGACTAGCAGATCTGGAAGATTCTGGTTGACTAGCAGATCTGGAAGATTCTGGTTGACTAGCAGATCTGGAAGATTCTGGTTGACTAGCAGATCTGGAAGATTCTGGTTGACTAGCAGATCTGGAAGATTCAGGTTGACTAGCAGATCTGGAAGATTCTTGTTGACTAGCAGATCTGGAAGATTCTGGTTGACTAGCAGATCTGGAAGATTGTGGTTGACTAGCAGATCTGGAAGATTCTGGTTGACTAGCAGATCTGGAAGATTCTGGTTGACTAGCAGATCTGGAAGATTCTGGTTGACTGGTGGATCCTGGTTGACTGGCGGATCCTGGCCGACTGGCAGATCCTGGCCGACTGGCAGATCCTGGCCGACTGGCACTACTGGCAGATCCTGGCCGACTGGCACTTCTGGCGGATCCTGGAAGACTGGTGGATCCTGGCTGACTGGTGGATCCTGGCTGACTGGCGGATCCTGGCGAATCCTGGCTGACTGGCAGATCCTGGCCGACTGGCGGATCCTGGCCGACTGGCACTACTGGTAGATCCTGGCCGACTGGCACTTCTGGCGGATCCTGGCTGACTGGCACTTCTGGCGGATCCTGGCAGACTGGTGGATCCTGGCTGACTGGTGGATCTAACTGATCCTGACAGACTGGCGACGCTGGGCAGACTGGCGGCGCTGGGCAGACTGGCGGCGCTGGGCAGACTGGCGGCGCTGGGCAGACTGGCGACGCTGGGCAGACTGGCGACGCTGGGCAGACTGTCGACGCTGGGCAGACTGGCGGTGCTGGGCAGACTGGCGGCACTGGCGGCGCTGGGCAGACTGGCGGCACTGGCGGCGCTGGGCAGACTGGCGGCGCTGGGCAGACTGGCGGCACTGGCGGCGCTGGGCAGACTGGCGGCTCCTTGCAGACTGACAGCTCTGGCTGCTCCTTGCAGACTGGCAGCTCCATGCAGACTGGCAGCTCTGGCTGCTCCATGCAGACTGACATCTCTGGCTGCTTCATGCAGACTGGCAGCTCTGGCTGCACCATGTAGACTGACAGCTCTGGCTGCTCCATGCAGACTGACAGCTCTGGCTGCTCCATGCAGACTGACAGCTCTGTGCAGACTGACTGCTCCTTGCAGACTGACAGCTCCTTGCAGACTGACGGCTCCTTGCAGACTGACAGCTCCATGCAGACTGACAGCTCCTTGCAGACTGGCAGCTCGGGCTGCTTCATGCAGACTGACAGCTCTGGCTGCTCCATGCAGGCTGGCAGCTCTGGCTTCTCCATGCAGGCTGGCAGCTCCAGCTGCTCCATGCAGACTGACAGCTCTGGCTGCTCCATGCAGGCTGACAGCTCTGGTGGCTTCTTACAGACTGACAGCTCTGGCTGCTCTATATAGGCTGGCAGCTCTGGCTTCTCCATGCAGGCTGGCAGCTCTGTCTGCTCTGAACAGGCGGGCGACTCCGGCAGCGCAGGAGAGGAGAGAGGCTCTGGCTGCGCTGAACAGGCGGGAGACTCCAGCAGCGCTGTAGAGGAGAAAGGCTCTGGCTGCGCTAAACAGGCGGGAGACTCCAGCAGCGCAGGAGAGGAGAAAAGCGCTGGCTGCGCTGAACAGGCGGGAGACTCCGGCAGCGCAGGAGAGGAGAAAGGCTCTTGCTGCGCTAAACAGGCGGGAGACTCCAGCAGCACAGGAGAGGAGAAAACCGCTGGCTGCGCTGAACAGGCGGGAGACTCCGGCAGCGCAGGAGAGGAGAAAGGCTCTAGCTGCGCTAAACAGGCGGGAGACTCCAGCAGCGCAGGAGAGGAGAAAAGCGCTGGCTGCGCTGAACAGGCGAGAGACTCTGGCAGCGCAGGAGAGGAGAAAGGCTCTAGCTGCGCTAAACAGGGGGGAGACTCCAGCAGCGCAGGAGAGGAGAAAAGCACTGGCTGCGCTGAACAGGCGAGGCGCACTGAAGGCCTGGTGCGTAGTGCTGGAACTGGTGGTACTGGATCGAGGACACGCACAGGAAGCCTGGTGCGGGGAGCTGCTACCGGAGGACTGGAGTGTGGAGGTGGTACAGGATGGGCTAGACTGTGAAGGCGTACTGGAGATCTTGACTGGAGATCTTAACACGCTGCTCGGTCCGAGTGTGGTGGGTGATTCTGTAACGACGTTCTTCGTTTGTAGAAAGAGAGTCGGACCGAAATGCAGCGTGGTGGATACTCATGTCTTTAATGAAATAAATGACAATACATGAGTTAACTTATAAATACAAAAACAACAAACGGAACGTGAAACGTAATACAGCCTATCTGGTGAACACTACACAGAGACAGGAACAATCACCCACGAAATACAAAGTGAAACTCAGGCTACCTAAATACGGTTCCCAATCTGAGACAACGAGAATCACCTGACTCCAGATTGAGAACCGCCTCAGGCAGCCAAGCCTAACTAGACACACCCCTAATCATAGCAATCCCAAATCCTATAAAACCCCAATACGAAACACAACACATAAACCCATGTCACACCCTGGCCTGACCAAAATATATAACGAAAACACAAAACACTATGATCAAGGCGTGACACACGCGGCACTATGAAGACCAAGGATCTCTTCAAACAGGTCAGGGACAAAGTTGTGGAGAAGTACAGAGCAGGGTTGTGTTATAAAAAAAATATCCGAAACTTTGAACATCCCACAGAGAACCATTAAATCCATTATTATTATTTTTTTAGAATATGGCACCACAACAAACCTGCCAAGAGAGGGCCACCCAACAAAACTTACAGACCAGGCAAGGAGGACATCAATCAGCGAGGCAACAAAGAGACCAAAGATAACCCTGAATGAGCTGCAAAGCTCCACAGCGGAGAGCTGTGGACCTCTTTAAGCCATACACTCCATAGAGCTGGGCTTTACAGAAGAGTGGCCAGACAAAAATTTTGGAAGAAAATAACACAAACATGTTTTGTGTTTGCCAAAAGGCATGTGGGAGACTCCCCAAACATATGGAAGATGAGACAAAAAATGGAGCTGTCTGGCTATCAAGATAAATGCTTTGTCCGTCGCAAACACAACACCTCTCATCACTTCGAGAACACCATCCCCACAATGTTGGTGGCAGCATCACGCTGTGGGGATGATTTTCATCGGCAGGGCCTGGGAAACTGGTCAGAATTGAAGGAATGATGGATGGCGCTAAGTACAGTGAAATTCTTGAGGGAAACCTGTTTCAGTCTTCCAGAGATTTGAGACTGGGACGGAGGTTCACCTTCCAGCAGGACAATGACCCTAAGTAGACTGCTAAAGCAACACATTTACATGTTTTGGAATGGCCTAGTCAAAGCTCAGACCTCAATCCAATTGAGAATCTATGGTATAACTTCAAGATTGCTGTACAGCAGTGGAAACATCCAACTTGAAGGTGCTGGAGCTGTTTTGCCTTGAAGAATGGACAAAAATCCTAGTAGCTAGATGTGCCAAGTTTATAGAGACATACCCCAAGAGATGTGCAGCTATAATTGCTGCAAAAGGTGGCTCTACAAAGTATTGACTTTGGGGTGGTGGATAGTTATGCACGCTCACGTTTTCTGATTTTTTTGTCTTAATTCTTGTTTGTTTCACAATAAAAAAAACATATTGCATCTTCAAATTAGTAGGCATGTTGGGTAGATCAAATGATACAAACCCCCCAGAAATAAATATTAATTCCAGGTTGTGAGGCCACAAAATAGGAAAAATGGCAAGGGGAGTGAATATTTTCGCAAGCCACTGTAACTACTTTTCTATGTTGGCTAACTAAGTTACTGGAAGAGATAAGACAAGGAATGAAGAAAGCAAATGAATAAATTAAGAACTTGGGCTTGAATGCAAAATAAAACATCATAATGCCTCAAAAAAATCATAGTGTAAGAAAGTTCATAAATGAAAGGTTAAAACAAAACACAAATGTTTGAGGCTCAGTAAAAATGCGAACTTCGCAATCAAATGTAAATTGTTAAAACATATCTAGCCTGTTTATCGACGAGTAACAGGTTTGACATGTTGTGCTCAACACACTCATTTTTTTCCACCACGAAACACCAGCAAATGTCCAAAAAGTGTAGAACCAGCTCACCTGAGTTTACAGTATGATTTGACTATTAGATGTTCAATGTTTCTTTTGAAAAAAAACTGTTTTAAATGAAGTTTCACCATATTAAAATGAGAGTTCAGTTCACGTAACAGGGTTTACCTTAAAAGGAATGACTAATATCATTAAATAAATAATAATCTTCAGAAATGACTTTGTCAAAGCAACAACATACCCTATGCTTTACAATGATGGTGAATGTGATGAGTGCACAGAGAGATGTCAAAATGCACTTTAGAAAGTCTTTAATAATATTACAAATATGATTTATAGAATTTTACACGTGGTCTATATTAAAGGGCACTTTGTTAAATATTGGTGGATAATTTCTACTTAAAAGATCCAAGTGATGCAAAAGGTACTAATTTCATGGAACAACCCAAAAGCTTTAGCGGAGGGCGGGGAAAAATCATGTAGTTACCGTATTCATCAAGTTGAATGAAGTTCAGGCTCAGTGCATTGTTTATCATTCCCACCGGGTGATTTGATTTAGAAATAGGATGCTTTTCACGAAGGCCTGGGAGAGGCTCTCAGGAATTACAGCAGAACAAGGAGTAAACAATTAAATGAGGGTCAGAATGCTATATAATGTCCACCATTGCTAAGAATGCATAGCCTATTTGTGTGAATAAGCGGTATGTCTGTTTGCTCTTGATTATGGTTGTGTTGTTAATAATTCATACTGTTTTAAGTGGACTTAACACTTAGTGCAGCCCACTGAGAGACATCATTTGTTTATGCACTTTTTCTAATGCAGAAGCAGTTTTAGACATATATCTTGAGTGTTTTGGATATTACAGTATGTGGCTGGTATGTAAAATGCAATTCACAAAGGAAATTACAGTAATAAAATAGTTCAAACACGGCTTCCTCTGGTAATTACACATTAATGAGGATGCTCTCTCCCTCAGGGTGTGACATCTCACATGCGGAGGAAGGTGGCCTTAGCATGTGCCTGTCATTCAAGAGTAATGTATGCCATAATATGTTTATATTCTATGGATGTTTCATTCTGCCACTTGAGCCGTTCACAGCTAAATGTCTTTACAAAGACCGCCTCTCACTGTGTGAAGGCCTTCACACTAAATCAACATTTCAACCAGTATGTGTCAGGGGCGGAGATTATGTGTATGTGAATAGAGTGTGCAGGAATTTCTGTGCGTGGGTGTTTCAAAGGGGAGGGGGTTGGCACCAGAACTGCCTGCAAGGTAAGCTATGTTGGCTCGCTAACCTTAAATTCAACAAAATAAGGTTGGCTTATTCACAGCAAAGAGAACATCAATAAGCAAGGATAGGTAAGGTAAACCCTGGCTAGACTTCCACTTCTGTCTAGTGAGCTAATAGAACATCATGGCCCTGGCTTTCGAATCTAGCCCTAGACCCCAGTAAATACTACATTATTAGTTTCAGTTTCCCTATTGTGTTTGCTCAATACAACACATTAAAGCATATTTTAAGATACTCATCAGTGATCTGAGTAGGGTGACTAATTGAAAAAACTAAGAAGCAAGGAAAGCAATTTACTCTGTTCAAAATGACTTCTTATCATACAAATGCCATGATCCGGCGGGTTCTGCTCTGGTTTGGTTAGGCCAAGGATAAATAAAACTTAAGTCAATTATATTATTCACAGAAACGTGTACGTTTGGATTCAAGCAGACATTGCAGATGCTGTACATTTTCACAGGCCAAGAGGTTTTGTGTCAAAATTCCTATGCTGATCTACATAGGTCTTACAGTTTTATCTGAATGCTTAAACACAAACAGTGATTCTTGAAGCACTATCTCTGGAACCATTAACTCTTGAAGCCAATGCATTTACCAAGTGTGCCAAACTGAATGCACGTTCTTTGCTTTAGACTCAGTTTGTAATTTTATAACACACTTTTTGCAAAACTGTAAACACAACTCACTGCTTTACACACAGGTTGCAAATTAATAACACACTTCTAGCAAAACTGTAAACATTGGTCTCTACATTGCTACATTATTTTGACAATTTCCTTTCCGCATTGACACATGTGAAAGCACTTTTAGATAATGAGTTCACTTACAAATCAGAGCTTGAGCCCTATAAATAGGCCACAGTTAAACATTTAGTTTGGACAACAATGGAGGCCAATGTTGGACAGAGAGTAAGAGGGGTCAGAACTAGAGGAGGATGAAGAGGAGGACAAGAAGGTGAAGAAGTAAGAGGAGGAGGAGAAGGAAGAGGTGAAGTAGGATGGGGGAGAATGAGAGGACGGGGAGGAGGAAGAGGAAGGGGAGTCAGGAACACAATAACTGATGAAATCAGAGTGACTGTGTTTGACCATGTTGTCAACCAAGGGATGAGCATGAGGGAGGCTGGGCAACGGGTTCAACCAAATCTGAGCCGCTGTACCGTTGCAGGTATCATCCGGATGTTTCAAAATGAGAACCGGTAAGTAACTGTAAGTGCTGTAATCGTACTGGTACAGTAATATGTTTTGTACTTTCATAAAGAGAAGGATCTATCACTAAAACCATTTAAATGTTTTTACAACTAGTATCTGGTGGAAGATGTCGTCTGTTCACCCCAGAGCAGGAGACCCACATTGTAAATATGGTCATTGCAAACAACTGCATCAGATTCAGAGAACTGCAGGACCAGAAAATGGCAGATACCACAATATTCCAAAACGTCTCGTCTACTGAAACGCAATAGAATTGGGACGAAGCAGCTGTACAGAGTCCCTTTCGAAAGAAACTCAACTGAGATATGAATATATATGAATATGGTTCTGGAAGTGTATGTTGCTACATCATATTGACTGATCCCTGTCAGTTTTGTCTTGTCTCTTTCAGAGAATCATGGAACTAGAAGCAGATGCAGGGCATCATTAGCTAATATATGTTGGCGAGGCAGGTTTCAACCTTGCAAAAACAAGGGGTCACGGCAGAAATATCATCGGACACCGTGCCATCATCAACGTCCCGGGACAACGTGGTGGCAACATATCGATGTGTGTGGTTATTAGTCAAAACGGCATCCTTCACCATCATGCAATCCTAGGCCCATTCAACACTGCACACATGATCACATTTCTGGACACCCTCCACAACAGACTAATCCCTGATGACCAGGGGCCAGAGCTGCCCAGATACGTTATCATCTGGGACAATGTTAGTTTCCACTGGGCTGCTGTGGTCCGCAGTTGTTTCACAGGTCACCCACTTTTCATCACACTCAATCTCCCCCATACTCTCCGTTCATGAATCCTTTTGAAGCATTCTTCTCTGCATGGCGTTGGAAGGTGTATGATTGCCAGCCCCAACAACGCATACCCCTTCTACAGGCAATGGAGGAGGCTTGAGGAGACATCGATCAGGGGATACTTTCCACGCTGACTAGCTCAAGCCAACATCGCATGTGATGTGGATGAAGTCTTATGGCCAGACCCACAAAGGCGGCGAGATGTAGCCACATTTTGATCTGTTCTTTTTTTTTCGAGCACAAATGTTTTTGTTTTCTTGTTTTCTTTTGTTGTTTGAGGAGTGTTAGAACATTAAAAAAATGAAAAAAAAACTTGTATTTATAGTGTGTTGTATTCGGAATAGACATCCATACTTTACACATTTGGATACCTGTGTGTATGTGTGTTTACTACATGTATGGCAACTTTATTGCAAACTGCTATGCCCTGCACACAGAAAAAGTGTCATTTATACTATCACTGCGTAGTTGGTGCTTCATGTTCTTATTCAAATGATAGTTTTGCAAGATTGTTTGCTTTTGCAAGAGATGTATCATGTTTTGCTGGTTTGGTGTAAGGTTTTGTGGTTAGTGTGTAGAGTTTTGCAAAAAATAGCCTATAGTTTCAAAGATAGTGCCTAAGCAATCAGAAAAAACTGTAATACATAGGCCTCTCCACCTAGAGGGATCTCTGAGACAATGGGAGTGAAACAGTGGCTGATGCAGTGGCTGATGCAGATACAGAGAAATTACAGTGTTTTAATTATGAATAATTTATAATTATATTACAGTATACCTGCATTTGCACAGCAGGGCCAAAGAAACATACCTAAATTATTAACATTGAGTAAATGGAATATTTGAATTATAAATAAATGGACCTCCCTCTGGAATGAGTTTGACATTTAGATGATTCCTATCATGGGGAATATAGTATCTAATATGCGTTTATAATACAGGTTACTGTATATGTGCAATATGGGCATAATATCCACACATGATCTGTTTTTAGATGATCAGGGAGTGAATTAGTATCTCAGTAATTGCATTTCTAAATGAGATATTACGTCTAAAGTGCAGCTAGCAAATTAGGGTTGACAGGCAAAATCTGGAACCAGCAACCTTATGGATGAAAGCACTTACATGTGCAATATAATGCCCACACCTAGTAGTAGAAGTCATAGTATATGTACATACATCAGGGACACACAAAAAATACCAATAGAAAACACGGACCAAGAGTTTTATAACTAATTTCCCAAGTATAGATGCTATCTTGTTACAGTACTCCTATGAGATTTGTTAAGTTGTTTGACAAATCACATTTTCAGACACTTAATAAGGAGAAATGGAAAAACAAATAATGCATCTTGAGCAGCATGGTGACTTAAAGTGCTCCACTTAGTACACTCTGATGTTTTGTGCAGCACACCATTATTGCGAAGGAGATTTAAAATTTTGCATAACACAAGTTTGCTATGTACTGTATATGTCCCACAGGAGGTTGGTCGCACCTTAATTGGGGATGACGGGCTCATGGTAATGGCTAGAGCGGAATAGGTGGAATGTTATCAAATACCTCAAACAGATGATTTCCATGTGTTTGATGCCATTCCATTTGCTCCATTCCGGCTATTATTATGAGCCGTCCTCCCCTCAGCAGCCTCCTGCGATATATACATTCCTGCCAGTGACAAATCCTCTTTTTTCTGTCTCTCATTCTTGAAAAAAAATCATGTCTTTCTCTGTCTCAAAGCTTAAATGACACAGTATTGTAAAATGGAGTGATACAAATCTATGTCTACAAACTAAAGTGTTTTAAAGGCACCACTAGTTAGTTATTCAATGGTTTCACCTAATTGCTGGAACAATCCCATTGGATTCAACATGTCTGGATTCAAAGACACTGACATCAATTTCTAACTATTTTGTTGATACAATGGTTTTATTCAACTAGAGGGAAAATCTACTGTATAAATACTGCAGGGTGGGTTTGTAATGAGCCTGATATAGTGGTGATTAGACTATATATCACACTGCTTCCCTGGTGTCACCATAGGATATTCATGGCAGGCCCATAAACTTGACCGTGAACGCCTCATCTATGTCAGTGCACTGATGCAAAGATGGAGAGAGGCTTCAGATTTCTGCCGTGTCATGAAGCTTTCGAGTAAACAAGATCTGTCTCTTTGGTTCACTGACATTCGGGCAGAAGAGTCATTGATGCAGGGCAGACAGTTTTGGCACACAGTTTCCTGCCTACCAAGGGTTTTGGGCTCGGCTTATTGAGATCCTCCTTTTTGAAGACAGAATAAGTAGAAGGGAATAGATTACTTTAACAGAAAGACCTTCATCTGATGCCCGGGAGGTTAGAACTAAACTTTTCTAAACTATTTTGTGGAGGCGGGTGTGAAAAGTCATGCCTTTGATGAGGGCACAGTTTAAATGGGTATGAATTCCTAGACTTGAGAACCCAACTCCACATGAAAGAGTTTTGAAAATCAGAACAATCTACAATGTGCACACCCTGGTATGCATATCTGACCTCACATATTGGAATGCATTCTTTAAGTAGCCAAAATAGTGGAATAAGTTCCATAAAATCCACAGCAGTTGTGCTATGAAGCTGTCTAATGAGTAATAGATGACTGCGTCATGTGACACCTTAAACATTATTATACATTTTTTTCACCTTTAGGTAGGCTAGTTGAGAACAAGTTCTCATTTGCAACTGTGACCTGGCCAAGATAAAGCATAGCAATTCGACACATACAACAGCACAGAGTTACACATGGAATAAACAAAACATAGTCAATGATACAATAGAACAAAAGAAAACAAAGTCTATATACAGTGAGTGCAAATGAGGTAAGATAAGGGAGTTAATAAGGCAATAAATAGGCAATGGTGGCGAAGGAATTACAATTAAACACTGGAATGGTAGATGTGCAGAAGATGAATGTGCAAGTAGAGATACTGGGGTGCAAGTAGATATACTAGGGTGCAAAGGAGCAAGATACATAAATAAATACTGTATGGGGATGAGGTAAGAAAATATATGGGCTATGTACAGGTGCAGTGATATGTGAGCTGCTCTGACAGCTGGTGCTTAAAGCTAGTGGGGGAGATATGAGTCTCCAGCTTCAGGGATTTTTGCAGTTCGTTCCAGTCATTGGCAGCAGAGAACTGGAAGGAAAGACGACCAAAGGAGGAATACGCTTTTGGGGTCCCCAGTGAGATATACCTGCTGGAGCGCGTGCTACGAGTGGGTGCTGCTATGGTGACCAGTGAGCTGAGATAAGGCGGGGTGCCATGCATTGAAACAGCTAAAATGTCAATCTTTATGGCCCTCTATGACAGAGAACAACTAAATGCAAATGTCATCTCCATTAATGAACAGACTATATTACACACAATTAATTATGCATGACATCTTGCTTGCCAGCACACTAAGCTGAGCACATGCAGTATATCTCACCCAAGACTATTTCTAGCCTTTTATGAAAACTACAGGTATAGGGTATTGCTGTAGATTTTCAGCGTCACCATACAGTTCGTCATCTTACCGGTATTGGCTGAAAAGTGGCCAGCAGCTTTCCACAAATTAAATCAAGGCCCTTTCAATACTTTTTTGGACCATTTGTGAAATATTTTCAAACCTTAGACAATCTTGCTGTACATTGAATTACTAACGCTCAGTAGATGACACTTTCCAGCACAGTATAAGTCTCCAGATATGCAGGAATGGTCTGTTCATTATGAACATCCATTAAAATATCTCCCTCTTCAGCAAAGCATTTCTTCTATCTAGACAAACAGAGTATAATTTAATACTGCAAATCAATTAACTAATCTGCTCTTTCTACGGTCCATTAAAAAAATTGCCCATCCATAACAACAAGACTTGTCAGAGTAACATCAGCTTCGTTAGGTGTTGTTATGTGCTCAGTTTAGTGTATATTACAGCTAATCGATTTCTCTTTCACTGGTGTTTTAGAATCAGGATCTATTGACTTTATTGACATGTGGTGCAAACAGATAATCCTCTGCATTTACTTCCTATTGATGAATGTAAAACTCCTTTCACATTTTGCAGCCTGGCCTCAGAGCCATATGAAATGTACTTGATCTATTTCTGAGCACCTCAGAGACGTATGATACATACTAATAGTCTAGTTACTTGAGACAGAAACTAAAGTAGGGAGGTCGGGAGGATGGGTGGGTGGGCGTAATCTGCAATAGTCTATCAATCAAATGTTGCATGTTAGAGTAGCCTCAAGGACAACTGGAGCATTTTAGCTAACCCTTCCCATAACCCTTATTCTAAACTTAACCCAATTTACCTAACTTGCTATGTTTATTCACCGAAACTTTGTTGTTTGTTCTCCTAACCGACAACTTAAATTGTTCCTGTAATTGTCCTTCGTTGTTATAGCGCAACAAGCAACCTGGTCTCAGGTAAAGACATGCAATACTCTACGTCACACAAGACATATGATAAGTTACATCATCCAATTAGAATGCTATTGTACGACCAGGTAAGACGTATGACACCGTACATCCTCTAATTCGTATCACATTGTGCGACCATTATTTAATTCATAATGTAACCTAACGTAAAATAACATACTAAAAGGCATGTCACAGATTTACTTTCAGAAAAATCCAAATTTCCCTCAGACCACAATTCATTTTATAATTCCGCTCAATACATTTTGTTTATTTGCCAGTGTTATACACATGTCAGGTTGTTTGTACAATTGATTTCACCAATGCACTTTGCACAACTTATTGTGCTTGTGTCTCATTTTCTTCTGGAATCCTTCCAAGAAGTAAGATATGGGACTTATGTCTCACAAGAGGAGCATCCTTTCTTTCCAGATCTGCTGCTCAAGTTTATGAATTTTAAGCTCAAAATACAAAGGAAGGGCACCCTTCTAAATGCTTCTTATGCAGTTTATTGTTACAACTAAAATGCATAAAGTCAAGAGATGATGAGAAGATCTATTGGCCCCTTCTCCAA
Source organism: Oncorhynchus kisutch (assembly GCF_002021735.2). NCBI lineage: Eukaryota > Metazoa > Chordata > Actinopteri > Salmoniformes > Salmonidae > Oncorhynchus > Oncorhynchus kisutch. The sequence goes on along the minus strand of NC_034175.2, from coordinate 46,299,099 downwards.
GGCTCACAAAGGTTGCAAGAAAGACCACTGTGGTTTATAGGAAGCTGTGTGGTTCTTAGTATAGCAAACTGCTCCATTGAGGCCTTACGAGGTCAGTCACTTTCAACTCCAGCAAAGTCCTTCTAGAAAACCAAGTTGTTTGGAGATGGAGCAGTACTGGCATCTTGACAGAGAGTGGAGAGACTGAGATAGCAACGATATTGCTATTCACTGGCCTGCACTCCAGCCTCTGAGATGATGGCTTCGGCCACTGAGTCTGTAATGTCTCTAGTCCCTGTGTATCTACAGTTTCATCTCTGCCAGCAGGGTCAGTCTGTCAGCTCCCTATGGCTAATACTGTGTCTCTGGAGCAGCAGGAACCATGTGCTGCCCCCTCACCTCCTGGGTAACCCCATGGGTAACAGAGGGAGCTGACAGGCCTTGATTGAGGAAATACCAACTGAATATAATCAGCAGAATATTATTACTGTGATTATACAAGTGAAAAGCCTAAGTGATTAGGGATCCCTTGGTTTTTATGAGTGGCATTATCATGGTTTCAAAGCAAAAGCAGAATGCAAGGTCAGTTACTGTTGAAATGGACTGTACCTGTGTTATGTGCACTTGTACTATGAATACCTACAGTGTATACTGTAAAATGTGAAGAACCTCTCACAAACCATGAGGATAATGTTAGGTTTTCATTTACTTCACACTGCCTAAATCCAAACTAACAGCCAGTTAAGACATCTCTAATCTTTAGTGCCTGTAAGTGAAGAGTTGACTTTGCATGGTGGAGGTTATTCTTCAGTAATTGGTTCCCTGTGTGTTGTTGGGAGGGTGGTAGCTGAACATGTGCTTTGTCTGCTTGCTTCCATTAGCCTAATGTTAAATTCGTTCCTGATGAGTGCTGAGGTGAGCATCTCTGAGGGTACAGTAGGCACACAAGACTGTTGGTCGGAGGGATGTCCGGGCTTACCAGGGCATTGCCTCCCTCCTGCTGCAAATTACACATATTTTGCAAATGGTGCAAAGTAAAGCTGATACAGTAGACCATGACAAATAAATATTGTATTACAGTGATGCCTTCATTGAAAATATATAAAGTGTGAAATAGAGGCTGAGCAAATGCAATAACACAACAATTTCTCAATACCTTAGGATGAATTGTAAGCAGTTGAATTAATCCCCAGATACATCAGTACAGACTGTTGTTACAGCTATTCCCACTGTCTGGGTCATGAGATGATAGATAATGTTATGCCATTGGGGCCTGTGAGAGAATTAATAGGGATATTACTTAACCATGCCATTGGAAAAGTAGTTAGCTCTCTGCAGCACTACGGCAATGACTCCCTCAAGATGAATAAGTACGAAAATGAATGATGGTTCTCTGCATCATAAGTCAAAATGCCTAGCCCTCAGGTAAAGGCTTAATATTTAAAGACCACCCAACACTAACAATTGACTAATCTCAAGCAGATAGATATGAACATCTCTGAGAAGTTATGTGAGAAGAGACAGAAAAAGAAGGTTGTTCTGTAACACTTGTTCTTGATTATTGTAACTCTGTATATGAAACAAACCCAGCCTGAGGGGTAGCAGAGAGAGTGTGTCTGACAGTCACAGGAGTCAGTGGGCCATCATCTGGATGTGCCGCGAGAACATCTGGACCACTCACAACATCCAGGGGACTACAGCTGTTCTCACAGCTGATGAAAGGGAGAAGAGAGGTATCCATGTGCACCTCGCAAACCTCTGACAATTTCACTTTTAGTATCCTCTGACGTGACTTTGAGAACTGGTAAAGTAGACCAAAAGTAGTTACACGTTAATAACACATTACTGAGCTATATTATGTTATGAAAAGTTTGAAACTGTATTCATAACAAAGTCATGTTATATATTGTGGCATGAATAGGTTGCAAACAACTATATTAGGCTGCAATATCGAAATAGAGAAAAAGCCAATAGTGTGCAGACCCTCATGGAACTTCTTATCCATGCCTGGTTGTTGTGCTTTGCCAGTGAGATGTCTAAGTTACTATACAGGTACCTTCAATGCATTTGGAAAGTATTTAAACCCCTTGACATTTGCCACATTTTGTTACATTACAGCCTTATTCAAAAATGAATTAAATAGTTTTTTCCCTCATCAATCTACACACAATATCCCATAATGACAAAGCAAACATAGGTTTTTAGAAAGGTTTGCAGATAAATTTTATTTAAACTGATGAAAATATTGATATATTACATTTCTCCCATTCTTCTCTGCAGATCCTGTCATGCTCTGTCAGGGTGGATGGGGAGCGTTGTTGCACAGCTTTTTTCAAGTTTCTCCAGAAATGTAAGATCGGGTTCAAGTCCGGGCTCCGGCTGTGCCACTCAAGGACATTCAGAGACTTGTCCCGAAGCCAGTCCTGCGTTGTCTTGGATGTGTGGTTAGGGTCGTCGTCCTGTTGGAAGGCGAATATTCGCCCCGTCTGAGGTCCTGATCACTCTGGAGCAGGTTTTCATCAAGGATTTCTCTGTAATTTGCTTCGTTAATTTTTGCCTCAATCCTGACTCATCTCCCAGTCCCTGAAAAACATCACCACAGCATGATGTTGCTACCACCATATTTCCCCGTAGGGATGGTGCCAGGTTTCCTCCAGAGGTGACGATTGGTATTCAGACCAAAGAGTTCAATCTTGGTTTCATCAGACCAGATCATTTTGTTTCTCATGGTCTGAGAGTCTTTGTGCCTTTTTGCAAATGTGCCTCTTTACTTAAGAGTGGCTTCTATCTGGCCACTCTACCATGAAGACCTGATTGGTGGAGAACTGCAGCGATGGTTATCCTTCTGGAAGATTCTCCCTTTTCCACAGAGGAACTCTGGAGCTCTGTCACAGTGACCATTGGGTTCTTGTTCACCTCCCTGTCCAAGGCCCTTTTCCCCCGATTGCTCAGTTTGGCCAAGCGGCCAACTCTAGGAAGAGTCTTTGTGATTCCAAACTTCTTCCGTTTAAGAATGATGGAGGTCATTGTGTTCTTGGGGATCTTCAGTGTTGCAGAAATGGTTTGGTACCCTTCCCCAGATCTGTGCCTCATCACAATCCTGTCTCTGAGCTCTAAAGGCAATTCCTTTGACCTCATGGCTTGGTTTATGCTCTGACATACACTGTTAACTGTGGGACCTTATATAGACTGGGTGTGTGCCTTTCCAAACCATGTGCAATCCATTTAATTTACCACAGGTGGACTCCAATCAAGTTTTAGAAGCATCTAAAGGTTTATCAATGGGAACAGGATGCACTTGAGCTCCATTTCAAGTCTCATAGCAAAGGGTATGAATACTTATGTAAATAAGGTATTTCTGGTTATAATTTTTAATACATTTGCAAAAATGTTTTTAAAAACTATTTTCGCTTTGTCATTATGGGGGTATTGTGTGTAGATTGCTGAGGAATAAGACTGTAACATAACAAAATGTGGAAAAAGGCAAGGGGTCTGAATACTTTCTGAATTAACTGTACAATGAATTTATTTTTATTTTTATTTTTTTATTTCACCTTTATTTAACCAGGTAGGCTAGTTGAGAACAAGTTCTCATTTGCAACTGCGACCTGGCCAAGATAAAGCATAGCAGTGTGAGCATACAACAAAGAGTTACACATGGAGTAAACAATTAACAAGTCAATAACACAGTAGAAAACGAAGGGGGGGTCTATATACAATGTGTGCAAAAGGCATGAGGAGGTAGGCAAATAATTACAATTTTGCAGATTAACACTGGAGTGATAAAAGATCAGATGGTCATGTACAGGTAGAGATATTGGTGTGCAGAAGAGCAGAAAAGTAAATAAATAAAAACAGTATGGGGATGAGGTAGGTGAAAAGGGTGGGCTATTTACCAATAGACTATGTACAGCTGCAGCGATTGGTTAGCTGCTCAGATAGCTGATGTTTGAAGTTGGTGAGGGAGATAAAAGTCTCCAACTTCAGCGATTTTTGCAATTCGTTCCAGTCACAGGCAGCAGAGTACTGGAACGAAAGGCGGCCAAATGAGGTGTTGGCTTTAGGGATGATCAGTGAGATACACCTGCTGGAGCGCGTGCTACGGATGGGTGTTGCCATCGTGACCAGTGAGCTGAGATAAGGCGGAGCTTTACCTAGCATAGACTTGTAGATGACCTGGAGCCAGTGGGTCTGGCGACGAATATGTAGCGAGGGCCAGCCGACTAGAGCATACAAGTCGCAGTGGTGGGTAGTATAAGGTGCTTTAGTGACAATGTGCCTCTGGATGTTTTGAAATAACTCACATAATGACAGTGAATCATGTAATTTCAAATTCTGAAAAATAAAACATTGATAGTTGTGCAGGGCACTGTGACATTGAATGAATCTCAAATCTAAGATCCAGAATACTGAATCCATCAATCAATCAGTGAAACAATCTTCCCGACCACAATTAGTTACTTATATATTTACTTTTATCAATCACCATTAATCCCTAAGTATAAATGAGAGTCTTGGATGTTTTATGTTCAGAATAAAAAATAGTAATACTACTTGATACAGTCGCCTATAGTTACCAGGGTGGAAGCTTTCACCTGTAAAGGCACTCAGGTCTTGGGATTGTGGTATTCATGAGCAACTCAACAAAGGTTGGGCTATGGGCTACATAATGCAGTACTTTGTTTGATGCTAAATGTTAATGCTCTAATTTGTAGCACATTTCTATAGTACATGCTAACGTATTCTGACATCCATCTTGGCAAAGCCCTTGTAGGAATTCATTAAAACTATTTTAAATTTAATTCATTCCATTTTCAGCCTCCACTTTGCCACCATCAGCCTCTTTTTTAATTAAGGGAGGGAGAGATTGCATCTCTGGTTGATTAGCAAGCATGTTTCATTCATTCAGCAGTCCGGTTCACCTTAATCTACTTGTTAATATAGCCCTTCTTGTGTCCAAACACAATGGAAGCCTCCTACAGTATCTCTAGTGTAGCATGACTGACAGGCTTTTCCTCGCCACAGATTTACAGCATCTGATGAAACTGCACCACAAGCAGGTATCTGATTGACAGCTTGTCAGCTGCACTTAGAGAGGAATAAGTCATAGAAATTGGACCATTTATTTAGTTATCCTTCAAATATCTGGAGTTTTCATTTAAGATTCAATCTGGTCCTCGGTTTCTTATTTGCAGCATTTACTTGAATGCGGTAACATTGCCTTTAATTAAATGGTGCATAGCCAAATACTATTCTGCCTACTCAGGTCATACTTTGAGTCTGTAGTACTAATACTCTTTCCAAAGTTAAGATTTAAAGGCTGAAGGTAATTAACTGACAAAGGCCTGTCCGATGTTGATGTATTTACAGTTGAAGTCGGAAGTTAACGTACACTTAAGTTTGAGTAATTAAAACGTGTTTTTCAACCACTCCACAAATTTCCAATCTATAGTTTTGGCAAGTCGGTTAGGACATCTACTTTGTGCATGACACAAGTCATTTTTCCAACAATTGTTTACAGACAGATTATTTCACTTATAATTGATTGTATCACAATTCCAGTGGGTCAGAAGTTAATATTCACTAAGTTGACTGTGCCTTCAAACAGCTTGGGAGATTCCAGAAAAGATGTCAAGGCTTTATAAGCTTCTGATAGGCTAATTGACATCCTTTGAGTCAATTGTAGGTGTACCTGTGGATGTATTTCAAGGCTTACCTTCATACTCAGTGCCTCTTTGCTTTACATCATGGGAAATCAAAGGAAATCAGCCAAGACCTCAGAAAAAATTGTAGACCTCCACAAGTCTGGTTCATCCTTGGGAGCAATTTCCAATTGCCTGAAGGTACCACGTTCATCTGTACAAACCATAGTATGCAAGTATTAACACCATGGGACCACTCAGCCGTCCTACCGCTCAGGAGGTATCCTAGATATGAACGTACTTTGGTGCAAAAAGTTTGGTGCAAAAAGTGCAAATCAATCCCAGAAGAACAACAATGGAAGATACTTGTGAAGATACTGGAGAAAACAGGTACAAAAGTATCTATATCCACAGTAAAACACGTCCTATATCGACATAACCTGAAAGGCCGCTCAGCAAGGAAGAAACCACTGCACTAAACCGCCTTAAAAAAAACAGACTACGGTTCACAACTGCACATGGGGACAAAGATCATACTTTTTGGAGAAATGTCCTCTAGTCTGATGAAACAGAAATAGAACTGTTTGGCCAAAATTAACATCTTTATGTTTGGAGGAAAAAGGGGGAGGCTTGCAAGCAGAAAAACACCATCCCAACCGTGAAGCACAGGGGTGGCAGTATCATGTTGTGGGGGTGCTTTGCTGCAGGAGGGACTGGTGCACTTTACAAAATAGAGGGCATCCTGAGGAAGGAAAATGATGTGTATATGTTGAACCAACATCTCAAGACATCAGTCAGGAAGATTAAGCTTTGTCACAAATGGGTCTTTCAAATGGACAATGACCCCAAGCATACTTCCAAAGTTGTGGCGAAATGACTTAAGGACAACAAAGTCTAGGTCTTGGAGTGGCCATCACAATGCTCTGACCTCAATCATACCCGTGACGTTTGTGTCACGTCCAGACCTTAGTTCCTTTTTTATGTCTCTATTTTAGTTTTGTCAGGGCGTGAGTTGGGGTGGGCATTCTATGTTTTGAGTTCTCTGTTTTCTATTTCTATGTGTTTGGCCTGGTATGATTCCCAATCAGAGGCAGCTGGCAATCGTTGTCTCTGATTGGGAACCATACTTAGGCAGCCTGTTTTCCCACTATGGGTTGTGGGTAGTTGTCTCTGTGTCTGCACCAGACAGAACTGTTTCGTGTTGGTCTATTTTTGTTATTTTGGTCGTAGTGTTCTGAGTTAAAATAAATATACATCAAAATTACGTACCACACTGCACTTTGGTCCTCTTCACCTTCTTCAACCCACGACAGCCGTTACAGTTTGACCCAAGTTAAACAATTTATAAGCCAATGCTATCATATACTAATTGAGTATGTGTAAACTTCTGACCCACCGGGATTGTGATGAAAGAAACAAAAGCTAAAATATATAATTCTCTCTACTATTCTGACATTTCACATTCTTAAAATAAAGTGGTGATCCTAACTGACCTAAGACAGGGACCTTTTACTAGGATTACATGTCAGGAATTGTGAAAAACTGAGTTTAAAAGTAGTTGGCTAAGGTGTATGTAAACTTCTGACTTCAACTGTAGGTTCCTATGAGGGGTTCATGGCTCTGCTCAGGATGGTCTTTGACCATCCACCGGGGGGCAGAGAGGGAGGTGAGCAACTGTTCTAACTTTGGCAGGGTGCCCAGACCGCTGCGGTGTACGCCCTCACCTTCCAGACCGTGGAAGCCTCCAGCTCTGCACGCTATTCAGAAGAAGACCCCACGAAGAGGTCCAGAGGGTGCTGGCGTGTTGAGACGACACGATCTCCTTGGATGCACTCATCGCGATGGCCATAAGTCTGGATAACCTTCTTCGGTAATGTCGCCACCTTCATCGCCTCTTGCCATCCTCCTTTGGTTGTCCTGAGAGAGAGCCTGAATCCACAGAGGTAGAGTCTACACACCTCCCTGCGGTAGAGTTACGCCGCCGGACACAGCAGGGCCTATTGCGGTCAGGAGGGGCACCAGCCTCAACGGTGTCCGGTGCGTCTTAACCAGGGGTCCACGAGGACAGAGGGACAGCCCTGTGATCACCCGTCTCTCAGGGTTGGTGTGAGTATTCCATTATCTCTCCACCAAACCCTTTCTGGTTTGAATTTCACTGCTTGCTGTTCCTCATGTCTAGTCTCTACAGCTCTAGTGGACTCTGGTGTCCCTCCGCCCTGAACATCACCTCATACCCGCTTTCCTCTCCTTTTCCAGTCCAAACCCTGGATAAGCGACCATTGGGATCATGCACAATCTCACACAGCACCCCTCAACCTCACCGTGGGACCCATGCACCAGGAAAACCTTCCCTTCCTCTTCACCACCGCACCGGTACACAAAGTAATCCGCAGCCTCCTGTGGTTCTATCACAACCCCATCATCTCCTGGTCAAGGATGAAAATCACCGCTTGGGGACTATGATGCTTTCTTGTACCCTGTGCTTCCATGCCGGTTGAGAGTCTTGTAAGTGCCCTCGCTTCATTATTAAACTCACCCCCTTCCTAACTCCAGGCGTATATGTTACAAATACCCTGTTAAAACCATGTATTAGAAACACTACCTTTACTACAGCTATGTTGTTGAGCCTATGTCTTAATTGCATTGCATCAAACAAATGTTACTTTCATATGCAAGTTTCTAAGAAATGACCAGTCAATCATTTAAGAAGGACTATTGGGTTGAGTTCTTTAATGTGTCCGTCCACTTAATTATTTTGACTTTTTAAGTTTCATGTAAACTAGAAGGGCCTGATTTGGTTTAGCCAATGAGAAGCCTTGTTAAGGTTTGCTGTGGAAAGGGACTTTTGAGTCGAATAGGAAGATTCTGCTCGAGACATGAGGAGAACAGACTCGACACTTGTTTGTTGAGCTTTAAATGTTATAAGATTGCACTAATACCCAAGGGATTTCTATTTTTATTTTTGTACGGTGTTATTAATTGTAATTGAACATTTTTCATAACTAAATAATACATCCAAGTGAAATTGCATTCAGTGTGCGGTTGCATTTGATTGAGTCACACGTTATTTTTTGTTGCATGGGAGAATATTTTGGAAACAGTAATCTAAGCCTTTATCAGTATAATCCCTAGCCTTGAGATTGTAGCTTGGTGCACTGAGCAAATAGTAGCTACACACAATACTGTTGTACTGAGTAATGTGTCTGTTGAAATGACAGATGACGAACTGAATGAAGCCCTGAGCCATGTCAAAGCTTTTGGGAAGGGTTTGGTACGCAATCGATGTTCATATGCACCTGGTAAAAAAATGATTTGGTTGAGATATCACATGACCTAACTGAGATAACAGTACCAGATGTTGTAGGGACACCTGGAGAAGTTGGTCCCTGGCCTGTGCATGTCGTTGTTGTATCACCTGCATCTCCTGCTGAGGATGATTTTCAGTCTAAGCTCCCTGTCATTTGCGAAGAATGAACTGAAGAATGTTGGCGATGTTAAAAGGCCTGATAAGTTCCTCACCTGCTGTTGATCTAAACACTGAGTGGGTTGGCGCCATTAGCTCATTGGTGAAGAAATGTCACAGTGTGCCTACTGAGATGCAAGGTTCTCTAGTGTGAAGCCTACTCCCAGGGGAGAAGAGGAGTATGATGCTTGGGCTGAGCAGACCACTCAATTGCTGGATGAATGGCAATGTACTGTAAATGTGAGTATTTGAAAGTCTTAAGGGTCTAAAGAGGTTTTTGAAGATTGGAAATCCAACAGCAACTGCTACTGATTACATGAAAGCTCTTGAAAATGTATTCAAAACTGACCTGATGGGAAGGTTCAGACACATGTTCCAGAATGAGGGGGATAATCTTTCTGCTTCTCTGCTGAGTCTGAACAAATGGCTGTACAGAGTTTTCTTTGCAAAGAAGGAATTTAACTGTCTAAGATTAATCGCACTGAACAGGTTGTGAGATGTGAACTGTCACACTACATGGTTGCTCTACACATACGGATAGGGGTAGGCAACTAGATTCAGACAAGGGATGTTTTTTTTTGCAATGATTTATCGTGGGGCTGGATCATAATTATAATAATTTGTACACTGCAAATTGACCACAGCCAAGCCCAAAAAGAGATTGTATTTGAAAATAACAATAATTTCATACTTGAATTACATTGAGAAACAATCCTAGGAACAGATTTCCTCAAATAAACTAGTTTCTTGCTAAATTCCTGGTGATTTTACAGTCATTTTTTACCAAAAACAAACAACAAAAAACTGCCAAGAAAGGAAGAAAGCCCAAGAAATAAAAATACAATGTGTACTTGAACACCAACGAGACCTTCAGATCTAGGTGGGATGAGAAGTGTGAAATGGCTTTTGAAAAACTGAAGGAAAGTCAGATGAAAGCTCTGGTGCTGGCTTTTGCAAACCCTCAACAGCCATATGTACTACATGTTAATGCAAGCAGTGAAGGGTTAGGTGGAGTACTGTTCCAAGAGGTCTTCTTGCCTCGGCTATGCGTGGCAGACTCCCACCCCACGTCATGCTTCAGCCGGACCATCAGGCTCCCACGCCTCAACCGGTTGGCCAGGCTACCATGCCTCTGCAAGCTCGTTGGCTTCTACGCCTCAGCCAGCTTGTCAGGCTGAGGGTGGTTGGTGGAGCTGAGGGGTGAGTCAGAGACCGAGGAGGACTATTGGGATAGATTGAGCGAGGCGTGGTTGGTGAAAGTTGAGGAGAGTGATGAGAGAGAGCTGTTGGTTTGGCTGGAGAGGCAAGACATTCGCCCTGAGGAGCGTGTTAGTCGTCCGATGCCACCTGTGTCAACTCCCCGTATTCGTCCTGAGGAGCATGTCATCTGTCCGGTACCATCTGTGCCGACTCCACGCACCAGGCCTTCAAAGCGCCTCCACAGCCCAGTACGTCCTGTGCCAGCTCGCCGCACTCGCTTTGAGGAGCGTGTTATTCGTCCGGTACAATGTGTGCCGGATCAACGCACCGCGTCTCCAGTGCACCTCCACAGCCCGGTACGTCCTGTGCCAGCTCCCTGCACTTGCCGTGCGAAGGTTGCCATCTGTCCAGGACACGTTGTGCCAGCTCCACGCACCAGGCTTCCTGTGCGTCTCCCCAGCCCGGTACGTCCTGTGCCGGCTCCACGCTCCAGTCCTCCTGTGCGTCTCCACAGCCCGGTACATCCTGTGCCGGCTCCACGCACCCAGCCTCCAGCGACGGTCTGCAGTCCGGAGCCTCCAGCGACGGTCTGCAGTCCGGAGCCTCCAGTGATGATCCATGGCCCGGAGCCTCCAGTGATGATCTATGGCCCGAAGCCTCCAGCGATGAGTCATGGTCCGGAGCCTCCTGCGAGGGTTCCCAGTCCAGAGCCTGCAGTGAGGGTTCCCAGTCCAGAGCCTCCTGCGAGGGTTCCCAGTCCGGAGCCTCCTGCAGTGAGGGTTCCCGGTCCGGAGCTTCCGGCAACGATACACGGTCCGGAGCTTCCGGCAACAATCCATGGGCCAGAGCTTCCGGCGACGATCCCCGCACCAGAGTCGCCAACGAAGCGGGGTCGACGTCCCGCATCGGAGCCACCACCGAGGCTAGATGCCCACCCAGACCCAGTCCGCACCTTTGGGGGGAGGGGGGGGGGGGGGGTGGTGGTACTGTCACGTCCTGACCTTAGAGATCCTTTACTCTCTATTTTGGTTGGGTAGGGGTGTGATTAGGGTGGGGATTCTAGTTTCTTTATTTCTAGGTTGGCTTGGTATGGTTCCCAATCAGAGACAGCTGTCTATCATTGTCTCTGATTGGAGATCAATTCTAAATTTATTTTTGATACTAAAGCTAACTAAAAAGCAGCATCCCCCAAGTGAGGATGGCATTCACTTCAGTAGTAATTAATTCATTAACTTCCTTGAGGAAAATATCATGATTATTAGAAAGCAAATTACGGACAACTCTGCCAGGACCTATGATCAAGAGAGACACTCAAGTGTTTTAGTACTATATCTCTTGACACAATGATGAAAATAATCATGGCCTCTAAACCTTCAAGCTGCATACTGGACCCTATTCCAACTAAACTACTGAAAGAGCTGCTTCCTGTGCTTGGCCCTCCTATGTTGAACATAATAAACGGCTCTCTATCCACCAGATGTGTACCAAACCCACTAAAAGTGGCAGTAATAAAGCCTCTCTTGTAAAAGCCAAACCTTGACCCAGAAAATATAAAAAACTAATCGGCCTATATCGAATCTTCCATTCCTCTCAACAATTTTAGAAAAAGCTGTTGCGCAGGAACTCACTGCTTTCCTGATGACAAACAATGTATACGAAATGCTTCAGTCTGGTTTGAGACCCCATCATAGCACTGAGACTGCACTTGTGAAGGTGGTAAATTAACTTTTAATGGCATCAGACCGAGGCTTTACATCTGTCCTTGTGCTCCACAAACCTTAGTGCTGCTTTTGATACCATCAATCACCACATTCTTTTGGAGAGATTGGAAACCCAAATTGGTCTACACGGACAAGTTCTGGCCTGGTTTAGATCTTATCTGTCGGAAAGATATCAGTTTGTCTCTGTGAATGGTTTGTCCTCTGACAAATCAACTGAACATTTCGGTGTTTCTCAAAGTTCCGTTTTAGGACCACTATTGTTTTCACTATATATATTACCTCTTGGGGATGTCATTCGAAAACATAATGTTAACTTTCACTGCTATGCGGATGACGCACAGCTGTACATTTCAATGAAAAATGGTGAAGCCCCAAAATTGCCTTTGCTAGAAGCCTGTATTTCAGACATAAGGAAATGGATGGCTGCAAACGTTCTACTTTTAAACTTGGAAAAAACAGAGATGCTTGTTCTAGGTCCCAAGAAACAAAGAGATCTTCTGTTGAATCTGACAATTAATCTTAATGGTTGTACAGTCGTCTCAAATAAAACTGAAGGACCTCGGCGTTACTCTGGACCCTGTTCTCTCTTTTAACGAACATATCAAGAATGTTTCTAGGACAGCTTTTTTCCATCTATGTAACATTGCAAAAATCAGAATCTTTCTGTCCAAAAATGATGCAGAAAAATTAATCCATGCTTTTGTTACTTCTAGGTAAGACTACTGCAATGCTCTACTTTCCGGCTACCCAGATAAAGCACTAAATACACTTCAGTTAGTGCTAAATACGGCAGCTAGAATCCTGACTAGAAACAAAGAATTTGATCATATTACTCCAGTGCTAGCCTCCCTACATTGGCTTCCTGTTAAGCCAAGGGCTGATTTCAAGGTTTTACTGCTAACCTACAAAGCATTACATGGGCTTGCTCCTACCTATCTTTCTGATTTGGTCCTGCCGTACATACCTACACGTACGCTACGGTCACAAGATACAGGCCTCCTAATTGTCCCTAGAATTTCTAAGCAAACACCTGGAGGCAGGGCTTTCTCCTATAGAGCTCAATGGTCTGCCTACCCATGTGAGAGACACAGACTCGGTCTCAACCTTTAAGTCTTTACTGAAGACTCATCTCTTCAGTGGGTCATATTATTGAGTGTAGTCTGGCCCAGGAGTGTGAAGGTGAACGGAAAGGCTCTGGAGCAACAAACCGCCCTTGCTGTCTCTGCCTGGCCGGTTCCCTTCTTTTCACTGGGATTCTCTACCTCTAACCCTATTACAGGGGCTGAGTCACTGGCTTACAGGTGCTCTTTCATGCCGTCCCTAGGAGGGGTGCGTCACTTGAGTGGGTTGAGTCACTGACGTGATCTTCCTATCTGGATTGGCGCCTCCCCTTGGGTTGTGCCGTGGCGGAGATCTTTGTGGCTATACGCGGCCTTGTCTCAGTAAGTTGGTGGTTGAAGATATCCCTTTCGTGGTGTGGGGGCTGTGCTTTGGCAAAGTGGGTGGGGTTATATCCTTCCTGGTTGGCCCTGTCCGGGGGTATCATCGGATGGGGCAGAGTGTCTCCTGACCCCTCCTGTCTCAGCCTCCAGTATTTATGCTGCAGTAGTTTGTGTCGGGGGGCTATGGTCAGTTTGTTATATCTGGAGTATTTCTTCTGTCTTATCCAGTGTCCTGTGTGAATTTAAGTATGCTCTCTCTAATTCTCCCTTTCTCTCTTTCTCTCTCTCTCTCCGAGGACCTGAGCCCTAGGACCATGCCTCAGGACTACCTGGCATGATGACTCCTTGCTGTACCCAGTCCACCTGGCCGTGCTGCTGCTCCAGTTTCAACTGTTCTGCCAGCGGCTATGGAATCCTGACTTGTTCACCGGACATGCTACCTGTCCCAGACATGCTGTTTTCAGCTCTCTAGAGACAGCAGGAGTGGTAGAGATCCTCTTAATGATCGGCTATGAAAAGCCAACTGACATTTACTCCTGAGGTGCTGACTTGCTGCACCCTCGACAACTACTGTGATTGTTATTATTTGACCATGCTGGTCAATTATGAACATTTGAACATCTTGGCCATGTTCTGTTATAATCTCTACCCGGCACAGCCAGAAGAGGACTAGCCACCCCTCATAGCCTGGTACCTCTCTTGGTTTCTACCTAGGTTTTGGCCTTTCTAGGGAGTTTATCCTAGCCACCGTGCTTCTACACCTGCATTGCTTGCTGTTTGGGGTTTTAGGCTGGGTTTCTGTACAGCACTTTGAGATATCAGCTGATGTACGAAGGGCTATATAAATACATTTGATTTGATTTGATATTTAGGCAGCTTTTTCCCACCGGTTTGTTGTGCGATCTTGTTTGTGTATAGTTAGCTTCACGTTAGTTTTTTCTTCTTTATTGTTTTTGCCGGATCACGTTAAATAAAAATGATGACCCCAAACCACGCTGCATTTTGGTCAGATTCTTCCAACAACGGACGTGACAGATTGCTGGGACTCTACACCTTATGTTGTGGAAGTCAAATGCCAAACATACCTGTGTTTCGGTTGAAGCCCGAGAACGGAGATGGACCCATTACAATCCTTCATCGGAATCACCTGTTACCTCTAGGACAGAAAGTCTGCCTAGAACATGTGGCTGCCTAGAACATGTGGAGCCAACGGTGTAGGAGAACCCTGGAAAGAAGAATAAATATTAAGTGTAGTTGACAAAGCCAAAAAGCTTACTTCAAGTGAAGAAGAGAAGCCTGAGGACAATCCAGAGAAATCTGAAGATCTTGAAGATATCCATTAGGAAGATGAAGACATTGCAGTGTGATATGATCTAACTGACACAAACTGTCAAGACAGAGAAGTTGAAGAAATGTAAAAACCTTTAATTTTATACTTGGACGTTGCATGGAATAGAATGACTGGAGAACCTGAGCTTAGATCAGGAGAAGAAGAAAATACACTTAAGAAGCAACAGTGGATTGGGTACTACTCAGTATATTCTTTTTTCCCTTTGAATTACTCTAAGAAAAAGAACACAAGAGTTGACATATTTCCTGTGTTAGTTCATTAGGTTTTTTAAATATAATGTTTATCCTTATTTTACCAGGTAAATTGACTGAGAACATATTTTCATTTACAGCAACGACCTGGGGATTAGTTACAGGTGTAATGGCTGCTTCCAACTCACACCCTCAAACACGTAGATCTCCTGGATGAAGCTCACTTTCCAGCCCACTTTCCAGCTCACACTCAAACAGCTCGATATCCTGATCTCAGCTCACTCTCCAGATCCCAATTTCCTGAATTCTAATCACCCGTTCACACACCTGTATGTCATTATCACACACTATTCAGTTAGGTTCTTTGCACCCCATCACTGAGGTATTGTTTGTTTTGTGACACGTCTTTCAGAGTGCTGGGTTTCTGGTGATTTACTCCTCCCGTGTATGATAGTTTTTGCTTGCCTCACTAACGACAGCTTTTTCCCATTCCCTGCCTGTACTTTAGCCTATTGGATTTCCTGTTATCTACATATTGCCTGATCTCCCCGACTACGTTACTAGCCTTTTCCCTGCCTGTACTGTTGCCCTTTTGGACCCCCTGCGTATGACCTTCTGCCTGCCCCTGGAACCAGCTACCTGCCTCCTCCTGTGGGCCTTTGCAATAAACACCTGTTTTGCCCTGCTCTTGAAACCAGCTCTCTGTCTTCCCTTGTGTTCATTACAACAGGGGATAGGAGAGGGGATGAATTAGCCAATTGGAAACTGGGGATGATTAGGTGGGCATGATGGTATGAGGGCCAGATTGGGAAATTGGCCAGGACACCGGAGTTAACACCCCTACTCTTACGAGAAGCGCCATGGGATCTTTAGTGACCATGGAGAGTCAGGACACCCGTTCAACCCTTGTGTGGTTTTCATGTTTTTGTTATTCACCCAATGTTCGCAGGTCTGATGGATCGCCAAAATTATTTTTATTTTTTTTACAATACAGCCGTAACAATTTACATAAAAATACTTAGATGTTGACATATCAATTACAAGCAACAGAGAGCATACATGGTTAATATTTGTGCTATTCTTTAAAAAAAAGTGTGTTTTGTAAACAAAAATCTATTATAATCAAGACATGGGTGGAATAAATCATGTTAATCTTCAACAAATATGAATGAAGCAAGGTTTTCATCACTATTAAGGAAAAATGTTACATACAGTATTTTATGGAAATGACAAATGAGCCCCATTGAACAAAAATGAAGGCCGGTCTACACACCACTTGAGGGAGAGAGTTTTACTGTGTGTGTGTTGCAAATTTATTTTGTGCACTTGATGCATGTGTACTGTGTCTTCCTGTCCTTCTTGGGTACACACACATCACAGCGCTTCTTCTTGTTGCTCCCGGCTGCAATCTAGAATGATAAACACTTAGTTCAGGAATTTACTAACATCTCACTCACTCACATATATAGTTACAGCAGGCCGAGGTAGGAGAATCAGAAACATACACATGCAACAACATCCCTCACACTTACTTCCGGTATTGAAGTTGTTGGTTCTGTGGGTTAGGCAGATGGGGCACAAGCAGCATCCTCCTGAATCCTCCTCACGATGTCTGCAGAAGCTGGGGTTCTTGCAATATGTTGCCTCCTCTGTATTTGAGGTCTTACCAATGCCTTGCCCAGCTCCTCAAGAAAGAGCTATCTACTCTGGAGCTTCCCTCTGTTCAATTCTGTTTTCAATGACATCCAGATGACAAACATGTTGTACACCGAGATGCCCAAGATGTCGAAGAATATCACAAGTGCCCAGCGTAGGGTTCTTCTTTTACAACTGTAGCCATTCACCAGCTCGTCGAAATTGTCCACCCCTCCTTTTGTGGCATTATAATCCTTTATGATTTCTGTTTTTTGATGTTCCTGGCCACAGATTCTCCCATCACTATGCAGCGTACTCATGAGTACCACATTTTTGCCTTTCTTTGGCACATAGGACACTATGGACTTGTCGGCCATGAACACAAACTTAGAGGAATTGATAGACCTGTCCATGTATTCAACAGCTGAGGTGGGAGCTCTGGCTTGTTTTTTCATACTGTTGGTACCATCGTCAGCTTCCTCTTGAGGAACTCCTGTCCCAGCTTGTGCGAAGTAAAAAAAACTATTGCATATGATGTTATGGCCACAGAGTCCCTGTGTCACGTCCAGGACAACCCTCATCTCTTGGTTCGTCTCATTGGCTCCTCCACCTGGCTTCCCCAAATGCACTTGCAAGTTCCACGCATATGATGAAGCAGCATCACAGGCAGCCCAGATCTTTATTCCATATTTTGTGGGTTTAGACAATATGTACTGTCTGAAGGGGCAGCGGCCCCTAAATGGCATAAGCTGCTCACCAACAATAACGTTGTGCCAAGGGTTGGTTAACAAGGGAAGGCTGTTCACCCACTTGTCCCACACTGACCTGACTGCAGCTAAGTTGTCTCTCTGCTGCCGAGCTGGTCTGATGTCTCAGTTATCGAAGCGATAATCGTGGAATTAATGTGAAAGTTTTCCAGAGACATTGTTGCAGAGAAAGGTTTTCTGCATCCTACAGTGACTCTGTGGATTCCCCATTGCATCTGAAAACACTAGCAAATATAAGAACACCAAACTATGCATTTAAATGAGTTTGGTCCATCTCTCTCCAAAAACGCGCCTTCCCTCCAAATTAGAGTAGTCCAGAATGATTTTCTGGATGGTGTCTGGGATAAACAGTTCAAAAGAAGATTTTATGTCCTGCACATGAGTAACCACCATCTGCGTCGGCCCTGGTTGCATTCTTATCACATTGGCAGTGTCACACCATGATCGGTTTCACCTGTCTTTCTGCTTGTCTCCACCCCCCTCCAGGTGTTGCCCATCTTCCCAGTATCCCCAGCGTACCTATATCTGTGTTCTCTGTTTGTCTCTTGCCAGTTCATTTTGTTTCGTCAAATCTACCAGCGTTTTGCCGTGCTCCTATCTTTCTTTAGTTCCTGTTTTCTAGCTTTCCCGGTTTTGACCTTTCTGCCTGCCCTGATCCTGACCCTGCCAGCCGTTCTGTACCTTCAACCCACCCAGGGTTGTTGTACTTTTATTTCTATACACTATAATTGATTTTATTGTGTAACGGATCATTTTTCATAACTAGATAATACAGCCAAGTCAAATTGCATTCATTGTGTTGTTGTATTTCATTGAGTCATACATTCATTCTTAATGCATGAGAGATTACTGAAAACAGTAATCTAAGCATTTCTATACTGTATCTATTAATAATATCCATAGCCTCTTGCATTTTCACCTACAATGTCATTATCATACAAGTTAATTTACTGAGATGTCCTTTTCACCATTATTCTATCTGAGTCCGTGGTGAGACGGTTAAACATGCCCCAACTTCCTCTATTCTACCTTTCTCCACTCCAGTTTATAAAGAATATTCTCACTTCTCTAGAAGTGCATTGCCTCAATGACTATCGTCAAACCTCTTTAAAAAGATCTATGACATTGATTAAATATCTACAGTTTATAAAAATCCTAACATTGTGATAAATGTAAATAAATATATCAACTTTATTCATGGGTTTATGACGTAAGGCAAATGTAATAATATTTTAACCAATATTACTGCCTGCTCTGCCAACTAACCATTTGTCACCATGCCAACAGTATTGGCCTAAGAGCTGGTTTCCTGAGTAGGGACTATATTTTCTGCTTCTCTTTCCCTAAGTCTCTCATTATGGCTTGTGTCTAACATCGCTGAGAGTGTGCTGTCTGGCGATGTCTGACTCCCCGCAGCATTAGACAGGAGAGCTATTGGAACCAATCCTGACTCTAAGTCCTAATAACCGGAAACACTTAATCTCTCTCTCTCTCTCTCTCTCTCTCTCTCTCTCTCTCTCTCTCTCTCTCTCTCTCTTGTGCAAAGTGTAATGGTTAAAAATGGTTTCCATAACAGTCTTCATAAAATGAATGGTCTTTGTATTCTAATTAACATTTCTCTCAAAGTTGAACTATGCATATTACATAAACTAGAGAGGGGTCATGGGTGTCGCCAACTCATCTCAGACCTTCTTCCCTACTCGTTGTGTTAATGGAGACTCCTGTGTGTTAATTAGATACATGGC
The DNA here is from genome assembly GCF_002021735.2 of Oncorhynchus kisutch. Lineage (NCBI taxonomy): Eukaryota > Metazoa > Chordata > Actinopteri > Salmoniformes > Salmonidae > Oncorhynchus > Oncorhynchus kisutch. The sequence continues at coordinate 46,279,963 of NC_034175.2, read as the reverse complement.
CTTTACCCTGCCCGTAAACAAGACTAACACAGCAGACGGCACTGCATCAAGGAACCTAAATGAAGGCAACAGTAATTAATGAACATAAATACTTACAAGAGAGCAAGAAATGCTGCAACCAGCAGTTTAGACAAACTATTGCTGTGGTTCTCTTCAAATTGCTGTATTGCTGGGCTGGTATTGTATTTCACATGATGTTGACAATCGATTTTAAATTACGATTGCTCTCTGGTTTTCTTTGTGATCTGGGCAGCTTTTGTCAACACATACAATTCTGAGATATATTCTCACTTGTCAAATATCGTAAAGCAAATGTCAGCATTTGGATACAAGAAGAAATACAGAAAGTATTCTTAGGCCTTGATTTATTCCACATTTCTTGAATTTAAAATGTTTTAAATAAATAAAATGTCTCTCACCCATCTACACACAATAATCTGGAATTAAAAAGTGAAAACATATTCTTTGAGATGTTTGACAATGTTTTGAAAATTAAGTACAGAAATATAAACTTCACATAAGTCAATAGCATACATGTTAGAATCAACTTTGGCAGTGATTACAGCTGTGGGTATTTCTGAGTAAGTCTCTGAGTGCTTTCCACACCTGGATTGTGCAACAATTGCCCATTATTACTTTCAAAATTCTTCAAGCTCTGTCATATTGGTTGTTGATCATTGTGAGACATCCATTTTCAAGTCCTGCCTTAAGACTTTCAAGAAGATTTAAATCAAAACTGTAACTTGGCCACTCAAGAACATTCACTGTCTTTTTGTAAGCAACTCCAGTATAGATTTGTCCTTGTATTTTAGGTTATTGTCTTGCTGAAAGGTGAATTAATCTCCCAGTGTCTGGTGGAATGCAGACTGTACCAGGTTTTCCTCTAGGATTTTACCTGTGCTCAGCTCAGCTCCATTCCATTTATTTTTTTTATCCTGAAAAACTCCCCAATCCTTAACGATTACTAGCATGCCCATAACATAATGCAGCCACCACTATGCTTGAAAATATGTAGAGTGGTACTCAGTATTGTGATGTTTTGGATTTGCCCAAAACATAACACTTTGTATTCAGGAAAAAGTTAATTGCTTTGCCACATTTTTTAAGTATTACTTAGTGCCTTGTTGCAAACAGGATGCATGTTTTGGAATATTTGTAATCTGCCCAAGCCTCCTTATTTTCACTCTGTCAAATAGGTTAATATTGTGGAGTAATTACAATGCTGTTGATACATACTCAGCTTTCTCCTATCACAGCCATTAAAGTCCGTAACTATTTTAAAGTCACCAGTGGCCTTTCGCTTTGGCTGAGTTAGGAAGGATGTCTGTATCTTTGTAGTGACAGGGTGTATTGATACACCACAATCTAAAGTCTAATAACTTCACCATGCTCAAAGACCATGCTCAAAGGGATATTCAATGTCTGTTATTTTTTTCCTATCTACTAATAGATGCCCGTCTTTGCGAGGCATTGGTAAACCTCCTTGTCTTTGTGGTTGAACCTGTGTTTGAAATTCACTGCTCAACTCAACTGAGGGACCTTACAGATAATTGTGTGGGATACAGAGATGAGGTAGTCATTCAAAAATAATTTTAAACACTATTATTACACACAGAGTGTGTCCATGCAACTTATTATGTGACTTGTTAAGCACATTTTTACACCTTAACTTATTTAGGATTGCCAGAGCAAAGGGTTTGAATACTTTTTGACTTAAGACTTTTCATTTTTCATTAATCAGTAAAATTGTCTAAAAATGTAATTCCACAACAAATACAAATACAAAATAATCGAAATATAAACCATTTTAAATTTAGGCTGTAACACAAGTCAAGGGGTGTGGACACTTTCTGAGGAAATACTACTGTGCAGGTGTTTGCTGCATTAACAAAAAAAACAGCAGCAGACCCTCTTGAGTGCAGCGGTGCAGGGGAGCTCGACATAGGGGTTGCTAGCCTCTGTGCGGGCGATTGTGGTTTGGCGAGAGGATGTGGAAGGAGATGTAGAAGGCCACTTCTCACACAACTTCTTAGTAGATACGGGTGCTGAAATATTACTGATTCCTTATGATGAGAAATTGGCGACAGGACAAAATATTAAATTTAGCAGTGTAACAGGGGCAGAATCAAAAGCAATAAAAAACGACTACCCATGTCTCTGACCATATGACCAGTAGCAATACTGATCATTTTATATGGCGACGGGGGTCGAATCAATTTTGGGGTTGGATAATCTATGCAAAATGCCAGGGGAATGGATTCTAAAAGTTAAAAAGTTAAAATTGACACTGCCAAACACTCAACCACACTCAGCTTAGAAAACCTTGTTGTTGTTGTTTTTTATCTTGTGAGAAACTTTATTCCATGTTATTCTGAAATAGCTTTATAGAATTGATGAAAGGGAGGAGAGGTCCTCACAAGAAATTAGAGTGGAGTTAAAATTGTGTGTAATTGTTTTTTTTACAATTATAATTCTAGAGTTTAAAAAATAAATACTGTCAAGAGCCAGCATTGGGGTTACCAATCCTAAAATACCCTTTTGAAATGCTGTTAATGAGTAGGAAGGGCATTGTAGTGTGGTGGTTATGCAAAATCATGGGAAAAGACGGACCAGTCATGTACTGGAATAAATCATTATTCTCGGTGGTGAGAGGAATACCGCCGTGTCTGAGGGCAATACAGGCCACAGAAATGGTTTTGCATAACACTGCTTTTATTACAACAGGCCCCCCAAAAATATCTGTCTCGAAATCTGAAAATAGTAGACATTAATGAGTGTGAAGCAAATAGGGAATGTACAATGGAGATTGGTAATAGTATATACAGTAAACGTTGGGATGGATTTAAACACAAACAATTAATGAGTGGAGGGAGGACAGTGGACTCCCTGTGAACAGAAGTTATCATGTTTTGTTTTATCTGTAAATAAAACATTTTTGTTACTGATTAAGATTTAGCATATATTTTTTATATTTTTATATAACCTTTTATTTAACCTTTATAGTAAAAACGAACCAAATATAAATGTTATCTTACAGGAGAGAATGGGGTGTTCCTCTCACCCTCTGAAATGTTTCCAATTCTGCAGTTCTATTAAGTATAAAGGTACCCGAATCTGACCGTAAAGGGAACTAATTAAATAAGGCCTGCTATACAGAATTTTTGAAATGTGTAAATAAGTAGTCTGAAGTACAGGGAAAGAATAGGCAAATAACATATTCGCTTAATGGTGTTGAATGACCTCTGTTCTGACTTTCTGGTGAGGCCTGATCAACCTCGCTAGAAAGGCGAAGTGTTTTGCTATTGTTGTTTTTTTGTCTTAGTTTTTGTCTTTGCTTCAATACAAATCTCAACAGATTTGGTCTGATGTATGGTCGGGATTTCTCCCTAAGGGTTAGCCTTCTAACTCCCTAAGCGTCAGTATAGAGACAATGTAGAGCCGCAATTGAACGGCTCAAACACGAGACGTATGTGGCAGGGACTTCTTATTCCCAGACAAATTAAACAACTTCTTTGCTTGCTTTGAGGACAATACAATGCCACTGACACGGCCCTAGGGCCACCATTGTTCCTGTTCCCAAGAAAGCTAAGGAAACTGAGCTAAATGACTATCGCCCCATAGCACTCACTTCTGTCATCATGAAGTGCTTTGAGAGACTAGTCAAAGATCATATCACCTCCACCCTACCTGATATCCTAGACCCACTCCAATTTGCTTACTGCCCCAATAGGTCCACAGATGACGCAATCACAATGCACACTACCCTGACCCATCTGGACAAGAGGAATACCTATGTAAGAATGCTGTTCATCGACTACAGCTCAGCAGTTATCTTCTCTAGGATAGGGGGCAGCATTTGGAATTTTGGATGAAAAGCATGCCCAAATTCAACTGTCTGCTACTCATCCCCAGGAGATAAGATATTTTCATATACACAGATACTTTCTAAGATATTTCTAAGATATTTTCAGATACACAAAACGCAGAAATAAAATATAAATCATGCCTTACCTTTGACGAGCTTCTTTTGTTGGCACTCCAATATGTCCCATAAACATCACAAATGGTCCTTTTGTTCGATCAATTCCATTGATATATATCCAAAATGTCCATTTATTTGGCACGTTTGATCCAGAAAAAAACAGCTTCCAATTTGCGCATCGTCACGACAAAATATCTAAAAAATTACCTGTAAACTTTGCCAAAACATTTCAAACTACTTTTGTAATACAACTTTAGGTATTTTTAAACCTAAACCTAATCTATCAAATTGAAGACGGGTCTATCTGTTTTCAATACAGGAGGATCACAAACTAACGCTACATTTTTAGTCTTGCGCAACTCTCAAACAGTACACATAACGTTACCCTGATCCAAGATGGCCGTACTTCTTCATTTCACAAAGGAAGGACCTCAACCTATTTCCAAAGACTGGTGACATCCAGTGGAAGCGGTAGGAACTGCAAACGCCTTAGAAATCTAGTTCCCCAAATGAAAAGTCATTGAATTGACAGTGACCTCAAAAATAAAACTGAATCGTTAATCCTCTGGGTTTTGCCTGCTACATAAGTTCTGTTATACTCACAGACATGATTCAAACAGTTTTAGAAACTTCAGAGTGGTTTCTATCCAAATCTACTAATAATATGCATATCTTATATTCTTGGCATGAGTAGCAGGAAGTTGAAATTTGGCACGCTATTTATCCAAAAGTGAAAATGCTGTCTTCCTATCCCAAAGAGGTTGACCTCTACGGGATCGGTGTACCTAAACCGGGACGGCTGTTGCTAACGTGTGCTAATGTGACTAGAATGACTTTGTAAACAATGGCCAACTTTCTGGGACATAGACATGTCTTATATGGGCAGAAAGCTTAAATATTTCATAATCTAACTCTATTACAGTGAAAAATACCATTGCTATTGTTTGAGGATAGTGCACAACAACAAAAAACTTTTATCACGGCAACTGGTTTGATACATTCACCTCTGAAGGTAAATAATGTGCTTACATTCAATAGTCTTGCTATAATTTGTCATCCTGAGGGTCCAGAGAGAAAATGTAGCATCGTTTTTTTAAATAAAATCAATATTTATAATCAAATGTAGGATCTGTGTTCTACAGTCTGAACCCTTGCTGTCTCTGGCCCGGCCATTTAGATGTGTGAAGGTTCATGTGTTTTCTGTAGGGAAGCTAATTATCCATCATGTGTGACATTACTGAGAGTGTGTAAACTTAAATGTTTTATTACCATAGCATTTTTGTATGTTCTTAATAATTATGTACTTGAAAATGTATCAATTGACCAATTAGGCACATTTGGGCAAACTCCTTGCAGACATGATACAAAATATTGTGTAGTTATGCAATTATTCACTGGATCAGTCTGAAATGTTGCACACACACTGCTGCCATCGTTTGGCCAAAATCTAAATTACACCTAGACTCCTGACTCCTGACTGTATGGCCTTTCTCTTGCATTTCAAAGATGATGGAACAAAAACAAAAATAGAAAAATAATGCTTTTTTGTATGATTGTTTAATGTGTTATATTCTCTTACATTAACTTCACATTTCCACAAACTTCAGTGTATCCCTTTTTGTTATCAATAATATGCATATCCTTGCTTCAGGTCCTGAGCTACAGGAAGTTAGCTTTGGGTATATCATTTTAGGCAGAAATTGAAAAACAGGGTCCGATCCATAAGAGGTTTTTAAACACGTGTTATCTCTCTTCCCTGTTTAAGTCAATACGTTTTCTAGGTGGCGTGGAACATGTGAGTTATCATTGTTCTGGATGAGGGACTGTTGGAAACGGACTAATTGACTTGAGTAAGTTTTAGTATGTTTATAACTATATAAGTGGCCAAGCAGTAGTGATTCATGTATTATGAGTTAGATGGAATGATCCATGTGCAAATGTATTTATAGCCGTACAAAGGGGGCCAGTCTCTGAGACTTATAGGAGGCATATGATAGGGGGGGTGTCTGGGTTGGCGCCCCCCCCCTTGGGTTGTGTCGTGGCAGAGATCTTTATGGGCTATATTCGGCCTTGTCTCAGGATGGTAAGTTGGTGGTTGAAGATATCCCTCTAGTGGTGTGGGGGCAGTGCTTTGGCAAAGTGGGTGGGGTTATATCCTTCCTGTTTGGCCCTGTCCGGGGGTGTCCTCAGATGGGGCCACAGTATCTCCTGACCCCTCCTGTCTCAGCCTCCTGTATTTATGCTGCAGTAGTTTATGTGTCGGGGGGCTAGGGTCAGTTTGTTATATCTGGAGTACTTCTCCTGTCCTATCCGGTGTCCTGTGTGAATTTAAGTATGCTCTCTCTAATTCTCTCTTTCTCTTTCTTTCTTTCTCTCGGAGGACCTGAGCCCTAGGACCATGCCTCAGGATAACCTGACATGATTACTCCTTGCTGTCCCCAGTCCACCTGGCCGTGCTGCTGCTCCAGTTTCAACTGTTCTGCCTGTGATTATTATTATTTGACCATGCTGGTCATTTATGAACATTTGAACATCTTGGCCATGTTCTGTTATAATCTCCACCCGGCACAGCCAGAAGAGGACTGGCCACCCCACATAGCCTGGTTCCTCTCTAGGTTTCTTCCTAGATTTTGGCCTTTCTAGGGAGTTTTTCTAGCCACCGGGCTTCTACACTTGCATTGCTTGCGGTTTGGGGTTTTAGGCTGGGTTTCTGTACAGCACTTTGAGATATCAGCTGATGTGCGAAGGGCTATATAAATGGATTTGATTTGATTTGGTATGCTAGAGCTGCTACTATAGATTGTGAACTATTACCCTATAACACTGTCTTGTAGCTTCACTGTTTTATATCATTATATTTGCTCTATGTTTTTCATCATGATATTCACTTGAGTATGAATTGATCGCTTATTCTCAAATAGCTCTTTGTGTATGAGTCCAGATAATTAACAACAGACTGAGGCAAGGTGCAAGAATGTATCCTCCCAACTGATTAGAAGACCGGTCTGGAGTATCTGAAATATCGATGAACCACAAGGGAAATGGGAGATCGGGAGTAGGAGACAGATTCAATGCAATAGCTATTCTCATGGCAGTCATAGGGACAGCAACTGAGGGAGCGGTAGTAGTGGTGAAGGATGCTATAGTAACAGCATGGAACTGGACAACGGAGCCAATGAGGGGTATTTTCAAGTATGCATCATGTGCAGTGTTAGTGGTAGCAGGGGTTACCTTGTTAGCATTGCTGGGATATCACCTTCTGAAGGTGTTGAAACGTGTATGCAGTGCTGATTTACCTCAAGATGAGGTACAGTTGGTTAAGGCCATCATACGTGTATGTCGGATGGCCTTGGAGGGAGAAGGGGGAGACGGGTGGTGGAGTGAGTATGATATGGCGTGGGAACAACTTGTAAATCTGCAGCCTGAGGAGGAAGTCTGGGTATAAGCATGAGGAGTTTAGAGCCTTCATTTTTGTGGACCCAAGCAAAACAGTACCCCAACGGTATAGAGCCAGGATAAGGGAGAGTGGGAACCGTCATGTTATCAAACTTTGTTTTTTGGCATAAATGTTTATGCATAGCTTAACGCATTACTAGTATTTTGTGTTTTCTTTTGCTTTTCAAGTCTTTTGCCATCACTCTCTGAGAAACCCGAAGGAGGAAGAGAAAGTCATAAACTCCAGCTGAAATGTCATTATCAGTTGTGTCAAAGGAGGGGGAATAAGAGTGTGCATAGCGTGATTATAATTCAGAGGCCATAAAGTCTCGGAGGTGTAAACATACAAATCAACTGAGAATGGTAATCATGTTTTCTTTTCTGTTCATTTATGAGTCATTTCAAAGTTTATATAATGTTGAACAGTATGGAGTTACTATTCAAAAAGGAGACACTGTTGGGATCGAGATTGAAGTATACTTATTCATGTTACCATACTAGAACTTATTGGTTACTTTACATTCATAAGGAATGTATATGTTGGGATCAATGGTGGGTGGATAAGAACTAGGTGTATAAAAGTTACTGAATGAGACAACGGGGAGTGCAGAAAATACACATTCTGTCAAACATGTTATTGTTAAATCTCATGGCTCCTATGGAGGGAGGCAAATTTCAACAGTCTGGTTTCAGTCACTGATAAGGTTGGACAGTCGTGGATTAGGGAGGAGTGAGAAATTTGGCCCGAGGTCAGGTCAAATAAAGTGAGATGGAACAGGCCTATTACACACACATACACTTCCACAAAGGTTCTAGCATCAGGCAGGGCCATGACTACACCAGTGAGAGGAACCAATTAAGTTCCTGACTTAGCAACAGAGATGTATTGGCTGTCTAGATGTGCAAGGAGTTGTAAACATGTCTTTGTCATTGCAGCTGTGACCCAATGTTTGAATATACTTGGTTTTATCTTTTTCTAGTTGTCTGAGAGTTATTACACTGTTTGTTCAGAACCTAAAAAATCCAGTAAGTAAAAATCTAGTGTTTAAAAAATATATTGGATTACAATATTTTTGCTGGTAATGTAACTGATAACAGTTACAGGTTATTTTGTAATCAGATTTATAGTCAATCCTATGGAAAAACTGATTAGGCCTACATTTACTGATTAGGCCTACATTTAATAAATTACAGCCCAACCCTTGCTGTCCTTAATGTATCCAAATGTTAAAAATAATTATCCATAGAGTTGTGTTTTTAATCAAATGCTGCTTTGCTTACTGGACTGTAACACTGCTTGACATATTCTGTTTGAGATGACTTTGAGGGGAAAAAATGCTTAAACTACCGTTCCTGAATGAAAGACTATATCACTGCATTATCAAAGTGGTTTTTGGCCCAGAGATGCCATATTCGTGAAAGATAGATACAATTTTGTCCTATTAATGCATACAAATCTGGTTCATGTTAACAATGCACAGTGGCATGAGAAAAAACAAAGTTCAATTGATATGAATTTATTTGTGAAATGGCTGCTCATAAATATCCAAACATCAGAATACCTTGAGTTATAAGAGAACCAATTGCCTTTTTAGGACCATTTTATTCCACCTCCCCAAATATACTGTATACAGTGGGGAGAACAAGTATTTGACACACTGCCCGATTTTGCAGGTTTTCCTACTTACAAAGCATGTAGAGGTCTGTCATTTTTTTATCATAGGTACACTTCAACTGTGAGAGACAGAATCTAAAACAAAAATCCAGAAAATCACATTGTATGATTTTTAAGAAATTATTCGCATTTTACTGCATGACATAAGTTTTTCGATCACCTATCAACCAGTGAGAAATTTAGACTATCACAGACCTGTTAGTTTTCCTAAAGAAGCCCTCCTGTTCTCCACTCATTACCTGTATTAACTGCACCTGTTTGAACTCGTTACCTGTATAAAAGACACCTGTCCACACACTCAATCAAACAGACTCCAACCTCTCCACAATGGCCAAGACCAGAGAGCTGTGTAAGGACATCAGGGATAACATTGTAGACCTGAACAAGGCTGGGATGGGCTACAGGACAATAGGCAAGCAGCTTGGTGAGAAGGCAACAACTGTTGGCGCAATTATTAGAAAATGGAAGAAGTTCAAGATGATGGTCAATCACCCTCTGTCTGGGGCTCCATGCAAGATCTCCCCTCGTGGGGCATCAATGATCATGAGTAAGGTGAGGGATCAGCCCAGAATCGGCAGTGTATCAAAATCGGCAGTGTATCAAATACTTGTTCTCCCCACTGCATGTTATCCCCAAAGATATACAGTTGAAGTAAGAAGTTTACAAACACTAAGGTTGGAGTCATTAAAACTCGTTTTTCAACCACTCCACAAAAATGTTTGTTAACAAACTATAGTTTTGGCAAGTCAGTTAGTTTATCTACTTTGTGCATGACACAAGTCATTTTTCCAACAATTGTTTACAGACAGATTATTTCACTTAAAATTCACTGTATCACAATTCCAGTGGTTCAAAAGTTTACATACACTAACTTGACTGTGCAATTAAACAGCTTGGAAAATTCCAAAAAATGATGTCATGACTTTAGAAGCATCTGATAGTCTAATTGCCATAATTTGAGTCAATTGGAGGTGTACCTGTGGATGTATTTCAAGGCCTACCTTCAAACTTAGTGCCTCTTAGCTTGACATCATGGGAAAATCAGACTTCAGAAAAACAATTGTAGACCTCCACAGGTCTGGTTCACCCTTGGGAGCAATTTCCAAATGCCTGAAGGTACCACATTCATCTGTACAAACAATAGTACCCAAGTATAAACACCATGGGACCACTCAGCCTTCATACCGCTCAGGAAGGAGATGCGTTCTGTCTCCTAGAGATGAAGGTACTTTGGTGCGAATAATGCAAATCAATCCAGAACAGCAAAGGACCTTGTGAAGATACGGTAGGAAAATGATACAAAAGTATCTATATCCACAGAAAAATGAGTTCTATATCGACATAACCTGAAAGGCCGCTCAGCAAGGAATAAGCCACTGCTCCAATACCGCAATAAAATAGCCAGACTACGGTTTGAAACCGCACATGGGAACAAAGATAGTAATTTTTGGAGAAAGGTCCTCTGGTCTGATGAAACAAAATTAGAACTGTTTGGCCATAATGACCATTGTTATGTTTGGAGGAAAAAAGGGGAGGCTTGCAAGCCAAAGAACACCATCCCAACCGTGAAGCACGGGGGTGGCAGCATCATGTTGTGGGGGAGCTTTGCTGCAGGAGGGACTGGTGCACTACACAAAATAGAGGGCATCATTAGGAGGAAAATGATGTGGATATATTAAAGCAACATCTCAAGACATCAGTCAGGAAGTAAAAGTTTTGTCACTAATGGGTCTTCCAAAAGGTCAATGACCCCAAGCATAATTCAAAAGTTGTGGCAAAATGGCTTAAGGACATCAAAAGGTATTGGAGTGGCCATCACAAACCTCTGACCTCAATTCTATAGAATTGAAAAAGCATGTGCGAGCAAGGAGGCCTACAAACCTGACTCAGTTACACCAGCTCTGTCAGCATGGGCCAAAATTCACCCAACTTATTGTGGGAAGCTTGTGGAAGGCTACCCAAAACGTTTGATCCAAGTTGAACAATTTAAAGTCAATGCTACCAAACACTAATTGATTGTAGGCAAACTTCTGACCCACTGGGAATGTGATGAAAGAAATAAAAGCTGAAATAAATCATTCTCTCTACTATTATTCTGACATTTCACATTCTTAAAATAAAGCGGTGATCCTAACTGACCTAAGATGGGGAATGTCAGGAATTGTGAAAAACTGAGTTTAAATGTATGTGGCTTAGCTGTATGTAAACTTCCGACTTCAACTGTGTTAGGGGAGAAGTTTTTCAAAATTAGATGGTAGACTCGGACATAAAATTCTTTTCATTGAATCATTTGAATCTCTCCCATTTCATCATTTTGTGGATTCCCTTGTTGGAAAAGAGGCATCCATAGGATCACGTCATCAGACAGTCTTTTCACTGAATACATTTTGAAAATGAAGGTATGGAAAGGTTATTTATCATATTGGTTGCTTGCTAATGCTATCTGCACTTGGCGCCAGGTTTTAATCATTGTCTTATAATAAAAAATGAATACAACACTAGGCAATATATCATGAAGTATAACACATTGTTGTAGATTAAAGCTGTGGTGCTGGTTTGTCTTCAACTAATAGCATTTAGGCCTCCCTCCTACAAAGAAACTAAAGATCCATACACATTTTTTACAATACTTCAAAGTTTTGGATGTAGAAACTTCAACAATCTGCAGTGATCTTTTCAAAATGAACTACCGATGAGCTCATAAATCATAAAGGCCAAAAGGAATCTAAGCTTCATTTTGGATTTGAAGAATTACCTGAAGTAAAATCTAATAAGAAGCTACAAAGCAATGTGAGCTTATTATTAATCTATGTACAGTATGCCTCAAATGGACTGTTATACAGTGGGGGAAAAAATTAAATGTTTAAGGGTATAGCTTCAAGACTGTAAAAACTTTTTGAGGGTTTCGTTGTTATGTTTTTTAAATAACATTCTGGGAAAACATTATTGTTTTCAGCAATTTATTGGATAACTTATCTTCATGTTTTGAAAATCTATACTGAACAAAAATACAAACGCAACATGCAACAATTTCAAATGAAATCAGTCAATTTAAATACATTTATTAGGCCCTAATCTATGGATTTCACATGACTGGTCAGGGGTTTAGCCATGGGTGGGAGGCAGGTCCAGTCAATCAGAATATGTTTTATGGACGTCTTGATAATGTCTAAAGTAACGGTTAGCAAAATTAGGTAAATTGAGAAAGCACACTTTCCTTAACCTTAATGTTAACTTGTTTTTAATTTGCGTTGTAGATTTTATCTGTATAGATGATGTATTTATGTAACTCTGACAGCCCTAATTAGAACCAATATGTACTACAATAGCATGCAAAGACAATGAAAATGCACCAGCTGAATTGCAATTTATTTCACTGAGGTGGGTCTTCTGAGAGAAACTAGAGATTCCAAAACAGCTGGAGAGGAAACGTGACAGTGCCAATCCGTAGATTGTTGAGCAAGCTGTGCATACATGCGGTGGTGCAATATCTAGTCATGTGCATTGTTCCTCATTAAACCAGATGGAGAGAGAGTGCCCACACATCAATTATGGTAGACTCCTGATGGTTAAATGTTCCAGGGAGACCTGTATCTCTCTACTGAAAAAATGCAATTCAGAGCATACTGTTATTATGCCACTATAAGGGCTACAACTTTAATGTATTCAAGGATTCACACAGTCACAATTGAACAATTCTTATGTAGCCTTAATAAATGGTTCCATTGCATGTATATTATTGACAACTGAAAAGCCAAATACTTATAAATCTGTATTTTCTTCATTGTAAATACCCCTTACATGACAATATTATGGTCATGGGAAAAAAATCATAATCAAAGGAGGATTTTATTGATATTTATGTCCAACTAACACACTGAGAGATTATTTTCTTAACAATGCAATGCTTTCTGATTAACCTCCAACTGAACCCCACCATGAATATAACTCAAGGCCTGAACTTGAGTAATACAATACTTGAGAAATGTATGTTAAGAAATACTTGTGAATCTGTACAGTATGAGAGGTAGGAATGTGGTTAGAGAGAGAAGTAGTAGCATTTTTGGACATGTATTGCTCAGGGATACACTTCTTTAAGCTCACTGGGCCTGTTATTTTTTCAGAAATGTTAAAAAGTAAGTAACATGTTAATATGACATTAATATACCACAAGCAGTAGTCATGAACACAGATCCAGCTAAGTGTTTTGCACTGGTTTAGCATCACTCTTGATTGCTTGGAAATGTACAGAGTTCGCAATAAGTTACGCCAGGAACGTAATATCGTTCTCACACGCTAAGTATGACACTCTTTCAATCACCATTTTCTTATTGGCAGACTCAACAACCTTGGTTTCTCAAATGATTGCCTTGCCTGGTTTACCAACTACCTCTCTGATAGAGTTCAGTGTATCAAATCGGAGGGTCTGTTGTCCGGACCTCTGGCAGTCTCTATGGGGGTGCCACAGGGTTCAATCCTCGGGCCGACTCTCTTCTCTGTATACATCAATGTTGTTGCTCTTGCTGCTGGTGATTCTCTGGTACACCTCTATGCAGACGACACCATTCTGTATACTTTTTCTGTATACCCCTCTTTGGATACTGTTAACTAACCTCCAGACGAGCTTCAATGCCATACAACTCTCCTTCCGTGGCCTCCAACTGCTCTTAAGCGCAAGAAAAACTAAATGCATGCTATTCAACCACTCACTGCCCGCACCTGCTCGCCCATCCAGCATCACTACTCTGGATGGCTCTGACTTAGAATACGTGGACAACTACAAATACCTAGGTGTCTGGTTAGACTGTAAACTCTCCTTCCAGACTCACATTAAGCATCTCCAATCCAAAATTACATCTAGAATTGGCTTCCTATTTTGCAACAAAGCTTCCTTCACTCATGCTGCCAAACATACCCTCGTAAAACTGACCATCCTACCGATCCTCGACTTCGGTGATGTCATCTATAAAATAGCCTCCAACACTCTACTCGGCAAATTGGATGCAATCTATCACAGTGCCATCCGTTTTGTCACCAAAGCCCCATACACTACCCACCATTGCGACATGTACGCTCTCGTTGGTTGGCCCTCGCTTCATACTCATCGCCAAACCCACTGGCTACAGGTTATCCCGCCTTATCTCAGCCCACTGGTCACCCTAGCAGCACCCACTCGTAGCATGCGCTCCAGCAGGTATATCTCACTGGTCACCCCCAAAACCAATTCCTCCTTTGGTCGTCTTCCCTTCCAGTTCTCTGCTGCCAATGACTGGAACTAACTGCAAAAATCTCTGAAGCTGGAGACTCATATCTCCCTCACTAGCTTTAAGCACCAGCTGTCAGAGCAGCTTACAGATCACTGCACCTGTACATAGCCCATCTATCTACCTACCTCATCCCCATACAGTATTTATTTATTTATCTTGCTCCTTTGCACCCCAGTAACTCTACTTGCACATTCATCTTCTGCACATCTACCATTCCAATGTTTACTTGCTATATTGTAATTCCTTCGCCACCATGGCCTATTTATTGCCTTAACTCCCTTATCTTACCTCATTTTCACTCACTGTTTATAGACTTATTGTTTTCTTTTGTTCTACTGTATTATTGACTATGTTTTGTTTATTCCATGTGTAACTTTGTGCTGTTGTATGTGTTGAATTGCTATGCTTTATCTTGGCCAGGTCGCAGTTGCAAATGAGAACTTGTTCTCAACTAGCCTACCTGGTTAAATAAAGGTGAAATAAAGGTGAAATAAATAAATACCATTAAAAAAATATCATCCCACTAACCCCCCCAAAAAAAACCTGTAAAAGCTTTAATTATATGGGTGATTCTACAGAAGTGGTGCCAAATGCAGTTCCAAGGCAATAAAAAGCATATTGTTAAATTAACACAGTTCAAGGTCATGGTTTATATACAGTACCTATTTCTATTGAGAGGTGGCTGTCCCAAACCCTAACTCATAAACTTTGTTTGAAAATAAGCTTTTTTTTTCAAAAGAAAATCTTGAGTTGTCCTATTATTACATTGAAAGATACTGATCTAATTGTTAGTTTTGTTTATTTATTTTTTTACATATTTCAACAACAAAAAAATGCTGTACCACCTTTTGATGTCACTACTGAAACACACATATTAAAAGCCTGTGGAATGAATGCGCCTTAAGCCAAACTCCTACAAATATCACCAGGTGATGGGATTGCTGCGCTTTCAAGCATGGCCACATGGTGTGTACGATTTATGATTTTATTCTGATTCCCATTAGCTGTTGAAGAAGCAGCAGCAATTCTTCCTGGGGCCCACTCAAAACAATGAACATGACAAAATACAGAAAACTAATAGACAAGAACAGCAACACACATTTAAACTAAGAACACTACGACTAAAGAACAATACGACTAAAGTATCTTAGGTTTCATAGTAAACATTCCCATTGAGGCAGGTTTCCAGAGAAGTACCACAAAACTCTGTGATTTAAAAAAAATTATAAGAAAGAAAAATTTAAGAAAAATAAATACATTATTATTACTAATCTCAAACATTCAAGTGCTTTGTCATGTAGACACTTTTAGGCTGTTGCAACAAAATATACAACTAAACAATCATGTGTGTGCGTGTGGGTGTCCACAGTCTGTGTTGTTCCTTGCGGTGTTGTTTTATCTGTTTTTAAAACAGATATTTATTTAAATGTATTGCTTGCCTGAGTCACCTGAGGTGGAACAGAATTCCATGTAGTCATTGCTCTGCACAGTACTGTGTGTCTCACAGCCTCTGCTATTTTGAAGTGAAGACACCCCTGATTGCTTGATTTGTGGGGTATGTATGGGTTTTTGAGCTGTGTGTTAACTGGCTGAACAGACAATTTCGTACTTTAAGCATGTCAATATTTCTTACAAAGACCATCAGTGATGCATTAATGTCTCCTCAAATGAATCAGGAGAAACTGACATGCATGTTACTGACACTGGCCCTCCATGTACATTTGAGGGCCAGAGGTGCTGCTCTGTTCTAGGCCAGCTGCAGCTTTTCTAGTTCATTTTTGCCACACCTGACCATGCAACTGGACAATAGTCAAGAAGCGACAAATCCAGAGCTTGTAGGACTTGTTTGGTCGACTATGGCGTCTCTTTATCACAGACATACCTCTACCCTTTCCTCTCCCCACAACAATATAATCAATATCCTTTGACCATGACAGTTTACAATTGAATACAACACCAAGAAGTGTAGTCTCTTCTACTACCTCGGCAGCGTAGCCTAGTGGTTAGAGCATTGGACTAGGAACCAGAAGGTTGCGAGTTCAAAACCCCCGAGCTGACAAGGTACAAATCTGTCATTCTGCCCCTGAACAGGCAGTTAACCCACTGTTCCCAGGCCGTCATTGAAAATAAGAATGTGTTCTTAACTGACTTGCCTGGTTAAATAAAGGTTTAAAAAATATATATATATTTTTTTTTTAAACAGTTACATTGTTCATTGCCAGATTCAGCTGAGGTACAGTACTTAGGGAGTGATTTGTACCAAATAAAAATCTAATCAGATCAAGTTGTATTTGTCACATGCGCCAAATACAACGGGTGTAGACCTTTGTGAAATGCTTACTTAGAAGCCTTTAACCAACAATGCAGCTTTAAGAAAAAAAAGTGTTAAAGTATTTACAATAATAAACTTATGGAGAAAAAAAAGGAAAAAATAACAATAAAAAATAACAAATAATTTAGGAGCAATAATAAAATAACAGTAGCGAGGCTATATACAGGGGGTACCGATACAGAGTCAATGTGCGGGGGGTAGAAGCTGTTTAGAAGCCTTTTGGACCTAGACTTCACCAGTCAGGATGCTCTCGATGGTGCAGCTGTAGACCTTTTGTGGATCTGAGGACCCATGCCAAATCTTTTCAGTTTCCTGATGGGGAGTCGGTGGTGTCTTGCCCTCTTCACGACTGTCTTGGCATGTTTGGACCATGTTAGTTTGTTGGTGATGTGGACACAAAGAAACTTGAAGCTCTTAACCTGCTCCACTACAGCCATGTCGATGAGAATGGGGGCGTATTCAGTCTTCCTTTTCCTGTAGCCCACAATCATCTCTTTTGTCTTGATCATATTGAGGGAGAGGTTGTTATCCTGGCACCACACGGCCAGGTCTCTGACCTCCTCCCTATAGGCTGTCTCATCATAGCCGATGATCAGGCCTACCACTCTTGTGTCGTCAGTAAACTTAATGATGGTGTTGGAGTCTTGCTTGGACATGCAGTCATGGGTGAACAGGGAGAACAAGCGCGGACTGAGCACGCACACCTGAGGGGCCCCCGTGTTGAGGATCAGCGTGGCAAATGTGTTGTTACCTACCCATACCACATGGGAGTGGCCCTTTGGGAAGTCCAGGATTCAGTTGCAGAAGGAGGTGTTGAGCCCCAGGGTCCTTATCTTAGTGATGAGCTTTGAGGGCACTATGGTGTTGAATGATGAGCTGTAGTCAATGAATTGCATTCTCATGTGTGTGTTCCTTTTGTCCATGTGGGAAAGGGCAGTGTGGAGTGCAATGGAGATTGCAACATCTGTGAATCTGTTGTGGCGGTATGCAAATTGGAGTGGGTCTCGGGTTTCTGGGATAATGGTGTTGATGTGAGCCATGACCAGCCTTTCAAAGCACTTCAGGCCTACAGACATGAGTGCTACGGGTCAGTAGTCCTTTAGGCAGGTTACCTTGGTGTTCTTGGGCACAGGGACTATGGTGATCTGCTTGAAACATGTTGGTATTACAGACTCAGTCAGGGACAGGTTGAAATTGTCAGTGAAGACACTTGCAGGTTGTTCAGCGCATGCTCAGAGTACACGCCCTGGTAAAGGTCTTACTCACATCGACTACGGAGAGCATGATCACACAGTCGTCTGGAACAGCTGATGCTCTCATGCATGCTTCAGTGTTGCTTGCCTCGAAGCGAGTATAGAAGTTATTTAGCTCGTCTGGTAGGCTCGTGTCACTGGGCAGCTCGCAGCTTTACTTCCCTTTGTAGTCTGTAATAGTTTGCAAGATCTGCCACATCTGACGAGCTTCAGAGCCGGTGTTGTACGATTCAATCTTCGTCATGTACTGACGCTTTGATTGTTCATCGGAGGGCATAGCAGATTCCTTATAAGCATCCTGGTTAGAGTCCCACTCCTTGAAAGCGGCAGCTCTACCCTTTAGCTCAGTGTGGATATTGCCTGTAATCCGTGGCTTCTGGTTGGGGTATATAGAACATGTAATTTGTGGAATTCCACAAGGGAGATGTCTTGGCCCTTTACTGTTGGTTTTAGATAGTGTATGTTCAGCACTAGTTTATTCCTAGCCATCCCTTCCAAATCTGAATGCAACTCTTTGTTAATGGTTGCAGTGATTTCACTAGCTGTAGGTGCCTTAAAAAATGTCTTAAAAAATGTAAGCCTATAAAACATGAACCTAATAAAAAAAGTTATGTAGGAATGAGGTTTGTGTAGTAGGCCTAATACATTAACACTGCATATTGGCTATACAGTATGCTTGTCCTGATGGTACCTGCATCTGATGGTCAGCCTCAGCAGAGGGAGGGAGAGAGCAGCAGAGGGTCCACCGCTCACGGTCCCTGCTCTCTCCTTTCCTCTGGTGAGACTGACAAGAGAGAGTGGACCTGATGATGAAATTTGAGTCGCACTACATCCACCTCAAGCACAAGTTAATCTCTTGGATTTAGGGGGCGCTATTTTAATTTTTGGATGAAAAACGTTCCCGTTTTAAACAAGATATTTTGCCACGAAAAGATGCTCGACTATAAATATAATTGACAGCTTTGGAAAAAAGACACTCTGACGTTTCCAAAACTGCAAAGATATTGTCTGTGAGTGCCACAGAACTGATGTTACAGGCGAAACCCAGATAAAAATCCAACCAGGAAGTGCCGCATTTTTGGGCTGTGAATGAGCTAGGAATGAGCTTACGTTTTCCACGTATTCCCTAAGGTGTCTACAGCATTGTGACGTCTTTTTAGGCATTTCCATTGAAGAATGGCTGTAAGGGACCATATATAGCATGTGGTCACATGGTGTCTCCCGCAGAAAACCTTGCGTAAAATACTGAGGTAGCCATTTTTCCAATCGCTTCTTATGAGAAACCAATTGCCTCGACGGATATATTATCGAATATATATGTTAAAAACACCTTGAGGATGGATCCTAAACAACGTTTGCCGTGATTCTGTCGATATTATGGATCAAATTTTGAAAAAAGTTTGGCGTTCTAGTTGTAGCATTTTCCGGTCGATTTCTCAGCCATGCATGATGAAGAAACGGGAGCTATTTCGCCTACAAAAATAATATTTTGGGAAAAAAGGAACATTTGCTATCTAACTGGGAGTCATTATGCCATGACAAACTTACACAAATGCTTGTCTAGCGTTGGCTGTAACGCATATTTTGAAAATCTGAGATGACAGTGTTGTTAACAAAAGGCTAAGCTTGTGTTTGAATATCTTTATTTTATTTCATTTGCGATTTTCATGAATAGGAAAAGTTTCTAGGGGTATTTATGTCCGTTGCGTTATGCTAATGCATTTGAGGCTATGATTACGCTCCCGGATACGGGTTTGCTCGTCGCAAGAGGTTAACGGTGTTCCTATGACCTAGGAAAGTGAAATATTCCTTAATATTAAAATAGACACGAGGAACTGATAATAATGTAAACACAGCTTCAGCACGAGTGGAAGTAGGGAGAAGCACATTTTATATTTTGGAAAATGAAAACAGTGTTGACAGTGCTGAATAAAAACTTAAACATGAACTCACTCATAAAAACGGTAGCTCCTTGCTGAATTCTTTGACAGTCTCTCTCTGGTCATGGTTTTAAAAGTTATGAAATCGCATGTAGGCTAGTATCAAACTTTGCTGTGAGGTCGTGGAAGCTGATTTGAGCTCTCTGATTGGCGAGCGCAGGTGGCACATTTGATTTAGCCATACCCCCCTTGGTCCGCCGGGTAGGTGGAGTTTGTCCCTTCAGACAAATGAAATGGTTTAAAATGGGAACACTTATCCTACCCGGCGTGCAGGGCTTCTGAATCATGTGCACCTATCACCAACAGCGCAAGGCAAAAACAAAACAAAATTAGAATTGATTGACACTTAAATAGCCTTTATTGTTGGCTTTTCTATAGAAATGTTTGGTGATCGACTAGGTATGACTTGAAGATCGACCAGCCGATCGCAATCAACCGGTTGGTTATCACTGTATTAGATAGATAGCTCTCTATCCATGATATGGCAGATGATGTGAAGCCACAACACATACATTTTTTCCAGGGCTGCACTGACATTTTACAACACAGCTTCCACAATCTTCTTATTATAATTTTCTTTCAGCCTATCACCAGTCATTTCTGCAATAAATGTTGAGTGTCCGTCCCTATAAAAGTGCTGAAAATAAGTTGTTAATAGCAATAACATTGTATCTGGTCAAACAATCTTTTTCATAAGTTTGTTGAAAACTGGCAGCAAGCTGATTGATCAGCTGCTAGAGCCAGCAAAGGGAGATTTACTATTTTTGGGAGGCAGAATAACTTTAGCTTCCCTCCAGGTCTATGGACAAACACTTTTCTCCAGTATCAGAGGAGTGGCCTGCTCCCATCCTCAGTAGCTTTCCATCTAGGTTGTCAATACCAGGTGGTTTCTCATTATTGATGGACTACAATACTTTTTCCACTTCTCCCACACTTAACTTAACTAAAGGTTACAATGATTTTCTGTCATTATTAAGTATTTTATGCATTAATATGATGGCTCACATTTCCTGCCTAAGTTGGCCCACTTTGCCAATAAAATAATTGGCAATGTAAACAGGTTTTGTGATAAATAATACATCTGATTCTATGAAAGATGGAGTTAAATTAGTCCTTCTGCCCATAACTTCATTTAAAGTACCCCCCCCAAAAAATTCCATCATACTTTATATAATTTACCTTAGTTTCGTATTACAATTTCTTCTTCTTTTTGTTCACTTTAGTCATATAATTTATCAATTTGTGTGTTTGTCCAATATGTCTGCCAATCAGATGTGCAGATAGACTTAATTTTCACTCCTTTTGATGAATTTCTCTCTACTATACAGTTTTTTAATTCCTCATTCCAGGGAGTCCAGGGAACCTTACAGCCCCTATTCAGTACTTTTTAATGTTAAAAAAAAATAATCACTTTGTCTAATAAATCACTGTGTGTGTTTATTGTTTTCATATACCTCAATGGTATTTCCATGAGCCTCTTTGTTTTTCATTGTTGAAAGTACATAAAGAAAGCAGACTGCAATGAAAGCTTGTTGCCATTCTTCATAAATGGTTAGTTATCTACATAACATATAAACAGAATGTAAACAAGGTCATAATGAAAGTCCAAATCATGGCATGGAAGGATATTTTCAAGTTGTTGTTTTACAGCTCAAGATATGAGAGGTACAACTCAGTAAAGGATATTTCTATACGGATCCTTACAAAATAAGGAACAGGCAACTCCGCGATGCTGGCCATCTAGGCAGAGTTGCAAAAAAAAGCCATATCTCAGACTGGCCAATAAAAGGAAAAGATTAAGATGGACAAAATAACACAAACACTAGACAGAGGAACTAGAAGGCCAGCGGGACGCTGGAGTCGCCGCTTTACTGTTGATGTTGGGACTGGTGTTTTTCGGGTACTATTTAATGAAGCTACCGTTTGAGGACTTGAGAGGCTTCTGTTTCTCAAACTAGACACGCTGATGTATTTGTCCTCATGCTCAGTTGTGCACCGGGGCCTCCCACTCCTCTTTCTATTCTGGTTAGAGACAGTTTCCTCTGTTCTGTGAAGGGAGCAGTTGTAGCGTTGTACGAGATCTTCAGTTTCTTGGCAATTTCTCACATGGAATAGCCTTCAATTCTCAGAACAAGAATAGACTGATGTGTTTCAGAAGAACATTCTTTGTTTCTGGCCTTTTTGAGCCTGTGATCGAACCCACAAATGCCAAAATACAGTCCTCCTGTCCCCTCAGTCTTAGCTAGCTAAAGTTTTACTGAATCTAAAGTCAATCTGGCGACGTCATAATGATGACAAAAGGCTTCCCTACTAATGATTTGCCTCCTTTAGAAATGTAATTGTGTTGCATAATGTACTTTTATTTCGTCCCTCAATGAGCCATTGTTTACAGACAGGTGTGGACGAAGCAAAATGCACTTTAGACGAAATCGTTGCATTGTACTAGAATGTTAATTCGGGCATCGGTCCTCAAGAGAACGTTCAAAACAATATTGTGCGAAGTGTGAAATCTAGCATGTCCTTTACTTTTGATAATAGAAAAAGGGCTATCTAGAAACTTACTTCATGAATGGTTTCTGCTGCTGCCGGTTTCAAGATCCACGAGACACAAGCTGCTGTGAAATCCATGTGTGAACCTAGCCTGATTTGCAATGCAGTCCGATGCGAAGTGTGCTGTGTATGCAAATGTTCTGAACTTCTATGGTACTGGATTATTACAAATAAATGGAATCCAAATCCAACAAAATTATTGATCGCTACTGCACAGTTTCTCTTGCTTTTGCTCTTTGCTTTAAAGTAGGAAGTAGGCCAAACTTCAGAAATATTACTTTGGGAACCTAAATGCACGCTGCTATCAATGAGCAATGGAATGTCAATATGACTTGGCAGGGCCAGCAGCAGTGTAGCAGGATATGTACAAATCAAGGGTGAACTATCATTGGTCTATTACAATCAGACCACTGGGTGATGTTGTGCGGCGGGCCAAAACACCAACACACTCGAACAGGCTGAAATTCCAGGTGTTTTTTTTAAACAAAAAGAGTAGTATCATAATTTTCACAATTTCAGAGTGTTATTTTGACCTCATGGTGTGGAAATACATATATTTTTTAAAACAGGAAATCATGTTTTTTGGCTGAACTGGACCTTTAACAGTTTTCATGGCCTTTGGTTTACAAAACATAGGCAACCCAGTTTGAAAAAGACAATGATCTCTGACCATAGGAATCCTCACCCAGTTGACTACTTTAAAATGGTAGAAGCCCTCAATGGCAATGTCTATACTAAAATGAGTTATATCCATCAGGAGTCCTACATTTATCTATTTGATTGACACTTAACACTGAAACGCCTGTAGGTAAAGTGATGATTTAAACATCTTACAATGTAATTAATTAGATGTATAAGTCATTTAATCAATCAACAGGTTTCAGATTCATCCAATCAACATTCAATATTTTATAGAGAACAATAGAGATATTTCTCTAAATTGAATTGAAAGGTTTTGAAAATCATGTTTTTAATATTTTGTTAATTTGGTATGCAAATACTTGTTCTGATATTACTCTTTAACAGAAGGTGAGAATCAAAATGATCACTACTGTGCATGGTTCTCCCTTTACTGCAACATTTTCACTATATTTTTCAATAGTGACAGATTTTGTGGGGTGGTAAAGAATTCAGATAACTATTTCAAATACGCAATGCAAACAAAGTGTGTCAGTAGTATATACTGTATATCTATTACCTGACATATGGAAGACGTGTGTTGAAAGTTGGGGGAAATTAGGATACAAATGTGTATTTCTTTACAACACCGAATTTGACACACTTCTGTGGAATGACCCATATATATGGATGATGGGGGATGGAGCATGGGGGATTGCAAATATATAAAAACATCATAAACAATCTTTCACCTAGCCCCTCTGGTAATCATGTTCTTTGTGCTGTTGCCGTGGGAGTGGCCCAATTGATGGTCAGATGTTATTGTTCACATTCATCACGTCCTGCCAACCTGGGTACAGAGGCAAGCTGGGCTGGAGGATCCCTTTGCCTGACAACTGGGGAGAATAAAGCAGCACAGCAAGTTAATAAAATCCTCCTGGAGTTGATTGATCCACCGGTGTGTCAATCTAAGTAACATCATTAAAAAAATCCCCATCAAAATTTGTCAGTTTAAGCTAGAGATACAGTATCTGGGTCTCCATCCACCGCATCCGCCGATGTCGCACTTCTGCATCTGCGGTGAAAGGTGGCAAAGCCAGAGTGGTATTTGTCAGAGCATGACACATTACAAAAATTGGTCTTCTCAAGAAAACGTCTGTAGCGTCGATAAGGTTTGACCTACAAAAATTATGAGACTCTCACGAACACGATGGTAGTCACGGGACTTAAAATAATGAATGGAAGTATGAAGGTAGGCTTAGACTTTTAAGGCTTAGACTTTTAAGAATTTTAACAGCACAGTGATTGAACTTCAAGGGAAGCACATGTCAAACTGGTTGGTGTGGTTGTGGAAGTAAAACAGTAACCATTCACTTTTCTCTTTTATCAATTTAACCTGATATGTGACCTTCAAATAAATGACCAGGAGATGCCTGCAATAGAGGCCCTTCTTTAAAACATATTTTTTTCTTATCAGCTGGAGACCAACAATGGTAACCCTTATTCCCAAAAGGAAGAAGAAAGAAAAGACGGTTATATAGTAATCTGAACTAATTTCCAAAGGATTGTCCTTGTGTCATTTGTAAGCTATAACCCATCATAAAACATGGCCTCAGGGACCGAAAGGTTGGAGCCTTGGATTGTTATTCATGCATCCATCTTCTAGATGTTGATGTTAAATTCTGGTGCTTGGTGGTTTATTGGGGGACATGCCGTGCATATCCATGCAGAGACAAATTCCAATTACGTCCAATCATGTTTTGCAAATCATTTATCAGAATAATGGTAGGGCCATAATCGTGATATAGCTCCAACCTCATTCCAGTAAGTTATTCTACCGTCACCTTACAATTTGAAAGGGGTTGATGTTTTGTTTACTTGGAAAGCCACTCTTGTCACAGCCTGTCTCTCACCCTGCAACACCTCCCAGTAAAGCCATAACCAATGCTCAATCACACCTCTGCCTGTCCTGAGGCAACATCTGGCATTCAAGGACCAGGGAGATGGATGCCGCTTGCAGGCCTCTCTGAATACATTCCCTGGCTCTATCCCTTGCTGTGTGGTGAAGGTTATGGATTTGCATCGAAATACCGGGGTAAGTCGCAGACAGAATGCTACTCTAGAACTGTTAAGTGCTCTATCTACTTAATCTGTGTGGGATTCTTGGAACCTAAAAACCATGACACGAAAAGAAATGGAGGCACATTCAATTGAATCTAGGGCTTGGAGAAATAATATTATGTAATACTTTTTTCTTAAAGGACACAGTATGTGATAGAGCTATTTATATATTCATCCATATGGGAGGCCTGGGTTTCGTGATGTCTCGATGCAAGGCCAGACAAATGAACAGTGACAGTAGGAAGGAAATGACCTTGCCCTTCCATTTTGTAAGACAATTGAGTGGATTCACTGTCCAGCAACTACCAATCATGCTGCCTCGTCACTGTCATATTGATATACTCACGGAATAATGACTGGCATAGTTGATCGGAATGGAAATAGTCTGACTCGGCGGACAAGCAATGCATAGTATGTTAATGAGATCGTCTCATTAGTAACACAGATTTACATAGGTTTAGCTACATAGATTATAATAGAGCTCTCCTTATTAATTTATACATTAGGGCCGTTCTCATAGAATACCTGAAAGCAAAACACCAATAGACATATTCAATGTTGTTTATGAGTGTTGAAAAGCCTACAATTCACCCTCCTTTATCCCTTGTGGTGTCCTCGCACATTCTGATTTTGAAAAGAATGACCTGAATTTGTGGGCGAAAATAAATGCTGGAGGTGTACGCTGACTCTACTAAAGAGGATATTAAAGGCACATGTATTTGAAGTGGCATCTTTGACATTGTTCAGAGGACCAGGTGCTAGCATTATTCATGTACATCTGTCATTATCCCACCCAAGGTCCCTGCACCACACTCTCCCGACAAGCTAACTACAGATCCAGGTCATAAAAACAGCCTCACATTGCCTCATGTTTTAACTACAGTGTGAGACATTGTACAGTATAACACTGCTAATTGAAACTTAGAACTGAAAAGGTTGAGAAATGCGATTAGCTGCAAACTCCAAATGAATAGTGACATCAATGCAGATTCGTTCACTTTTATTTTTACTTTCCCTTGATCTATTAAATTAAATTATGCACGAAAGCCTCATGAAAACATTTGTTTACATTGCCTTTCTGTCTGTTTTAGAGGCTGACAAAAATATTAAGAGTTGGAATTCGGAAGCTTAATAATTAATTAACCTGCAAATATGCTTTCAGATACACAAAATGAGAATGCAAGAATGAGGCCCAGTCAGGTAATTTTTTGGGTTGGACCAAAAAGTTGAATTATATGGAAGCCCTGAAGCACAAGGTAAAAAATATATATTTTGACTCTTCAAATTATATAATTTAAATGACTTGGTATCTCGTTTGAACGACTTTTAAAATATATATATATATATATATATCTTTAATTCATTCAAACAAACAAGTCATTAGTCATAAGTCAAAAGTCATGCTTCTACACCTGCATTGCTTGCTGTTTGGGGTTTTAGGCTGGGTTTCTGTACAGCACTTTGTGACATCAGCTGATGTAAGAAGGGCTTTATAAATACATTTGATTGATTGATTGATTGATTGATTCAAACAAGATACTAAGTCGTTTTAATGACATCTCATTTGAATAACGTAATTGTTATTTTGTCTAATTAGGCCTCATTTGTTATGCAATTTGAAAGACTGTATAATGGTTGCTGAAGCCATTCTTTCAATGATTCCATCCATTGATGTGATTTTTAATTGCAAGTTCTTTGATAGCAATAAGCAGGGCTGCTTATTTAATTTAATTCTAGCTCACAATCAAGGACAGCTGTGTATTCCCTCCAGCAGTGTGAAGTGTAGGCCTATGACTATACAGCCTTGTGACACTGTCCTACTGGACTCTGTGCCAGGCCCTGTTTAATTTAAATAGAATACTATGGTATGATGGACTCTCATTATCTTCCTGATGGCAGTATTGAGTCATGACCTGAGGGTCTACTTATTTTCTTTCTCCAATCAAATCTAAATCTAGGCTTTTAAAATATATTGTATTCTCCCAACTCTAAAGACGGCTATATTCCCACTAATATTAATTTATCCAAATATGCTTTTACATGTGTATTTATCAGTCGTTAAAGTAGTAATAATATTTCATTGGTAGAGTACATTTCCCACGCTCAATACACATGTGAAGCTTGTTGGTGCTTGCTTCTTCAAGCAGAAACATTTGACTGATGCTCTTTCAGATGATTACTTATATTTTAACTCAATTAGATTGATTTATATTATGATGTTTCTATTCCATGGAAAATGTAAATACATTTTACACTAGCCTATATATTGCCAACCTAAAACATTTGAAGTTCTTCAAAATATAAACTACATATCCTAATATTATATATAGTATAATATAAACTAGACATAGGCTACTGTGGGTGGGGTATGCTAAATAATTACAACCGCCTAATTAAAATAATAGTAGGAAACTAACAATGCTAGGCAGAGCATGCCCAGAGCTTGTGGTTGAGCAGTATCAGAGTGAAATTGGAGTGGGAGAGAAGGCCAACATTTTTTTAAAACCTTCTCGAATAACACTCTGCACCCCGGTCCACACTTGCCCAATTACGTGCTCTAGCATTCAAAAGCAGCCCTGCTTTAGGCTATCAAATAACTGTCAATGAGTAATCATATCAATGTACAGTGAATATAGAAAGTATTCAGATCCATTGACTTTCTTCCACATTTTGTTACGTTACAGCTTTATTCAAAATTTGTTTAAATTGTTTGTTTTTTTCCTCATCAGTCAACACACAATACCCCATGATGACAAAGCAAGAACAGTTTTTTAGAAATGTTTGCAAATGTATAAAAATAAAAAATAAACTGAAATATCACATAAGTATTCAGACCTTTTAATCAGTACTTTCTTGAAGCATCTTTGGCAGCGATTATAGCCTCGAGTCTTCTTGGGTAAGATGCTACAAGATTGGCACACCTGTCTTTGGGGAGTTTATCCCATTCTTCTCTGCAAATCCTCTCAAGCTCTGTCAGGTTGGATGGGGAGCGTCGCTGTACAACTATCTTCAGGTCTTTCCAGAGATGTTCGATCGGGTTCAAGTCTGGGCTCATGCTGGGCCACTCAAGGACATTCAGAGACTTGTCCTGAAACTACTCCTGCGTTGTTTTGGCTGTGTGCTTAGGGTCGTTGTCCAGTTGTAAGGTGAACCTTCACCCCAGTCTGAGGTCCTAAGCGCTCTAGAGTAAGTTTTCACAAAGGATCTATCTGTACATTGCTCCGTTCATATTTCCCTCAATCCTGACTCGTCTCACAGTCACTGCCGCAGAAAAACATGGAACAGGGATCGTGCCAGTTTATAATTTGGTCTTGGTGGTTCCAAACATCTTCCATTTAAGAATGATGAAGGACACTGTGTTCTTGGGGACCTTCAATGTTAAAGACATTTTTTGGTACACTTCCCATCTGTGCCTCGACACAATCATGTCTCAGAGCTCAACAGACAATTTTTGCTCTTACATGTATTGTCAACTGTGGGATCTTATATAGACCGATGTGTGCCTTTCCAAATCATGTCCAATCAATTGAATTTACCAAAGATGGACTCCAATCAAGTTGTAGAAACATCTCAAGGATGATCAATGGAAACAGGATGCACCTGAGCTCAATTTCGAATCTCATAGTAAAGGGTCTGAAAACGTATGTAAATAAGGTATTTCAGTTTTTTTATTTGTAATACATTTGCAAAATAAAAAATATATAACTGTTTTCGATTCGGCATTATGGACATGTAGATTGATGATATATTTTTTTTAAATACATTTTAGAAGAAAGCTGTAATGTAACAAAATGTGGAAAAAGTCAAGGGGACTGAATATTTTCAGAATGCCCTGTATAGTTAATAAATGGCTAAATCTACCATTACACAGTCTGACAAGCTGCATTACAAATTAGGCTTAATTACATAAAAGAACAATTAAGTAATGCAAACCATATAAGTTGTTCAAATGACTTAGTATGTTGTTTGAATGATTGAGATACTAAGTTATTTGAACAAGATACTAAATTGTTTAAATGAGATCCTAAGTTGTTCAAATTAGATAATTCCTACTTTTTTTGCCTTGGTCTTTTTTTTGCCTTGTTTTTGTAGAACAGCATCGTTCAAACACTGAATTTGTTGTTTTGTTTATTGGTGTTCAGAATATCAGTACATCTTACATCAACAGATGCATGAGATACTCTCAATGCAGAATTACACCTATAACTAGAAAGTGATGAAGGTAGTCATGCAGGCATAATTCAGACAGCATATAATAGAAGCAACTGAAGTATCCGGGCCCTGGTTTCTACTAAAAACCAGAGCAGAATCCCTGACATGAAAGTGGCTCGGCAAAATGACATCAACGCCTCGACACAGAGCTAGCTCTACTCCAATGTCAATTTTTCAGCTGTAGACAGCTTTGTCTGTTGTGATTTCCTTTCCTGGGAGTCTAGAGAGTGTCCATTGGCTTACAAGTTAGCCTAGAGACATTCAATAGCCTGAGTTGTTGTTTATCTGTCCTGTCCATAGGCTGTCCATAGAATTACATTATAATATCTCTATGGTCCTGTCCATATTTACCCTGTTTCACCAGGCGGTGAAATTTTCAGGTATGAAATATACCATCTGTATAGACACAGGATTCATCAGCCATACTATCTAATTACAGCAACAATGATATCAGATCTGTTTGACTGAACAAGGTTGAACTATAAAATAAAATATTTCTCACTTTCATATTTTAGCCTTGGTGTGATACATGGGATATATGACCTGAGCTAAAGAAAAGAAAATCTATATTTTTTAGAAGACAGCAGTGATTAAGTCATATTTTTACTCTTGTGTTTTTATATATCTTGACAATTAGAGGATAAAACATTGCCATTTTAAGAGCAGGCCAACCATTCCATCTTGCTAATTGTGTTTCCAGATAATGTAAGTCAGATGGACAGGCACATTACTCTTTTGGTAGTAGTCTGACTTTACCAGATCCTAGATTAGGTACACTGAGGTATACCATCTTAAAGTTTCAAGTTATTGCCTGCTTGTACCGTCAGGTTGTCCTGTCAATTGTGAACTGATATTATTTGTCATGCCCTTGTTGCTGAGCTTCTCTGTTTCAGTCAGATAATGATGATGTATGGGCGTTTTCTCTCCTGGTTCCCCAGAGTTACCTAGATCTGTGCAGCTCAATCTAAGTCCGTCTTACTGTTCTGTTCTGTTTATTTAATCGAACTTCTGACTCATTCATTAACACGCAAACTATTAGAGAACATGCTCACATTCTTTGGAGAGAACGACGACTTGAATAGCATTTTTAGGTTAGTCAATGTAGCTAGAGATCTTTATGAAGTATGTTATCACTGTCAACTTAAGTGATGAATCACATTTATCTCAAAACCTCCAGGGGACCATGACACAACGTCTCAAGAATGTTCAAGGGACCTTCAGGGGACCATGACACAATGTCCCAAGAATATCCTAAAAACACCCTCGGGGACGTCCCCGGGACCAACCGGGAACTAGACAAAACCTCCAGTGGACCATGACACAACATCCTGACGACTTTAAGCGACCATTTCGTGACATCCAGATGACATCCTAACGACTCATTATTATTTGCAGGGTAGAACGGTTTTGGGGCCCATATAGAACCCTTTCCACAGAGGGTTCTACATGAAACCCAAAATGGTTATACCTGGAACTAAATAGGGTTTTACCTGGAACCAAAAGGGTTCTCATATGTGAACAGTCTGTCTTTTAGGGCTAGTGGCAGAAATTGACTGCAGAGGAGAGATACGTCAAAGGGCTCACAGCAGAAGTTCTCAGAGTGAAAAAAAAGTAATGATCCCTGGTTCAGCAGAAGCACTGCAATGAGCAGACGCCCTGCACAATCTACTCTACAATTCTGCCTCTGCCCCCGTGACCCTACAACCGAAAACATTACTTCACAGACATGTCGATGCGACTTCTGATGTGTTGCCTCCTTCTTTGATCATTGTGCCTTTCCAACAGGGCCTTAAGGATAGAGCCTATGGTCTAATTGGTTTTCCTCCCAGCCTCCCCAGATAGGGTCTCAGTGGAAAAACACTGCCTCTTCTCTTTAATGCGGTGTAGCAGGTTCAAGGGTGTGGGGTTTCCACGTCACCAAGTTCAATAACCAAACACGCACAAGGAGCACAACTAGAATGCAAATGGGGAGTTTATTAGGGAGTTTTGCACACTGGTGAAAGGGGTGAATTCACTAACCATTTCACAGTCCACAATCCGTTCTCGTTGTCCGCTTCATTTTCAAGGGGTAATCCTAAAACTCGGGTCCTCAGCCAATCCGGTTCGGTACACAGTGGGGGTAGTCAGACAGTCTCACCTCGTTGTGACACTAAGTACATATAAGGCTCGGGGATGGAGCCAGCAGGCTTCAATAACCACTCCCCTCACCACTCCCTGCCATCTGCTACAGCGGACATCAATGACAGACTGATTATGGTCTATAGACCATAGGAATCCCCTTACTTGGTTATTGTTCCAACATCGAGTTCCAAGGCTTGATCCCTTCTTTTTATATATACCACTTATGGGATTTATTGAATTTTGGCCTTCTGTTTTTTTTCTTATTTTTACACAGGTTTTTTATTTAGCCTTAACCAAGTAATGGTCTGATGAATTGAACACTGTAAGGTTAGGCTCAAGGCTAATGTAGAAATTGTAGAAATTGTTCATACCAGCCTCAATCCATTCACATGGCAGGTTAAGTAAATCTTGTACTAAATGTGAGTATTTCTTACTAAACGGCCTGCCAGTTTGTGACTGGTGGAATCATTATTGATGATGCCCCTAGCGCATGTGACCCTCTGAGACCATGGATTTCATTAGTAGCTAGCATAGTCCACTCAAAGGTCAAGTCTGTATGCTGTTTCATTCATCAACAGTAACTAGTCAAGGCAGATGATGTATCTGTCAAACCCAAATGAGGACATCAAAATGCTGATATGTAATGGTAGACTGTTAGACTGATATCATTCAAGAACACTAACATTATAGATGTTTGTGTGATTGAATTCACAGTAATGCGTTATTGATCTCCATTCCTCATACTCCGTGATTGAATCATGATGTACCATGGAAGGGTTAAGATATCTTTATGACTGTAAATCAATTATAGGCAGTCTCCATGACGACACCATCATTTCACACATGAAAGAGATTGTCGAGGCATGGATGGTTTCTATGATTGTGTTCATGCCATTTGTATTTCCCATGCACCATCATGCTCACTCTCTCTCTCTCTTTCTCTCCCTAATTAGCGATATGAAAAGGCTTCATACTGTAACCCATATTATCTGACCATAAGCATTTCAGCATGAACATGGATGGAAGTTATTGCTATTTTTGGTTTTTTTTTTGGTACAGTTTCACCTGTGATTGATTTAGAATATGTGAAGAATCATGAATGATTAGTCACATTTACACATAAGAATGTACAACTAAATGTTTTGCAGGTAAGCTCATCTCATTGGATCCACATTATGTTACTATGTGTAATGGTACGGTATATATTTTTCCATTATGCAAATCCTCTGGTGTATTCAGATGTAACAGTTTTCCTTCCATCCCTCTCCTCGCGCCTATCTGGGCTCGAACCAGGGACCCTCTGCACAAATTAACAACTGACACCCTCGAAGCACTATTACCTATCGCTCCACAGAAGCTGGGGCCCTTGCAGAGCAAGGGAAACAACTGCTTCAAGGTCTCAGAGCGAGTGACGTCACCGATTTTAAAACACTATTAGCGTGCACCCCGCTAACTAGCTAGCCATTTCACCCCGGATACACTCTTGGTGCTGTGACTCAGATCAGTGGTTGCTGCGGGAAAAGGAGGTCAAAAGAGGGATGATTGTAACCAGTGTGAAATTGCTAGCTAGTTAGCGGGGTGCGCGCTAATAGCGTTTCAATCGGTGACATCACTCGCTCTGAGAACTTGAAGCAGTTGTTTCCCTTGCTCTGCAAGGTCTGCGGCTTTTGTGGTGCGATGTGTAACGATGCTTTGTGGGAGGCAGTTGTTGATGTTTGCTGAGGGTCCCTGATTGGAGCCCAGGTAGCAGCGAGGAGAGGGACAGAAGGAAAACTGTTACATATGGATCTGAATACACCAGAGGATTTGCATAATGGAAAAATATATACCGTAAAGCACAGACCTTGATAGGGAACCTGCTGCCAACGACTGGAACAAACTGCAGAAAAGAGTCTCACTAAAGCTGAAGACTCTTACCTCCCTCACTAGCTTTAAACACCAGCTGTCAGAGCAGCTCACAGATCACTGCACCTGTACCTAGCTCATCTTTAAATAGCCCATCCAATCTACCTCATCCCCATGCTGTATTTATGTATGTATTTATTTATCTTGCTCCTTTGCACCCCAGTATCTCTACTTGCACATTCATCTTCTGTACATTCTACCGTTCCAGTGTTTAATTGCTATTATTGTAACTACTTCGCCACCATGGCCTATTTATTTTATTTTATAAATTTTTTTTAACCTTTATTTTAGTTAAGAACAAATTCTTATTTTCAATGACGGCCTAGGAACAGTGGGTTAACTGCCTGTTCAAGGGCAGAACGACAGATTTTGTACCTTGTCAGCTCGGGGATTTGAACTTGCAACCTTTCGGTTACTAGTCCAATGCTCTAACCACTAGGCCTTACCTCTCTTATCCTACCTCATTTGCACATGTTGTATATAGATTTTTCTTCTGTATTATTGACTGTATGTTTGTTTATTCCATGTGTAACTGTGTTGTTGTATGTATCGAACTGCTTTGCTTTATCTTAGCCAGGTCGCAGTTGCAAATGAGAACTTGTTCTCAACTAGCCTACCTGGTTAAATAAAGGTGAAATAAAAATAAATAAAAACCACAATAGTGGTATGATATCTTTTTTGGGTTAAAACATAGAATTACCCCTGCTGCAGTAGAAAGTTGTCAGGTAATAATGGTTCCATAATATATGGCAGAATTCCTCTTGCATCAGGTCTCCCAAAATATACCGAGCCCATGGAAACCACATATCATTCTAATATGCCACAAATAAATATCCTCAACAATTCACCTGAAACGATTCTCCTGCCTCTTCTATACACAAATGATTGAGTGTAGTGCTCATGTTAAGCACTCCAAATAATGTCCCAGATATACGTAGTGTGTTTGGAATTGTGTGTGTGTGTCGCACAGCTGAACTAAACCTGTGACCAGCCTATTATTGCAATATCTGATCATTAATAAATCACTGTCAAAATACAGTTTATCTACAACCATTTATAATGTCTTAGTAGTTAACAACATTACATTACACATTTTTCACCAGATGATAAAATAATGTATTTACACCAGCTACAACAACAGCTGTTCTGAGCTCCAGCAGTGTTTGCCTACAGGGGTAAATGGATAAGGTTGACTCCAGGGTCAGAAGCTCCTCCTGGGCAGGAGACAGCTGCGGCAGCTCCCTCAGCTGTGGTCCACAACTCAGCCATATCAGCACAATACCACAACTACAGTGTGAGGTCATTCCTCTAAGCCATATCAGCTAGCAGAGTGGCCCCAGTATATATCTGTGTTTTGTCAAAAGTGTTTAATTCATTATTTAATGTCACAGACAGGGGCTAAAGGCTACAGGCCTGGTAACAGACCATGGTCACAGATGGGCAGCTGAGGTGAAGGTTCCAATCACACTGAAAATGACCAAAGATAGCGAAGTCCAATCCCTGACCAGCTGCTCTGTCAAATATAAGAGGGGGAAAGGTCAGGTCAGATTGAAAAATGCACAACCATATAGTAACACAACCAAAAATGCCCAGGGGTTATATTAGGTTTATTCAAGAAATAGGTGTAATGTGCTGATACCATCATCGGTGCAACAAACTGATACCATCATTGAAAGTCAAACTTAAATAATGTCCAATACAGCAATGCCACGAGACTTACTGTACAACTGCAAAACATTATTTGAGAAGATTTATCCCAATAAGTAAAATATATCCATGGTAGAATAATACAACAGGGCACTCTTCAAACAGACCATTCTCTGGACAAATTATAAAACATACTGTAAAAACATACTAACATACTTTACAGAATGTCAAGGTCCAACAATTATCTAAGCTTAGTTATTGTCCAAGTTCCCAAAAAGAAAAAAAATGCAAAAACCAATTACATAGTACCCTAGTCATTTATTTTCTCTTGCTGATGTGATTTTCAAAGCAAGGTCACCATTTAAATGACTCAATAATTTTGCTGTGAGAATATTTTATGATCTAAGGCCACATGGATTCCTAGGAGGCATTTTCATTCATATTCATATGGTAGTTATAGGGATTCAATCTATTTTCTCTCATCTCCAGAGCTCCAAGCAATTCCAAACGCGAGCTAAGTAGGACTAAATATTTAAGAGGTAGGTACATTTCCCCATAAATGTACATGGATATCTAGAGTACTCCCATAGTGCAATGAGAACCCATATTGAAGTGTGTCCATTTTCATTCCAAAGGAGCAAAAATAAGTATGGTTTTGGTCCTCTTATCCCACCAAACTTCTTGGACCATTCAATAATGAAAAATACTGATGGTGATATTGATATTTCAGACAACTTTCAGATGAGAATACTGTCCTATACCCCACTCTTTAGACATAGCTAGGAATCGTCTGATTGACAGGTTCTGCCATTACAACACATTGCATAATTTCAGACAGTCCACCCATCTATTTGAGTGCACAGCTGACATTTCAGACCCGACAGTAATTGAGGATTTTATGTCTAAGCTAAAGACTGGAGTGTTATTTCAGCAACTTCATCAAGTTTTCCATTCAGGGGATTAGATTGTAATAAAACGTGCTATTAGACACTAATCTAATACATAGGCCTGCAGTCAGTACTCTTTTGTCGTTCACTCTTACTGCATCTGAGATAGGCCAGTCGATTTAATGGTAATGACTTAATGAAAATTGACATTCTAATGCCTTTCAAATTTGCATCTGTCATTGATGGTATGGTATGAGGTTGCCACCCTCTTATTATCTCACAGCTAGAAATGACTGAATGTCTTTTCACACCCCTTCATAACTTCAGTGTATCCTCTGTAAGTAGACAAGCACAGGGTTTGAAATCAAAGTGAAATCTACAAAAGAGTGCTGGTTCCTAGGGGCCTTTATCTATTTGCACTACAAGGAAGAACATTGTTGTTTTATCAAGAGCAAGCCCTAGCAGGTAGCTAATCTCAGACATTTCAGAAACACTGAGAAATCGAGTTGAAACACATTTTATTGCACACGGAAACAGCTCAGTCCGGGTGCATTAGTGTCTTTGTGTATTTCTTCATAATGAGTGTTGTTGTTTGAGGAGGATAGGAAAAAGCATGTTCAGTATTGTTAGGCATAACACATCATGTCAACCTTCATGTTTGTTGTCTTCTGCAGCTGTGTTTACCAGCCATTATAGCATGTTGTACTTGATATGATTTATGCATGTAGCATTATCCTTTAATATGATCATATGCAAAAGGAGAGCCTGTTTTGGATATTATTGTTATTGTCAATATTTGTATCATTTAGCTTTATATTAGCTCAATCTTCAGACTGCTTGGCAACTAGGGCTGTGTATACACAGGCAGCCCTATTCTGATATATTTTTGTTCACTAAGTGGACGTTAGACCAATCACATCAGATCTTTTCACGTCAGATCTTTTTCAGAGCTGATCTGATTGGTCAAAGACCAATTAGTGAAAAAATATCAGAACTTGTCTGCCTGTCTAAATGCAGCTATAGTCTAGCATAAAGTGACTCATCAGAGTCCATGAAGAGAGAAAACCCATTCCACAGCTTCCCCTGCTTCGTCCCCTGCTTGACCTGTGATGCCCTGAGTGACACGGTGTCCCCCAGAAAGTGTCGGCTTTAGAATTCACACCAATGGTGTCATGTCTGCACCCTGACACGTAGGCGACCTCTCTATCCCTTGGCCTCTGTTTCATGGAGTGGTAGAGGAGGCAGGAGTAGGCAGCTGGAATCACAGGCTTATTGTTTTGGAATATCCACGGAATTATTTCAATGTGTAAAACCAGACAATTTCCATAATGTCTTTTCAATTTACATGTTGATTATCTTTTGACTGTGATGGGATTGTTTACATCTCCAACAATAAAATGTAACAGATTTGAGAAAAGCTTGAGGGCACACTAACAATATTCCTAATGTTTCATCAAAATATACAAACGTATGTAAACTTGTAGTTTGCTTTCTGACTCCTAAACCAGAGCACTGTGTTGATCTACAGTGCTTTCCTACTCTCCTCATGTCAAATGTTGCAGTACTTATCAGACTTGAAACAGAAATTGATTTAAGCAATTTCAGAATTACCTGAATCCCCAACCCTGCAGAAGGGGGATAATTGATGATTCATAATTTTTAGGCCCTTCAAGTCAGTATCTACTACTACAGTCCATAGGGTCAGGGTGCCATTTTCAATGGGGAATTGAAGAATATCATGTGTTTACAATATCTCTTTATGTTGTGCCCATGAGGTAAACCAAAGAGCCCTCTGCCACGTCTCTGTCCTTACCAGAATCACATGATGGAACCTCTTGATCTGCTTGATCCTGTCACTATCCCCAGATGGTGGTGGAACACACTGGCAACTCAAGAGGCATTCATGTACATCAATATTACATGCATGGAAATTATAGATTTAATGTGATTTCATATGTTTACATTTTATCCTCAAGGGTATTTTTATGTACAGTATGTAGCTGTCTTCCTTGAATCCATGCTATGCTTTGATAAAATTAAATGACAAACCTAAATATAATTTACTGTGTTTATGCTGGCTTTGCTTCATCTACACCATGACCTAACATTGAAGTTGAAACACCTGTGTGCATCATATTTGGCGAAATTATTTAAGAAAATAGTATTCATAAATCAACATAGATCCTCGAAATGGCTTCCGTTTATTACTTGGCCTGCCTGGCTGCCTTGGCAAGGGTTGCCTAGCTAAGTATTGTTGTCATGGCGCCAGGCAAACGCAGGCCTTTGCATCAAAGTGGGAGTGAGTGAGATAAATGATTCATGAACAGCTGCCATTGTTTTCACTCCATTGTATGGGTCAAGCAGTGTCCTGTGTGCATCAACAATTATCGTCCCCCCTTTTCTTGACCCTGAATTAGAGGGGGTTCACTCTGATTGAACCCTCATAACAGATTGGCACCATATTGTGGAAAAGTCTGTTCATCGGTGTAGTTCGTCATTACTATGATATGTCAAGGTGTACTCTACCATCATTGTTTCTATACCTGGGAACGAAAATTCAGCAGATTTGTTGAATTGTGTGTAGTGGCATGTGTTGGATTGATGCTATGCTGTGGTGGATGGTATAGAAAGGAAACTATGATTATGTTAACACACAAGTATAAAATGTTTGGAGATCATCTCAGCTGTTTGACGTGTGTGAGAGGTATATTGAGAGGTTTTAATGTTTTGATTTAGATTAGGATCGAAACAGGAATGTAGTCAAGGGTCCTTTATGTGTGCATGATCAAATATCACTTCCTCTTAACTCTGTCCTCTGGGTCACCCTGTGAATGTCACTAATGTGAAAACGAAGG
The DNA here is from genome assembly GCF_002021735.2 of Oncorhynchus kisutch. Classification (NCBI taxonomy): domain Eukaryota; kingdom Metazoa; phylum Chordata; class Actinopteri; order Salmoniformes; family Salmonidae; genus Oncorhynchus; species Oncorhynchus kisutch. The sequence continues at coordinate 46,241,163 of NC_034175.2, read as the reverse complement.
TTACGCTTGTGTGATAAACAGAAACGGAGGTGCCAGGGATGTGAAGCACATTAAAGGAGACATTTTAGTTGCCATCACATCTACACACAAGGGCTTATCAATAGTGACTGCTATCCACGGGCCTGAATACATTACTATACAGCAGTGTTGCTGTCCATGGTCCTAAATAGGTTTCGACACAGCGGTGTCGCTGTCCATGTTCCTGAATAGGGATTGCGCTATAGTGTCGCTGTCCAAGGTGATGAATCATAAGTTAAGGTTCTATAGTGCTGCACACTGTAGAGCTGGGAGGGGAGGGGAGGTTTGCACTGGCACTGCAGTTTGATATGCTGAATAAGTATGTTTTAGGGACCAGGGTGCTGAATCTCTCAAAATTGATGGAGTAGAGATGGGTGTCCATATCCCTGAATCAGCATTCTATGTTTTAGCCAAGGGCCACACACCATAGAGTAAACATTATTGGTTTGTTTTGATTATTACCTGAGCATAATATGAGTATAGCTCAGGCATTACACCATGAGTTAATGTAATACTAATCAACAAATTGCTGGAATGAATATGTTGTTGTTGCTGTTTCCTTCCATCTAGGCTCTTCCTTTCCATCCTGTGGCCCTATGACATTTCTCTTCCAGGAGGATGACATTCTTCTGTGTGTATTTAAATACATGTGGAGGTGAAAGCAGCATGTGGGGAGAACATGTTGGTTCACTTTGCAGCTCTGTAACCTTTATTTTCTATGTATTTCTATTTCAGGGTGTCGGTTGGGGAGGAGAGTCCGAGCCTTGCCAGGAAGTGCAGGGTGCCAGGCTGCCAGCTAGCTCGTCTTGCCATTAGCAACACTCCCTCTAACCCCATGTCTGAGGCAAACAAGGTCTTTAATCAAACTCCAGATGCAGTATAGCTGCTTCAATTCTATTCACACAAAGCCTAATGCATTAGCTTGTATCTGTTTAGTCATGCACTGTTATGCATTTGGATTACATAATGTGAGTCAAATGTATTCACTGCACTTTACACTTAAATGAAGTGCAAACAGTAGCAACATCAGGTTCTTTTTTGCTTTTTCAAATAAGGAAATAAGACAAGAGATGCTGTAAGTACGCTTAGCACTAATTTACCTGTTCATCCTTGTAAAAACGTTGTTTCAGATTCCTTCAAAATGTGACAGTATGAAAGATCATAGTTCATCATATTTCATTTTGCCAGACAGCTTCTAAAGTCTCCAAATGATGGTTCAGGCAAAGCCATTAGTATTGCATGGGGAGAGATGGATGTGGCAGGATGACAAATCTGTGACTTGCTTTTAGTGGAACAGTGGGATGTTGCATTCGATGTGTTTATTCTGAATCTTTGAGAGGGATTTCACACTGAGAACTGAAGCCCTTGCCTGGAATGTGAATAACAGGAAAGCATGGCCCAGAAAAATGGAGGCAATGAACAAGGACTGTTGGGGGTCTCTGTTCCATGGGAATGGGTTGCATTAAGGACGTCTTGGTTGAATAGAGAGGAAATAAGTTTCAGCCTCCCTGTGTTTTCCTCTCTTTCTGTAATGCTCCAGAAACCACTGGCTGTTATTTCATAATTTCCTTTCAACGAGCTGAGTTATTTGACACATGGATTGATTCACATGCATCATGCTTTGGTTTTGTTTATGGACTGTAAATCAACCAATAGTCCAATATGATACTACAATCGTTATGTGAAATCAGAGAGTATTAATTCCTTTCCTGTGTTATCCTGTGTTATCTTCAGATTAGATAAACTATGAATTGGGGTATCAAGTTCATGTGATCTTCTCTATTGAATAATTCCCATTTGGGAATAACTGTGGCATTTTGCTGTTCTGAAAATAATTCAATCTCAGGGAGAGTTGATTGCATTTCGGACAGAGTTTTCCCCGATTTTGAGCCCAGAATAGAAAATTGTGTCCCAAGCAGCCTTGCATTTTCTCCTAGGTATTGCTCAACTACAGTATGTCTGCTTCATGATTTATTCCCTTGAAGCCTATAGCTCCTCGGGGGAGGGATGTAAATAACTAAAATCTCTCTTGATTTCTGTTGCATTTAATTACACCAGAGTTGTTATTTACTGTTTGAAAAGCACATTAATTAAAATAGCCAGGAGGGCTCAGGAAATGTATTTGAGATAACCTAGCTCTGTTCAGAACTCAGCTGTAATCTGTTCCCCTAAGGGGCGCTCAGTGGGATTGGGGATTCATGTGTTGGACGTTGTGTGTATCTGTGGGAAAATTAAACGTATACATTCTCAGAGCAAGATAGAGAAACTAAATATGCTTATTAGATGGGAAGAGTAGTATAGTGACTCTTTTCAGAAAAGCACATACCATGATTACAGCCTTATGGGTTAAAATGAAGAATAAAAATAAAACTGGACAATTTGTTAAAGTTTAGAACTAATTTATCCAAGGTATAATTATTTACAAAATCTGAAAGTCTACATCTGACATTAAATAGAGGTACAGCAAGTACAGTACGTGGTTTTATTTATCTGGGTCCAGAGCTCATTGGCTTGTCATATTAACATCTCTCTATTGCCCCTTATGCATAAAAGGCCATTCGTTCTTAAGGGAAAAGTTTCCTCTGCAGTGAAACTAAGGTATGAAGGCTTTCCAGTCAATGTCTCAGCATCCATTCATCTACAGTAACACAGTAATGCTCACCAAAATAAATAAATAATAGAAGTTGAATATGCAAAAATAGAAGTGGAATATGAGTATGGGCTTGCGACAAAGCTACAAGTACAAGCCTGAAGCAAAGCCTTAGAGGAAACAGGAAGCAGCTAGTAGGATTGATGTCTATTTTCTTTTCAAGCATTGCCTTTCTTTCCCTCCCAGTGGAGTAAGACGCTTTCCCACTTGTCCCTAGAAGATGTCTCACTTTTCTGAGAGGAAACCACAGTGACAAAAAATAGATTTGTAGGCTACTAGGACACATTGGAATGGAGAAATTATGATCAATAACTGAAAGGACCAAATAGTTCAGAGAAATCAGTGAAGATATTTTCCCCGTTTCAAATGAATGAAGGATGAGTTTTAGATTTGCAAATTGGGAAGCAATTAGAATAGATTTCTGAGCATTACTTTAAATCCTTATGATTGCTTTGTGTGAAATAATTGTCATGCTTTTGTGTGGTAAATGTTTGTAGAGTAGAGATGAGAAAGGCTTTACATCTAGTCTTTATAGAGATGACAAAGTCAGCTGAAAGAGCTTGCGTTCTAACCAAGCTGTTACCTCAGAATTAAGATTTCATCTGTGTTGTGAGAATTAGAGAGAGGGTTCAATCTAGTGTATCTAACAAAACCACATGCAACTGTCCCAGACTGCAGCCCTGAGTCCATTTATAGTTTTGCTCAACCATCTGCGTCTTTAGACAGAGCAGGGAATACTCTTCTGAATATGTTATTATGTCTTTATGACCTCTGTTAGATCTTTCCAATTGTGACTTCTCAGAATCCTTCTACAGCAGGAGTGTCAAACTCATTACATGGGGGGCCTAGTGTCTGCAGATGTTTTTTCCTTTCAATTAAGCCCTAGACAACCAAGTGTGGGAAGTTCCTTACAAATTAGTGACCTTAATTAATCAATCAAGTACAAGGGAGGAGCTAAAACCCGCAGACACGGTCCTTTGTGGAATGAGTTTGATGCCTGTGTTCTACAGCTAAACTGTATTCATGTGGATGTCTGAATCAGCTTGGTCTTGCTCTTCATACAGTAAAACGACATAATTCTGTATTACCATCACTCAGGCAAAAGCATAATATAGACCAAAGAAAATGGTAAAGATTACTGACATCTGAATAGAACACAGCTGCTTTGTTCATTGAAAGATGTTTCAACCTGCGGATCTTTCCATTGTGGAATTGTGTCTCTCTTCTTTCTTGTACCACAACCCCCATTTACATGTCTGTAGGACTGCATGAAAGCCTGTCCCTTATAACCTTGTGCCGGGGTCATTCAGAAGTACACCATAAAATAATGTTCCTCAGTTTCACTTCTTCAGTGTTCAATTCTGTATTGCAGGTTACAGAGGTTTTGTTTTCTCTTCAAACTGTTATTTTCTCCCAAACGAACCACTTCGTCTCCAGATGTTAAAGTGAAGAGAGTCGCTGAAATCCAGATGTTCTGAACTTGAAATATAGGAAAAGGTAAAAACATTTTCCCGTATTCCAGGTCAAGACACCCGGGGGACTTTTCTTTGTTAGGTAGAAGGAGAAACCAAGGAATGTTGATGATTGTTACAGGGATATATTGTACTATAGGAAATGAATAAAGTCCTCAAAATTAGGTAAAATGCAAATACATTTCATAGCAAATGACATTTTCAAAGCAATTTTTATTCTTGATTATGGTAACTGCATTAGCACTTTTTCTTAATCTTTGCATAATGATGTTAACCCTCATACTACCAACATATTTTTAGATACATGAATTAACTGCTGGTGTTCTTTTGACCCCAAGAAGAAATTTACAGCAACAATCAAAGCAAAATATCAACTAATTTCAACTTCTTATCAAAACATCATAAGACATGAAAATTACAGTTAATTAGCATATTCTTTAAACTAAAATATACACGTGTCCCTTAAAAAATGTGCAACTTTTTTCCAAAGTAAAATCCAGATAAGTACTAAAAAGCTGATTTATTTGTATTTTTGGAGTAAATACTAATTTGGTCATATTTATGAAGTGTTGGTACTTTACATAAACATTTTAAAATATACCCAAATACTATAAGTTGCACGTATAGAATATTGAAGGATATTAAAGGAATTATGGTATTTACATAACATTTCCCACATAATAACTATTTTCAAAGAATACACACCAATATAGCACTTGGGTACATTTAGAGGGTAGCTAGTTTATTTTATTACAGTTCTACCAAGTATTCATACCACTGACATGCTTTTATGTGCTGTTTTGACTGCAACTAAGGTAATTTGGATTTGGATTAGAGTAACTACTTGTTCAGATTTTCCCCAGGATAACTACTTTTCGGGGGAATACACACCAATACAGCTCTCTGTGTAGATTCAGAGTGTATCTGAGTTCTGTATTTTAGTTCTATCAAATATTGTACAAAGGCACACAATGCATGGCATAGAAAAGTACAATCTTAGGTGATTACATGGGGAGCTATATCTCTGGCAGATGATCTATCTATCTGGTCAAAATCACTATTTCAGGTCCCCCTCCACACTCTGGTGGTATGGATAACGTGTAATTATGTTTCCAGAGAAACCTACACTTAGAAAAAAAGATGCTATCTAGGACCTAAAAGGGTTATCTGGGCTTTCCCCATAGGAGAAGCCTTTGAACCCCCCTTTTTGTTTCCAGGTAGAACCCTTTTGGTTCCAGGTAGAACATTGAACCCAAAAGAGTTCTGGTGGAACCGAAAATAGTTTTTCGAAGGGTTTTCCTATGGGGACAGCTGAAGAACTCTTTTGGAACCCTTTTTTCTAAGAGCGCAGATTCAAATAAAGGTCCTATCTATAAACCGTTTTTTAAATGTTTTATTGTCACATACACCGGATAGGTGCAGTGAATTATGTTGTTTTACAGGGTCAACCATAGTTGAATGGGGCCCCTGGAGCAAATTAGGGTTAACGTTTCAGTTACTGGCCCAATGCTCTAACTGCTGAATTAGGTGTTTTGACCCCAAAGGACTTACATTTTGTATAAGTTTATAGTGATACAGAAACACTAAACAATGATTTAGATTTATTAAGAACAAGTTGATTGACAAAGGTATGAAAATGTTGAAGAATGTCCTTTGGGCTGTGATCAAAAAGATGTCTCTGGAGTCAAAATGACCCCAGTCGGTAGTATGAGGGTTAAATGGCTGTCCCTCTCTATACTGCAATTGAATTAAACAAATGTAATACTTTAAGAACTGCCAATTATTCTCTAATTATAAGTACATAAATAGTTCATATATGTACATAACTTATCATCATCATGTTTTCTTGTACTGTGCATGACCTTGTCTAGACAGGTCCTACTGTAATCATTTGTGTTAGGGATTGACTTAACTAGATCAAAGCCACAAACAAAATGTCATAGCTTATTATAGGCATGCTGTGTCACTCCTAGTGACCCTAATACCAACTATCAGCAAATTACAATTTCAACAGTGACATTGATGCCGTGTATACAGTATGTTGCTAATTAGCGAGCAGGGACTGTAGCATCAAAGAGGTGAGAGAAGTGAAATAAGTACTTGATCTGTGTTACTATTCCGTTCATCCGAAAGCTAAACAAATAACTCAGCGTTTTCTTTTTATTTAAAATAACATTTTTGCTCTGTTTAGTATCATTGGCCTTGAACTTGAAAGGGCGTAAAACATCAGTTTCTCTAAAGTCACTTCCTCACATGTTTTGAAAGATCTTAGCTCAACTTGGTGTAACTCCATTTACTTGTTTTCAGTTTCCTCCACGTTTCCGTTTGACTGTGCCTGGATGAGAAATGTGACTCTTCAGATGCCATCAAATGAGTATGTCAGAGAGGTCCTCGCTACAAATATAAATATATATCATGCATATCGCGATCCTGCAGAACTATTGCATTATTTACTATCATAGCAGCTGCAATCTGACTTACAATTTGTTGAAAGGGGCCATAACTCTGAATGTGACGAACACTGCCTATGACAAACTATACGATACTTTTGGGCATAACTTTCTCTCTTTATTACACATGTTCACCTCTTTTGCATTAGGTCCCTTATAGAGCCCCACAGTGGAGTTGTGATAATACCCATACCACCTAGCAGTCAATCAGGGAAATGGTTCCAATCGTTTTTCCACCATTTATTTTTCCCATTGGGGATTTTAGAAACACTTAAAATAAGGTCTGTGTTTCGTGTCGGCGTGACTTTTATCAATATACAGTTAAAGTCGGAAGTTGACATACACCTAAGCCAAATACATTTAAACTCTGTATTTCACAATTGCTGACATTTAATCCCAGTAAAAATTCCCTGTCTTAAGTTAGGATCACCATTTTATTTTAAGAATGTGAAAAGTCAGAATAATAGTAGAAAGAATAATTTATTTCAGCTTTTATTTATTTCATCACATTCCCAGTGTTTAGAAGTTTACATACACTCAATTAGTATTTGGTAGCATTGCCTTTAAATGGTTTAACTTGGGTCAAATGTTTCGGGTAGCCTTCCACAAGCATCCCACAATAAGTTGGGTACATTTTGGCCCATTCCTACAGACAGAGCTGGTGTAACTGAGTCAGGTTTGTAGGCCTCCTTGCTCGCACATGCTTTTTCTGTTCTGCCCACAAATTTTCTATGGGATTGACGGCCACTCCAATACCTTGACTTTGTTGTCCATAAGCCATTTTGCAACAACTTTGTTGCTTCAATAAATCCACTTAATTTCCCTTCCATGTGATGCCATCTATTTTGTGAAGTGCACCAGTCCACCTGCAGCAAAGCACCCTCACAATATGATGCTGCCACCCCCGTGCTTCATCGTTGGGATGGTGTTCTTCGGCTTGCAAGCCTCCCCCTTCTTCCTCCAAACATGATGATGGTCATTATGGCCAAACAGTTCTATTTTTGCGTCATCAAACGAGAGGATATTTCTCCAAAAAGTATGATCTTTGTCCCCATGTGCAGTTGCAAACCATAGTCAGTTTTTTTATGGCGGTTTGGAGAAGTGGCTTCTTCCTTGTTGAGCGGCCTTTCAGGTTATGTCGATATAGGACTCAATTTACTGTGGATATAGATACTTTTGTTCCTGTTTCCTCCAGCATCTTCACAAGGTCCTTTGCTGTTGTTCTGGGATTGATTTGCACGTTTTGCACCAAAGTACGTTCATCTCTAGGAGACAGAAAACGTCTCCTTCCTGAGCAGTATGACGGCAGGTCTACAATTTTTTTATGAGGTCTTGGCTGATTTATTTTGATTTTCCCATGATGTCAAGCAAAGAGGCAATGAGTTTGAAGGTAGACCTTGAAATACATGCACAGGTGCACCTCCAATTGACTCAAATGATGTCAATTAGCCTATCAGAAGCCTCTAAAGCTATGACATTATTTTCTGGAATTTTCCAAGCTGTTTAAAGTCACAGTCAACTTAGTGTATGTAAACTTCGGACCCACTGGAATTGTGATACAGTGAATTATGAGTGAAATAATCTGTCTGTAAACAATTGTTGGAAGAATTACTTGTGTCGTGCACAAAGTAGATGTCCTAACCGACTTGCCAAAACTATAGTTTGTTAATTAACAAGAAATGTGTGGAGCGGTTGAAAAATGAGTATTAATGACTCCAACCTAAGTGTATGTAATCTTCCGACTTCAACATCATTTCAACTTCAACTTCATTTACTCTCAGATTAATAATGATAATTTGCATAAAAGTAGACATCATGCAAATCGACAAATCCCTGCAAGCTACTGCACGCCATCTCTGGCTGACACCTTTGCTAACAGGTATTGTGTCAATTTAAACTTGCAGAAGACACTTCACAGAATTGTCCATTTAAAGAAACAGCCAATTTATGTATTACTACATTTAGCTATCATTAGATAGTAAATCCAGAGATTCTTACCTTTCGTCAGTCTTGGCCAGATCATCGTGGCATTTGTAGTGCTTTATGATAGCCACATTAGCAGCTAATTAGCATTTATTTTGTATTTTTTTGGGGGGGGAGGGGTAAATACAGGCAAATATATTGATAAAAGTCACCTTGACGTATAGAAATGAAGTTATCAAAACGTCCCGCAAGTGTCAGCCTACACGAAACACAGCCCTTATTTTATGTGTTTCTAAAATGCCTTATGTGAAAATAGTGGAAAAACTATTGGAACCAGAAGCAATACAAAAATACCTTAGTAGCTTTTGTGGGTATCTTTGCCCTTGCCGAAGGCAGGTGTTGTTACAGTTTATTCAAGCTATGAAGAGAGGCAATAGGAAAGGACTTAAATGTGCGGCATCTAACTCTAACATTGCAAAAATGCTCTGTCAGAAGAAAAGAGTCTCTTTATAGACTCAGTTTTCCAATGCATTGCCTACAGTTATTTATTACAGGGACAAATCTGTTTTATCAGAAATACCTTCCTTTTGTTTGAAACATCAAAGAAAGTGGAACACATCTACTCACCATGTAGAACTTTTTTCCACATCTGCAGAGAAAAAACAGATGTTGCTGAATCGCTACATGCCAAGAAAAACTCTTTGGGAGTTCTGTGAGGGATGCCATCCTTGAAGCCAAGTTTATTCAAGAGTCCTCCTTTACCTTGTGCGGCACATCCAGGGGTAGACGACGTTGAGTCTAAAGAACACTTCCAAAAAAGAGACCAAAGAAAACGTTTTTATTTTCTTGGTGTCAGATATCAAAACCTTTTACTGCAATGGGCTAAATCAGGGTCACATAGAGTGATTATTGGTAGTATTAAACAAATCTATTTTGAAACACAATTATACACCTCACACGCATGGTTATGGGCTTAAAAGAGAGATGCCTGTACCATGTCAGATATAGAGTTGAAGTATATACAATTTTGAATTTGCATCCCAATATTACACTTTATATACTTCACTGTAGACTGAAATACAACAAAATAATTGTATCATTAAAATATTAATTTAAATCATTAAATCATAAAAATATATGAAACATTCCACCCATAGGCCAAATAGGGCACTTTTGGTCATTGACTGAAGGATAGGGCTACGATGTTGTTTTAAATATGTATTTGACTAATAAACAGCCAATTAAAAAATGAACGACAATGACCTTAATCCATATCGTTCCCGCTTGTCCGGTCTGTGCGGATCAGACACAGAGACTGAGAGAAGAGTGAATGTGCAATTAAGAGGGATAGAAAGCAGTTGCTTCGGGAGCCGGAAAATACATTATCTAAGTCACGTGTCAAAATCCTTCCATGGAGGGCCGAGTGTCTGCGGGGTTTCACTCATACCTTGTACTTGATTGAAAAATTCAGGTCAATAATTAGTAAGGAACTCCCCTCACTTGGTTGTCTAGGTCTTAATTGAAAGGAAAACCTAAAGCCAGCAGCCACTACGCCCTCCATGGAATGAGTTTGACATCCCTGATCTAAGTGATTGATAGTTGGCTTTTTTTTAAGAACTACTAAAATAGTGAGTTTGTCAGACAGCATAGCATGTCAGACAGCTCTATGGAAATTATATGATGACTTGGAATTAAATAATAAAGTCATCAAATAAAACAAATATTTTATTAAAGTAATGTGAATAAATGATAGTTAATAAGTGATATGCAGTAATGGGAAGTCACTACCATTATGGGACTTTTATTCATTGTTATATTTATCTATCAATCTACAAAAATTGCAAAAGCAAAATCAAAAACCATGATAATGTTTTTCATAATCAAACCAAAACTGAACCGACCTCAAAAAGCACTAAATGCTCAGCACTGTCAAGAATGCAACATTCTTTGACAAACGGTCAATTATTTATTACTGATAATAAAGATGCACACTTTGGCATGCACCACAGTGGTAGCCACCCAAACTGGCCTTTCATAAAATGCTTTGATTATTTGTTAGAGCTGTATGGATTTCTTAAATTGACTTAGTGCTCCCCTGAAGGTAATGAGGGTGTCCTGATGCTTTAAAGGTACATTCAGTCAGAGATCAGATACATTAGGTTTTAATGTGACCATTATACACTGGTTGTATAATGACCACAAAAAGACAGAGAGCAGGCTTGTTAGCTAAATGAGCCCTCTCTCTCTGAGTTGGGTTGTTGCTGGTTCCACAGCCTTGGGGTGACATTAGTGGAAATGCTTCATTTACTGTGATAATGGGCCCATCTACGTCGTGACATCTTCAGTCTACAGATCAGGGCTTGTTTTGTTAAGGGTTCTATTTAAAGATGTGTGGGGTAGGTTGGACATGAATTCAGCTCTCAGGTAATCGGGAAAAAAGTAACGGTAACGATCAGATTGGTTGATATTGAATGGATGGACAAACAGATTTTCTTCTCGAAAATACAAATATAAAAACATATCATTAGCTTATTCCGATTACACTAAACAGTGCTCTGCTATTCTTTCTGTTAACTGGAGGCTTCACTGAACCAGTTTCCATCATATAATTTCTCATAAATAGTTGTTTGTTAATCTTTTCAGAGCTCTCTAGTGCCTAAGATGTCTGCCTGTGTCTTTTCAGTCTTTTATCTACCTTGTAATTTTCTGTTCTCACTCCTATAAGGGAAAATAACTACAGGAGTCCCTTTCTTTTGAAATAATGTTTACTCAGACAATTTTTACTAGATTACCACTTTTTTTTTGTACTGAATAATCAGCAAAGGCTTGGGTTCTTATGTATCCAAGAAGGTCACGACTGTTCAGAATGAGAACTGATATGAGGTAATGATTAATAAGTAACTTTTATCGATATATAACTTATATATATATATATATCTTCTTGAGTTTAATTCGGGGATGGTAACTCATTAAATAACTTATTCCATGGTGCCCCAAATTCCTAATGTGTTAATTGTTACATGATTAATTTAATGGAGTAACAATTAAACATAGTTTGTTAATTTGATACATAACACTCATCTCAAGTAACTTTGGTGAGTCTTATAAAGTCAGGAACAAACTGTGTTACCTTCCTTTGACATACCATATTGCAAATCTATTTCCCTATGGCAGCTGCCGCGTTCACTTGTGGTTTGCATTAGAGCAAAGGAACCAAGCGTTTAGCTGTCTCTTGGGTTTGACCAAATCCCATTCCCTATCACAGATGTGCCAAAGAGTTGGATTTAGCAGCTGTGGGAGGAACCATGGGGACATTCCCATATTCATCTCTTCCCGAGGATATCCATGGACACAGATGTTTCCCAGCCAGGGATATTCCATCTCAGTGGCTCAGAGTAAACAACAGCAGTGGCGCTCTACTGTGTTCTAATAGGTACCTGAGGATGGACCTGCAAGCAGGCAAAATCCTGCAGATCCAATCTCAAAAACCACAACAGACCCGGTTCCTACCTGTCCTGCAGGCTAGCTAGATCCTACTATAATGTTCTCCCTTTTTTATTTGAAATGATGATGATAAAGACATATCTTTCACATTGTGCACATTCTGTCTTGGAACTTGACTTCTTAATGGATTCTTGTGCTAGGGGAAATGTCATAATTATTACACAATTCACTAGCATGGCTATTTGCTGTTTGTTTTGGTTCTGTTTGCTTGCCGGCTTTGGTTTTAGACTCAAAGTGGATGTCCTCAGACTAACACATTTCTGTTCAAGGATTGCCAAATAGATGTGCTCTGATTAAAAATAACTATTCACACTGTACTAGAAATAGATGGATTTTTTTCTATAATTAAGTATTGATGATTACTTGAAACACATTATAAAAGCAATAGAAGCAACGTCTGACCTGTTAGAAGTCGTTTGCGTACCTTTTCATGAAGTTACGGTGAAAAGGATGCAGGTCCACATAACTGAATTATTGCTACGATATTCAAAATTCAAACCTAGTTGTATTCTCAATAATAATATCAAATAATCACGAGTATACTTTCTGTATGATTATGATTTCATACAGAGAAGGTATTTTAGGGACACGGAAAGTTGCGAAAGATATTACATGGAAATTCTGCCAGGGCAACAGCACGCATGCAAAATAATAAGATACACCCAAATCAAAAAACAGCCCATTTGACCAAACTCATAATATTGTGCATCATGTTGTGACATAAAGGCTTCACTTCTGGGTGACCTCCACAACCTTTTGCTTGAGCGACCATGAAAAATTGACTTTGACATCCAGGGGCCATCTCATGTCTGTACTGCGATTCACACCAACCACCTCCTCTAATTGCATGGGACGCGGGGTGAATTCCTCACACCACAAGAGAGGAAAAACAGACCTGTCTCCATATCGTTTAATGACCCCTTGTGTTAAGGATTTACATGAGGCTAATTTAGCCCTTGCTTGATACAAAACACTGCCATGCAATCTTTTAGTAAATATATCCTCCAGGCTATTTTCATACATATGTTAGGCTACTCACATATACATGTTAAACATGGTGTTCATTGTGTGTTATTAGGGAGGAAACACACATTGTGAGGGTTGAACTAAAACTTACTAAGATATTCGGATCATTATGAACGTAATGTACTGTAATGTGACGTGAATTGGTGTTCCAATTAGCAGAAATTCATCCATGACTGATCCTGTTTTTTAGTATGTGAAATTGATGTGCTTCACTTCTAATTAGTCAGATTGTTGATTCATTAATCGGAATGTAATCAATACTGTTTATTGTCAAATAATAATGAGATATTCTTCATACGTGAACTGTGGTGTGTTGTAGATGTTTTATCCTCCAGGTTATTGATTACATGATTACAAAGTATGGGTAGCAAACATTGTATTTATTTACTTGTATTCATCCATGACAGAGAGACACATGACTAACAATTGAAAACAAATGTAAGTGTAATTTGTATTCTGATCATTTTCATTGGACCATTACCTCCTATGGACTCAATCTCTTAATTCATACATGTCAAACATGTTGATTAATAGTAGTGGTTGAGACTATTTCTTCTAATTAAGCCTAATTTACACCTTCCATTTCCACACCGTCTGCTAGGTCTGCTCGAACGAGGAGGGGCGTCGATTTCGGACATGGAAACCTGTGCAGACGGAAAATGTTCGATTGAAGTGGAAGGTGTACATTAGGCTTAATGATTTCAGGTTCCATTTAACACATTGCTTTAACCATACAGTAACATCAGCGTTTGGAGTGAGGCAATGAGGCCATACATAAAATGGCCACATATGTCATGTACCCAATAACATATTAGCTGGTATCCCCTGTCTTACTCAGAGGCCTTTGGGAATTCCTCGGGGCATCTCCTGCCTAGGGTGACAATGGGATTCATATTTAATGCATGGCAACAGGGTTGTGTAAATGTTTGCGGCCCATACGCTAGGGACAGCGCTCGTATGAGACCTTGGACTCCCTTGTAGATTTTTTCAGGGGGGGGGGAAGTTTGCTCAAGACTGTATGCACTGGTTACTTTAGGATGACTTTGCTATCCACATACAGTGAAGGTAGTACACACTAACATTTATTCAAGGAAACTTTTTGGTTTGTATGTAACACATGGAACTGCATATGGAATTTGTAGGCAAAGACATTTTCTTAGGATTTCCATTGAGAGGAATGTACATGGTCTATTTTCCCCTGTGCTTTTAGCAGGGTTAAGAGACAAACTCTCTCTGTGGAGAGAATGTAACTCTGTTTTTCATACTGTTGCATTGTTGTCATCCTCTGACTGTCCCATAATGGGAGAGGACATGTTTGTTGACACTATGCTATTGGACAGACGGTGCACTGTCCGATATTTATTGGCAGCATCCACAGTCTCAGCACTTCCAGTGATGACAGATATGTCAGGTAGCACGCTATCCTCTGGGTGCAGAGTTTTCTGCTGCTCCATCATATCATACCACCTTACTTGGTTAATGCCGCTGCAAGTCTTCATATTCCAAGTTCAGCCTATTTTTCCTGTTATTATATTTGACACTTAAAGAGAGTTATTCTCTTCTATCATACATTTAATGAAGATGTTATATAACGTGAGCTTTTACACTCAGAGAAAAGATAGACAGATCCAGACACCTGATGGTGTTTTCCCCGCTCTGCGTGAGGTTGACAGCCTGTCCATAAGATCTCAGAATTTTGGCGTACTGCAGAGAGGAGGCGGCACATCAGTTTGATCACACTAAAGATATAAACCACTCAGTCAGTCACTCAATGCAATGAGAATCTGTGTTGTGACTCGCCAGTGCTAATTACACTCAGAGGCCAGTTTATTAGGTACACCCATCTAGTAAGTTCGGACACCCCGTTGCCTCCAGAACAGCCTGAATTCTTCTGGGGGAATGGAAACATTGCTCAATTGGTATCAAGGGACCTAACGTGGGCCAAGAAAACATTCCCCACACCATTACACCATCATCACCAGCCTGTACCGTTGACACCAGGCAGGATGAGGCCATAGATTCATGCTGCTTACGCCAAATCCAGAGTCTGCCATCAGCATGACTCAACAGAAACCGGGATTCATCGGCTCAGGCAATGTTTTCCCACTCCTGAATTGTCCAGTGTTGGTGATCGTGTGCCCACTGGAGCCTCTTCTTCTTGTTTTTAGCTGATAAGGTGGAACCCGGTGTGGTCGTCTACTGCAATAGCCCATCTGTGACAAGGACCAACGAGTTTTGCATTCCGAGATGCCGCTCTGTAGACCACTGTTGTACTGCACCGTTATTTGCCTGTTTGTGGCCCGCTTGTTAGCTTGCACAATTGTTGCCATTCCCCTTTGACCTCTCATCAACAAACTGTTTTTGTCCACAGGACTGCCACCGACTGGATGTTTTTTGTTTGTTGCACCATTCTCGGTAAACCCTAGACTCTGTCATGTAGGAAAATCCCAGGAGACAGGCCATTTATGAGATACTGGAACAGGCCCGCCTGGCACCGAAGATCATACCTCGCTCAAAGTCACTTAGGCCCTTTCTAATGTTCAATCTAACAGCAATTGAATGCCTCAATGCCTCATCTGCCTGTCTTATATAGCAAACCACAATCACAATCAGGAACAAACCATTTTTGTGAATGGGGCCGCTGAGAGTCTCTCACACATACAAAAACGTACACTTACTAAACTAAACATACACTTAATAAACTGGCCACTGAGCATCTATCACTTACTTACTTACTGACTACTGCTTTGTTGTCTTCCCATATTTACATTAGAGCTCACTGAAAGAAGAACAAAGCGTGGTTATTTGAGATCTAATGTCACAAGGTCACCATCAATTATTTGTGTTGCTGCAAATCCTGTCAGTAAGTATAAGTCCTACTGTGCTCAGGGGGAAAAATATAATTCACATCATTCCATTTGAGAAAAGGTCCATATCATACCAGTGTCATCATAACTTGAGAGGTTTTCCTGTAATATGTCAGACACTTTTAAATAGACCTACAATACAGGATATACATAATGGGAGAGTGGAGAGAGTGGAAGAAAAAGTAAGGTTCTGTGCTGATCCCTACAGTTCTATAGCAGCTGTGACAGATGATTCTAAGGCTGAGTGTATGAGATGTGTCAGCCCTAGCTCATGTGGAGCTGCTCACAGGGTGCCCTGTGTTGTCCTGGTGGAGCTGCTCAAAGAGTGCCCTGTGTTGTCTTGGTGGAACTGTGGAGAGAGGAATGGACAAGCCGGCTGACTGGGGGATTTTTGGAGGTGTCCAATGACTTATTGATTACATTCTGTGCTTTTCAAAGTCGTTAAAAGTCACTCCTCTCCATGTCTGACGAGGCCAGTGAGTAATTGTGAAAAAGACTCAGCCTCTGGTAATTGAACTTCTGTGGTTGGCAACAGATGGCTGTAGACAGACAGGAGAGGGGAGGGATCATTTAAGGATGATAAGATGAGGAAGATTGCTCTCGTAGAGGGAGGACAGAAATGCCTTAACAGCTTTATAGTTTAATAATGGATTCAAATCAAATTATATTTGTCACATGCGCTGAATACAACAGGTGTAGACAGGTGTAGACATACAGAGATATGCTTACTTACAAACTATTTTCCAACAATGCAGAGTTAATAAGAAAATAAAAATAAAACATTAAAACACACAGGAATGAAGCTACAGTATATACAATGAGTACCATACCCATATCAATGTGTACGGATATGTGGTAATTGAGGTAGATACTGTGTGGGCAGGGGGGTGGGGGTAGATTGTGTGTGTGGATAGAGACCTGTAAGTGTGCATATAGCCAGTGAAGGTAGAGTCACTGCAGATAGTCCATACAGTCCAGCCTACATTGGGGTGTTAAATAAATTGCAGAATTTATGTAATTTGCCTTTCTATGTCAAAAGAAACCTCATGAGGTAATACAAACCACAGTACAAAACACAAGTCACAGTAACAGCTAACTGATAAGTCAAATAAATAACAGCATGTACTAACAGTGGTATTTCCAATAGGGTAATAACAATTAAGTGACCTGAGGAACTGCTGTCATTTCTGAGCGTAGCCAATTAACTGTCCTGTTTGTTCTTTTGTTCTTTTGTTTTTTTTACTGCTTAAGATATTTTTAAATCTATCCAGGCTTTTTAATTATTTTTTTGATTTTTTTATTCCCAGTCATTAAGTACAGCTTTATTGGACAATACCTCAACAAAAGCAAAGGGGTCTGTATCTGAAATTAACATGAATCATTCTATTCACAACAGATACAGTTATTGAAGTGGAGCCATTCAAATTATCTGAATAACCCGGAACATTGAACATTGTGTAATTAAACGAACCACTGAACCGCTCAGTAAGAGAATTGTAGTCTTCACTTCCTGTGTGTTTTTTTTGTTAAACAAAGTCTACCCTTATAACTAGGTAAACTATTTCCATAAGAGGTACTTTGTACAGAATCCACATGAAACTCCACATGAAACTGTGCTTTTAAAGCTCTTCTGCTTTTAGTAGTCTTTCTCTAATCAGCCTGATATGTTATGATCAGATCATATCATGTTAATAAGGGTCCATCATGGATAGCCATAGTGATGCAGATATGTATTAGCAACTGAAGGGCTTATACCCTAGCCTGGCTGACGAGACCCACGTAACTCACAGCACAGGGAGAGCTGTGACCACACTGGTCTGGAAAGGAGTTCATTTGTTAATGCAATATTTGCTCAGAAATTGTGCAAGGATTTTGATTGGTTCTTTGAAATGTATATTTTTTCTCGGAGGTTGAGAGCTCTCGTTGTAAATGGAAAGGGGCAGCACTCGGGTAAGACACAGAGGAGCGCTAACCACTAAAAGCACAGCCCTCTTCATTATCGATGCATTTTGCAGACAACATCAAAGATCCATTCCAGATTATGAAGTCAGGAGGACTTTGAGAGTTAGGTGTTAGCCAGACTACGTATACCCCCCATATGCATCAATTCTCCCTATGACCCCAGGACAATGAAGAGTGACCTCTGTGTGGATGGGCCTGTCCTACAGAATAGACTTTAATCCATGGTCCTAGCTCTCTTTGGTCATTAAAAGTCCCATGGCATTCACTGAGTAACGATGTGCCAAAACTCTGGATCAAGTCACCTTATCACCCTAAGCATGTAATCGGTTATACAAACTCTATTAGTCCTCCCATTCCCTTGAATGTATTTTAACTAGAAAAACAACATATTACTGGAATAAATTGAGACAAACTGTATAAATAAATGTATTAATAAGTGAATGGTTCCTGCCTGCCCAGACATATTGGAATCTGTGCTCTTTTGCTTATTCAAATACCTCAGGCTTATTCTGGCATTTTCGCCAAAGTCTGGCCTCTGATGGCATTGCAAACTTTATGTCCTCTCCAAACTTTGTCCTCCAAAGATTTTTTTTGGTCTGCTGTTTGACCTGATTTAACTTTGCTCTAAGACTGGCTTTAGACGCTTGAAACATAGACTCCTCTGTACACTCCCAGGGACCTTTCATTTTCCTTATATTAACCTGCTCCGGTTTCACACCACCAACCACAGGGACCTGAAAACCTTTTTATTCTCGGCTATATTTTCGGTCCACAGAGCTGTCATTGCACTGTCAAAGTTAAGGCTCTACATCCTGGCTCTTTCATGTATACATATTCATACAATGGTGAATATAATATTGGGATATACTGTTTTCTTTGATACATTTAGTGTACAATGTTGCTATGTGATTTTTCCATCAGTGGCTCTTTGGCTGCTACGCAATTACCATTTTCCAATCAAATCAAATGTTATTTGTCACATGCTTTGTAAACAACAGGTGTAAACTAACACTGAAATGCTTAATATACTGTCTGTAAAATGTATATAGGTCCAGAACTTTTGTGAAATAGAACAGTTGAAATAGATGGGAGAGGTGGAAATTAGAGGAAGGCCAGGACTAAAAACAAACAAAATATAACTATTGTAAAATAGATTGTGTCCATAAAATGTATATAGTATGTATAAGCTGGAAGTAAAAGCCTAAGTGTTGTTGTTTATTGGTTTACTCCAAATTAGGGGAGGGGTGGTAGAGTTTGCAGGGAATAATAAAGGAATATACAGTATATACTAAAAAGATATGTATACAAGTTTTAGAACATTTACTCATTCAAGGGTTTTTCTTCTTTTTACTATTTTCTACATTGGAGAATAATAGTGAAGACATCAAACTATGAAATAACACATATGGAGTCATGTAGTAACCCACAAAAGTGTCAAAGTATCAAAATACATTTTATATTTGAGATTCTTCAAATAGCCTCCCTTTGCCTTGAGGACAGCTTTGCACAGTAGCCTCTTAACTGTTGACGTTAAGACTGGTGTTTTGCAGATACTATTTAATGAAGCTGCCAGTTGAGGACTTGTGAGGAGTCAGTTTCTCAAACTAGACACTCTAATGTACTTGTCCTCTTGCTCAGTTGTGCACTGGGTCCTCCCACTCCTCTCTCTATTCTGGTTAGAGACAGTTTGCACTGTTCTGTGAAGAGAGTAGTACACAGCGTTGTACGAGATCTTCAGTTTCTTGGCAATTTCTCTAGCCTTCATTACTCAGAACCAGAATAGACTGACGAGTTTCAGAAGAAAGTTCTTTGTTTCTGGCCTTTTTGAGCCTGTAATCGAACCCCCAAATTCTGATGATCCAGATACTCAACTAGTGTAAAGAAGGCCTGTGTGTCACGTTCGTCGTATGGAGGAGACCAAAGCACAGCGTGATTAGAATACATACTTTTTAATGAAGATGAAGAACACTTAACAAATTATACAAAACAACAAACCGAACATGAAGCTATAATAATACTAGTGCAGACACAGGCAACTAGACATAGACATAGACAATAACCCACAAATACCCAAAGAAGATGGCTGCCTAAATATGGTTCCCAATCAGAGACAACGATACACACCTACACCAGAACCAATCTAGGCAACCATAGACATATATAAATACCTAGATAGTAAACAACCCCAAAAACCTACAAAACCCCTAGACAGTACAAAAAACACATACATCACCCATGTCACACCCTGACCTAACCAAAACAATAAAGAAAACAAAGAATACTCAGGTCAGGGCGTGACACAGTGTTATTGCTTCTTTAATCAGAACAACAGTTTTCAGCTGTGCTAACATATTTGCAAAAGGGGTTTCTAACGATCAATTAGCCTTTTTAAAATTATAAACTTGGATTAGCTAACACACCGTGCCATTGGAACACAGGAGTGATGGTTGTTGATAATGGGCCGCTGTATGCCTATGTAGATATTTCATCCAAAAATCTGCAGTTTCCAGCTACAATAGTCATTTACAACATTAACAATGTCTGCAGTGTATTTCTTATCAATCTGATGTTCTTTTAATGGACAAAAAATGTTCTTTTCTTTAAAAAACAAGGACATTTCTAAGTGACCCCAAACTTTTGAACAGTAGTGTATGTGTATTTGTATGTATGAATATGCATGTGTATATGTATGTATATTTATGTCTATGTATATATATATATATATATATATATATATATCATTACCCCAAAAAGATGTGGGGGATTGGAAATGATGCAGACAATGACAATGATGGAAGCTACAATCTCTATTATAAGCTGATCTACCCCCTCACTTAAATTTCTTTTAAATACAAATAAATTTAAAAAATACAATTATTAACAATAACTTGGCTATATACACACAGTACCAGTACCGAGTCGATATTCAGGATACGAGGTAATTGAGGCAGGTACAAATAGGTAGGGGTAAAGTGACTAGGCAATAGTATAGATAATAAACAGTAGCAGCAGCGTATTTGGTGAGTCAAAAGAAAGAGTTAGTGCAAAAAGGGTCAATGCAGATAGTCAAAGTAGCTATTTGGTTAAAACCTCTTTGGGATCGGTGTCCCGCTAGCGTTCCATTATGACAACATCCGGTGAAATTACAGAGCGCGAAATATTGTCATTCTAAACATTCATGAAAATACAAGTGTCTTACATCGTTTAAAAGCTTAACTTCTTGCTAATCCAACCGCATTGTCAGATTTCAAAAAGGCTTTACGGCGAAAGCATACCACGGAATTATCTGAGGACAGCGCCCCGCATCAAAATACTTTATAAACCAGCACAGGCATCACAAAATCCCAAATAGCGATTAAATAAATCACTTACCTTTGAAGATCTTCCTCTGTTTGCAATCCCAAGGGTCCCAGCTACACAATGAATGGTAGTTTTGTTCAATAAAGGCCTTCTTTATATCATCGATTATACATCGATTTCAGTAATCCACTCGTTCAACATGCATACAAACAAATCCAAAAAGTTACCGGTAATGTTCATCCAAACAAGTCAAACGATGTTTCTAATTAATCCTCAGGTACTCTAATATCTACATAAATAGATACAATTTAAGACGGAGAAGAGTATGTTCAATAGGGAAGATAAATAACAAAGAGCGAGCACTTCATTCACACGCGCAACAAGACTACTTTTCTAATGAGAGACACCTTGGAAAAACTAGAACTACTTGTTCATTTGTCAAAAAACAAGCCTGAAACCCTTTCTAAAGACTGATGACATCTAGTGGAAGACATAGGAACTGAAATCTGGGTCCTATATATTTGTTTTCCCATAAACTATAATTGAAATGGCCTGTGATTTTTTTATTTCGTTTACCTTTATTTAACTAGGCAAGACAGTTAAGAACAAATTCTTATTTTCAATGACGTCCTAGGAACAGTGGGTTAACTGCCTGTTCAGGGGCAGAACTACAGATTTGTACCTTGTCAGCTCGGGAATTTGAACTTGCAACCTTCTGGTTACTAGTCCAACGCTCTAACCACTAGGCTACCCTGCCGCCCGCTACCCTTCCGCCCCGTGATCAAAAAACAACATTTCCGGATGGATTTTCCTCGGGTTTTGCCATATCAGTTCTGTTATACTCACAGACATTATTTTAACAGTTTTAGAAACTTCAGAGGGTTTTGCAACCAATGCTACCATAATATGCATATCCTAGCTTCTGGGCCTGAGTAACAGGCAGTTTACTTTGCGCACGTCATTCATCCGAACTTCCGAACACTCCCCCCTAGCCTTAAGAGGTTTTAATCATTTAGTGGTCCTGCGGCTTGGGTTTAGAAGCTGTTTAGGTTTTGTTGGTTCAAGAATTTTACTATGCAATATCTTAGTACATTCCATGTATACCTCACATATGAGTGTGGGATAAAACTATACGTAATGATTCACTGAGGCAATTTAAAATAACCTAATCAGTCAGGTTGTCTAAACTTCTTGATGTCTAGATTGATATTTACCCACAGGCCTAGTAGATGTTGCTTCCCAAAAAAGGTCTTAGTCGTGACAGAATTTCACCTACATTCAGAAAACATTAGCTTCAATAAGCAAGTAAATAGACAATCTTCAATAAGCAATCACACTTTGAGTCTGGCGTACATGAAGGGCCCCATCATTGATCAGTGTATATGGTAATATTTTTACTGCAATTAATACTATCTGGCAGTGGAAGCTGAAACTCATTTAGGCCTAATAGCCTTAGAAAATGTTGTTATTTTTGGATACTGTACGCAAGTGGTTCCTAACCTAGTGGTACAACACCCATAGGGGGAAGATAAGGTTTCCTGGGGGATCGTGGGGCCTGACTTGATTTCTGGGGTAAAAATAATAACAATAATTTGACATTATTTTAATCGATCTATAATGATGAACAACTATGCAATTAATACCTACATGGTGGTTATTCATCGTACAATACAGTAAGAAATAAGAGTGGAAGCTAGATACAGAATCAGTGCCAGTACCAGATTTACAATGTGCAGGGATACTGGAATATTTGAGGAAGATATGTACATGTAGGCAGGGATTAGGAGAAAGTGACTGGTAGCAGGTTAAATAATAATAATAGTTAACATGGGCAGCAGCATAGGTTGTGGGTGGGTGAGTGGTGGTGTGTGTGTGTATGCAAGTTTAAGAGTGTGTGTGTGTGTGTGTGTGTGTGTGTGTGTGTGTGTGTGTGTGTGTGTGTGTGTGTGTGTGTGTGTGTGTGTGTGTGTGTGTGTGTGTTTCATCAGTCCTTTAGGTGCCTTTTGGCAAACTCCAAGCGGGCTGTCATGTGCCTTTTTCTGAGGAGTGACTTCCGTCTGGCTACTCTACCATAAAGCCCTGATTGGTCTACTGCTGCAGAGATAGTTGTCGTTCTGAAAGCTTCGCCCATCTCCACAGAGGAACTCTGGAGCTTTGTCAGGGTGACCATCGCGTTCTTGGTCACCTCCTTGACCAAGGGCCTCTCTCCCAATTGGCCAGGCAGCCAGGTCAAGGAAGAGTTTTGGGGGTTCTAAACTTTTTCAATTTAAGAATGATGGAGGCCACTGTTCTTGGTAACCTTCAATGCTGCAGACATTTTTTGGTACTCTTCCTCAGATCTGTGCCTCAACACAATCCTTTGTTGGAGCTCTTCCTTCGACTTCATGGCTTGGGTTTTGCACTGTCAACTGTGGGACCTGATATAGACAGGTGTGTGCCTTTCCAAATCATCTCCAATCAATTGAATGTACCACAGGTGGACTCCAATCAGGTTGTCGAAACATCTGAAGGATGATCAATGGAAACAGGATGCACCTAAGCACAATTTCGAGTCTCAAAGGAAAGGGTCTGTATACTTATGTAAATAAGGTATTTCTGTTTTTATTTTTAATAGATTTGCAAAGGTTTCAAAAAACAGTTTTCACTGTAATTGTGGGGTATTGTGTGTAGATTGATGTGGGGAAAAAATGACGTAATACAATTTAGAATAAGGCTGAAATGTAAAATAAAATGTGGAAAAAGGGAAGGGGTCTGAATATCTTCTGAATGCACTGTACATCTAAAAAGTGACTGGTAGCAGGAATATATAAATATGTATGGTAATATACTAATAGTAATATAAACATGTAAACAGGATAGTGAACAGTAGTAGGATAAATATATAGATACTAATGGTAATGGAAATCAATAATCAACGAACAGCAGCTTAGTGGTAGTAATAAATATAATCAATAATAATTTTAGCAGCCGCGTAGGTGAGAGAGGGAGCAGTAGTTGTTAGCCATTTAAAAGTCATATGACCATGGGATAGAATCTGTTTAGGAGTCTGTTTGTCTGCCTTGATTCACTGGCACCGTTTGCCGGACAGGAGCATGGAGAACAGTCTCGGGTCTCGGGTGGCTGGAGTCTTTAGCAATTTTTCGGGAATTTCTCAGACTCCACCTGGCATGTACGTCCTTGATGGCTGGGAGCTCACCCACAGTGATGCGCATGGCCGTCTGCACCAACCTTCCGGTCGAGGGCGGTGCAGTTGCCATATCAGACAGTGATAAAACCAGGATAATCTAGAAGTTCCTAAGGATCTGAGAGCCCATGCCAAATCGTTTCATTCTCCTAAATGAGAAGAGGCACTGCTATGCCTTCTTCAAGACTGTGCTGTTGTGAGAGGGCCATATTAAGACCTCGGTGATGTGGACACAGAGGAACTTGAAGCTTGTCAAAGATTACAGTCTCCCAAGTCAAAGACGGTTCTCTCTGCTACTGCACTGCAAGCGATACTGATATACCAAGTCTGAAACTAACAGGACCCAGAATAGCTTCTACACCAAGCCATAAGACTGCTAAATAGTTAGTTAAATGGCGACCCAGATTATCTGCATTGACCCATTTTGCACTTACTGTCTATCACTTTAATTTCCTCAATTCCTCATAACCCTGCACATTGACTCGGTACTTGTACTGCTTGTATATAGCTGGTGGACACACCAGATACTGACTGCTACTCATTGTGTATCTAAACTCAGCAAAAAAAGAAACGTCCTTTTTCAGGAACCTGTCTTTCAAAGGTAATGTGTAAAAATGCAAATAACCTCACCGATCATCATTGTAAAGGGTTTTAACACTGTTTCCCATGCTTGTTCAATGAACCATAAACAATTAATGAACATGCACCTGTGGAACGGTAGTTAAGACACTAACAGCTTACAGATGGTATGCAATTAAAGTCACAGTTATGAAAACTTAAAACACTGAAGAGGCCTTTCTACTGACTCTGAAAACATCAAAAGTAAGATGCCCAGGGTCCCTGCTTATTAGCGTGCCTTAGGCATGCTGCAAGGGGCCATGAGGATGCAGATGTGGCCTGCGGGATGGGTACAGGATGGCAACAATAACTGTCCGAGTTACACCAGGAATGCACTCTCTCTCCATCAGCACTCCATCAGACTGTCCGCAATATACCGAGAGAGAATGGACTGAGGGCTTGTAGGCCTGTTGTAAGGCAGGTCTTCAGCATACATCACCGGCAACAACGTCGCCTATGGGCACAAATCCACCGTCGCTGGACCAGACAGGACTGGCAAAAAGTGCTCTTCACTGACGAGTCGCGGTTTTGTCTCACCAGGGGTGATGGTTGGATTTGTGTATATCGTCGAAGGAATGAGCGTTACACCGAGGCCTGTACTCTGGAGGGGGATCGATTTGGAGGTGGTGGGTTCGTCATGGTCTGGCGCGGTGTGTCACAGCATCATTGGACTGAGCTTGTTGTCATTGCAGGCAATCTCAATGCTGTGCATTACATTGAAGATATCCTCCTCCCTCATGTGGTACCCTTCCTGCAGGCTCATCCTGACATGACCCTCCAGCATGACAATGCCACCAGCCATACTGCTCGTTCTGCTCGTTCTGGCTAACAGTACAGATAGATAGCTGTGTCTTTGTGATTGTCTTTGTGATTGTCTCACCCCCCTCCAGGTGTCGCCCATCTTCCACATGATCCCTTGTGCGTTTTCTGTCTGTCTGTTGCCAGTTCGTCTTGTATGTTCAAGCCTAGCAGCTTTTTGTCTCAGCTCCTGTTTTCCCTGGTCATTTTTTCTCGTCCTCCTGGTTTTTAACCTTTGTCTGTCCTGACCATGTCTGTGTCTGACCCTGAGCCTGCCTGCCATCCTGTACCTTTGCTCCACCACTGGATTACCGACCTCTGCCTCAACTGACCCTGTGCCTGCCTGCTGTCCTGTATCTTAGCCTCTGCTCTGGATTATCAACCCCTGCCTGCATTGACCTGTAGTTTGCCTGCCCCTGTGGTTACAGTGAACAATGTTACTTCATACAGGGTCAGGTGACTCTATCTTACCTTGATTCCTGATAGTACGAACTGGCCATGACTGACCCAGCAGACTTGGACCAGCTCCGCAACGCCATCTCCTCCCAAGGAGCCACGAGGAGATGCTTCGTGGTCTGATGGAAGGGTTCCAGGACGTGGCCGGATGTCACAACCTAGCCTTCCATTGGTTACCTACAGGGCAGCCTACCAAGACGGTAACCTCCCAGCCCCTCAGTAACCCGGCTAGTAGCAGCACCGTCACCCCGGTTTCCCGGGAACCCCACTTACCTCCCCCGGAGCGCGACGATAGAGATTCCAGAACCTGCCGGGCCTTTCTCTCCCAGTGCTCCCTCGTTTTCGAGCTGCAGCCCTCTTCGTTCCCCTCAGATCGCTCGAAGATGGCTTACATTATTACGCTGATGTCTGGAATTGCACTCACCTAGGCCATGGCAGTGTGGGAGCAACAATCCGCTATCTGCTTCAGTCTGGAGGTATTCGTGGTGGAGGTAAGAACAGTTTGAGGCTCCAGTGTCCGGGAGAGAGGCTGCCCAGAAGTTACTCCAGCTCCGGCTGGGCTCCCTCAGTGTGGTAGACTATACGGTGTAGTTCCGCATGCTGGCCGCAGAGGGTACCTAGAACCCGGAAGCACTGTTCAACACATTCCTGCATGGATTATTGGCGGGGTAAAGGGCTTGCAGCCCAGGGAGTTACTGACGGATCTCGACTCACTCATCGCCTTAACCATTCGGATCGATGGACAGTTACGGGAACATAGGAGGGAGAAGAGATCTGATTGAAGTCCTAATCGCTCACTCAAGGATCCCACCTTGCATCTCATGAACTCTGGAAGTCCCCAAGAGGATCTGTGCTTACCCGAGTTTCTCCAAGAGCCTCCGAAGACTGCAAAGTTGCCTCTTCCCGAGCCAATGCAGCTCGGCAGGGCTAGACTGCCTCCAGCCAAACGCGTACACAGACTGAACATCCAGAGTTGTCTGTATTGCGGTACTGTCAGTCATTATGTGTTAGAGGGCTGGATGGGCACTTTATAGGCCGAGTCACACACAGGACCACCCCCGTCAACCTAGGATCCAATTCCTGCTGGTTGAGTCTCCGCAGGTTCCAGTGGTATCTTGGCTCCAGTGACACAATCCCTCCATTGACATGGCTAGTGGTGCCATCATGGGCTGGAGCCCGTCCTGCCACACTCATTGCCTGAAGTCAGGTCTGCCTGCCCCGGGAAGTCCTCCTGAGGTTTTGGGAATTTCCCCTGACCGCTCCGCAGAGTACCAGGACCTCCATGATGGGTTCAGTAAGGCCAGAGCCGCTTCGCTTCCGCAGCACCGTCCGGTATCCCAGAAGGTCAAGCCTGAGGCGTTGGCTCGCCGCAGCTACTACCCCAGAAGCCGAGACCTTTTTCCCCTGCTCCAAGATCATTAGCTCTTCTGCTGTTCATCCTCTGTTGACCCGTAACCTCCGCATTTTTACTACCTTTTCTGTGTCTAGAGTTAAAACCATGTCTGACTGCCCCTCGTCTCCTGTTTCCAGGCCCACCCCTCTCCCTCGTCTCATCGATGGCCGACCGGTGTACATGGTGAGACGCCCCAAAAAAATGTTTACCTTCAAAATGGAAATGCCAGACAAAATAATTTACAAATGAGGGAGACACCCATGATTCACCAAACAATATTTTGAGAGGAAGTAAAGTAATTTAAGCATATGTTTTCATTAAAGTCTCCTCCATCTCCACTAACCGAAGCTAATTGTATAGATATTTTTTTCTAAGAATAATGTCAAAATTAACCACTCCTATATAAATGGTAGATTATCAAACACTCAACAAGAAGGTCTGATTTCATTATTATTGAAACAGGATCTAAGTGGTAAACATAAAGATCCAGGAGGCCTCTTACATTTCTATCAAAATGCATAGTACAT
Organism: Oncorhynchus kisutch; assembly: GCF_002021735.2. NCBI lineage: Eukaryota > Metazoa > Chordata > Actinopteri > Salmoniformes > Salmonidae > Oncorhynchus > Oncorhynchus kisutch. The sequence continues at coordinate 46,213,015 of NC_034175.2, read as the reverse complement.
AGAATTAAAAAAGGTATTGATATTATTCATCCTAATCAAACATGTTTTTTACATAGACGATACATTGGAGATAATATAAGACAAGTGCTGGAAACAATAGAACACTATGAAAAATCTGGGAAACCACACCTGCTATTCATACAGTAGCTGACTTTGAAAAGGCTTTTGATGAAGTACAATTGGATTCTATATACAAATGACTGCAATTTTTAAATGTAGTATAAAATAGTAAATAATGGCTACGTTGAAAGTTACAAATTGTTAAGAGGAGTTAAACAAGGTTGTCCACTATCAACATATCTATTTATTATTGTCAATGAAATGTTAGCTGTTAAAATCAGATCCAACAATAATATCAAGGGGTTAGAAACCCAGGGCTTAAAAACAAAGGTGTCATTGTATGCTGATGAATCATGTTTTCTTTCAATTCCAAAATGTGGATCCCTCCACAGCCTCATAGAAGATATATATACTTTTTCTAACCTCTCTGGTGATAAGTGTACAATATTACACATTGGATCACTAAAAAGTAATAATTTGACTTTACTGTGTAGTTTACCAATAAGCTGCACTGACGGTGAACAAATCAAATCAAATTTTATTGGTCACATACACATGGTTAGCAGATGTTAATGCAAGTGTTGCGAAATGCTTGTGCTTCTAGTTCCGACAGTGCAGTAGTATCTAACAAGTCATCTAACAAATTCGTAACTATTCCCTTAAACACACAAGTGTAAAGGGGATGAATAAGAATATGCGCATGAAAATATATGGATGAGCGATGGCCGTGTGGCATAAGGAAGATGCAGTAGAAGGTATATAGTACAGTAAACATTATATAAAGTGGCATTGTTTAAGTGACTAGTGATACATTTAGTACATCCAATTTTTTATTATTAATGTGGCTTGAGATTTCAGTCAGTATGTTGGCAGCAGCCACTCAATGTTAGTGATGGCTGTTTATTAACAAAAGGCTAAGCTTGTGAGTGAATATATTTCTTTCTTGATTTTCATGAGTAGTTAACGTTGCGTTATGGTAATTATTTTATATATATTTTTTTTATTTATTTTTTTTACCTTTATTTAACCAGGCAAGTCAGTTAAGAACACATTCTTATTTTCAATGACGGCCTAGGAACAGTGGGTCAACTGCCTTCTTCACCACGCTTTCTGTGTGGGTGGACCATTTCAGTTTGTCCGTGATGGTGGACACGCCCATAAGTTTGGATAACCTGCTGGCTACTCGCGGACGTCCAGATCAGGGTCTGTCGATTCCATCCCCCAGCACCACCGCTCCGATGCCCATGGAGCTTGGGGTTACTGCAAATAGGGGGAACGGAGGAGGGGCCGATCCATGCACCATATGTGGCCGCAGAGGGCACACGGCCAGTCGGTGCTGGGGAGGTTCCTGTAGAATTCGAGGCAGCAGGCAGGGCACTCTCGTGTCACCCCAGGTGAGTCAGTACCAGGCTCACCCAGAGCCCTTTGTTGCTCACATGTTTTTGTTTATTAATTTTCCTGAGTTTTGCCCGCATTCCCAGCATAAGGCGCTCGTCGATTCAGGCGCAGCTGGGAATTTTATTGACAGATCATTTGCCCATAGTTTAAGGATACCCATTGTTCCTGTGGATATGCTTTTCCCTGTGTATGTCCTAGATTGTCGACCATTAGGGTCAGGGCTAATTAGGGAGGCCACCGCTTCACTGGGCATGGTTACGCAGGAGGGTCACAAGGAGAGAATCAGTCTCTTCCTTATTGATTCTCCTGCGTTTCCCGTGGTGCTGGGCCTACCCTGGTTGACTTGTCATGACCCCACTATTTCATGGCAACAGAGGGCTCTCACGGGGTGGTCGCGAAAGTGCCTGGGTAGGTGTTTAGGGGTTTCCGTCGGGGGTGCTACGGTGGCAAGTCCAGACCAGGTCTCCACCGTGCGCATCCCCTCTGAATATGCCAATTTGGCTCTCGCCTTCTGTAAAAAGAAGGCGACCCAATACCACCCCATCGACGGGGGGATTGTGCGATACATCTCCGGGTAGACGCAGCACTTCCCAGGAGTCACGTGTATCCCCTGTCGCAAGAGGAGACGGTGGCTATGAAAATATATGTTCCGAATCTCTTGGGCAGAGGTACATTCGGCCCTCCACTTCACCTGCCTCCTCAAGTTTATTTTTTGTGAAGAAGATGGATGAAGGTCTGCGCCCGTGTATTGACTATCGAGGCATCAACCAAATCACTGTGAGGTACAGTTACCCGCTACCTCTCATCACCAGTGTGATCGAATCAATGCATGGGGCGCGCTTCTTCACAAAATTGGATCTCAGGAGCGCTTACAACCTGGTGCGTATCCGGGAGGGGGACGAGTGGAAGATGGCATTTAGTACCACCTTAGGGCACTATGAGTACCTTGTCATGCTGTACGGGTTGATGAATGCTCCATCAGACTTCTAGGCTTTTGTAGACAAGATTTTCCGGGACCTGCACGGGCAGGGTGTAGTGGTGAATATCGACGACATTCTGATAAACTCTGCTACACGTGCCGAGCATGTGTCCCTGGTGCACAGGATGCTTGGTCAACTGTTGGAGCATGACCTGAACATCAAGGCTGAGAAATGTATGTTCTTTCAACAGTCCGTCTCCTTCCTAGGGTACTGCATTTCCACTTCATGGGTGGAGATGGAGAGTGACAGCATTTCAGCCGTGTGTAATTGGCCCGACTCCCACCACGGTAAAGGAAGTGCAGCGGTTTTTAGGGTTTGCCAACTACTACCGGAGGTTTATCCGGGGTTATGGTCAGGTAGCAGCTCCCACTACCTCACTGCTGAAGGGGGGACCGGTGTGTTTGCAGTGGTCGGCTGAGGCGGACAGGGCTTTTGGTCAGCTGAGGGCTCTGTTTACCTCGGCTCCGGTGCTGGCTCATCCGGATCCCTCTTTGGGGTTCATAGTGGAGGTGGACGCGTCCGAGGCTGGGATAGGAGCCATGCTCTCTCAGTGCTCGGGTACACCGCCAAAGCTCCGCCCCTGTGCCTCCTTTTTGAAGAGGCTCAGCCCAGTGGAGCGAAACTATGATGCGGGGGACCGGGAACTGTTGGCTATCGTCAAGGCCTTGAAGGCGTGGAGACTTGGCTTGAGGGGGCTAAACATCCTTTTCTCATCTGGACTGACCACTGCAATCTGGAGTCCATCCCAGCGACGAGGAGACTGAACCCTCGCCAGGCAAGGTGGGCCATGTTCTTTACCCGTTTTGTCTTCATCCTGTCCTACAGACCATGTTCCCAGAACGCTAAGGCAGACGCCCTGTCCCGGATGTATGACACAGAGGAGCAGCCCATGGATCCCACTCCCATACTTCCGGCTTCTTGCCTGGTGGCACCGGTGGTGTGGGAGCTAGACGCAGACTTCGAACGGGCGTTACGTACAGAGCCCACTCCGCCCCCAATGTCCAGCTGGGCGTCTGTACGTTACGTCTGCTGTCCGCAACCGTTTGATCTATTGGGCCCACACGTCACCCTCCTCTGGTCATCCGGGCATCGGTTGGACAGTGCACTGTCTTAGTGGAAAGTACTGGTGGTCCACTTTAGCTAAGGACGTGAGGGTTTATGTCTCCTCCTGCTCTGTGTGCGCCCAGTGTAAGGCCCCTAGGCACTTGCCCAGAGGGAAGTTACAACCCTTACCCATTCCACAACGGCCGTGGTCGCACCTGTCGGTGGATTTCCTAACGGATCTTCCTCCATCACAGGCTAACACCACGATCCTGGTCATTGTGGATTGGTCCTGTCGTCTCCTCCCTTTGCCCGGTCTCCCTACAACCCTACAGACTGTGGAGGCCCTGTTTACACACGTCTTCCTGCACTACGGGTGCCGGAGGACAAAGTATCTGATCGAGGTACCCAGTTTACGTCAAGAGTCTGGAGGGCATTCATGGAACGTCTGGGGATCTCGGTCAGCCTTACCTCGGGTTTTCACCCCGAGAGTAACGGGCAGGTGGAGAGAGTGAACCAGGTTGTGGTTAGGTTCTGCGGTCCTATTGCAAGGACCGGCCGAGGGAGTGGGCGGCGTTCGTGCCCTGGGCAGAGATGGCCCAGAACTCGCTCCGCCACTCCTCCACTAACCTCTCCCCCTTCCAGTGCATACTGGGGTACCAGCCGGTCCTGGCGCCTTGGCATCAGAGCCAGATCGAGGCTCCTGCAGTGGATGACTGGTTTAGGTGCGCTGAGGAGACCTGGGACGTCGCTCATGTGCACCTTCAGCGGGCCGTGAGGCGCCAGAAAACCTGCGCAGATCGCCACCGCAGTGAGGCCCCGGTCTGGCTCTCGACCCAAAACCTGCCCCTCCGTCTGCCCTGCTGGAAGCTGGGCCCGCTGTTTGTGGGGCCATTCAAAGTCCAGAGGAGACTGAACGAGGTATGTTACAGGTTAATGCTTCCAACCGATTATCAAATTAACCCCTCGTTCCATGTGTCTCTCCTCAGGCCGGTGGTGGCTGGTCCACTCCATGAGACATTTTTATCATTGCAGATGCTCTTATCCAGGTTGATTTACAGTTAGTGCTTTCATCTTAAGATAGCTTGGTGAGACAACCACGTCCTGTACCACAGTCAAATATACAGGATACGAACATTCCATTCCAACTAAACAATAGATATATTTTATAGGCACATACACAAAGCAGACACTATTTGTACACATTCTTGAGTAATAATTTGGCAGCAGGTAGCCTAGCGGTTAGAGTGTTGAGCTAGTAACTAAAAGGTTGCTAATATGAATCCCTTAGGCAACTAGCTAAACAATACAAAAAACACATTTCAATTTCACACCACACACTTGTACGTGTGTTAAACAGGAAGCACCCCCTATTTGACATTTTGGTATCAGATCATTTCTCACACTATGGGGACATTTGGGATTTCACAAAATTTCCACAGATGCAAACAAACATAAGAATGTGGTTGTTAATAATTGGTTACTACTTCCAGCATCCACAGGTACGGTACATTTCAGGTATGCTTGAAAATGATTTACCACCTCGGGCAATGCAGCAGTTGGAGTATTCTCTGATCCAGCTGTTGCTATGAGGCAGCCAGATGCTGACCCCGCCCTCTCCATCCACGAGTTTCACGATGGATTTGTATGTCAGATTGGGTTATTATGTAACAACATTTTTCCCAGAGGGATCCAGTAAATAGATTGTGATTATGTTAACTACAACCAAGTTGTTTAATTGAAAGACAAACAACTTTAAGTTTCTTAATTACAATCTATTAGTCTCCCTTTCTATTTTCCTCTCACTTTAACTCACTCTCTTTGCATCTCTCTCTCCCTCCCTCCCTCCATCTCTCTCTCCTTCTCTCTCTCTGGTGTACTGTAGGCTTCATTATTTCATATCGAGTCACGCTCACCTCAGCACTCATCAGGAACAAATGGAACATTAAGCTAATGGAAGCAAGCAGACAAAGCACATGCTCAGCTCCCTACCTCCCAACAACACACAGGGAGCCAATTACTGAAGAACACCCCCCTCTGCCAGACATGCACATTCTATGCTACAGGCCTACTCTCAGTCTTTGGGAGTTGGCCACTGATAAAGTGTAAACAGCATTTATAGAGTAGGGGTTTTGATATTTCATATTTAACCCTTGTGTGGAGTTCGGGTCTGTGGGACCCATTTTCAATGCTTACTAAAATAAAAATTATACCACAAATATTTTTTTCAACCTGAGACTCATTGTCCTTGGCTCATTTTCTGTGAAGAACCTGAAACACTGTGCACCCCCTGCACACTGTGCACCCCCTACACATTTATATTACATATTTGGTGTTCAGGTTTTACATTCGACTGATGTAAAAATGGCCTTATAAATACATTTAAATAATTTTATTTTTTATTTTTTTTATTTCACCTTTATTTAACCAGGTAGGCTAGTTGAGAACAAGTTCTCATTTGCAACTGCGACCTGGCCAAGATAAAGCATAGCAGTGTGAGCATACAACAAAGAGTTACACATGGAGTAAACAATTAACAAGTCAATAACACAGTAGAAAACGAAGGGGGGGTCTATATACAATGTGTGCAAAAGGCATGAGGAGGTAGGCAAATAATTACAATTTTGCAGATTAACACTGGAGTGATAAAAGATCAGATGGTCATGTACAGGTAGAGATATTGGTGTGCAGAAGAGCAGAAAAGTAAATAAATAGAAACAGTACGGGGATGAGGTAGGTGAAAAGGGTGGGCTATTTACCAATAGACTATGTACAGCTGCAGCGATCGGTTAGCTGCTCAGATAGCTGATGTTTGAAGTTGGTGAGGGAGATAAAAGTCTCCAACTTCAGCGATTTTTGCAATTCGTTCCAGTCACAGGCAGCAGAGTACTGGAACGAAAGGCGGCCAAATGAGGTGTTGGCTTTAGGGATGATCAGTGAGATACACCTGCTGGAGCGCGTGCTACGGATGGGTGTTGCCATCGTGACCAGTGAGCTGAGATAAGGCGGAGCTTTACCTAGCATAGACTTGTAGATGACCTGGAGCCAGTGGGTCTGGCGACGAATATGTAGCGAGGGCCAGCCGACTAGAGCATACAAGTCGCAGTGGTGGGTAGTATAAGGTGCTTTAGTGACAAAACGGATGGCACTGTGATAGACTGCATCCAGTTTGCTGAGTAGAGTGTTGGAAGCCATTTTGTAGATGACGTCGCCGAAGTCGAGGATCGGTAGGATAGTCAGTTTTACTAGGGTAAGCTTGGCGGCTTGAGTGAAGGAGGCTTTGTTGCGGAATAGAAAGCCGACTCTTGATTTGATTTTCGATTGGAGATGTTTGATATGAGTCTGGAAGGAGAGTTTGCAGTCTAGCCAGACACCTAGGTACTTATAGACGTCCACATATTCTAGGTCGGAACCATCCAGGGTGGTGATGCTAGTCGGGCATGCAGGTGCAGGCAGCGACCGGTTGAAAAGCATGCATTTGGTCTTACTAGCGTTTAAGAGCAGTTGGAGGCCACGGAAGGAGTGTTGTATGGCATTGAAGCTTGTTTGGAGGTTAGATAGCACAGTGTCCAAAGACGGGCCGAAAGTATATAGAATGGTGTCGTCTGCGTAGAGGTGGATCAGGGAATCGCCCGCAGCAAGAGCAACATCATTGATATACACAGAGAAAAGAGTCGGCCCGAGAATTGAACCCTGTGGCACCCCCATAGAGACTGCCAGAGGACCGGACAGCATGCCCTCCGATTTGACACACTGAACTCTGTCTGCAAAGTAATTGGTGAACCAGGCAAGGCAGTCATCCGAAAAACCGAGGCTACTGAGTCTGCCGATAAGAATATGGTGATTGACAGAGTCGAAAGCCTTGGCGAGGTCGATGAAGACGGCTGCACAGTACTGTCTTTTATCGATGGCGGTTATGATGTCGTTTAGTACCTTGAGTGTGGCTGAGGTGCACCCATGACCGGCTCGGAAACCAGATTGCACAGCGGAGAAGGTACGGTGGGATTCGAGATGGTCAGTGACCTGTTTGTTGACTTGGCTTTCGAAGACCTTAGATAGGCAGGGCAGGATGGATATAGGTCTGTAACAGTTTGGGTCCAGGGTGTCTCCCCCTTTGAAGAGGGGGATGACTGCGGCAGCTTTCCAATCCTTGGGGATCTCAGACGAGATGAAAGAGAGGTTGAACAGGCTGGTAATAGGGGTTGCGACAATGGTGGCAGATAGTTTCAGAAATAGAGGGTCCAAATTGACATTACAATACATTATCTCGATACATGGTAAAAAATGTGGTATTTTCCCACACTCTACCCCAGTCAGGTGAAAACTGGGGGAGGGAAAGAACATATCAAATCAAATCAAATGTATTTATGTAGCCCTTATATCTCAAAGCGCTGTACAGAAACCCAGCCTAAAACCCCAAACAGCAAGCAATGCAGGTGTAGAAGCACGGTGGCTAGGAAAAACTCCCTAGAAAGGCCAAAACCTAGGAGGAAACCTAGAGAGGAACGAGGCTATGAGGGGTGGCCAGTCCTCTTCTGGCTGTGCCGGGTGGAGATTATAACAGAACATGACCAAGATGTTCAAATGTTCATAAATGACCAGCATGGTCAAATAATAATAATCACAGTAGTTGTCGAGGGTGCAGCAAGTCAGCACTTCAGGAGTAAATGTCAGTTGGCTTTTCATAGCCAATCATTAAGAGTATCTCTACCACTCCTGCTGTCTCTAGAGAGTTGAAAACAGCATGTCTGGGACAGGTAGCAAGTCCGGTGAACAGGTCAGGATTCCATAGCCGCAGGCAGAACAGTTGAAACTGGAGCAGCAGCAAGGCCAGGTGGACTGGGGACAGCAAGGAGTCCTCATGCAATGTAGTCCTGAGGCATGGTCCTAGGGCTCAGGTCCTCCGAGAGAGAGAAATAAAGAGAGAAAGAGAGAATTAGAGAGAGCATACTCAAATTCACACAGGACACCGGATAAGACAGGAGAAGTACTCCAGATATAACAAACTGACCCTAGCCCCCCGACACAAACTACTGCAGCATAAATACTGGAGGCTGAGACAGGAGGGGTCAGGAGACACTGTGGCCCCATCCGATGACACCCCCGGACAGGGCCAAACAGGAAGGATATAACCCCACCCACTTTGCCAAAGCACAGCCCCCACATCACTAGAGAGATATCTTCAACCACCAACTTACCATCCTGAGACAAGGCCGAGTATAGCCGACAAAGATCTCCGCCACGGCACAACCCAAGGGGGGTCGCCAACCCAGACAGGAAGATCACATCAGTGACTCAACCCACTGAAGTGACACACCCCTCCTAGGGAAGGCATGAAAGAGCACCAGTAAGCCAGTGACTCAGCCCCTGTAGTAGGGTTAGAGGCAGATAATCCCAGTGGAAAGAGGGGCACCGGCTAGGCAGAGACAGCCAGGGCAGTTCGTTGCTCCAGAGCCTTTCTGTTCACCTTCACACTCCTGGGCCAGACTACACAAATAAATATCTTTGCATGTGTGGCTCCTTAAAACAATCAATCAGTATGGCAAAAATAATCTCTCCTCACATTAAATCAAATCAAGTTGTATTTGTCACGTGAAATGCTTACTTTACAGTTTTAACAAAACATGTTTTTAATTAAAGAGCAGCAGTAAAATGACAATAGCAAGGCTATATGCAGGTGGTACCGGTACAGAGTCAACGTGCGGGGGCACCAGTTAGTCGAGGTAATTGAGGTAATCCAGTTGAAGTCGGAAGTTTATATACACTTAGGTTGGAGTCATTAAAACTAGTTTTTCAACCACTCCACAAATTTCTTGTTAACAACCTATAGTTTTGGCAAGTCTGTCAGGACATCTACTTTGTGCATGACACAAGTCATTTTTCCAACAATTGTTTACAGACAGATTATTTCACTTATAACTCACTGTATCACAATTCCAGTTGGTCAGAAGTTAATATTCACTAAGTTGACTGTGCCTTCAAACAGCTTGAAAAATTCCAGGAAATGATGTCATGGCTTTAGAAGCTTCTGTTAGGCTAATGGACATCATTTGAGTCAAATGGAGGTGTACCTGTGTATGTAGTTTAAGGCCTACCTTCAAACTCAGTGCCTCATTGCTTGACATCATGGGAAAGTCAAAAGAAATCAGCCAAGACCTCAGAAAAAAAGTTGTAGACCCTCACAAGTCTGGTTCATCATTAGTAGCAAGTTCCAAATGCCTGAATGTACCACATTCATCTGTACAAACAATAGTACGTAAGTATAAACATCATAGGACCACACAGCCATCATACTGTTCAGGAAGGAGACGAGTTCTGTCTAGTAGAGATGAATGTACTTTGGTGCAAAAAGTACAAATCAATCCCAGAACAACAGCAAAAGGACCTTGTGAAGATTCTAGAGGAAACAAGTACCAAAGTATCTATATCCACAGTAAAATGAGTCCTATATCGACATAACCTGAAAGGCCGCTCAGCAAGGAAGAAGCCACTGCTCCAAAACCACCATAAAAAAAGACAGACTATGTTTCGCAACTGCACATGGGGACAAAGATCGTACTTTTTGAAGAAATGTCCTTTGGTCTGATGAAACAAAAATATAATTATTTGGCCATAATGACCATTGTTTTGATTAGAGGAAAAAGGGGGAGGCTTGCAAGCAGAAGAACACCATCCCAACCGTGAAGCACGGGGGTGGCAGCATCATGTTGTGGGGGTGCTTTGCTGCAGGAGGGACTGGTGCACTTCACAAAATAGATGGCATCATGAGGAGAACAATTATGCGGATATATTGTAGCAACATCTCAAGACATCAGTCAGGAAGTTTAAGCTTGGTCGCAAATGGGTCTTCCAAATGGACATTGACCCCAAGCATACTTCCAAAGTTGTGGCAAAATGGCTTAAGGACAACAAAGTCAAGGTATTGGAGTGGCCATCACAAAGGCCTGACCTCAATCCCATAGAACATTTGTGGGCAGAACTGAAAAAGCATGTGCGAGCAAGGAGGCCTACAAACCTGATTTTGTTATACCAGCTCTGTCAGGTGGAATGGGCCAAAATTCACCCAACCTATTGGGGGCAGATTGTGGAAGGCTACATGAAACATTTGACCCAAGTTATAAACAATTTAAAGGCAATGCTACCAAATACTAATTGAGTGTATGTAAACTTCTGACCCACTGGGAATGTGATGAAAGCAATAAAAGCTCTCTACTATTATTCTGACATTTTACATTCTTAAAATAAAGTTGTGATCCTAACTGACCTAAGACAGGGACTTTTTACTAGGATTAATGTCAGGAATTGTGAAAAACTGAGTTTAAATGTATTTGGCTAAGGTGTACGTATTCTTCCAACATCAACTGTATATACATGTGAGTAACGTTATTAAAGTGACTTAAGCATAAGATAATAACAGAGAGTAGCAGCAGCATAAAAAAGGAGGGGGGGGGGCAATGCAAGTAGTCTGGGTAGCCATTTGATTAAATATTCAGAAGTCCTATGGCTTGGAGGTAGAAGCTGTTTAGAAGCCTCTTGGACCTAGACTTGGCACTCCGGTACCGCTTGCCGTGCAGTAGCAGAGATAACAGTCTATGACTAGGGTGGCTGGAGTCTTTGCCAATTTTTAGGCCCTTCCTCTGACTGATGTGACCGATGTGGTGTACTCCTCAATGCCATCGGAAGAATCCTAGAACATATTCCAGTCTGTGCTAGCAAAACAGTCCGTAGCTTAGCATCTGCTTCATCTGACCACTTTTTTTTATTGATGGAGTCACTGGTGCTTCCTGCTTTAGTTTTTGCTTGTAAGCAGGAATAAGGAGGATGGAATTAGAAATAATTTGCAGAGAGAGAAGCTAGTGTGGAAGGAGCGTCTTCCACTTTGGAAGAAGAAGTATTTTCCCGAATGTGAGTATAATGTTTCTGTCATTTCTGAGTCTTACAGTAAGTTGGAAGAAGAGGATGAGTAGGACCCTCAGCCAGCCCCAAGACCAGCCCATCAGCAGCCAGCCCCAGGGCCAGCCCATCAGCAACCAGCTCATCAGCAGCCTGCAGGAGGAGAAATATCAACGACAACAGAAAATGATTGCCCATGGAATGAGCCTCCCCACATGGCTGCCAATGTTTTACAACCCTGGGCCCAACAATACAGTTGATGAGCAGCTTATGCCATTTTAGGGGCCGCTGTCCCTTCAGGCAGTACATACCGTCTAAACCCACAAAATATAGAATCAAGATCTGGGCTGCTTGTGAAGTTGCTTCATCATATGCGTGGAACTTGCAAGTGTATACGGGGAAGCCAGATGGAGCCCCTGAGAAGAACCAAGGGATGTGGGTTGTCCTGGACGTGACATAGGGACTCCGTGGCACAAAATCACATGCAATAAATGTTTTACTTCGCACAAGCTGGGACAAAAGCTCCTCAAGAGGATGCGTATGATGGTAGGAACAGTACAACAAAACAAGCCAGAGCTCCCACCTCAGCTGTTGAATACACTGAACAGGCCTATCAATTCCTCTAAGTTTGTGTTTATGACCCTAGTGTCCTACGTGCCAAAGCAAGCCAAAAATGTGCTAGTCATGAGTACGCTGCAAAGGGATGGAAGAAAATGTGGCCAGGAACAACACAAAACAGAAAAAAATAATGGATTACAGTGTCACAAAAGGAGTGGTGGACAATTTACACAAGCTGGTGAATGGCTACAACTGCAAAAAAAAAAAGAACTCTACTCTGGCCACTTGGACATCTCGGCATACAAAACATTTGTCATCTGGATGGTTTGATTTGATCAAATTGATTTGATCAGATTTGATCTGAGGGAAGCTCCAGAGGAGACAGCTCTTTCTCTAGACCTTAAATTCAGAGGAGACAACATATCCCAAGGACCCTAGCTTCTGCAGCCATCTTGAGGAAGTTTCAGGTAGAGGATGCTGATGCCCCATCCGCCCGACCCACAGAACCAATAACTACAATACCGGAAGTAAGTATGAGTTATGTTGTTGCATAGGTGTGTGTCTGATTCTCCTACCTTGACCTGCTGTAAATATATATGTGAGTGAGTGAGACGTTAGTAAAATTCCTGAACGAAGTGTTTATCATTTGAGATTTCTGTAGCAACAACAAGAAGCACTACGATGTCTGTGGACCCAAGAAGGACATGAAGACACAGTACACATGCATCAAGTGCAAGAAATACATATGCAACATACACATAGTAAAACTCTGTTCCTCATGCGGTGTGTAGACCGGTGTCACGGTCGTCGTAAGAAGCAGACCAAAATGCAACGTGGTATGTGTTCATGATGATATTTTCATTAAAGAAAGCATTGAACACTGAATACAAAACAATAAATAACGACCGTGAAACTATAAGAACTGTACTGACACAAACACTACACATAGACAATTACCCACAACCCACAATGACAAAACAGGCTACCTAAATATGGTTCCCAATCAGAGACAACGACTAACACCTGCCTCTGATTGAGAACCATATCAGGCCAAACACAGAAACAGACATACTAGACATCCAACATAGAATGCCCACTCAGATCACACCCTGACCAAACAAAAAATACAACGCAAACTATGGTCAGGGCTTGACAGTACCCCCCCCCCCCCCTCCTAGGGCAGACTCACGTCGCAAAATCTGAACCTATAGGGGAGGGTCTGGGTGGGCATCTGTCCGCGGTGGCGCTGGACGTGGACCCCACCATAGTCTTAGTCCGCTTCTGTGGCCTCCTAGGAACGGCGACCCTGGCCACCGACCTTAGACTGGCAACCCTACTAAAGGGCCCCACTGGACTGAGGGGTAGCTCGGGACTGAGGGGCAGCTCGGGACTGAGGGGCAGCTCGGGACTGAGGGGCAGCTCGGGACTGAAGTGTAGCTCGGGACTGAAGTGTAGCTCGGGACTGAAGTGTAGCTCGGGACTGAAGGGTTGCTCGGGACTGAGGGGTAGCTCGGGACTGAAGGGTAGCTCAGGACTGAAGGGTAGCTCAGGACTGGCTGGCGGCTCTGGCAGCTCCTGGCTGGCTGGCGGCTCTGGCAGCTCCTGGCTGGCTGGCGGCTAGGAGCACTGTAGCGCTGAGCTGGCACAGGACGTGCAGGGCTAGGGAGGTGCACAGGAGGCCTGGTGCGTGAGGCTGGCACAGTCTTCACCAAACGACTAGCACGCACCTCAGGACGAGTATGGAGAGCTGACCCAGGTGCCATCAAATCCCCGACACGCTCCGTCGGGCGAATGTTGTGCGAATGCCGGCTCTGGTTCCATCCTTGGCTCCTTACGGTAAACAGGGGGAGTTGGCTCAGGTCTGACTCCCAGGGTCCTTTTCCGTCCAACTCGTCCTCCCATGTCCATGAGTCTTGTGATGCTGGCCGCTGCTGCTGCCCGTTACCACGCCGCTTGGTCCTTGGTTGGTGGGTGATTCTCTCACGATCGTCGTAAGAAGCGGACCAAAATGCAGCGTGGTATGTGATTATGATGATATTTTAATTAAAGAAAGCACTGAACACTGAATACAAAACAATAAACGAATAATGACCGTGAAGCTATAAGAACTGTGCTGACACAAACACTACACATAGACAATCACCCACAACCCACAATGACAAAACAGGCTACCTAAATATGGTTCCCAATCAGAGACAACGACTAACACCTGCCTCTGATTGAGAACCATATCAGGCCAAACACAGAAACAGACAAACTAGACATAGAATGCCCACTCAGATCACACCATGACCAAACAAAACATAGAAACATACAAAGCAAACTATGGTCAGGGCGTGACAACCGGACTTAATTTGTATTTAAAGGGGCGCATTTATCATTTCCATAAAATACTGTATGTAAAATTTGTCCTTACAATTTATTCAGTTCAAAGCAATGAACATCAATAGTGATGAAAACCTTGTTTCATTTATATTTGTTCAAGATTATCATGATTTTGTCATGACTTCCACCGAAGGTGGCTCCTCTTCCTGTTCGGGTGGCGCTCGGAGGTCATCGTCACCGGTCTACTAGCTGCCACTGATTCCCTTTTCCTTTTCCTGCGTCTGTATTGGTTTCACTTGTTTCTCTTTTGGGGTTTGGTTCAGGGCTATTTAAGCCTTTTATGCCCGCCTGCTTTTGTGCGAGCTTGTTCTCTGTTCTGTTTGTGGATGGTTGTGTTTGGTTTAGTATTAAGTATTAAGTATTTTTACGTAAATTGTTAACATTGGGTAAATAACAAAAACAAACACCACACAAGGGTTAAGATCCATTCACAGATAAAACTTTGACTATTCTGTTATGACTGCTCTTTTAATGTTTGTGTTCAATCGGTCCTATCTGCATCACAATAAAACAAAATAGGCCTATTTCTCTTTTTTGGTTTGACCATTAAAGAAGAATAGCTGGTACAGAGAATACTCAGGGCCTCAACTGAACTTCAGTATATGCCCTTTGGAATAAGCTGTTCCAAGAAATACATAACGGTCAATCCGAGTTATAAGAGTGGAACAGTGGCAACATTTACATGTTCAATAAAGCTGATATCATCCTTATTAGCCCCAATGAAGTGCTGCTGTAGGCATGGATGGGCAATTCCTTAATGGACTATAGAAAGACTAGATTAGCTCATTGACTGCCAGTATTGGATCTCCTGAGTGAAATTAGCCAGCCTGCCTGTCTGGATAAGAGTGAGGGAATGCTTAGGAGAGGAGAAAGAGATCTCTCACTGGCTGTTGGTCAGACTGCGGTCAGCTCTCTCGGGGACTCTGATGATAGAAGTTTACCTTGCTACCTTTTATGTGGTCCTGTTTTAAAATCAATTGGGCTACAATCACAAAATCCAGACATTTGAATATACACTACCGTTCAAAAGTTTGGGGTCACTTAGAAATGTCCTTGTCAAACTGATCAGAAATACACTGTAGACATAGTTAAAGTTGTAAATGACTATTGTAGCTGGAAACAGCCAATTTTTTTGATTGAATATTTACATAGACATACAGAGGCCCATTTATCAGCAACCATCACTCCTGTGTTCCAATGGCACGTTGTGTTGGCTAATCAAAGTTTATAATTTAAAAGGCAAATAGATTAGAAAACCTTTTTGCAATTATGTTAGCACAGCTGAAAACTGTTGTTCTGATAAAAGAAGCAATAAACCTGGCCTTCATTAGACTAGTTGAGTATCTGGAACATCAATATTTGTGGGTTCGAGTACAGGCTCAAAATGGCCAGAAACAAAGCATTTTCTTCTGAAACTCGTCAGTCTATTCTTGTTCTGAGAAATGAAGTCTATTCCATGCGACAAATTGCCAAGAAACTGAAGATCTCGTACAACGCCATGTACTACTCCCTTCACATAACAGAGCAAACTGGCTACTCAACTGGCAGCTTCATTAAATAGTACCCGCAAAACACCTGTCTCAACATCAAGATTGAAGTGACGACTCTGGGATGCTGGCCTACTAGGCAGAGTTCCTCTGTCCAGTGTCTGTGTTCTTTTGCCCATCTTAATCTTTTCTTTTTATTGGCCAGTCTGATATATGTCATTTTCTTTGCAACTCTGCACTAGGTCGGGGTTTTTTAGTCTCCAAATATCCACTATTTCTAATGTGTCCAAAATATTTGTGATTTCCTTAGGGGCACGTTGATGATAGTTTGTAGAGTGATTTCCTTTGCGGTCCATTGAGGAACTTAACACTGTGTTATAGTCTCCTACCATAATGATTTGATCATGTGTTGCCTGTAAGTTCAATAAATTGGTAAAGTTGTTTTCGAAGAAGAATGGATCATCCTGATTTGGACCATGTACAGTTGAAGTTGGAAGTTTACATACACTTTAGCCAAATACATTTAAACTCAGTTTTTCACCATTCCTGACATTTAATCCTAGTAAAACGTCCCTGGTTTAGGTCAGTTAGGATCACAACTTTATTTTAAGAATGTGAAATGTCAGAACAATAGTAGAGAGAATGATTTAATTCAGCTTTTATTTCCTTCATCACATTCCAAGTGGGTCAGAAGTTTACATACAGTCAATTAGTATTTGGTAACATTGCCTTTAAATTGTTTAACTTGGGTCAAACGTTTCAGGTAGCCTTCCACAAGCTTCCCACAATAAGTTGGGTGAATTTTGGCCCATTCCTCCTGACAGAGCTGGTGTAACTGAGTGAGATTTGTAGGCTTCCTTGCTCGCACACGCTTTTTCAGTTCTGCCCACAAATGTTCTAAGTTATTGAGGTCAGGGCTTTGTGATGGCCACTCCGATACCTTGACTTTGTTGTCCTTAAGCCATTTTGCCACAACTTTGGAAGTATGCTTGGGGTCATTGTCCATTTGGAAGATCCATTTGCGACCAAGCTTAAACTTCCTGACTGATGTCTTGAGATGTTGCTTCAATATATCCACATAATTGTTCTTCTCATGATGCCATCTATTTTGTGAAGTGCACCAGTCCCTCCTGCAGCAAAGCACCCCCACAACATGATGCTTCCATCCCTGTGCTCCACAGTTGGGATGGTGTTCTTCGGCTTGCAAGCCTCACACTATTTCCTCCAAACATAACAATGGTCATTATGGCCAAACAGTTCTATTTTTGTTTCATCAGACCAGAGGACATTTATTCAAAAAGTACGATCTTTGTCCCAATGTGTAGTTGCAAACCGTAGTCTGGCTTTTTTATGGCGGTTTTGGAGCAGTTGCTTCCTCTTTGCTGAGCGGCCTTTCAGGTTATGTCGATATAGGACTCAATTTACTGTGTATATAGATACTTTTTTACCAGTTTCCTCCAGCATCTTCACATGGTCCTTTGCTGTTGTTCTGGGATTGATTTGCACTTTTTACACCAAAGAAAGCGTCTCCTTCCTGAGCGGTATGATGGCTGTGTGGTCCCATGGTGTTTATACTTGCGTACTATTGTTTGTACAGATGAACGTGGTACCTTCAGGCGTTTGGAAATTGCTCCCAGGGATGAACTAGACTTGTGGAGGTCCTTTTGATTTTCCCATGATGTCAAGCAAATAGGCACTGAGTTTGAAGGTAGTCCTTCCATTAGCCTATCAGAAGCTTCTAAAGCCATGTAATTTTCCAAGCTGTTTAAAGGCACAGTCAACTTAGTGTGTGGAAACTTCGGACCCACTGGAATTGTGATACAGTGAATTATAAGTGAAATAATCTGTCTGTAAACAATTATTGGGAAAGTGACTTGTGTCATGCACAAAGTCGATGTCCTAATCGACTTGCCAAAACTATAGTTTGTTAACAAAAAATATGTGGAGTGGTTGAAAAACGAGTTTTAATGACTCCATCCTAAGTGTATGTAAACTTCCGACTTCAACTGTCGATTAATGAGCCAAATCTCTTTTCGTCCACTCTCATATTCAAAATATTCAACCTTCCTTGCGAATCATTCCTGACTATTTACACATTCCGATAAAAAATGTGTTAATTAATATCATCACACCTTTTGAGTTCCTTTGTCCATGACAGAAAAACATTTCATCACCCCATTCATTTTTCCACGCAACTTCATCTACATTCCTTTTCTTTTAGCTATGTAAAGACTGATTTTCTTTTTTATAATCTGCTAAACTGTTCCTAGGCCGTCATTGAAAATAAGAATTTGTTCTTAACTGACTTGCCTAGTTAAATAAAGGTCAAATAAAAAATGTAAAAAACCATTACAATTATAAATGGCAACGCTTATTTCACCCCTTACCATAACTAGATACTATTCTCAGTCTAAATTGAACATAATTAGTGCTTGTTAAGTTACTGCCATCAGAGGTATTTTGACGGTTCAAACTAGAGCTTTCAAATGTCTGATATTTAGAATTCAAGAAATAGGTTCTCGCAATATGCTTTATTCCCTTGCCTGTTTGCCTGTGAGCCAATGCCACAGATGTTAGAAAATTGAGACAAGATATTATGTGTGTAGTAAATCTGAGTAGGTTGATGTGTATGATATTGGATGTGATTTAGTGAGAGTGTGTACAATGTATGTATAAGAGAAAGACTATAATGTGTGATGTCTAAATAAATAATAACTCTGTCAATTTGTATGGGTGAGTGTCTGTGTGTGTAACATGTAGTGCGTCTAGCCTTAATATTCAAGATGATAATTGTAATCAATATCATATCACCGTCATAGTTGCATCATAATTACCTTTAACATAATTGAAAAACACATCCCAGCATTTCCATAGCAATTGACGTTTCACATGATCATGAAAGAGACCTTGCATTACTCTAGAGATGACTTCACTACAGTACAAATATATTCCGTACAATATGTTATTATTCCCCAATGCCCCTATTCTGATATCTTCCCCTTGCTTGTTTGAACAAATATAAGCGTGTAGACAAATACATAAAAAGATAGACAAACAATTAACACATTAAATTATAAGCAGTTCTCGGACAATAGTGTAACGGCATTCCTCCTCCTCTTCCGAGGAGGAGTAGCGAGAAGGATCGGTGGACCAATGCGCAGCGTGGTAAGTGTCCATAACGTTTATTTAAAGACAAACTGAACACTACAAAACAATAAATGTGAAACAAACGAAACCGAAAGAGTACCATATGGCAACAAACACACACACGGAAAACAAACACCCACAACTCAAAAGTGAAACCCAGGCTACCTAAGTATGATTCTCAATAAGAGACAACTAACGACACCTGCCTCTGATTGAGAACCATACTAGGCTGAACTCAAAACCTCAACATAGAAAAACACACATAGACTGCCCACCCCAACTCACGCCCTGACCATAATAAATAAAGACAAAATAAAGGAAACAAAGGTCAGAACTTGACAAATAGAGAGGGAGAGAAGAGAAGAGAAAGAGAAGAGAGCGAGATCAGGTGTGTGTGTGTGTGTGTGTGTATGTGTGTGTGTGTGTGTGTGTGTGTGTGTGTGTGTGTGTGTGTGTGTGTGTGTGTGTGTGTGTGTGTGTGTGTGTGTGTGTGTGTGTGTGTGTGTGTGTGTGTCCATATGTGTAAGCGAGCATGTAATTGAGTATGTGGGTGTTCATATCCACTTTATAATGTCCAGATATTTTTACAGTTCCCATACTTTCTTTTGTTTGTAACCTGAAGTCCCTGTGGAATTTATTACTGCCATGGTGTTATGGCGCTATCTCGGAATAGCTATCCATCTATATAGAGTTTGTCCACAATGAGAAGGGCACGCTTACCCTTCTCCCTTTGTTGCCTTTGTACCAGATACAGTCTCTTACAACGTTCATTTATCTCCCTTGGTAATTGGTCATTGAGACTGAATATGGTCCCTTTAAGCTCCCTTCCCCTGCTTTGATCAGCTCCTTTTGCTGTTAGTGTTCAAATTATGCGATAATCGGTCGGGGACCCTTGGTCTCGTCACTCCGAGCACCAAGTCTGTGTACTCTGTGGATAGCCACCTTGTTTACAGTCTCTATAGGAAGTTTCAAGGCGGATTGCATGAATTCTCTGATCACGCCCTCTGGATTATTGAATGCGTCCTCAGGAATCCCAGAAAAAAATGATTTTCGCGTATGCTAGTAGCGACTCCTTCATCACCCTGTTTTCCCTGAGTAGACAATCCATGTTGGAATTGTGGATTTTTACCTTGGCTGTGAGTGCCTTGCTTTCTCCTTGGAGCGTGAGAATTTCCCTCTGGCTGAACTCCAAACTCCCCCTCAGCCCTGCTACCTCCTCACACAACTCTTCCAGTGTTGCATTCCAGCCAGAGCACTAGCCTCTACTTCAACAGTAAGTAAATTGTCCATGTCTGTAGATGAATCTGTTTTTCTTTTTTTGTGGGTTAAAGTTATTTTGTGAGGTAGTCTGATCTTTCCGTGATGGTGTATGTTGTTCCTCAATAGCATAAATCTGTTGGTACTCGTAGATTTCCCTCAGGATGTCCTTAGTATCCAGGTTTTCTCTTTACTGCAACCAGTTGTTTTACGAAAATATAACAATGAGTCTTTCCCACAAAGACGACAGGTGTCTTTAGTACAGCCAGGTAGCACTCGCAGAATCCACTCAAAAAAGTGGAACACAGCCGTAAGGGCTAACAGGGTTGTGGAATCCTTAGCAACAAAACTTTAGTTTAATGATTTTTTATATATATATATATAACCAACAAACCGAGTGTAGAAAGTACAATGTTCTGTTGTAATTAAATTGTTGCCAGTACCACAGTTACAGTCACCAACGCTGTGGATAACATGAAAACAGCCTAACTAGCTCTGCTAGTGCAAGTAAAATGGTCAGAGTGGGGTGTTCTCTCATTTGTCTGGAAGCAAGCTAGCCAATGTTAGCCAGTTAGCTTGGGTGCCTGACTGCCGTTGTGAGGTCAGAACGTTTCGATCAACCCTACTCCTCAGCCAGAGCGTCCAGTGTACGCTCTCAATGCTCCGAGAGCGAAACGCTCTGAATTTACGAACGGACAATCTGACAGCACAGTTACAGTCACCAACACTCTGGATGACATAACAGCCTAACCAGCTCTGCTATGGCGAGTAATGTTCAGTGAGCTGTTATCTATTTTGTGTCCGGAAGTAGCTAGCAAGTTAGCTTGGGTGCTTGACTGCTGTAGTTAGTACAGAATGCTCGTATCAACCCTTAAAGAGATGGGTGGGGTTATAGCTTAAGAGGGTGTGAACGATGCTAAATGGGTGTAGACATAGAAGGGCTCTCCAGTAGTAGTACCAAAACACTCAAAAGCCATTTTCTCAAACGTGAGTTAAGTTTATCAACCTTCAAAGCAGAATTACTTTCCCATTGTTCCTCAGCTGTATCTCTGTGTCTCTAATTGTATCCAATGTTTTAAAAAAATGCCATTTCAAATGTTGCTACTTAAGACAGATTTGAGCCAGTCGTTCACATATATTTAACAATCCAATCAGCTGTAAAAGCACCAGATAACATTTTTGCCAAATGCTTTTTAATTATGTTTTTGATGTAGGGGAATAGTTTTTGGTGCCCTTATAGTACTGCTGATGTGTTGTTTATGATGTACTCTTGCATCTAAAACCAGCCACATGGCTTATCTGGTACCCAGAACAAGCATTTGCTCAGATTCAAACAGGACTCAAAACAAAGACACAAAGGCTTTATTGACTTGGAATGTTTAGACATTTACAAGCATGTTTTTGCTTTCTGCTATGTGTACTGTGAAAGTATGGTTATCAGGTTGTCCATATGGAGATATCACACATGACATTCATTTGTAACCATTGCCAAATTCATAAGTTCTCATTTGCATTTCCAATCAAAAGCAATATGAAAACATAGGGAAATATCCATGAAGGGTAATTGCTGCTACAGAGAACTGTTTGAATAGCTGCAGGGAAGAAAATCATTAAACTTATTGCTTTATGCTCAGTGCATGCATTGGGAAACAGCAGACTGAACTGTGCAGAGATTAAGTACTATTTGCATTATAACTGTGTATGCTAGAGAAACATACTGCATGTGACTGTATTGCATCCTCTTTAACCAAATCCTTAAAAAAGCATAATTTAAATAAATAATACATATGTGTAAAATCACTAGAAACCAAGTTTGCACTGGAGAGAGCCTTAAAGTGTTATATTTCAACGTGAAAATATATTTTTATCCTTGGCAGAATCATATGTTTCCAAGGACCACTGCTACTTACAGATACAGTATCTTAATTTGAGCCAGTTTGCTACAGCAGGAAAATAATCCTGCAGCAACAGGACATATGAATTATGTGGATTATAATTAATGGACATTTTGGATGATACTTGATTTTCTAAGTGGAAATTACAAACTTCAGAAGCCTTTTTACATCTCAAATACACTATCTGTTTAAAATGTCCTTCATTGCAGAAAAGTCCTCCTGCAAAAGGGTGATCAAATTAAGATCCTACATCTGTAGTTACTCCATTGTCAATCATAACGAAACAACTGATAAACCCTCTACTTACTATTATCAAGGTTACACACCCAGAGCTTGGAAAAGAGGGTCCTTGTGTACAGTACAATGTAATAATGTAATGGACAGTTCCTCAAGTCCAACCTTATGACATAGCATCAACCCTATTGCTTGGTACTGCTGTAAGGGGATGTGTGTACTGTACCTATACCCACGCAAAGCTTTATATTAGCACAAACCTCACCCACCAATCAACACATCAATTTACCTAGCCTCTACTGTATAAACAGCCAAAGTGAAAGCCACAGACGCAGGGGTTTCAAGAGTGGTTTTGTGAGTGCACATTCGTGAATGAAAAATATTTAATTATATCTTGAACATTTCTGTTTTAGCTGACAATTATATTATGCTATTGTAGTGGGGCAATATTTTATATTTATGCAGTAGTGTAAAGTACTTAAGTAAAAAATACTTCAAAATACTACTTAAGTAGTTTTTTTTGGTGTCTGTACTTTACTATTCATATTTTTGACAACTTTTACTTCACTACATTTCTAAACAAAATTATGTACTTTTTACTCCATACATTTTCCCTGACACCAAAATTACTCGTTACATTTTGAATGTTTAGCAGCACAGGAAAATTGTCAAATTCATGCACTTATCAAGAGAACATCCCTGGTCATCCATATTGCCTCTGATCTGGAGAACTCACTAAATACAAATGCTTTGTTTGTAAATGATGTCAGTGTGCCCCTGTACTAGAAAATTGTTCTTCATTTTTACTTGTACTTTTACTTTTGATACTTAAGTATATTTTTGCAATTACATTTACTTCTGATTGTTAAGTATATTTAAAACCAAATACTTTTAGACTTTTACTCAAGTAGTATTTTACTGGGTGACTTTCACTTTTACTTGAGTGATTTTCTGTTAAGGTATCTTTAATTTTACTCAAGTATTTGTCACGACTTCTACCGAGGGTAACTCCTCTCCCTGTTCGGGCAGCGCTCGGCGTCGCCGGTTTACTAGCCGCCACCGGTCCCTTTTTCCTTATCTGGTTGTTTTGTCTGTGTTCCTTTTCACACCTGCTTTCATTTGCGTTTATTTCTGTGTGTATATAGGGCACCTGTTGCCTGCCTGAGTTCGTGCGGGATTAAGTTTGTGTGTATTTGCGCTCGATTATCTTTGATGTTTGTTGATTTCATTATTACGCACGTGTATGTAAAGTGTCAGAACTGTGGTTGTTCCTCAGTTTCTGATTATCAAGAGTATTTGTATTGGTGGACTATATGATTAAACACGCTTCACTGACATCCCTGCTCTCCTGCGCCTGACTCCTACACCTCTCACCGAGACGCACCTTATCACAGTATTACAATTGGGTACTTTTTTTATGATCTTATAGATACCTCATATGCGACCCATAATAAGACTAAGCAATTAAGACTAAGCCCATTAAATGAATTCTTATGCAAGAGACTATAGTTGAGTTACAGTAATAGAAAGGCAAAATAAAGGTCTGAGAATATATTTGTAAATATAAGTGTATTTAATTACTTAGTCAAATGAATGCTAAATTTATACAAGGCATGAGCTTAAGTTAACAAGCATGACAAGGCATTATTCTAGATATGATCAGAGAGAGAGAGAAAGAGAGATCCTGCGACATATGAGGTATGTATCAGACGTTCATCATGCTCTGCTTACACCTACTGTGATGGTCCGGGCCTAAACCACACAAAAACACTAGACAATATGGAACACAAAGCTTTTACTATTTCATCCTTGAATATACAAGATCTGAGGTCATTTGCCTCCGGATCAAATCAAATGTATTTATATAGCCCTTCTTACATCAGCTGATATCTCAAAGTGGTGTACAAAAACCTAGCCTAAAACCCCAAACAGCAAGCAATGCAGGTGTAGAAGCACAGTGGCTTGGAAAAACTCCCTAGAAGGGCCAAAACCTAGGAAGAAAACTAGAGAGGAACCAGGCTATGAGGGGTGGCCAGTCCTCTTCTGGCTGTGCCAGGTGGAGATTATAACAGAACATGGCCAAGATGTTCTAATGTTCATAAATGACCAGCATGGTCAAATAATAATAATCACAGTAGTTGTAGCTTAAGCCCCACCCTCTTCAACATATATATATCAACAAATTGGCGAGGGCACTAGATAGGTCTGCCTCACCCTACTAGAATCAGAAGTCAAATTTATACTGTTTGCTGATGATCTGGTGCTTCTGTCCCCAACCAGTGAAGGCCTACAGTAGCACCCAGATCTTCTGCACAGACAGTAAATCTCAGTAAGAAAAAAATTATGGTGTTGCAAAAAAAGGTCCAGTTCCCATGAACACAAATACAAATTCCATCTAGATGCCTTTGCCCTAGAGCACACAGAAAAACTATGCATACCTCGGCCTAAACATCAGTGCCACAGGTAACTTCCACAAAGCTGTGAACGATCTGAGGGACAAGGCAAGAAAGGCCTTCTACGCCATCAAAAGGAACATAAAATTCGACATACCAATTAGGATCTGGCAAAAAATACTTGAATCAGTTATAGAACCCATTGCCCTTTCTGGTTATGAGGTCTGGTGTCCGGTCACAACCAAGAACTCAGAAAATGGGACAAACACCAAATTGAGGCTCTGCATGCAGAATTCTGCAAAAATATCTTCCGTGTACAACGCAAAACATCAAATAATTAATGTGGAGCAGAATTAGGCCGATACCCGCTAATTATAAAAATCCCAAAAAGAGCAGTTAAATTCTACAACCACCTAAAAGGAAGCAATTTCCAAACCTTCCATAACAAAGCCATTAAATACAGAGAAATAAACATGGAGAAGAGCCCCCTAAGCAAGCTGGTCCTGGGGCTCTGTTAACAAACTCAAACAGAACCAACAGAGCAACACAATTGGATCCAACCAAATCATGAGATAACAAAAGATAATTACTTGAGACATTGGAAAGAAATAACCAAAAATATTTGGCCCTAAACAGAGAGTACACACTGGCAGAATACGTGACCACTGTGACTGACCCAAAATTAAGGAAATCTTTGACTATGTACAAACTCTTGCTATTGAGAAAGGCCGCCGAAGGCAGACCTGGCTCTCAAGAGAAGACAGGCTATATGCACAATGCCCACAGCATAAGGTGGAAACTGAGCTGCACTTCCTAACCTCCTGCCAAATGTATGACGATATTAGAGACGCATATTTCCCTCAGATTACACAGACTCAAAAACAAATCCAATTTTGATAAACCTCAAAATATTTTGGGTGAAATACCACAGTGTGCAATGTTTGCGACCTGTTGCCACAAGGGCAACCAGTGAAGAACTAACACCATTGTAAATACAACCTATATTTATGTTGATTTATTTTCCCTTATGACCTTTAGCTATTTGCAAATCATTACAGCACTGTACATAGACATAATATGACATTTGAAATATCTTTATTATTTTATAAGTGTCTTTTTATTTTTTATTATCTATTTCACTTACTATAGCAATGTAAACATACATTTCCCATGCAGAGATAGACACCCATAGCTCATGGGAGAAAGAAAGAAAGCAGTTCAGGAACAAAAAAAAGAGAACGAATCTAAGACTGTTTATAAGCATCTGAGTTGTTTGGATTAAAACACTGAGTTGTTGACCAATAGTATTACTGTACAGTTAACCTTCAATCAGATTTCAGTCCTACAGGATGCAACCTCTGCTTCTCAGTGGCGAGACAGTGGGTGTTGGACAGATAATATAGCGAAGGTTGAATTCCTGAGAAGACAATAAAACCTTTTGCATAGAGTGTTGATAAAAAGAGTCACTTTGGGGGCTGCCTTACATAATCCTCTCTTGAAAACATCTGATTCTGCTTCAGAAAGAAGTGGTAAAAACCGGATAGCCAACGCTGTAGTCTATCAGGAATCAAGCTAAGACCCAGATGCAGAAACGTCAAATTGACAATGGTTTAATATTCCAACAGAGGCAGGCAATAGACAGGTCAAGGCAGGCAGGCGTCAGTAAACCAGAGGTGGGGCAAAGGTACAGGTCAGGCAGGTGAGCAGGCAAGGGTCAAAACCAGGAGGGCGAGAAATAGAGAGACTGGGAAAAGCAGGTGCTGATAACAAAACAGGAGACAAAGGGCTGTGAGACATGAGTTTGAGTCTGGACACATGAAAGGTGGGATGTATATGAAGGGTACGGGGCAACAGAAGACGAACAGCAGAGGGGCTAATAATCTTGGAGATGGGAAATGGGCCGATAAACCGGGGGGAGAGTTTGCGGGATTACACCCGGAGGTGCAGATCCTGGGTGGATAGCCATACCTTCTGCCCGAGATGAACCCAGGGAGCCGGGATCCAATGGTGATCTGCTTGTCGTTGATACTGGCCGACGACCCAAATGAGGCCACAGAATGTCTTCCAGAACCGGGACGAGAACTGAGGCCCCCGGTTCACTCACGTGAACGAGACCTTGGGCGAGGTGAGTGCAGACAGGGGTGAAGCCAGGATGCTGTAACCCCAGATAAAGCAGCGATAGAAGTTGGCGAACCCCAGGAAGCTGTAGCTGCACCCTGGAAGTAGGCTGGGGCCAATCCACCACACCTTCCCAGGATTTGCACACTCCCAGCAGCGGTGATGAAACCCAGAAAAGGGATGGTGTAATGTTGAAACTCGCACTTCTCTGCTTTCACAAACAGCTGGTTCTCCAGGAGGCATTGGAGAACCTGTCGGATGTGGAGCACATGTTCTTGAGTGGAAAGGGAGAAGATGAGGATGTCATCTAGGTAGACAAAGATGAACTGGTTCAACATGTCGCGGAGAACATCATTGACCAGAGCCTGGAACACAGCAAGTTGGTAAGTCCAAATGGCATGACCAGAGACTCGTAGTGAGCGCTGGCTGTGTTGAAGGTGGTCTTCCACTCTCCCCTTCCCGTATCTGCACCAGGTGGTAGGTGTTCTGTAGGGGGGATTCAGGGGGCCACCATGGAAACACGGTGGCCCGTGGAAGCACAGATGAATCCTGCAGCAAGGGAGTCCCAAATGCAGGTCTCCATCGCCGACAGAGTACAGTTGTCCCCGGAGAGGAGTCGTGCTAGGGAGAAGGTCAATCCCGCAGTCATAAGGTCGGTGTGGCTGGACAAAAGTGGCCCGGGCCTTGCTGAACACCTCTCAGAGGTCCAGGTACTCTGCGAGAATGACGGAGAGGTCTGGGGCACCTTCCAGGAAGATGTCCCGGGGCAGGCTGTGCAGACTTCAGGCAATGGGCGTGGCAAAACGGGCTCCAGCCCATGGTGGCACCAGTAGACCAGTTAATTTGGGGATTGGGTCGCTGGAGCCAGGAGAATCCAAATACAATGGGTACTAAATGAGCGGGAGCTGGATAGCCTCGCTGTGGTTCCCTGACACACGTAGGTTGATGGGAATGGTGTTGTGGGTGACTTGTTCTATAGAGCGCCCGTCCAGCTCTCTAACGTCCATGGAAATGGAGAGGGGCTGAGTGAGGATGTTCAGCTCGGACGCCAGGGTAGCGTCCAAAAAGCTCTCGTCGGCCCCAGAGTCGATGAGAACCCGGAGAGATTTGGACTGGTCTCCCCACATTAGAATAGCATGAAAAGGGGTGCATGCAAGGGAAGCAGGAACGTTCTCCATATGGCCCACCAGAGTACACGCTCCTACTGGTGAGCTTGTTTTTTAAAGGACAAGAGAACATGAAGTGACCAAGAGTCCCGCAATACAGACAACTCTTTGTGTTGATCCTGTATTGCCAATCCACTGGCGACAGCCCAGCTCTGCCTAGTGGCATAGGCTCAGGAAGCGGTGACTCAGCCGTCTTCGGCAGCCCTCAGGACAGGTCGCGAAGCCTCGGATTCTCTCAGCAACGAGACCGTCGGGAGCTTCCGGGATGACTCGGAGGCAAGGTGGGATCCTTGGGCGTGCAGGCAAAAAACAATTTCCTCTGCCTCTGCCGTTCCCGTAATCGCCCATCGATACGGATGGTCAAAGCAGGAATTGAGCGCCGTAGGTAACTTCCAGGCTGCAAGCTCGTCCTTGACCTCCTCCAAGATGCCGTGCAGGAACATAATTAACAGTGCCTCTTGATTCCAAGCAATCTACAGCCATGTTGTTCCCAAATGGCAGTAGCCCAGTTGAGGGCCCTCCCGGACATCAGCGTGATGAGGTAGGCTTTCTTGGAGCGATTCGAGAGGAAGGAGGAGGGCTGAAGCTCGAAGATGAGGGCACACTGACCGGTGCTCTGCTCTCCATTGAAACGTTCTGGAGGAGGTAAGCAGAGCTCCCAAGAAGGTGGAGTGACCGATGAGTCGGTGCTGCTAGCAGCTGAGTCGCTGAGGAGCTGTGGGGTTATCACCATGGTAGGCGGCCTCCCAGAACACCTGTGAAATTGCTCCAGCAAACTGTCCAACACCCGGTCACGGCGTTCAGTCAACGTTTGGACCCCCTCTACAAGGCCACAATGAAATTCCTTGTGCCTACCGATGGTGGCTTCCTGGGTGGAGATGGCGTTGCGCATTTGGCCCTGGTCTGCTGGGTCAGTCATGGCCAGCTCGTACTATCAGGAATCAAGGTAGGACCCAGATGCAGACACGTCAAATTGACAATGGTTTAATATTCCAACAGGGGTAGACAATAGCCAGGTCAAGGCAGGCAGGGGTCAGTAAACCAGAGGTGGGGCAAAGGTACAGGTCGGCAGACAGGCAGGCTCAGGGTCAGGACAGGCAAGGGTCAAAACCAGGTGGATGAGAAAAAGAGAGACTGAGAAAAGCAGGAGCTGATAACAAAAATGCTTGTTGACTTAACAAACAAGATGAACTGGCAATGGACAAACAGAGAATAGGTTTAAATACACTGGGTGTAATGGGGAAGATGGGCGACACCTGGAGGGGGGTGGAGACAATCACAAGGACAGGTAAAACAGATCAGGGTGTGACAGTCGTCACTCTAGACAACCTTCAGACTAGCATTTTATGGTCCATAAGCATCACTTCAGAAGTGTCCTTTAGGCAGGTAGCATTGTCTTCTTTAGACATGGAAATGTTTTAGATAACACCATTCCTGCAAGCAAGCTAGAAAGGAAGGCTCCATTTTTCTTTGGAAGAGAAAAACATTTCAGATTAATTTCCATTAACATAAAATAGTCTGTTTTTCTGATTGGATTGGTCAATAGCAGCTTCAAAAGTAGTTGTATCAAAACAGTCAGATTAATATAAAATATATG
The DNA here is from genome assembly GCF_002021735.2 of Oncorhynchus kisutch. Taxonomy (NCBI): domain Eukaryota; kingdom Metazoa; phylum Chordata; class Actinopteri; order Salmoniformes; family Salmonidae; genus Oncorhynchus; species Oncorhynchus kisutch. The sequence goes on along the minus strand of NC_034175.2, from coordinate 46,183,406 downwards.
AAAGATCACTGCTTCATAGAATACAGTATATTTTAAATTAAAACTCTCAAACTCTCCTCCCTTTGAGAGAAAATATATTTGCCTTGAAAATGAGAAAATAAACAAAAGAACCATGCATTTTGTAATAATCAAGAACAATTCTTGAAGCTAAATCAAAACAACAATCGAACACATGTTTTAGGTCTAGCATTTGTGTGAGAATTACAATGTAGGTTTAGAGTGGTTTCAAAAGCTATTTGAAAATTAAATGTATTAGCATCACAGTTTACAGCACCCAACATTAGCATAGCAATGGTGAAAGTTCTAAGGCCATTTTCGAACAAATAATGACTTTTCACAGCACACACACATTTTTACATTCAGATTGACTTAGCCATTTACACCACGCTTAAGAAAACAAACTATTCTTTGATAATACAGAGAAAGCTGAATTCCTGAGAAGACAATAAAACCTTTTGCATAGTTGTTCATAAGAAGAATCGCTTTGGGGGCTCCCCAGCAGTGTAAAGTATGACACACAGATTACTGATAGGCCTGCATCAGCCAATAATTTGCACTCACAACATTATACACCTATTTGTTTTTATGTAACTTGAACTTGACTTTATCTGTCTTGTTGCTGTTTATTGCCATATAACGATGAATAACATGTACATAGGGTTTAATAACACATCAATAGCCTCCACCTGCATTTTGTACATTTTCTGACAATCATGTAAATTATTTGGTGGTCTGAATCAAAGAGTGAGACCAGATCAAGACAAAGGGCCCTGACAACTGCATGGGAATGGATCTGGCCCAGCCGGGTATTATGACAAATCTCCTTCAGAATGAGAGCTTACTGTGCAATGCATCGGGGAGGAAGATTAGTGGGCCACTTCAAGTCTGAATTTGATTCAAGTTACAGAGTTTTTCTCTCTCTCTCTCGCTCTCTCTTCTTTCAAAGTTTCAGAGAAGATGAAATGCCAAACACTAGTAAAAAGAGCATTAACCAAACCATCTTATCTTTTGGATGGAACATTGTCAGTGAAGAAGTGCTATCCCACAGGCAATAATTGGTTTTGAGGAAAGGGGCCATTTATTGTTTTATTTTTGTTTTATTGTGTTACGTAAATAATTTTGTTAGTAAAAACTATAGATTTATTAACTCGTTTTCAATGTAGTTAGTGCAGAGAACACAAGCACATTAGGTTTGTGTATGCTAGATGCACGTGCTCTTTCCCCTTGGATGCTCTAACATGCTTTCTACCTCTCTCAACACGGATATTATCACCCTGTCACCCATGTCATATCCTCTGATAGGTCACATGAACATTATATTGAGTAACTGTCAGAACATGTCATCGTGGCATTGGCTATGTGAGTTTTGATTGACAGCTGTATGCAGTGAGACTCCACATTCCCACTGTTCCTCTATATCCTCTTTGAAATAGTTAAATAACCTAATTGATTCATGGCCTTAAACTCTGATCTAGTGTATGTTCTTCAACTGAAAGGTGTCATTAAATAAGCATATGAATAATTGAACAATGTGAAAACCAGACCATGGAAAACAGGAGGGTTTCTGTAGATAAAAACACATGACATGATTCATCTTAACCCTAAGATGGCACTGACAGAGAGGACTGCCTTGCTTCTATTTCTTAGGAAACTTTGCAGTATTGTGTTTTTTAAATATTTTATTTCTTACATTGTTAGCCCAGAAAATTGTATGTGTTATTACGTACAGCCGGGAAAAACTATTGGATATCAGAGTGGCGGTAACTCACCAGCACAACCAGCATTACGGATCCTTTGTTCGCACCACTCAGGGCAATTGAACTGATTCCAGAGGCCGACCCAAAACAACGCCGGCGAAGGAGAGGTACTCGGAGCGGTCTTCTAGTCCAACAAGAAGGGTGGGGGTGTATGTTTCATGATTAACAACTCATGGTCTAATTGTGATAACATACAGTCCTTTTGTTCACCAGACCTAGAATAACTCACAATCAAATGTCGATGGTATTACTGTATCTCCCAAGAGAATTCTCTTCGGTTATAGTCACGGCCTTGTATATCCCGATACCATAGCCGATACCATGATGGCCCTCAAGGAACTTAACCTGACTTTATGTAACCTGGAAACCCTATATCCTGAGGCTGCATTTATTGTAGATGTGAATTTTAACAAAGCAAATTTGAGGAAAACGCTGCCTAAATTCTATCAGCATATCGACTATAGAACTTGCACTGCTAAAACACTCAACCACTGTTACTCCAACTATCCGGGGTGCATAAAAGGCCCTCCCCCACCCTCCTGTCAGCAATTCTGACCACGACTCCATTTTGCTCCTCCCTTCCTATAGGCAGAAACTCAAACAGGAAGTACCTGTGCTAAGGACTATTCAATGCTGGTCTGACCAATTGGAATCCCTGCTTCAAGATGTAGCTTCCGAGAATAATATTGATGAATACACTTACACGGTGACTGAGTTTGTCAGGAAGTGTATAGGAGATGTTGTACCAACTGTGACTATTAAAACCTACACTAACCAGAAACTGTGGATAGATGGCAGCATTCATGCAAAACTGAAAGTGTGAACCATCGCATTTAACCATGGCAAGGTGACTGGGAATATGGCAGAATATAAACAAAGTAGTCATTCCATCCGCAAGGCAATCAAACGGGCAAAACTTCAGAATAGAGACAAAATGGAGTCACAATTCAACCGCTTAGACACAAGACGTATGTGACAGGGTCTACAGACAATCACGGACTACAAAAGGAAAACCAGTCACATTGCGGACACCGATGTCTTGCTTCCGGACAAGCTAAACACATTCTTTGGTCGCTTTGAGGATAACACAGTGCCATCGATGCTGCCCTCAACCAAGGACTGTGGGCTCTCCTCCTCCATGGCCGACTTGAGAAAGATATTTAAACGTGTTATTAACCCTCGCCGGCCCAGACAGCATCCCAAGCCGAGTCCTCAGAGCATGCACAGACCAACTGGCTGGTGTGTTTACGGACATATTCAATCTCTCTGTATCCAAGTCTGTCCCCACATGCTTCAAGATGGCCACCATTGTTCCTGTACCGAAGAATGCAGGTAACTGAACTAAATTACTATCGCCCCGTTGCACTCACTTCTGTCATCGTGAAGTGCTTTGAGAGACAAGGATCATAGCACCTCCACCTTACGTGTCACTCTAGACCCACTTCAATTTCCTTTCCGCCTTAATTGGTTCACAGACTTTGCAATCGCCATCACACTGTACACTGCCCTATATCATCTGGACAAGAGGAATACCTATGTAAGAATGCTTGACTATAGCACAGCATTCAACACCACAGTGCCCTCCAAACTCATCATTAAGCTCGGGGCCCTGGTTCTGAACCCCACCCTGTGCAATTGCATACTGGACTTCCTGACGCACTGCCCCCAGGTTGTGAAGGTAGGAAACAACACCTCCACAGCCTACTGGGAGGGGGTGAGGGCTCTTGGAGTGGGGTGCCAGGAAAATAACCTCTCACTCAACGTCAACAAAACAAAGGAGATGGTCGTGGACTTCAGGAAACAGCAGAGGTAGCACCCCCTATCCACATCGACTGGACAGCAGTGGAGAAGGTGGAAAGTGTTAAGTTCCTCTGCGTACACATCACTGACAAACTGAAATGGTCCACCCACACAGACAGTGAGTTGAAGAAGACGCAACAGTGCCTCTTCAACCTCAAGAGGCTGAAGAAATTTGGCTTGTCACCTAAAACCCTCACACTTTTACAGATGCACAATTAAGAGCATCCTGTTGGGCTGCATCATACCGCTTAGGAAGGAGATGCATTCTGTCTCCTAGAGATGAACGTACTTTGGTGCGAAAAGTGCAAATAAATTCCAAAACAACAGCAATGGACCTTGTAAAGATGCTGGAGGAAACAGGTACAAAATTATCTATATCCACAGAAAAACGAGTCCTATATCGACATAACCTGAAAGGTTGCTCAGCAAGGAAGAAATCACCGGTCCAAAACCACCATAAAAAAGCCAGACTACATTTTGCAACTGCACATGGGGACAAAGATCGTACTTTTTGGATAAATGTCCTCTGGTCTGATGAAACAAAAACAGAACTGTTTTTCCATAATGACCATCGTTATGTTTGGAGGAAAAAGGGGGAGGATTGCAAGCCGAAGAACACCATCCCAACCGTGAAGCATGGGAGTGGCAGCATCATGTTGTGGTGGTGCTTTGCTGCAAGAGAGACTGGTGCACTTCACAAAATAGATGGCATCATGAGGCAGGAAAATGATGTGGATATATTGAAGCAACATCTCAAGACATCAGTCAGAAAGTTAAAGCTTGGTCGCAAATGGGTCTTCCAAATGAACAATGACCCCAAGCATACTTTCAAAGTTTTGGCAAAATGGCTTAATGACAACAAAGAACAGGTATTGGAGTGGCCATCACAAAGCCCTGACCTCAATCTTATAGAAAATGTGTGGGCAGAACTGAAAAAGCGTGTGCAAGCAAGGGGTCCTACAAACCTGACTCAGTTACACCAGCTCTGTCAAGAGATACGGGCCAAAATTCACCAAACTTATTGTGGGAAGCTTGTGGAAGGCTAACTGAAATGTTTGACCCAAGTTAAACAATTCAAAAGGTAATGCTACCAAATACAAATTGAGTGTATGTAAACTTCTGACCCACTGGGAATGTGATGAAATAAAAGCTGGAATAAATAATTCTCTGCTAATATTCTGACATTTCACATCCTTAAAATGAAGTGGTGATCCTAACTTACTTATGACAGTGAATTTTTACTAGGATTAAATGTCAGGAATTGTGAAAAACGGAGTTTAAATGTATTCGGCTAAGATGTATATTAACTTCCGACTACAAATGTGATTGGTCACATACAGTTGATAAGATGGATTCTGTTAAAAATGTAACATGTTTTAAGTTAAACTGTAGTTTGTTTTTATCCTGTTTAGTGAATGATTACTGTGTGTTTTAATGATTTTAGGCCATCAAACTGTGTGTATGCTAATTTGGAATGTTTGACCTAATCAGATAAAAGGAAATTGCCTAGGATCAGAGAGCAGGATCAGACCTAGGACAATGAAGATGGACGGAGTGTGAGTCTGACATCTAGCTAAACAAAGTAAGAGCCATGGACATTCCACAGGGGAAATAAGGGAAACTCATTGAATGTATAGCTGGGGAGGTTACACCTACAAGAGTGTGTGACCAAAAGGAGGGAAGAGCATAAGATGTGCTGTCAACTTTCTAAATATATGCACTCAGATGACGGCATCCTTGTTAATAAACACTTGAAACTTCTCTTGAGCTTTTGGTCTCAATTCCTTATTGCAAAGAGGTTGCAATAGCATTTTTCTTTTTAACAATTTGATTACATGATTCATACAGTACAATATCACACAACAGTATTGTGGCCAACAAACAGAATGAGAAATACCACATCAAATCTACAGTAATCATGTAAGATGTTGTCACATGCTTCATAAACAGACTATCAATGAAATGCTTACATACGGGTCATTTTCCAACATTGCAGAGTTAAAGATAAAAAAATTAAAAAAATACATTGAAATAGCGACACGAGGAACACAGAGAATAACAAATCAATAACGAGTAAAACAAAACATGGCTATATACAAGGAGTACCAGTACAGAGTCAATGTCCAGGGGTAGGAAGTAATTTAGGTAGCTGTATAGATATAGGTGAGTAGGAAAAGTGAGTAGTTAACAGGATAGATAATATACGGTAGCAGCAGCGTATGTGGTGTGTGTGTGTGTCTGGCCATGCTTTGTCCAGCATTTTTCATTTCCTTCGTCACGGTTCTTTTAATCAGGCCCATTATGTTGTATTTATTTAGCCTACCCCACCACTAATGCACTGAGATGTTGTCACATTGTATAATGATAGGAGACAGGCGCAAGAATAGGAAATATGCTTTTTTATTTCTTTACCCAAAATAGCGTACGTCATGAACATGACGGGGACGAAGCCCAAAACAAATACGTATATATATATATATATATATATCTCACAGGGCTGTAAGCAAAACAAAGGACGAGGTGTAAACCTCTAGAAAATACACGGAACGAGACCCGTAATAACAAGTGCACACTAACACAGTAACACCAAAGCAGATACAACAGAGCACAGGTTCTCACAAGACCAACAGACATGGAACAATAATCAAGCAGGACAATGGGGAACAGAGGGCACATATATAAACATACTAATCAGGGGGAATGGGAACCAGGTGGACGTAATGAGGCAAGACAGTCTGGGGTTGGAGGTAGTGATCCAGTTGAGTGACGCCTAGAAGGCCAGTGACTTAGACCTCCGGAGCTGGTGAACGGAATGAGCAGCAGTACCGGGGGAATCCATGACTGATGTTGATATGAGTCCACCAAGAAATAATCGTAAATAGTCACAAAAGTAGATGGGGTGTTTGTTAAATTATCTTTTAAAATAAAAAATGAATGGAGCAAATTTTGAGCAGCAGTTTTGGTAGGCTCATGTCGCTGGGCAACTCGCGGCTTGGTTTCCGTTTGTAATCCGTGAAGTCCTGCCTGTCACATTCGTCGTAACGAGGAGACCAAGGCGCAGCGTTATTGGAATACATTCTTCTTTTATTAAAACAAAGAACACTTAAACGTGACGCTATAAACAACTAGTGCTGACATGCAACTACACAGACAATAACCCACAAAACCAAAATGGGAAAATGGCAACCTAAATAGGATCCCCAATCAGAGACAACAATAAACAGCTGCCTCTGATTGGGAACCAACTCAAGCCACCATAGATCTACATTTACCTAGACAAACCAAAACCCCATAGATGTACAAAAATCCTAGACAAGTAAAACATCCATACCACCCTCGTCACAACCTGACCTAACCAAAATAATAAAGAAAACAAAGATAACTAAGGTCAGGGCGTGACACTGGCACATCCAGCGAGCGTCAGAGGTGGTATAGTAGGATTCTATCTTAGTTCTGTATTGACTTTTTGCCCGTTTGAAATGCAGAAAGTAGAGTAGCTTACACAGTGTAATGTAGCTACAGTGGGTGAAGTAGAAATAGTTGTGCATTCCATTACCAGAAAGGCCAGGCGTGAATTCTTTAGAAGAGTTAGTTTTTTTACGTTGGATATAAATTCCACAACACTGATTGTTGAAATGGTAAACATTGATGCAGTTTTGCTGACTGTATCTGTAAAGGGACTCTGTTGCTGCAGCAACAATGAATTAATGTAGGGAATTTGTTACCAGTGGTACAGTTCATAAAGTACAACAAATTGTGATTTCCCTATTCCCTTGCATTTGAATAGTTTTCCACTCATCCTGATTATGTAATAATACCAATATGTAGATTTCATATTGTGTCAAGCCTAGGTCGAGTATCCCCATTGATATTGTCCACATTTGAAACAACGTAGATCTGCATTGTCAGAGCAATACAAAATGAGTATAAATTATTCCGAATTGCAACACTTTCTCTCTGTGTATACAGTATGTGTATTAGTCACTGTTGTTTTCCCTCCCAGTGCCATTGTCTATGTGGAGATCCCCCTGGATGTAGAGGCCAGGGTATTCAGGGATCTGCAATGGACCTGGGCCAGGGCTTGGCCACTGCCATGGGAGGGATGAATATTCATCATATCTACCCTGTGGAAGACGTATGGAGAAATGTGATCCCCAGTCTCGTCAGTTCAGCTTACTGTTTTCCTCCTCATCCATCAGAGTGACTGCAGCCCTCCCCCCTGGGCAACTCCATGCAGTGGCTCTGACTCTGCCCTCTCACTCCAGTGCAGAGAGACAGAGAGGATCTAGGCAGAATCCATAGCTACTCATCCCAGAGTGTGCCATGAACTGGGCCAATGTGATATGCTTTTATAGAGACTGCAAGCTCTTTTTCTATTGCAAGTTCTTTTTCTATTGCAAGTGCCATCGGTTACACATTCCTGATACCATTGTAAAGCATAAGTTACTCTTGAGGACCTATATTTCAGTGAGAAACATGTGCTTTTGTTAAGCTTTGTGCCTAAATGGAGCTCAGGTGCACACTCTACGGCGAGTGCTACCTCTCCATTTTAGAATGACGCATTTGCATCCACTTATAGTAGGAACTTCATGAATTCAACAAAAGCTATTATTTTTTCTGATCAAAGCAGTTGAAATATAAAATGAACACACTCCCATCCATCAGGCTTCATAAGCATCTGGCTGTGGTAGACAGGAGCATACCAAATCAGTTACTGACTGCCTCAGTAGGGTAATTAAGCTTTGGGTACTGCCAGATCCTGTCACCTGTTCGTCGGGCTTTGTTTACCCTCTCTAGCTCCACAGATGATGAGTGGTCCTCAAACGAGACAGAAATCCAATCGGAAGTAGAGATACAGAGGCTGAGGGGTTTTCAGAGAAGACAGCAGCCAATTAGAAGCACAGATACAGAGGCTGAGTGGTTCTCTGAAAGGACAGTCAACCAATCAGAAGTAGAGATGCAGAGGCTGAGGGTCCTCAGAGGAGACAGCAAACAAATCAGAAACAGGTGTGCAGATTAGTTTGACTTCTGTCACAATCAAATGATTGAGTCCAAGACAAACAGAACGAGAGGTCATTCCAGTATATCTGGGTCAGGTGCAGGAGCAGTTGCCCCTCCCTTGCATGCCGCCTGCCTAGGGTTGCAAAGCTATTAGTATTACTTCTGTAAATTTGTTAATGTATACCACAATAACTTTAAAAAATGTATTCTTATATAGTATTCCTTTTTCACATCTGTGTTCATGAGTTTCCAGTCGATAGACCATATGATTCAAGAGAAAATAGCCTCTAATCAATAATGTAATTTTTTCAATGAACTCTGAAACCCTTCCAACTATTGAATTTTTTCTAAACTGCCACCAGTTAGGCTCCAAAACATTTACAACAAAGACATAAAAATGTGTAAAAAAATATATATTTCATGCTGAAACCCTCATAGTAAACCCCAATGGTATTCGCTTAATTGATGCTTTGCATTTAAGATAATGTTTTACAAATATGTCATTACATTAATTAGACACATTATATTTTGATGTTCCCAAAAAGGCCAGTAGATGTCATCTTTTAAAAATAAAAATAAAAATCTTGAAAGCTACCAACCAAAATGTTGGTAGTTTACTGGTCAACTTTGAACTTTGTCCCTGACCTGTTTGGAGAGCTCCTTGGTCTCCATAGTGCCGCTTGCTTAGTGGTGTTGCAGACTCTGGTGCCTTTCCGAACAGGTGTATATATACTGAGATCATGTGACACTTATATTGCACACAGGTGGACTTTAATTATGTGACTTCTGAAGGTAATTGGTTGCACCAGATCTTATTTAGGGGCTTCATAGCAAATATGCATGCATCACTTTTCCATTTTGTTATTCTTTTGAATTTTTTGAAACAAGTCATTTTTTTTCATTTCACTTCACCAATTTGGATGTCCATTACATGAAATCCAAATAAAAATCCATTTAAAATACAGGTTGTAATGCAACAAAATAGGAAAAACGCCAAGGGGGTGAATACTTTTTGCAAGGCACTGTATAGTCATGGGTGCCAAAATGTTTTATGTATGATCCAGGGAATCAAACCCACTATCTTGGCATTACAAGCACCATGCTCTGCCGAGCTAGATGTTGCTGTGTGAGCTATGTGGCGGAGAGCTACTACAGCGCTGTGCAGCGCGTGGACATTTTGCAGATGCAGGTGATGACTCCAATATGTGTAGTTTTTTGGGACAACTGGGAAAATGGCTATTTTTCAGCTATGAACCCAGTGTGAACCTGCAGGAGATCGCCCATTGGTTGATGCAATGGGGAACACGACCCTAATTTGCTCTCAATGTGTATGGTATATTACCAGGATATACACTATATTATAAGGACATAAGGATTTGGAAGGGTCTCTGAGATTGCAAAGACAATCCAGTCCTTTATAATAATGTTAAACAACAGCTGATTTTGGAGTGCAGTGTCAAATGTCCACCATAAAAGTAATGAATAATAATATGGTAAATTATCATGCATGCAGGTGTCTGGTCATTGACAGTCAGTTTGAACGGTTCCTCTCTAGCACAGAATGAAACACCAAAGTCCTTCATTATGATTGCATATAAAGCACAGGCACCATCAACGTGGGAGACTTGTAATGTTTCATTTGTGTGATGGAAACTAAACCCACCCACTTCCTCAGCCCACAGGCAGAAGATAGCAGTGGGAAGGAACCCTGACTCAGTACATCAACCATTACATTCATCCCCTGTTCTAATCCTTGGAGTGATGACTCGACGGTTCTAACAGCCTGCCAGGGCAAATGGGGGCTCCCATCCCAGTCAGCCGCAGTTAGTGCCTCCCATGTTGAAACTCAATAATAGCGCCTTCATCTCATTGGCTCCCGAGGGATGCGGTGCCAGGGTCTATTGGCTCATCAATTGTAGCTCTATTGTCCCACCCCTGGGTTTTAAAGTGAACTTTTGGGCAACCCTCACCCCCACCTCTATCCCTCCAGTCCCACTCCCCTTCCAGTCAGAACTGGTTAGCTGTGGCGGTGGCACCCATGGCAGGCAGCTGTTACAGGATTGGCCTGGATATGCCTTTAGCCTGTCTGCAGACTGGCCTCCCTGGAGGAGCAGCGGTGGGTTCAGAGGAGAAATGAGTGGCTGCTTCCTCCATCACTGTTTTTATGGAAGCACCAGAACCTCCCAGAGGGAAACAATTTGGCATGGTTATGGGCGATGGATGAGGATTATCCCTTGCGTGTTAGTTAGGGATAAGAGTAATTTTCAATCAAATAACTAATAATTTCTACACCAATGCATTCAGAGAAAAACACTAAAAGGAACAGAAAACAGAGGTGTGCTTAATTCAAGGATTTACTCCACCAGCATTACATTACTGTTTTCACATGAAGCTGGCACACTGTCCCGGGGTACAACATTGACAAGAAATGAGGGATGCCCTCTCTTTGTGTGACCCAGTGATCACCTCTCCACTGACTGTGCATCAGAGCTGCAGACAGAACCGTTCAATACCTGTCAAGTGTCTCCCTGTCTCTGTCTGGCCCGCCTGAGCACTGTGACAGCCAGAGAGGAGATGAGAGGAATACAGACGAAGCTGAGGCTACAGCAGACTTCAAACAGACAAAACCAGACAGAACAGGGGACCTTTGCCAACAGAGACATATACAGTAAACTGCTGCAGTCGAAAACAGCCCCAGGTGGATGCTATCTAGCTAGCTAACGTAAGGTGTGTAGGCCCAAACGGAATCTGCAGTTTTCTATTTTCTGCAGAGATTTCTGATGAAAATCTGCAGAATTCTGCGGGAAGCTTTTTTTGTGTACCTCATGCAGTGTAATGGGGCACTTCATTTTAAACAAATAAAGTTACATGTAAAAGTTACCTGTTACATGTAAAACAACATGAACCCACTTACTTTCGATTTCGAACATTTACTTAATTTTTCTTTAAGTACAATCTGTGTAAACAGATATGAAAACAGTAAGTTAATAAATAAATAGATAAACAGTTTCGCATAAAGTGTCATGAATTCGATACTTTTTGTGTGAGAGAGGGTGGGAAAGACAAGAGAGAGAGAGAGAGAGAGAGAAATGTGCAGTGGAAAGAGTCAGCTCTTTTCTGCCTGGAGGATGTACATATTTCAAATTGAAACAAAAAATAAATAATACGTGCATCAAATCAAATCAAATTTATTTATATAGCCCTTCGTACATCAGCTGATATCTCAAAGTGCTGTACAGAAACCCAGCCTAAAACCCCAAACAGCAAGCAATGCAGGTGTAGAAGCACGGTGGCTAGGAAAAACTCCCTAGAAAGGCCAATACCTAGGAAGAAACCTAGAGAGGAACCAGGCTATGTGGGGTGGCCAGTCCTCTTCTGGCTGTGCCGGGTGGAGATTATAACAGAACATGGCCAAGATGTTCAAATGCATGTAGCCTATACAACTCAGACCGCAAACTTCAATTCAATAACACATTATGTTTTTGTATGTATGAACTAAGATCCAAGAATTTCATTGACAAAATAGGTGTTAGACTACAATACCCTGAGCACTTACATCTGAATTTGAATCACTTGAATCACTTGTGTTTGAAGAGTCAATCAGGCCATCAAATAAATAAACAAAACCTGGAGAGGTGTAGACAGGAATGTAAAAGCGCCAACCAACATCATTTCCTAAATACCTGTTCAACAAAATACATTTCTGCCTATAACATTCCATAACTTTGCAAACTGTTAGACCAAGGGTTCCCCAGAAAACTCACCTTCCAGGGTTCTTCAGAAGGCTCACCTTCCAGGGTTCTTCAGAAGGCTCACCTTCCAGGTGAGCAAGATACTTAAGCAGTAAGACCCGAGGAGGTGAGGGCTATGGCCAATATACCACAGCTAATGACTGTTCTTAGCAAGATGCAACACGGAGTGCCTGGATACAGGCATATTGGCCATATACCACAAACCCCTGAGGTGCCTTATTGCTATACTAAACTGGTTACCAACGTAATTAGAGCAGTAAAAATAAATGTTTTGTCATACATGTGGAATACGTTCTGATATATCATGGCTGTCCGCTAATTAGCATTCAGGGCTCTAACCACCCAGGTTAAACTCTCTAAGAGTATGATGTAAGTATGACCTACAGTAATTCTGACAGAAAGAGGGCGAGAAATAGAGAGGGAGAAAAAAGAAAGAAAGAGAGAAATAGAGAGAAGAGAGAAGAGAGAAAGAAAGAGGGAGGTGTGAGACCGCATGAGAGAGTTCATTCTTCAGTGCTGCCGTTGAACTTGGCATTCTTCTGTTCTGAGTTAACAAGTTCTGGTAATGAGAGAAGAGTTTCTCAACATCCACAAGTAAAGAGAAGCAATGCGGGCCAGAGTTGGCGGCCTGTCTTTCGTCGCTGCCCACCAGTCTACTGCTCTCACCTCTCTGAAATCAGTCTTGTCTATTGACGTGTACCTGTGCCACTCCTCCTCAGACACCTCACTCAAAGCAGGGATGATGTGTACATAGTCCTTCCTCTCTTTTCCTGGACCCTTCCACTCGTGAGTAGGTCCTGCAGTTTGTTGCCAATCTTGTGGGCGAATGGCTCCGATGTCTTCTCCAGCTTCTTAAGGAGGACCACAAGCTCCAGACTGTGTTCTACAATAAACACAGCTTAGGCCTTCAGCGAAGATATGTGGATCCCCAGCAGCTCCTTCAGATCTTGGACACACTTGGCAAAGGTGTCCAGGAACACAGAGAGGACATCCATGTGCTTTGCCAGCCACTCCACAGCACTGACCTAAGAGCACCACCTCGTCTGTACTGTGTAGACTGGCATTACAGGAGTGAGGTCCACTTCTAGCATGATGCTGGCGACAGTGGAGGACAAAAATACCTCTTAACATGAGCACACAAGGTGTTTATCTCCACGAACACTTCAGGCAAGACCTAAAACAAAGTTTAGGAGATGTGCAACATATGTCACATGGGTTATGTTGGGAAAGAGGCCCTTCGGGAGTTTCTTAAAGGCCTTTTTCATGTAGCTGGCTGAATTTGGCCCACAACTGATTGAAGCTCACCCCATTGCTACTCAGACTTATCCAAAAATTGGATAATGGGTCTCTCCTCTACTGGCTGAAGTAGAATGACCAAGGCGCACCTGACCCTTGTGTCGGTGGTCTCGTCCAAGTTCACGTAGAGATCCTGACCTTTCAATACATCTTTGATTTTCTGGGTGTAGAGCTGGTACAGTTCAGCTAGGTATTCAGTGAACATATGGGAAGCTGCAGGAACACTCCCTCCTTGCTTGGAGTGTTTTTGTTTTAGAAACGTGGAGAACTTCGGTTCCTTCTCCAGCAGAACATTGACAAAACACTGTGTCAGCGTCTGAATTCTTGATTGACCTGTAGGATGATAATAACAACATGTGTTAATATAAATGAAAAATTAAGGATAACTTAAAGTCACAATAAGGTTTTGGTAAAACAGACTCTCCCTCTCACACACATACAGCACACAGAGCACACACACAGACCGAGAGAGAGAGCGAGAGGGCGATCCCAACACCCCTAAACACACACACAGACCGAGAGAGAGAGCGAGAGGGCGATCCCAACACCCCTAAACCCACACACAGCGTACAAAAGGATGCCCCATCATTTATTTTATTTTCAAAACCTAGGCCTATTTATTGGTCTGGTCATTATTTCCTCCAAGCTAACTCTAAACCTATTTAGGTGAGTAAATACAGGCTAGGAAATCTAGCAATATTGGCCACTGTTGCCTTTGATCAATGTGCCATGAAGCTGTGCATAGCACTCTCGCCCTCACACATGCGGGCAGTACCCAGCTAAACTTGTGGGGACACACAAAATTCAACCCCATTCAAAATCCAATTTTCCCTAACCCTAAACCTAACCCTAGCCCGTACTCTTACCTTTACCCTAACCTTAACCGTAAACCTAACCCTAGCTCTTAACCCTAACCCTAAAACGAACCCTAGCTCCTAACCCTAACCCTTAATGTAATTCTCACCCTAACACTAATTCTAACCTTAAATTTAAACCCCCTAGAAATAGCATTTGACCTCGTGGGGACAAAAAAAATGTCCCCAGTTGGTCAAATTTGTGTTCGTTTTCCATTCTTGTGGCGACTTCTGTTCCCCACAAGAATAGCGAAACATGTCCACACACACACCACAGAGTTCACACACACACCACAGCTAGACACTGTAGCAGAAACAGTAGCCAACCACACAGTGTATATCACATGATTTCATATGTGCCTGGACTGATTTAATGACCATCAATAAAATAGACAAACAGACTCTCGAACATAAGTGAGAAGAGGAAATGGAGGAGAGCAGGCTCATTGTCTCAACATCAGCTCTTGGCTCAGCCAGTGAAGGACATTGTCACGTACACTCTCACACACACACACACACACAGTCCCCCATGGACCTAGGGTGATAAGTCAGAAGAGATGAGACGTGCCATTAAACCAAACTAAAGTTATGCCCAGTCACACAGTAGCGCTGGGTGAGATGTCGAGTTATACAGCAAGTCATGAAGTCAAGGATCCTCATGACAACGTCATCATTTAAAATGGCAGCCGTCTTCCATGCTTATTAACAGGATTTATCAGCTTGTGGTTCCTAGTCAATTCCAGACGTACTCTATATGCATTCAGAATAAATTGGATTTAAAGTGAGAAAACAAGTGAGAAATTAAGTTATGGTGGAACAATCTCCAGGGGGTACAGCATCAATTCAGCAAGTGTTGTGGTTTGAGAATATGATAATGTCATATATAGACTACAGTATATCTATCTGCCAACTCCTCCATCTTCCCACCATGAACAAACAAGTATACTAGAGGAATGTTTTTTAATTTGTTATCCTGACAATAATTTTATATACATGATCGTACAGTACACTAAATGAGTATAATTAAGAGACCATATACAGTATATGACAAAACACAATTGTTTTTGAGCAACAACATCAGGTGAAGGTAAGTGGATCAAGCGGCGTAATGATATCAATGTCAAAGTCAGGACGTTCCCAATTTCACTCTCATCTGATAAGACTGTCAGTTCTATTCTCTGTGTCTGGGTTGCTGGGAAGGTTGGCTTGTCAAATCCAGTGCCATGGAAACGCACGCCCACCGTGAGCCCTGTCACTTATTGCCTTTGTAACAATATTACTTCAGCTGAGGGAGAGGACCAGAGCTAATATGAAAAGGCTAATGCAGCCATGATTAAAAGGAAAATCTGCCCTCCGTCTCTAGGTAATACAAAAGCAGATAGCTCATATTACCTTCATATCATTGCAAATACATCTAATGGTGAGAAATGAATGGTTATTATATCACAGCAGCTAATATGGCATTTTAAGAACTCTGTGACTCAGATCTCTCCTCCATATTTGTTTATTTTCTGTGTCCGCGTAAATGTCATTGAGATCAAGGGAAAGGGAACACAGAGATTACAACAAATTAAACAGACAACTGATAGAGAATTTGGGACACAGAAATGAGTAGCACTGTGGCCAAAGTGTTGGTGGCTCCTTATGGCAGCATTCTTTAAAAAGCACTGCTAGAGTTTTTTTAAATAAAGACAGAGGCCTGTGGTGATTGAGAAACACTCCAGGGCATCCTCATCAGAATCACTCAGCCCTAAATGTGAGAGTTCTTTGCATCTGAGATCTCAGCCTCATCTATCAGCCATATGAGTGAAACTATAGGCAGCCTCTCAGTTTCCCAAATTAAATTCTCCACAGTGGCTGCATCTGAGGATGTCCACAGAAGAGTAATGTGGCGGAGAGGACAACCTGAAAATGCAGCAATCAGGGAGGTGTCGGAGATCTAGGTGATCTGTGAGTCCCAGAAGGACATTTATTTTTTTGGTCAGGTGAAGGTATTTGCCTGATTATGCCAATGATTTTACACAAGTCTACATAGCGGTTTAATACAAATGTCTATTTCAAGCATCTGTTGCTGCTGGTTATATTATCTTGCCTCTGGAAGGAAAATCCATGATAGAGATACAGACAGGGGCCCAAAGTGATTTTGGCTGATAAACTGCCAAGTTATGTCATTCCACTTTGCCTTCTAAGATTTATTGGATTTGTGTTTCTTCCTGATCCTTCCTCCAACAAGCATGCACTTGATGCGATTGTTTACCATCACTATTGCTGATATTTCCACTATATTGAACTCCCAAGTGGCGCAGTGGTCAAAGGCACTGCATCTCAGTGATAGAGGCGTCACCATAGATACCCTGGTTTGAATCCAGGCTGTATCACAACCGGCTGTGATTGGGAGTCCCATAGGGCGGCGCACAATTGGCCCAGCGTCGTCCGGGTTTGGCCAGTGTAGGCCGGCATTGTAAATAATAATTTGTTCTTAACCGACTTGCCTAGTTAAATAAAAGGTTACATACATTATCTGAATGAATACCACAGTCATGATACTAGCCACAGTATGTAGCTTGGGAGATCATCAATCCATAAATCAATTGTTTTTACTCCAGAATTCAAATGTTGAGGCTAGCATTTCTCTCTGGGTAAAACAATACACTATGGAGAATATGGTAGATGAAATAAGAGGAAAATCCATTAATATACAACAATAAATGTTCAATTATTGATCAGGAATAATATTTCAGCAGTTCTGTTTTGTTTCATCTGCATTTTTCTCTTTATATTTTCCTCTCATAAAATATTTAGGAGCTCAATCTACTTATCCACATTTTCATTATCTGCAGATTTCCTCAAGTGGGTCCATTAGTGCAGTTTAACATTACACCTTGCCAACAATTTAGGAGGAGCATCTGGGAAGCTTAAGGTTATTGAGCAAACTTTAATGGTCAACGACCTTCTCTATTGACTAGTGCCGTAACATGATATTTTCAAGCTAATAAAACTAACAAACTTGCCCTTTGTGAAATCAGTAAACTTGAACACTTTCTCCACCCGAGTTAGAAACCTTGACTTACCACTAAACAAAAATATAAAACGCAACATGTAAAGTGTTGTTCCCATGTTTCATGAGCTGACATAAAAGATCCCAGATATGTTCCATATGCATCAAATAGCTTATTTTGCTCTAATTTTGTGCACAAATCTGTTTACATCCCTGTTAGTGAGCATTTCTTCTTTGTCAAGATAAACCATCCACCTGACAGATGTGGCATATCAAGAAGCTGTTAAACAGCATGATCATTACACAGGTGCACCTTGTGCTGGGGACAATAAAAGGCCACTCAAAATGTGCAGTTTTGTTACACAACACAATGCCACAGACGTCTCAAGTTTTGAGGGAGCGTGCAATTGGCCAGCTGACTGCAGGAATGTCCACCTGTGCTGTTGCCTGAGAATTTAATTTGAATTTCTCTACCAAAAGCTGCCTCCACTGTCGTGTTAAAGAATTTGTCAGTACAGCCAACCGATCTCGTGAGCGAGCGGTTTGCTGATATCAACGTTGTGAACAGTGCCCCATGGTGGCGGTGGGGTTATGGTATGGGCAGGTATAAGCTACGTACAACAAACACAATTGCATTTTATTGATGTCAATTTCAATGCACAGCGATACCTTGACGAGATCCCGACGCCAATTGTGAGGCAAATTTTGTTTAAGGTATCTGTGACCAACAGATATGTGTTCCCAGTCATGTGAAATCCATAGATTAGGGCCTAAAGAATTTATTTCAATTAACAGATTTCCTTTATTGAATTGTAACTCTTAATGAACTGTAGAATGTTGAGTTTATATTTTTGTTCCATGTAGATTTATGGCAGATAGAATATTTAAAGCTAGCATCTTTGCACTTTAACATCTCAAGTTAGGACAGTTCTACAAAACATCTTTAATGAAATGGACTCTGTCTTTGCTAATGTACTGCACTCCTAATGCTGCTCGTAATGCTCTACCTTGTAACCACTGAAAGTGCCAATATCCATTATGGCGTACTCTAATCAATGGAGGAGTAGCATTTAGGTGCATTTAGACACAGACTGTTTAAACAGGCTGCTAATGAAAGCTAGTAAATTATACAATTCAGTGGACTTCCATTTAGCTATAATACATGTACAAACAATACTGTCAATACATGGCTATTCCTATAGCTATCAAATATGGTCATCAATACTTACATATGTATGTCTTAATGTGGACAGTTTTCTACAGCAGGAAAATAATCCTGCAGCAGCAGGAAATGTGAATTATTATGTGGATTATAATTAATGGACCTTTTTGTAGGGGTTGATACATTTTTCGTTAGGGCAAATAAAGTCGGAAATTTCAATGTGGCAATTAAACTATAGAAGTGTTTTTACAACTCAAATACACAACAAGTTTGCATTTCCTGCTATGCAGGAAAATTCTCAGACACAAAAGAATGATCAAATTAAGAGCCTACATCTGTATGGCATCAAAGCTCACACCTTCATTGTTCAGTGGACAATCATCAACACTCCTTTCCACACTTTTTTTTTTTTTTTTTTTACCTTTATTTAACCAGGCAAGTCAGTTAAGAACAAATTCTTATTTACAATGACGGCCTAGGAACAGTGGGTTAACTGCCTGTTCAGGGGCAGAACGACAGATTTGTACCTTGTCAGCTCGGGGGTTTGAACTTGCAACCTTCCGGTTACTATTCCAACGCTCTAACCACTAGGCTACCCTGCCGCCCCGACAAGGAGATATGTTCTATAAATATCACCACATTAATACAGTGTGTCAAGAACATGTAGGACCTATCCTCTAGTCTAGACCTGATTCTGCATTGATTATACCAGACTCAGGTGATCTGCAGCAAAGCGGTAAAGCGGGGTAGAAGGGAGCGGTGTAGGACAGGTGGGGGAGCAGCTGTTCCCAATGGGTACAGAGACATCAGCAAGACAGGGCAGATGGAGCCCCTCGACACCTCCAACAACACCCATTGCTTCAAACCAGAGCAGGGCACAAATGATGAATGGGTTTATTAATGTGTGACTATTGTGAAAATCAAATTAAATTAAGTCCGTAGCCATCTCTCTGATTACTATATTCATTATATTCAGTATTAGGTTTTTCAATTTCCTTTGCAGTAGAACAGTCATTCACTAATAACCATTACCGGCATAGTGAGATGAGTCACTGTCATTAGTTCTACACAGCTCTTCAACATCAACCTAGTTCTCTCTATCCATTAGTCAATGATCAACCAACAAATCACAATTAGTCAATCAACCACCCAATAAATCAGTCAATCAAACCAGCATTTCAATAAGTCAATCTAAAATAAAAGTCATCTTTTAACTCCTTGAGACAAGCCATTTTGCTTTCGGCTCGGCAAAGAACTGACTGAACACTGATGCCTGACTGCGTGGTAGAATGGACCTACACATGTGGTGATTTTAGGGCTTTTGGGATGCATGTACTTTTTACTCTCTCATTCAATATTCAATTTGCCGCTACCTTTGGAGATCTTAAAAGAAAGTATACATTTTTCATGGGGCACTTGTCAAGTGGAAATGGTGTTGAACCCGGTACCATATTTGTAGACCTTAAAAAGGTGACAAATATGGCCCTGTAATTTAATAGCACTTTAGCGTAGGCCTCATACCTTGACACCTGACAAGAACCCCAGGGTTATGCATTGAGGAATAGAGGTGTTAGATAAATGAATGTTGCATGCACTTATGCTAATGGAGAATTCTGCCAGAGTATTCAGGGTGATGTCAAAAAGAAGGCAGAAGAGAGCAGGCGGACGGTTAGGTGAAGTAAATTACTCCGAAATGGCTGTTTTCCATGATTCACAGGATAATATAAGACAATAATATTACAATAATGCACCATAACAATCAATACAATAGAGAGGAATGTCTTCTTCTAAGTCCAAAAGGTGGCCAATATGATCTAAACTGTGATAATATAGCAGGTAATGTGTAGTGCGTATACAGTAGATGGGTGGGAGGTGGGATTTTCAACAATATTGATGCATAGCTGAACAATTTGCATCTACAGTATAGGTCTGCGTGTGCAAAGCCCTGTTGTGTTGAAGGTATTTTTTTCACAATGTGTTACCATGAAATAAATGACAACGATCGAGCTACTGTCACCCTACCTACCCTGAATATTCGTTGCCCAAGGATCCCCATATATATTTGTCAATTATCATCCGAAATGGAAATGTGTTTTTAGATCAAATAATAGAGACAGTAGAAGTCGAAATAGACGGTAATCGCGGCGAGACTGGAGGTTATCCACCGCTCGGTTACCGCCTGTGGGCAGAAGTAAATAAAGAGACAGAAGGGAAAAAACGCGTGTTTTTTTGTACCGTCTCTGTAGTCTATGCAGTCTCGACATCTAAAACATACAGCCTGTGGCACAATGTCTGGAGGGAAACTTAGAGAAACTGCAACATTAAGCCAAACAAGTTGAGAGAGGTATATATGAAGTATTCATTTGAGCCAGGCCTGCTAGCAGCTTGGTATTGTTTTGACTGCTGGCTGTGCTTTGTGAAGAATGCAGCATGCCGATCTGTCTATTGCTGTGAAGCTGAAATAGTGTGAGCGGCAGTTGAGAGCGCGACTGGGAGCTCACGTTAGCATCCACCGAAGCTCTCCCCAGTGCCCATTCCTCTGAAATAAGCCATATAACCTTCAAAAACTTCCATAACTAATGCAACATATGTCAATATTGCTATACCATAGCTTAATCGTGCAGAATGTCCAAAAATAAACTCGAAATGATTAAAGGCGTTTTTGTGTGAGAGGGCGAAAGAGAGAGAGAGAGAGAGAGAGAGAGAGGAGAGAGAAAGAGAGAGACGCACCGATGTGACGGAGATTTGGGAGCAGCAGCAGAGTAGAGGGTGTTGTGCGCGCGCTAGCAGACCTGCCTCGTGATGGTTCTGCAGTGAATAGGTGAAGTCGAAGCAGCTGGAATTATAACACACTGCTCGGAAGTACGGTCATCGGAGGTATTTTCACTGAGGATATACAGAAGCCTGGATATCTGTGGCAAGCAAGGTGGAAATGTCATCTCTGGCCATCGCCTTTATTCTCACGGTGCTTGGCGTTGTCAGTGCTGCGCTGGCGGCCAGTCACTGTAAGTAACTTGATAATAATACAACATACATTGTATCGAGATTGTTGGTTCTGTTTTCTAAGTTTGTATGGCATTTGTTCTCTCTCGCAATCCTAAATCAGCAGAAATTTGAGCATGGAGTTCCATGCATGCATATGATAACCTCAACTCAGTCAGATAAACTACAGAGCGGTTTTGCAAAACCTGTATTTGTCTCTACAATTGCAATGGATGTAAACGGATCTAATCGATTGTTTATAATACTCAGATCAATCAACTAACTTCCTGTACTTGGAATACACGTTTTAGCGCACGTCATTTGAGTAAACATGTGTCGCATAGATCCATCTTTCTTACATTGCAGTGTTCTGTATTAACAGTAGGAGCAAAATTCGAAATGAAGTTTTCAACATCACTTTCCTATCTCGGGATTTGTGAAGTCCTTGCGAAAACCTAGAGCTGTGTAGGGTTACATCCCACTGGGCACAGACGTCAATTCAACTTCTATTACACGTTTGTTCGGCGTAATTTCATAAAAATTATATGGAAACAACGTTGATTCAACCAGTGTTTTGCCCAATTGGATAAGCTGTTTTTATTTAATTTAATTGCTTTAGGCTACTGTTTCTTTCAGAGACCACACTCAAACACAATGCATGTGCATTATACCTACTACCTATGTGAACCCAGTTCGACTAGAGGCCTATGCCTAGAAGCACATCCTACCATGGTCATCAAACTTACTAAGAGGAATGACATTCTCAAGTGCAAATGCTTAGGCTATCCGTGTTACCATGTCTGCACTGTCACTAGAGGTCAGAATTATTCTACTTAGGTGCAGGAAGCTCTTCGATCAGAGAATATAACTGCTCAATTTGAAGTGGAATGAGACAGTTCTGAACACTATATTCTCAAAGATAAGACAAATATGTCATGGTTCCTCATCTGAACAGTAGATGCCAGATGTCACCCATGATTATCAGCATAAAGGTTCAGTAATCAGTAGAAATAATATACATTCATAAGCCAAAGCTTTTTTTCAAACTTAAATAAACACAAAGGAATTAGCAATCAGTCTCTGATATTGATTTGGTAGCACTGTAGTTCTGAATCCATTTACTGTTCTTATAATTCTTTGAAACATTGTTTCAAACAGGGAGTTGTCTAAATGGCATTACTGTATGCAACCTTGTTTAAGGTTGAGGCAAAAACTGTGCATTTTGGGGGCTTTGCTGCTAATGTTAGTGCCTGGGACCCTTTTAGTCTGTGACTTGGTACCCTTTTTCACCTACAGTAATGTATTAATGTGGTTAATGGCAGCTCAATGTCTCCCGTCGGACAGGCATTGCTTTGCCGTAGCTCTACCTGGTGCTGGAAGGCAACCTGGCAGGCAACCTGGCAGGCAGCCTGGCCGAGAGAGAGAAAGCAGGGGGAAACACTACAGTGTGTTTGTGCCTCACAGTTTGAACAGCCTGCTGCTCTTCTCTATTTGGATCAGAGTCTCATCAAGTGAGGCTTCTGTTCAATGGTCCTCCCAGACAGTGCTCTGATCATCATGGTTCATTCTCCCCATCCCTCCCCCTATTTTTAAAGCTTCAATTTCAACTCGAGGAAATAAATGTACTCAGCACAGGATGCATAGAAGAGTGGTTGATCTGACATTAAAATGCATATCAGTATTTTATCTTGACACGGTGTCTAACGGATGATTAAATATGACTAAAAATAGCAAACTTTCACTTGGCGGTTTACCCTTTCCTCTGTGTGTGTGTGTGTGTGTGTAACTAATTGGTTGCATGCATGAGTACTGGTGGTGTGCATATGTGTGTGGCTCATTTCATTTCATGGCCTAACGGTTCAATGACCTCATCCATCAGTCGTGATAGCTGCTCGTCATCTCATCCTGTATTTATTCAAAGGATATGGACTTGAGTCAACAGTGTGTATTGACCTGAAGCATGAAACATCAAATGTTACATTGTCCCTTTTGTTCAAGCAATTCATTGTTTACTATAAGTTTATATATTTTGGTTTGTAAATAAGTAAGAAAGTTATAACAAACATCAAAAGGACATTAAAAAAATGGTGCTTTACAACCAAGCAATCCTTTTGGTAGCGCTTTACAATGACTCAAGGTAATATAACATTCATAATGGATTAGTAAATGTTTTATTCATTATTTATCATCATTACTCACACATTTGTAAATGTTAGTAACCTAGTTATTCACACATGTATAAACAACTTGTAAAGTACTTAAAAAATAATTAATATGATTACGCAAAAGAGGTTGAGTTAGTTAAGTCTTTTTGCGTGGCGTCATATAAAGTGTGTGCTATTTATATGGTCCCCTTTTGATGAGCTATTTCTACTTTATACATTAGAAATGTAATTTCTCACAAAAAGATTCACATGCCATTGGTAGAAAATTCCAGCTCTACTTGATGCTCATTAAGGTCTCAAAATGTGCCCTAGAACATATCAATGGTTAAATAATAGGCACGCAATATGGAGGATGTTTAAGAAAATATATTGAAATTTTTATTCCAAAACAGTCACACGGTTGTACTAGTGGGATGTGTAACTTCAGACAGACTCTATGCTGAGTAAAATAACATAAGTGTTACATTTCTACCAAAACCAAAGTGTGAATTGCAGCAGTCACTCCGTAGAGTCTAATATGTGAAAAAACCTATGCTGGATTCAAAACTTAGTTTTTCAATTTAAACTATTATACAACATTTATGCAACCAACAGAATGTTATATATAAACATATATATAACATATATATAACATATAACATATATATAACATATATATAACATATAACATATATATAACATATATATAACATATATATAACATATAACATATATATATAACATATAACATATATATATAACATATAACATATATATAACATATAACATATATATAACATATATATAACATATAACATATATATATAACATATATAGAAACATTCCTTTTTCAGGACCCTGTCTTTCAAAGATAATTTGTAAAAATCCATTGTAAAGGGTTTAAACACGGTTTCCCATGTTTGTTCAATGAACCATAAACAATTAATGAACATGCACCTGTGGAACGGTCGTTAAGACACTAACAGCTTGCAGACGCTAGGCAATTAAGGTCACAGTTATGAAAACTTTGGACACTAAAGAGGCCTTTCTACTGACTGAGAAACACGAAAAGAAAGATGCCCAGGGTCCCTGCTCATCTGCGTGAACGTGCCTTAGGCATGCTGCAAGGAGGCATGAGAACTGCAGATGTGGCCAGTGCAATAAATTGCAATGTCCGTACTGTGAGACGCCTAAGACAGCTCTACAGGGAGACAGGACGGACAGCTGATCGTCCTCGCAGTGGCAGACCACGTGTAACACCTGCACAGGATCGGTACATCCGAACATCACACCTGCGGGACAGGTACAGGATGGCAACAACAACTGCCCGAGTTACACCAGGAACGCTCAATCCCTCCATCAGTGTTCAGACTGTCTGCACAATAGGCTAAGAGAGGCTGGACTGAGGGCTTGTAGGCCTGTTGTAAGGCAGGTCCTCAGCTCACGATTTGGAGGTGGAGGGTCCGTCGTGGTCTGGGGCGGTGTGTCACAGCATCATCGGACTGAGCTTGTTGTCATTGCAGGCAATCTCAACGCTTTGCGTTACAGGGAAGACATCCTCCTCCCTCATGTGGTAACCTTCCTGCAGGCTCATCCTGACTAGAGGTCGACCGATAAACAGTGCTGAGCTGGCGAAGAGCTGCTGGCAAAACGCAAAACGCACGAAAGTGCTGTTTGAATGAATGCTTATGAGCCTGCTGCTGCCTACCATCGCTCAGTCAGACTGCTCTATCAAATCATAGACTTAATTATAACACACAGAAATACGAGCCTTTGGTCATTAATATGGTGGAATCCAGAAACTATCATTTCGAAAACAAAACATTTACTATTTCAGTGAAATACGGAACCGTTCGTTTTTTTATCTAACGGGTGGCATCCCGTCCAGTCTAAATATTCTTGTTACATTGCACAACCTTCAATGTTATGTCATAATTACGTAAAATTCTGGAAAATTAGTTCACAATGAGCCAGGCTGCCCAAACTGTTGCATATACCCTGACTCTGCGTGCAATGAACGCAAGAGAAATGACACAATTTCACCTGGTTAATATTGCCTGCTAACCTGGATTTCTTTTAGCTAAATATGCAGGTTTAAAAATATGTACTTCTGTGTATTGATTTTAAGAAAGGAATTGGTGTTTATGGTTAGGTACAGTCGTCCAACGATTGTGCTTTTTTCGCAAATGCGCTTTTGTTAAATCATCCCCCAGCGTTGCATCGATTATATGCAACGCAGGACTCGCTAGATAAACGAGTAATATCATCAACCATGTGAAGTTATAACTAGTGATTATGATTGATTCATCGTTTTTTTATAAGATAAGTTTAATGCTAGCTAGCAACTTACCTTGGCTTCTACTGCATTTCCGTAACAGGCAGGCTCCTCGTGGAGTGCAATGAGAGGCAGGTGTTTAGAGCATTGGACTAGTTAACTAACGTTGCAAGATTGGATCCCCCGAGCTGATAAGGTGAAAATCTGTCGTTCTGCCCCTGAACAAGGCAGTTAAACCCACCGTTCCTAGGCCGTCATTGAAAATAAGAATGTGTTCTTAACTGTCTTGCCTAGTTAAATGTATATATATAAAAATCGGCGCCCAAAAATACCAATTTCCGATTGTTACGAAAACTTGAAATCGGCCCTAATTAATCGGCCATTCCGATTAATCGGTCGACCTCTAATCCTGACATGACCCTCCAGCATGACATTGCCACCAGCCATACTGCTCGTTCTGTGCGTGATTTCCTGCAAGACAGGAATGTCAGTGTTCTGACATGGCCAGCGAAGAGCTTAATCCCATTGAGCACATCTGGGTCGGAGGGTGAGGGCTAGGGCTATTCCCCCCAGAAATGTCCGGGAACTTGCAGGTGCTTTGGTGGAAGAGTGGGGTAACATCTCACAGCAAGAACTGGCATATCTGGTGCAGTCCATGAGGAGGAGATAGCTTGTATGGCTAATGAATTTCAACATTTTCCTGGAGCTAACCCTGCAAATAGCACTGCTGGGCGATTTAAAAAGTCATACTCAAATCGATCAATAATGTAATAATACTTTTAGCAAAAAATGTTTATTTTTAAGATGACAATCTGTAGAAACTATGAAAAAAAGAAAGGTTCTGTACTTTTGTGAAACAGAGCACAGCTGAAAAACAAATGGCAAATTGAAAACGGGATGGTGTTCAGAGATAGATGGGAGGGTTTGAGTGAAGTTGAAGCATGTGTCTAAAAGCAAACAAAAGATAACTATTGTAAAATGTCTGTGTCCGTAAAATGTATATAGTATTTTTAAAAGTAAGAATAGGAATAGGAAGTAGAATCCTAAGTGTTGTTGTCCATTAGTTTACTCCAATTAGGGGAGTGGTGGTAGTGTTAGGGGAAAATAATAAAGGAAAATATATAAACATTTATACAGTACCAGTCAAAAGTTTGGACACACCTACTCATTCCAGGGTTTTACTTTATTTTTTTTACATTGTAGAATAATAGTGAAGACATCAAAACTAACTATAAAATAACACATATGGGATCATGTAGTAACCAAAACACTGTGCCTGGTTAGAAGTTAAGAATGAAAGAAATTCCACAAATTAACGCGTTTGTGCCAATCAGTTGTGTTGTGACAAGGTTAGTGGTGATATAGAAGATAACCCTATTTGGTAAAATATCAAGTCTATATTATGGCAAGAACAGCTCAAATAAGCAAAGCGAAATGACAGTCCATCATTATTTTAAGACGAAGGTCAGTTAATACGGAACATTTGAACGTTTCTTCAAGGGCAGTTGCAACCTTCAAGTGCTATGATGAAACTGGCTCTCAATTCCACTCTAAATAATGCCACTTTAATAATGTCTACATATCTTACATTACAAAAATCACCTGTATATTCTGTATTGAGACCCAATCAGTGGACACTAATAAATGGATCACTAGTCACTTTAAACAATGCCACTTTAAATAATGCCACTTTTATAATGTTTACATATCTTACTCATATCACATGTATATACTGTATTTTATACCATCTACTGCACCTTGCCTATGCCGCTCGGCCATCGCTCATTCATATATTTATATGCACATATTCTCATTCACCCCATTAGATTTGTGTGTATTAGGTAGTTGTTGGGGAATTTTTAGACTACTTTTTGGATTTGTGTGTATTAGGTAGTTGTTAGGAATTATTAGACATTACTGCGCTGCTGGAACTAGAAGCACAAGTATTTCACTGCACTCACATTAACATCTGCTAACCTTGTGTATGTGACCAATACAATTTGATTTGATTTGAGATCGGCCACAGGAAAGGAAGACCCAGAGTTACATCTGCTGCAGAGGATAAGTTCATTAGAGTTACCAGCCTCAGAAATTGCAGCCCTTTTGACTGTATATATATATATATATATATATATTACAAAAAGACTTACATAATGATTATTAAATGGTTTGTAAGGACCTATATTAAACATCTTATGATTGGAGTAATGATTCAGAAATAAACTATTTACTAATCCATTATAAATGCTTTATGACGCGGCATTATTATGAAGTGCTACCCTTCGTTCACAATTAACCATTCAACACGGTACGGTTCAAAAGCACCTACAAACTTCACAACGGCACCACACACATACCAGCATTTGGCCCACTGCTACAATTCCTGTGTTTTGGAGATTTAATTTCCATCCTCCTCGTCATCTGTGAATTGTTTCATCCAATGTCCATGAACTAATTAAATCTCCTCGAGAGGTAAATTCTTACTTTTGTTCTTGTCACGTTCGTCATAACGAGGAGACCAAGACGCAGCGTGATAAGAATACATTCTTCTTTATTTACACGAGGAACACTAAACAAACTAACAAACCGCCTGCGCCGCTATATGCCACAAGTGCTGACAGGCAACTACACATAGACAATAACCCACAAAACCAAAATGGAAAATGGCAACCTAAATAGGATCCCCAATCAGAGACAACGATAAACAGCTGTCTCTGATTGGGAACCAATTCAGGCCACCATAGACCTACATATACCTAGACATACTAAAACCCCATAGAATTACAAAAACCCTAGACAGGAAAAAAACACCTAGACAATACAAAAACTAAACCAACCACCCTTGTCACACCCTGACCTAACCAAAATAATAAAGACAACAAAGATAACTAAGGTCAGCGCGTGACAGTTCTTACTTTTCAAACCCAATTTTTGGCTAATCTATAAAAACAATGTTGATAGCCGCTCTTGCACATGTAGGATTTCAGATGGTAATAAACATGTGCAAACCCTGACCGGTTTCCTGATGTAGATATTTGGTTGGGTATTTTAGCAAGGATTTCATGCCGCAGATCAAAACAAAACATTGTTTTGTGTAATGTTTGGTCAAGTAAAAAAAAGGTGACCAAAAACAGGTATGGGCAATGGACATAAATAGACATGTATTATAGTTTTACTTCGTCTATGCGGGGTGAATCTAAGCACAAGTCTGAACAATCATTCATGAACATTCTGCATTCATGTCAAATTCACTCCGTGATCAGGATTGACAAGCTGCTCAGAGATAAAACATCTAGATTCTCCTAGAGGACAAGCAAATGACTGTTCTCATATTTACCTTTGAGAAACAAAAGGAGAAGCCAGATATCCATCATGGGTGGTTTGTGTAGCCCCTGTGTCTGGTGACAGAGATAATGGCAGCCACATCCTCTCAGAGGAGCATGTCCTCATGCACTCCTCGCAGAGAGAGAGAGAGATTTGTGACCTGTTGCCGCAAGAAAAGGTTAACCAGTGAAGAACAAACACCATTGTAAATACAACCCGTATTTACAGTATGTTTATTTATATTCCATTTTGTACTTCAACTATTTGCAGATTGTAACAACACTGTTAGACAGCCATAATATAACATTTGAAATGTCTTTATTCTTTTGAAACTTTAGTGCGTGAAATGTTTACTGTTCATTTCTGATGGTTTATTTCACATTTCACTTGCTTTGGCATTGTAAACATATGTTTCCCACGCCAATAAAGCCATTTGAACTGAATTGAATTGAAATTGAGAGAGGGAAGTGTCTCTCCTACAGTAGCTGTGATAGAAGCAAGTTTATAATTGTGTGTAATGGGATTAATCGAGGCTCAACATAAGCTGTGTTGGGTTGACTAGGCCAATATTAATATTGAGCCAATCTTGTTGAGGGCCGCCACACTAGCAATAGAGTAAACAAACCTCTCGTATGAACTTCTTTATGCTAGAACTTGTATTGTCTGATTGCAAATGGTGTAGGCTATTACAAAGTATAGCTAAAGAGTTAAAACCAGGAGAGGATTTTATTCTGATATTATACTGTAAGTGAGTACTCAAAAGGTTAAAACAGTATAATAATGTAATATGTCACTATATTTGTGAAAGCAGTGACTAATTTCACATTTCCCAATACATCCCCACTCTCTGTGGGGGATTGTGGAATTTTGACCAAAGCATTAGTGTAATAGAGTCTTTACCTCAATTTTATTATGAGGTCAAACATGTTAGGTGTTTTAAATGGAGTCACACTGCTGGGAGGGAGAGTACGGTTGTGAAGGTTGCCTTGGGCAAGGAACAGCGGGGGGAGTTTCCATTTCAAAAACTCATACTGATAGTATAACTTATGACATACTTCCCTAGGGTCTGGCTCCAGCATATTGCTCCAGATCCTGTCAATACCATGGGGAAATGGGTCTTGACAACCCACACAAAGTCAAAGGGATTTATACAAGAGCACATTAGACACACACCTACACACACACACCTACACACACACACCTACATATGCACACACGCACACATACTCCTAAACATGCACACACCTACAGCCATGCACATAAGCGTGTGCATGTGGACACACAAAGACTGTCAGACATAGCGAGCCTTCCAACCTTTGAAACCCTCTAAAATGTAAATGAATACCTCTTATCGTAGATAGACCATATCACCACACACAGCGAGGGAAGCTACAGTATGAATGACCTTGCGAGGGAAGACAAATACAATAGGAGTGGTATGTGGCCGTAATTCTCTCTTTACCCCATGCTAATTTATTCCAGGTGTTTCTATAGGGGTAATTTAAATTAGTGAGTGATTGGTCACTCTAGAGATGAATGAAACAACTTTGAGAGATAGCCGTGTTCTGAATTGCCCTCTAAAATGCCCCATCACTCACCCCTTCTCCCCTTCTCCAGATCTCCAAGATAGATGAGGATCCATTAAGTGATCAGGGAGTTAGGAGGAGGACAAAATGTCACTGTAAATTATGCAGAGGGATGTTGTTGTGGTGTTGTTTAATTACGATGGGGACAACCCTATCAGCTGATGTGCTATATTTCCAAAATGATAATCAGCTGTTGACCTGGTGCTGAAAAATACATTGTGATAAACCGTTATCATCATCAGGATCCTGATCGTCTGCCTCACCATGGCTAGCCCTCGGCTAGGATCACAGATAATGCAGATTATGATATGCCTCGGGGGGCATTAAAATGTTTGTGTTGGCAAGACACAAAGAACAGGACAGTGATACAGTTGGCACAGGGAAAATAGAGCTGGCTTTATCCTAAAGGGGTTTCTATCTAAATCCATTACAAACACAACTGTTCTGGATAAACCCACGGCCGTAACTGCCTCATTCTCACTGACTAGAGTTCATGTCTTCCTCTACCAGACTTATTCTGTTTGAACGGTTCAGCCCCCACTGTTCGAATTCATTGCTTTTTGTATTAATGAGAACGTGGCTATTCTTTTTCTTGAGTTTGACTTATTGCAGCTGTTCCGGGCGAATTGAGTACCAAAGCAAAGAGAGGCAGAGAGAAAATCTTTTTCTTCCTCTCACAGAGCTCACGATCAAATTAGAGTTCTCTTTTCTTTGATATGTTTTTGCTAGTGCCTGGTCCGCTTTGTATTACCCTAGGCTTTGGATTATGGTTTTATATTGTGTCAGATGACAATTCAAGTAAATTGTGCTTTCTTTTCAATAGGTCTGCAGGACAGACTGTTATTGCTGTCCTGTTCTGATTTATCACACTTGATGAAGTGTTAAGACTAAACTAAATGTGTCTGTAACCTAACGACCCGCACTCACAAAAGAGCATTTACATGTTCATTGCTATGAGCTAGTTTGTAATTAGTATAGTTTTGTTAAAACTAGTTTCTTTTTTATTAAATAGCCGTGTCTTCACATTTCCAGTCTGAGTAATACACAGAGAGTGAGTTGGGGAGATGAGCTGTTTCCAGTTAAAATAGTACCCATATATGACAAGCTTTTTTCATCTTCCAGTGTGTGGAAGATGACGCTGTAGGACAGCTCTGGTCAGCTGAGGGCATCTCACCCCACGGTTGTGTTTTCTCATTAAGCTGGTGTTTAATGTGATAACGTGAAATGATGAATCGCTACAAATTATGGCAGCCTGAAAATAAATTATCCACTTGCATCAACTTGAGCAATTTGCATGCATTGACTGCAATCACCACGCATGAGATACGTTTCTCTCTTTTTGAGGGTGCCCAAATTAATTAATACTACAGAATTACAGTTCAATTTAGCTATAATGGGGTCTCAGTTACACCACTTCTGAGTGTGCTCACACTCACACACACTGTGCAGACACACTTGTGCAGACACAAACATACACACAGTATCTATTTGACAAATGTGGTGCCAGTGGAGGTCTTTGTATTTACAATCTAATCACTCCAACACTGATGGAACACCACTCTCCATCTATTGAGTCCTATACATTAGCTGTAAATATTAGTCTATTCATTTCTTTTAAAATCTTAATTAATTCATGGCATACAGTAACTAACCACAAAGTAAAAATTCCCACAAATCTGTTTTTAGACTTTGTAAATCCCCAACATAGTAAGAGTTTATATTTGATCCATTAATCCATTTTTGTTTGAACATATTTGGGGACAGTTTCGCAGTCAAGATGACACTGCAGCGGTGGTGTAATCCCAACTGGCCAGGCAGTCCCAGATACTCCTTCTGTATCCTTTGATCTTCAATTCGGGAGACTTAATCAAGTACCATAAAGTAGATTTGGGCAGTATTCAGATTTTCATACCATCATTCCGTTTCTGTACCATACTGGGGTATACGGTATTACCGGAAATGCACAAAAGGGGAGCTATTTAAAAAAACATATTTATTATGATATAAAAAATAAAAACATTTACCCAGAAAACTATTTAGGCAACAGGGATCTTGATCCAGGAGGGGATTGAATGTTGCTGTGGAGTTGCGTGCTACAGTATTGAAAATCTTACTGTCGGTATTTCGAAATAACCCAGTATACGGTATATCGCTCAAGCCTACTGTAAAGTACACTTTTTACAGTATAAATCCACACAGTGCCCTCCACTGTAACTTAAGCCCTCCATGCTCTCAACGTCAACAGTGAAGAGGCGACTCCGGGATGAGAGTTCCTCTGTCCAGTGTCTGTGTTCTTTTGTCCATCTTAATCTTTTCTTTTTATTGGCCAGTCTGAGATATGGCTTTTTCTTTGCAACTCTGCCTAGAAGGCCAGCATCCCGGAGTCGCCTCTTCACTGTTGACGTTGAGACTGGTGTTTTGCGGGTACTATTTAATGAAGCTGCCATGTGAGGACTTGTGAGGCATCTGTTCTCAAACTAGACACTATAATGTACTTGCTCAGTTGTGCACCGGGGCCTCTCATTCCTCTTTCTATTCTGGTTAGAGACCGTTTGTGCTGTTCTGTGAAAGGAGATGTACACAGCGTTGTATGAGATCTTCAGTTTCTTGGCAATTTCTCACATGGAATAGCCTTAATTTCTCAGAACATGAATAGACTGATGAGTTTCAGAAGAACGTTCTTTGTTTCTGGCCATTTTGAGACTGCAATCGAAACCACAAATGCTGATGCTAGAGACACTCAACTAGTCTAACGAAGGCCAGTTTTGTTGCTTCTTTAACCAGCACAAGAGTTTTCAGCTGTGCTAACATAATTGAAAAGGGTTTTCTAATGATGAATTAGCCTTTTAAAATGATACACTTGGATTAGCTAACACAACGTGCCATTGGAACACAGGAGTGATGGTTGCTGATAATGGGCCTCTGTACACCTATGTAGATATCCCGTAAAAAAAATCTGCAGTTTCCAGCTACAATTGTCATTTACAAAACTAACAATGTCTACACTGTATTTCTGATCAATTTGATGTTATTTTAATGGACAAAAAATGTGCTTTTCTTTCAATAACAAGGACATTTCTAAGTGACCCCTAACCTTTGAACGGTAGTGTACCTCACAGAAGTCTGAAATGTAACAAAACCATTTGACATAGAAACACTGTATTTTCTGTGGGCTTTCACAGCTTCATATAGTGTACATTCTATACATGGTTTACAGTATACCTATTTAGATTTTGGGGTCGCCACATGATATTAGCACCATGTATTCCAATATATGTGATATTATTCCAGTGTATTTAAATGTGAGTGTGCTGGCAGACATTTTTACAGGAAAACGAGTGCTGTCATGTCAGACCCACCATCTGGGGCTGCCGGGCTACATGATTCTATTTGAATGGGAGGCCCTCTCCTTCAGTCTAGTATTCAGTGGGGCTAATCAGCCAATAATCCCTGGTTGCTGACTTCCAGTGGGGGCTAATGTGTGGGGTCACTTGGGACCAACTAGGATCCATATTTTTTCCCAGCACTGGGGCTATTCAGTGGAGGTGAGGCAGGATCACCTGGAGTGTCAAATATGATTGGAATTACCACCCTGGAATCATTGGCTATGGTTGAGAAGGTTTGCTAAATTGAATGGTAAAAATATAACCTGTGTGATATTTTGTGATATTGGTTCTCCCATCCTGTCAACTCCTCATGGATATCTGAGGCAGGTCTGAGTTTGGGTGAACTGATGTTAACATTTAGTATCAAAACCCAAGAAAATGTTGGTATATAGTCTGTGGAAGAAAGAAATAACAGTTTGAACATCTGACTAACTAGAGAAAGTACCTTAGCTATCTTGTGAAAATAGGGCAATTTGTTACCGTAAATTAGTCTGGTTTCATTGTAGGGCAATGTTTGTTTGGTGTCTGAGAAGCTTGCTAATGAGCAAAGAGAGTTGAGAGATCTGTTGATAAGCACTGTCAAACAGACAAATGGGCCCATGATATCAGGAGGAGATCAAAGCCATCATCAGGACAGACAAAGAAGTTGGAGCCAAAGGCAAAAATTGGCACCACTGGTTAAAAAATAGGTCGTAAACAATATTTATTTCAGCCTCTAAAAGTACTTAGTACCTTTCTCCTGGTTGAATTTAGGCCTACTAGTATTAAACACAGTTTAGTTGGCATATCATTGTTCGTCATCTGTATATATGAGACTGTGTCCCTTTTCTAATGTCCCAGTATGTACATTTTATACCACCTGAAATATCCCAATGGAACCAATATGCTGGGGCTGGAACATGATTTTGAGAGCTCTAGTGATAAAAACACAACTAGTTTCTCTCCATGTTAGCAATCTTATGTAACATGGTTATAAATACATATTGTTAGGGAGGGGATTCAGGATTCAACTGCAGAAGATACACTGTGCACAAAACATTAGGAACTCATTCCATGACATAGACTCACCAGGTGAATCCAGGTGAAAGTTATGATCCCTTGTTGATGTCACTTCTTAAATCCACTTCAATCAGTGTAGATGAAGGGGAGGAGACAGGATGTTTAAGCCTTGAGACAATTGAGACGTGGATTGTGTATGTGAGAAAGGGAAAGGGGATACCTAGTCAGTTGCACAAGTGAATGCATTCAACCGAAATGTGCCTTCTGCATTTAATCCAACCCCTATAAATCAGAGAGGTGCGGGGGGCTGCCTTAATTGACGCCCATGTCATCAGCACCATTCAGAGGGTGAATGGGCAAGACAAAGGATTTAAGTGCCTTTAAATTGGGTATGGTAGTATGTGCCAGGCAGACCGGTTTGAGTGTGTCAAGAACTGCAGCGCTGTTGGGTTTTTCACACTCAACAGTTTTCCGTGTATATCAAGAACGGTCTACCACCCAAAGGACATCCAGCCAACTTGACAGAACTGTGGGAAGCATGGGCCAGCATCCCTGTGGAACGCTTTCGACACCTTGTAGAGTCCATGCTCCGACGAATTGAAGCAGTTCTGAGGGCAAATGGGGCTACAACTCAATATAAGGAAGGTGTTTGTAATGTTATGCTTGTGTATCTCAATGATTCACGTACTGTAGTTGTTGCTGACTGTATATATATTTAGTATTCAGCTCACAAACTACCAGCAGCCTCTATGCCCTTCAGTCTGTGTTTGGTTCATTACTGGTGAGTTCATATGAAACCATGTCGTGCCCTCAGGAATATGTATACTATACTTCAGACAGTCCTCTCCACGCAAACAGACTGGATTTGGGATTATGTCTTCAGGGATTTGTTTGACTGCGTCAGAACTTGTCATGGATTCAGACAGAAGAAGCACTTGATTTGAGTATGCAACTTCTGTAAACTCACATCTCAGGTGGAGAAGTAGACAGTTTACATCTGAAGTTGGTAATTCCTAAATAATCCATCAAATTCCCCTTCAGGTGTCAACCCATTTCATCTGTTTGCTTTTAGTATTGTGTCAACTCAACACATCTCTTTCTGACTAAAATCCAACAGGCGAATCCCTTCATTAGCCTTTATCCAGAGAAGGGGTGGTCATTTTGGATTTGAATTAATACCAGCCCTTTTGTTCAGGTCTAACACGCAGACGAGAATAGCACATCCCAGTCCTGCCCAGTCCAGCGCTGCTGCCTAAAACCTTCTATTACAGTACAATGCTCCAGCCTTCCTCCATCAGCCTCAATGTGCTGACTGCAGGGAAATGTAATTATGCGACCACCGACCGTTTGAGCTGAGTCACTGCTGCAGTTGGGGCTCTCTTCTCGTCCTGCCTAACGACTTAAGCCACAGGGGCGGGATAGAGAGTTTAACCGTGTGCTTGGACACATGTTGCGCTGTAGTGATGACGGGGATTGTATTGTTGACACTGCACAAGTGACTTGTTAAGTTACTATAATACCTGTGTAGTCAAAATGTAATTATTGTAACAACATGTTATAAACGGCAGTTTTTTTGTTTGTTGTGGAAGTGCAATAGAAACTGTACCTTATTTCAGTTGTTTAATAATAAAGGTAGTGTTACCAAAGATGTAAATGAGGTAATCTGAACTATATGAACTATATGTGCCGTGTTTACTTGGAGCTTGACCGGTGAGAAAAACAAGTACTTATCTATTTAAAGTAAAATATGATGTACTCCTGATCCTAAATCACTAAACCTTGATCCTCTTACATGATGTTGATGTGAAGATGTAAACCCTGCAGAGCTATGGCATGCATCTCAGCTCAGAGAGGAGCAGAGGGAGATGGAGGGGCAGAGAGTGCGATAGGCAGGGAGAGAAAGCAAACAGCCAACGTGCACGGTAGCCTGCAGCATACCACAGAATAAAAAGGAGAGCGTCAACATCAAAATCCCTTCAGAGCACGTTGGCACTTGCTGTAGTGATGTGCGTAATGTACATTGGCAGATATCTCACTGCCCGGCTGTATCTGGGTCTTAAAAAATGGCTTGATCCACTCAGCATCAGAGGCATCTGCTGGCGAGTGATCTGAGTGCCGCCAAATCAGGTCAGATGAGATCCAGTGGGCCAAAGCATGCAAACAGACTTAATGCTGTCTGTTTTTTTAACATGACATTGTTGTCTACTAGATGAGTGGTCACTAGCCAATGCAGGTGTTTCCAGGAGGAGAGCTCCAACATGGAGACAGCATCCAAAACAAGAGAGAAATCGATGAATGAGTCACTGATGGAGAGTATACAGTGATCATTGTAATCAAGCTGTTGCCAGTTATTTTTATGTCCTGGGATCTTCCTTAGCAGCCACACAGTGATGCTCCAGAAGCCACACTGCTCAGTGGAAACAACAAAGGAGAGTTGTGGTGCAGTAACTAGCTAAGTGAAAGAGCTCCACCCCACTCACTGCTCTTATTGGGGCCTGGCAGGCAGGGCTGGATCAGTGGAGATGTGCCCGACACGTTCAGATCACTGGACTCTTAATGTCCTTCTGCCTGGTGGAAGTGATCTAATCTCACACTGATGGATTAGGGGAACACTACAAGTGTTCGTGCAGGATCTCGCCGGTTCCGTCTATAACTCAACTCAATTTGGATTTATGATTCAGTTAACGTGCACGCCACAATCTGACTGAATGGTACAATGAATGTCATGTTATCAGGTTTATCTTTGGCCGATATTGTCGTTATCTAATCGGCCATGATAATAGGAGTTTTATTTCAGTTTTAATGAGCACTTTTAATCAGGCCCTGCTTTAGGTGTTAATCTCTAGATGATTTTCAGGCCTCAGAAAGCAGGTAATAGGCTAATCAAAGCCGGTGGGTGATTTGTAGAACCAGCGGAGAAAATCAATCTCAGGATTTAATGGGTGTAGAAAATAGTTTGATTTCCTATAACCACTCATTGATATAAAAGGTTAGATGTTGTTATCCATGAATCTACAAACTACTGTAAAGTTACCTGGTTGCCGTGTACTAGAAAATTTGTATTCAGTATTCATATTTCTGTTTTTTTTTCTTGAAATACATGCTGGAGATATTCAGCTACTCCTGAAGGACAGTGGAAGTTCAGCGAAAGATTATTGATTTATTATTTAAAATCTCTTTCTATCTCCAAGTCATGCACCTTGGTTGGACTGTGTGGTAGCAGCAGCATTTGTTTTCCTTTGTCTTAAATCTGTGCAGACAGGAAGATATAACAATGCTTTTTGGCAATGATATCAAAGCCGCCTAAGGGTCCAGGAGATGTTATTTATCAGAAAAGTAATTGTTGCAAATGTAACCATCTGAGGATATTTTGTGGAGCTTTGCTATAGAAACTAATGTGTGAAAGGAAACATTTGACTATACTAAAATGAAAATGGGTTTCATGTCCTGCATCAGCAGTGGGCTGGGTTGACTAAGAATTCCCTTGAGTAAATATTGATATTCTATTCCTTCTATCATTTAATTTTTTCCCTCTCAAGGCCATTGGCTCCTGTGAGAGTCGTAGATGCAGAGGTAGCTGCCGCTGTGAGCTGCTGAAAGCTTAGTGGAAATGTGTTTGCAATTACATGCAAATTCCCCAGAAAGGTCAAGAAACGTCAAACCCTGCGGTAGTTAACGTCACTAGCTACATCTGCCTTTCATCTATGATACAATAGTAATATGCTAAGACAGAGAACTGAAAGTTACCGAGGTATGGAGTATCACACAACTCAGAAGAAAGATTCTAAAGAATACTGTAAGAATTCTGAAGCAGTTTAGTTGTTTCTTCTGAAAAAGCAATGGATCACTGAATCCCTGTTTGTTTTCTCCCTCCCCACAACCTTTGTTCACAAGGGTCTGAGACCTTGAGAGAGAAGTGCCTGGTTGCCAGTACCAGGTTAGGACTCATTTTTAAAGATAGATGATGTTCCACAGTGTTTCAGAACCTGCAAAGCCATGCTGTGCAGCTTGCCCCAAGTCTTTAGGGTCCACAGGCAGTCTCACACACTGACATGGATGGTGTTTTATAACTAACGGTTATATTCCAAGTTGTGGAATGTTTTTGATGACTACCATACAATATTCACATGCCAATCCAATCCTCAAATATCCTATACATGACCTGTCAAGGTGTAGAGGAGAGGTGCACAACAGATATTTGGGACATTTATGCCCTAAAGGCTGTTGCCATGGAAATGACCTTGACCTCTGTTAATATATCTCTAGAAACCCAATTTAATGTTGTATAGACAGGTTGGTTGTTTAGCAACAAAACTGACCCGTGCACAACTGTGGGGGCAAAACTGACAGGGTTGGCTTAGATTGTTGACAACATGTGAGCTATCTTTCAACTCCAATGTTTATTGAAAATGTGACTGCATCTGCACAATGAGCACTTGTTGTCTCTCAAATACAACATTACAGTTGTTGCTTAGCTAGATTGCGAATTTTTGGCATATTTGGGACATTGACATGAAATCAGTCAAAACACCTCAAAATAAGACATGGTATCAAGTACAAGATGAAACGAGCCACTTACGATTCCCCACATGGCAGTTTCTTGTCATTCTTGTCATCACAACAACACGGTGACCTCTGCTCCATGGAAGTGCCTACATCACTTTTGTGACGTTGTCAGCTAACCCATCTACAGGATGTGTGTTTATGCTCCCCTGAAGTACTGTACAATATTACGTTGGATAGACATGGCTGCAGTCATATTTGTGGACTGCACAGCATTGAAGGTCACGGTTGAGAATATGGTTGTATATCCTCTTCTGCAGCCCAGGCATTTCTAATGGATCCCACACAAGTGACGATAGACTAGTGTTGTCACGATTCCCGAATTTTGACTTCGATACCACTTCCAGGATTAGTATCACGATACATGATACCATCACAATACTCGATTAAAAAAAAATACCACAACAACAGAAAATGAGGCGTTTAAGCCAAAGTTACAGAATGGCACTTGCTCCAGACATAAACTCAGCTTCTGCCCTGTTCAATCGCTGGGCATCTTTTTTTTTTTGCATGAAGAACTCAATAAGACAATCATACAATCAATTTGACTTTGTTTTTAACAATCTAACTTTAAATGGGACTACAAAACAACATAATGGTAAACTTTTAGTTGAAAGGTAAATCTCTATTGTTAATCTGGGTAACTGAAGATGTAGCCTAGGTCTATTCACAATACAGGTGAATGCATATTATTCAATAGTGCGTGCATGCATTGTGTTATTGAGTTGGTTTTAGCTGATTTCATGGGGCTGCAGATGACAAACAACCCCTTCTATTTAGGACTTGTTTTATTGGCAACTGCTAGCAAAACATACAGTTAATGTCGGAAGTTTACATACACTTAGGTTATAGTCATTAAAACTAGTTTTTCCACCACTCCACACATTTCTTGTTAACAAACCATTGTTTTGGCAAGTCAGTTAAGACATCTACTTTGTGCATGACACAAGTCATTTTTCCAACAATTGTTTACAGACAGATTATTTCACTTATAAGTGTAACGGCCGTCTGGTGAAGAAGGATCTGACCAAAGCGTAGCGTGGTAAGTGTTCATGATTTTATTGAAAACTGAACACTAGAAAAAAAATAACAAAGTGAGAACTAAACAGTCCTGTCAGGTGCAGAACACTAAACAGTAAACAACTACCCGCAAAACACAGGTGGGAAAAAGCTACCTAAGTATGGTTCCCAATCAGAGACAACGATAGACAGCTGTCTCTGATTGAGAACCATACCCGGCTAAAACAAAGAAATACAAAACATAGAAAAATGAACATAGAATGCCCACCCAAATCACACCCTGACCAAACCAAAATAGAGACATAAAAAGCTCTCTAAGGTCAGGGCATGACAATAAGTCACTGTATCACAATTCCATTGGGTCAGAAGTTTACATACACTAAGTTGACTGTGCCTTTCAAACAGCTTGGGAGATTCCAGAAAAGATGTCAAGGCTTTATAAGCTTCTGTTAGGCTAATTGACATAATTTGAGTCAATTGGAGGTGTACCTGTGGATGTATTTCAAGGCTTACCTTCATACTCAGTGCCTCTTTGCTTGACATCATGGGAAAATCAAAAGAGATCAGCCAAGACCTCAGAAAAAAAATGTAGACCTCCACAAGTCTGGTTCATCCTTGGGAGCAATTTCCAAACGCCTGAAGGTGCCACGTTGATTTGTACAAACAATAGTATGCAAGTATAAACATCATGGGACCACGCAGCTGTCATACCGCTCAGGAAGGAGATGCGTTCTGTGTCCTAGACATGATCGCACTTTGGTGTGAAGTGCAAATCAATCCCAGAACAACAGCAAAATACCTTGTGAAGATGCTGGAGGAAACAGGTACAAAAGTATCTATATCCACAGAAAAACTAGTTGTATATCGACATAACCTGAAAGGCCGCTCAGCAAGGGAGAAGCCACTGCGCCAAAACCGCCATCAAAAAGCCAGACTACGGTTTGCAACTGCACATGGGGACAAAGATCGTACGTTTTGGATAAATGTCCTCTGGTTTAGTGAAACAAAAATAGAACTGTTAGGCCAAAATGACTTGTGTTATGTTTGGAGGAAAAAGGGGGAGGCTTACAAGCTGAAGAACACCTTCCCAACGTGAAGTACGGGGGTGGCAGCATCATGTTGTGGGGGTGCTTTGCTGCAGGAGGGACTGGTGCACTTCACAAAATAGATGGCATCATGAGGCAGGAAAATGATGTGCATATATCGAAGCAACATCTCAAGACATCAGTCAGGAAGTTAAAGCTTGGTTGCAAATGGGTCTTCCAAATGGACAATGAACCCAAGCATACTTTCAAAGTTGTGGAAAAATGGCTTAAGAACAACAAAGTCCAGGTATAGGAGTGGCCATCACAAAGCCCTGATCTCAATCCCGTAGAAAACATGTGGGCAGGAGTTAAAAAGTGTGTACGAGCAAGGAATTACACCAGCTCTGTCAGGAGGAATGGGCCAAATTTCTCCCAACTTATTATGGGAAGCTTGTGGAACTGTATTATTTTATTGTACTAATCAACAACATTGCATTAGAAGAAGCAGTCTTATCTTTTATAAAAGTGTCTCTTTAAGAAAGGAATGTCATTCAGGAGGAGACAAAGAAGTAAATTAGTTTTTGGTGGCAACGGAGACGAAGTGAATTAGTAACGTTTTTGGTGACAATTAGCTTTGAAATCAGCATATTTTGCGTTATGGTTTGCATATTATTACAAACATGTACTAGGGTATTGAATTGATGTTGCTTCAGGTGTAGCCTACAAGTAAAGCTGGAAGCTACCAGTATTATTTCTGCATGCCATGTTGCAGTATTCAAGTGTGTTAACCTTTGTGCATCATGAGTGGGGATCAACCAATGCAGCCCCG
Source organism: Oncorhynchus kisutch (assembly GCF_002021735.2). NCBI lineage: Eukaryota > Metazoa > Chordata > Actinopteri > Salmoniformes > Salmonidae > Oncorhynchus > Oncorhynchus kisutch. Next base: position 46,140,653 of record NC_034175.2, on the reverse strand, counting down.
ACAGACAGCTCTAGCAATTAATGAGTAAGTGGACTATGCACTTTGCTCTTCGCACTGTATTGGGGCTGCGCTGATAGACAGACTTGATCCTCTCAGTCACGTGAGACACATTTGACAGAAGTACCGAACATAACAAAAAGTTGTGTTTTTTTTTGTATAGAAAAAGTATCTACGTTTTGGAATACCGTGCAACAACACGATGGACAAGTAACTGTTGCCCGGGACCCAACAGTATAATATACCAGTTTCAAGAGTTGTTTAGATTGTTCATTTAAATGGAATAGACATCCAAATAATTTGCATGTTAGGTACAATATTGTGAGAATTGATTTAGTTTAAAACTTGTTTTTGACAATGTATGGGAGGTAATGCATAAATTAAAAAGCTGATCAATGTAATGCAGTTTGGCATATGCCAAACACAAAGCAGGTGGTCCTGTTTTAATTACTTTGCATGACTAAACCTGACATCTCGGAAGTGGAAACAATTACTCACTTTTATTATCACAGTGCACGAGAGAGAGCGTGAGAGAGGGAGAGAGAGAGAGAGAAAGTGCTTATATAAACAAGATATTACAACAGTGCAATATGCAGATCGATAAGAGGAGTTTATTGAATTGCACTCAAGGCCCTCCTTACTTTCAAAGACTGTGTAGTCCAATACTGTTGACGCCAACCTTAAGACTTATTGCAGATGTGACCGCCACCAAGGACGGTGCACTCTTAGAAAAAAGGCACTATCTGGAACCTAAAAGGGTTCATCGGCTATCCCAATAGGAGAACCCTTTCCACAGAGGGTTCTACTCTACATAGAACCAAAAAGGATTTGATCTGGAACCTAAAAGGGGTTCTCCTATGGCAGGGTTCCCCAACTGGCGGCCCGTGTGCCGAATTTGGCCCGCTGGTGAGTTTTCTGGGCAAAAACGAATAATAAAACAAATATATTTTTGTTGTTGTTGAATTTTCATTGTTGGAAATAAAAGACTGTAAAAAGACCAGGAAATCAGCTCCAAGTGATTTTCATTTTGGAAATCTGTTCCCAAATATTCCCACGCATAATAGAGAGACATATGTGATTGTATACAAATAATAGTAATTAATAATAATTGATTGGAATCATATAACATTTTTCTACCAACTGGGGTGCTCAAAGTGTTTTACATAGTAGGAAGAAACTCACCTCATCCACCGTCAATGTGTAGCACCCACCTCAGTGATGCACAGCAATCATTTTTGTACAAGAACTCTCACCACACATCTGCTGTCAGTTGATGAGATGAGCAGTGATATATGCCAATTAGGAATGAGGAGGATGATTAGGTGGCCATGATGGAATGTGGCCAGGTTGGGAATTTAGCCATGACACCGGGGTGAACATCCCTACTCTTACAATAAGTGGGATTTTGAATGACCACAGAGAGTTAGGACGCCTGTTTTAACGTCCCATCCGAAAGACGGCACCCTATGCTTATCAATGCTCCCAAATATAACCAAGGTTTGAAATGATTATGTTTTAGTCAAATATTATATCCGTTTAGGCTTCTTGTGGGCAATTTGCAGTCTACAAATATATCATTTTATTATGTTCCGGCCCCTTAACCATATGCTCAAGAAAAAATTCCAATGGGGACAGCCGAAGAAACCTTTTGGAACCCTTTTTAATAAGAGTGTGTGTGAGGACATGGTAGGCAAACTGCTTGAGGTCTTTCAACAAAGAGAATTGGAAAGAGAGAAAGACAGAGAAGGCGAGGGACACCTACCTCATTCTCACATCTTTTATTTTTTTTCGGTATTTTAGCACAGAAAGTAACACCACAAAATATGTGTGGTCGGTGTGAAGTTCTGAATGTTTTTCTCTCCAAATCGTGGAGGGTGAGGCTTGGGGATATATCCCAGTGATTCTACTGTACACCCTGTATGTCTCTGAGCAGATTTGAGCCTCCTTGCTCTCCATTTCTTTAGGTACTTAGAGCCCTCATTGGTACTTAGAGCCCTCATTGAGAGATTACCATTGGGTATCATATAATTCTCTGGCCATTACAGCCTCACAGCTTAGAACTCCACAACCACATCTTCCAGCATTTCTTCTTCTTGTTTTATAACTGAATGTCAAGCCTACTTTGGGGCTTAAAACCCTATCAGTCTCTGAAGTATCTTAGCTCTGATGTTTAGTGGAAATGCAGCACACTGAGAGATAACAAGAGGGCCTCCACACACTCCCGGGCCCCTCGCCACCCTGCACCCTTTCTCCATGCTCTTCCATCATGTGTTTCTTTCCGCTGTCACCCGTGTCTGTCTCTCTCTCTCATGATGATGTTGGAAATCAATTAATCAAATCTGGAGCCATCGTTTTTGATGTGGGGCTCATTGAGCAGACCTGTGAAAAGGTTAATTAGCTGAATAATCAGCTTAGCTACTGCTTGGCAGCTTAAACTGTTGGCCTCTATGGAGTGTATCAGACATGGTTAGGGGCTCTTCCTCTGTGTTTAACCATACTGCTAGTACAGCTATAGCCGATCCCATGAATGTTCACCTGGGACGAACATTGGGTTTTGCTCAGAGTACTCCCCGTCCCATGCTATTACATGTCAAATAAATCAGTAATCATGCATATGGGGGTAAGGCCAGGGTGAGCCCCCCAAAAAAGCCTGTCACTGTCTTCGTTGATGTTGGAGCCTGCTCAGCTCACCTGCAGATGCCTCATGGCATGGGATATGGTAGAGAGGGCTTGACTGACAGCGGGGGAGGGAGGGAGGGGGTCAGTGACAGGTCCCAGACTGCAGTCTGAGGGCAAAGTCTCATCAAGATGACGAGGAAAAAGCTGTCCCCAGCAATCACAGAGGAGAGGAGATGAGAGGAAATATGCTCTAATGAGAAAGAGAGATAGACAGTAGAGCTGGGGGCAGGCAAGTGTGCAGAGAGGAAAGAAGAGGAGTAAGAAAGGGAAAAAAACTAGGAAATAGAAGAGGGAGTGGAAACAAGAAAAGAGAGCCAGAGAGAATACAGTACTATGAAAAGGAGATGATGTATTATAGATATACTGTATACCACGCTTCTCTGTGGAGCTGAATCGCATGCTGGCATTCACTCGTCTGTAAACAAACCGCTCTCGGCATACCCATGGTGAAGGCCAATAAGGTGCAATAGAAAGCAGCAGGTCTCAGCAGGTCAATGAGGTACTACTGAATCAGTGATGTAATGAAACCTCGGAATACTAATTGGCCTCAAGGAAATAGAGAAAGTCTGAGCGATAGAGATAAGAATGGAGGGAAAAGAAGAATGTGAGAAGAGAGAACGGAGTGATATTTGCTCGGTATGCGAGATAAAAGCCCTGCAGCGACACAATCAAATTCAGCGCAGATGCTTCAATAGAAGCCACAATTGAAAACAAGAACAATAATGGATTGTCTCTTGGGTTTTCTTGACATTATTCTAAACAGATAAATTAATGTGTCAATTGCTGGAGGAAGGGCAAGCACCAAGCAGACAAAAGAAGAAAAAGCGCTTGTGGTCTTTTATGTGAACAAGGAGGCGATTGCTTGTTGATTTCCTCTGAACTGAAAATGACTCTGTCCCTACAATGAGAGATTAAAGAGACTTGTATCCCCTTTGAACCAGGACAGATCGCGTCAAACACTTTCTAGGCGGTACGTTGTCGGTCATTTGAAGGGGCTCTGTTACTTTCTGCATAACCAAACCTCAAAGCATCCAAATCCTCTAAAGACAAACCTGAACAAAATGGTGCACAGTCCTAGGTGAAGGGAGCTAGCTTCAACATGTTGGAAACCATGTATTAGCCAATACGAATCAATGATACATGACACATATGACTGACTGATCATTTCTAATGAGAATACTGTTATTTCCCATGATTCTTGTCTCGTGGGTAAATCAACTTCCACTGTAGTGCTCCATCACATGGCAAATATTTGACTGATTATGACGCATGTAATTAGTTACATCTCCCAGTCAACATAGAACAGCAGAGCTTGGTTAAACGAAGAGAAAAGGTTACCAGAACTCATATTTCATCAGCCTGTGCATGACTTTGAAATGAAGCACTAGGCATAACCCTTCTCAGAACCGTTTGTCTTTCCCATCTTTTGTGTCTAATGCAATCAGAACTTAATGAGTTGGTTGTCACATTTGTCTGCATATACAATACACTGTCATTTGTCATACATTGGGGGCAGTGAACCTCACTTGAATGTCATCAATCATTCACTAGAGACAGTATAAGACATGCTCAAGGAGATCACAGGAAACAGGATCATTCAATGTTACAAAATGTATGTTGAAAGCATATTTGCTACAGTTCTCAGAGGTGTATCAAGGCTACTTACTGTATTATCGCGCTAACCTGATTGCTCTGGTTTTGATCTCTTTAGATAACTGTGATGGCCCTTTGGTATCAAATCTGCCCCAGGCCTCATTTCAGAGTTCCTCGCAGTCCTCCACCAGCAACGTTCCACACTTCTCCAAGCTCAACAGAAGAGATGGTGAGTAAAGATTAAGGCCACGCTCAACGCTGTGTATAAGTACCTATCCATCAGTGATAACCTCTTGACGCAGAGTCAACTTCCCATGAACATCCTGTGCAGAACATGTTGCTTTAACATTTCATTTCCACGTGTAGCATAATAAACACAAATGATCTGTGAATAGCTGTAATTGATTTGATCGATGGATTGTAAACAACAATTGCTTGTCATTTAATTATATGGTTGTGAGCAGTTAATTGCCAGCTGTTTCCTTTAGAGTCCGCCATCTGCATTTGATCACTATACATCAATGGCTTTCACTCACGTAAATGAGAACTTGTCAAAGTATTGATGAACTCCAAAGGCCAACCTAATTGTCCCAGACACTCCATACTCCTCAGTCTGGAAAGTTGTCAATGTGGTAACAACAGAGTTGTTGAAGTTGCCTGACTTAAAAAATGCTGTTTGGCCTTTAACATACAGTACTTATATATATATATATATATATATATATATATATATATATATATATATATATATATATAACAAACAGAGGCCTTCCAGGGAAACATACTGTATATACACATATATTTTTCACACCCTGTCCATCAAACACTGACTGTACCCCAGGTTATTTTTAGCCACAGCCAACCTCCCTTTGTGAGTCTGTAAGAACCTGAATGATCCTTCTCTCTGGGGGGGGGGGGGGCTCCGTAAACGATGCTTCCTCTGTGACTGAGACTGGTTTGATATTCAGAGCTCATCTGCTCCCATGGTGTTGTGTCCCAGCCCACAGCAGCTGAGTAATGAATCTCTGCCTGAGCTGACCTGTTTCTTCTTCTTGATAGCTGAGTAGCTGTGGGGCTTAAACACATCTTTAAGGAACATAACATACATTACAATTAGGACTACTCAAACGATTAACATAAATGAATCAAGTTAATGGCATTAGTTCATTTTTTGTTGTTGAATTTGCTCAAATTTGTCCCTATAGAAAAAAAGCAGTTCATTGAGTAACATGTATACTTTGCTTTGATTGTCCGATTTTTTAGGCTACATCAGAATGTTTTAATAGCATTTTCACTATAAACAACACAAAAGTCACTGCAACATACAGCTATTAATGCTCCCAATGTTTAAGTAGTTTAACACACACACACACACACACACACACACACACACACACACACACACACACACACACACACACACACACACACACACACACACACACACACACACACACACACACACACACACACGCACACACACACACACACACATACATAATGACAAAATACTACTCACCTCACACTTTGACAAGCTTCTCATACTGTACAGTCCTGGCAAAAAGTTTTGAGAATTACACAAATTAAAATTTTCACAGTCTGTTGCCTCATTTTGTATGATGGCAATTTGTATATACCTCAGAATGTTATAAGGAGTGATCAGATGAATTGCAATTAATTGCAAAGTCCTTCTTTGCCATGCAAATGAACTGAATCCCCCAAAAACATTTCCACTGCATTTTAGCCCTGCCACAAAAGGACCAGCTGACATCATGTCAGTGATTCTCTCGTTGTTGACGAGGGAAAGGCTGGAGATCACTCTGTCATGCTGAATGAGTTTGAATAACAGACTGGAAGCTTCAAAAGGAGGGTGGTGCTTGGAATCATTGTTCTTCCTCTGTCAGCCATGGTTACCTGCAAGGAAACACATGCCGTCATCATGGAGGATGGCCTGGTGTCAAGAAGGGCAGCAAATAAGCCACTTCTCTCCAGGAAAAACATCAGGGACAGACTGATATTCTGCAAAAGGTATAGGGATTGGCCTGCTGAGGACTGGGATGAATTCATTTTCTCTGATGAATCCCCTTTCCGATTGTTTGGGTCATCTGGAAAAAGCTTGTCCAGAGAAGACAAGATGAGCGCTACCATCAGTCCTGTGTCATGCCAACACTAAAGCATCCTGAGACCATTCATGTGTGGGGTTGCTTCTCAGCCAAGGTAGTGGGCTCACTCACAATTTTTCCTAAGAACAAGAATAAAGAATGGTACCAACACATCCTCTGAGAGCAACTTCTCCCAACCAACCAGGAACAGTTTGGTGACTAGCAATGCCTTTTCCAGCATGATGGAGCACATTGCCATAAGGCAAAAGGGATAACTAAGTGGCTCTGGGAACAAAACATTGACATTTTGGGTCCATGGCCAGGAAACTCCCCAGACCTTAATCCCATTGAGAACTTGTGGTCAATCCTCAAGAGGCGAGTGGACAAACAAAAACCCACATATTCTGACAAACTCCAAGCATTGATTATACAAGAATGGGCTGCCACCAGTGGGCTGCCACCATGTGGCCCAGAAGTTAATTGACAGCATGCCAGGGTGGATTGCAGAGGTCTTGAAAAAGAAGGGTCAACACTGCAAATATTCATCAACTTCATGTAATTGTTAATAAAAGCCTTAGACACTTATGAAATGCTTGTTATAAAATCAAATCAAATTTATATATATAGCCCTTCGTACATTAGCTGATATCTCAAAGTGCTGTACAGAAACCCAGCCTAAAACCCCAAACAGCAAGCAATGCAGGTGTAGAAGCACGGTAGCTAGGAAAAACTCCCTAGAAAGGCCAAAACCTGGGAAGAAACCTAGAGAGGAACCTATGTGGGGGGGCCAGTCCTCTTCTGGCTGTGCCGGGTGGAGATTATAACAGAACATGGCCAAGATGTTCAAATGTTCATAAATGACCAGCATGGTCATATAATAATAAGGCAGAACAGTTGAAACTGGAGCAGCAGCACGGTCAGATGGACTGGGGACAGCAAGGAGTCATCATGTCAGGTAGTCCTGGGGCATGGTCCTAGGGCTCAGGTCCTCTGAGAGAGAGAAAGAAAGAGAGAATTAGAGAGAGCATATGTGGGGTGGCCAGTCCTCTTCTGGCTGTGCCGGGTGGAGATTATAACAGAACATGGCCAAGATGTTCAAATGTTCATAAATGACCAGCATGTTCGAATAATAATAAGGCAGAACAGTTGAAACTGGAGCAGCAGCACGGCCAGGTGGACTGGGGACAGCAAGGAGTCATCATGTCAGGTAGTCCTGGGGCATGGTCCTAGGGCTCAGGTCCTCCGAGAGAGAGAAAGAAAGAGAGAAGGAGAGAATTAGAGAACGCACACTTAGATTCACACAGGACACCGAATAGGACAGGAGAAGTACTCCAGATATAACAAACTGACCCTAGCCCCCCGACACATAAACTACTGCAGCATAAATACTGTAGGCTGAGACAGGAGGGGTCAAGAGACACTGTGGCCCCAACAGGGCCAAACAGGAAGGATATAACCCCACCCACTTTGCCAAAGCACAGCCCCCACACCACTAGAGGGATATCTTCAACCACCAACTTACCATCCTGAGACAAGGCTGAGTATAGCCCACAAAGATCTCCGCCATGGCACAACCCAAGTGGGGGCGCCAACCCAGACAGGATGACCACATCAGTGAATCAACCCACTCAGGTGACGCACCCCTTCCAGGGACGGCATGAGAGAGCCCCAGTAAGCCAGTGACTCAGCCCCTGTAATAGGGTTAGAGGCAGAGAATCCCAGTGGAAAGAGGGGAACCGGCCAGGCAGAGACAGCAAGGGCGGTTCGTTGCCCCAGAGCCTTTCCGTTCACCTTCCCACTCCTGGGCCAGACTACACTCAATCATATGACCCACTGAAGAGATGAGTCTTCAGTAAAGACTTAAAGGTTGAGACCGAGTTTGCGTCTCTGACATGGGTAGGCAGACCATTCCATAAAAATGGAGCTCTATAGGAGAAGGCCCTGCCTCCAGCTGTTTTATACTTCAGTAGTCCATAGTAACATCTGACAAAAATATCTAAAGACACTGAAGCAGCAAACTTTGTGAAAATTTATATTTGTGTCATTCTCCAAACTTTTGGCCACGACTGTATACTGGAAATACATAGCTTAAAGATATACTTAATATACTTTCTATACTGTACGTCCTTTCAGGCTTTGGGAAAAACATGCTACTGTATCAGAATCTCAATGCAGTCAGAGGATAGGCTATTAATACATCTCTGCTAGCATGTCTGTTTCTCTGTTAGTTTCTCTGGGAGACTAGGTCCACAGGCTAAGGGATATCAAGACCGTGTCCATATTTTAGAGTAACGGCTATGTGTAATAGAATGCTGAATACCAGACCAGAATTAAAGTTAGTTGCTTTTGTTTTTATTTGATTTTTTCTAAGGCACAACTACATGATTGAAACCATTAATGGTTCACTACTACAAAGATGAGAAAGAAAAACCCTTGGTTCAAATTGTTTCCGATCCGGCACAAAGGACTGACTAGTCTAAGGGTGCAAAGGCACTGCCAAAACTGTCTGAATCACCTCCAATAATGCCACATTAAACTGCTTTTAGACAGGGTTTAGACAATCGTGCTCATGAACACATATAGTAGAGTACAGCCAGTGAGTCTGTATGAGTTAACCCAAATGCCAAATCTGAAAAATGCTCTATTATTTCTGTCTGACTCACAGCCCTACAGACATAATAACTGCAACAGTGACCAGTGACCAAACACAATCCCACTCTCTCCCACACACTCTATATTCTCTCTGGCTGGAGCTTTAAGGAAAATAATCTTTCTCACTGGAGATAGCTGTCTGGACTACCTATCTGTTTGGGGTTGTGTGCGTGTCTGTCTGTCTATCTACTCATGCTGTGTCACACCTAGCCATGCTAGGTCACTCTTTGCACCTTCCTGTCCTGAAATGTTTTTTCTTTCTCTGGTCTCAGGAGCGGGAGGCTGGTCTCCCCAGGTGACAGACAGACAGCCGTGGCTGCAGCTGGACCTCAGGGACAGGATGGAGGTGACGGCCGTCGCCACACAGGGGCACTACGGCAGCTCAGACTGGGTCAGCGGCTACCTGCTGCTCTTCAGTGACACCGGCCTAGCCTGGAAGCAATACCGACAGGAGGATGGGGTTGGGGTGAGTCTCCTCGCTAATGATTTCTGTACCAGGAAAGGCTCTGTTCTCCATTTGAATCCTTTAAACATTTCTGCAGGCCATGTTCAATAATATGTGAGAGCTTCAGATCTATAACTGCATTCCCCATTACAACGCCCGGAAGAAGGCGTCAAATAAAGCTGTATCTGACAGTAACGTCAGACTTCCTTGGGAAGATACATAGCTAGCTAGTTTGCCTCCTACCTGTCAACTCAGAAGCAGTACATGCTGACTGCAATGTTTGGGTTTGCTGAAGTGGATTTGAGTCAGACTAAAAGTATGAAAGAATGACAAAAAGTCTATGGAAGAGTGACACTGCTAAATAAGACTGTTGGATAAGAAACATATGACTCAGTGTCTGAGCTCTCTCTATCTTCACTCTGCCAGATACAAGGGAGTTTTAATCCACTCTTTCAAGTCTTTACTTCATTTTAGCGTTGCCATGAGGGACAGAGTAACGGTTGATCAAGATTTTTTGAGTCTTGACTGTTTTTTGTTCCTGCGGTTTGAAATCCCAACTTGGATTTGAAATCCTAACAAAGGAGGGTTTTTGCAGATGCACGTACTCATCAGGCAACTACACCCCATGGACAAACATGCACACAGGTTCCTCTATCACACCCTTCCAGAGTGTGGAATAAGAATTGTTATCCATGTCCACTGATGATTTATAAATATTGCACTTGGCTCTATTTTTTCCCCTCTCGTTCAGTGTGTGAGCAGAGAGTAGAGGAAACATGCGCCTGTGTGGCCAATGCAAAGTCACATTACAGGAGAAAAGATTGATTGACTTATCATGTCCATTTTTTTTGGGGCCTCATCAAAATGGATGCCGCGTCTCGACCTGGAGGTGTGAACTTTTCATCACTCACATGCTCAGAAACACATGGATGAAAGAACACCTTTTCTTCTTCTGGTACAGTATGACTGAGCTCAGCTGCTGCTCATGTAGCAGTCATATAGGGTAGGTCCAGCTATAGACCAACGACACTCCTATATCATAGAGGCGTTGGAGATGGTGCCACGGCAATTTCAGTGACCTCTCTATTAGTTGGTGTCACTCGAAACCAAGCAGTCATAAACCTTGTAGTATTGTTGTTGGTGTGAGAGGTGTAGGATCCATTAGATTCAGAGTAGTGGCCATAACTGTGCTTGTGCTGACAAGCCAGCTTAGGGCTCTTATAGAGCTGACATTGACACATATCTTTCCACACCCTCATCTCTCTTCATCTCCTAGCCTTTGTCACTTAACGGCAGGTGAACCTTGATTCCTCGTAGTGGAAAGTGCTGAGTGCAGGGGCTTTCTGAGTGCTTGTTGCTACACAGTTATTACTGTCATCGCATGTCTTCCCCAAAGACATGCATTTTAGACGCTTTCATGCCTCATAGGTTGTCATCTCAATAATAGTTTTCAAGGGCATAGTCTATACTCAGTGGTACTTTGCTTGACATAAATGCATGTACTTTGTCTGTCATGAAAGTATTGCCAGTCAAAGAAAGGAATGGAAATTGCCAAAATAATGTCAACAGCGTTGTTAATAAAAAGAAAAGCTATAACTTTGAGAGGGCATCATATTTTTCTGACAGATTAACAAATAAAAAAAAATAGACCAAGGTAATGATGGTTATTTTTGGTTAACCATTACATCGCAGTTGAAAATGAAATATTTCTCACAAAATGAACTACAATTCTGCTACGCAAGTTACATCGTAATTATTTGATGGTTATGTATTTGACATTTGAGATGATAAATTATGAACTTTGTCTTTAAATGATAATCTTATAGCAGAGGTCATAAGCTAATTCTGTATGTATGAAAGGGTTAAACACAACATGAATTATGTTGCACGCCATAATGTTCTAAAAGGTGCTGATAACCATAAGAACGAACATGTATTTCTCATTGAACCTTTATTCCACCAGCAAATCTCATTAGGTTTGTGCTTCTCTTCTCCGAGAGACTTTGCCCTTGATAAAGAAGCAGCGGATGTCACTCATTCAAACCATTGTGCTGAAAAGGTTTCCCAGGTTCAACCCACTCTTTCATTTTCCATGAAGGGTTTCAGTGATTCTTTTGATGTAGGAGCACAGCACTTTTCAGTTTTTTTTTTTTTTTTTTAAATTGACAGGGGCACCTTTTTTAGAAAATGGTATTCATTGACGTGCTGCTGGTAATTTTCACCAGGTTTCCAAGATCAAAGACTGTGAAAGACCAGAGCAGCTACAACATTGGTCTTTCTGCATACAAATGTGGAGAAAATGGAGCCTTCGATATAAACAGGTTGTGCTTTGTTTAAACCTATGCATCTTGAAGCCATCTTACATTTTATGCCTCATGTATGTTTTGAACCTTGAGAAAAGGGTCACATAAGGACATTTGCATACATGATTTGTCATGCAGTTATGTAGGCATTATAAAGGGCTTATGGAGGCGTCATTAAACATTCAAAGTGTGACCGATAAACAGATTAACAGACCTCCCATTAGTGCTGAGTGCTGCTCCCAGGCTCTCATAACCCCTGATTGACCACATGACCAGATACATCAGATCATGTGCTCTCCATACTTTTGGTTCATTTCCAATATCCAGCTCTCAAGTCTTCCATTACAGGGAGGCTTGAGCAGCCCACAGGCCAATCAATATGGAGTCTATTACCATGTGAAGATTGGGTGCAAGAGCATGGTCTGGTGGTCAGTGTAGATCTTCTCCGGGTCTAATTGATGGAAGGTTCGTTGGGATTGTCGAGGGGATCGGAAGCTCCAAACTGATGCTGAGTAATTGGTGAGAAGAAGACACATTTATCTCCATGGGTGGATATCTCACTTGTTTAACACATAGCTTAATATTAAACAAAGATTGGTGATGTTGATGATGAGTGAAAGTTAACTTCCAAGAAACAGAGGTTAACGGTTAGCTTGGATTACATTTGAATGACAACGTACACATACATTTTAGAAAACTATGAGCATGAATATTTAAAAAAATCTATTTTTTGGTTTTGGTAATGATTTATTCATTTGTTTTTGTACTACATCGTAAATGTATTGTCTTTTTTTATAGTGTATAAAAAACCCAGGAAATAGTGCAGTTGAGGTGGGAATTCCATCTGCAGCTGTTTGTCCAAGGATGTGTTTATAAATTGCCTCCAGTGTGTCAAAGTGCGCTCTGAGCCGTTCGTAAATTCAAAGTGTTTCGCTCTGGAGCGTTCAGAGCGCACTGGACGCTCTGGCCAAGTATTAGGGTTGATCCGAGCCTTCTGACCTCACAATGTCAGTCAAGCACCAAAAACTTGCTAAAGTTGGCTAGCTTGCTAGCTACTTCCAGAATCAAATGAGAGAACTCTTAACTCTGATCATTTTACTCGCCCTAGCAGAGCTGGTTAGACTTTTCCATGTTATCAAGAGGGTTAGTTACTGTAACTGTGCTGCTGGCGACTATTTCATTCAGTTTTTTGCCGAGTTCATAAATGAATCAATTACTCAACTCGGAGTAGCCAGAATGAATTTACAAACGCACCCCATATCAACATCTGGCAAGTATTTGTGAAGAAGTAGACATAATGATATTGCTCCCTATCTGGTACTTTAACTAGACCCATAAAGTCACATACTGGCCTATTATTTGTCCTCAAACAGGAATTAGTTGGTCCCATTTCACACATGCAGAATATTTTTCAGCAGCAGAATTAGCAATCATTGTGGTCCATAGTCTCTGCAATGTAGTAGCTTTCTAGTTTAGCTAACAACAAACTCAAAGTCTTTCTGACTTCAGAGTCTGGGAAGGCTGCATGATGCTGTAGGCACAATGCAATCGATAATGGGGTCTGGGATTTTTTTATGACTCAAACACCCGCATGTACAACCACACACAGCCCTCGAGCTCCACCCCTTTACAATACAACTGTTTGATTTTCAAATCCAAACAACCTGAGGCCTCAACCCCCAGGAAATATATATATATATATATATATATATATATATATTGAGAAAGAACCAATCAAACAACAGCACATTTCTGCACGAATACTCCATTTACAACGGACTCCTGTCCAGACTAGTGTGTCACATCTCTCCCTTGCTGTGTACCACGTGAGTCAACCAGGCTAGTTACTTCCCTGAATTTGACTAGTTTTCTAATTTTCTAATTATGTGGTCAGGAAATTGTAATTGCTTTCACGGGGTATCTTTTATGGAGCTTCAACGGTTTTTCCTTAGATCCTAAGAAATATGCTTTTCTTGAGTGGCAGTAGTACATGTTTGGTTAATGCATCAATGTGTTTTCTGTCTCCATTGAGTCAATATTGTTTCAATGGCGGTTCTGAGGACAGCAAGAGCTTGATTCCGTAGATATCAATATGGGAGACAGCATCCTTTCAAATAAATAAATATTGACTTACTTAAACAAAGTATACCAACATCTCATCCGATCACAGAATCTGTGATTATTAACTCATATTTATTCCATAGCAGAAAATGGCTAATCATATATCAGTATTTACAAGTATGTTTTTGTTACATTTTATCTTCAGTTTCTGATGCCTCAGACAGAAGCGATGCAACATGTAGACGTACTGTGATGAATAATGAACTCATCTTTTCTCAAAAGTTTCTGTCCCAGGTGCTATTCTGTGTTTTCTTCCTCATTGAACAGAGTAAATAATAGATTGTCTCTGATGTTTGCCTATGTGCAAGTGTAGCAGAGCATCAGAGACAGTGGAATGAAGAAAGCGCTTGGCGTAACCCCTTGGGAGAACTTGGCTGCCTTTGCCTCCCCTGTAAGCCCGGTAACCATGGCACTCAGGTGCTCTTTGTGTTTGACACATAGCTAAGTCCGCCCGGCTCAAGGGACCATATAAAGCATCTTTCTGCAAGGGGAAGGAAGATACGTTAAAAAGCTTGTACTGTAGCTAAAAGAAACACTGGGGCATTCTTTTCTACAACTCAATACATCTTCCTTTGTTTAATGTACTGTTTGTATGTTTGTTTTGCATCGAGTGAACAATGCCTCAAAATAGTAGGAACTATCCTCAGAGAGCTTTCATATCTTTTCAAATGTCTACATGACACGAGGAGACATGCCATTTGCCTATGTTGTTACAATATATTGTCTTTAGAATTTTATTATCCTACATTTTCATATAGAGGGGAGTGAATATTTTACCCTAGAGCTAGTGTGCATTCAGCTGACGTGCATGACATTAGGGACCTCATCACAGTAGAGGAAGAGTAAAGAGTCCTAATGAATGGGAGGGAGGCCGTTGGTTCAAGAGTCGATACAGGAATAGAAATAATGAAGTCACTGTGGGGTTAGTAGCTGTTTATGTGGACAGTGACAAACCTAAAGCCCTGTGGTCCAATGGGAGGTATTCTGTCCCCTCGGGGTTCTAGCCAAAGACTCTGGTTCACATCTGCACGGTAATTGGGCGGATGTGTTGTCGCCATTTTTTTCAGATCTGGAATAACAAGGGTTGTTCTGGGACAGGGTTTAGTTTCCATTGTGCTTTAAAATAGATCACTCTTGCGGGAGACTGATGTTCCTGATATGACGCAAGATGACTGCTGGGACTTTTGTAAAGCAAGCTGCAAAGCTTAAAGTCACTGTCCCTGCTGAATCACTTGTTGTACATGTGTTTCCAAGGTCACACACACCATGCACTCATCCATTTCAGTCCAAACATCAAACAAAAAATGTGTCTTAGGTCTGCTGTATATGACTAATTTGAAAGAAAGAGATGACACTCATGACGATTTGTATTACCTTCGAGGGCCTGTACGTATGTGTACTCACTCACTACTCACTCAACTCACTTTCTCTAACTGAATAGAGTTTAACCATGATTCTTGCAGCCAACAGGGAGACATGCAGATACTGCCTCTGGGTCTTACTCAGTTCAACACAAACCATTGGTCTTGACAGTATGATTGAATCATTATAAGTCATTTCAGTGCTGATTCCCTTACTTAATTTTCAAAAGACAGAAATGTTACAAAGAGAGAATTACTGATCAGTATTGCATGCCTATACTGTTGATTTAAGGATTTAATGAAGAGTGTCATTGACCCAAACGACGCTAGATAACGCCGATAGATACATTCTATTGAATTATTGTCTATGTTCTAGGTAAGGCATTTTCTTGTATGCTATTGATGAGATGATTATGAAATGCTAAGATATCCTGGACATATAGGAGAGATTTTAATATCAAGAAATGTAATGGCATTTGTATATTATAGTCATTAGGGGGGAAACATTTGGGGGGGGGGGGGGGGGTAGTGCCTTGATTTTTTATTATTATTAATAAACATATCCTGCTATATAAATCCTAATGAAAGGGGGGAAAAAAATCCAATATTATGAAAGCTGACACTTGGAAAACAGAACAAGGAAAACAATGATGAAATTGCACCATGCAGGGTATAGTATATGTTTCCAGGCCATTCTAATTCAAACAGAATACTAATGACTTCATGCAAATTGAATTGTAAATAGCTTTTGCCATGTTGTTATTCATATTGTGGTATCAAAGTGTTTTCATTAAGTAAAACAGTGTGCACAGAAGCCACAGTACAACAACGCAAAATGCAGGACAGAATCTGCATGATTATGATTTCACTGTATGGGTGTCCTTAGTCCGTATCTAGTGACCATGATATTTTGTATACTGTGTGCGCGTGGGTGTAGGCCTATGTGTCTAAAGACACTATGACACGTGCTTGGAAGGTGTTGATATGTACTGGGACTTGTTAACAAAATTTTTAACAAAACATGTATTGTACAGTTGAGAACTACCATCTGTACAATGGATGGAGAACAAAGAGAGTTTGTCCATTTGTGTTGCCCTCAATACTTCCTTTGAGAATGGATGAATGTTCAGTCATGGCTTACACAGTAGAGTCGATGATGTGATTAAGAGGATAAATATGATGAGTATCTTCATAAAATTTGCATTTTACTTTTCCACCTCTCAGGGTGCGCTTAAGGTTACTGTAGTGACGCTGCATGAACGATGAAAGACACTTAATGCATCTTATGTAACCCTTCTGCCTGTTCTCCTTCCTCTCTGTGTGTCTCCAGAGGTTTGTGGGGAACGTGAACGCTGATGGCGTCGTCCACCACAAGTTGTCCCACTCTATCAGAAGCCGCTTCCTACGCTTCGTCCCGCTGGACTGGAACCCCAGTGGCTGGGTGGGACTCAGAGTGGAGGTGTACGGCTGTGCCTACAGTGAGTGACCAGACCACCAACATTACAGAAAACAAACGTGTTCAGCTAATATCATAATAACTCCATACACATTGAGCTAATATCATAATGTTCTGGCATCTGTGATTCTAACCCATTTGGTATTCACTCTGTGGGACTCCTGGACTGCATTGGACATTGCTCTAACAAGAGCATGTTCAAACCTGTCCAGACTCTAACACTTGTCATTGGGGCTTGTCATCTATCATGTGGCTGATTGTATCCCCATGTTGACGGTGGAATCCATGAGAAAATAGCATTATGCTAGCCAGTAATGTCATTGTAACCATCCTTTACATTGTTGCCCATTATTTAATAAGATATACAGTATATGCTAACTGAAGAGACATTTCCTTCTGGCATGCCTTCCTTCATACAAGATCAAAGCAAATACTGACAGAACACAGTCCTCACCAGTTAATAGAGGCAGACAGTGACAGCCAGCCAGGCGTGCCAGTTGAGAGCCAGTCTCTGCCTGGGTAATGCTAAATAAATAAAGGGGAGTAACTGGGACGCCTCTCACACACATTCTGAAGCAGCATTAACTGGATCAGCCAGTGAATTACTGCTTTGTGAAAGACAGTTACAATTAACCCTGAGTGAGCACTTTCATAATGCCGAACTGTTCCACAGCATGATCCCTGTATTAATGTTGGATGAATGTGTGCTCTGCTAATAAATGCTGCGTGACATGCACCTCAATGTTAAAATGAAACTCCGGAGTGCTCTAACAACGAGCAAATACAGAGGGGAAGGGAAGAATCTTGGAGCCATGCAGTACCATTGAACATGTCATAGATGACAAAGTTGCACTTATAGGTAAGCCCTTGGAATCTGTATTCGGCTCATCATAATCATTATGGAAATCTTGCTGAAAGGAAGGTCTGACTTTTATACATCCTCTAAAATGATTTACAGACATGCATAAGATCCGGGCACAAATCAATGACAAATGTTGAAGTTAGCTGTCATTTGCTTAACTGTGGTCGGTACTGCCCAAATTAGCATGATTCAAACATAACATGTCTACTTTAATTACACCAACAGAAGAAATATTTCAACATTAGAATGCAGATTTCATTTTTTAATGTTCACATACTTATTGCAAATCTTGTTAATGTCAACTGAAGGGCTGTCCTTTGCCTGGAGACTGAGTCACACCCATGTCTCTCCATCTCATTTTGTTTTTCATTCACTAGACCCTCAGACTTCAGATCAATGAAGGGTAAAACGATTTAACTTATTTTCACAGCTAATCACGTGAACAATTCTTACTTTTGTTCTGAATATTCCCCATAATTGCCATAATGCCTTATTGTAATTGACAAGGTTGGGTAGGTTACTTTCTAAATGTAATCTGTTATAGTTACTAGTTACCTGTCCAAAATTGTAATCAGTAACGTAACTTTTGGATCACATAAACTCAGCAATGTAATCTTATTACATTCAGTTAAGAGGCATTAGAAAAAGACAAAAATGTATGTTACCAATTTAATGACATCTATTGTAGGATAAATCATTTTTAAAGTTTACATAGCTGGCCATATATGGATGTTACATTTTACTTAATGGGTTGGTTATGTAGACATCTTCTCACCCATTGCTTTCTACTTGTTACGTTCTGACCCTAGTTCTTGTGTTATTTGTTTGTTTTAGTTGGTCAGGATGTGAGTTGGGTGGGCATTCT
Organism: Oncorhynchus kisutch; assembly: GCF_002021735.2. Classification (NCBI taxonomy): domain Eukaryota; kingdom Metazoa; phylum Chordata; class Actinopteri; order Salmoniformes; family Salmonidae; genus Oncorhynchus; species Oncorhynchus kisutch. The sequence goes on along the minus strand of NC_034175.2, from coordinate 46,122,217 downwards.
ATGTTTTGTGTTTCTAGGTTGTTTTCTGTGTTCGGCCTAGTATGGTTCTCAATCAGAGGCAGGTGTCGTTAATTGTCTCTGATTGAGAATCATACTTAGGTAGCCTGGGTTTCAGTGTTGTTTTTGTGGGTGATTGTTTCCGTGTCTGTGTTTGTTCGCCACACGGTACTGTTTCAGTTTTGTTCAAGTTTATTGTTTTGTAGTCATTGAGTGTTCAGTTTATGTTTTTAAATAAACAACCATGGACACTTACCACGCCGCATCTTGGTTCGATCCTTGCTTACACCTCTTCAGAGGAAGAGGAGGAAAACCTTTACACTACTACATATAATAATACGATTAAATTATATATATTCAAATACACATTTAGATTTGTGAACAGCCATCCACAACAACCACGTAAGGCGCAAATAGCTAAATGAGAGAGCAACAGTGTGATTCAAATCAATGCGCGATGTAGGTATCAACAATACAGTGGCAAGAAAAAGTTTGTGAACCCTTTGGAATTGCCTGGACTTCTGCATACATTGGTCATAAAATTGTATCTGATCTTCATCTAAGTCACAACATAAGACAAACACAGTCTGCTTAAACTAATAACGCAAACAATTATACGTTTACATGTCTTTATTGAACACACCGTGTAAACATTGACAGTGCAGGGTGGACATTTTTTGTCAACCCTTGGATTTAATAACGGGTTGACCCTCCTTTGGCAGCAATAACCTCAACCAAATGTTTTCTGTAGTTGCGGATCAGTTGAGTCTCAATCGGGATCAGGTCAGGACTGGGCCACTCCAGAAGGCATATTTTCTTCTGTTGAAGCCATTCTATTGTTGATTTACTTCTGTGTTTTGGGTTGTTGTCCTGTTTTATCACCCAACTTCTGTTGAGCTTCAATTAGCGGACAGATAGCCTCACATTCTCCTGCAAAATGGCTTGATAAACTTGGGAATTCCATCAATGATATCAAGCTGTCCAGGCCCTGAGGCAGAAAGCCACTGCTGTAAAAAAAAAAAAGAAGATCTGTGCCTCGACACAATCCTGTATCGGAGCTCTACGGGACAATTCCTTCGACTTCATGGCTTGGTATTTGCTCTGACCTTATGTCTACAGGTGTGTGCCTTTCTAAATGATCAATTGAATTGAATTTACCACAGGTGGACTCCAATCAAGTTTTAGAAACATCTCAAGAATGATCAATGGAAACATGATGCACCTGAGTTAAATTTTGAGTCTCATAGCAACGGGTCTGAATACTTTCGTAAATAAGGTATTGATTTTATTGCTATGGGGTATTGTGTGTAGATTGATGAGGATTTTTTTATCCATTCTAGTATGAGGCTGAAACATGACAAAATGTGGAAAAAGGTTAGGGGTCTGAATACTTTCACAATGCAATGAATAAATATATACTGTACCAGTCAAAGGTTTGGACATAACTACTCATTCCAGGGTTTTTATTTATTATTACTATTTTCTACATTTTAGAATAATAGTGAAGACTTCAAAACTTTGAAATTACACATATGGAATCATGTATCAACCAAAAAATTGATAAACAAATCTAAATATATTTAATATTTGAGATTCTTCAAAGTAGCCACCCTTTGCCTTGATGACAGCTTTGCACACTCTTGGCATTCTCTCAACCAGCTTCATGCAATGCATTTCAATTAACAGGTGTGCCTTGTTATAAGTTAATTTGTGGAATTTCTTTCTTTCTTAATGCGTTTGAGCCAATCAGTTGTGTTGTGACAAGGTAAGGGTGGTATACAGAAGATAGCCCTATTTGGTAAAAGACTAAAATATTATGGCAAGAACAGCTCAAATAAGCAAAGAGAAACGACAGTCCATCATTGGTGCTATAATGAAACTGGCTATCATGAGGACTGCCACAGGAAAGGAAGACCCAGTGTTACCTCTGCTGCAGAGGATAAGTTCATTAGAGTTACCAGCCTCAGAAATTGCAGCCCAAATAAACGCTTGACAGAGTTCAGGTAACGGACACATCTCAACAACAGCTGTTCAGAGGAGACTGCGTGAATAAGGCCTTCATAGTCAAATTTCTGTAAAGAAACCACTACTAAAGGACACCAATAAGAAGAAGAAATTTAGCTTGGGCCAAGAAACACAAGCAATGGATGTTAGCCCGATGAAAATCTGTCCTTTGGTCTGATGAGTCCAAATTTGAGATTTTTGGTTCCAACCGCCGTGTGTTTGTGAGAGTTGGTGAACGGATGATTTTCACATGTGTGGTACCCACCGTGAAGCATGGAGGAGGAGGTGTGATGGTGTGGGGGAGCTTTGCTGATGACATTGTCTGTGATTTATTTAGAATTTAAGGCACACTTAACCAGTATGTGTTATTTCATAGTTTTGATATCTTCACTATTATTCTACAATGTAGAAAATAGTAAAACATTAAGAAAAACCCTGGAATGAGTAGGTGTGTCCAAATTTTTGACTGATACTGTATATATATATATTTATATTCTGGACTAATTTCTTTATTCTTTACATTTTGGATTATGTGTGTCTTGTTTTTTATTGCTAGGTATTACTGCACTTTTGGAGCTTGAAACACAAGCATTTTGCTGCACCTGAGATAACATCTGCAAATCTGTATACGTGACCAATAAACATAGATTTTGTTATTATTTTTACTTATTCGATTGAGTAAACAATTCTAAGAGGTAGGGCGATTCTGGAATTGTGTTTGTGTGTTTACGAACGTGTTAAACATTCTTTAAATACACGATAGCAAAGTCATGTCTTTGATACAATGTAATGTAAATGTTAGTTGAACAGCTTGCCCAAACACGTCAAGTTTTCTCCTACTCATTGCTGATTCCCTTGTTTCTCTAGGCACATCACCCTCCCTCAGTTCTGTGTTGGAATAGCAGGTGCATGTTAGAGATTGCATTATTTATTCAGACAGCTTTGCCTACAGAAACTGAATCCCATCAGAAAATATAATGTATTCAGGCTTTAAAAACAGGAATTCAACATTTCTCCTGCTGCTGAAGCTCACTACAGTATATCTTCAGTTCAGGCCCATCCACATGAACTGAGCATGGAGCAGAGGCGCAGTGTTAGATAATGTATTAGACAGAGCTAGAGAGTTGTGATAAAAGTACCTCAGAATAAATAGAAAAAGTTTGACATATACTTCCAATCAGAATTTGTGGTGAAAAGTCAATTCTGTAAAAAGAAATGTAACTTGCCACTTCAATTCCTCTCAAAAGTACTGGCAACAGAAAACTCACAGCTCAGACGTGACACAGTGCCATAACTGAGGCCATTTTCTAAAAAGCAATGATTCTTTGATCTTCTTTCAATCCTCATCTAGAATCGTACGTGGCAGACTTTGATGGCAGAAGCTCCCTGCTCTACCGGTTTAACCAGAAGTCCATGAGCACGGTGAAAGATGTGATCTCACTGCGATTCAAGAGCCGCCAGGCTGAGGGGGTGCTGCTCCATGGAGAGGGTCAGAGGGGCGACTACATCACTCTGGAGCTGCACCGGGGCAGGCTGGCCCTCTACCTCAACCTGGGTGAGTTTGTCACACCGGGGCAAGCTGGCCCTCTACCTCAACCTGAGTGAGTTTGTCACACTAAGGCATGCTGGCTCTCTACCTCAACCTACGTAAGTTGCTGGCCCTGCACCTCAACCTTGCTCACATAGGTCAGGGGTTAGAAGTCAGAGATTAGAGATCATGGGTAACAGAACACACGGCACTCTGGGTAAGTATGGAGGAGTCCTTTGAACCTTAAAAAGAGTCAGGGAAGCAGTCTGGATGTTTGTATTCTACTCCCCTTCCAATTACCACTGCACCTGAGCTCCATTTACTAGCTGAACTCAGACTGTTAAGGATCCACATTGTGAGCAGTTGAGCTGGGAAAGATAATTCTTAAAGGACAACTGCACTTCCTGATTTGGCCTCATTTTCGTCAATGCTCATTAACTTCTTGCGTCGAGCCATCCCGGATCCGGGATCGTGAATACAGCCTCAAGCTCATTACCATAACGCAACGTTAACTATTCATGAAAATCGCAAATGAAATGAAATTAATATGCTAGCTCTCAAGTTTAGCCTTTTGTTAACAACACTGTCATCTAAGATTTTCAAAATATGCTTCTCAACCATAGAAAAACAAGCATTTGTGTAACAGCTAGCCCAGCTAGCGTAGCATTTAGTGTTAGCATTAGCAGGCAACATTTTCACAAAAACCAGAAAATCATTCAAATAAAATCATTACCTTTGAAGAACTTCAGATGTTTTCAATGAGGAGACTCTCAGTTAGATAGCAAATGCTCAGTTTTTCCTGAAAGATTATTTGTTTAGGAGAAATCGCTCCGTTTGGTGCGTCACGTTTAGCTACGAAAAAAACCTGTATCCAGGAGTGTAATTATCCCCGCAGCTCATTAGCATAACACAACGTTAACTATTCATGAAAATCGCAAATGAAATGAAATTAATATGCTAGCTCTCAAGCTTAGCCTTTTGTTAACAACACTGTCATCTTAGATTTTCAAAATATGCTTCTCAACCATAGCAAAACAAGCATTTGTGTAACAGCTAGCCCAGCTAGCGTAGCATTTAGCGTTAGCATTAGCAGGCAACATTTTCACAAAAAACAGAAAATCATTCAAATAAAATCATTACCTTTGAAGAACTTCAGATGTTTTCAATGAGGAGACTCTCAGTTAGATAGCAAATGCTCAGTTTTTCCTGAAAGATGATTTGTTTAGGAGAAATTGCTCCGTTTGGTGCGTCACGTTTGGCTACCAAAAAACCCCGAAAATTCAGTCTTCAAAACGCAGAACCTTTTTCAAAATTAACTGCATAATATCGACTGAAACATGGTAAACGTTGTTTAGAATCAATCCTCAAGGTGTTTTTCACATATCTCTTCATGATATATCGTTCGTTGAAAGCCTCCTCTCTCCTCTCAATCACTGGATGACTGCGTGCAGCTTGTAGATTACGCACCAATTTAGACAAAGGACACCGGGCGGACACCTGGTAAATGTAGTCTCTTATGGCCAATCTTCCAATGATATGCCTACAAATACGTCACAATGCTGCAGACACCTTGGAGAAACGATAGGCGCATTCACAGCCATATAAAGAGACAATGGAAAACAGAGCTTCAAAAATTCTGCCCATTTCCTGGTTGAAGTTTCATCTTGGTTTCGCCTGTAGCATGAGTTCTGTGGCAATCACAGATAATATCTTTGCAGTTTTGGAAACCTTAGAGTGTTTTCTTTCCAAAGCTGCCAATTATATGCATAGTCGAGCATCTTTTCGTGACAAAATATTGCGCTTAAAACGGGCACGTTTTTTTATCCATAAATTAAAAGAGCGCCCCCTATATCCAAGAAGTTAAGAAAAGCTTGCTGCCATCACTTAATGCAAATGAGAGTTATCTTAAGGGGTGTGGTTTGATGTGGGTGTGTCTTTGCCATTCTATCAGAACAAACAAGGACAGTAGCTAGCCAGTTCTAGTTGAAATATCACTGAAAGCAAGCTGGCAACATTCATCAAAAATGTTGTCAGGTTTACTTGATTATGAGCTTGTCATAATCAAGCAAAAACATTAGCTAGCAGGGATAAAATAAAATAAATGTAATTCGTCAGATGCTTCGTAAACAACAGGTGTGGACTAACAATGAAATGCTTAATTACGGGCCCTTATATAGAACAAGAAGGCCCGCACACTGTTAAAGCTCCCAATTCACCGCTTTATTGACAACGTTTCGATCCGAAATGGATCTTTGTCAGGGCCCTTTCCCACAATGCAGATAGAAAGAAAATAGAGAAATAATAGAAAAGTTAAATATATTTTTTATTATTTATTATACTTTGCAATATACAAGGGGTAACAGGACCGAGTCGATGTGCATATGTCCTAGGTAATTGAGGTAGATAAGTTCAGTTGAAGTCGGAAGTTTACATACACTTAGGTTGGAGTCATTAAAACACGGTTTTCAACCACTCCACAAATGTCTTTTTAACAAACTATAGTTTGGCAAGTCAGTTAGGACATCTACTTTGTGCATGACACAAGTCATTTTTCCAGCAATTGTTTACAGACAGATTATTTCACTTATAATTAATGTATCACAATTCCAGTGGGTCAGAAGTTTACATACACTAAGTTGACTGTCTTCAAACAGCTTGGAAGATTCCAGAAAATTATGTCATGACTTTAGAAGCTTCTGACATCATTTGAGTCAATTGGAGGTGAACCTGTGACTGTATTTCAAGGCCTACCTTCAAACTCAGTGCCTCTGCTTGACATCATGGGAAAATCAAAAGAAATCAGCCAAGTCCTCAGAAAAAAGACCTCCACAAGTCTGGTTCATCCTTGGGAGCAATTTCAAAATGCCTGAAGGTACCACATTCATCTGTACAACCAATAGTACGCAACTATAAACACCATGGGACCATGCAGCCATCATTCCGCTCAGGAAGGAGATGCGTTCTGTCTCCTAGAAATTAGCGTACTTTGGTGTGAAAAGTGCAAATCAATCCCAGAACAACAGCAAAGGACCATGTGGAGATGCTGGAGGAAACAGGTACAAAGTATCTATATCCACAGTAAAACGAGTCCTATATCGACATACCTTGAAAGGCCGCTCAGCAAGGAAGAAGCCACTGCTCCAAAACCACCATAAAATAGCCAGACTATTGCAACTGCACATGGGGACAAGATCATACTTTTTGGAGAAATGTCCTCTGGTCTGATGAAACAAAAAATAGAACTGTTTGGCCATAATGACTTTCATTATGTTTGGAGGAAGAAGGGGGAGGCTTGCAAGCCGAAGAACACCATCCCAACGATGAAGCACGGGGGTGGCAGAATCATGTTGTGGGGGTGTTTTGCTGCAGGAGGGACTGGTGCACTTCACAAAATAGATGGCTTCATGAGGAAGAACAATTATGTGCATATATTGAAGCTAATCTCAATACATCAGTCAGGAAGTTAAAGCTTGGTCACAAATGAGTCTTCCAAATGGACAATGACCCCAAGCATACTTCCAAAGTTGTGGCAAAATGGCTAAAGGACAAATACGTCCAGGTATTTCAGTGGCCATCACAAAGCCAAGGAGGCCTATAAACCTGACTCAGTTACACCAGCTCTGTCAGGAGGAATGTGCCAAAATTCACCCACCTCTTTGTGGAAAGCTTGTGGAAGGGTACCCGAAATGATTGACCCAAGTTAAACAATTTAAAGGCAATGCTACCAAATACTAATTGAGTGTATGTAAACGTCTGAACCACTGGGAATGTGATGAAAGGAATCAAAGCTGAAATAAATCACTCTACTATTATTCTGACATTTCACATTCTTAAAATAAAGTGGTGATCCTATCTGACCTAAGACAGGGAAATTCTACTAGGATTAAATATCTGGAATTGTGAAAATCTGAGTTTAAGTGTATTTGGCTAAGGGGTATGTAATCTTCCGACTTCAACTATACGTACTGTATAACTAGGAATAAAGTGACAAATAGCAAACTGTAGCATCAGGGTATGTGATGAGTCAAAAAGGTTAGTGAAAAAGGTTTAATGCAGATAGTTCGGGTAGCTATTTGGTTAACAATTTAACTAACTATTTAGTGGTCATGGCTTGGGGGGAGAAGCTGTTCAAGGTCCTGTTGGTTCCAGACTTGTCATGCGGTAGCAGTGTCACCTCTACTCCCACTCCTCCCCTCCGGCGTTTGGCGATGCCGGCATACTATCTACCGGTCCTGGTATCCATCATTACGTGCACCTGCAAGTCATCATCAGACACACCTGGACTCCATTACCTCACTTATTACCTCCCCTATATCTGGCACTCCCTTTGGGTCTTTCCTTAGGTTCTTTCTGAAAGTATTCACTCCTCTAGACATTTTGTTGTGTTACAGCCTGAATTCAAAATTGATTACATTCAGATTTTTGGTCACTGTCCTATTCAAAATACCCCATAATGTCAAAGTGGAATTATGTTTTCAGATATTTTTACAAATTAATTAAAAGTGAAAAGCTGAAAAGTCTTGAATCATCAGTATTCAACCCCTTTGTTAAGGCAAGCATAAATAAGTTCAGGAGTAGATATTTGCTTAACAAGTCACATAATATTTGCACGAACTCACTCAGTGTGCAATAATAGTGTTTGACATGATTTTTGAATGACTACCTCATCTCTGTATCCACATATACAATTATCTGTAAGTTGGCCAGTGAATTTCAAACACCATCCCAACGATGAAGCACGGGGGTGGCAGAATCATGTTGTGGGGGTGTTTTGCTGCAGGAGGGACTGGTGCACTTCACAAAATAGATGGCTTCATGAGGAAGAACAATTATGTGCATATATTGAAGCTAATCTCAAGACATCAGTCAGGAAGTTTCTTTCTGAAAGTATTCACTCCTCTAGACATTTGGTTGTGTTACAGCCTGAATTCAGTCACAAAGACCAGAGAGGTTTCCAATGGTTAAAAACAGACATTGAATATCCCTTTGAGCATGGTGAAGTTATTCATTACAATTTGAATGGTGTATCAATACACCAAGTTACTACAAAGATACAGGCATCCTTCCCAACTCAGTTGCCAGAGAGGAAGGAAACTGGAAAATCAGAGATTTCACCATGAAGCCAATAGTGACTTTAAAACAGTTGCAGAGTTTAACGGCTGTGATAGGAGGAAACTGAGGATGGATCATCAAGATTGTAGTTACTCCACAATACTAATCTAATTGACATAGTGAAAAGAAGGAAGCCTGTACAGAATAAAGCCTGTACCTTTTGTACTGAATACAAATCAAATCAATCAAATCAAATTATATTTGTCACATACACATGGTTAGCAGATGTTAATGTGAGTGTAGCGAAATGCTTGTGCTTCTAGTTCCGACAATGCAGTAATAACCATCGAGTAATCTAATCTAACAATTCCAAAACTACTACCTTATACACACAAGTGTAAAGGGATAAAGTATATGTACATAAAGATATATGAATGAGTGATGGTACAGAACGGCATAGGCAAGATGCAGTATATGGTATCGAGTACAGTATATACATATGAGATGATTAATGTAGGGTATGTAAACAAAGTGGCATAATTTTAAGTGGCTAGTGATACATGTATTACATAAAGATGCAGTAGATGATAGAGTACAGTATATACATATACATATGAGATGAGTAATGTAGGGTATGTAAACATTATATTAAGTAGCATTGTTTAAAGTGGCTAGTGATATATTTTTTACATCAATTTCCATTATTAAAGTGGCTGGAGTTGAGTCAGTGTGTTGGCAGCAGCCACTCAATGTTAGTGGTGGCTATTTTACAGTCTGATGGCCTTGAGATAGAAGCTGTTTTTTAGTCTCTCGGTCCCTGCTTTAATGCACCTGTACTGACCTCGCCTTCTGGATGATAGCGAGGTGAACAGGCAGTGGCTCGGGTGGTTGTTGTCCTTGATGATCTTTATGGCCTTCCTGTGACATCGGGTGGTGTAGGTGTCCTGGAGGGCAGGTAGTTTTCCCCCGGTGATGCGTTGTGCAGACCTCACTACCCTCTGGAGAGCCTTACGATTGTGGGCAGAGCAGTAGCCGTACCAGGCGGTGATACAGCCCGACAGGATGCTCTCGATTGTGCATCTGTAGAAGTTTGTGAGTGTTTTTGGTGAGAAGCCAGATTTCTTAAGCCTCCTGAGGTTGAAGAGGCGCCGCCGCGCCTTCTTCACGACGCCGTCTGTGTGGGTGGACCATTTCAGCTTGTCCGTGATGTGTACACCGAGGAACTTAAAACGTATTACCCTCTCCACTACTGTCCCGTCGATGTGGATAGGGGGGTGCTCCCTCTGCTGTTTCCTTAAGTCCACAGTCATCTTCTTTGTTTTGTTGACGTTGAGTGTGAGGTTATTTTCCTGAAACCATAGTCCGAGGGCCCTCATCTCCTCCCTGTAGGCCGTCTCGTCGTTGTTGGTAATCAAGCCTACCACTGTAGTGTCGTCTGCAAACTTGATGATTGAGTTGGAGGCGTGCATGGCCATGCAGTCGTGGGTGAACAGGGAGTACAGGAGAGGGCTCAGAACGCACCCTTGTGGGGCCTCAGAGTTGAGGATCAGCGGGGTGGAGATGTTGTTACCTACCCTCACCACCTGGGGGGCGGCCCGTCAGGAAGTCCAGTACCCAGTTGCACAGGGCGGGGTCGAGACCCAGGGTCTCGAGCATGATGACGAGTTTGGAGGGTACTATGGTGTTAAATGCTGAGCTGTAGTCGATGAACAGCATTCTCACATAGGTATTCCTCTTGTCCAGATGGGTTAAGGCAGTGTGCAGTGTGGTTGCGATTGCGTCGTCTGTGGACCTATTTGGGCGATAAGCAAATTGGAGTGGGTCTAGGGTGTCAGGTAGGGTGGAGGTGATATGGTCCCTGACTAGTCTCTCAAAGCACGGAAGTGAGTGCTACGGGGCGGTAGTCGTTTAGCTCAGTTACCTTAGCTTTCTTGGGAACAGGGATAATGGTGGCCCTGTTGAAGCATGTGGGAACAGCAGACTGGGATAAGGATTGATTGAATATGTCCGTAAACACACCAGCCAGCTGGTCTGCGCATGCTCTGAGGACGTGGCTGGGGATGCCGTCTGGGCCTGCAGCCTTGCGAGGCTTAACACGATTAAATGTTTTACTCACGTCGGCTGCAGTGAAGGAGAGTCCGCAGGTTTTGGTAGCGGGCCGTGTCAGTGGCACTGTATTGTCCTCAAAGCGGGCAAACAAGTTATTTAGTCTTGTCTGGGAGCAAGACATCCTGGTCCGCGACGTGTTATGTTTGTGTCAAATCTAATACAACACATTACTGAGTACCACTCTCCATATTTTCAAGCATAGTGGTGGCTGCATCATGTTATGGGTATGCTTGTAATTCTTTAGGACGGTGGAGTTTGTCAGAATAAAAAATACATGGAATGGAGCTAAGCACAGTCAAAATCCTATTGGAAAACCTACTTCAGTCTGCTTTCCAACAGACACTGGGAGATGAATTCACCTTTCAGCAGTACAATAACCTAAAACACAATGCCAAATATACACTGTAGTTGCTACCAAAAAGACAGTGAATGTTCCTAAGTGGCCAATTTACAGTTTTGACATAAATCTACTTTAAAAGGTATGGCAACAACTGAAAGAGGTTGTCTAGAAAAGGTCAACAACCAATTTGACTGAGCTTGAAGAATTTTAAAAAGAATAATGGGCAAATGTTGCACAATCCAGGTGTGGAAAGCTCTTAGAGACTTACACAGAAAGACTGTTTACATTCAAAGACATCTGTAATTGTTGCCAAAGGTGCATCTACAAAGTATTGACTCAGGGGTGTGAATACTTATGTAAATTAGATATTTCTGTATTCCATTTCAATTCATATGAGAACATTTCCCAAACATGTTTTCACTTTGTCATTATTGGGTATTGTGTGTTACAACATATTTTGGAATGTTTTTATTCTGTACAGGCTTCATTCACAATGTCTAAAAACATGCCCTAACAAGCAAAAAAGGCTTGCACATAGTGTGGAAAAATTGCTTTTATTTACCTTTGTTTCACAGTAACTTTATGCAGTTACAGCTAACATTTTCTCCAAAATACAATAGAGGCAGGATACTGGTCCACACGATTAAGCATGCATTTAAGGTTGCAAAAAATGACATTCATTTTCAACCAAATGAGCAGCTACTGCCTTTTTGCTTGGAACGGCAGTGTAGATGGGTGAGGGGGAAAAAACGATTTAATCCATTTTGAATTCAGGCAATAACACAAGAAAATGTGGAATACAGTGGCTTGTGAAATAATTCACCCCCCTTGGCATTTTTCCTATTTTGTTGCCATACAACCTGGAATTAAAATAGATTTTTGGAGGGTTTGTATCGTTTGATTTACACAACATGCCAACCACTTTGTAGATGAAAAATATTTTTTATTGTGAAACAAATAAGAAATAAGACAAAAAAACAGAACACTTGAGCGTGCATAACTATTCAACCCCCAAAGGCAATACTTTGTAGAACCACCTTTTGCAGGAATTATAGCTGCATGTCTCTTGGGGTATGTCTTTATAAGCTTGGAACATCTAGCCATTGGGAATTTTGCCCATTCTTCAAGGCAAAACTGCTCCAGCTCCTTCAAGTTGGATGGGTTCCGCTGGTGTATTAAGTCATACCACAGATTCTCAATTGGATTGAAGTCTGGGCTTTGACTAGGCCATTCCAAGACATTTAAATGTTTCCCCTTAAACCACTTGAGTGTTGCTTTAGCAGTCTGCTTAGGCTCATTGTCCTGCTGGAAGGTGAACCTCCATCCCAGTCTCAAATCTCTGGAAGACTGAAACAGGTTTTCCTCACGAATTTCACTGTATTTATCGCCATTCAACATTCCTTCAATTCTGACCAGTTTCCCAGTCCCCGCCGATGAAAAACACCCCCACAGCATGATGCTGCCACCACCATGCTTGACTGTGGGGATGGTGTTCTCGGGGTGATGGGAGGCGTTGGGTTTGCGCCAGACATAGCATTTTCCTTAATGGCCAAAAAGCTACATTTTAGTCTCATCTGATCTCCCACTCTCATCTGATCTGATCTCATCTCCCACATGCCTTTTGGCGAACACCAAACGTGTTGGCTTATTCTTTTCTTTAAGCAATGGCTTTTTTTCTGACCACTCTTCCGTAAAGCCCAACTCTGTGGAGTTAACGGCTTAAAGTGGTCCTATGGACATATACCTATGGACTTATACTTATTATTATTGGACCATGCTGGTCATTTATGAACATTTGAACATCTTGGCCATGTTCTGTTATAATCTCCACCCGGCACAGCCAGAAGAGGGCTGGCCACCCCTCATAGCCTGGTTCCTCTCTAGGTTTCTTCCTAGGTTTTGGCCTTTCTAGGGAGTTTTTCCTAGCCACCGTGCTTCTACACCTGCATTGCTTGCTGTTTGGGGTTTTAGGCTGGGTTTCTGTACAGCACTTTGAGATATCAGCTGATGTACGAAGGGCTATATAAATAAATTTGATTTGATTTGATATACTCCAATCTCCGCTGTGGAGCTTTGCAGCTCCTTCAGGGTTATCTTTGGTCTCTTTGTTGCCTCTCTGATTAATGCCCTCCTTGCCTGGTCTGTGGGTTTTGGTGGGCGGCCCTCTCTTGGCAGGCTTGTTGTGGTGCCATATTCTTTCAATCTTTTAAAAATGGATTTAATGGTGCTCCGTGAGATGTCCAAAGTTTCGGATATTCTTTTATAACCCAACCCTGATCTGTACTTCTCCACAACTTTTTCCCTGACCTGTTTGGAGAGCTCCTTTGTCTTCATGGTGCCGCTTGCTTGGTGGTGCCCCTTGCTTAGTGGTGTTGCAGACTCTGTGGCCTTTCAGAACAGGTGTATATATACTGAGATCATGTGACAGATCATGTGACACTTTGATTGCACACAGGTGGACTTTATTTAACTAATTATGTGACTTCTGAAGGTAATTGGTTGCACCAGATCTTATTTAGGGGGTTCATAGCAAAGGGGGTGAATACATATGCGCGCACCAATTTTCCGTAAATAAATATGTATTTATTTTTTAAACAAGTTATTTTTTTCACATGACCAATTTGGACAATTTTGTGTATGTCCATTACATGAAATCCAAATAAAAATCCATTTCAATTATAGGTTGAAATGCAACAACATAGGAAAAATACCAATGGGGGTGAATACATTCGCAAGCCACTGTAAGACAAGGAGTATGAATACTTTCTAAAGCACTATACTGTTGGTGTTCCTTTTGTCCAAATGGGAAAGGGCAGTGTGGAGTGCAATAGAGATTGCATCATCTGTGGAGCTGTTGGGGCGGTATGTGGATCCAGTGTGTCTGGGATGATGGTGTTGATGTGAGCCATGGCCAGCCTTTCAAAGCATTTGATGGCTATAGATGTGAGTGCTACGGGGCGATAGTCATTTAGACAGGTTACCTTGGCATTCTTGGGCACAGGGACTATGGTGGTCTGCTTGAAACATGTAGGTATAACAATCTGGGTCAGGGAGAGTTTAAAAATGTCAGTGAAGTCACTTGCCAGCTGGTCAGCGCATGCTCTGAGTACACGTCCTGGTAATCCCTGTGGCCCTGCTGCCTTGTGAATGTTAACCTGTTTCACAGTAGAACCACTGGGCCTTGACGGACCCCCCTTCAAGCTAATTATATTCTCACAGTGTAATTAATATATTTAATTTATGCTAATGCAAAAATAATCACTTGGTTGTGTTTATGAAGGCCTTGGGTAACATTAGAATTAGGGTTGGGCGGTATTCAGACTTTCGTATCGTCACATCGTCCTTCTCTCATACCGGCATATACAGTATTACTGGCTTAGTACACGAGGGGGCGCCAAATAACACACAAAAAGCCCATTGTGTTTCTATTATCTGCTAACAAAATGAGCATAAGTAATAGCGAATTTCAATGGAGGCTGCTAGCTAAATATGCTAGGGAGCTCAAATGAAAATAAACAAATTGAAAATATAGGCTATCCAGCTCATGAATTTAGACATAGGTAGGAGCTACCCAATGTCATTTTGGTGAGTTTGTACATTTACAAGTGAATGTGAGAGAAACATTTTGCAACTGAACAAAGTTTTGAGGCTTGCTTGTCTGAAAGACCAGTACTGGCTCTGGAGCAGCATGTGTAGGCTACACGCTCAATCTGTGTTCAGTCATTTGGGCGACAGGCCTGCCTTCTCTGCTTAGAGAAGAGGGGAGAGCTGAAGATGGACCCTGCTCGGGAGAAGAGGGGAGAGGAGAAGATGGGCCAAGAACAGAGAGGAGAAAATACGCAAGGAATTCAAGATAGCATTGGCAGCGGTACAAATAACTAATCCAAAGGGCTTTGACTTCTCAAACATGGCAGAAAACAAACACAATATGATGCCCTGTCACCTTATTAATTCACCAACTTACTTAGATTAACTAGCAAGTTAAATTTAGGGGTCGGGCTAATACAAAATTCTGCGTTTTTCACATAGGGTTAAGTATACAACACATAAGAAATACTTGCTGCATTTTGTAAACACAGATGTAAATAGCTTCTTATTGTAATTTCTGCATGGCATCAAACACATTTCGTGCTTCAGTTGCACTTCTCAACTCAGATGATAATTAAATAACAGGCATTCTATCAGCAGACCTGGCTCTGACTGATGTGTAGATAATTTTCTACTTTTTTTCTTGGTGTAGCCAGCCTACTTTCCTCTGGTAAAATGCTAAATTGACTGAAGCTGGCTACATTCTTTCTATGATAAACATGAGAAATATGGTGGCCATGCATCATTTTTGTAAGCTCATTTACCTGTGTGACTACCAGCCAAACGCAAGTATAAACACCATGGGACCAGGCAGCCATCATACCGCTCAGGAAGGAGACTTATTCTGTCTCCTAGAGATGTACGTACTTTGGTGCGAAAAGTGCAAATCAATCCCAGAACAACAGCAATGGACCTTGTGAAGATGCTGGAGGAAACAGGTACAAAGGTATCTATATCCACAGTAAAACGAGTCCTATATCGACATAACCTGAAAGGTCGCTCAGCAAGGAAAATGTCACTACTCCAAAACCGCCATAAAAAGCCTGACTAATGTTTGTAACTGCACATGGGGACAAAGATCGTACTTTTTGGAGAAATGTCCTCTGGTCTCATGAAACAAAAGTAGAACTGTTTGGCCATAATGACCATCGTTATATTTGGAGGATAAAGGGGGAGGCTTGCAATCCACAGAACACCATCCCAACGATGAAGCACGGGGGTGGCAGCATCATGTTGTGGGGGTGGCAGCATCATGTTGTGGGGGTGCTTCGCTGCATGAGGGACTGGTGCACGTCAGAAAATAGATGGCATCATGAGGGAAGAAAATGATGTGGATATATTAAAGCAACATCTCAAGACATCAGTCAGGAAGTTAAAGCTTGGTCACAATGGGTCTTCCAAATGGACAATGAACCCAAGCATACTCCCAAAGTTGTGGCAAAATTACTTAAGGATAGCAAAGTTAAGGTATTGGATTGGCAATCACAAAGCCCTGACCTCAATCCTATAGAACATTTGTGGACAGAACTGAAAAAGTGTGTGCGAGCAAGAAGGGCTACAAATCTGACTCAGTTACACCAGCTCTGTTAGGAGGAGTGGGACAAAATTCACCCAACTTATTGTGGGAAGCTTGTGAAAGGCTACCTGAAATGTTTGACCCAAGTTAAACAATTTAATGGCAATGCTACCAAATACTAATTGAGTGTATGTAAACTTTTAACCCACTGGGAATGTGATGAAAGATATAAAATCTGAAAGAAATGCTATTTAATTTTTTATATGACCTTTATTTAACCAGGTAGGCTAGTTGAGAACAAGTTCTCATATACAACTGCGACCTGGCCAAGATAAAGCAAAGCAGTGCGACACAAACAACAACACAGAGCTACACATGGAATAAACAAACATACAGTCAATAAAAAGTCTATATATAGTGTGTGCAAATGAGGTGTATAAGGGAGGTAAGGAATACAATATAGCAATTAAGCACTGGAGTGATAGATGTGCAAAAGATGAGTGTGCAAGTAGAGATACTGGAGGGAAAAGAAGCAAAATAGATAAATACCAGTATGGGGATGAGGTAGTTGGATGGGCTATTTACAGATGGGCTATGTACAGGGGCGGTGATCTGTGAGCTGCTCTGACAGCTGGTGCTTAAAGCTAGTGAGGGAGATATGAGTCTCCAGCTTCAGTGATTTTTGCAGTTCGTTCCAGTCATTGGCAGCAGAGAAGTGGAAGGAGGGTGGCCAGTGAAATATACCTTCTGGAGCGTGTGCTATGGGTGGGTGGGTGGGTGACCAGTGAGCTGAGGTAAGGCCAGGGCTCTACCTAGGAAAGACTTATAGATGACCTGGAATGAATGAGCTCTGAAGATAGATGGGAGGCAATCAATTCACATATGGTGTCCAGGGCACAGCTGGGGGCAGAAGGTGGTCTCTAGCAAGCGTCAACTGTGAGAGACTTGTTTCTGGAAAGGTGGATTTTTAAAAGTAGATAGCAACTCCGCCCTCGTTGGCAGTTCTAAATGTTATAGTTAGGGATGGAAATTTCAGGGTTTTTGGTGGTCTTCTTAAGCCAGGATTCAGACACGGCTAGGACATCCGGCTTGGCAGAGTGTGCTAAAGCAGTGAATAAAACAAACTTAGGGAGGAGGCTTCTAATGTTAACATGTATGAAACCAAGGTTTTTATGGTTACAGAAGTCAACAAATGAGAGTGCCTGGGGAATGGGAGTGGAGCTAGGCACTGCAGGACCTGGATTAACCTCTACATCACCAGAGGAACAGAGGAGGAGTAGGAGAAGGGTACGGCTAAAGGCTATAAGAACTGGTCGTCTATTACGTTCGGAACAGAGAGTAAATGGAGCAGGTTTCTGGTCACGGTAGAATAGATTCAAGGCATAATGTACAGACAAAGGTATGGTAGGATGTGAATAGAGTGGAGGTAAATCTATGCATTGTGTGACGATGAGAGAGACATTGTCTGTAGAAACATAATTTAAACCAGGTGAGGTCACCGCATGTGTGGGAGGGGTTAGCTAAGGCGTATTGTGCAGGGCTAGAGGCTCTACAGTGAGATAAGGCAATAATCACTAACCAAAACAGCAATGAACAAGGCATATTGACATTAGGGAGAGGCATGCGTAGCAGAGTGATCATAGGGGTCCAATGAGTAGCTCGGCGGGCTGGATGCACGGCGATTCGGACAGCTAGCAGGCCGCGACTAGCAAGCCAGCAGAAGGGCCTTAGAGGGACGCCGTGATGGAAGAAGTCTGTTGTAGCCCCCTTGTGCTGTTACGTCGGCAGACCAGTCGTGATCAGCAGAGCTCCGTGTGGTAAAAGGGTCCAGGCCAATTGCCAAAATAGGTATAGTGGCCAAAGAAATTGTGCGATGGGCCTCTTCAGCTAACAGTCCGATATGCTCTAGACAGCTAGCGGGCTGTGGATAGCAGATGGGCATTCAGGGTACTTTGCTAGCTAGCTGCGATGATCCAGGTAAAAAGGTTCAGAGCTTGCGGTAGGAATCCGGAGATATTGGAGAAAAATACGTCCGATATGCTCTGGTTTGAATCGCGCTTTGCAGACTGGCAAGAATTGTCCGGGCTAAAGGTTAGCTGATGACCGCTAGTAGTGGCTAGCTGACTACTAGCTAGTAGCTAGTTAGCTCGCTAGCTTCTGTTGGGGGTTCCGGTTAAAAAATAACGAAAATAGCAGATCCATACCACATTGGGTGAGGCGGATTGCAGGAGAGTATGTTGAAGTTGAGGTTAAGAAAAATACTTAAAAAATATATGCGAAGAAAAAATATATAAAAAGATATATACACGGGACACGACAAGACGAAGACAAAGACGTCTGACTGCTACGCCATCTTGGAAGAAGTCTCTCTACCAATCATTCTCTCTACCATTATTCTGACATTTCACATTCTTAAAATAAAGTGGTGATCCTAGCTGACCTAAGACAGGGAATATTTACTAGGATTAAATGTCAGTAATTGTGAAAAACTGAGTTTAAATGTATTTGGCTAAGGTGTATGTAAACTTCCGACTTCAAATGTCGAATGTCAAACTGTAGGTGAAATGAAGAACACAATCTGCTTAATCTCCTAATGTATTGCACAAGTTGACTGCAGATATTTACTTAAAATGTAGTTGCACATATTATGATCATGTAAAGTGTAGGTCGCATGTTCCATGACCTGAAATATAAGATCCCAGAAATGTTCCATATGCACAAAAAGCCAATTTTCTCAAAAAAAATGTGCGCAAATTTGTTTACATCCCTGTTAGGTGAGCACTTCTCCTTTGCCTAGATAATCCATCCACCTGACAGGTGTGGCATATAAAGGGGCGGCAGGGTAGCATAGTGGTTAGAGCATTGGACTAGTAACCCCGAGCTGACAAGGTACAAATCTATCGTTCTGCCCCTGAACAGGCAGTTAACCCACTGTTCCTAGGCCGTGACTTGCCTAGTTAAATAAAGGTAAAATAAAAATAAAAAAAGAGGCTAATTAAAATGCATGATCTTTACACAGGTGCACCTTGTGCTAGGGACAATAAAAGGCCACTCAAGAATGTGCAGTTTTGTCACACAACATAACAATGCCACAGATGTCTCAAGTTTTGAGGAAGCGTGCAATTGGCATGCTCACTGCAGCAATGTTGCCATGTTGCCATGGAATTGAATGTTCATTACTCTACCATAAGCCGCCTCCTCCAATGTCATTTTAGATTCTTTGGCAGTCTGGCCTCACAACCACAGACCACGTGTATGGCATCATGTGGGCGAGTGGTTTGCTGATGTCAACGTTGTGAACAGAGTGCCCCATGGTGGCTGTGGCGTTATGGTATGGGCAGACATAAGCTACTGACAACAAACACAAGTGCATTGTATTGATGGCAATTTGAATGCACAGAGATACTGTGATGAGATCCTGAGGCTCATTGTCGGGCCATTTATCTGCCGCCATCACCTCATGTTTCAGCATGATAATGGCCCCATGTCGCAGGAATCTGTACACAATTCCTGGAAGCTGGAAATTTCCCAGTTCCTCCATGGTCCGCATAATCACCAGACATATCACCCACTGAGCATGTTTGGGATGTTCTGGATCGGCGTGTACCACAGCATGTTCCAGTTCCCGCCAATATCCAGAAACTTCGCACAGCCATTGAAGAGGAGTGAGACAACATTCCACAGACCACAATCAACAGCCTGATCAACACAGCCTGATTATGCACAGAAAATGTGTCGTGCTGCATGGGGGAAATGGTGGTCACACCAGATACCCACTGGTTTTCTGATCTGCGCCCCTACCTTTTTTGTAAGGTACAGTATCTGTGACTATCAGATGTATATCTGTATTCCCAGTCATGTGAAATCCATAGATTAGGGCATAATTTATTTATTTCAACTGACTGATTTCCTTTTGTGTGACTCAGTAAATTATTTATATGGATCTCCCAGTTTCCAGTTTTGAAAGCGGCAGAAGTCATGCTGGATTGACAGCATGGCCAATGTTTATCCTTTTAAGCTTGGAAAAGAGACCCATAAACCCAGAGTTGGACCACACATCCACTCCACTGAATAGCAGGCTAGTGATTGCTTTGCAATGCTTTTAGTTAGCCAATGATTCCTTCCAAGCCACTCATTGTTGAATTTGCGATTTCCAACCTGTTGTGTAATGTTTATGTCCAATGGCCGAGGAGAAGCAATACATTTTATCTATAACTTCTCTTCATAATTTCTCTTCATATGACAAAAATGTAACATGATTTGCCAGTAGATTGCCAACTTGATTCATGATGATGACTGCTAGCTTGCTAGCTAAGATTTTGAAAGTATGATGTTGACTTGATCAGTCCAATCAAAGTTACTGTAGATATAACGTGGTTTGTCGGCATTTAATCTGTGGGCAATGACCTTGAGCCTTCTAGGATGGGCACTTATAATGTAACTATGGTAGCACCCAAGTGGCTTGAATTTTTGAGCTCTTTAGCAATGATGTAGTGTCCCCATGAGTGACAGAACACTGAGCCAATCACGGCAAAACTAGAGAACATTACCAACCCCTATGCTCCGTTTTTTTCACTGGCTACCCCACCACCACAGGAAGCTCTGAGATAGGCTGAAACACCTGCATTTTAGAGCTGCCTTACTAAGAGGCCGTGTTTGTGTGCGGCTTTATTAAGTTAAAGATTTATTTTAATTTTTTTACATTGTTTTGCAAACTGATATGTGACACTTATTAATTGCAAAATAACATGCAAAACAAACTAGCCAGACAGGTGGGGCTCAAAACAGAATGAATGACGGGTCGACACTGGGACACTAGGATTTATTTCCAGTTTCAGTAGCGGTGCGTGGGTAAAATCTCTGAGGAAGCCATGCAAAGCCAGTAAAAAGTACATTTTAGAACCGCTGTTGTGATAATTGCGTTGTTTGCTCTATAACCCATTCGTTCATATGCCATGGTAATATACAGTAAGGCCGTGACAACAAAAAGACACCAGTCTCACAGGGGCGGAATAAATTAAAGTCATAAGTTTGGACACAACTACTCATTCAAGGATTATTCTTTATGTTTACTATATTCTACATTGTAGATGTATAGTGAAGACATCAAAACTATGAAATAACACAAATGGAATCATGTAGTAACCAAAAAAGTGTTTAACAAAATATATTTTAGATTCTTCAAAGTAGCCACCCTTTGCCTTGATGACAGCTTTGCCCAGTCTTGGCCTTCTCTTAACCAGCTTTATGAGGAATGCTTGTACAACAGTCTTAAAGGAGTTCCAACATATGCTGAACACTTGTTGGCTGCTTTTTTTAGTACAGAATGCTCAGATCAAACCCTAACAACACTGGACCAATTGTGCCAGTTGTGATACAGCCTGGAATCAAACCAGGGTCTGTAGTGACACCTCTAGCACTGAGATGCAGTGCCTTAGACAGCTGCGCCACTTGGGAGCCCGAAGACTGAATCAAGGCGGTCGATCACATATTGAACTTTAATCGTCTCAGGCCTGTGGCACAACATATTAATTTATGGTTAGATCAGAATCGTCCTCATAATCATTGGCCTGTACAGAGAATTAAGTTAAAACCACAAGTCCAAATCCCCATCTCCATCCATGGCTTGGGAAAGGGCTGATTTAGCAAGCAAGCTACTGCAGGACATCAACATAAGCAGACCAGAAAGAGACACGTTTTTCTGAAAATTATTTGATTGGTGTGAAGCCAAATTCAAACTGGCCTCCCTTGGTGGACGTTTTGCTGCTCCAGGACAACCCACAGTTGAGCTTAGCTCAACGCTGATTGGCCAATTATTTAATTTTTTAACAAGGGAGACCAAGTGCTTGCTGGCATCAATCAATCAAATAATACGATGACAACATGTTATAATGTTTTGGTCCAGTCAGCATCAGATACAAGGGCTTCACATACTGAGACAGAGGGGCTCTGTTTCCCTCACTCAGATGATTTCGCCGATGAGAGTCAGACACTTCAAATAAAATAAAATTAAATTGTACTTGTCACATACACATAGTTAGCAGATCATTTTGCGGATATAGCAAAATGCTTGTGTTCCTAGCTCCAACAGTGCAGTAATATCTAACAATACACAACAATACACACATCTAAAAGTAAACAATGGCTACAAGGCCCTCCCCCACCCTCCCATCTGCAAAACAGATCATGACTCCATTCTGCTCCTCCCTTCCTATAGGCAGAAACTCAAACAGGAAGTATCTGTGCTAAGGTCTGTTTAATGCTGGTCTGACCAATCGGAATCCATGCTTCAAGACAGTTTTGATCACACGGGCTGGAATATGTTCCGAGTTTCCTCTGAGAATAACATTGACTGAAACACTGACACAGTGACTGAGTTCACCAGGAACTATTGTTCCCACTGTGACAATTAAAACCTATTAAAACCAAAAAACCTGCATAGATGGCAGCATTCGCGCAAAACTGAAAGTGTGAACCTGAACACGACGATGAACACAATGGGAGACAGAGAGCTGGTTTCAAGCGCAGGGCGCAACAGGTGTTTAATGTAAAGGACCACAGGAGGAGGCAGGTAGCTGAGTCCAGGGGCAGGCAGAAGGTCATACACAAGGGGTCCAAAAAGGGAAACAGTACAGGGAGGGAAAAGGCTAGTAACGTAGTCCGAGATATCAGGCAATAGGTAGATAACAGGAAATCCGATAGGACTAAATACAGGCAGGGTATAGGAAAAAGGAGTCGTTAGTGAGGCAGGCAAAAACTATCATACATGGGAGGAGTAAATCAAAGGAAAAGACAGCGCTCCGAAAGACGTGTGTCACAAAACAAACAATACCTCACAGTGATGGGGTGCAAAGAACTGAACTAAATAGTGTGTGATAATGATATACAGGTGTATAGGATCTAGGTGTTTGAGAGTGGGAGCTGGAAAGTGGGCTGGAAAGTGAGCTGCGTTCAGGGGATCTACATATTTGAGGGTGTGAGTTGGAAGCAGATGTTACAGAACCACCGCATTTAACCATGGCAAGGTGATTGGAAATCTGGTCGACTACAAACAGTCTAGTTATGCCCTCCGTAAGGCAATCAAACAGGCAAAATGTCAATACAGAGACTAAGTGGAATCACAATTTAGTGGCTCAGACATGAGACTCCAGACAATCCCATATTTTAAAGGGAGAATCAGCCATGTCGCGAACACAGACGTCTTGCTCCCAGACAAGCTAAACACCTTCTTCGCCCACTTTGAGGATAACAGTGCCGCCGTCGTGGGCCTCTCCCGAGTACTGTGAGCTCTCGTTCTTCGTGGCCAACGTGAGTAAGACATTTAAGTGTGTTAACCCGCTTGCCCAGACGGAATCCCTGGCCGCTTCCTCAGAGCATGCGCAGACCAGCTGGCTGCAGTGTTTAAGTACAAATTCAATCTCTACCTATCCCAGTCTGCTGTTGCCACTTGCTTCAAGATGTCCACCATTGTTCATGTACCCAAGAAAGTGAAGGTAACTGAACTAAATGACTATTGCCCCAATGTCATCATGAAGTGCTTTGAGAGGCTGGTTAAGGATCATATCATACCTTGGCATCCATGAATACATGCCACTGACCATTTTAAGATTATAAATAAAGTAATAGATCAATACAATAGATCAGCCCAACCTGTTCTTCATTCACAATTGGTGATTACATAATTATCATTTGCTTGACTATTGCCCCAATGTCATCATGAAGTGCTTTGAGAGGCTGGTTAAGGATCATATCATACCTTGGCATCCATGAATACATGCCACTGACCATTTTAAGATTATAAATAAAGTAATAGATCAATACAATAGATCAGCCCAACCTGTTCTTCATTCACAATTGGTGATTACATAATTATCATTTGCTTCCCCTCACTCATCAACTCATCCATTCTCTCCTTTCTCCACATCATACTTTACTTTCACTGGTCACCCCCAAAGCCAACTCCTCATTTGGCCGCCTTTCCTTCCAGTTCTCTGCTGCCAATGACTGGAACGAATTGCAAAAATCACTGAAGCTGGAGACTTATATCTCCCTCACTAACTTTAAACATCAGCTGTCAGAGCAGCTTACCGATCATTGCACCTGTGGATAGCCCATCTGTAAATAGCCCACCCAACTACCTCATCCCCATATTGTTATTTTTCCTTTTGCTCCTTTGCACCCCAGTATCTCTACTTGCACATTCATCTTCTGCACATCCATCACTCGTGTTTAATTGCTATATTGTAATTATTTCGACACTATGGGCTATTTATTGCCTTACCTTCCTAATCTTACTACGTTTGCACACACTGTATATAGACTATATAGACTTTTCTGTTGTGTTATTGACTCTACGTTTGTTTATCCAATGTGTAACTCTGTGTTGCTTGTGTCACACTGCTTTGCTTTATCTTGGCCAGGTCGCAGTTGTAAATGAGAACTTGTTCTGGACTATCTGGTTAAATAAAGGTGAAATAAGAAAATGAAAAAATACATTTACTTATTCTGTTGCTATATGTGTGAAAATAGTTTCGGTATAGTTTAAGTTCAGTTTCAAGGCAATTATCGGTGTGATTATCAGCTGGTCACTGCACTTTCAACTGTCGGAAGAAAGAGCGGAACAGGCCCTTGGGAGAAGGAGGGACCAAAGGGGAAAACCATTTTAAAAAATGATCCTCCGTAAACTGGTTATAACTTAAGTTCTGTTGGTGATATTAAGATTCTAACATCAACAGTGTGTGTATAGACTTATTTAGGAAAAGTCAAGGACAGAAGGGAGCATGACAACAAGAAAAAGGCAGAGTAATAATAATAAAAAAATTGTTCAAGGTCTTTTTCACATCGGTTATGGTGAGTGTGATCAGACAGTCATCCGGAACAGCTGGTGATCTCGCGCATGGTTCAATGTTGCTTGCCTCGAAGCAAGCATAGAATATATTTTGCTCGTTTGGTAGGCTCGCGTCACTGGGCAGCTCGCGCCTGTGTTTCTTTTCGTAATCCGTGATAGTTTGTAAGCCCTGCCACATCCAGTGTCAGAGCCAGTGTAGTGGGATTCGATCATAGTTCTGTATTGTCGCTTTGTCTGTTTGATGGTTCTTAGTGCTGTCATCGGTTTGTGTTGGTAGATAGACTGGTAATAGTATGGTTTACAGCTTGTCATGAGATATTCTATCAGGCGAACAGAACCAAGAGACTTCCTTACTATTAAAGATTGCGCACCAGCTGCTGTTAACAAAGAGACACACGCCACCCCCCTTGAGCTTACACTGCCATTCTGTGCTGCCGATACATAGAAAAACCAGCTAGTTGTATATTAACAATATCCTTGTTTAGCCAATTTTCTGAGAAACATAGGATAATACAGTTCTTCAGGTCCCATTGATAGGGTAGTCTCGAACGGAACCCGTCCAGTTTGTTCTCCAGTGATTGTACATTTGCCAATAGAAGAGAGGGTAGTTTCATCAGGGTGCCCGCATTGCCGTCTCTTTCTCTTCCGATTGTCCGGTATTAGGGCCTGGTCCGGAGTGATCAGTATGTCCTGCGCCGCCAACCCTTTGAAGTAGAGATCTTCATTCAAATTGAGAGTAGTGATTGCTGTTCTGATGTCCAGACGCTCTTTTTGTCATAGGAAACGGAGGAAACATTATGTACAAAAAAACACACATAATAGCAGAATTGGTCAGGAGCCCATAAAACGGCCACTATACTTTTCATCGCCATTCTTCAGACCTGTCTTCAGGTGCAACGTTAGCTATGCAAATCTTCCTCTTACATTACACGTCAGGTAGAGGCTATTAATTTAGCTAGTTACATCACAGCATAATAGCCTAGTTTCATTGCAGCATAGCCTGTCAAGTAAGGACATAGCTATAAACCAAATTGAGCTACTTACCAACGACACACCTGTCTCTGGTTTGACAGTTGACAGGCCAAGTAGAAAGTAGTCAGATGTAATCCCTGTCATGGCCGTCTGCTCAAGATTGTGGAACAACTTCATGGAAGCCCATTTTCACTACAGTAGCTATTTTCTGAGAAAGTGCAAGTACTAGCCACACGTCTTATCTGGGGAAGAGGTTCCATTGGGTGGGTTCATTTTGCTTGACCCAGTGCCCAGGGTGGGCAGGGTTTGCTCATTTTTTACATTCTATGTATGAAAATACCCTCAAATTAAAGCTGACCGTTTGCACTTTAACTTCATAGTCATTGTTTGATTTCAAATCCAAACTTTTGGAGTATGGAGCCAATAAATATGGAGGACACTGTAATTCATATCACAGGCCCAATACTACTGTAGAGCTGTTTTTACTTGCACTATATAGCTGGGTTGCCCCGTCCTGTCCCTAAGGGTCCACTGCCCCGCAGCGCCCAAATCCAACATACTCCGCTCAGCTTTAGCATTTTAGTGAAACATTCACTATTGGTTTCAGGTGTGTTTGTCTAAGGCCAGAGTGACAACCAACAGTATGGCAGCCCCCCAGGGCCAGGACTGAGCAGCCCAGCAGCTAGGGATTTCTTAATTAATTAATTAATTAAATAATTATCTCCCCTGACGTGGGCATGTTTTTAATACAGATTCCTTTTCTCATACATTATTCCATATAAGGCATCCAGACCTTATGCTAGTTGCACAGAATTCCTTTAATCATGTAATAAATCAAATTGAGTGATATATAACTTGACATTTCTGCCATCCATTGTGACTTTGTGGAATGATAATCAACCTTCTAATTAATGGCAATGCATTTCTTAGTCGCTATAAACGCTAGGTTAAACAGTTTCTTCTTATAACAGTCTTCAGTATCAACATTTCCAAGCAAACAAAAGCAGGGAGAAGGGAGAATCTGTGGACATGCTGAGATAAGAGCACATACTCCTTGCCAGAATTCATCCAGCCTTCACAAGAGCGTGACATAAGCAGATATGCCCCCTTTTGTGTTTTACACCTCCAGCAGTGGAATTACATTTCTGTGTCGATTATATTCATATTCACTGGTATATAGTGCATTCTATGGATGGTATTAAACTACGGTAATTTATGTGGTCTCTATAACAGCCCTTAATACAATTTGGAACTCATCTTTAGTGGTTTGTCAGACTGTCTAAAAATGGTTTAAATCTTTGAAGCTTCTGGCTTGTCCAGTGTTTGCTGCACAGACAAAGTATTGCATCTGCAAAAGTTCACCTCCACGCCATCACAGACTGCTCTTCCCTGGTTGCCTGATCCTGCTGAGACCACTGTCGCCATCTGATCCTGCTCAGATGAGGCATGACAAAGAAGTACCTTGCTGTACATTTATACATTATATTATCCAAGAATAGAGTCAATGGTTCAATAATTGAAATTACCATTATTCCCAGATCCCAGACTATAGCCTACCCATCAACTCAAGATTAAAACAAAGGCTACAAAACATTCCCATACACACAAGAACTGTTATATACTGCTACCTGACAGCTGACCTGTAGCTAGACCCGAGAGCTGAACTGGCTTTGGTAGCTAATAGCACTTCCATTGAGAGGGGATGAAACATGTAATGCATTGGCTAACATTACATGTCAGTTACACTACTAACTCAGCACTGGGGGAATAAATATATATTTATTTATGTTGAGTCAAACAGCAGTTATCTTGCCAGCAACATCAGTCAAATAAAGAGTAGCCAGTTTCTAATATGCTTGCTTTTACAACTTGGAGAAAAAGCACAACACACACAGACAACAGCTGCCTCTGTTAACGCACTCTGTGGTGTCCGACCAGTCCTAAATCCTAAAAAGGCCATGCTTATATTTTCAATTTGTTTTTTTTTTGTCTTCAGATGACACCCGGTTGCGGTTCAGCAGTGGTCGTGTTGCGGTCACTCTGGGCAGTCTTCTGGATGACCAGCACTGGCACTCTGTCCTCATCGAGCGCTTCAACAAGCAAGTCAACCTCACCGTGGACACCCACACACAGCACTTCAGGACCAAGGGGGAAGGAGACTCTCTGGATGTGGACTATGAGGTGTGTCTATCCAAACATCCAGAATATTTCCTTACAGTAGGTCTGAGTAGATTACACCACTATCATCCAGTCAGGAAAAACACATCACCCCAATACCAAGGTGAGATTAAGAATAATACTTGGTCTATCTCGTTAGAACCTGACATCTCGTTTCAACCTGACACCTGACACTATACTTTCGTAGGACTTTTCTTCTATTTCTTTATATATTTCACCTTCTTTCCTCATCAAAGCTCAGCTTCGGGGGCATCCCACTACCAGGTAAGCCTGGCACCTTCCTGAGGAAGAACTTCCATGGTTGCATCGAGAACCTCTACTACAACGGGATCAACATCATTGACCTAGCCAAGCGACGCAAGCCTCAGATCTACAGTGTGGTAAAAGCTTTTCAGCTACTCATTTTTAATGCATAAACTGTAGGCCAAGGCCACATTTATTTTGCGCTGAATTACCAATATATTAACTTATGTAAGTGATAATGCTCCATTGTATTAGAAGTGGAGGTTAACAACACCTAACCTTAGAGAACTAGTGAACCATAACAGTTGTTGCATAACAAATTACAGACTGCGGATAGGTATCCATGTGAATACAGGGTGCATGGCAAGAACCACTTAGAGCTGAGAGAATAGTCTTCTATTTTCTTCTCTTGTTCTTATTTTGGAAAGAGATGAGGGCTCAGTGATGAGTTGGAGCAGGAGCTGTATTCAGTGATCCATTCAATATAGAGGTATTATTACCTTCTGTAGCCCGAGGTAAATTGCATTATTTAAGGTAGTCCTCTCGGAGATGTCAGGGCCTTGTGCAGCCCCTAAATGATACATCTTAATGGATATTAACCTTGAGAAACTTTCTGTCTCAGTGGTCTTACAGCCCCAAACGCGAGGTGTGATACACAACGGGTGTCACCTAACCTCTAACAACAAATCCGCTAACACTGAAATAGCATTAGCATAAATAAGTTATGAATGATTCGGTGTGAGTTAGTGTCAGCCTATTGAAATAGGAGGATACTGAAATCAAGTTTGGTTGATTTGAAGGAAGAGTCCCTGTGGAGGGTTTAGTGAACGTGCTCCATGTCACTGCCACTCCATGTCACCAGGATCGATGATGTGTTCATCCCCACACTGCTCTGACCTTTTCCTGTGTACAGAAACTCATGTCCTCTGTACTGGCTCTTCCTGTCCCTAGGAGTCATAGTGGGGTTGGCAGTGGCATGTAACCCAGCTCCCTACAGAGTTGATTTTATCTCATTCCACTGTTCTCTCTATTGTTCTTTCTCTCTCTCTTTTTTTTGTTGGTCTCGTACTATACCCGCCATTTTCTTTCTCTCTTTCTAGAAGGGGGCCAGTAAGGATTTTTAATTAACCCCTAAATGTTGAAAGTTGATCTTGAGGTGACTGTAAGACTATGTGTTCCATGTGTGTCACCAGGGCAACGTGACCTTCTCGTGCTCGCAGCCCCAGCTGGTGTCCACCACATTCCTGAGCTCCAGCAGCAGCTTCCTGTCGCTCCCGGCCACGCCGTCTGCTTCAGGAGGCTTCACGGTGCGTTTCCAGTTCAGAACATGGAACCCAGATGGGCTACTGCTCTCCACCCAGCTGTCCCTGGAGCCCCAGAGACTGGAGCTGCAGATAAGCAACAGCCGGCTGCGCTTGACCCATCACACGTCAGCCCAGCAGAAAGAAGAGGTCTCCACCGGTGAGGGCCAGGCCAACAGCCTCTAGCCTAGTTGACCCACACTATGGGCTGGAATCAGTGGTTCTGCCTATGGGGACTCAGATTATAAAAAGCTATTGTATTCTAGTGAAGAAGGCAGACCATGAGAAACCCATTTTATTACTGCAGAGTATGTTTGTGGTTTTACACAGAGATCTGATAGTGATAGTAAAGATTATGAGTAAAGCTTATAAGAAGAGAGAATCCATTCAGTTGGACCTGTGCTTATCTCTTCTGAGTTCACAAACCAGACCTGTGTTCAAATACATGTGTTTTTGAGTATTACATATTTTAATGCTTTTTTCTGTGTATTTACTTATTTTCAAATACACAGCCCAAAACAAGTACCAAATAGTCGACCAAATTGTATTTGAATGTATTTAAAAAAAAAATACTTATTTAATTGTCAAATACCTGAGTTAATGTAACGTAATGTATTTAAGTCTGTGTATTTTGAGTATTTCCAAATTCATTGCAATATTCAACTTCTTGTATTCATGATATCATAGAAAAATGTCATCCTCTCACGTTTTTTGCAAAAGGTAAAATGTCACAGTCGCTGACATTTTTCTCAATCATTGCCATCAGGGGTAAAATGTGAGTGTTACAGGCTAGTGATGTGTAGGTTGACTCATAACCCGATGTCCCCACAGTTACAGTGTCTTCGGGAAGTATTCAGGCCCCTTAACTTTTTCAAAATTTTGTTACGTTACACCCTTATTCTAAAATGTATTAAATTAAATAAATCCCCCATGAATCTACACACTATACCCCATGAAGACAAAGCGCAAAACAGGTTTTTACAAATGTTTGCAAATTGATTAAAAATTAAAAACAGAAATACCTTATTTACATAAGTATTCAGACCCTTTGCTATGAGACTCAAAATTGAGCTCAGGTGCATCCTGTTTCCATTGATCATCCGTGAGATGTTTCTACAAATTGATTATAATCCACCTGTGGTAAATTCAATTGATTGGACATGATTTGGAAAGGCACACACCTGTGTATATAAAGGTACCACAGTTGACAGTGCATGTCAGAGCAAAAACCAAGCCATACGGTTGAAGGAATTGTCTGTTGAGCTCAGAGACAGGATTGTGTTGAGGCACAGATCTTGGGAAGGGTACCAAAACATCTCTGCAGCATTGAAGGTCCCCAAGAACACAGTGGCCTCCATCATTCTTAAATGGAAGAAGTTTGGAACCACCAAGACTTTTCCTAGATCTGGCCGCCCGGCCAAACTGAGCAATCGGGGGAGAAGGGCCTTGGTCAGGGAGGTGACCAAGAACCTGATGGTCACTCTGGCAGATCTCTAGAGTTCCTCTGTGGAGATAGGAGAACCTTCCAGAATGACAACCATATCTGCAGCATTCCACCAATCAGGCCTGTCTGGTAGTGGACAGATGAAAACCACAACTCAGTAAAAGGCACATGACAGCCCGCTTGGAGTTTGCCAAAAGGCACTTAAAGGAATCTCAGACCATGAGAAACACGATTATCTCATCTGCTGTAACCAAGATTGGCCTGAATGCCAAGCGTCCTGTCTGGAGGAAACCTGGCACCATCCCTACGGTGAAGCATGGTGGTTGCAGCATCATGGTGTGGGGATGTTTTATGTTTTTCAGCGACAGGCACTGGGAGACTAGTCAAGATTGAGGGAATGATGAATGGAGCAAAAATAAAGATATGCAATATTATCATTGTCTTATAGGAAGGGAGGCTAGATGAGAGAAATGGAGAAATCAGGATATAGTTGGTGACACAGACAAACAAGACAGAAATAGCCCTCATATGTAAATGAGATAAGTAGAAGTGAAGGTTGACAGAAGTAGAGAGATCCTTGATGACAACCTGCTCCAGAGCGCTCAGGACCCCAGACTGGGGCGAAGGTTCACCTTCCAACAGAACAACGACCCTAAGCACACAGCAAAGACAACACAGGAGTGGCTTTGGGACAAGTCTCTGAATGTCTTTGAGTGGCCCAGTCAGATCCTGGACTTGAAGCCGTTTGTGTAGCAACGCTCCCGAACCAACATGACAGAGCTTGAGAGGATCTGCAGAGAAGAATGGGAAAAACGCCCCAAATACAGGTGTGCCAAGTTTGTAGTGTCATACCCAAGAAGCCTCAAGGCTGTACTCACTGCCAAAGGTGCTTCAACAAAATACTTAGTAAAGGGTCTGAATAGTTATGAAATGTAATTTTTCATTAAAAAAAATAAGAAATCGCAAAAATGTCTAAAAACACGCTTTTGCTTCATCATTATGGGAAATTGTGTGTAGGTTGATGAGGAGATAAAAACGATTGAATCAGTTTTAGAGTAAGGCTGTAACCTAACAAAATGTGGAAAAAGTCAAGAGCTCTGAATACTTCCCAAAGGCACTGTATATCCGAAGGGTGAGCGAGGTTAGGGAAATTAAGTATTGTATGGCTAAAGGATGGGTGTATCTGTAGGCTACATTGAGGGTTTTCTATAATTATTTTGCTGTCTATCTGGCATTATTGCGTAAGCCTAAGCTTTAGGGCCTAACCATATGCGTGCCAAATAGCCTACACGCCAATCGCCAAATGCTTTTGAGAACTGGTAAAAAAAGTTAGTCGATCTACTCAGGCAAAAAGCACAGTTTATTTCAAGAAAAAAGTTGCGAAATAGAGAGATTGGGAAGTGGTAAAAGAATATGGTTGCAGTTATGTGTGATGATTGTGTAGCATGCTATACACATTTGACATTCACAAGACGGGGACTTAGAATACACCTCTGGCACGTCAATGGAACTGTAGCCAACTGCACTGTTCAGATGGGTTAAATGGAAACTGAAAACTGGAGACTGACTGTAGGTCTATATCCTCTCCCATAACTCCTGCAGAATTAATATTTTTTTCTTGCAGTAAAATTATATATCAAATGTACAGTTGAAGTTGGAAGTTTACATACACTTAGGTTGGAGTCATTAAAACTCGTTTTTCAACCACTCCACAAGTGTCTTGTTAACAAACTGTAGTTTTTGCAAGTTGGTTAGGACATCTACAGCCTTATTTCTATTACAGCATATTGGATGACTGTCGTTCATATTCCACCCAGCTCAGTGTAACATTGGCTACTACATGATACTTACATTTTCGCTAAATCCACCATGAAGTTGCTACAACCTAGCCTAATTTACAACATAGGTGCACAGGTAGAGAGAAAAGTGAGAGTAATCAAGGTGATAGAGAGTGGCACATTCAATACTGCCTTGCACACTCTCGCCTGCATCTAGCTGATCTAGGGTGTAATCATTCGTCCAACAGTTTGAAATTATAGTTTCTGTTGTACAAATTCAGATAGGTTTATCCATGTTTCGTTTCTTTTGCTTCCACTTAAAACTTCTTAAGACTAGGGGGCGGTATTTTCACGTCCGGATGAAAGGCGTGCCCAAAGTAAACTGCCTGCTACTCAGGCCCAGAAGCTAGGATATGCATGTTATTAGTAGATTTGGATAGAAAATACTTTGAGGTTTCTAAAACTGCGGGGATGGCACACCAGTATTACCAGTGGTACATTTAACATTAATTACCATAATTTCCAATCTACAATGTTTGTTTGGGTATGGTCATTTCTGTTCATGCATTCAATATATTATTATTACAGTCTTACCATTGTGTTTGTAGGGGTGGACACATTATTTGCGTAGTGCACAACCTAGGCTACACTTGTGAGAAAAAAGTTTGGGTTTATTTCATTCCATTTACAAGTATTAATTGTCTTTTGTTTGGAGCATTCCTGTCAGTCTTGAGTAAGAACACGCACCTGTTTACGCATAGAAGTAGGCCTAGGCTACCTGGCCAGCGCGCAAATGTAGGCTTATAAATGTGCCCATTTGGGGATCTGATACTATTTCTGATTGTCTTAACTCACCATTTTTCTTCACCTCAAACAGCAAGTAAACAAGTCTGTTTTTACATCCAATGAGAATAGTTCCTCAACCTAGCATATTTGAAAAATCATTCCAGCTCTCTCCCTTTCAATAACTATTCAGCATGAATGGAGAAAAAAATGTAATGCTCTGATCCGGTGAAACCGCATAAAAAAGGCCTACCTAATTACTTCTTATCCCTTGGGCAAATAGCCTACAGCTGTGTCTGTCTGTCCAGGAGCTCACTGCCACCTGAAACTCTGAGGGCCCAGAATATTTTATACAATGTTGAAAGTTTGCTAGCAGGAGCTTTTGGCTGGACCAAGTTAATAGCTGATACAATGTTTCAAGTTCCTTGCAGACAGGCCATGCATATCCAATGTGATTTATAGGATATTCATTTTTATCAGCATATTTTCTACCTGCAGGCTGCAATGTTTTTATTTGATGGCTTTATGTAGGGCAATTTTTGACATAATGGCAATAGAAGTTACTTTTAGATTTGTATCGTTTTCATTTAGCTATCATTTTGAATAACCACATGACACATGAAATGAATCAGTTCCATGAAAATCATAACTGGCACGCAGATCAATAGAAATGGTATGATAACTTGCCACTCCAAATTTAAAAGGTTGCTTATTACCGGCAACTTCCGGAGCATAAGGCCAGCAGCAGCATGCAGCAGAAGCAGGAGGGTCAGGAACAGGTTTTTGTCCTCTGGTGGAATTGATCTCTCTGAATTGATCTCTGGTTCCCTCTAGTAATGTGTGTCTTAATTTTCAAATTGCAGTGCTTAAAGCATTAGACATGCTCAAGTAACATACATATAGCTAATTCTATTCAAACATAGGGTGGGTCTATATATGGAAAAATACACAACATTTTTTTACCAATAGCTTTTGACCAAAAACAGACGACTCCCAGGTGTTCAAGATTTGTTTTAGTCAGGGACAGCCCTAGAATCGGCGGGAATGAATACACCGCTGATCACACGCAAACACAGTTCATAGCAGCCACATACAACAGCATGATCACTTGCTCAATGTACTATAATTCCTTATTGCATCTACACGTTCTCCTCCTCTCACCTTTTCCCTTCACTTGTGGACTTCAGTGCAGTGAAAGAAGGAGGGAGATAGAGGGTGAAGGAGAGAGGGTGGAAAGAGAGATAGAGAGAGGGGAGGTAGGGAGAAAGAGATATGAGAGAGAGAGAGAGAGAAGGAGGCAGAGGGAGAGGACGGTTCATGTCTGTGATGCCTTTCTCTATGCTTCCATGTTGTGATGTTAATCTTCCCCCATTGAGTGGAATGTATTCACTTAGGAATCAACCCTGTGACACTCATCTTTTCCTATTGACATAAGCGTCATCACTGTCACTAAGTGTTCCACATTGACTGCAATGTTTTGACATACACGTCAACCCTGTGACACTCATATTTTCCCATTGAATTCAATGTATGTCATAAACATCCAACCTGTGACACTTGTCTTTTTCCATTGACTGCAATGTATTGAGAAAAATATCTGCTTTTCAAATCAAGGTTATCTGAATACTTGCTTTGAAATGTATTGAAAAGTAATTGAAATGCCTGAAATAGTATTTGAACCCAGGTCTGTCACACAAAAAGATAAGCATTTGGTTTTGTCCATTTTTTTAACAATGGGGAGATGAAATATGCATGGAGGTGGGATTCCATATTGTTGGATTTAGTTATTTTTACATGCTTATTAGCAAGACATAGCACATAGACAGAGTTATGTTTGACCCGTCTCTGTGTCTGTGTGCTCATTTGAGACTGATCTCACTCACTGCAACATAATCAAGATGTTATCAGTAACAATCTGAGGTCGTCCTCCATCTGTTGCATGTTGGAGGCTTCTCAGAGTCAATGTTTGAACCAGGTGTGCTTTTTTGTTTGTTTCAAACAATTTACTGCCTGAAATCTAGCACATTTAATTACATTCCATTGTAATTCTCCTAGCCTGCAACCCTGCAAGCAGATGGCAAGCACAGAGGGGATTGTAGACAGAGCAGACACACACAGAGCTTGGATGCCCTTCACTGTAAAGGCCTGAGCTTAATTAAATCAAAAACCAAAGATTATACCACTGAGGTTTACCATTGGTTCCTTCTCAGAATGGAACTACAAACACAACAGATGGTGATTGTGGGTGATCCTTTGTTTATTTGGTAATGTAAGGGAAACTATATGAAATGTGTGTGTAGTGTGGAGGGAGATCCATAAAATCAACATCTGCGAGAGCAACAGAGTGAATGCAGAGGTTTGTTGCAGACAAACAGATTGTATATATAAATATAAAACTGTACATTTTTTTTGTAAATTGTTTTTTATAACAGTGTAGTTGCTATGGTAAAATAGCAGTGATGTGCAGAGATTGATAGTGTATTTTAAAGTCTCCAAACCACCCAGAACCTACACCCTGCTGTCTCCACAGGTCACAGGGTGAATGATGGACTGTGGCACACCGTGAGTCTCGGCTCCCGAAGTCTCCAGGTCACCATGACTCTGGACAACGAGCCGTCCTCAACCATCGAACTGGCGGACCACATGGACGCAGGAGACAACCTCTACTTTGGAGGTAAGAGGACAGATAATATGACCAATACTTCGTTAGGTATGAATATATGTTCTGGTATTTACAGTAGAAACGCAAGGACTTGATGAAACTGGGGACTGTAATACCTAAATAGCCTCACTCTTTGGCATCGTCACTCAAGTGCCATAGTGGCTCTTAATTTACATTGGCTTGTAAGCAGAGATTAACTTAATACATCCCTGTACAAACTTTAGCTTCCCAAAACTTGCCATGTACTGTACATATCAAATCTTCTGATAGCTGGCATTTTACTAAGCTGCTTTTAAAAGGCTTCAACTTGTATAATGGCATGTCTTGGCAGGTTTAACTCTGCTCTCTTTTTTGGGGGCGACTTCTCTCTCTGCCATAATAGAGGTTTAACAACTTTACATGATTGTCACTAAATCACAAATGTTGTATTTTCTGCTTGCATGTCTCCAGTCAGTAAGTCAGTCAGCACTCTTAGCAACTTAACATGCAGTGCCTTCGGAAAGTATTCAGACCCCTTGACTTTTTCCACATTTTGTTACGTGACAGCCTTATTCCCATCTATCTACACACAATACCCAATAATGACAAAGCAAAAACACGTTTTTAGAATATTTTGCTAATTTATTCACCAACAAAAAAACTGAAATGTGACATTTGCATAAGTATTCAGACCCTTTACTCAGTACTTTGTTAAAGCACCTTTGGCAGCGATTACAGCATCGAGTCTTCTTGGGTATGACGCTACAAGCTTGGCACACCTGTATTTGGGGAGTTTCTCCCATTCTTCTCTGCAGATCCTCTCAAGCTCTGTGAGGTTGAATGGGGAGCGCTGCAGCACAGCTATTTTCAGGTATTTCCATAGATATTCGATCGGGTTCAAGTCCAGGTTCTGGCTGGGCAACTCAAGGTCATTCAGAGACTTGTCCCAAAGCCACTCCTGTGTTATCTCTGCTGTGTGCTTAGGGTCATTGGAAGGTGAACAAGTTTTCATCAAGGGTCTCTCTGTAATTTGCTCGGATTATCTTTGCCTCGATCCAGACTAATCTCCCAGTCCTTGTCACTGAAAATCTTCCCCACAGCAAGATGCTGCCATCACCATGCTTCTCCGTAGGGATGGTGCCAGGTTTCCTCCAGACATGAAGCTTGGCATTCAGGCCAAATAGTTTAATCTTGGTTTCATCAGACCAGAGAATTCCCAAGTGGGCTGCCATGTGGCTTTTACTGAGTAGTGACTTCCGTCTTGCTACTCTACCATAAACGTCTGATTGGTGTAATGCTGCAGAGATAGTTATCCTTCTGGAAGGTTCACCCATCTCCACAGAGGAACTGTAGAGCTCTGTCAGAGGGACCATCGCATTCTTGGTCACCTCCCTGACCAAGGCCCTTCTCCCCCAATTGCTCCGTTTGGCCGGGTGGCCAGCTCTAGGAAGAGTTTTGGTGGTTCCAATCTTCTTCCATGTAAGAATGATGGAGGCCACTGTGTTCTTGGGGACTTTCAATGCTGCAGAAATGTTTTGGTACCCTTCCCCAGATCTGTGCCTCGACACAATCCTTTCTCGTATCTCCATGGACAATTCCTTCGACCTCATGGCTTGGTTTTTGCTCTGACATGCATTGTCAACTGTGGGCCCTTATATAGACAGGTGTGTGCCTTTCTAAATCATGTCCTATAAATGTAATTTACACTGGATCTTCCTTTAGAAGTTGCATCATACTGCAGCACAGCTTGCGGGCTGCCGCAGGATTCTAAGGCATGTTATTTAAGTGTCAGCCATTGTTGCCATTAATGCTAGTTAGTCCTAGTTTGATCACCAGAGGGCATCATTGAGAAGCATTTTACTGTTTTCAATATTGGCTGTACGAGAGAATTTAAAACCTTTTTTGTAAGATCATAGTATATGGGATTGATTTTAAGAAATGTAACTTAATTAATTTGATTAATATTATGGTGTTTCTAATTCCAAGGAAAACTAAAAACTAAACCCTCAGAGTTTTCGTTAGTAAAATATGGCGCTGTCAATGATGTGCGTACTGGGAGCAGAGTCAGGTGCAGGAGAGCAGAGAGTTGTGAACAGGCGCACACTTTATTTAGGCAGGAGAAACCAACAGACGGACGCCACTGCGTCGAAACCTCCAGCCAATTGGCAAAAGTGAAAACTCGCAAACAGTCACAATAATATGTACAAACAAATAAACATACCTCGTGAAATAAAACACGGAAATAAACGCATACCAGTATAGCGAGTCAAGGGAACAAGACAAAACAAATGGATAAATGAAAACTGGAGCGGCGATGGCTAGAAAGCCGGTGACATCAACCACCGAACGCCGCCCGAACAAGGAGAGGAGCCGATTTCGGCGGAAGTCGTGACAGGCGCTGTACAATGTGAAGACCATACACCATAATTGTAGGCTAACCAATACCCAAATGGAGATTGAGTGAAAATAAAGTCTAATTGATTTATCAAGACCAGTCCCCATGCTTTTCTCAGAGCAGCGTGAAACTGTGCTGGCATAGTTTACCACACGCTGGTAGGCTATTGCTTCAAATCCTATTATAACAATTGGTTGACTGGGAGTTTCAGTAAGCAACAATTTGTTGCCTTCATTAGCCTACTTTATTCTGAAAACAACTCCAGCACAGAGAAGAGAAAGGAGCCTTAAATAATTCAACAATAAAGCGATTGAATTCAAAAATGCTTTTGACTCTTTTTAATTTGGGGCATCAACCAAAAACACAGCATCTACCGTGGTTTTGAATTAGATTTAAAACATACAACTATTTCAAAATGCATATGTTTATTAGGCTACTGTGTAGTCTGACAAAACCAACAGGACAATGAGAATAGGCAAAAATAACACGCCATAATTCCTCTCAAGAGAATTAACATTACAGTTACACCAACTGGTAGGCTAATCACACAATTGTACAAAATGGTAAGAGAACTCATGAAGAAAGCTACCCCTCTACATATACATTTCTTGTGTTTACATCTAACAATAGCAACAAGAATTATAAATGTGAAATAAGTATTTGTTCTGACGTACATTTGGTCAAAAACGCACAAATATCCAATGAATGACAGTCTGATCTCCACAAAAGCCATCCTAACTAAGAAATACATGTTGTTGGTTGCCATGGTGAATAATCCAATAATAATTGGTAGGACACATAAAAGGAAACATCAACGAGTTTACCGGAATCTCTAAACGAAAATACTGGCAAATCAATAAAATGTCCTTGTACAGTAGTAGATCTAATTACATTTAGAGGATTCTAAATTTAATATCTAAGGGGATTTTGAAAAAATTAAAATGCAGGGTTAATAATAAATTTATATATTTGTAGGGGTTGATGCATTTTGGGGGGGGCAAATCTGGTTTTAGAGTACTTAAGCATCGAATACATTGCAAGTTTGCCCATTTTGGCCTTTGGGCTACACTTTACAATAGGACTCAACTCTGACTGACCGCAGCATCTATAGTGCTACAAATATATTATTGAATTAGATTTTTTTTAAACTGTTTTATTAAGTAGTCTTGCTTGTCTCAGAGCAGCGCAAAACAGTGCTGAAGTAGTTGACCACATTCAAGTAGGCTATTGCTTCAAATCCTATTATAACAATTGGATGACATTGGGAGTTTCAGTAAGCTACAATTTGTTGCCTTCATTAGCCTACTTTATTCTTAAATGAACTCCAGCACATAGAAGAGAAAGGATTGAATTCACAAATGCATTTGACTGTTTTTAATATTGGCCATCAACCAAAAACACAGCATCTGCCGTGATAGAAATACGTTATTGTATTCGTTTTTCGTTGTTTTTACTATTTCAAAATGCGTATGTTTATTAGGCTACTGTGCAGTCTGACTAGTAAACATACCCTACATTACATAGTAAACATGGTAATGTGCCTAATTACTTACATAAGGGAGAGCAGGCCATGTCCAGACTTTCTCGATGACCTGAAGTACTCATTAACTCTGTCTTTAATGCTTTTTCGGGTTGCATCAGTCATGGACAGAAACATCTGAAAGTCAGTATTAATGATGAACACCCAGAGGTTCACTGGTAAGCCACATTAGCCTTGGTATCCATCCCAAATGGTATTCTGTGTCAATTTGTGTTATCTCTCTTCGGTCACACATCCTGGGAATAGCAGAACAGTCCGGACGGACCTCGCCGTGCCTGGTGAGCAGTTCGTCAAGTTTTGTTGTCAGAAGAGGAATGGAAATGTCAGAGTGAACCGATGACCTGACGAACCCGCCACATATGTTGACTCTGCCTGTCAGGGGTGGAGTTCCAGAGCTCACAGGTGTGCCTGGCATGGATTGTGACTCCATTTCGTTCCTCGACCTCCACCAAATCCTATTATAACAATTTGGATGACTTTGGGTGTTCCAGTAAGCAACTATTTGTTGCCTTCATTAGCCTACTTTATTGCAATATTTCTGTCATTCAGTGATATTTATTCCCATAGTAATTCGTTATGGTTCCATCCAGATGTGGTTAGAAAACAATGCATTTGGTGGACCCGGTAAGAGTCTATTGTCTTGCTGATAGCCCATCAAGGGTGGATGACTTCTTTTGTATTCTTAAAAGAACTCCAGCACATAGAAGAGAAAGGAGCCTTGAATAATTAAACATGTCGGTAAAATGCTGTTAGACTTGGGGAATATGGTCACGGACAGTGCTATTCGCCTGTGTTACGCCGAACGCGACAGCCCAGGAAAAGGAACAGGTACAGTAGGCTACAATGCTGTAAAGTTGGCCTAATAATGCTGAAAATAATGCTTAAATAAATTGACTGCTGGTCTTTACTGTATGCTGCACATTTTTACATTGTATTCAATTTCCAACAAGACTATTCAAGCCATCAACTAACTGATGGTTGAAGATGATGAGCGATCGGCAAAGGCAATCTGGAATCTGCTGGCATCACAGCACAACAGCAACATCGCTCTAATCACAGTCAGAAGACAGTTGAAGAAACTGGAGTGGACTTATGGAAAGGCTCTGTTACACATTTTATATACAGTTGAAGTTGGAAGTTTACATTCACTTAGGTTGGAGTCATTAAAACTAGTTTTTCAACCACTCCACAAATGTCTTGTTAACAAACTATAGTTTTGGCAAGTCGGTTAGGACATCTACTTTGTGCATAACACAAGCAATTTATCCAACAGTTGTACAGACAGATTATTTCACTTATAACTCACCGTATCACAATTCCAGTGGGCCAGAAGTTTACATACTCTTAAGTTGACTGTGCCTTTAAAGAGCTTGGAAAATTCCATAAAATGTTGTCATGGCTTTAGAAACTTCTGATAGGCTAATTGACATAATTTGAGTCAATTGGAGATGTACCTGTGGCTGTAATTCAAGGCCTACCTTCAAACTCAGTGCCTCTTTGCCAAGACTTCAGATATTTGTAGACCTCCACAAGTCTGGTTCGTCCTTGGGAGCAATTTCCAAATGCCTGACTGTACCACGTTCATCTGTACAAACAATAGTACGCAAGTATAAACACCTTGGACCACGCAGCCGTGATACTGCTCAGGAAGGAGACGCATACTGTCTCCTAGAGTTGAACGTACTTTGGTGCGAAAAGTGCAAATCAATCCCAGACCAACAGCAAAAGACCATGTGAAGATGCCTGAGGAAACAGGTACAAAAGTATCTATATTCACAGTAAAACAAGTCCTATACCGATATAACCTGAGAGGCCGCTCAGCAAGTAAGAAGCCACTGCTCCAAAACTGCCATAAAAAGCCAGACTACGGTTTGCAACTGCACATGGGGACAAAGACCGTACTTTGGCTTGATGAAACAAAAATAGAACTATTATGTTATGTTTGGAGGAAAAAGGGGGAGGCTTGCAAACCGAAGAACACCATCCCAACCGTGAAGCACAGGGGTGACAGCATCATGTTGTGGGGGGTGTTTTGCTGCAGGAGGGACTGGTGCACTTCAGAAAATAGATTGCTTCATGAGGAAGGTAAATGATGTGGATATATTGAAGCAACATCTGAAGACATCAGTCTTACTAAAATGGTGAAACTAACTGACCGAAAACAGGGAATTTTTTCCAGGATTAAATGTCAGGAATTGTGAAAAACTGAGTTTAAATGTATTTGGCTAAGGTGTATGTAATCTTCTGACTTCTGTAGTTTTGTCACAATAATTGGTCTGACAAACAGAGAACTTTGCGTGCTGCAGGCCCAGGCATGGATCAAAGCTGGCGAGACATTCAAAGACATCATCAAGAATTATGCAGGACCCTATGTCAGAGAGGTGTTTTTGTGACCACATAGTGTCCTACTAATAGCCCTTGTGAAAAACAAGTGTTTGAGAACACGTTTTCAAATACCTCCAGGGCCGATAGACAAGTTCCTTACCCTTTCCCCCTTCTGCTTGCCTCTTCCATTTTTGCAGTAATGCTGCAATTAGTTGGTTGTAATTTTGGGTAGAGCAGACATTTCCGTGTTAGCTGCATGTGTAACATAACTCTACCAGTCCTATTTATGATATCATTTACAAAGTTGTACCTTTTTTTTTTTTTTTTAAATAATGTTTTTTAAATCAATTGGTATATTTGAGTTTAACTACAATATTTATTTTATTATTTCATTTTCAAATAATCGCAAGTGAGCAGTTGTAATCTGAATAAAGGTACAAAGGCCATTCTTGAACATGGGGTGAGACATTCTTACTAATTTGATAGAAAATCAGTACGGTTTTAATTATAACTTTTGTATGACTGACACCTTTAGTGAGAGGTCTAATGCTTTAATATTTAATCATTTCTGCCCTCCGAATTCATGTTCATTATATAAATAGGCCCATGTGCGCCTTCATCAGATGAACCGCAACATGTCGGTTAAAGCGATTTAATTCATGAATGCATTTGAAAGTTTTTTATATTGTGATAATGAAGAGCAAAATAATCCTAACATTTCCAAATAAAAATCGGATTGATTTATCAAGACCAGTCCCCATGCTATGTAATTCAGTGATATTTATTCCCATAGTAAATCGATATGCATCCGTTAATATATATATATATGTAAAGTCCCTCAAATTGG
The DNA here is from genome assembly GCF_002021735.2 of Oncorhynchus kisutch. Taxonomy (NCBI): domain Eukaryota; kingdom Metazoa; phylum Chordata; class Actinopteri; order Salmoniformes; family Salmonidae; genus Oncorhynchus; species Oncorhynchus kisutch. Next base: position 46,078,788 of record NC_034175.2, on the reverse strand, counting down.
CAAGAGTCTATTGTCCTGCTGATAGTTGAAATTAACGTCTGCATTTTGAAATCGTTTTTTTTTTATCATAATTTTTATTAACGTAAGCATAAAGATGTCGATGAAGTAATACTGTACAGTATATGCTTTATCCGACATTTTGCGGTTGAATGAGGTTTGGAGTTAGAAATGTAAAACTTTAGAATACTTAATACATTTCAAGTTGGGGGGATTTTTTTCACACCTAGCCAAGCCATCCTTTTGTAAAAGTTGAAGAGTCTGTCGTCCTGCTAATAGCCCATCATGGAAACGTTATTGGACCCATAGGTTTTAAGCCTGCAAGTAGGTTATAATAATCCATGCCTTCTGGGAATGTTTAAATGTCCAAAAGTTATAGGTGGAGTTAGAATTTTGTCTGTCAGAAGTATTAAAATCAACCAATTAAATGTGCTTTATTATACAAATGTTTAAAGTGCAACACGCATCTGATTATTCAATATGAATAGGAATTATTTTGTTTACATTATTTATTGCAACCACAATGTCACAAATTATTGAACACACACAACATGAGCAGATTAACTTGGTCAAAACCGTCAAAACATTTATTTATTAAAGACTAACAGACTGAAAACACCTCCATTAATTTACGAACAGGTAGTCAATTTACAGATTAGACTACTGATAGATCAGCGATATTTTCGAGATGATTTTGTTTTCAAATACCTGAAAGTGAGCGGTTGTAATCTAAATAAAGGAAAAAAGGCCATTCTTGAACATGGGGTGAGACAATATGATCTTAAATGGAATATTTTTCATATAATTTTAACAGGTCGCTAGGTGTAGTCAAAACCATAAGCAAATATGTGAACTGTGATATGACTAAAGAGTTAACCTCTCTGGTGTCCCACCTCGCCAACAGCCAGTGAAATTGCAGGGCGACAAATTCAAAACAGCAGAAATATCATAATTAAAATTCCTCAACCATACAAGTATTTTACACCATTTTATAGATACACTTCTCGTTAATCCAACCACAGTGTCCGATTTCAAAAAGGCTTTTCGGCGAAAGCAGAACATATCATTATGTTAGGTCAGCAACTAGTCACAGAAAGCATTCAGCCATTTTCCAACCAAAGAGAGGTGTCACAAAAAGCAGAAATATAGATAAAATGAATCACTAACCTTTGACGATCTTCATCAGATGACACTCCCAGGACTCAATGTTACACAATACATGTATGTTTTGTTCGATCAAGTTCATATCTAATCAGGGTGATTTTTTCACAAATAGACAGGCATTTTCATCAATGGCACGTTGTTTGAAGAGTCCACAAACAGGAGGTAGAGTTCCAGAGCTCACAGGTGTGGCTGGCATGGATTGTGACTCCATCTCGTTCCTCGCCCTCTTCAACTCGTTTTTCTCCACCTGACTCTCCACCAATGCCGACTGACTCTCTGCCAATGACGTGACTCTCCGCCAATACCTCCTGGCTCTGGACCAATGCATCAACTGATTCAGTTTACAATCACAATCAGATACATTTTACAATCATAATCCTAACATTTCCAAATAAAAATCGGATTGATTTATCAAGACCAGCTTTGTCATTCAGTAATAATAATAATAATAAATAATAATCATTGGATAACAGATCATCTCTCAGAACTCGTTAAGAGGCAGCTTCTATCTTCAATATAATCATTCATTCAGAAGGTCAAACCCAGAGGTGGTCTGCAGTAGGTTATAATTAATGGAAAATTGCGTGTCAATTTATAAACCATGTGCCATGGAATCGGTACATCTAAAATCTCTTCCCAACTATTTTGCAAAATGGTATATATTTTTATTTATCACAATTTTCTTTAACCAATTTTGTTCTTTAATGTGTCTGTCGGCCCTGCACTACTTTTCCCCCATTGAACTTGATAAAGGTTCCAATTGACAATGTTTTTTTAATCAAATAGTATATTTGAGTTTAACCACAATAATTTGTTGTATTATTTGTTCTGTCTTTTCTGGTGGATTAAACTGAAATTGAAACCAACTTTCTATGGCTTGTTTAAAAAATATTTTGGAGATGATTTAATTTTCAAATAACCGAAAGAGAGCGGTTGTAATCTGAAGAAAGGGGGAAAGGCCATACTTGAACATGGGGTGAGACATTCTTACTAATTTGTAAATAAAGCCAGTTTGTTATTTTGAATGATTTATTTAGGTTTTTAGAGGGAGACCAACCGAAATCCCACCGTGCCTATTTTTCGAAAATTGTCAGTCCACATGTCAAATGAAATTCCCCAATTGTATTTACCCAAATTCTCTCTTAACTCCAGGACCACCGACAATTTTTGTTGTTGCCTGATGCCGGACTCTAGTGCCAGAGAAGGGAGACTCTCAGACTGAAAACACTTCCATTAATTTACGAAAAGACAGTACATTTGTGCCACAGTTTAGACTACCAGTAGTTCCGTGTTCTACCTCCCCCTTGTGATGACAGAATGCCACCATCTACCACTAACGGTCGCGGAACTTTTAAAATAAGGTATTTTTGTTTTTATAGGTTATAGGGTATTTTGTGTAGATTTCATTTATTTAATCCGTTTAAAGTCTGTAACGTAACAAAATGTGGGAAAAGTCAAGCGGCCTGAATACTTTGCATTATTATAATAGAAGCTGGTTTGGCAGACGTTTTGTTACGTAAACATCCTTCTGCTGTGTGTTCCATTAGGCTGTCCCTCCTTGTCCCCAGCTGACCCAGGCTGTGAGAACCCCACATTGGCATTCCAGGGTTGCATGCGTCTCATCTCCATCAACAGCCAGCCAATGGACCTGAACCAGGTGCAACAAGGACGGCTGGGAAAGTACAAGGAGCTGCAGTTTGACACATGTGGCATCCATGACAGGTATCACAATTTCTGTATACAATATTAGAATTTTGAAATGATGTGCCAAGGTGACAACCTTCAACTCAAAGCATATGCATGGGACTTTTGTTTTTTGCTTATGCAACTAACACAAAACTTAACACTTGATTATTGTCAGACCTTGTTTGATATAGTATGTTCCAGCAACTCTGTTTGGATTGTGCAAGCACATAATTGTTGTCTCATTTGATTTTATGGCGCTGCTATAAAACATTGTAGTTTATTTTGGACCTGAAGCTTGTGAAATCCTTTTCTCACAGCTGAAGTGTGAGCAAATTAACATTAACACACATTCTAAGGCAGGGGACCTTTGAAGTCAGCAGCCTTTACAGGGTCTACAGTAATTACTGAGGAGGGTTGAGTAATTATAGAAACGTGGTAGGTTCCTATGTTGCCCAATGGAAAAAGCAGCTGATTGGGCTTTCGACTGTGTCTCTAATTAACTGTGACTGGAGTCAGAGTACCGATTGACTGATTGCCAGACTGACAGTCTACTGTACAACTTTTACTGGGATGAAACCAAGGAACCAGTTAACCTAAGAGACAAGATCCCCTGAGAAGTGATGATGAGGAGAGGAGCTTATTTTTCTTTGGTGTTTCCAAAAGTGTCGGGAGCAAAATGTCTCATGTTATGACACCTCACCGAACATATTTTAATTGGGAACCTAGCATGAGAAAGAGTAAGCAAAAATAATTGTGGCAAAGCTCAAAAGAGGCAACTTGTTTCTTAGTGTTAAAATCTTGAACATTCTTTTGCTATTTTTATGTATAGAACCAGCGCCCAATACATTAGTCAAAGCACAATATGAATAATCCGATGTCTGCATGCATTGCTATACTGTAATTAGACTAAACACTATTTCAGGATCTGCAACATGGGAGTGTTTTTGGAGAACTGGTGATTTAAACCGCACCCATTTCTGAATGACTTTGTATTTCGTTCCTGTGGTGAGGATTAAGCACGGTGTTTATGCTTGTGGGGTTCCAATAATCAGCACAATAAAAAAAGCTTCCATCTTCAACCTTTTCAATATAATGACAACCTACTTATAATTGCGTAACCTCCACTGTAACGGGCAAATCACTGCAATCAAACAAGATTACTACATACCCTGGGAGGTGTTCTTTCTATCATCTTACCTTTTTAGAAAGTGTTGATTTATTCTTCCCCCTGCTCAACACTGCCTGTATATTCATAGTATAACATAGCAAAGCTAGGCCTCCCTCTGTCTCTCTCCATCACCAATTCTCCAGCTTTAAAACATTCATGAGCAGCTGTCATCCTCCAGGACCCTGCCAGGCTCAGGGTGGCAGTCCCCTAACAGCCAGCGGAGGTTGACTGGAAGACCGCGGCCTCCGCATGCCACCGTGGAGTTGGGGGCCATGGGTTCCTAGGAATGTTCAATAAAGCCATTAAGGGACATGCCCAACCTAACTCAGCACTTTGGCTTGTGACATACTTTAAAGAAAAGCAATTCATTTCTTTGTCAGCGAGGGAACTAATTACATAACACAAAAAAACTTGAAGAGATTATAGTATCTTTTGTTGAAGAGCTTTCTTTGCCATTCACTCCGACCACTAAAAGTTTATTGTCCGGTTTATTGCGGAGGAACAGTTCTGCAAGTTGAGCAGCATAATTTTATGGTCCACGAAAGCCTTTTTTCTGTGTGCATGAATAAAAATAGCACAGCAATAATTAAACCATCACCTGAACATTATGCGGAGAACAGTTGACTCCTTTTGTAGTGCTAAATAGGTAAATGTGTATTGTAATAGCTGTGTTGTATGTACAACCCCCACTAAACCAGAGCTCCCCTGGGACAGGTTTCACAATTGAAGCGGAATTAAATAATATATGCAAGCTTAAAAGGCAGGTAATTTTAGAAGGTACAGAGGCATGAGGAAGGCACTATTAATCAGAGTGTCTTTCCATAGCCAGTTTCACTGGTACTTTTTCTGCATATTGTTAACATTTACAGAGACCTCAGACGATTTGCAAAAATGTCATTGTAGAGAGGGAGAGGGGTGAGGAGAGTGGGGTTGGGTTGGGTTGCTTGCACCTGCCATAGCCATGCATGTTTACAAACAACTGCCGGCACAAACACCTGCTTTACTTGAATTTGAGCCCCACACAAAAATCAACAATAACAAAATTGTTATGAAAATCTAAACTCAATATTCTGTTTGCTAAATCTATTGTCACTGGAGAGTTTTGTATGCAGATGCTCATCTTTAAACGGCTCCCTGTGAAATTAGACTGTGTCAGGAATAATTACAATTTTAAGTCTTACAGTCGTTTTGTTGTTAAGAAGATGTCAAAACACCTGCCATCGTCAGTCAAGCATATTTTGTAATGTCCTCAAAACCATTATCTCCAGCTAGTTCAGTTCAGTCAGAGAGTGGGAACAACCACATTGTTTTAGCATTGCTGTCTCCATGACTTTGCCTCTCTAGTACCAGGTTACTTGGATTCCTTCTCACTGTCTGATCTTCCCTGTCTCTCCAGATGTCTGCCCAACTTCTGTGAACATGGAGGGCAGTGTTCCCAGTCCTGGAACACCTTCTACTGTGACTGCTCTGGAACAGGATACGCTGGAGCCACCTGCCACAACTGTGAGTCCTGCCTGCTCTCCGGCTGTATGGGACATGACTGGGCTGACCTCTGTACCCATTGTGTTTTATTGTGTAAATAAACTAGATGACCAAAAGTATGTGGACACCTGCTTGTCAAACATCTCATTCCAAAATCATGGGCATTAATATGGAGTTGGTCCCCCTTTTGCTGCAATAACAGCCTCCACTCTTCTGGGAAGGCTTTCCACTAGATGTTGGAATATTGCTGCGGGGACTTGCTTCTATTCATCTACAAGAGCAATAGTGATGTTGGGTGATTAGGCCTGGCTCACAGTTGGTGTTCCAATTCATCCCAAAGGTGTTCGATGAGTTGAGGTCAGTGCTCTGTGCACTGGGGGCATTGTCATGCTGAAGCAGGAAAGGGCCTTCCCCAAACTGTTGCCACAAAGTTGGAAGCACAGAATAATCTAGAATGTCATTGTAATCTATAATGTCATTGTATGCTATAGCTTTAAGATTTCCCTTCACTGGAACTAAGGGGCCTAGCCCGAACCATGAAAAACAGCCCCAGACCATTAATCCTCCTCCACCAAACTTTACAATTGGCACTCTGCATTGAGGTTGGTAGCATTCTCCTGGCATCCGCCAAACCTATATTCGTCCCTCGGACTGCCAGATGGTGAAACATGATTCATCACTTCAGAGAAAGCGTTTCAATTGCTCCAGAGTCCAATGGCGTGAGCTTTACACAACTCCAGCCAACGCTTGGCTTTGCCCTTCGGGATCTTAGGCTTGTGTGCGGCTGCTCGGCCTTGGAAACTCATTTCATGAATCTCCCAAAGAACAGTTATTGTGCTGACGTTGCTTCCAGAGGCAGCTTGGAACTCGGGTAGTGAGTGTTGCAACCGAGGACAGAAGATGTTTACCCGCTACGCCCTTCAGCACTCGGTGGTCCCGTTTTTTGAGCTTGTGAGGTCTACCACTTCACGTTGTTTTCCTAGACATTTCCACTTCACAATAACAGCACTTACAGTTGACTAGGGTAGCTCTAGCAGGGCAGACATTTTACGAACTGACTTGTTGGAAAGCTGGCATCCGATCAAAGTCACTGAGCTCTTCAGTAAGGCTATTCTACTGCCAATCTATGTCTATGGAGATTGCATGGTTGTGTGCTCGATTTCTTTACACCTATCAGCAACGAGTGATGTTGAAATAGCCGAATCCACTAATTTGAAGAGTTGTCCACATACTTTTGTATATATAGTGTATACTACTCAGCAAAAAAAGAAACATCCCTTTTTCAGGACCCTGTCTTTCAAAGATAATTTCTAAAAATCCAAATAACTTCACAGATCTTCATTGTAGAGGGTTTAAACACTGTTTCCCATGCTTGTTCAATGAACCATAAACAATTAATGAACATGCACCTGTGGAACGGTCGTTAAGACACTAACAGCTTACAGACGCTAGGTCAGTTATGAAAACTTAGGACACTAAAGAGGACTTTCTACTGACTCTGAAAAACACCAAAAGAAATATGCCCAGGGTCCCTGCTCATCAGCGTGAATGTGCCTTAGGCATGCTGCAAGGAGGCATGAGGACTGCAGATGTGGCCAGGACAATAAATTGCAATGTCCGTACTGTGAGACGCCTAAGACAGCGCTACAGGGAGATGGGACAAACATCTGATCGTCCTCGCAGTGGCAGACCACGTGCAGCAACACCTGCACAGGATCGGTACATCCCAACATCACACCTGCGGGACAGGTACAGGATGGCAACAACAACTGCCCGAGTTACACCAGGAACGCCCTCTCCCTCCATCAGTACTCAGACTGTCCACAATAGGCTGAGAGAGGCTGGACTGAGGGCTTGTAGGCCTGTTGTAAGGCAGGTCCTCACCAGACATCACCGGCAACAACGTCGCTGGACCAGACAGGTCTGGCAAAAAGTGCTCTTCAACTGATGAGTCGCGGTTTTGTCTCACCTTGGGTGATGGTCGGAATCGAGTTTATCGTCGAAGGAATGAGCGTTACACCGATGCCTGTACTCTGGTGCGGGATCGACTTGGAAGTGGAGGGTCCGTCATGGTCTGGGGCGGTGTGTTACAGCATCATCGGACTGAGCTTGTTGTCATTGCAGGCGATATCAAGGCTGTGCGTTACATGGAAGACATCCTTCTCCCTCATGTGGTACTCTTCCTGCAGGCTCATCCTGGCATGACCTTCCAGTATGACAATGCCACCAGCCATACTGCTCGTTCTGTGCATGATTTCCTGCAAGACAGGAATGTCAGTGTTCCGCCATGGCCAGCGAAGAGCCTGGATCTCAATCCCATTGAGCACGTCTGGGACCTGTTGGATCGGAGGGTGAGGACTAGGGCCATTCCCCCCAGAAATGTCCGGGAACTTGCAGGTCCCTTGGTGGAAGAGTGGGGTAACATCTCACAGCAAGAACTGTCAAATCTGGGTCAGTCCATGAGGAGGAGATGCACTGCAGTACTTAATGCATATGGTGGCCACACCAGATACTGACTTTTACTTTTGATTTTGACCCCACCTTTGTTCAGGGACACATTATTCCACTTGTTCAGTTTACGTATGTCTCAGTTGTTGAATCTTGTTATGTTCATACAAATATTTACACATGTTAAGGTTCCTGAAAATCAATGCAGTTGACAGTGAGAGGATGTTTCTTTTTTTTGCTGAGTTTATATGCGACAGGGTTGACCACTATTCCCATTCTGTTTCACTGTGTAAATAAACAATCTAGTCTCACTATTTCCATATCTAATATGTTGTTTTAGGGTTTAGCCATAGATTGTTTTGCATACTTATTGTTATATTGTTAGGCCACCATCACATTTTAAATGGAAACAAATAAATATATACACAACCCTATAATACAACTGTTTCTGCAAGCGTTTTTCTTTTTGTAACAGCCTGTGACAATATTTTATTATATTTACCCTACTCAAATTGTATTTTCATTCTCTACTCCCATGTGTATTCCTCTGTAGCCATCTATGAGGCATCATGTGAGGCCTACAGGCTGACTGGCAGCTCCTCAGGCTACTTCTCCATTGATCCAGATGGCAGTGGACCTCTGGGGGCGACACAGGTCTTCTGCAACATGACAGGTGAGCTGCCATCCTGGCCCTCAACCCCACATAGACATTTAGACTGATGGCCTTTATGATCTTGTTGTCAGACTAATCTAGATTTTCAGCCAGAATTATACTTTAGATCGGATTGACATTGATCATAATCCAACAATATTATGATAATTCAGATCAATCTCAGTCTATTTCATTGATCTTCATGGGCTTTATTTAAGATAGGTACATTCTGGATTAAATGCTTTTTTCTTTTCCCTTTATCCTGTTATTTGGGAAGCAGCCACATTAGACCGTTTCATATCTGTAAAATCAGAATGCACTCTAGCGAGGATGACAGAGACTGACTGGTAATTAGGGGGACTGTCAGATATGTAAATACCTCCCAGTTTGGTACAGGATCATGAATAATCATACATCATATTCAAATCACTCCTCGAAATGAAACTTAACGTATAATCACTACTGTGCTCTCAGATTCTGACTCTGACTTTCTGACTTGTCATCCTCAATTATTCTATTTATGCATGTGCCTTTTTACATCTGTTTTTAAAAGTGTCAAAATAAACTAAACTAAAACCTGTTTATTTGCTCCATATTGTGTGTGTAGAGGACAAGGTGTGGACAGTGGTGACCCACAACAGCACAGATCCAGTCAGGGTCCAGGGTTCTACTCTCCAAAAGCCCTACGTTATGAAGTTCAACTACAGCGCCTCACCTGAACAACTGATGGCCCTCGTGGCCGGGTCAGAGCAGTGTCAACAGGAAGTAGTATACAGCTGCAGGAAGTCCCGCCTCTTTAACACTTGGGGTGAGCATTTCCCGTATTGGCTTGCAACATGACTGAAACTTTATCTCCTCAAAACAGTTCAGTTACAGATATTTCACACATTTCACTTAGCAGGCAACCGAAGCGCAACCCACTTAATACCCATTGTTTGTCCATGCAGAGTTTGTCTATTCCCAGCTGTATAAATTCTATTGAACATTGTTTGTGTGCCGTCGCATGGGGAGTTGAAGAATTCATCTAGCCAGTGAGACCCCTTTATTCCCTCAGTTTTCTCATCGCTTGGGGAGAACCCAACTATAGGTTAATCATTTATGAAAAATGTATGTAGTCAGATGTCTATGAGGTGAATACAATGTCACCGCAGACAATAAACAACTTTATTATGCCCAAACAACAAGATCATTAAAGGAAGAAAATACTTTTATTTTCAGGCCCAGTAGATATGAAACAAAACATAATTGCTTTCATTGCTTACTTGAATGCTTCAGAAACCGTTGTTGTCTAAAAAAAGAAGAGATTTAAAAACACAGCTCACTGTAATTGGACTTGCAAACAAAAGAGGCTCCTTATATTACCACTGTAACCATGTTTCCATCCAGTTTTTTATGCAAGTAAAGTCATAAAGTACAACAAAAAAAATGGCAGCTGTAATGGAAAGAGGAAGATTCAGTGTAATTTTATAAATGCAGACAGATAATTTGTTCATTCAACATGTTGGGATCTTTTTGTGTCGGTAAAATGTATAATGCAGGAAATGGTGGTGGAAACGCCTTTAATGCACAAATATTGATATAATAACCATCATATCGAAGTAAATCAGGAGTCACGCGATGATATGGTGTGTGGTCCTCCCACTACGACTCGGGAAACCATTCAGTTTATTAGGCTACAGATAAAATAAGTTACGATAAACTTCACAGGGTGGTGAAAGTGCACGGTGATGAGCTTGATGCTGCTTTCCGATAAATATAGGTCTTATTCTGGTGACATCATGATCGATGCTTGACTACCGTTTGACAAATAAAAACATTCTCGCTCTTATCCATAATAATCTCATCATGAAGCCTAGCCTACCCTCACAGCCTACCCGCACTGTATCTGCGAGCTGTTGGCTAGAGCGCAGGTGCCAAGACCAGAGTAGGCACATTTGCTATTTAACGCATCAGTTTTTGTGACAAAACTGTCGGTAAAGTTGAAAAATGCAATGGAAACGCATTGAACTTTCGGTTTTATTCAGTACATGAACACTTATGCGAAAATGTACAGTTCGTCTTGACTACGTCATCACTGGTTTTTATCCTCAAAAAGTCAGTTTAGTGGAAACATAGCACTGGTGGGAAATGTTAATATTTTGTTTATGCAGATTCCTGAATATTTGCATGAAAATCTGTCGCCAATTGAATGGAAACCTAGCTAATGATGCACTTTCTATCCTGCTGTATAAAAGATGGCTTTTTTCATGCTACATCATAAGAAGCTTTACAGAAAGGTTATCGTTATGGCCAGGCCTACACTTCAATTGCCAGAGACAGAAATAGATCCATATGCATGAAAGCTGCATAATGTGCAAAACTAAAAGAGGTTGAACTGAAGCAAACAAGAAGGGATTTGTAAAAAACTGATTATCATAACTTGATAACTTCTACTTCATATGTACATGTTTCATCTGCATGAAAAAGGGAAACTTTATATTGCTCACCTTTTCACGATAATGACAGGAAGATCTTACATAACATCATATTTGAGTAACAGGAAACATTTACTCTCACCATTTATCTAGATGAAAGCATCACCTTGTCTCTCCTGTCATTGAAAATTCCAAGTAATTTATTCTCTGGAAGGGTCTTGATAAATAAGTTATTCCTAACTCCTTGAGACGGTAGCTCATATCCCTATACGGAAATATAGATTTAATCAGATCTTCCCCTTTGTTTGAGCACGTTTGGAAACCAATTTCCTCGTGATTACTTTGATTTAACTGGAAAACAATACACGGACAGCACTTCCGTTAAGCTGATCTATGGAAGTGTATGCCCTGCATTTTGTTGAATTATTAACCTAGCTCTTATCCCAGACTCCCCAAAACCATAATTATATCCTCAAACTATATCTGACGCTAATGGAAAGCAAACAACTGATTTATTGCGATTCATCATGATCGTTGAACGTTTTTGAAAGAATCTTTGTGCAAATATTAAAATCAGGCTATACAGTGGGGCAAAAAAGTATTTAGTCAGCCACCAATTGTGCAATTTTCATCATAGGTACACTTCAACTATGACAGACAAAATGAGAAAAAAAATCCAGAAAATCACATTGTATGATTTTTTATGAATTTATTTGCAAATTATGGTGGAAAATAAGAAAATAATTTGGTCAATAACAAAAGTTTATCTCAATACTTTGTTATATACCCTTTGTTGACAATGACAGAGGTCAAATGTTTTCTGTAAGTCTTCACAACGTTTTCACACACTGTTGCTGGTATTTTGGCTCATTCCTCCATGCAGATCTGCTCTAGAGCAGTGATGTTTTGGGGCTGTTGCTGGGCAACAGAGACTTTCAACTCCCCCCAAGATTCTCTATGGGTTGAGATCTGGAGACTGGCTAGGCCACTCCAGGACCTTGAAATGTTTCTTACGAAGCCACTCCTTCGTTGCCAGGGTGGTGTGTTTGGGATCATTGTCATGCTGAAAGACCCAGCCACGTTTCATCTTCAATGCCCTTGCTGATGGAAGGAGGTTTTCACTCAAAATCTCACGATACATGGCCCCATTCATTCTTTCCTTTACACGGATCAGTCGTCCTGGTCCCTTTGCAGAAAAATAGCCCCAAAGCATGATGTTTCCATCCCCCTGCTTCACAGTAGGTATGGTGTTCTTTGGATGCAACTCAGCATCCTTTGTCCTCCAAACACGACGAGTCATCTGACCATATGACATTCTACTAATCTTCTTCTGGATCATCCAAATGCTATCTATCAAACTTCAGAAGGGCCTGGACATGTACTGGCTTAAGCAGGGGGACACGTCTGGCACTGCAGGATTTGAGTCCCTGGTGGCGTAGTGTGTTACTTAGTGTGTTACTGACGGTAGGCTTTGTTACTTTGGTCCCAGCTCTCTGCAGGTCATTCACTAGGTCCCCCCGTGTGGTTCTGGGATTTTTGCTCACCGTTCTTGTGATCATTTCGACCCCCCGGGGTGAGATCTTGCGTGGAACCCCAGATCAAGGGAGATTATCAGTGGTCTTGTATGTCTTCCATTTCCTAATAATTGCTCCCACAGTTGCTTTCTTCAAACCAAGCTGCTTACCTATTGCAGATTCAGTCTTCCCAGCCTGGTGCAGGTCTACAATTTTGTTTCTGGTGTCCTTTGACAGCTCTTTGGTCTTGGCCATAGTGGAGTTTGGAGTGTGACTGTTTGTGGTTGTGGACAGGTGTCTTTTAAACTGATAACAAGTTCAAACAGGTGCCATTAATACAGGTAACGAGTGGAGGACAGAGGAACCTCTTAAAGAAGAAGTTACAGGTCTGTGAGAGCCAGAAATCTTTCTTGATTGTAGGTGATCAAATACTGATTTTCCACCATAATTTGCAAATAAATTCATAAAAAATCCTACAATGTGATTTTCTGGATTTTTTTTCTCATTTTGTCTGTCATAGTTGAAGTGTACCTATGATGAAAATTACAGGCCTCTCTCATCTTTTTAAGTGGGAGAACTTGCAAGGAAGCCAGGAAGAAGCACAATTGGTGGCTGACTAAATACTTTTTTGCCCCACTGTGTATACTTAAAAAAAACTTTTACTAGGCAATGCAGTTAGGAACGAATTCTTATTGACAATGACAGCCTACCAGGGAACAGTGGGTTAACTGCCTTGTTCAGGGTGAGAACGACAGACTTTTACCTCGTTAGCTCAGGGATTCGATCCAGCAACCTTCCGGTTACTGGCCCAACCCTCTAACCACTAGGCTACCTGCTACCTTCTATATCAAACATTATTTTAGCATCAATGCATGAATATGGGGAAATCCTCTGGTGTAGAATTACCACCACTCCAAACTCATAAATTCTAGTACAGTTGAAGTCGGAAGTTTACATATATTTAGGTTGGAGTCATTAAAAATCGTTTTTCAACCACTCCACAAATTTCTTGTTAACAAAGTATAGTTTTGGCAAGTTGGTTAGTACATGTACTTTGTGCATGACACAAAGTAATTTTTCCAAAAATGGTTTACAGACAGATTATTTCACTTATAATTCACTGTATCACAATTCCAGTGGGTCAGAAGTTTACATATTCTAAGTTGACTGTGCTTTTTAAACAGCTTGGAAAATTCCAGAAATGTATGTCATGGCTTTAGAAGCTTCTAATAGGCAAATGTATATCATTTGAGTCAATTGGAGGTGTGTGGATGTATTTCATGGCTTTACCTTCAAACTCAGTGCCTCTTTGATTGACATCATGGGAATATCAAAATAAATCAACCAAGACCACAGAAAAACAATTGTAGACCTCCACAAATCTGGTTCATCCTTGGGAACAATTTCTAAACGCCTGAAGTTACCACATTCATCTGTACAAACAGTAGTACGCAAGTATAAACACCATGGGACCATGCAGCCGTCATACCGCTCAGGAAGGAGAAGCGTTCTGTCTAGAGATTAACATACTTTTGTGCGAAAAGCGCAAATCAATCCCAGAACAACAGCAAAGGACCTTGTGAAGATGCTAGAGGAAACAAGTACAAAAGTATCTGTATCCCCATTAAAATGAGTCCTATATCGACATAACCTGAAAGGCCGCTCAGCAAGGAAGAAGCCACTGCTCCAAAACCACCATAAAAGCCAGACTATGGTTTGCAACTGCACATGGGGACAAAGATCGTACTTTTTGGAGAAGTGCCCTTTGGTCTGATGAAACAAATATAGAACTATTTGGCCATAATGACCATTGTTATGTTTGGAGGAAAAAGGGGGAGGCTTGCAAGCCGAAGAACACCATGCCAACTGTGAAGCACGGGGGTGGCAGCATCCTATTGTGGGGGTGCTTTGTCAAGGTATTGGAGTGGCCATCACAAAGCCCTGACCTCAATCCCATAGAAGATTTGTGGGCAGAACTGAAAAAGCGTGTGCGAGCAAGGAGGCCTACAAACCTGACTCAGTTACACCAGCTCAGTCAGGAGGAATGGGACAAAATTCACCCAACTTATTGTGGGAAGCTTGTGGAAGGCTACCCGAAACGTTTGACCCACGTTAAACAATTTAAAGGCAATGCTACCAAATACTAATTGAGTGTATGTAAACTTCTGACCCACTGGGAATGTGATGAAAGAAATAAAAGCTGAAATACATAATTCTCTCTACTATTATTCTGACATTTCAAATTCTTAAAATAAATTGGTGATCCTAACTGACCTAAAATAGGGAATTTTACCAGGATTAAATGTCAGGAATTGTGAAAAACTGAGTTTAAATGTATTTGGCTAAGGTGTATGTAAACTTCTGACTTCAAATGTATATACTCATCTTATTTCCATGTAATTTGTTATTCCTAAACCATTTCTGTATTCGGTGGTCTATTCTGCTTTGTTTCAATTGAGTAACAATGTCAATTTGACATGATACCAAAGACAGAAGAATATTGGATTACATACTTTGGTACACTGTAATCCGTTACCCCACAACATACACTGACATTGACAGTGTGTCTTGACCAGTACCGCTGTTACAAACCCCCCATGCCCACACTTATCAAATTACTCTCAATGTAATGTTCCTATTATACGGTCCCCACTCTCCCACCACTCTCCTGTCTTAAGAGTAGAGTCTGAGAGCTAAGGGGCTGCTCCCTACAGGCCTGGAGTGTCTCTAATGCAGAGTCATATCGTCTGACGGATGGCTGTAGCAGGGCCACTTACAGATGCTCCAGGAAATGAGCCCTGCCTGTCTGACTGGCATCACTGAGGGTTAATTGACACAATGCCATGGGATGCCAACAGATGCTGTACAGATTATGCTACTCTATATGTGGACCTAATTGTAATATTGTGGTTGGTGCAGATGGCAGCCCCCTGTCCTGGTGGGTGGACCAGGGTGGAGAGAGACGGACTTACTGGGGAGGCTTCCTGCCGGGGGTTCAGCAGTGCTCCTGCAGCCTGGAGGAAAACTGCATGGACATGAACTACTTCTGCAACTGTGATGCCGACACAGACTCATGGTAATAATGCAAATATGGCTCTCTGTGTATCTACTGCCCTGCCCATCAATATGATTTAGCTATGAATCTGTGTGCATATCTTCTATTTCTTGTCTCATCTTACATTTCCACATTTGTACACTATTTAGTATATTACCTTTTGTCAAATATTGAGATTAAGTGGGTCACGACAGGGTAGGCGAGGGTTCCATCATTGTTTGATTCCTTCCACAGAGACCATGCTCTCCTCTCTGTATTGTAGGGCTAATGACACAGGAGTCCTCTCCTACAAAGAGCACTTACCAGTGAGTGAGATCGTGATTGGAGACACCAACAGAACAGGCTCTGAGGCACTCTACAGAATCGGCCCACTGCGTTGTTATGGTGACAGTAGGTGAACTCTTCTGTTTTGTTCCATTTTTATCTTACAGATGGTCCCTTTAAACATCCTTGTTTTTCCACACCAAATGCGGATGAAATATTGAGTATGTTCAAACGCTCCACTCAGTCCCAAGATATTCATCCTCATCTCTGTATCCTTATTATGTGAGTCAGGACTTTCCTCTAAGAAGAAATGACTGTTTCCTGTTTTCTAGAGTCTGTGTGGAATGCGGCGTCCTTCTACCAGGAGTCATCCTACCTGCACTTCCCAACCCTCCAGGCAGAGCTCAGCGCTGACATCTCCTTCTACTTCAAGACCAGCGTCCCATCAGGAGTCTTTCTGGAGGACCTGGGCCTCAAGGACTTCATCAGAGTGGAGCTTAGCTGTGAGTTTGTGGGCCACACACGCACGCACAAACACACACACGCTCAGAAATAATCTGCACTTCATTTCATGAGAGCACTACATGTGACATAAAATCACAAATCGAATCTAATTTTATTGGTCGCGTACACATATTTTGCAGATGTTAATCGCAGGTGCAGCGAAATGCTTATGTTTCTAGCTCCAACAGTGCAGTAATACCTAAGAATACAAAACAATACACACAAATCCCCCCAAAAATAATAAAGGAATTAAGAAATATCTGGTTGAGCAATGTCTGAGTCTGTAATATAAATATACTTTACGTATATAATGGTGTGTATAGACATTATGGACAATATATTAGTATAAAAGGTGTGTACAGCAGTAGTTAAATAGGATGACATGTGCTTCAAAAAGCTGTCCAAGCTGTCCATCCAGATATAAACTTCATAATGTAATCCAAATTATAAGATGTATTATAAAGCACAATTACAGCGCTATCATCAAGCTGTCAACTTAGCTTTGAATAGATGCAGAAAATGACCCATGTGCTTGGAGAGAGAAAGAGCATAAAAGAGGGTTGGAGGGGTAGCAGGCGGTGGGAAAGGAAATTCTCAGAATTCATTGTGCGGATGTACTTCTATTGAAGGGAAAATGTGAGAAACCGACAGGAAAATGGAAGTACAAAATGTGAAGGATGAGTTCTCTGTGACCTGACTGTCAGCTATTCTCATCCTGTTCTGCTCCCTCAGCTCCATCCGTGGTGACGTTCTCCTTTGACGTGGGAAACGGGGGGGTGGTCCTTGCCGTCAAGTCCCATGTGCCCCTGAATGACAGGCAGTGGCACTATGTGAGGGCAGAGCGCAATGTGAAGGAGGCCTCTCTGCAGGTGGACCAGCTGCCCTTACGCTTCCTGGAAGCTCCATCTGATGGACACCTCCGCCTCCGGCTCAACAGCCAACTGTTTGTGGGTAGGACTGGCTTGTCCTCATAGCCTTAGTCTCAGTCTCAACTGCCAGCTGTTTGTGGATGGGGCTGTTCTGCTCTCAGTCTCAGTCTCAATAACCAGTTGTGTGTTGGTAGGGCTGTCCTTGGCCTCAGTAATTATAATATATTTTATTTAATTAGACAGCCTTTAATTGTGGCCTTTCCCCCTCAAGTTCCACCAGAGATATACTCTATTGTCTCGGTACAGTTTCTATCTCAGGATTTACAGTGTCCTCAAATTTGACAGTAGGTCAAGGTATGAATTATAATGCTATTAGATATTCTTTTTCATATTCATTATCATTATTTCACTGTAACTTTCTGGTTATGCCAAGGCATTACACACATGAATGGGTTCCCTATAAGAAATTCCCAATGAGCTTTTCCTGAGATTAAACCTTTATTTGGCCATAAATCTTGATTTGTCATTCGGGGGCTATACTGTTTCTTCTGCTCATAATGGCTTGAAAGGTCAGCCCAACACTTCATCGTTATAGATATTCTTCCATATTTGCATATAGTTAGTCTTAATGAGGCCTCTCACACATGAATAGTTCCAGAGATGTCTTAGATGCTTACTGGAATTAAATCAAGGGTTGCAGTAAATCAGTGGGGTGCTTTCATAGGTATAAAGACTAGTTAGATTTTTTTTATAATGTATATAACGTGTCATCTCCTCCTCTAGGGAGAACAGCAGCCAGGCAGAGGGGTTTCCAGGACTGTATTATGTATATAGAGTAGTTATACATCTGTTATAGCATTCTATTAGGCATTATTAACTAGTTATAACCTGCAGTCTCACCTCTAGGAGGAACAGCAGATAATATTCCACAGAGTACTATGCATGATATACTAATTATAAATGTGTTATAACACTGTAAAAGCCATATCAAGTCATTATAACCTGTGGTCCCTCCTCCAGGGGGAACAGCGGCCAGGCAGAGGGGCTTCATGGGCTGCATCAGAACTCTGAATATAAACGGCATGACATTTAACCTGGAGGAGCGGGCTAAGATGACCCCGGGCGTAAGTGCAGGCTGCCCCGGCCACTGCAGCGGCTCCAGCAGTCTCTGCCACAACAGAGGGAGGTGCATCGAGAAGAACAGCGGCTATGTCTGTGACTGCTCCCAGTCTGCTTACGGGGGACCCTCCTGCAAGGAAGGTCTGTGAGGATATGCCCCCAAAAAGCTAGATGTAAATGGGATCACTCATGAGATTGTCTATGATGAATTATTAAATGGAAAAACACTTAAAACACAATGATTAAGACATAAGAGTAGGCTTACACTTTGAAATTATTAATAATTTATCTAATACAGTTGGTACTTGGAACATTCTCCAGGTCCTCATCACACTGCATGTATCATACAATAGAGTGATGACATCCATATGCAACTGGTACTGTACAGCTAGGGGTGTAACAGTACACATATTCGGTTCGATGGCCGATCCTGCGTAATCGTTTAAATCTACAATTTGGGAACATTTTAGCTTCCCAGTAGATTACAACGATGATGGACAGAGAGTTATGGATTAGAAGTTAACAGTATGTCGCCACACTCAATGAGAATAGCCTATGCAGCCGGAAACGCAAAGAAAAAACAACACAACATCTTCTCCCCTCTGCATTCAAGCATTCCTTGCCAGCTGATTCTGACCGGGCCAAAAAAAAGAGAGCGATTGGTAGGCTGTGTTTATATTTTGTAGTCTTTGGTTTATAGACACGGATATGCGACATTCATTGTGGTTGAGAATGGGGGGTTTCAGCACCTCGTGAAAGTGCTCGAGCCACGTTATGACCTTCCCACTAGCACCCATTTCAGCAAACAGTTAATACCCGCTCTATAGACGAGTTTGTTGTTTTGCAACAAATACCAAGACATGCGCAAATATGGGGCAAAACATATGGGGTTGGCTTAGATTCTTGACAACACGTAAACAATATTTAGTCTTCAGTGTTTATTGAAAACATAAATAAATGTGCACTATGAGCACTTGTTGTCTGTTAAATACATTGTTACATTTGTTGGTTAGCCATCTAACCATATTAGCATTGACATGAAATCAGTCAAAACACCTCAAACAAGACATGGTATCAAGAACCAAATTAAATTAGCTGAAACTAGACACTCAGGATTCCCCACATGGCAGTCTTGTCATTGTTGCTCGCCATCTGGCCACCCAGAGTCACAACAACTCACGGACTTCTGCCCCATTGTGTTAGTGACGTTGTCAGCTAACCCAGCTATATAAACAAGCCAAAGCCAAAGTTTTCAATGAATTGGCCAATTCACCCTGTGTTGCATTTACTTAACAGTGACAGCCCATCACATTACTCCAGAGTGGGAAAGGTACGGTGCTACAGACATGCCCCCTTTATGAGAGTCACAACTGCGCATCTGGCACTCAAGGAGTCAGTATGATGGTGCGTTCCTAACTAAGTGGGAATTTACCACATACGACTGGGAAAAATCCACTTGAACGGCTCTCCAAATGGTAATTACTAGTGGGAAACTCATCTATCATCCTGAGCACCCACTTCTCCCACATGGTGACCTCTGACGTCACCTACTAAGGAAACAGACTATAGAACAGCATTTCCGGCAGTTAAATGCAACATCAAAACATTATTTATAAAAAGCTATCTATTATTATTTACTTGTAAGCATGATAGCTGTACTCTATGCAGTTCAAAGTAAAAATCACAACGCATCTAACTGATATTTACAGCATCACAACTGATACACTTCCACCTTTTTTTTATTTACTTAACTAGGCAAGTTAGTTATGAATAAATTCTTATTTACAATGACTGCCTAGGAACAGTGTGTTATCAGCCTTGTTCAGGGGTAGAACAGCATAATTATTATATATCTTTATCTTTTTACCTTGTCAGCTCAGGGAATTGATCCAGCAATCTATCAGTTACTGACTGGCCCAACACTCTAACCACTAGGCTACCTGGAACTCCACCTGCCACATGGTTACATATGTAGCATCAGAGTGGAAACTTGAGATGCCCAACATAACAACCCTGTCACAACAGACAGGAACATTGTGAATGGCATTTCATTTTCCCGATGTACCAAACTGAACCCCAAAACCACAATAGGTACTGAACCATGGGTTTGGTGAACCATTACACTCATATGTACACTTCTCCACCCCCCTGTGGAAACTCTTTTTTACCTTGCCAGGTTTTGAACAGTCATACCTTACAACAGAAGCCCTGTTAATACTTGGTTCTAACATGCATCCTTTGTCCTGATCTTTTCCACATTCTGATTATGCCCAATTTTTTTTGACAAATGTAGATGATTAAAGATCTGACTGTGATCTGATCTTCCTCAACACCTACCGAGGTAGTCAGATGCATTGTGTCTGTCTTACAATTGTAGACGGATCTCCACTGTGAAACCATTTAAATCATCATCCCGCCCTATAAAATCATTGACACATATTGATGCCATTGACTTATGGCATCAATGTGTGTCTTAAAATAAATAAATATTATTTTGAAAGAATATCTGTCAAGTAATTAGCATAGAGGCAGGGACCAGGATATCTGATCACAATGCAGAGACAGTGGATGGATAAGAGACACATTTTGCTACCATGTGTTGATGCAACAGTTACAATGTGGGCACAATCAGAAAGTAAATAAAATCAGGACAAAGGACACATTGGATGCGTTTATACAGGCAGCCCAATTCTGACATTTTTTTCACTAATTGGTCTTTTGGCAATCAGATCATCTCTGAAAAATTATGAGAAAACATCTGATGTGATTGGTCAAAATACTAATTAGTGAAAAAAAGACCTGAATCCGGCTGCCTGTGTAAACACAGACATGTTAGCCACAGGTATAAACGAGGCTAGAAAGAGCAGTTTTAAGCAAAAAGCAGGATGTAGCGACCGCCGCATGTGTGGGATTCTTGCATATTTTGAGATAGCTTGTTTTTCTCTGAAGCACTGGATATACTTGTTCCTGAGCCTCTTTCCAGTTAAGCAATCCTTGCCTTCAATCATGTTTAAGAAAGAAAGCAATATTGACTTATCATAACCCTGTTCTGTCTTTGTAGATTCTTCTTTATTTCCACTGTCTGCTCTTGTGTGGGTGGAGCGCTTTTCATTCTCTTTCCACAAAGTCATGACTTGTTATGAAACATAGTTATGAAAACATAAAACTCGCTGAGAATGTGCTTAGACAAAGCTATAATTATGCAATATCTTCCTTTGTCCATGAATAATTTTGAAGAGAACGGGGGAAGAGAAAAGAACGGAATGTTTTGAGAGGTGTTCACTTTGCTCTTAAAGTGGAGGTGTTGAGATCAGTGGCATTCAGAGTGCAGATTGGAGTCCATCTGAAATAGACATCAAAGAGGGAGAAGATGAGATGACAGATCCTTGCTGCTCTGCTTTCTCTGGTCTGTCTGAGAGGATCTGGCTCTCACATTCACACTAATCTAGGCCTCCATTATCATGGAGCAGACACTTCTTTAACAAAGGGTGTTCTGTTTCTTATAGGAGGTACATGTCGTTCTATTTCGTCCGATGACATTGACAGAACGTGTATTTGTCAGGAGTGTTGGTGATTTTTTAAATTCTGACTGGTGATTAGGTTCAGCTAAGTGCAGCTACAACTTATAAAATGTAATCAACAATTTATGGAATGAATTCAGTGTATAATAGCATGACTCCCCTAATGATCCATCCTCTCTCTCTGTGTCCATGCAGAGGTGTCTGTGTCATTTGACAGAGAGTCGTCGGTGACCTACACCTTCCAGGAGCCTTTCTCTGTGATGCAGAACAGGAGCTCCCAGGCGTCCAGAGTCTACAGAGAGAGCACTAGGGCCAGAGAGAACATGGCTTTCAGCTTCATGACCACACAAAGCCCTGCCATGCTGCTCACTGTCAGCACCTTCAGCCAGCAGTACATAGCAGTCATCCTGGCACTCAATGGTAGGGACACCTCTACCATTCATTTGTTTGTAACAGTGGAAGCTGCTGAGGGGATGATGGCTTATAATAATGGCTGGAATGGAGTGAAGGGAATGGTATGGTTTGATACCATTCCATTTACTCCAGTCCAGCCATTATTATAAGCCGTCCTTCCCTCAGGAGCCTCCACTGGTCTGTAGTACGTACAATAATTGAATCATTTCTAATGTGTCCTGTCTATGCTTTGAACATATTTCCAGATTTCTGGAAAAAGTTGGCGCTCCACCAAGGCTTTAGCAAAGGGGGTTGTAATGGCTCAATTAGCTAGCAGAGTGCAACTCTAAATTCAGAATTTAATCTCATTATATGGAGTGTTTTCTCCCATTGTACCTCATAGCAAAAGGCTGAAAGAACCAAGTTGCCTTGCACAACTTTCAACACAAAAAATGCTATATGTTTTTTTTATAGAATGATGGAATTATAGTCCCTTCACAAATATGGAAGAAGTAATATGTTATGTTGAGAATATCTCCATCCATTACATAATGGACAGGAATAAAAAAAAGAATTGAACCTTGACAGATCCAGGTTTAGCAATGCGTCTCAGCCTATTCAGCCTCATCCATAACGACGCCATGAACACTCCAGATCACACACCTTAGACCTCTAATCTGACATCCTTCCAAGTAGAACAGAAAGCCCACCAGCATCCTGTTGAGTTACACCGTTTATCTTTAAGTCGTCGCTCCTTTATGCTCGTTTGTGTTCATCGGTGCATGTGGAAGAGTCACGCCTTTGTAAATATTGGAGGATCAGGAGGACATTTCATCCACGGTAATCTCCGGCACCCGGGCACTGTCAGGGGTTTCTCAAACATATCATAAAACCATTCGCCGAACTGAGCTGGAATTGTAGTATTGACCCATCTTCACTTGATAATGCAAAGCTCTCTGCCTCTCAGATCTAGTGTCGTGTGTGTGGGAGGAACATTGAGGCTGTTCGAGGATAACTATTTATACATCTACATATGTGGGATCTTAATTTCATCACTCTTTTGTTGAGGGGCATCAATAAAGAAGCACACTGGAGTGTATAAAACATTAGGAACACCTTCCTAATATTGAGTTCATCCCCTTTTGCCCTCAGAACAGCCTCAATTTGTCAGTGCATGGACTCTATAAGGTTTTGAAAGTATTCCATAGGGATGCTGGCCCAAGTTGACTCCAATGCTTCCCACAGTTGTGTCAAGTTGGTTGAATGTCCTTTGGGTGGTGGACCATTCTAGATACACACGGGAAACTGTTGAGCGTGAAAATCCCAGCAGCGTTGCAGTTCTTGACACACTCAAAGCGGTGCGACTGGCATCTACTACCATACCCCGTTCAAAGGCACTTAAATATTTTGTCTTACCCATTCACCCTCTGAATGGCACACATACACAATCCATGTCTCAATTGTCTCAAGGCTTAAAATCCTTCTTTAACCGGTCTCCTCTCTTTCATTCAGTCAGAATGCTATTTTCATTTATATGGTTCTTGGCATTCCAAACTAATTTAGATTGATAGATGTGCGTGGGGCATTGAATAGGTTAAGATGAGGTGATCCTCATGAGATAAGTTTATCTATTTAAATTAAAGGTTATTGTCAAGCCTCTGGCGTTTTAATGAATAAACAACTCTCGGGACAATCTCGTCGGAACAGCTCATGGAAAATTGCCAAATTCAAAGAAACAAAGGCAATAACATTACCAAAGCACCAAAAGGGCATTTAATGGATATTTCAAAATACGTTTTCATTTTCGTGCATACTTTAGCCCGAATGAAAATAGATATTTGCATAGTCCCCACATTGACTTCGATGCATGATGCATGATTTAAACAAGTCCAATAGTCCCACGCATCAAGGTACAGTGCCTTCAGAAAGTATTCAGACCCCTTGAATTTCCACATTTTGTTACATCACAGCCTAATTCTAAAATGTATTAAAACAAAAATAATAAGTATCATCATTCTACACACAATACCCCATGACAGAGCAAAAATAGGTTTATATAAATGTTTGTGAATGTATTACATATAAAAGATGAAATATCACATTTGCATAAGTATTCAGACCCTTTGGCGGTGATTACAGCATTGAGTCTTCTTGGGTATGATGCTACAAGCTTAACACACCTGTATTTGAGGAGTTTCTCCCGTACTTCTCTGCAGATCCTCTCAAGCTCTGTCAGGTTGGATGGGGAGCTTTGCTGCACAGCTATTTTCAGGTCTCTCCAGATATGTTCGATCGGGTTCTTGTCCGGGCCACTATTCAGAGGCTTGTCCCAAATCCACTCATGTGTTGTCTTGGCTGTGTGCTTAGGGTTGTTGTCCTGTAGGAAGGTGCACCTTGCCCCAGTCTGAGGTCCTGAGTGCTCTAGAGCAGGTTTTCATCAAGGATCTCTCTGTACATTGCTCTGTTCATCTTTGCCTCAATCCTGACTAGTCTCCCAGTCCCTGCCGCTGTAAAACATCCACACAGCACGATGCTGCCACCACAATGCTTCACCGTAGGGATGGTACCAAGTTTCCTCCAGACGTGACACTTGGCATTCAGCCCAAAGAGTTCAATCTCGGTTTCATCAGACCAGAGAATCTTGTTTCTTGTGGTCTGAGAGTCTTTAGATGCCGTTTGGAAAACTCCAAGCAGGCTGTCATGTGCCTTTTACTGAGGAGTGACTTCCATCTGGCCACTCTACCATAAAGGCCTGATTGGTGGAGTGCTGCATAGATTGTTGACCTTCTGGACGTATCTCCCATCTCCAGAGAGGAACTCTGGAGCTCTGTCAGAGTGACCATCGAGTTCTTGGTCCCTGACCAAGGCCCTTCTCCCCCGATTGCTCAGTTTGGCCGGGCGGCCAGGTCTAGGAAGAGCCTTGGTGGTTCCAAACTTCTTCCATTAAAGAATGATGGAGGCCACCCTTCCCCAGATCTGTGCCTCAACACAATCCTGTCTCGGAGCTCAAAGGGACAATTCCTTCGACCTCATGGCTTGGTTTTTGCTCTGACATGCACTGTCAACTGTGGGACCTTATATAGACAGTGTGCCTTTCCAAATCATGTCCAATCATCTGAATTTACCACAGGTGGACTCCAATCAAGTAGTAGAAACACCTCATGGATGATCAACGGAAACAGGATGCACCTGAATTTAAATTTGAGTCTCATAGCAAAGGGTCTGAATACTTACGTAAATAATACATTTGCAAATAAAAAACTGTTTTCGCTTTCTCATTATGGGCATATTGTGCGTAGATTGCTGATTTTTTAACTGGTTAGGATCAAATGTAATTTAATCGATTTTAGAATAAGGCTGCAACGGAACAAAATGTGTAAAAAGTCAAGTAGTCTGAATACTTTCCGAAGGCACTGTGAGTTTTAGATCTTTCAATGCATGGTTTTCACCCAGTTTGTGCTGTGTTTTGCAGGGAGTCTCCAGATCTGGTATCGTCTCCATGTGTACAGGAAGCCAGATGTGTTCAGCCCCAGCCCCAGCAGCCTGGCAGACGGACGCCTCCACCGTATCAGAATCCACCGTCAGGGGAAAGATGTCTACCTGCAGGTGAGCAATGGATACATGTACAAGAGGTGTAGATACTGTGCAGTGTAATTCCTTCGCAGCATCTGGGCAATATTGTATACTGTTAAGAAAGTGTTTTAGTTCCCAATCAATTTAGCTGGACTAGAGCAATTTGCAGCCATTTAGATGAATCAGTATTTCCTGTAATCCTCGTTTTTATTACTTGATTGCTTTCCACATTCCCCCAGATCGATCAGGACATCCACAGAAAGTACACCCTGTCATCTGATGCGGAGTTGATCTTAATCAGATCATTGACTTTGGGCAAAGTCATCGGTAAGCCCGCCTATGAAATGATACTGCCATTGCATGGAGCTATTTTGAATAATGAAATGAGGACCACGCGCACACGTGTGTTGTTTCATGACTTTATGTGATGCTGTTCACACCTATTTCTCCACATTTTCAAACCCGTTCTCAGAATAGCTTTTGTAAAACCGGACATGCAGATTTAAAGATTTTACCATCAATGTTGTAGCATAATTATTTGTTTATCCCTCACTCCTGTTGCCATAGAAACCTTATCTTCAATTCAGGAGGCAAAGGAGGCTGAATCTAATAAAGGCTGTATAAAGATTAATTGATGGGGAGGCTGAATCTAATATAGGCTGAATAAAGATTCATTGATGGGGACTAAAAGGGTTCTGACAGAGAGCAAATACAATAATACAATAACCTAAGCAGAAATATCTCTCTCTCTCTCTCTCTCTCTCTCTCTCTCTCTCTCTCTCTCTCTCTCTCTCTCTCTCTCTCTCTCTCTCTCTCTCTCTCTCTCTCTCTCTCTCTCTCTCTCTCTCTCTCTCTCTCTCTCTGTATCCTACTCACTCACTCCTCTAATTAAAAGCATACAAATGAAGATCTACTAAATATGCTCTACATACATATCTTCCACAGTGACTAATTTGTACATCATAAAAGCACAAATTGCTAGCACAGACTGGAATATGTTCTGGGGTTATTCTGATGGCATTGAGGAGTACACCACATCAGTCACTGGCTTCATCAACAAACAAAAAAAATAACCTTTATTTAACCAGGTAAGCTAGTTGAGAACAAGTTCTCATTTACAACTGTGACCTGGCCAAGATAAAGCAAAGCAGTGCGACACAAACAACAGCACAAACAACAGCACAGTTACACATGGAATAAACAAGCGTAGAGTCAATAACACAATAGAAAAACAAATTAAAAAATAAATAAAAATAAAGTCTATATACAGTGTGTGCAAATGGCGTGAGGAGGTAAGGCAATTAATAGGCCATAGTAGCGAAGTAATTACAATTTAGCAGATTAACACGGAGTGATAGATGATGATGTGCAAGTAGTGATACTGGTGTGATAAGTGCATCGATGACATCGTCACCACAGTGACCGTACGTACATATCCCAACCAGAAGCCATGGATTACAGGCAACATCTGTACTGAGCTAAAGGGTTGAGCTGCGACTTTCAAGGAGTGGAACTCTAACCCAGAAGCCTATAAGAAATCTTGCTATGCCCTCTGACGAACCATCAAACAGGCAACGCGTCAATAGAGGACTAAGATTGAATCGTACTACACTGGCACCGACGCTCGTCGGATGTGCCAGGGCTTGCAAACTATTACAGACTACAAAGGGAAGCACAGCCACGAGCTGCCCAGTGACACGAACCTACCAGTCAAGCTAAATTACTTCTTTGCTCGCTTCGAGGCAAGTAACACTGAAACATGCATGAGAGCACCAGCTGTTCCGGAAGACTGTGTGATCACGATCTCCGTAGCCGTTGTGAGTAAGACCTTTAAACAGGTGGCCGCAGGGTCAGATGGATTTCCAGGACGTGTACTGCGAGCATGTGCTGACCAACTGGCAAGTGTCTTCACTGACATTTTCAACCGGTCCTTGACTGAGTCTGTAATACCAACATGTTTCAAGCAGACCACCATAGTTCCTTTGCCCAACAACACTAAGGTAACCTGCCTAAATGACTACCGACCCATAGCACTCACGTCTGTAGCCATGAAGAGCATTGAAAGGCTGGTCATGGATCACATCAACACCATTATCCCAGAAACCCTAGACCCACTCCAATTTGCATACCACCCCAACAGATCCACAGATGATGCAATCTCTATTGCACTCAACACTGCCCTTTCCCACCTGGACAAGAGGAACAACTATGTGAGAATGCTATCCATTGACTACAGCTCAGCGTTCAACACCATAGTGCCCTCAAAGCTCATCACTAAGCTAAGGACCCTGGGACTAAACATCTCCCTCTGCAACTGGATCCTGGACTTCCTGACGGGCCGTCCCCAGGTGGTAAGGGTAGGGAACAACACATCCCCCACGCTGATCCTCAACACGGGGGCCCCTCAGGGGTGCGTGCTCAGTCCCCTCCTGTACTCCCTGTTCACTCATGACTGCATAACATAGCACGACTCTAACACCATCATCAAGTTTTGCCGACGACACAACAGTGGTAGGCCTGATCACCAACAACGATGAGACAGCCTATAGGGAGGAGGTCAGAGACCTGGTTGCATCACTGCCTAGTATGGCAACTGCTCGGCCTCCGACCGCAAGAACTATGGGCGTAGTGCGTCTGGCCCAGTACATCACTGGGGATAAGCTTCTTGCCATCCAGGATGTCTATATCAGGCGGTGTCAGAGCAAGTCCCTAAAAATTGTCAAAGACTCCAGCCACCCTAGTCATAGACTGTTCTCTATGCTACCGCACGGCAAGTGGTACCAGAGCGCCAAGTCTAGTTCCAAAAGGCTTCTTAACAGCTTCTACCCCCAAGCCATAAGACTCCTGAACAGCTAATCAAAGGGCTACCCAGACCCCTCTTTTACGCTGCTGCTACTCTCTGTTTATAACCTATGCAATCACTTTAACTCTACCTACATATTACCTCAATTACCTCAACTAACCGGTGCCCCCGTACATTGACTCTGTACCGGTACCCCCTGTATATAGACTCTGTACCGGTACCCCCTGTATATAGACTCTGTACCGGTACCCCCTGTATATAGCCTCGCTTGTTATTGTACTGCTGCTGTTTAATTCTATGTTATTATTATTTTTATTTTTATTTTTTTTTTTTTACTTAACACTTTTTTAAACTTCTGAAAGCATTGTTGGTTAAGGTCTTGTAAGTAAGCAACACCTGTTGTTTTCAGCGCATGTGACAAATAAAAATTTGATTTGATTTGATATATGTTTTTTTTGTTTTAGCTCACAAGAAACTTGTTCTCTTGTGGGATAACTTTCTTTCCCGTGAGAGACTATACTGCTTTAACAGCTCAATGTTAATTCTGAATTACAGGAGGAGAAAATTTTGATGAGGAGGTGATGCAGGCAGGATCTAAGGGCTTCATTGGCTGCCTCTCATCAGTCCAGTTCAATCACGTGGCTCCACTGAAGGCAGCGCTACTAAACCGTGGCAGCTCATTGGTCAGCGTACGGGGTCACCTGGTGGAGTCTAACTGTGGGGTGCTGGCTGACTCAACAACCTCACACCCACTCTCAGGTAAGCTATTGTAAAACACAGTCTCCACTTAGCTAACTGGATATAACTCAGGCCGAACAAATATATTTGTTTGTTTACTACGCCACAGCTGTTCAGCTTTCATTCTGGAAACCATTTGAAGGTGTGTGGAATCAACTGTGGATGTCCAGTTTTGTCTCTGGCTTAAAGCATCATTATTACATTTTAGGGATAAATCAGGAACGAATCGACACCACAATGAGCGGATGCCTGACAGCCTAATGGAAGTTTTGTTATCATTGTTTACACAGTTACAAAAATACGTTATCTTCTGCCACATACACCCGGTTGAGGAACATCCGTTGGCTGCACAGCTCATTCACTCATTACTGAAAGTTAATTAATTAGCCTGCTTCTCTTTTCTTCTCTGCCAGATCAAGCTGCGAAAGCAAACAAAGATAAGGAGCAGCAAGGCAATGACACCCGGCATGATTCAGCAGTAATTGGAGGTTTGTTTCTCTATTTTGTCTTAATTTATTGGTCCTGTCTTAATATGAATTTAGCCTATTTTTCTTTCTTCCTTTCTCTCGCTCTCTTACCTTACACCAATTTTTGTGGTTGTCTCCTTGATAACCTAACCTGTGATGTCATAACTAACCCTTGCTCGTCTACAGGAGTGGTGACAGCAGTGGTCTTCATCACTCTGTGTGTGGTGGTGGTGATGACCCGTTTCCTTTACCAACACCGGCAAGCCCAGAGAGATGCCAGCATCAAGGAGAAGGAGCACCGACACAACCTGGAAACAGCCTACCGGAGAGAAGCAGCCTACCAGGCCGAACCGGTCTATCGGGCCGAATCAGCCTACCGGACAGAGCTCCACCTCCATGACAGCGCCACCCTCAGGGACAACAGGGAGTACTACATCTGAACACAGCATCCAGCCAAGCCTTTTAGCCATCGCTGCTTACCTTTATTCTGTTTTGTCCAGCTGTCTGCACGGGAGGAGGCATCCAGACTTTTTCCTCGCTCCTCTGCGGTAGAAATGAAGAATTCATTCTCCTTTAGGGAACTGTGGGAATATCCTGGTGGGGAACGTCTTCCCATTTCTGTCTAGATATTTCGTAGGACAGGACTTGTAGCTGCAAAGATGTTGACCGGTCTGCTTACGAATGCTGGTGATGGGACAGGAAAATGGTGCCATAAGAGATTGAAGCATTTGGGTATGGTGCAACGGATTTATCCAATGATAGGAATACAAAGAGCCTGGAAGGGTTAGAATAGGCAGGCAATGTTGTACGAAGTGTAGGCAATGTTATGGTATAAAGCCACATAGAGGAAAACATGGACAGTGGCACTGTTTTGGTGGCTCAATGTATGTAGATTGCGAAGATTAAACTCTCCCACTGTCATGTGGGGAAGAAATCTCATGTTCTGACTCAGAGAATCTACGCACACATGCAATGAATCTATTTCAAATTCCTAAGAAAATGGTTAGAAGTTTAACAGAATGGAATGGTTGAAAAGACTAAACGCAAAGGCCATCTTAGATAATATACTATTGAAAAACACAGAGTAAGATAAGTATTGTTTTACTAATCTTGATAATGCAATGATTAATTAAGATTAAATTAATTCCACAAAGAACTGATATTAAATTAAATCTCCATTTCAATATATCCTTAAATAAAGCCATTTAAAAATGAGGTGCCCCGGACCGGTTTCCTACATTATAATGATTTGAAAGTTTGATTTAAAATTCTTCTTTCTCCACAATGTTCTTGAGGTTTCTAATACACATGTTGGGCTGCATTGTATTGCTGCAAGAAAGGGAATGTAAAAATAACCCAGCTAACTGGAACATCTGCTAGCGGTCCCCTAGCAAGAAAACCTAACCATCATATACCACAGAAGTGGCTGCCGGCCAAGGGTTAGAGGAGTCTTCAAAGAGCTGCCATATACAAAGCTTAAGTTGTTCACCCAAGCTTTTTAGATTTATTTTGGGTATTTTTTATTGTTTTGTTTGTTTCCTTCAGTAAACATTTTGTTCTGTCACATGTTTGATCTGTTCACGCATTTGCTACCATTTTATATTGTATTTTTTATTAAAAGTTTTTAATTCATTGCTACTGCTTGACGTCAACAGTATCCCTGTGTTAGATCTACAGTATAAAGTGATTAGTATATACTGATATTTAATGCTGGATATTGATGCTTAGTTTAGTGTAATTTTTCTCTGAAAATTAAGTGGGAAAGGATAATCGGCACTAAGTGCAAAATAACACAGTTTGACAGTTTATCAATAATAAAACAGAGAATGA
This sequence comes from Oncorhynchus kisutch, assembly GCF_002021735.2. NCBI lineage: Eukaryota > Metazoa > Chordata > Actinopteri > Salmoniformes > Salmonidae > Oncorhynchus > Oncorhynchus kisutch. The sequence continues at coordinate 46,047,127 of NC_034175.2, read as the reverse complement.
GAATGAAAATCGTATACGCAAACATCTTTGATGAGCAACAGTTCATAAACACACCATCACCAAAATAATGAAATTGGCGGAAGTATTGCCTGAAAACATCTTTTTCTTTCATATTAAAGTGTCCTTGACAGCAAGTTATGGTTAACCTCTGAGACTCTGAAATCCTTTTTGTACTCATGTTGATATTGTGGTTATTTTGAGGGCCCATTTTGTATGGCTATATAATGTACAGGTATATTATGAATATATGTTTAATAAAACCAAACATTCTTTTTGAAAAATAATGATCTCTTTCAGAGAAGTTTTATGCTACATAACCTGTATCTCAATCTTTAACTTTCTTATTGTCTTTATATGTGTGATTGTGTTGTTTTTACATGCATGCAGAAGCATACATAGACCAAGGATGGTAAATGCCAAGAGGTGGTCCTTTGTATTCTGATGTAGTAGAAACATTCATTATGTGCTGTGAAACTACATCCTCCTTCCTACAAATGTTGTTATGGTAAATGTGCAAAATGGAATCTGACCTAATTCAATCACAAAGCCACAGTATTTAATTACTTTAATGGGTGGGAAATTGTGTTGTCTCTAAATTAATTGTGCTTTCTGCAGTATTTTATCCTGACGAGTCTAGTCAAATATTACAACACCGGGATATATTCTTATTCATCCAATTAAGTGTCCAATTAAAAAATGAATTCCTGCTATTTTATTTAATTAATTGCATCATAAATGTATTACCGTGGAGTAACCATTTATATTCCCCTTTTTCTATTATACCCTGGTCTAACCCATGGTTCTGTCAATCATAAGATAACATGGTGTCTCCATGAGTGGCTTTAGTAGTGTGGCAATGGGCAAGGCCAAGGAAGTTTCATTTCAGCTAAAATACTTTGCATATTGCTAGGTGTGTTTTGTTCTCAAAATGTAAATGAATGGAAAGTCACCTGAGAAAACCCCTTTTGCGTGCATGCAAACTGGATTGCTCCAGATCTATTACGGTTGCTCAAGGTATGGTTGTAAAATATGTGTCCAGTGAAAGGGAGTATTTTCAAAGATGGATAATGCTGTGTTTACTGGTCTTTGGGGAGACATTCATTTTACCACCACTGTGGTAAACATAATTGTTGTGTTTATTTGAGATTTCCCCTCATATCTAGAACACGGTGTACTGTAGCACCAATTCACTTGGTATATCTATTCCTGGGTTTCGACATCATGATATTGTCCTGGGGAAGGACCTTTGTGTACCTGTGAAGGCACATGAAGAAGATGGAAGAACGCAGCAGGCCTTTCTCCCAGCCCCAAGCACTGTAGAGCCAGATGAGGGTTACTGTGACATACATGATGAAGACACTGTAGATCACTGTAATATGCATGTATAGAAAATACTTATATGGTGACATGGATCCCTGTGGACACACACTGTGATTTATCAGTTAATAATAATATATGCCATTCAGCAGACACCGAAATATATAAGTATGGGTGACCCGCCAACCCTGGTGGTACAAGTGCCATGCGATACCAACTGAGCCTTGCAGGACCAGTTCTCCCTCTGTATCTCCCTGTGCTTCAGCTTCTCTCATTCTGTTTACAGCCAGCATGGAGCTACTTTGTATTAGTATACTGTGTACACCAGTGGAGGCTCCTCAGAGGAGGAAGGGGAGAACCATCCTCCTCAGTGAATTTCCCAAAAATGTAAATTCTAAAACATTTTAAAAGTTATCCTTTTTAGATACAACTATACTGACTATAATCACGTGACCAAACAATTGATTAAGAAAACAATACTGAATATAATCACGTCACCAAACAATTGTTTAAAACAATTTTGCAAAGAAGGTAGGCTCAATAGTACTCTGTAGGGTAGTACCATGGTGTAGCCAGAGGACAGCTAGCTTCCATCCTCCTCTGGGTATATTAACTTCAATACAAAACTTAGGAATCTCATGGTTCTGACCCCCTTCCATAGACTTATTATGACAACTTCCGGAGGACGTCCTCCAATCTATCAGAGCTCTTGCAGCATGAAATGACATGTTGTCCACCCAATCAAAGGATCAGAGAATTAATCTAGTACTGAAAGCATAAGCACCAGCTACAGTAGCTATCACTGCAGTGCGTAAAATGAGGTGAGTAGTTGACTCAAAGAGAGAGAAAGACAATAGTTGAACAGTTTTGAACAAATTATTTTTTCCAAAATGAAGGAGAAGCAAGAGAGAAATATGGAGAGAGATTTTATCTTTTTTTCACTTTCTGGTTTCACTTCCTTAGCTAGCAAATGCAGCTAGCTAGTTTAGCCTACTGAAAATCCCTGCTCAAACAGAGGGATGCTAAGTTAGCTAGCTGGCTCTGACTATCCAACACAACACTGGAACTCTTCCAAGTCAAGGTAAGCTTTTGGTATTACTAATTTATTGCCACTGGGTCCCCGGTGTAACTGCTTACTGACTGTACACTAACATTACTGCATGATTGTAGCGGGTTTACTAACGCATTAGTTCTATTAGTTAAGCTGACTATGACTTTACTTTAGCTAATATGGTGACAATGATGTAGACTGTGTGTAGTGGTTTGGCTTGGAAAGATTTTTTCACCTGGTCACATGCAGCTGATGTGTTGTATTGAAGGCCACAAGCAAAGGGACAAGGTGAGAGGAGAGCGCATAGAAGGAATACAACGTGGCTCCTATGAAAGTGAACTGTTATTACGCATGATCAGGGGTGTACTCATTCCACCGATTTTGTTAAAAAACATTTCTTAAAACAGAAGCAAACGGAACAAAACAGGGATAAACAAACCAGAATTTGTCCAATAGAAATTATAGTTTGCGACAGTTGGGCTAATGATTACACCCTATATCAGCTAGATGCAGGCAAGAGTGTGCAAGGCTGTGTTGAATGTCACTGTCTGTCTATGTGTCACTGTCTGTCACCTCAAATGTGTCTCTCAACCTGTGTGCACCTACATTGTAAACTTTCATTCATAGGCTAGGTTGTAGCAGCCTCATGATGGGTATAGGGCAAATTTGAGCATCATGTAGTAGCCTAAACCTATTGCTGTCACATTGAACTGGGCGAATGGAATTTGAATGAGTCATCCAATATGCTGTACTAGAAATAAGGCCATGCTCATGAAAAAAAATTTTTTCTCCCTCATCTTAAACGGCACTGACCGCCACTGGTGTACACAAAGCACTCTTTAATGTTAGGCAAACAAATGTGACTGGTTACAGGATCGAGGGCGTTTAAAGCTAGTTCCTACTTCACAGTATGGTCGTTTGAAAAAATAAACTGTATTGTGGTGGCAGTATGGGGAGTGCCACAAAATGAGGAATTGGTATTTAGATATTGTGCACCAATATTGAATTTTAAAAACATGTTATATTCAATGAAGTGACCTTTAATATAGAGCACATGGATAATTCAATAAATACAATTTTGTATATGAATAGAGACTTGCTAAAGTGCCAACATTCTGCATTTTGACATTTCCCTCTGTGCACCCTTTGTGACTTCAAGGAATATTTTAACCCACTAAACCCCAACATGCCTCCAAGTTTTCACCATCATTGTAGAACCCTAGTTACAGTATTTAGCACCTTTGACAAAGTAATTTCTGAATATTATTAATTATTGAATGATTCATTTTAAGTTTAAAAGGTCAACCATGTTTTATGAACTGAGCTCTTGTTTTAATATGGTGAAACAGAACAGAGTATACCAAACATTAGGAACATCTTCCTCAGAGGGTGGCCTCAGAACAGACTCAATTCGTTCAGCATGGACTCCACAAGTTGTTGAAAAACCCAGCAGTATTGCAGTTCTTGACACAAACTGTTTGCGCCTGGCACCTACTTACATACCCTGTTCAAAGGCACTTAAATATTGTATTGCCCATTCACCCTCTGAATGGCACTCATACACAATCCATGTCTCAATTGTCTCAAGGCTTAAAAATACAATTGAACCTGTCTCCTCCCCTTAATCTACACTGATTGAAGTGGATTTAACAAGTGACATCAATAAGGGATCATAGCTTTCACCTGGATTCACCAGGTCAGTCTATGCCATGGAAAATGCAGATGTTTACCCAGTTTAACTACAGTTGAAGTCGGACATTTACATACACTTAGTTTGGAGTCATGAAAACTAGTTTTCAAACACTCTACAAATTTCTTGTTAACAACTACAGTTTTGGCAAGTCGGTTAGGACATCTACCTTGTGCATGACAAGTCATTTTTCCAACAATTGTTTACAGGCAAATTATTTCATTTATAATTCACTGTATCACAATCTCAGTGTGTCAGAAGTTTACATACACTAAATTGAGTGACTCTAAAGGGTGTGACTGCAAAATGAATTTAGGTTCAGAACTGTTGTGAAACAGCACAGTTAAAAATGTGTGGAAAAATAGAGATCAAACTCGATGGTCTTCAGGGATAAATGGGAGGGGTTGATGGTATCTGAAGGATGGGATTAAAAACAAACAAAAGATAACTATTGGAAAATACGTTGTGTCTGTAAAACGTATATAGTATGTATAAACTGGAATTAGAAGCCTAAGTGTTGTTATCCATTAGTTTACTCCAGTTAGGGGAGGGGTGGTAGGGTTAGGGGAAAATAGGGGAAAATGTATGTAAAAATATATCTATATATAGTGTATATATATTTTTTTTTTAAATATATGGGGGATTGGAAATGATGCAGACAATTCAATTGATGGAAGCTAAACTCTATCTGCAGTATTAAAGCTGATCTACCCCCTAAGAAAAAAGAAAAAGAAAAGTGCATGTGTTCTTAATGTTTTGTATGCTCAGTGTATTTCTTTCAAAATATTTTTTAAAAAAGAAAAACTGAACATCTACTAGTCAAATCATAGTGTAAAGCATAGTGTGAAACCACACATTTAACGTAAACTCACCCCATTCCGTACAAATGTGCGCAATCGCAACATTCAAACGAGGCTGCAAAGAAAACTAATGAGACTGTAGCGACAGTGTTGACTTCAAAATCTGGGGAGTGAACTATGTTTCTATTCAAGCGTTGACCGACATGGTAATGGCTCTATAGTATTGGAGAAAAGTTTAAAAACTGACCCTCCGTTACATCGTGACGTGTCATGCTGTAACGTACAGCACGCATAAAGCAACTATTTCTGTCTTACAATCTCTCTCCACCAGGTGTAGCACTTCTCTCATCAAAACCAGAAATGGACAGTGACGGGGGTAAGGGGGGGATACCTAGTAATTTTTTGCGTCATCACTGCAAGCGAGCATCACTCTCAAAGCCGCTGTCTACTTCTGAAGATCACTTTAGCACCGCCCTAAAAACCCGATTCAAATTCGACACAAACCTTCAAATAGGTATGTAATGACACATTTCATAAACTCTTTATAGTGTTCTATTTACATTTTAGAGGCGATAAGGTGATAAGTTGGACAGATCGAGTGAAAAAAATATGTTTTCCCACACGACATCTGTCTTTCTTACTATCACGGATTGGTTTCGCTTCCCCACCCGCCATTTTTAAAAGGACCCGACCGAGCTCATTGACTTGTTGAATTATGCAGAAACGGGCAGAGTGGATCTCATGTCATTGATTTTGTTGGAAAGGGGAGAAATTGTGCTTTACAATGGTATTGACATTTGTCACGTTCTGATCTGAGATCTTTTGTTATGTCTTTGTTTTAGTATGGTCAGGGCGTGAGTTGGGTGGGTAGTCTATGTTCCTTTTTCTATGTGGTATTTTTGTGTTTGGCCTGGTATGGTTCTCAATCAGAGGCAGGTGTCGCTAGTTGTCTCTGATTGAGAATCATACTTAGGTAGCCTTTCCCCACCTGTGTGGTGTGGGTGATTATTTTCTGTTCAGTGTTTTTTCAGCACCATTCAGGACTGTTCGTTTGTCGTTTTATTGTTTTGTTTCAGTGTTCAATTACTTGATTAAAGAATATGGACACTTACCACGCTGCGCATTGGTCCTCCTCTTCTTCCACCTACGATGAATGTTACAGAATCACCAACCAAGGACCAAGCAGGGTGGTAACGGGCAGCGGCAGAAATCTCAAGACTCCTGGACAGGGGAGGAGATTTTGATCGGAGAAGGACACTGGACACAGGCTGGGGAATATCGAAAGCTGAGCGGTGGTGGTATGAGGAGGCAGAGGAGGTAGCCCCAAAAATGTATTGGGGGGAGGCACACGGGGAGTGTGGCTAAGTCAGGTAGGAGACCTGAGCCAACTCCCTGTGCTTACCATGAAGAGAGGTGGACCGGGCAGGCACCGTGTTATGCAGTGAGGCGCACGGTGTCCCCGGTGCGCAGGCATAGCCCAGTGCGTTACATCGCAGCGCCTTGTATCGGCCGGGCAAGAGTGGGCATCGAGCCAGGTGCCATGAAGCCGGCTCAGAGCATCTGGTCTCCAGTGCGTCTCCTCGGGCCGGGGTACATGGCACCAGCCCTACGCATGGTGTCCCCAGTTCGGCAGCACAGCCCAGTGCGGTCTATTCCACCTCGCCGCACTGGCCTGGCTGGGGAGTATCCAGCCAGGTAGGGTTGTGCAGGCTCAGTGCTCGAGACCTCCTGTGCGCCTCCACGGTCCGGTCTATCCGGTGCCTCGTCCAAGCACCAGGCCTCCGGTGGCAGCCCACCGCACCAGGCTGTCTCTCCGTCTCCTTCCTGCAGGTGCTCCCGCCTGTCCTGAGCTGCCAGAGTCTCCCGTCTGTCCTGAGCTGCCAGAGTCGCCCATCTGTCCTGAGCTGCCAGAGTCTCCAGTCTGTCCTGAGCTGCCAGAGTCGCCCGTCTGTCCTGAGCTGCCAGAGTCGCCAGTCTGTCCTGAGCTGCCAGAGTCGCCAGTCTGTCCTGAGCTGCCAGAGTCGCCAGTCTGTCCTGAGCTGCCAGAGTCGCCCGTCTGTCCTGAGCTGCCAGAGTCGCCCGTCTGTCCTGAGCTGCCAGAGTCGCCCGTCTGTCCTGAGCTGCCAGAGTCGCCCGTCTGTCCTGAGCTGCCAGAGTCGCCAGTCTGTCCTGAGCTGCCAGAGTCGCCAGTCTGTCCTGAGCTGCCAGAGTCGCCAGTCTGTCCTGAGCTGCCAGAGTCACCCGTCTGTCCTGAGCTGCCAGAGTGCCGGAATCGCCCGTCACTCCGGAGCTGCTGAGTCTCCTGCCTGTCAGGTGCTGCCGGAATCTCCCATCCGTTGCTAGGGTCCCCAGTCCGAAGAGCACATGTTCAACTTAATAAAAAACATGTTCATATTTTAAGAGGTTAAATACTAAAATAACTATAGTATGTGCCTATTAAGTGCCAAATAAAGTAACAAGGTTGACCATAACAGGTTGACGATTTAATTTTAAATCAGCCTTATACCACAGCATTGTTGAATTCTAATTTCTGATTGGCTAGAAGGGCATTCTAGAATGAACATTAAAACCAGATAACGGGACAGTTGGAAAAGATATCAGGACACCTTGCAATCATTACGCAATATGCGCCTACACATGCCAGTACTTGCTACAAAGTTAGAGAAAGCTAAACCAACCAATACACAAACTGAAATTGGATACTTAGCTCACTAGGTAGCATTGATTTGTTTTTGCAGAGACATATTTTGGGGGAGCATCTGATGACCTAATGTGTTAAGTGAACATGAATTTCTCCGGTCCCCTCCGCCGCTAAAGCTATCAAATCCTCCCACATGTTTCTAGTTTGACCAGCGGTTTTCAGCCATTTATATTTTTTAATTCGGTTGTCAAATTGGAAGGTTTGCTAGCAACAGTGTTGACGAGTGTCCTGACGAGAAGGCAAACATTTCTAGCTATGCCAGACAAAATTGGGCATTATCAGCTCATTGTTATGGATTTATCCAAAATAATGTCAATAGAAAACAGATACTTTGTGACCCTGTTATGTCGTGACTGTGTTAGCTGTAGCTACTGTAGCTAGCAAGGGATAAGAACATTGCCAGTGAGCATGGCAACAGAACATAAAAAACGAACGACTGGGTCAAGTCCATAGATTTCAAACTAATTGAACGAATGACTGGGTTGCATCTCTATCAACCAAAGATGAGCTAGTATGTATTTGCTCAAATAAATGAAAATATCAAGATTAGTTTTGTATTTCTACTGGTAAATGTGTGCTTAGTATTGTTTTCTTTTGCAACTGTTGTATAAGCGGGACAAAAAGCTTAAACAGATGCAAAGCAATACATGTTGCTGTTATTCTGGCTGCAAAGGTTGTGACTGTTTAGCTGTAGCTAGTTGGCTAGCTAGCAGCAAGCAAGGGAAAAGAACGTTACCAATGAGCATGGCAACGTAACATTAAGGGCGAACAACTGGGTCACGTCTGTGAATATCAAACTAATCAAACAAATGACTAGGTCGTTTGCCCCATCCAGGGCGGCAGGATAGCATAGTGGTTAGAGTGTTGGACTAATAACCGAAATGTTGCAAGTTCAAATCCCTGAGCTGATAAGGTACAAATCTGTCATTCTTGCCCTGAACAGGCAATTAACCTACTGTTCCTAGGCCATCATTGACTGACTCTTAACTTGCCTAGTAAAATAAAACATTTATTTTTATGACTGCCAAAAAAAACATTTCACCAATTGACACATCTCAAAAGGCACCGAATTGGTGGAACCGTCCATATATGTTGCCTTACAGTTTTTCTCAGTCGCTTGGGTGCATTTTTCACATCATCCCTAACATGTGCAAAATAATAAGTGCATTTCTCAGAACAATTTGTACAAACTGCAATATACAATAGATATGTTCCTAAAGCCAGTCACTAAAAATCCTTAGTACATCTCTCAAAAGTAAATATTCATGCCAATGATCATGTCAGTGTCATCAGAATGATGAGTCATCAAGTCATTGAGTCATCGTTCACGAACAAGGTCGTCGTCAAAATGTTTAGGCATGTTGTCAATGTAACTGTGTACTTTGACAGTATTACCTGATGTAAACTAAGGCTACAGTTTGGATGACAGTTAGTGTATTGAAAATGCACAAGGCTGCACTTCTATGGCATATATCAATTTCAACAGTACTATTTACATATTACTGCATGTGGGTTATTGATTGAAAGAGACTGGACAACCCAAGGGGCACAAAGGAAAAAAAACTAAATTAGAAAGAAACACAGGAAACCACCCCTAAGGCACAACTTTGCCCGCAGCACTGTTGTGCTGTCTCTACACATCCATACGTTCCTGTCTGTCGGCCCACATGTTCTCATCCACATCACACCGGATATTTTCCCTTCCAATGCAACGTGGAAAGAATCTTTTGCAATGCCTTATCCATCCTCTGCAGGCGTCTACTGTGATGTCCTCACATGCTACATCCATTGCAGCCAGCAGGGTCATCTGTGTGTGTGACTGACGATCGTACACCTTCCACCTCCATGCTGAAAGGAACTCCTCAATTGGGTTAAGGAATGGTGAATGTGGGAGGAATTCTATGAGCATCATCGGGTGGGTCACAAACCATTGCCTTATGATGTTTGATTGATGGAAACTCACCACAAATGACCACATACTTTGGCAAATCCTCTCTAAACAGACCCCTCTCATCATCAGGGATGAGAGCCCTGTAGATAGTCTCTAAAAAGTTGAGTAGATGCTGGGTGTTGAATGGCCCTATAAGGGGGATATGGGTTAGGACACCATGCTCCGAAATAGCAGCACACATGGTGATATTTCCTCCCAGTTGGCCTGGCAAATCCACAGTAGCTCTGTGACCGATGATATTCCGAACCCGCCTTCTGCATTTGGTCAGTTTGAAGCCAGCCTCATCCACGTATACAAAGTTGTGAGAGGGTTCACTTGATTCCAACTCCATTATACGCTATATCCCAGAACACACAGTTGAATTTGTTTTGGTAAGGAAGAGTGACATCAAATGTACATATATTGCATGTTCCTTCCACAGCAATGGAAATGTGTACAGTTTATGCTTACTGTACTATGTATCACTATAAAATGTTGCTGTAAAGTAGTTACATAGATATATGTTTTACCTGTACATACTGGTACCGTAGCTCCTTAACTCTGTCCTCATTCCTTTGGAATGGTACACGGTACAGCTGTTTCATACTCATCTGGTTTCTATGCAGCACCCTGTCGATGGTTGAGATGCTAACCGTATGGATGTTTTCAAAGACATCGTTGTCTTCTATAATGGTCCTTTGTATTTCCCTGAGTCTCATGGCATTGTTTGCTCGGACCATGGTGCAAATAGCCTCCTCCCGTTGAGGTGTGAAAAGGCGTCCTCTGCCACCGGTTTGAGGTAATCTTGCAGTCCTATGTGGGGAAAAATGCAGTGATGCATCGCATACTTTCACATAGACAAAAACTATGCGAACACACATTTTACTGTAAAACGTACAGGTGGGTGCATGTAAGGTGCAGTATGTATCTGTATAGAGTATATTTCTGTATGCTGTGAAATACAAGTGGACTACTGTAATATAAAGCATTGTAGGAAGTATACAGTATACTGCTTATATACAGTAACAGTGCACTGTACATTGGCGGACATACCTGTTCTCTCTTAGAAACGTTTGAACTATTGAGGACACGGTTGATCTCCCAATATTCGGCTGCACCCTTCGAACCGCCTCAGCCATTGTAAGGCCATGATTGACAACATGGTCTACAATAGTGGCCCTTATGTCATCAGATATGCACCTATGTCCTCTTCTGCCTCTTCCTCTGTTTTGCCTTCCACCATGCATCCTTGCTCCTCTTCTTCCTCCTCTTGGCTGTTGACCCTGTTCGTTTCCTGGTCCATCCATTATTGGAAAATTGCAACTCTGTGTTGTGTTCTGTCTATATATGCTTGCCAATTGATTCTTCATGAGATGCACCTTTGAGCAATTTAGACAACTGGTTGATTGTTGGTTGAACTAACACTTTACATTCCTTCATGAGTGAGGGTCAATTTCACCTGCACGATTCATCAATTCATGTTTTTGTACAAAAGGTCTAATAGAAATGTGTAAAACTATGCTTGACAGATAGTTTATGACAAATAGTTCAACAATTTTGCATGTAATGGCTTATGCAAGGAACTAATGCCTAGATGTTTTGAGGGGTAAGACTATTCAACAGAGAACCATCTACTATATTTTGATCAACATGACATGAGCAATTGATAATGTGGAAAAAAGCTGACACTTGTACATTATCAATTGCAATTTGTTCAAAGGAATAAGAAATTGCTTTAATGATGTGCACAAGTGACTAGATTATTTGGAATTTGTACAAGTAGTATCAAGAATTGCACTTTTGATCTACGAAATGCACCAAAGCGACTGAGAAAAACTGTAAGAGTTGTACAGAGTTGGTAGAATCCTATTCAAAATTATTCACAGCTGTAATTGCTGCCAAAATTCTTTCTACCAATTATTACTTCTGGGGTGTGAAGACTTACATAATCAAGACATCTTAGTTTTTTCTTTCACGTGTTTCTTTCACTTTGACAATATGGAGCAAGTAGTGGAAATAAGTAAGAAACAAATCCAGTTGTATCCCTTTTTCGATTTAATTTTAAGGCAGCAAAATAAGAAAAGGGGTGTGGAGACATTTGCTCGGCACTGTAGAAAGACATGATCCTTCCTGGCAAGCCATGTGTTATTGACTGTACGTTTGTTTATTCCAGGTGTAACTCTGTGTTGTTGTTTGTGTCGCACTGCTTTGCTTTATCTTGGCCAGGTCGCAGTTGTAAATGAGAACTTGTTTTCAACTGGCCTACCTGGTTAAACAAAGAAGAGCTCACTAGCACGTGTGAAATCTCATAACAATCTTACAAAGACCATTTTCTTCTAGTTGTCTCATATTGGGATAACAAGTTTATCAAAGTTCAAAGCAGCATGTTTCCTACAGTATGATATACCATTTTGAAGCTCTGAGACTGTACTTTTATGAATGTTTATTGTATATATTTTGATTACAATCTGATTACAAATACAATGACATTATTGTGAACAAAATATAATTTGTACTGTCTTTGAAATAGTAAATATGTACAATGTCTACATTTTCTGCAACCAAATATTCGCAGCAATGGAACAATGTTATTGTTTTCTATTGTGCAGAGTTCCTGCTGACTCACTCTATGGTTTGCATGATATATGCACACTGGGTATGGTCCACGCTCACTGGGTATGGTATGGTATGGGCCTTCCCTCTTCGCAAAATCCAGTTTGGAATGACATTGGCTATCACAAGTCATTGTAGTTGTCAAATTGTATAATGATAGGAGACAGGCACAGGAATACGAAATAGAGGGTTTTATTTCTCTACCCAAAAAAGAGTATGTCATGAACATGATGGGGACAAAGCCCAAAACAAACACTGGAGACCCACGCCCGACGCCTCGAATCCAGGACTTCACGCACCGAGGAGGCCGGACCTCCCTCGATGTCCAGAGGAGGCAGAGGGGCATCACTGGGTCCAGCCTCAGTGAGGGGCCCAGGCACCACTGGCCTGAGGAGAGACTCATGAAAAGTCGGGTTAATGTTGTAATCAACAGGGAGCTGCAAACAGTACGTTACCTCATTAACCTTTCTCAGGACTTTAAACGGCCCCACAAACCACTAGCTCAGCTTCCAGCAGGGCAGGCGGAGGGGCATGTTCCGGGTGGAGAGCCAGACCTGGTCGCCCGGAGAGAAAACAGGCGCCTCACTGCCGTGGCGGTCGGCCTGTTCCTTGTACCGACGTATGGCCTGCTGGAGACGAGTGTACCCAGTGTTCCAGATCTCCTCAGCGCGCCGAAACCACTCGTCGTTATGATGACTGCTTACTAGCTAAGATTTTGGAAGTATAATGTTGACATGATCATTCCAATCAAAGCTATGGTAGATATAGCCTGATTTTATGTAATTTTCTCTGTGCCCTATGACCTTGAGCCTTCCTGAATAGGCACTTGAATTTTCAAGTTCTCCCTGTAGTTCTTGCAGTGACGTGGTGTCCCCATGAGTGACAGAACACTGAGCCAATCACAGTGCTACTAGAGTACATTACCAATCCCTACGCTCTGTATTTTCTGCTGTCTGCCCCACCACCACATGCAAAACAGGCAACAACAACAAAAAACAAAACTATAAATATATATACAGTACCAGTCAAAAGTTTGGACACACCTACTCATTCAAGGGTTTTTCTTTATTTGCCTATTTTCTACATTGTAGAATAATAGTGAAGACGTCAAAACTAAATACATTTTCTTCTCCTAAGATCTTCATCAACACAACCAAATGATTATTTTTGCGATAGGCATAGGCCTATATTAATACATGAATTATTAGACTGTTAGAATGTTAACGTCAAGAAGATTTGTCATTGGCTTAGGTAGCCTAGGGGTATATCAAGGCCCGGCTTTTCTAATGTTAATGAGAAACTGTCGAAAATGGGAATCCTAATACAGCTCTGTTTTTGTGATTAATTCCATATTTAATGAAAGCTACAGTACCAGTCAAAAGTTTGGACGCACCTTCTCATTCAAGGGTTTTTTTTGTACTATTTTCTATATAGTAGAATAATAGTGAAGACATCAACACTATGAAATAACACATATGGAATCATGTAGTAACCAAAAAAATCTAATCAAAATAGATTTCATATTTGAGATTCTTCAGAGTAGCCACCCTTTGCCTTGATGAAAGCTTTGCACACTCTTGACATTCTCTCAACCAGCGTGAGGTAGTCACATGAGGTAGTCACCTGGAATGCATTTAAATTAACAGGTGTACCTTGTTAAAAGTTCATTTGTGGAATTTATTTCCTTCTTAATGCATTTGAGTCAATCCGTTGTGTTGTGAAATTTCCAGAACTTTGAACATTTCTTCAAGTGTAGTCGCAATAGCCTTCTAGCACTATGATGAAACTGGATCTCATGAGGACGACCACAGGAAAGGAAGACCCAGACTTACCTCTGCTGCAGAGGATAAGTTCATTAGAGTTAACTGCACATCAGATTGCAGCCCAAATAAATGCTTCACAGAGTTCAAGTAACAGAAACATCTCAACATCAACTGGTCAGAGGAGATTGTGTGAATCAGGCCTTCATTGTCAAATTGCTGCAAAGAAACCAGAGACTTGCTTGGGTCAAGAAACACGAACAATGGACATTAGACCGGTGGAAATCTGTCCTTTGGTCTGATGAGTCCAAATTTGAGATTTTTTGTTCCAACTGCCGTGTCTTTATGAGATGCAGAGTAAGTGAATGGATGATCTCCCCATGTGTGGTTCCCACCATGAAGCCTGAAGGAGGAGGTGTGATGGTGTGGGGGTGCTTTGCTGGTGACACTGTCAGTGTTTTATTTAGAATTCAAGGCACACTCAACCAGCATGGCTACCACAGCATTCTGCATTCTGCACTTAAACGTCTGGTTTGTGCTTAGTGGGACTATCATTTGATTTTCAACAGGACAATGACCCAAAACACCTCCAGGCTGTGTAAGGGCCGTTTGATCAAGAAGGAGAGTGATGGAGTGCTGCAACAGATTACCTGGTCTCCACAATCACCCAACCTCAACCCAATTGAGATGGTTTGGGATGTGTTGGACTGCAAAGTGAAGGAAAAGCAGCCAGCAAGTGCTCAGCATATGTGGGAACTCTTTCAAGACTGTTGGAAAAGCATTCCTCATTAAGGTGGTTAAGAGAATGCCAAGAGTGTGCAAAGCTGTCATCAAGGCAAACGGTGGCTACTTTGAAGAATCTAAAATAGTACACATTTTTGTTTAATACATGATTTCATATGTGTTATTTCATAGTTTTGATGTCTTCACTATTTTTCTACAATGTAAATATAAAGAAATATCCTTGAATGAGTATGTGTGACCAAACTTTTGACTGGTACTGTATATTTTTTTTCTAGACCCACCTGCCCTAAATGTCGGTTCACCACTGTTTCAGAACATGAAGAGGATGGCGGATAGCAGCAGCCCTTTCTCCCAGCCCCAGCTACAGAGCCAGTTGAGGGTCACAGTAACATCCACAGTACAGGCTGCTCTATACCTACTAGGCTGCATATGGACAGTAACATTCAACTCCATATTTCAATTGGACTTCAACTAACAACTACAGTAAATAAAGATGGGTTAGTACTTTACACAGTTGCCCCTGTCATTAGCTTCTGTAACTATATGTGTCTGGGGTTCTCTCAGTATGTATTCAGGGAAACGTTTACTGCTCTCCTTGAGAAAGCATCACCGGCACTTGGGTTTCTACATCTAATTAAATCAGAATGGATTGTTCTTGTATTCTTTTTACATTTTACACAATGGTTGTATTTACATATACTGGTATTTGTCATTTGTTAATTGGATTCATTCATTTTCATTCTGAAAAAAAGGTCGTTAGATATGTTATTTTGCAGCCTGGTATCAGTTTATAAGCAACACACTGTGATCCTTTTGCAAAAGATATGCATAACAGTTGTTGATGGCTAAGTCAATAGATTGCATACAATGTAGTAAACAATGTAGAATAGAAGCTTGATGTAGTCATCGTGTGCTAGGAATATAGAACCAAATACTACACTTTTGACTACTTTAATACACTATAAGTGAATTTGTCCAAATCTTTATGAAAAAATGTTTTACCTTTAATTAACTAGACAAGTCAATTAAGAACAAATTCTTATTTTACAATGACGGCCTTTGTTTACATTAAGTGCTTTCATTTCCAAACAGTTAAACAGATACTGTATGTATGACAATACACTCAAATAAAAGGTGACATTCAGTACTGTCGCCTCAAATGAAACATTTGATCTCAAATAAAAAATGTTGGAGTTGAGAGCAACATTTCCAAATTTTAAATAAGGAGTTGAGTGTATAATGTTTAAAGTGTTCAGTTTGTTTTGGTCGTGATGTATAATATAAGGTCTTTAGTTTGGTTTGGTTATAATGTATGATGTATCATGTAAGGCAGTGGTCACCAACAGGTCAATCGGGATCGTCAAGGCATTCCTAGTCGATCACCAACCATTTCTGTAGAAAAGCCAACGATAAAGGCTTGCGCTCCCTCATTTTAATTGTGTTGCGCTGTTGGCGGTAGGCAGAATTGATTCAGAGGACCTGTTCACCAGGTAGACAAAGTGTTCCCATTTTGAACCATTCATTTGTCTGAAAAAACAAACTCCATGTATCTGGCGGACTGGGAGCTCTGTGGCTATATCGAGTGTGTCTACTGTGCTGGCCAATTGGATAACTCCAATCATCTTGCCTATAGCTTCCACGACCCTGGCCACAGCAAAGTTTGAATCTAGCCTATGTAAGATTTCATGACTTTTATAAAACCATGACCAGAGAGTGACTGTCAAAGAATACAGCAAAGAGCTGCTGTTTTTATGAGCAGGGACTGTGAGAGGCAGACGATATGCTGCTCTCTCCCTCCGCTGAGCGTAATGTCGTGTTCAAAACAACTGGAAACTTGGAAATCTCAGACATCTGTCTTCAGCGCGTTCAAGACAACTGGGAACTGAAAAAAATGAGATCCGACTGTTTTGAACGGCCATTCATCTCGGAATTCAAAGTCGGAAACTCGGGTATGTTTTATGAGTTCCAACTTTCTGACCTGAAGATCACTGATGTCACGATTACCTTGGTTGAAACCACCATCATCAGATGCAGGTACCATCAGTCCAGTAAGATAAAAAAAAAAGCTAATTATTTCAATTTATGATCAGCTGTGCCTTTCAAGTGGGGCGGCAGGGTAGCCTAGTGGTTAGAGCGTTAGACTAGTAACTGAAAGGTTGCAAGTTCAAATCCCTGAGCTGACAAGGTACAAATCTGTTGTTCTGCCCCTCAAGCAGTTAACCCAATTTTCCTAGGCTGTCATTGAAAATGATTTTTTTTTCTTAACTCACTTGTCTAGTTAAATAAAGGTTAAAAAAAAGTAGATCAGTTGGTGTAGAACAACAGATCTATTTTGTTATCAAAGCTTGAGTTTTGAAATATGATATGGTCTGAGAAGAGCAATATTGGCAGGCATATCTGTCTCAGCCTCCAGTATTTATGCTGCAGTAGTTTATGTGTCGGGGGGCTGGGGTCAGTTTGTTATATCTGGAGTACTTCTCCTGTCCTATTCGGTGTCCTGTGTGAATCTAAGTGTGCGTTCTCTAATTCTCTCCTTCTCTCTTTCTTTCTCTCTCTCGGAGGACCTGAGCCCTAGGACCATGCCCCAGGACTACCTGACATGATGACTCCTTGCTGTCCCCAGTCCACCTGGCCATGCTGCTGCTCCAGTTTCAACTTCCACCTGACTGTGCTGCTGCTCCAGTTTCAACTGTTCTGCCTTATTATTATTCGACCATGCTGGTCATTTATGAACATTTGAACATCTTGGCCATGTTCTGTTATAATCTCCACCCGGCACAGCCAGAAGAGGACTGGCCACCCCACATAGCCTGGTTCCTCTCTAGGTTTCTTCCTAGGTATTGGCCTTTCTAGGGAGTTTTTCCTAGCCACCGTGCTTCTACACCTGCATTGCTTGCTGTTTGGGGTTTTAGGCTAGGTTTCTGTACAGCACTTTGAGATATCAGCTGATGTACGAAGGGCTATATAAATAAATTTGATTTGATTTGATTTGATATAACCAATATGCTGTGATAATGTAATAGGCTTACGGCAAAACCTTATTCCTACACAACTGTTTTCATTAGGTCAATGTTAAAATTTTTTAAGTGAAGTAAGGATCAGACCCTTTTTTCAATTTTTACCCAAGCAAGGATATGCATATGCTTGATACGATTTGAAAGGAAATACGTTGAAGTTTGGGGAAATGTGAAATGAATGTAGGAGAATATAACATATTAGATCTGGTAAAAGATAATACAAACCGAAAAAACATGCAATTTCTATAGTTTTTTGTTCCATCAACTTTGAAATGCAAGAGAAAGGCCATACATTCAGATAGGATTTTAGGTGTAATTTAGATGTTGTCCACAAAATTACAGCAGTGTGTGTGCAACGTTTCAGACTGATCCAGTGAAGAATTACAACACTACACAACATTTGGTTTCAAGTTTGCTAGGAGTTAGCCCAAATGTGCCGAATTGGTCCATTTATACATTTTCAAGTACATAAACTATAGAGAACATAAAAAAATGGAGTTTACTCACTCCCAGGAATGTCATACATGGTGGATCATTAGCTTCCCTACAGAAAAGACACTAACCTTCACACATCTAGATGGGCAGGTCTTTTGCCCATATAAGACATTGTCAAAGACTCCAGCCAGCCTTGTCATAAACTGTTCTCTCTGCTACCGCACGGCAAGCGGTACCATCACGCCAAGTCTGGGTCCAAGATGCTTCTAAACAGCTTCTACCCCCAAGCCACAAGACTCCTGAACATCTAACCAAATGGCTACCCAGATTATTTGCACTGACCCCCACCCCCTCTTTTACTCTGCTGCTACTCTCTGTTATTATCTATGCATAGTCACTTTAATAACTCTACCTACATGTACATATTATCTCAATTACCTCCACTAACCGGTGACCCGCACATTGACTCTGTGCCGGTACCCTGTCGGTGCATTGCGGTTTGCTTGAATCCAGGAAATAAATATCCCTATAGGTCACTGTTTATTTTGGTCTTCATGTTGTTGAGTCTTCCTTCCCTATAGCCTGTTAGCATCATTAGCATAAAAAAACAAGCTTCATGGCGAACTATATTGAAACTGCAACAGGGGAGAAATGAGTGGAAATATTCTCTACTCAACTTCAGAACCTTCCAAGAGAGATCTGCGATGAGTATAGTACATACAATAATAATGGGGTTGGTTTCATTTGTTGGTATATTTTTTTACATGTTCTGGTATGTTGGCTGCTGCCAACATACTGACTCAACTCCAGACACTTTAACAATGGAAAAATACATGGAAAAATCACTAACCACTTTAAACAATGCCACTTCATATAATGCTTACATAACCTACATTACTCATCTCATATGTATATACTGTACTCTATACCATCTACTGCATCAATATGTACATATTCTTCATTCCTTTACACTTGTGTGTATAAGGTAGTTGTTGTGAAATTGCTAGGTTAGATTACTTGTTGGTTATTACTGCATTGTCGGAACTAGAAGCACAAGCATTTCGCTACACTCGCATTAACATCTGCTAACCATGTGTATGTGACAAATAAGATTTGATTTGAGCTACCAGTAATTTATTGACATTATTAACATTTCTGCATCAAAGTGTGTTCTTCAGGCTTCAGCTTTTTGCCACCAAACACAAAAATCAATAATGCTCTCACTTGCACTTTAATGTACCCAACATTGTCGAGCATGTCTTCATGTTTATGGCTCGGCATGTTCTACTACACCAAGATTGTCCCAAACCAGAGACCGCTCTTCATCTGGTTGAGAAGGAACACCAACGTCGTTATCTACTGTGCCTTAACAGCCGATTGGATCTTTGTTTTGCTTTTGATACTTACATGATAGCGACATCCAGACACCCTGTGACTGAGGTTCATTTCAACCATTAGTGCTCTGGTGACAATGACACTCTCAGTAGAGATATGAACATGTGCACTCCCATCCGTGGAGCATTTCGAAACATCCATAATGCACATTTGCTAAGCTTAATTGTGAAGACGGCAGGGTCATTGGGAGCCACACTTGTCTACCTGCGCAGGCACACGAAGAGGAAGGAGGGAAGCAGCAGCTCTTTCTCCAGCCCCAACATCAGAGCCACATGAGGGTTGCTACCATCAGCATTGTTCAGACCATTCTTTACCTTTTTTAGTTCACTCTGGATTGTTGCTTGTAAGCTCATCATAGACATACTTGACACCAACAAAATTACTATAATAAAAATGAGTTATGATGTGATTGCTTTGCTCTTTTGATTTGTACCGCTGTCAATATGAGGTTTGGCCAACCTCTGTTCTGGGAGAAAGCAATTGATATTTTGAAAAAGGTTAAAATGGGGTTTGTCTGGATCTGTACTCGAATCACATTAAGGTTGAGTTTGACATCAGTTAATTTTTTAAAAAAATACCAAATGTTTGGACAGAAAAAGTAACTATAGCTTTACTAAAGTACAGTAGTACACATAGTGTAATATTATATTAAATTAACATCTTTCCTGCAGCAGGAAAATTAGAATTTCTGAAGAAATATTTAGAATCTGGGGGGAAGCTAGAGGCAGTGTTTGTATACAATGCACACCGTAACTACATTGTACTTTATGTAGGCTATGTGGAGGCTACAGCGTGTCTCATGTTAATTATTATGCTACACTACCAAAAGTATGTGGACACCTGCTCGTTGAACATCTCATTCCAAAATCATGGGCATTAAAATGGAGTTGGTCCCTCCTTTGCTGCTTTAACAGCCTCCTCTCTTCTTGCAAGGCATTCCACTAGATGGTGGAACATTTCTGCGGGGACTTGCTTCCATTCAGCCACAAGAGTATTAGTGATGTCGGCCACTGATGTTAGGCGATTAGGCCTTGCTCGCATTTCAATTCATCCCAAAGGTGTTCGATGGGGTTGAGGTCAGGGTTCTGTGCAGGCCAGTCACGTTCTTCCACACCGATCTCAACAAACCATTTCTGTATGGACCTCTCTTTGGGCACGGGGGCATTGTCATGCTGAAACAGGAAAGGGCCTTTCCCAAAATGTTGCCACAAAGTTGGAAGCACAGAATCGCCTAGAATGTCATTGTATGCTGTAGCATTAAGATTTCCCTTCACTGGAACTAAGGGGCCTAGCCCGAATCATTAAAAACAGCACCAGACCATTATTCCTCCTCCACCAAACTTTACAGTTGGCACTATGTATTGGGGCAGGTATTGTTCTCCTGGCATCCGTAAAACCCAGATTCCTCTGACGAACTGCCAGATGGTGAAAGGTGATAAATCACTCCAGAGAAAGCGTTTCCACTGCTCAAGAGTCCAAAGGCGATGAGATGTACACCACTCCAGCAGACCCTTGGCATTGCGCATGGTAATCTCAGGCTTGAGTGTGGCTGCTCAGTCGTGCAAACCCATTTCATGAAGCTCCTAACAGTTCTTTTGCTGACGTTGCTTCCAGAGGCAGTTTGGAACTCTGTAGTGAGTGTTGCAACCGAGGACAGATCATTTTTACGTGCTACGCGCTTCAGCACTTGAGCACATACATGTATGTATAGTGTATGTAGATTATAACACATAGACATTTATAGGGGGTAGATGTATATTTCAACACGGATATTCCTATTTTTTTTTACATCAATTGTTTAATTATAAAGTACCAGTCAACAGTTTGGACACAACTACTCAATCAAGTTTTTCTTTATTTTTACTATTTTCTACATTGTAGAATAATAGTGAAGATATCAAAACTATGAAATAACACATATGAAATCCCGTAGTAACCAAAACATTTAAATATATGTTATATTTGAGATTCTTCAAAGTAGCCACGCTTTGCCTTGATAACAGCTTTGCACACTCTTGGCATTCTCTCAACCAGCTTCACCTGGAATGCTTTTCCAACAGCCTTGAAGGAGTTTTTCCTTCACTCTGCACACCAACTCATCCCAAACCATCTTCAATGGGTTGAGGTTGAGTGATTGTGGAGGCCAGGTCATCTAATGCAGAACTCCATCACTCTCCTTCTTGTTCAAATAGCACTTACACAGCCTGGTGGTGTGTTGGGTCATTGTTCTATTGAAAAAAAAATGATAGTCCCACTAAGCACAAACCATGATAGCCATGATGGTTGAGTATGCTTTGCACCCCCACACCATCCCACCTCCTCCTCCATGCTTCACGGTGGGAACCACCCATGCGGATATCATCTGTTTACCTACTCTGCATCTCACAAAGACGCGACAGTTGGAACCAAGAATCTCACATTTGGACTCATCAGACCGAAGGACAGATTTCCACCAGTCTAATGTTCATTGCTCGTGTTTCTTGGCCCAAGCAAGTCTCTTCTTTTTATTGGTGTCCTTTGGTAGAGGTTTCTTTGCAGCAATTTGACAATGAAGGCCTGATTCACACAGTCTCCTCTGACCAGTCGATGTTGAAATGTGTATTTTATTTCAACTCTGTGATGCATTCATTTGGGCTCTGGTAAATCTAATTAACTTATTCTCTGCAACAGAGGTAAGTCTGGGTCTTCCTTTCCTGTGGCGGTCCTCATGAGAGACAGTTTCGTCATAGTGCTGGATGGTTTTTGAGACTGCACTTGAAGAAACGTTCAAAAATATTGAAATCTTCTGGATTGACTGACCTTCATGTCTTAAAAGTAATGATGGACTGTCGTTTCTCTTTGCTTATGATGGACTGTCGTTTTTCTTTGCTACTTGTGACCGGGGCGACAGGTAGCCTAGTGGTTAGAGTGTTGGACTAGTAACTGAAATGTTGCATTATCAAATCCCATTATTCAAATGACAAGATAATAATCTGTTGTTCTGCCCCTGAACAAGGTAGTTAACCCACTGTTCCTAGGCTATCATTGAAAAAAGTTGTTCTTAACTGACTTGCCTAGTTAAATAAAAAATGTTTTAACTGTTCTTGACATAATGTGGACTTGGTATTTTACCAAATAGGTATATTTTCTGTATGTCACCTCTACCTTGTCACAACACAACTGATTGGCTCAAACGCATTAAGGAAAGAAATTCCACAAATGAACTTTTAACAAGGCACACCTGTTAATTGAAATGCATTACAGGTGAGAATCCAAAAGCTGTCATCAGCACAGTGTGGCTACTTTGAAGAATCTCAAATATAAAATATATTTTGATTTGTTTAAGACTTTTTTGGTTACTAGATGATTCCATATGTGTTATTTCATAGTGTTGATGTCTTCACTATTGTTATACAATGTAAAAATAAATAAAAACCCTTGAATGAGTAGGTGTCCAAACGTTTGACTGGCACTGATTGTTGAAGGCAAGCAATATGCAGAATAAATTATTAGTTACCTCAGGGCCTGCCTGTGTGGTCCAGCGGTTATAGCCACTGACCTTAGCACACATATTCCAGAGGCGGAATCTGTTCAAATCTGGCCCACTGCCCATGGAAAAATATCTGTTTTTCATGTATTACTTCTGCATGGTTACAGGGTTAAAACAGAAACAACTCAAAGGTTAACAGTTTAGGCATTAATAACGAGTGGTTAAGATTAGGGCTATGGTTTGGGGAAGGCTTAAAACAAAATAATAAAAAATGACAAGGCTGTGTATTATCAGTATTCTTAGTGCGTGACAGAGCATTCCGATATGCTGTAACACGGTGATCTAAGCAGCGTGCTCCAGTACTGAGTCTCATGAGTCAGGGTCCACTGCTGGGTGATATACTGACCAGCCTGAGACTACATTAGGCACAAGTTAATTGCATTTATTTCAATGTTTTCAAAAAGTTAAGAAAAATGTCTCAGCTCAACGGAATCGTCTTTGGATAGGCTCAAATGCATAAACATCTTGTCAGCTTTACTAAATGAAATATTAAAGCCCCACAATACAGGCGTTCAATCCACATCAAAGACCAAAATTATATGTAAGGAATCAACACTTAATTTCTGTACATTATCTTGCCAATAATCGACGACACAGCGGAGTTATTTTTTCCAAGATACTGTAATGTACAGAACAGTGGCGTGTATCCCTCTTATACCATAGTTACAAAAGAAAGCCATACTTAAGCACACATTTACCAGAATAATTTAAAACAATATATATTTTTAATAAAATTCCTACTTTCTCATCATTTGGTTCCTGCAGTCGTTCGTTCTGTTAGTCCTATATTTAAGGACACGACCCAGTTGTTTGTTCTGTACTGTATGTTCCATTGCCATGCTTGCTGGCAACGTTCTTATCCCTTGCATGCTAGTTAGCCAAGTGGCTACGGCAAACGCAGTCATGACCTCTGCAGACAGAATTGTTCTTATTCTTTTTTTATTTCACCTTTATTTAACCAGGTAGGCTAGTTGAGAACAAGCTCTCATTTACAACTGCGACCTGGCCAAGATAAAGCACCACAAACAACAACACAGAGTTACACAAGGAATAAACAAATATGCAGTCAATAATACAATAGAAAAAGTCTATATACAGTGTGTGCAAATGAGGTTGGATAAGGGAGGTAAGGCAATAAATAGGCCATAGTGGCAAAATAATTACAATATAGCAATTCAACACTGGAGTGATAGATGTGCAGAAAATGAGTGTGCAAGTAGAGATACTGGGGTGCAAAGGAGCTAAATAAAACAAATAAATAACAGTATGGGGGATGAGGTAGTTGGATGGGCTATTTACAGATGGGCTATGTACAGGTGCAGTGATCTGTGAGCTGCTCTGACAGCTGGTGCTTAAAGCTTGTGAGGGAGAATTGAGTCTCCAGCTTCAGGGATTTTTGCCGTTCCAGTCATTGGCAGCAGAGAACTGGAAGGAAAGGCGGCCAAAGGGAGAATTGGCTTTGTGAAATATACCTGCTGGAGCGCGTGCTACAGGTGGGTGCTGCTATGGTGACCAGTGAGCTGAGATAAGGCGGGGCTTTACCTAGAAAATACTTATAGATGGCCTGGAGCCAGAGCCAGGTCAAGGTTTGGCGACAAAGATTTGGCAACAAATATGAAGCGAGGGCCAGCCAACGAGAGCATACAGGCCGCAGTGGTGAGTAGTATATGGGGCTTTGGTGACAAAACGGATGGCAATGTGATAGACTGCATCCAATTTGCTGAGTAGAGTGTTGGAGGCTATTTTATAAATGACATCACCGAAGTCCAGGATCGGTAGGTTGGTCAGTTTTACGAGGGTATGTTTGGCAGCATGAGTGAAGGATGCTTTGTTGTGAAAAAGGAAGCTGATTCTAGATTTAATTTTGGATTGGAAATGCTTAATGTGAGTCTGGAAGGAGAGTTTACAGTCTAACCAGATATCTAGGTATTTGTAGTTGTCCACATATTCTAAGTCAGAACCATCCAGTAGTGATGCTAGACGGCGGGCAGGTGTGGGCAGCATTTAAGAGCAGTTGGAGGCCACAGAAGGAGAGTTGTATGGCATTGAAGCTCGCCTGGAGGTCAGTTAACACAGTGTCCAAAGAAGGGCCAGAAGTATACAGAATGGTGTTGTCTGCATAGAGGTGGATCAGAGAATCACCAGCAGGAAGAGCGACATCCTTGATGTATACAGAGAAAGGAGTCGGCCCGAGAATTGAACCCGGTGGCACCCCCATAGAGACTGCCAGAGGTCTGGACAACTGGCCCTCCGATTTGACACAAATAATAGCAGCAAAGTAGCTGCATTTGTGTTAGTTTAAACAGTTTTCTTTGGATATCCTTTTGATAAATCCATAACAATGAGCTGATAAGGCTCAGTTTTGCCTGTCATAATGCTTTCTCGTCAGGACACTCATCGACCCTGTTCATTACGAGGATATGACATTGCATATCAAATATTAGACTGGAAGCTAGCTAAATAATTTGTTGCTAGTAATCCTGCCAATATGACAACCAAATTCTAAAATATCAGTTGCTGAAAACACCTGATCAAACTAAAAATGTCATGTGGGAGGACAGCATAGCACCAGTTGCGTCATGACTACAGTAAGGACTGGAGAAATCCATGTTCATCAAGCAACATGTTAGATCATCACCAAAATACAGTACCAGTCAAAAGTTTGGACACAACTACTCATTCAAGGGGTTTTTCTTTGTTTTTACAATTGTCTACATTATAGAATAATAGTCAAGCCATCAAAACTATGGAATTACACATATGGAACCATGTCGTAACCAAAAATCTGTTTATTAAACAAATCAATATATATATATATATATATATATTTATATATATTTGAGGTTCTTCAAAGTAGCCACCCTTTGCCTTGAAGACAGCTTTGCACACTCTTGGCATTCTCTCAACCAACTTCATGAGGTAGTCACCTGGAATGCATTTAAATTAACTTGTGTGCCATGTTACAAGTTCATTTGTGGAATTTCTTTCCTTCTTGGTCCTTTTGAGCCCATCAGTTTTGTTGTGAGAAGGTAGGGGTGGTATACAGAAGATTGCCCTATTTGGTAAAAGACCAGCTCAAATAGACAGTCCATCATTACTTTAAGACATGAAGGTCAGTCAATCTGGTAAAAAGTACAGTTGCAAAAACCATCAACTGCCATGATGAAACTGGCTCTCATAAGGACCGCCACAGGATAGGAAGACCCAAAGTTACCTCTGCTGCAGAGGATAAGTTCATTAGAGTTATCAGCCTAAGAAATTGCTGCACGAATAAATTCTTCAAAGATCAAATAACAGACACATCTTCAACTGTTCAGAGGAGTCTGCGTGAATCAGGCTTTAATGGTTGTATTGTTGTAAAGAAAGCACTACTTTCTTTACTTGGGTCAAGAAACACAAAAGCAATGGACATTAGAGCGGTGGAATCTGTGCTTTGGTCTGATGAGTCCAAATTTGAGGTTTTTGGTTCCAAAAGCTGTGTCTTTGGGAGACGCAGAGTAGGTGAACGGATGATCTCCCCATGTGTGGTTCACATAGCTATGCATGGAGAAGGAGGTGTGATGGGGTGGGGGTGCTATGCTGGTGACACTTTTGGTGATTTATTTTAACTTTAAGGCACACTTAACCAGCATGGCTACCACAACATTCTGTAGTTATGCGCCATGCCATCTGGTTTGCGCTTAGTGGGACTATCATTTGTTTTTCAACAGGACAATGACTCAACAAATCTCCAGGCTGTATAAGTGCTATTTGATAAAGAAGGAGAGTGATGGAGTGCTGCATCAGATGACCTGGCCTCCACAATCACCCGACCTAAACCCATTTGAGATGGTTTGGGATGTGTTGGACCGCAGACTGAGGGAAAAGCAGCCAACAAGTGCTCAGCATATGTGGGAACTCTTTCAAGACTGTTGGAAAAGCATTTCAGGCGAAGCTGGTTGAGAAAATGCAAAGAGTGTGCAAAGCTGTCATCAAGGCAAAGGGTGGAACCCCCCACCAGGTGTCTCACATTTGTCTCCATTAAATATTGTGTTGAAGTTGAAGTCAGAAGTTTACATACACCTTAGCCAATGTCACGTTCTGACCTTAGTTCCTTTGTTTTGTCTTTTGTTTTAGTATGGTCAGGGCATGAGTTGGGTGGGTTGTCTATGTTAGTTTATCTATGATTTTCTATTTCTGTGTTTGGCCTGGTATGGTTCTCAATCAGAGGCAGCTGTCAATCGTTGTCCCTGATTGAGAACCATATTTAGGTAGCCTGTTTTCCATTGTGTTTTGTCGGTGGTTATTTTCTGTCTTTGTGTTACGTGTGTATGTCTCCAGACAGGACTGTTTCGTTTCGTTCGTTCATTTTGTTATTTTTGTATTGATTCAGTGTTCAGTGCTTTCTTTAATTCAAATTATGAACACTTACCACGCTGCGCTTTGGTCCGATCCTTACTTCTCTTCAGACGAAAAGGACGATATCCGTTACAGCCAAATACATTTAAACTCATTTTTTCACAATTCTTGATATTTAATCCTTGTAAACATTCACTGTTTTAGGTCAGTTAGGATCACCACTTTATTTTAAGAATGTGAAATGTCAGAATAATAGTGGAGAGAATTATTTATTTCAGCTTTTATTTCTTTCATCACATTCCCAGTGGTCAGAAGTTTACATACACTCAATTAGTATTTGGTAGCATTGTTTTTAAATTGTTTAACTTGGGTCAAACGTTTCGGGTTGCCTTCCACAAGCTTCCCACAATAAGTTGGGTGAATTTGGCCCATTCCTCCTAACAGAGCTGGTGTAACTGAGTCAGGTTTGTAAAGCCTCCTTGCTCGCACACGCTTTTTCAGATCTGCCCACAAATTTTATATGTAATTGAGGTCAGGGCTTTGTGATGGCCACTCCAATACCTTGACATTATTTTCCTTAGGCCATTTTGCCACAACTTTGAAAGTATGCTTGGGGTCCATTTGGAAGACCCATTTGTGACCAAGCTTTAACTTCATGACTGATGTTGTTTCAATATATCCACATAATTTTCTTTCCTCATTATGCCATCTAGTTTGTGAAGTGCACCAGTCCCTCCTGCAGCAAAGCACCCCCACAACATGATGCTGCCACTCCTGTGCTTCACGGTTGGGATGGTGTTCTTCGGCTTGCAAGCCTCCCCCTTTTTCCTCCAAAAATAGCGATGGTCATTATGGCCTAACAGTTATTTTTGTGTCATCAGACCAGAGGACATTTCTCCAAAAAGTACAATCTTTGTCCCCAAGTGCAGTTTCAAACCATAGTCTGGCTTTTTTATGGCGATTTTGGAGCAGTGGCTTATTCCTTGCTGAGCGTCTTTTCAGGTTATGTCGATATAGGACTCGTTTTACTGTGGATATAGATACTTTTGTACCTGTTTCCTCCAGCATCTTCACAAGGGCCTTTGCTGTTCTGGGATTGATTTGCACTTTTCGTACCAAAGTACGTTCATCTCTAAGAGACATAACGTGAGTCCTTCCTGAACGGTTTGATGGCTGCGTGGTCCCATGGTGTTTATACTTGCGTACTATTGTTTGTACAGATGAACGTGGTACCTTCAGGCGTTTGGAAATTGCTTCCAAGGATGAACCAGATTTGTGGAGGTCTACAAAATTTTGGGGGGGATTTTCCCATAATGTCAAGCAAAGAGGCACTGAGTTTGAAGGCAGGCCAAGAAATACATCCACAGATATACCTCCAAGTGTATGTAATCTTCTGACTTCAACTGTACCTGTTTTTTATGTTTGTCTGTTGCCAGTTTGTCTTGTCCCATCAATTCTTATCAGATGTGTTCCTGTGTTTCCTGTGCTCTAGTTTTTGTTTTCTTAGTCTTCCCAGTTCTGACCTTTCTGTCTGTCCTGACCATGATCCTGCCTGACGTCCTGTACCTGCTTGAATCTGATTTGGATTATGACCCTTTGCCTGCCTTGACCTACCGATTGCCTGCCATCCTGTACCTGCCTGACTCTGATTTGGATTATGACCTTCAAGCATGGCTTGACTTACCATTTTGCCTGCCCCTTGAACTATAATAAACTCTGAGAATCGTACTCTCTGCCTCCTGGGTCTTAGCCTGAGTCCTGATATGGCTACTTTGAAGAATCTAAAATCTAAAATATATGTTTTTTTGTTTAACACTTGTTTTGGATACTACATGGTTCCATTTGTGTTATTTCATAGTTTTGATGTCTTCACTATTATTCTACAATGTAGAAAATAGTCAAAATAAAGAAAAACTCTTGAATGAGTAGGTGTTCTAAAACTTTTGTAGTAGTGTATGTCTCTGCAAAAACAAATCAATTTCTAGCTAGCTAGCTAGGTCATTTTGTCTTTGTTGGACCTGTGTTTAAAATGTATCCAATTGTGTGCTTGTATCCAGTATGTGTGCTTTCTGTAACTTTGTAGCAAGTACGATCTGCATGTGTAGGTGAATATTGTGTCATGATTGCAAGGTGTCCTGATATCTTTTCCAACTGTCCCGTTATCTGTTTTTAATGTTCATTCTAGAATGCCCTTCTAGCCAATCAGAAATTGGTATTGAACAATTCTGTTAAACCATCAAGAAACATTAAATTCCTCCGCACAGCTGATCTCAATTGCAACCATTATTGGCCACCTCATTACAGCTCCCTAAAAGATGACGTCGGTGTTACCTTAGCCTGCTTGCAACCAAAGACTTCCAGATATGTTCGGCCTCTGGTTGGTATTGTAATCGGAACAACTTATTCCTTTTTGAACAGACTAAGGACAATTTATCTATTTGACAAGCAAATCTACTGTGTCATTTCTTATCAAGATTGGGGGTAAAATATCCCTGGACTGTCTACATTTGAAATGTGTAAATAAATCAAGTCAATTGAGTTCTTAGAATCAAACCCACGCCAAAACGGTAGGTCTATATGTGCGCGCTGAAAGCAGTGTCCCTAACCGCTAGACTACCCCAGGCCACAATTGAAATTAATTTTGACCTTGGGATAACCTTGACACTTGTAAGTCGTAGCCCAGTGGAGACCAATATCTATGCTGGGTTATTAAGCTACAGTATATAAAACGACAGTTGTTGATGTTTATTGCTGCATTTCAGATAGATTTTTGTACATTTGAATGTTGCGGTAATAGGATCTAGGCCTAGCGTTTGAGCGAGCAAGAAATACAGTTATTTTGATAACAAGCCCTGATCCCAATGACTCGACTGCCCCCGCATGGAAAGAAAGATAACTGTTCTTTCTCAGGGACTCACAAGGCTCATTTGAATATCCTGATTCAGCAGAAAAAGAGTGACAAAGTTAAGGTCTGCCACCTATAGTTTTGTTGTGGCCAGATGATGTTGATGATAGAATGTACTTTTTGCCAGTGTGTTAGTAAAATATTATTATGGACAATGTATCTTAAACTTTAAAATGGAGAGACAGTGTGGATGTCCTTGTAAATGTACTATATAACATGTAAGATAATTTACAAGCAGTGGCCCATATTCTCTTTATTTGATTCTCTGTTGCCAGTTATCCATGTTATTTATACAGTTGAATGCATTTGTTGATTAAATCAATCATTCTGCCATGTATGGTTAAAAACATGAAAACGTGTGGAACCTCGTGAAACAGGTATCTACAGTACCTATCTA
The DNA here is from genome assembly GCF_002021735.2 of Oncorhynchus kisutch. NCBI lineage: Eukaryota > Metazoa > Chordata > Actinopteri > Salmoniformes > Salmonidae > Oncorhynchus > Oncorhynchus kisutch. The sequence continues at coordinate 46,016,505 of NC_034175.2, read as the reverse complement.
CAACAAGACCAATATTGATTTAATTGATGTGCTACAAACTGTAAATCCAGAAATATACCGCATGATCAAATTCTATGCACACTTAGTCTTGCAACACATACAGAAAACTTACATATTTCTAAAAGATAGAGAGAACATGTAGTGATACTGTTATATCAGATATGAAGTATGCCTTTCTTTCATGAGTACATAGCCCAGACATATTTATCCCTCATGAGTCAGACACATCTACATTCAAACATACAGTATATACCCTCCTCCTTTTTATACAGAAGAATGACAGAATTGATTTGCGCAATAACACTTAATATCCTGGTCTATAAATAACTCCAAGAAGACTTTCCAAAAGAGAATGTTTTACTCCTGAATCTAAATATCCTAAACATGTACAGCGGAAAGTCACCACTATTTAATTTCTCTCTTTATACGTCTACCGCTACCTTTAAATGGTCCTTGCCCAGTTATTCAACCACCCTGGAATAATGTTGACCATCATAGACCACACACCTACACGTAAATGATATACTTTGTTTGCTGTAACTGAAGCCTTGAATTTGTGATCTTATGACAACCCCTGCATTGTAGTTCTGAATGCAGTGGGCGAGGGACATCAAGTAGGGTTATCAAGCAAAGAGGGTTCAACAATATAATTATGTTCAAGGGCCAATTATGGAAATTATACCATACAGTTTGGAGACTCGGTTTGGTACATGCAAGGGCAAAGGGGTTACTGGCATTGGAAGTGATGAAACTGTCCCTGGCATTGGTTGCTTTTCCATGATAGTTATTTACAGGCATCCATTCAAATCACACTCTGATCACCCCCATTTAAACCTTGTGTATACAGTAACTGTGTCTGAAAATAATTTGAGGTGTGCATTAAAAATACAAGGGGATTTCATAATTCAATTGAGAGTTTGATGCCTTAAAGGGGAATTCCATATATTTTTTTAAATACCTCATATTCATTATCTCCAGGTGGAGATTGTGTGAAATTGGGACGTTTCTATGTTATCTATGTTTAAAAAGATACAAGAAAGAAGTTCTAATGGATGATGTTCTCAAAAGTGTAACTAGTGAAATCCCCCTCTAATGAGACATAATGTATGCCTACCTCCATCTCTCTGGTGTTTTAGGCTTTGCTTCATACATTTATTTTTCCACAAAATCAATAAATAAAATATGAAAAGGAGTAGAAAGGAGGGGGGAACACTCTAATTCTGGGGTTTCTTTTGAAAATAAATTGAACTAAATCAAGGTCATAAACCATGCCACCACACTTGGAGAGCCGCAGAATTAAAAAGGAGTGCCAGCTGGACAAGATGAATGAACCTCATCAAACAAAAGTTACAATGAATAACTCCCACTTGTATTTTCCTATTAGTAAAGGACACACATCTCTTGTGAGCTGATGTTAATAAAACAAAGACTAGAGTCTACAGTATGATTCACACTATTAAATACTTTTGGCATTCACTGGTAGTTGCCTGAGAACATTCAGGGACAGCCAAGATGTATAGGGATAGCAAGTGGATGGCAAGTCGTAGCCACCTGGGTTTAGCATCCCACAGTGACATTGACTTCCTGAGACCAACTAATGCTCGGGTTTATATTAGCAGTGTGAAATGTGTTCAAATATTCAATGAGTTAGTAGTACATTTAGCCAGATATTTATATATTTCCTTAGATTTGGGGGATTCTCAGAGTACAATCATCAGGAAATGATGTATACCCAGGGACCAACCAAAAAGAATCATAGAGCTCACCAAAGTGTGCCCATTTGTCAAAATAACTATGAAACTGGAAAACTGTAAATAATTCCATTATCATATTTCTGGGCGCTGCTTTCTAACGCCCAGGAGAGTGGATTTCAGACACCTTTGCTCTGGGTCGATTGGCCATACAGGTTGATATGAAATGAATCATAATGTATAAGTTTGAGCATGTACTGTAGTGAGCCTCAAATGACCACCGCTTTCTGAGTGTTTCCTTGCAGCTGCTGCTTTGAACCCGCCAACTACTGGGATCACCAGGGATTATGGTTTGAGGAGACACAGTGCATTCTAAATTCTTCTCTGAACTCTGTTTGCCGTGCAGACTGTTTCATTCAAAGGATATCAGGGGAGGCGGGTGGTTTATCCATCCTAAAGAAGAGTCCTCATGCATACATGCTTCCAATATGAAATGAGTGCATGTGAAAAAAAGAGAAGGGGGCGACTGATTATTGCAAAGTCTGGGTCACTATTTCCTGTCAAATGTCCCTCTCTATGGTCTGATGTCTACAGTAAGTATGCAAGTATGCAGCGATCTCATTGTTACAGTAAGCTTTAAAGCAATGTGATGAATCATTTAAGCTTATTATTAATAATTCAAATGTTTAATGTAGCTTCACCCTGACCCAAAAAGGCAACTAACACTATTTCATGAAATGTATGCTATTTCACAATGAAAGACAAACAGATGGAAGTTAAACTTAATGGGAAATTTAAATGAATTCCAGATATCAAAGTCAGTGCCAAAGTGCCAGGCACTGCTAGTTTGTCCTTTTGACCTTGCTCCTGGTGGAACATGTCAAGATATCTAATAATATGTCAAATACAGTCCAGTCTATCTCTAAATTACATGCAGTTCCAGTAACTACAGTTGGTGGAAATGTTAATAATTTCCCACTTCACGGTCATTAATGTGTTTGTAAAACCAACGTGTGTGCATTGGCACAACTTGGTGAATGTGGTGGAGAAGCTGGAACAAATGTATACCATGGAATATCTATAGTAATTTCGACCACACATAGACTCTGCACTGGGTGATACAGTATTGAGTATCCCTCAAAGGCATATCTGCAGGCCTGTCTTAGATGCACTGCCATTTCAGCACAGCGTGTTCGATTTTGGATACTGCGATTTTTGATACTGCAAATATTTGAACATGAGGATGTAGCAACCAGTATATATATCTACAGTATGTTTACTCCAAATAAATGTATATTCTGAGGAGCTTTTGCTTGAAAATCACGTAATGTTACAAATGTTTCAGAAAACAGGTTTTTCCATCATGCGTTAATTGCAGTGCCACATGGAGTGATTATTTGGCCATATTTCAAGTTTGTTTTTTAATGTCACGTACACAAGTACAGTGAAATGGCTTTCTTGCCTTCTCCAAACCCAACAGTGCAGTAATCCATATCAATATAGCACTACAAATAATGTAAGGTAGAACAACATCAGATGAGAAATACAAATAAGAAATATGAAGAACATGAGAAAGTAAGAGGCTATATAGAGGGTCAGTTCCAAATACTATATTTACAATGTGCAAGGATACTGGAGTGATAGAGGTAGATATGTATAGGGGTATGGTGACTGGGCATCAGGATATATGATAAACAGAGTAGCAGCAGCATAAATAATGATTGTGTGTGTGTGTGTGTGTGTGTGTGTGTGTGTGTGTGTGTGTGTGTGTGTGTGTGTGTGTGTGTGTGTGTGTGTGTGTGTGTGTGTGTAGCAGGGGCATAGGCATGGGTGGGCTTGGGTGGACACACCCACTGGGGAGTCAGGCCCTTCCAGACCACCCAATCAAATTGAGCAAAAACCAAAAAGGACTCACAGGACTCTACATTGGCTATTCTGTCAAGATGGTCTGTTTGTCTCTACAGACAAAACATAGAGTGGTTCATGTACATACTACCATGCTGTTGTGACATACACTAATGGAAGTATTTTTAAGATTAGACCAATTGTTGTTCAGGCAAGCAATACTGAGTACTATGTCAGGGATGACCAAGCAGGCATCGAGAGACAACAGAGTAGGGTGCAATATAAGGGTTTTATTTATCAAAACGTAGAAAATAAACCAAAGTGCTTTAAAATCTACAAAGTGATAAATGAATAGAAATGAAAAACAGACTATTTTATTTTACTTAACTAGCCAAGTCAGTTCAGAACAAATTCTTATTTTACAATGACGGCCTACCCCGGCCAAACCCTCACCTAACCCGGCCAGCACTGTGCCAATTGTGCGCAGCCCTATAAAGTCTTAACTTAAAAAATAACCATGCTCTAATGTCCCGGAAGAGAATATACATAAACCAAAATCAACTAACTGAAGGGATGTTCCACAGAGACCAAAGGGGAGCGACCAGTTCCATTCCATGCTCCAAGGGGAGTCTACATTCAGACAATAATTATATCATGTTTAGATGTACGGATTATGTTTTTAAATACCATAATTATTTTAGCAATAACAGTACACAATATTAATGTATAACTACTTCACTATTTTAAACTCATCAAGGGGAAAAAATAATTCCCCCGGGTGAACAGAGTGTTGGCATTTCCCAATGTCCGGGTGGAACCATATTTTAACCCTGGGATTCCGGTCAGACCTCCTTTACCAGAACACCGCGGCATCCATGCTGCTGAGACAGCACGGAGGTAAACAAGACATTGGCTGCATTCCAAACACGTAAAAGACACCCTCAGCCCTCAAATTAAGTGGACACTTCTGATTACGTATTATGACATCTGACGAGTTTAAACTTGCAGGGCAAGGGGCGAGGGAATAATTAATTCATTTTAAATGGACCGCTCTTGCCCATAAATGTGTCACTCGTTCGTCCCACAGTTGTGTTTTCAGTCATCATGGAACCACCGGTAGCTGTTGTGTGTGCATTATATGTGCTACAGTCAATTATGATTGCATTTCATAACATGTCTAGAAGACAACGCATCCGCAGACATCGAATGATAGCCATCTGACTATATCAGGTAAAACGAAAATTACAATGTATAAGTGTGATGTCAGGGAAAGTTGTATGCGCCAGCTAACATTTCCAAAGGCTAACCAAACAAAAACATAATTACTTTTATGATATGTGTTTGAGCTGTCGTGTGCTTTAGTAGCACAATTTCTAACTTATTTAAATAGTTTTTTTACACTTGCATGTTCTCCAGTATTTATGTTGGTTTTAAGTTTTGGCTGACTCTTCTTAGCGGATGTACAATCATCATGTGTCTTTCATGTGTTTGAAACGCAGCCATTACATTGAACTGTGACTATTTGCTTTAGAATGGTAAAGATAGATGATTTAATTAAATTATACATATGACTGTTACCATGGAAACTTTGAAGTCTGCACTCAACATAGAAAACAAGGATAGCAAATGTCAAACTGTATTTCTGCAATAAGGTTAAGTATGGGCTATGATAAACAAAAGCTATGTGTCACGTTGCCATTTATGTATTCTGTGTATCGCCATGTATATAGTGCAAACCTGGCGTTAACGTGCTTCAAATGAAAAGGATATTTGTTAGGCAAGGGGTTTTACTGTGCGGCCTGCATACTCATTAGACGTCACCCATTGAACATGTTTGGGATGCGTACGACAGATTGATGTGTACAACAGTGTTCCAGTTCCTGCCAATATCCAGCAACTTCGCACAGCCATTGAAGCGGAGTGGGACAACATTCCACAGGCCACAATCAACAGCCAGATCAACTTCATGCGAAGGACATGTGTCGCGCTGCATGAGGCAAATTGTGGTCACACCAGATACCTACTGGTTTAAGGTATCTGTGACCAAAAGATGTATATCTGTATTCCCGGTCATGTGAAATCCATAGATTAATAGACTAATTTATTTATTTATTTATTTCATTTGACTGATTTGACTGATTTCCTCATATGAACTGTAGCTCAGTAAAATCTTTGAAATTGTTGCATGTTGCATTTATATTTTTCATCACCAAGTAAAAATACCTACAAACAAAATATGAACTTCTCCTTTACTCAACTTTATTGCAATGTGTAAAAATAACTTACAAATTTAAAGGATTTGTTTGTGTTAAATTGATCATTTGATTAATTACATTAAGCAAAAATATAGGCCTACTCAATAACATAAAAAAAATATTCTAGTTGTGGTGAGTAGTAGTCTAAATAGCAAACTTATAAAACGGGACTGCCTTTTTCTTTACAATGTAAATCGACAACTCTGTCTTTATCGGTTTCTTTGTTAAAAGCATTATCCCCAGAAGAAGAATGTAGTTATGAAAATGTACATTCCCCTATACTAGTTATCATCACCATCATTTCTATAGTTTAGGCCTGCTACCTAGTTAGTTGTTGTATTATCCACCTAACAATAATTGTGCTTGCGAACACGAAACTAGCTAATGTTTAACCACATTGAAAAGGAACTAATGTTACTCATAGTGTGTTGACACAAGTAGCTAGCTAAGCTAGCTAGCTAACTTTAACATGCTGGGTGTGTCTCATATAATACCCTTGGGGCATTATCCATATACCCTGAGAACAAGGTTCAGGGGAAGATAAGATCATCAAATCCATCTAAATTTAGCTAACTAGTTAGCCAGCGAGTAGCGACCATAACATAGCTATTGGCCTGCTTTAGGCAGCTTGCTTGTCAAGGTTAAAAACAACCTAATCCAAAAACACTCAACAGATTACATGGAAAGTCTATTTTGTAGATGGTAACTAGCTAGCTAGCCTAGCTGGTAGGCCTAACAAAAATGCGAGAGAAGCTAACATTAGCTAGCTACAGTTAACTAGCTAGCCAACACTAGGATAGCTAGCTGGGAAATGTTAAATAGCTAACTACCTAACTATGCTAAATTGTCCACCAGAATTCAAGTATTCAACAAAGCAAAACAAATTGTACTTCTATCTCCTGTGTTGACATTTTTGTCATGTCTACAACATTTCGTTTTTTTGCCGGCAATCTGGATTTTGCACACCGAACTTATTCTCGACGTGTTCTTTGCACACTTTTTGTGGTATTATGGCTGTCCACAAAAAATGATATAGGTGCATGCTGCCACCTACTGGATGGATGAAAACTGATCCATTTGAATGCAGAAAAAATGGTGGAAGGGTGAACAAAAACCAAAACTTTACCCCTTCAATCAGATTTAAATGTCTTCTCAGATTCCTACGCAGGTTCAGGAGTCGGAGTGAAGGAAACTCTTCATTCAGTATTCCCTGTAACGTTTTGGCCATGAAGTCCTGAAGATCCCAAAATCGTTTTGCCGCCCTCACATTGATTTGCAGTTTCTTTGATTTTTTGTATTAGTATGTCCAGTGCAATATATCATTTGACAAATGCAACAAAGTCTACCTTCTTCCTTGTTAGTATCTCAGGATCCCTCTGATGAATGGTATTCACTGCAGGCTGTGGGATATCCACTCTCATCTTATCTCCACTTGCTCTTTCCACTATTTGCACTGCCTCCACATAGGAGACCTGCTGGATAGCCCTGATCCTAGCTACTTCAATCTCTTTTACCCTAACAGGGCACTCCGGCAACTCGGGAGTGTGGTTCCCATTACAGCACCATCTAAGAATCAGTAGATCTGTTCTATGTGCGCTATTTCTATTCTTTCTGTTCTTAAGGTTTGTTTTTGCATCTTTTACTTTTGGTTTTGTACACAGCTTCAAACAGCTGAAAATACAATATTTTTGCATATGGAAAATATATTTCACAACATTTTAGCTGGTACAATGAATCTCTACACTGTACTTGCTTGTTTTGTCACAAACTGAAACTAGGAAAACTATTAGAAATTTAGCAACAAGGAAATGGTGGAGCGATTTCTGCATAATGCACATTTAACAATGTAAAGTATTATTTGATGTGAACCATTTGTGAACTTGTTTTGCCATTAGGCCTGGGCATCAGACTCCAGAGCCCTTTATCGTGTCTAAAGTGGCTTTAAAAAAAAAATTGCGCATAGTAGAACTGCAAAAGTGTTGCTCTCCACTTTCTGGAGCACTGAGCTTTGAAATCAGTGGTATTAGAGAATGATAGCTAAGGAGATGGAGAGAACACCTGTCTCTGGATTACATCTTCAAACTAAGAGCAGCCATGGCATTCGTGGCTGCCCTCAGGGAGGAAAGTCAATCCATGATGTAAGATAGTCTAGTTAGCTACATTTTCAGATTTGACACATTTCTAATTTTGACAGAAAGTAATTTTAATTTTAAGTTAAAGTGTACTGTTAGCTAGGTAGCTAACGTTAGCTGTCTAGCTCGCTATGATCGTATTATTCGTTTCTCAGAGCCATTTGCTTTACTAGTTATAGCCTAATGTTAGCTAGCTAACATTGAACCTTGTTGGTTAGCAACAGTTGATGTCGGAAATGTACTTACACCTTAGCCAACTATATTTAAACTCAGTTTTTCACAATTCCTGACTTTAATCATAATACAAATTCTATCTCTTAGGTCAGTTAGGATCACCACTTTATTTCATGGATATGAAATGTCAGAATAATAGTAGAAAGAATTACTTATTTCCTAGTGAATCAGAAATGTACATACACTTAATTATAATTTGGAAGCATTGCCTTTAAATTGTTTAACTTGAGTCAAAGGTTTCGGTTAGCCTTCCACAAGCTTCCCACAATAAGTCGGGAAAATGTTGGCCCATTCCTCCTGACTGAGCTGGTGTAACTGAGTCAGGTTTCTAGGCCTCCTTTCTCGCACATGTTTTTTCAGTTCTGCCCACAAATTCTTGATAGGATAGAGGTCAGGGCTGTGTGATGGCCACTCCACTCCAAGACTTTGTTGTCCTTAAGCCATTTTGCCACAACTTTGGAAGTATGCTTGGGGTTATTGTCCATTTGTTTATTTTCCATTCCTGACTGATGTCTTGAGATGTTGCTTCAATATATCTATATAATTTTCCTTCCTCATGAAGCCATCTATTTTGTGACATGTATCAGTCTCTCCTGCAGCAAAACACCCCCACAACATGATGCTGCCACCCCCGTGCTTCACGGTTGGGATGGTGTTCTTCGGCTTGCAAGCCCCCCCTTCTTCCTCCAAACATAACAATGGTCATTATGGCCAAACAGTTATATTTTTGTTTCAGCAGACCAGAGGACATTTCTCCAAAAAGTACAATCTTTGTCCCCATGTGCAGTTGCAAACCATAGTCTGGCTTTTTTATGGCGGTTTTGGAGCAGTGGCTTCTTCCTTGCTGAGCGGCCTTTCAGGTTATGTCGATATAGCACTCTTTTTACTGTGGATATAGATACTTTGTACCTGTTTCCTCCAGCATCATCACAAGGTCATTTGCTGTTGCTCTGGGATTGATTTGCACTTTTCGCACCAAAGTAAGTTCATCTCTAGGAGACAGAACACGTCTCCTTCCTGGGCGGTATGAGGGCTCCATGGTCCCATGTCGTTTATAGTAGCGTACTATTGTTTGTACAGATGAACGTGGTACCTTCAGGCGTTTGGAAATTGCTCCCAAGCATGAACCAGACTTGTGGAGGTCTACAGTTTTTTTTTCTGAGTTCTTGGCTGATTTCTTTTGATTCTTCCATGATGTCAAGCAAAGAGGCACTGAGTTTGAAGGTAGGCCTTGAAATACATCCACAGGTGCACCTCCAATTGACTCAAATGATGTCAATTAGCCTAACAGAAGCTTCTAAAGCCATGACATAATTTCCTGGAATTTTCCAAGCTGTTTGAAGGCACAGTCAACTTAGTGAATATTAACTTCTGACCAACTGGAATTGTGATACAGTGAGTTATAAGTGAAATAATCTGTCTGTAAACAATTGTTGGAAAAATGACTTGTGTCATGCACAAAGTAGAATTGAATTGCCAAAATTATAGTTTGTTAACAAGAAATTTGTGGAGTGGTTTAAAAATTAGTTTTAATGACTCCAACCTATGTGTATGTAAACTACCGACATCAACTGTACCTGCAGATACATGCAGGGTAGTAACGTCATGAGTTGAGATTATGGTACATTTTTTACCTCGCTAGCTACGTCTGCAGATTCATGCAGGGTAGTACTGTTGACTATCCCCATTCTGTACAAATTTGCGCAACCGGGGCATTCAAACGAGGCTGCAATGAAAACGAATGGGACTGTAGTGACTGTGTTGGCATCAAAATCTGGGGTGTGAACTTTCTTTTCAAACATTGATTGACATGGTAATGGCCCGATAGTATCAGAGAAAAGTTTAATAAACTCACCCCTCTGACACTGTACATTAAATTGTGACTTGTCATGACGTAACGGTCAACACGCATAATGCATCTCATTCTGTGTCATACAGCCTCTCTCCACCAGGTGAAGCGCTTCTCTCACAGATTAAAATCAAGAAGGGGACAGGGTAAGGGGTGATACCTTGTCAATTGTACAGCTGAATGCATTCATGTTTTGACTCTCAAAAGCCGCGACAGCCGCTGATTACTTCTGAAGATAACTTCCACCCCCCAAAAAACAGATTCAAATAGGTATGTAACTATACATTATATAAACTCTTTAGAGCGTTTTATTGACATTTTAGATGTGATAAGTTGGACAGATCGGGTGAATAAAGCTGTTTCCCCACATGTCTTATCTCCCCTTTTCCCAATCTCGCAGTAGGTTTTGCTCCCCCACCCGCCATTTAAAAAAAGACCCGACAGAGCTCATTGCCTTCTTCAATCACACAGAGATGGGCAGCATGAAGGTCTCGTCATTGCTTTTGCTGGAAAGGGAAGAAATTGAGCTTTACAATGGTTTTCATATTACAGTTGACCTGGAAGTATTACATTGTTGTTAGGACAGAACACTCGGATCAAGCCTCAAAGAGATGGGTGGGGCTAAATCCTAAGAGGGTGTGAACAATGCTGAATGGGTGAAGACAAAAAGAGCTCTCCAGTAGGTGACAAATCATTCAAAGGCCATTTTCTCAAAAGTGAGGTTACAGGTTGATTAACTTTCAAAGCAGAATTACTATCCCGTTGTTCCTCAAATGCAGTGTATGATATACCATTTTGTAGCTCTGTGTCTTTGCTTTTATCCAATGTAAAAATCACAATTTCTAATTTTTATACGTAAGACGAAATCAAGCTGGTCGGTCACATATATGGTTGTGATGCTATTGAAAACTTGCCCATTTGTAACAAGCATGGCAATAAGCATTCATTATTACACCTCTGTAATTGCAGATGGCAATTACCACCCGTTACATGTTGTTATTTCAGTATAACTATGTATTATTAAAATTAATTACAATACTTGTTACAGTGTAATTACATATGTAACTGAACTAAGGACCCCGTAAAATTCCGTGTTACCAGATGTACTCCAAGTAATGTAATACTACCAAAATTGTAGTACAGTATTTTTCTGGTTGATTTGGACTTTCCAGCATGTTGTTTCAGAAGCTTGATCAACTTAATTTAAGAATACTTTTTCACACATCTTGTTTTTGTCACGGTCGTCATAAGGAGGCGACCAAGGCGCAGCGTGCTAAGCGTACATAACTATTTTAATGAAAGAACGAACACAGAACAAACTATACAAAACAACCAAACGAACCGTGGAGCTATATGGCTAGTGCAGACAGGTAACTAAACATAGAATAACAACCCACAAAATACCCAAGGAATATAGCTACCTAAATATGGTCCCCAATCAGAGACAACGATAAACAGCTGCCCCTGATTGAGAACTAATCTAGGCAACCATAGACATATAAACACCTAGACATACAAAAAACCCTAGACATACAAAAACTAAACAAACCACCTCGTCACACCCTGACCTAACCAAAATAATAAAGAAAACAAAGATAACTAAGGTCAGGGTGTGACAGTTTTTTCAATGTACCTTATGTTAAACTATCACAAAGTTTGAATTTAAGCAAAAATAATGAACTGAAATGATTCTGCCTGTGTAACACCACAAGCATGGACATAAAATGTTTCAGGGTTTGCTAGTGTTCACCTGAAATAACAAGAACAAGCTGTCATACAATAAATTGCACTGACACACTAATTGTATTTGTGTTGTTTTTTAATGTTTATGTTTTAGGGGGAGCACTGCCCATGTTTACAACATGTATTACTTTCAGCTCTGTATGATGGCCATGGGATTGCAGTCACATTTTATGTCTTGATGTTCTTTTCTCTCTCATCAAAACAAAATGAACATGTAGTCTTTTGAGACTATAGTTGGTCAAGACGAAAGTTTTGTCCAACTATAAATGTCATAGTATGACTAAAACATGCGTCATCCTAGCACTATTATCGATGTAAATTCCTCTCAAAATGAAAGCATTTTGAAGGCACAGAACCCAAAGGAGTTGGGAAGCCACTCTTTGGCAAACTACATTTACAGACTGACCTCCATCCAAGGGGGCTCTTGACCTCGCCATGCCACTGTGCATACTAATCATCCAGTGATTGTTATTATCAGTCCTGTTCAGTGACTCTATAGTGGGTCTAAGCTCGTTGATATTCATGTATTTCTACCTCCCTATAATCTGCCCTTAATAGACCGCTGGTAGGAGGCATAATGAACCATTGAACAGGATAATTGTTGTTGTAATTACCTGTTAAGAGCTTATTTCCACACAATTAAAATGGCAAGGGGGACCTTCTGCGGACATGCAGAAGTTTGTGCAGCCTGCCCGGGCAGAGTGGACAAGTTGGCATCCTTCATTCGTCTCTGTGGGGTCCTGATTCCCACAGAACCAGCGTTGTTTTATTATTTGTAATTAAGTTGTGAATAGAAGCCTGACTTAGTCTTTACATTAGTCTTCAATTGTGAACTTACTAGTTACACTTATTTTACAATCTAAAAGTTGTCCTTACATATACTCAGAAAATAAACAGAAAGGTATTGTTGTGGATCCTACAGTCAGTAGTGTGAATGCTAGAGACCTTCTGTCACGATCGTTTGTAGAGACGGACCAAGGCGCAGCGAATGTTGAGGTCCACATAATTTATTAATAGTGAAAACTTAACAAAAACAATAAACAATAAACGAACAACGAACCGTGACTACAGAGGTGCTACGTGCACTAACTCAAAACACATTCCCATAAACATAGGTGGGAACGAACACTACTTATGATCCCCAATTAGAGACAACGATTACCAGCTATCTCTAATTGGGAATCATACAAATCACCATAATAGAAACATGAAAACTAGAACACCCACATAGAAATAATAAACTAGACTAACACCCCATTCACGCCCTGACCTACTCCACCATAGAAAATAAGGACTCTCTATGGTCAGGACGTGACACCTTCAAACCAGTAAAGCACTGTTGTACTGTGTTCTCTATTGTCAAACAAGCTGTCAAACTGATTTCTGTAATTTGAGTGTGGGAAGAACTATTCAAATGCAGTCCATTCTCTTGGAGAATAGCTCATCAGTAGGTAGCTCAGTCGAAGTGTAGCTTCGAAGTGCAGCAATTCCGTGTTAATTTTTGATTGGGAGCCTATTCAGCAGAAGACTGTTAAGAGGCTAAGAAACTTGTCAGAAAATAACTATTTATTATGCACACAATAGGGGACATTTGAGAAGAATGATGTTCCCTTACTTTGAACAAATCAAATACAAAGTAAAAACACTTTATTTTATATACTTAATGTTTTCGTATGGTGATGAATCCAGTAAGTTGTGAATTATAATTAATTGTTACATCACCATCACCTATGTCTACATTACTTTTGTGGTTTAAGTTTTTGTAGAACATATACTGAGTATGGTCACAAAATGTTCTTACTGGGCTCCGGGTGGAGATATCAACCAAGAGAAAAGAGTGTCTATGATGAATATCCTTATTTATTGTCATAGTCTATGTCTAAAGTTGACAGCTATGACAAATCAAAATAAAGTTATATTTTTAGAAACGAAGGGTAGCAGCTACGATCTTGGCTTTGATTTTTTTATTCAGTTTTAGCTTTCGTAATGGTCACAAAAAATGTAAAGGAACATTTGATGTTGTGAAGATGACTATAAATGAACCCATCAGAGACCCAGTAACAGATCCCTCCTTAGTTGACAGACATTCTGTGGGCTGCCATTTAGTCAAAGAGCCTTTTATTTCTAATGGGATCTTCTGATGTCTTTATTTGCTGTCCCTTGATACCAGCTATTTTGCCTGATTTCTCCCGGAGCCTATCATGTCTCCATGCCAGTGAAAGATGTTGTCTGGTTTTTAGATTCATATTCACCATCTATATTGTACCTTTTGGAATTTCACAATTTTCACCCATATTAAGAGATAGAACAACAGAGACAAAGCAACAAAAAAAAGCACTCACTTACACATACCTGCGTAATAATAATAATATATATTTACAGTGGGGAGAACAAGTATTTGATACACTGCCGATTTTGCAGGTTTTCCTACTTACAAAGCATGTAGAGGTCTGTAATTTCTATCATAGGTACACTTCAACCGTGAAACAAAAATCCAGAAAATCACATTGTATGATTTTTAAGTCATCAATTTGCATTTTATTGCATGACATGAGTATTTGATATATCAGAAAAGCAGAACTTAATATTTGGTACAGAAACCTTTGTTTGCAATTACAGAGATCATACGTTTCCTGTAGTTCTTGACCAGGTTTGCACACACTGTAGCAGGGATTTTGGCCCACTCCTCCATACAGACCTTCTCCAGATCCTTCAGGTTTCGGGGCTGTCGCTGGGCAATACAGACTTTCAGCTCCCTCCAAAGATTTTCTATTGGGTTCAGGTCTGGAGACTGGCTAGACCACTCCAGGACCTTGAGATGCTTCTTACGGAGCCACTCCTTAGTTGCCCTGGCTGTGTGTTTCGGGTCGTTGTCATGCTGGAAGACCCAGCCACAACCCATCTTCACCACTCTTACTGAGGGAAGGAGGTTGTTGGCCAAGATCTCGCGATACATGGCCCCATCCATCTTCCCCTCAATACGATGCAGTCGTCCTGTCCCCTTTGCAGAAAAGCATCCCCAAAGAATGATGTTTCCACCTCCATGCTTCACGGTTGGGATGGTGTTCTTGGGGTTGTACTCATCCTTCTTCTTCCTCCAAACACGGCGAGTGGAGTTTAGACCAAAAAGCTCTATTTTTGTCTCATCAGACCACATGACCTTCTCCCATTCCTCCTGTGGATCATCCAGATTGTCATTGGCAAACTTCAGACGGGCCTGGACATGCGCTGGCTTGAACAGCGGGACCTTGCGTGCGCTGCAGGATTTTAATCCATGACGGCGTAGTGTGTTACTAATGGTTTTCTTTGAGACTGTGGTCCCAGCTCTCTTCAGGTCATTGACCAGGTCCTGCCGTGTAGTTCTGGGCTGATCCCTCACCTTCCTCGTGATCATTGATGCCCCACAAGGTGAGATCTTGCATGGAGCCCTTACACAGCTCTCTGGCCATTGTGGAGAGGTTGGAGTCTGTTTGATTGAGTGTGTGGACAGGTGTCTTTTATACAGGTAACGAGTTAAAATAGGTGCAGTTAATACAGGTAATGAGTGGAGAACAGGAGGGCTTCTTAAAGAAAAAGTAATAGGTCTGTGAGAGCTGGAATTCTTACTGGTTGGTAGGTGATCAAATACTTATGTCATGCAATAAAATGCTAATGAATTACTTAAAAATCATACAATGTGATTTTCTGGATTTTTGTTTTGGATTCCGTCTCTCACAGTTGACGTGTACCTATGATAAAAATTACAGACCTCTACATGCTTTGTAAGTAGGAAAACCTGCAAAATCGGCAGTGTATACACACATACATAGGTACACCATTTCCTCTTCCTGCTCGGCGCTTCTCTCACCCCATCCCCATCATTGCGTCTCTAAATACATACATTTTAAACAAACTTACAAACAGAAATTAAACAAAAAAGCTCAGTTTAAACCAAGAAGTTAGGTTCCACATATGGACAGTGTAATTCTGAAATACTTAGATCACCACCATTCTAAGAGAATCCTTGCAGCATAATAGCTGATACCTCAGGTTCTAGGTAATTTAGATAAGGTTCCCATACTTTGTAGAACTGATCTGTTTTAGAATGCAATGTACATATATTCCAGAGGCACCCATTCAAATAGTATAAATAGTATCTTATGTCAATCTTTAATAGAAGGAACCTTATCACTAATCCACTGTAAAAGGATGTTTTTCCTCGCTGCGAAGGTTGAAAAGCCTCCTCTTACGCACAGAAGTAACATGCCTACTAGGGAGACCCAACAGTAAAGAAACTGGGTCTAATTCTAGATCAACCCCTAGGATCTTTTCAATTTCTTGCAGAACACCAGACCAGTATCTTTGTATTTTGGTACATGACCATAAACAATGTGTTAGGGAGCCTGTATCAGTTTTGCATTTAACAAAGGGGAAATAGGAGAGGGGACAAAGGACATCCCTGTCTGGTATCTCTGTATATAGAGAAGCTATTTGACCTTAGCCCATTAGTCAGGACAGCAGCCTGAGGATCATCATATAAAACTTTCACCCATTTTATAAAGTTGTCCCCTAGACAAAATGTATTTAGAGCAAAGAATAGGTAAGACCACTCCACACAATCAAATGCTTTCTCAGCATCTAGGGAGAGCACAAGACCATTAATGAAGCCAGTTTGGTCTCCTTTCACAATTAGTGGCAGTGAGTCCTCTAATCTTGTGGCTAGAATTTTAGAAAGCAATTTTCTATCCACATTCAGAAGGGAAATTGGTCTGTATGAGGAACAAGACTCTGGACATTTTCCCTTTTGAGAATAAGTGATATGTTGGCTTCTCTCAGCGTTTGAGGGAGCTGGTCATTTGAAAATGAGTAGTTAAACATATCACGCAATGGCTCAAGGATCAGGCCATGGAACTCTTTATAGAACTCACTACAAAACCCCTATGGTCCTGGGGCCTCACCATTTTGCAGATTCTTAATTACGAACATTATCTCTTCCTCGGTAATAGGGGCATTAAGGAGAGACCTCTGTTCTTCGGAGATAGTAGAGAGCTCAATCTCAGAAAATAAGTTCTCCATTAATTTGGGTGCATCATTTGGCAGTTCTGAGGCATAAAGATTTGCATAAAATGTCTTAAATGAGTCATTTATCCATTTATTTTCATATTAATGATTGCCATCAGAATCAGTAATAGTAGCAATTGACTGTGAGTCAGCTCTCTTTTTAGCTAGGTACGCCAAGTACTTTCCTGGCTTATCACCATGTTCATATAGCTTTTGCCTGACAAATCTCATTTTCTTTTCAGCGTCCTGTGTTAGGAGAGTGTCCAACGTTGATCTAAGGACTGATATTTCCTTTAATAGGGCAGGAGTGGGAGTTTTAATGTAGTCCTTCTCTTTAGTTCCTAATTCACCCTCTAACATTTTTTGCTTTTCTCGCTTTTTCCGTCTCTCAGTGGCTGTTTATGACATAATCAGCCCCCTGGCGTACGCTAAACAGGTTTCCCAAAGCAATCTGTTGATTGAGAGTTAATAGAGAAAAATGCTTTAAACTCTGTAATAAAATATGATGTGAATGTATGGTCTTTAATTAAGAATGGTTGTATTCAACCTCCAATGTCTTGACCGATTGAATGCCCCATTGAGTTTTATGTCCAGGATCACCTCTGCATGATCAGATATGACTATGCTTCCTATCCTAGCAGATAAAACAGACTGCAAAGACGTCCTGGGCATAAAAAAGTAATCTATTCTAGTCTGACATCCATGAGGTGCAGAGAAAAAAGTCTCTCTGTTGGAGGGATGAAAAGTTCTCCAAACATCAGCATACCCCAGATCATCACAAATAGCTTTAAGTGACGTTATACCACTGGGAAACTTATCAATAAGGGGATCAACAAACAATTAAAATCTCCTCCAACCACTGCAGTCTCTGAGTTTAATTCTGAAAAGTCTAGAAATACCTTAGTGAGGAAATCAGGGGGGTGGGCAGGGGGCAAGTAAATATTAATTATGGAAACGTTCTGCCCTTGTAAAGTACCATTAATTATAACAAAGCGACCAAATGTATCTTTCACACAATTCAAGACCTTAAGTGGTAAGTTCTTTTTCACAAGAATTGCTACACCTCTACTTCTGGATGTAAATGATGAGAAAAACACTTGACCAAACCCCCCTTGTTGTAATTTCAGATGCTCCTTATCATCCAAATGAGTTTCTTGCAACAGGGCAATATCAATATTTAATTTTTTCAAAAAAGACAGTATCTTCTTCCTTTTAATGGGATTATGGCTACTTCTAATGTTCCACGTACATAAACGCAGTCTGTTACCTGCCATTGCACTTTGACCATTCAATATCCAGACTGAATCCTACTGTAAAAATGTGTTGAACTCTCTTCTATCTCACCGAGCATAAACAAACGATATGAACCCTGAACTCGAACTATACTAAACCCAAAAATGTAAGATCCCACTAGCTAACATGCAGGGGATTTCAACTTTCCAATGTAGACTCTTAAGTCCGCATTGCCACTCAATAGCCTCATTTTTATATATATGGAAATGAAAATCAATAGATTGAGGCTCTTCCACCTAAAACCAAGCCTGGGCACCAATATGGATTCACACATATCTCAGCCTGTGCTATAGCGGCAGTTACATTAGCAAGAAAAATAATAAAGATACGAATATTACTGAACCGGAGCACGTGAGAACTCACACCACTGTTTCATGATCAGATTCAAATAAAATAAAAGTTATCCAATGCTGCGGAGGTGCAGCTTAAAGTTATTTACCCGAGAGAGTCAATAAACGCAGCAGCCTCTTCAGGTGTATAGAGTTTTTTAGGCGATCCGATGTCCATAATCTTCAATGTGGCCGGGTACAGCAGTGTGTAGTCCATCTTCATTCTCTTGAGTCGAGCCTTGGCCTCATCAAACGCTTTGCGTCTTCGTACAACCGCTGTGGAATAATCATTGAAGAATGAGACCTTTGGACCTTTACGTTGACTACCGTCAGAGTCGATGTTTCTAGCTGCATCCATGCTGCTTGTCGGTGAAGTTGTGGAACTTTATAACCACTGGCTGTGGGCGCTGGTTGGGACCGGGTATCGGTGCCTGAGAGTGATGGGCTCTGTCCAGCTTCACATGACAAGCCTTAGTGTCCATTTGTAGGTAGCCAGGGATCCATTCCTCAAATTTTATTACAGAACGTGTCCCTTCAGAATTTTCCGGGAGTCCCAAAACACGAATATTGCATCTGCGTCCTCGATTATCCAAGTCGTCAATGTGCTCCGCCATTTCGCGCACCTGTTTCTCAAGTGCTTTTATCTTAGTGTCCATAGATGTAGTTGAATTTTCCACTGTAACAATTCTTCCTTCCGCCTCATCAACACGTTTGACAACCCTCTGTAGTTCAGCTGAATGGCCTGCTATTGCTTCCAAGACCGTTCTTAACATCGATCACTTTAGTAATGTTATCTGTCATCTTTTGAATCACCAGGTCCATTGTGCCTGGATCCGCAATGGTGTTAGCTTCGCTAACGTTAGCTAGTTCCTCCTGCACAACTACAGGGATGGTGGTTTTGGTCAAGTTCTTAGTAGTTCTGTTGGGCATGTTGTCGGAGATTTTTGAGAAATAGCCGTCAAGACTCATTGTAGGATAACTTATTTAGCCAATTCTACCACTTTTTCAAGCTAGGAGATTAATGTAAAAATATAAATTTACGAATGCCACGGGAGCTCACTGAAACACAGTGTTCTCTCTACGGCGCCATTTTGTGAGGGAATTAATAATATTATAAAATTATCAATGTTCACAATTCCAAGATGTTATATATTAAAGTAAGCATGTAATAACATGTAATATGTATATATTTTGAGCATTTATTTTAATTTCACCTTTATTTAACCCGGTAGACCAGTTGAGAACAAGTTCTCATTTACAACTGTGACCTGGCAAACATAAAGCAAAGCAGTGCGACACAAACAACACAGAGTTACACATGGAACAAACAAATGTACAGTCAATAACACAATAGAAAAGTCTATATACAGTGTGTGCAAATGAAGTAAGATTAGGAAGGTAAGGCAATAAATAGGCCATAGTGGTGAAATAATTACAGTTTAGCAATTCAACACTGGAGTAATAGATGAGCAGAAGGTGTATGTAGAGATACTGGGGTGCAAAGGAGCAAAAAAATAAATAACAATATGGGGGATGAGTTAGTTGGGTGGTCTATTTACAGATGAGCTATGTACAAGTACAATGATCTGTAAGCTGCTCTGACAGCTCATGCTTAAAGTTCGTGAGGGAGATATGAGTCTCCAGCTTCAGTGATTTTTGCAATTCGTTCCAGTCATTAGCAGCAGAGAACTGGAATGAACGTTGGCTAAAGGAGGAGTTTGCCTTGGGGGTGACCAGTGAAATATACCTGCTGGAGCACGTGCTACAGGTGGGTGCTGATATGGTGACCAGTGAGCTGAGATAAGGCGGAGCTTTACCTAGCAAAGACTTAGAGATGACCTGGAGCCTGGTTGAATATGAAGTGAGGGCCAGCCAACGAGTGCATACAGGTCGCAGTGGTGGGTAGTATATGGGGCTTTGGTGACAGAACGGATGGCACTGTGATAGACTGCATCCAATTTGCTGAGTTGAGTGTTGGAGGCTATTTTTGTAAATGACATCACAGAGTCAAGGATCGGTAGGATAGTCCTTTTTACGTGGGTATGTTTGGCAGCATGAGTGAAGGATGCTTTGTTGCGAAATAGGAAGCTGATTCTATATGTCATTTTGAATTGGAGATGCTTAATGTGAGTCTGGAAGGAGAGTTTACAGTCTAACCAGACACCTAGGTATTTGTAGTTGTCCACATATTCTAAGTCTGAACCGTCCAGAGTAGTGATGCTGGACGGGCGGGCAGGTGCGGGCAGCGATCATTGGAGAGCATGCATTTAGTTTGACTTGCATTTAAGAGCAGTTGGAGGCCACGGAAGGAGAGTTGTATGGCATTGAAGCTCATCTGGAGGTTAGTTAACACCGTGTCCATACAGAAGGGTGTCGTCTACATAGAGGTGGATCAGAGAATCACCAGCAGCAGGAGCAACATCATTGATGTATACAGAGAAAAGCGTCGGCCTGAGAATTGAACCCTGTGGCACCCCCATAGAGACTGCCAGAGGTCCGGACAGCAGGCCCGAAAGTGGAAATCCTTGGCCAGGTCGATGAATACGGCTGCACCGTATTGTCTATTGTCGATGGCGGTTATGATATATTTTAGGACCTTGAGCGTGGCTGAGGTGCACCCATGGACAGCTCAGAATCCAGATTGCATAGTGGAGAAGGTACGGTGGGATTCAAAATGGTCGGTGATCTGTTTAACTTGGTTTTTGAAGACAGGGTAGGATAGATATAGGTCTATAACAGTTTGGGTCCAGGGTGTCTCCACCTTTGAAGAGGGGAATGACCGCGGCCGCTTTCTAATATTTTGGGATCTCAGACAATACGAAGGAGAGGTTGAACAGGCTTGTAATAGGGGTTTCAACAATTGCCACAGATAATTTCATAAAGAGAGAGTCCAGATTGTCTAGCCCAGCTGATTTGTAGGTGTCCAGATTTTGCAGCTCTTTCAGAACATCAGCCATCTGATTTTGGGTGAAGGAGAAATAGGGGAGGCTTGTGCAAGTTGCTGTGGGGGTGCAGAGCTGTTGACCGGGGTAGGGGTAGCCAGGTTGCAGGCATGGCCATCCGTAGAAAAATTCTTATTGAATCGGTGGTGACAGTGTTTCCTAGCCTCAGTGCAGTGGGCAGCTGGAAGGAGGTGTTCTTATTCTCCATGGAATTTACAGTGTCCCAGAACCTTTTGGAGTTTATGCTACAGGATGCAGATTTCTGTTTGAAAAAGCTTGCCTTTGCTTTCCTAACTCCCTGTTTATATTGGTTCCTAACTTCCCTGAAAAATTGCATATTAGGGGGGCTATTCGATGCTAATGCAGTACGCCACAGGATGTTTTTGTGCTGGTCAAGGGCAGTCAGGTCTGGAGTGAACCAAGAGCTATATCTGTTCTTAGTTCAATTGTTTTGAATGGGGCATGCTTATTTTTAAGATGGTGAGGAAAGCACTTTTAAAGAACAACCATGGATCCTCTACTGACGGAATGAGGTCAATATCCTTCCAGGATACCCGGGCCAGGTCAATTAGAAAGGCCTGCTCGCTGAAGTGTTTAGGTAGCGTTTGACAGTGATGAGGGGTGGTCGTTTGAATGATGACCCATTACGGACGCAGGCAATGAGGCAGTGATCGCTGAGGTCCTGGTTGAAGACAGCAGAGGTGTATTTAGAGGGCAGGTTGGTCAGGATGATATGTATATAACTACCTAAGGCCCCTATCCTGTATTAGCTTACACAATATGCTACCACATTTAGCATATTCATTGCCCACTTGGCACAGACGTCAATTCAATGTCTTATCCACATTGGTTCAAATTAGTTGAATTGAAATTATGTGGAAGCAATGTTGATAAAACCAGTGTGTACCCAGTGGGTGGGTTTCAAAGTATTGCAGATACTGTAAGATTGTTATATGACAAGGGCCACTCCTCATCCCAGGTGGTACATCAAAACATGGGTAGTGTTAAAGGGACGATTGAGCTGGAATGCATTTGCTGTGAGCTAAATGACATCCACAAAAGCATTGCTCAGCATCTTTCACGCACAGGATGTTCATCCAATTAGTACACATGTTTGGCTACCACTCACAACCAGATCACACTGAAAACAATCTGATACAATCTGCAAGAGCATGTTTCAGCCTGTCATTGTGCTGTCTTGCTAATAAAGCAACTGCAATCTTTGTCATTATATGTATCGTTAAAGTTGGTAAATTTTCCTAACAGAGTCAAGTCGCTGTTCTCAATGATATGTCACACCCATTGTGGAACAACTGTGTTTTCAGACAGTGAACTAATCCTTGGAATATCTTCAGATTAAGGGAGGAATTGGGGTATAAATACCTGGTATAAATGCATCGTTTTCATGAACCAAACATGTGCAGTATGGAGCGTCCTCTCAATGATAAAACCAAAGCCTGTCATAATGAGCTAAATACATGCTTATATTTTTATCTCTGCTATCAGTGTCCAACGATGAGTGCATCCTTGCTCTTCCCAAAATATCTGTCACTAATTACAATGATTAATCTCATCTCCACTCAAGAATGTCTTAATCTAATTAAGTGCATGTTGTAGGCCACAGAGAAGAGGAAAACACAGCGGGTAATTATCTCAGGATAAGGCACTAGGGGAGGATGCAGATAATTCACTGCTGATCTGGTAGCGCCTTTTGATGATTAATCACCCTTTGGGTGCACTTTCACCAAATAAACAATAAAATCACAGAGCTCCATGGCATCCATGATAGTGACAAACATATGAGGACCGTCAAAGACAATAGAGGGAGTGAGAAAGTTTGGACTGTATATCTATGTCTCTTGAGACAACCTGGTCTCAGGGCATTTTGTGTTATTCTGTACGTAGGCCCGTTACACTCCATTTAGTTACATTTTATATGGTATGTATTAATTTGTGGATGTCTGTCACGCATTTCGAATGATATGTTAGGACTTACAATTCATATTATATGTTACAAATTTGCAAAATGTACTATATTTGATGAATTTCTCAAATGTATTGTATGTTACGCATTATGGCTAGGTGTCTAACGTTAACCCATGGCCTAGCTATTAGCCAGCTAGCTAAGGTTAGGGTTAAGTTTAGGATTTAAGTTAAAGGGTTGAGGGTAGGGTTAGGGGAAGGGTTAGCTAAAATGGGTAAGGTTAGGGGAAGGGTTAGCTAAAAGGGTTATGGTTAAGGTTAGGGGAAGGGCTAGCTAGCATGCTGAGTAGTTGCAAAGTAGCTAAAAAGTAGTAAGTATCTAAAATTTTCCCTGATGAGATTTGAATTCGCAACCACTTTTGTTTTTGCCTTAAGTAACTATCTGTCTTATGTAACCATACCAAACATAACATACTGTATCATACTAATTTAAGTGTCCCAGATTTACCTTTACTAAGTTACATCTAGTCTATGAGTCCACTATAAACTATTTAATGTTTAACAGCATGGGAAAACTCCTAGCCTTGTGATTTTCGTTGTTGTTGTTCAAGATGGAAGTAACTTAATCTATCTGAATGGGTTATGTAGCAAGATGTATGGTAGTGTCTAGTGGTCTTTCAAAGAGAATACATTTATCATCCTCCCTTCAATCTTTTTGTACGGTATGTCCAATCTACTTGACTCAAACAAAACACTGTCATTGGCAATTTTTTACCCATAGGCCACACTTTGGGCAGTTCTGCTCTTGCGCAATACCACTGCAGGATGGATGATTAAACAATTTCAGCAACAGTCTGTCTACCTATCAAAACAAAACAAGGCATTTCTTTGAAGAGCATTCTTTTCCTGCCCTAATGAAGACGTTGACTGACTTGGTCCTGATATGACTCATCTTTAGGCCTCAACTCCACCTCAGTAGACATGGCAAGGATGAACGTGGATGTCCTTAGGGTAATCGAGACTCGCTCCTATTCCAGCCAGCCACAGCAAACAATGCTGACCTTTATTGTTGAGCTGCATATCAATTTCAAACAGCAATGCACATAAATAGCATGTCGAACAAAAGTTAGCAAATCGAAATTGTATACAAATGAAACCATCCTTGTGATTTGGGCATAGATCAATCAGAACATTCTCTGGACTCAATAAAATAATTATTCTGAGGGAGGGGGTGGAAGATTGAATCAATGACATGATGCATACTCCCTTGTTTGTGGCTTGTGCTCTAGAAGAGGGCGGCAAGGGGAATAGATTTTTCCTGAATTAGAAAACTGTTATTGCAAGGATGTGGGACATTCAATGGCAAGGTGACAAGCATTTTTCATCCATTAGAACAAGCAAAAATACTCTTCAATATGCTGTGTGGATCCTAATTATTTGGTCCGTACTTTTAGAGCCTGTGTGAGCCTCTGGTTTAGGCAGATCCGAGGGCGGATTTCAAACCAACATGGAAAATTGGTCTATGGCAGGATTATTAACATTCTTGGGTTGGGAGTTTACCTCCAAGAATATAGCCTGTCTTTCTTTTTCTGAGGCTTTATAAAGTTTAACCGAGGGGATTGAAGCAGCAGATAAATTGTTTGCAATATGTTACTACCGACTTCCACAATAGCACCAGAATGAACTCCAATTATTGGGTGCTCATCGAATATTTCGACCAAAGCCTCTGAGAGAGAACCTGTTCAGATATTAGTAGATCACTTGGGTTAATAATACACTACACTGCCATTGGCACGCTTCATCTTAGATTTGCAAGTGTGCAATTCAGACTTTGATGTCACAGAAATGGTAAACACCTAGCTACTGTCTATCATCTACCCTGGTGCCTAATCACTTTAACTCAACCTATACATTAGGAACACCTGCTCTTTCCATGACATAGCATGACCAGGTGAATCCAGGTGAAAGCTATGATCACTTATTGATGTTACCAGTTAAATCCACAGGAGACAGGTTAAAGAAGGATTTTTAAGCCTTGAGAGAATTGAGACATGGACATTGTGTATGTGTGCCATTCAGACGGGGAATGGGCAAGACAATATTTAAGTGCCTTTGAACGGAGTATGGTAGTAGGTGCCAAGCGAACTGGTTTGAGTGTGTCAAGAACTACGATGCTCCTTGTTTTTTTTATGCTCACAAGTTTCCCGTGTGTATCAAGAATGGGCCACCACCCAAAGGCCATCTAGCCAACTTCACACAACTGTGGGTAGCATTGGAATCAACATGGTCCAGCATCCCTGAGGAACGTTTTTGACACCTTGTAGAGTCCATGCCCCGATGAAGGTGTTCCTAATGTTTTGTACACTCAGTGTATGGACATACTGTATCTACCTCAGTTACCTCATACTCTGCACATTGACTCGGTACTGGTACTCCATGTATATAGCCATGTTACTTTTAGTCATTACTATTTTTTGTTAGTCACTGTGTATTTGTTCCTCGTGTCACTATTTTTTAAAATCTGTATCTTAACTCTGCATTGCTGGAGATGGACCCGTAAGTAAGTATTTCACTGTTAGTGTACACCTGTTGTTTACAAAGCATGTGACAAATACAATGTCTTTGAGTCTGTTGAAGGGGTGCTTTTGACCCTGAGGTGTAGGACACACAAGGTTTAATACCAATCTATTGATAAAAAAGAGGCATGAAAGTCAGAAAAGAACATTGGCGTATTCTTATCTATGAGCTGATGCAATTTTACGTCCAAAGTCACTAAAACAAAAGCAGAGATGGAGAGCAACAGATTACCACCGACGTTATAGGATGAAGGATAAAAAAAGTTGAACGCTATGTGTGATGTTTATATGAATCAGAGGTTCTCTGTGAAAGTCAAGCTTTAGAGATTTCTGAAGAATTTAGATGACCATAGTCTTACTTTTGTGGTAGCTGTAGTGACAAGGGCACACATGTAACGTCACATAATCATTTCATAGTTTTTCCTTGTAACATCTCCATACAATTTAAAAATAATGCATCACAATACATCCATTAAACATTGTACTCTACAGCAAAACAAATAGAAAGCCATATTCAGTCACATTGAAAACATTAAAGTTAACATCTATTTTCTTCCCTCTCCTCTCCTCTGAACTTGGCCCCCAGTGAGAGCATATGCTGAGAGCCTGAGTGAAAGTCCATCACTCTTTTAATCTCTCACGACCCAGAACCAGTCAGTAGTTTTAAATGGGTCTCGCCGTTACAAGCTTTATCAACCATGACATCCTCCACAGCGCCCTAATACAGCACAGATGGTGTGTTGGAGGATGTCCCCGTTTGTCACTCAAATAAAAGAGAAACAGGCTTAACCAGTAGAATCCAAACAATACATCAGAAAATTCTATGTGCTTTGTAATTATTTTATTGTGTCTTCAAATACTTCTCTCCATGTATACTGAACAAAAATATAAACACAACATGCAACAATTTCAACAATTTTACTGAGTTACAGTTCATATACGGAAATCAGTCAATTGAAATAAATGAATTAGGCTCTAAGCTATGGATTTCACATGACTGGGCAGGGGTGCAGGCATGGGTGGGCCTGGCTCCCAAATTGGTGGGCCTATGCCCTCCCAGGCCCACCTATGACTGCACCCCTGCACAGTCATATGAAATCAATAGATTAGGGCCTAATTTATTTATTTAATTGACTCCCCATCCACTGGGGAGCCAGGCCCAGCCAATCAGAATTAATTTTTCCCCTCAAAAGGGCTTTATTACAGACATAAATACTCCTCAGTTTCATCAGCTGTCCAGGTGGCTGGTCTCAGATGATCCAGCAGGTTAAGAAGCCAGATGTGGAGGTCCTGGTGTGGTCTGCGGTTGTGAGGCCAGTTGGACATACTGCCAAATTGTCTAAAATTATGTTGGCCTTTTATTGTCCGCAGCACAAGGTGCACCTGTGTAATGATCATGTTACTTAATCAGCTTCTTGATATGCCATACCTGTCAGGTGGATGGATTATCTTGGCAAAGGAGAAATGCTTAGTAACAGGGATGTAAACAAATTTGTGCACATTTGAGAGAAATAAGCTTTTTTTTATGGAAAACTTTGAGGATTTTTTATTTCAGCTCATGAAACATGGGTCAAATGCTTTCCATGTTTCTTTAATAATTTTGTGCAGTATAATAGCTGAAGAACAGAAGAATGTTTAGACACGTGCTAACAACTGACACTGAATATGTGGCTTCTACTGGTGTCTCAGTATTCTCAGACTGGGGAAAGTGATGGTCACATTGGAAATACCTCATTTAAAGTTTGATTTAAATAGGAATCTAACTGGAGAAGGCCTGGCACCAGTGGAGGCTGCTGAGGAGAGGAAGGCTCATAATAATGGCCGGAACGGAGCAAATGGATTGGCATCAAACACATGGAAACCATGTGTTTGATTTATTTGATACAATTCCGCTCCAGCCATTACAACGAGCCCGTTCTCCCCAATTAAGGAGCCTAAAGGAAAGTCTCTGTCCTCAGGCCTGGAGGGAAGCCAAAGTAATTTTGCTGTCCATGAGTGGTAAAGCAGCCTTTACTGGTTCTAACAGCAGACCTATAAGCTTGCTGCCAGGTCTTAGCAAACTGTTGGAAAAGATTGTGTTTGACCAAATACAATGCTATTTCTCTGTAAACAAATAAACAACAGACTTTCAGCATGCTTATAGAGAAGGGCACTCAACATGTACTGCACTGTCACAAATGAATGATGATTGGTTGAAATAAATTGGTAATAAGAAGATGGTGGGGGGCTGTACTATTAGATTTCAGTGCAGCCTTTGATATTATTGACCATAACCTGTTGTTGAAAAAACTTAAGTGCTATGGCTTTTCAACCTCTGCCATATCGTGAATTCAGAGCTATCTATCTAATAGAACTCAAAGGCTTTTCTTTAATGGAAGCGTCTCTAATATCAAACATGTAAAGTGTGGCGTACCATAGGGCAACTCTCTAGGCCCTCTACTCTTTTCTATTTTTACCAATGACCTGCCACTGGCATTAAACAAAGCATGTGTATCCATGTATGCTGATGATTCAACCATATACGCATCAGCAACCACAGCTAATGAAGTCACTGAAACCCTAAACAAAGAGTTGCAGTCTGTTTTGGAATTGGTGGCCAGTAATAAACTGGTCCCGAAAATCTCTAAAACTATGAGCATTGTATTTGGTACAAATCCTTCCTTAAGTGCTAAACCTCCGCTGAATATGGTAATCAATGGTGTGGCTGTTGAACAAGTTGAGGAAACTAAATTTCTTGGTGTTACCTTAGAGTGTAAACTGTCATGATCAAAACATATAGATTCAATGGTTGCAAAGATAGGGAGAGGTCTAGCCGTAATAAAGAGATGCTCTGCTTTTTTGACACCACACTCCAAAGCAAGTTCTACAGGCTCTAGTTTTGTCTAATCTTGATTATTGTCCAGTCATGTGGTCCAGTGCTGCAAGGAAAGACCTAGTTAAGCTGCAGCTGACCCAGAACAGAGCGACACATTTTGCTCTTCGTTGTAACCAGAGGTCTGACATAAATACTATGCATGCCAGTCTCTCTTGTCTAATAGTTGAGGAGAGGCTGACTGCATCACTTCTTCTTTTTATAAGAAAATCCCAAATAGTTTACATAGTCAATTTACACACCTCTGACACACACACTTATCCCATCAGACATGCCACCAGTGGTCTTTTCATAGTCCACAAATCCAGAACAAGACGTATAGTACTATATAGAGCCCTGGAACTTACTTCTATCTCATTTTGCTCAAATAAACAGCAAACCTGATTTAAAAAAACAGATAAAGCAACACCTCCACCCTATTTTACCTAGATAGTTTGTATGCATTGATATGTAGTCTACGTGTGCCTTTTTAAAAATGTATGTAGTTTTGTCCTTGAGCTGTTCTTGTCTAATGATGTTCTGTATTATATCAATCTGTATTATGTTTCATGTTTTGTGTGTACGCCAGGAAGAGCAGCTGCTGGTTTTGCAACAGCTAATGGAGCTCCTAATAAAATACCAAATACCAAAATATTACCAACCTTTACTGTGATATGTGGTTGTTTAAATACAGTAGTTCACCCCCAGCCATGCTGTATCCTTGGCTATAACAATCATTTTTCACCATGTAATGTTACACATTTTCAAAATACGAAATACATTTCTATACCATTTTTCATAGTGCTTTCAATTTTAAACAACCACAAATCACAGTAACATGTCTAGTTAACTATTACTGAGAATATTGTTGTATTTTATGGGTCTACTTACATGTGTAATTTGTATTTGATATTTTAATTACCTTAAAAAAGCCTGTGGCTTAATCAAACATGTATCCCTATAGCTGGCAGCGTGAGCAAGGAGAACTAATGAGAATAGTACATTAGAACCAATAGTCTCACCAAAATGGTCTCTTCATGACCTAAACAAGCAAAGCTCTTTCAGCCGATCAGTCTCAATCTGCACAATGGTGCATAATTGCAGGATTTAGTTGTGTGACTGTTTCGTAGGATTACACAACAACGAGATAATCATAACTCCTTCTCAGATTCAGGCCAAGACATTATGGCAGTTTATGTCATCTATAATTAACAACATTTCCCCCTATAGAAGATGACTGAGTCATGTGAACATTTAATTGGAGACAGTTGAGACATTTGGGAAATTCAAGTAACTAACATAGTTTAGTAAACGTTTAAATGTGTGCCTTTCTTTATGAGATAGTAAGAAGTCTAAAGTGAATGCTTTATCTCCTGCTATCTTCCACTCCTCTCTGTTTCCGTTTCCGTACAGTTGAAGTCGGAAGTTTACATACACTTAGGTTGGAGTCAATAAAACTTGTTTTACAACAACTCCACAAGTTTCTTCTTAACAAACTATTGTTTTGGCATCTTCTGTGTGCATGACACAAGTCGTTTTTCCGACAGTTGTTTACAGACAGATTATTTCACTCATAAATCACTGTATCACAATTCCAGTGGGTCAGAAGTTTACATACTCTAAGTTGACTGTGCCTTTCAAACAGCTTGGATAATTCCAGAAAATGATGTCAGGGCTTTAGAAGCTTCTGATAGGCTAATTGACATCATTTGAGTCAATTGGTGGTGTACCTGTGGATGTATTTCAAGGCCTATCTTCAAACTCAGTGCCTATTTGCTTGAAATCAAGGGCAATTCAAAAGAAATCAGCCAAAAACTGTGGACCTCCAAGTCTGGTTCATCCTTGGGAGCAATTTCCAAATATGTATGCAAGTATAAACACCATGGGACCACGCAGCCGTCATACCACTCAGGAAGGAGACACGTTCTGTCTCCTAGAGATGAACGTACTTTGGTGCGAAAATTGCAAATCAATACCAGAACAACAGCAAAGGACCTTGAGAAGATGCTGGAGGAAACAGGTAGAAAGTATCTATATTCACAGTAAAACGAGTCCTATATCGACATAATCTGAAAGCCGCTCAGCAAGGAAGAAGGCACTACTCCAAAACCGCCATAAAAAGCCAGACTACGGTTTGCAACTGCACATGGGGACAAAGATTGTACTTTTTGGAGAAATGTCCTTTGGTCTGATGAAAGAAAAATATAACCTTTTGGCCATAATGACCATTGTTATGTTTGGAGGAAAAAGGGGGAGGCTTGCAAGCCAAAGAACACCATCCCAACCGTGAAGCACGGATGTGGCAGCATCATGTTGTGGGGGTGTTTTGCTGCAGGAGGGACTGGTGCACTTCACAAAATAGATGGCGTCATGGGGAAGGAAAACTGTGGATATAGTGAAGCAACATCTCAAGACATCAGTCAGGAAGTTAAAGCTTGGTCACAAATGGGTCTTCCAAATGGATAATGACCCCAAGCACACTTCCAAAGTTGTGGCAAAATGGCTTAAGGACAACAAAGTCAAGGTATTGGAGTGGTCATCACAAAGCCCTGACCTCTATCCTATAGATACTTTTGGGCAGAACTGAAAAAGCGTGTGCGAGCAAGGAGGCCTACAAACCTGACTCAGTTACACCATCTCTGTCAGGAGGAATGGGACAAAATTCACCCAAATTATTATGGGAAGCTTGTGGAAGGCTTCCCGAAACGTTTGATCCAATTTAAACCATTTAAAGGCAATGCTACCAAATAGTAATTGAGTGTATGTACACTTTTGACCCACTGGGAATGTGATGAAAGAAATTAAAGCTGAAATAAATAATTATCTCTACTATTATTCTGACATTTCACATTCTTAAAATAAAGTGGTGATTCTAACTGACCTAAGACAAGGAATGCTTACTCTGATTAAATGTCAGGAATTGTGAAAAATTTTGTTTAAATGTATTTGGCTACGGTGTATGTAAACTTCAGACTTCAACTGTATTTTGTGATTCATTTTAGTACATTGTCCTTCAGGGTATTTTGTAATTGTATTTTGTCATTTATGCCCATTCCTGTGTGTTCATCTGGGCAACAACTCCTTCTTGAATGTCATGCAGGAAATAATATTAACAAAAAGTACACACAATCCATCTTCCCATATGTGTAGGGACAGAGAAATACAGCTCCTTACAAACAACTGATAGTGAATCAATGATGTTTCTCACAAATTGGTAAGAGGAAGTAAGGCACAGCAGTAATTACTAGCTGAATTAGTCTGAATAAATTATCCAATTAAAAACAATTACATGGTTGGCTGGCAAACCAGAGCAAGAATGAAAGCCTGTGGCTTAATCGAACATGTATCCCTATAGCTGGCAGCGTGAGCAATGAGAACTAATGAGAATAATACATTAGAACCAATAGTCTCACCAAAATGGTCTCTTCATGACCTAAACAAGCAAAGCTCTTTCATCCGATCAGTCTCACTCTGCACAATGGTGCATAATTGCAGGATTTAGTTGTGTGGCTGTTTCGTGGGATTACGCAATAACGAGATAATCTCCTTCTCAGATTCAGGCAAAGACATTATGGCAGTTAATGTAATCTATAATTAACAACATTTCCCCCTATAGAAGATGACTGAGTCATGTGAACATTTAATTGGAGACAGTTGAGACATTTGGGAAATGCAAGTAACTAACATAACAGTTTAGTAAACGTTTAAACGTGTGCCTTTCTTTATGAGATAGTAAGAAGTGTAAAGTGAGTGCTTTATCTCCGGCTATCTTCCACTCCTCTCTGTTTCCGACTCGCAAAACAGTCTTGTAAGAGAAATCCCAGAGGAGAAGGTTGTTTTTCCACCCATTTTCTTCTTCTCCTTCCTCGCGGCGATGCACTGCAAAAGAATTAAAAGGAATTCAAAGAGAACAATCCCTCAGCAGTGGCGTTGGTTTGTAGGTAATATTCACTCTAAAAGCAAATCAAAGGAAAAGGATAATGGTTTCTGTGCATGGTGACCCCTGAGATAAACTGTTCCCAGACCTGTTCTCATTACTCGCAATAAGATAGGAGGAGGGAAATTGATTGCAGGCTTATGTAAGACAACCAGTTTTCTAGCCATTTGAAATTGAATACCCTTGTAAAGGTATTAACGCAACAAATGGAGGTTTTGCACCCATTCTCCAAAAGTTGTACAGTATGTTAACACATCTCCCTTGATTTTCCTTTGCACTATCGAAGTATTCAGTTTTATCATGATTTGATTTCCAATGCTGAAATGAAATGCCATTACATTTTCGTTATTGGCATATGAACAGTATGAAGCTTTCCTTTATTCAATATATTGACTTTTTAAGTCGATTGGATTTCAGAAGATATATGTGACCGACTGCCTCGATACGGTCTTCTGTAGCAAAATTTGAAATTGTGAAAGTAAAGACTTAGAGCTACAAAATGATATATCATACACTACAGTTGAGGAACAATGGGAAATTAATTATGCTTTGAAAGTTGATAAACTTTTGAGAAAATGGCCCCCAATGTTTTGGTACAACTACTGGAGAGTTCTTCCTTGTTTACACCCATTCAGCATTGTTCACACTCGCTTAAGCCTTAGCCCCACCCATCTCTTTAAAGATTCACATGTGAGGCCATGCGCTAACTCTTAGTGAGTAGTTTAGTAAACACCCAAAGATTTCAAGACAAAGTGGTAAAAGTAGTAGCCTACAATAAGGAAAAACACCAGGAAAAAATGCACTTTATCTTGGTGCAGTTCATGTTGTTCTTCACATTACTCTCTCTGGTAAACACACACTATATCAAATAAAATCTACATTTATTTGTCACATGCACAGAATACAGAAGGTGTAAACAGTGCATTGAAGTGGTTACTTGCATAGTAGCAATATCAAAAACAGAAAGTGTCCAAAAATATTTTAGAATTATTAGATGACGCTTACCCGACACACTTGTCTAAATTGATGGGTCATAGGAAGGAAATGCTATAACCATCCCCCAGCCACATCTAGCTGGGTGGATGGGTCACTATTGTCTAGACATGTACACATGTTCATGTTCATGAAATACAATAGATTGCCGTAATCACCACAAGACACACCTGACTAACTTGATGGGTCATGTAATCATCTGGCGAAGTGGAGTCTTTTGTTTAGACATGTAGCTAGCTAGCTAACATTAGGCTATAACTATTAATGCAAATGGATTTCTGATTCTAATAATATTATTACACAGATCATACATGTAACGTTAGCTAGTGAGCCAGCAAGCTAACATTCGCTAGCTACTGTAGCTAACTATGCTTTAACTGACAAAATTAGAAACGTATAAAAAAAATAGAAAAGGCAGGCTAGAAAGGACAATTAACACATACTGAGCAGCTCAGTTTTATAGACAGAAGTCTGCTACATGGCAGACCAATCTTAACTCATCTCCTGGCATGTCCAGCCCACACATTATTTCAACCAATCATGGCTAGCGTCTTTTTCGGTGACTAAACCAACTCATTTTAACAATTTTATTTGTATTTGGGATAGAATACATGTTTGTTATTAAAGCACATGAAAGTTCACATGTTACAGAAGGCATTTCTGCGAGAGAAAAAAACACATTTTGATTTAGGGAAAAAATTGTTAGGTTCAAATGGCTCTCCTGTGAAGTAGTGAAGTGCGACATACGCCTACTTTCCTGAAACGAGTCACATATGGGATGCTATCTACCGAGCTAAACATATATGAGCATTGCCCATTGTTTAGTGATGATCTGCACCCACTGTTGTTTTCAATAGTCACACTTGTGATGAGGGTTAAATTAGCACAAAATGGTTTATAAAGACTAATGTGAGAGAGTGAAATAATAAGAAAGAAATTGAACAAATATGTAAAATTATCTAGAGGTCTATATGGTACAGTGTTCCTGAATTGGCAGGTGTTGAGTAGGCTACAAATCGTGTTATCACACATTCTTCTCACTTGTGTGAACAATGTAGTGAGGAGGCTTCTATTGTGAATCTGATCAATTGTTGTAAGTGTTATTACTTGATCTCCCTACAAATAGAAAGTATTCTCCCTTAGCGATGTTCAGTCTAAATATGACTCGATCTTACTCAGCCATGAACAATGTGATTCAGAGAGCAAACTGTTTCAGAGAGCAGATTGTTCATGTAACAATTGCCAATAATGTAATGGCTGCTAATGATCACTTTTGAATTTATAATGTAATAAATGAGGGTAATGTAATAATTTGCCAATAATGTAATAAATATTCTGAACACATAACGTAATAGCATTTGTGCATAATGTAATAATGATTACTTTATGCATGTATTATTACATTATAAAGTGGCACAAAAAAAATCCATCAAAAATGTAATAACTTAAACCAATAATGTAATAGCAACCTATAATCACTCGCTTTCTTTATTAATGGCATACATATTAAGTGTCAAACATTCGAGGAACACTCTGCATTTGCATTCATTTCCACAACAGAATTGCAATGGGGGGTGTTACTAGTACACTTCCGTTTTGACCTTGCAAACATCCAAATTTGTCAGAGAAAACAACAAGACAAAACTCCTCAATTTGAGGACACACCTTGCAGTCATGTGACTAGCTAAATTCTAATGATCACAAAACTATTTAACAGGAGTTTAACTCCTCCTTATCCCAGAATTGGCCAGGCTACTTTGCCTTACAGAGTGGAGATGGAACTAGACTCATGTCTGGGTGGGACAACCACCTCTTCGGCAGCATTGCTGCAGGCTGTGGCGAGGCAGAGGGTAGCCCCTCTCACACTGCCTGATGTGTCTCCACCAACACCTCCCCTATGACCGTCAGAGAGGATTACACTTCAGTTCAGTCTACAACTGGGTTATATCTATAAAACAAACACTGTAAATCTGGTCATCAATTCTCAACATAACCCTTGACCTGAACATGTGCATGCTTGGGACATTGAAATTTCTAGACCACATTTTCAACATATCAGAGATTCTATGGTAGATAATGTGGTACGGGACAACAGAAGTTACTGTTGCATGATCATTATGAAGCTATATAAAGCAGCTGGACGTGGCAGTGTATTTAAACAACGGGTAAAATTATTCCCTAACGACAAGTCTTGTATGAAGGGCTGGATTGTGGTCAGGCATATACTTATATACATATACATATACTTTGGTCAAACAAGTGATGGATTACTGGAAGAAGTTAAAAGAAAAAACCCAAATAGATATTTTCTTTTGCACATAATTAAATAATTTTTTTTCCAGCATAGTTCATTAAAAAGTAACAGATGTAATACTTTATATTTTCTTTTATACATTTCTGGTAGAATAAAAGGTAGAGAATAAAAGGTAAAATACCTGATTGTTAAGTGATAGCTAATTGTGAGAAAAAAGTAATCCCCAAATGTATAATCTTTTAGTTAGTTGTAAGAACTGTGGAGCAAAGATTGGTTACAGTACATGTTTTACAAGATTACTTTTTTCATTAAAGATTTCTGTTCATTAAAGATTTGAGCAAGTTAAAATAGTGCCAAATTTGTTAAGTAAATCTGTGATTGTGTTAAGGGTGAATAATATATTTTATTATATCTAATTAAATTTGCACGTATTTGCATAAAACACACAAAAACTTGGACACTGGATGAAGTCAGCGTAAATATATATTTTTTATTTTTGATAAGAAACTGCAGGACCAGACTTGTCCAGAGCACATTATCGGCAGACTCAATAGCCTTGGCTTCTCAAATGACTGCCTCGCCTAGTTCACCAACTACTTCTCAGATAGAGTTCAGAGTGTCAAATCGGAGTGCCTGTTGTCCGGACCTCTGGCAGTCTCTACGGGGGTGTCACAGGGTTCAATTTTCGGGCCGACTCTTTTCTCTGTATATATCAATGATGTTGCTCTTGCTGCTGGTGATTCTCTGATCCACCTCCACGCAGACAACACCATTCTGTATAAATCTGGCCCTTCTTTGGACACTGTGCTAACA
The DNA here is from genome assembly GCF_002021735.2 of Oncorhynchus kisutch. Taxonomy (NCBI): domain Eukaryota; kingdom Metazoa; phylum Chordata; class Actinopteri; order Salmoniformes; family Salmonidae; genus Oncorhynchus; species Oncorhynchus kisutch. The sequence continues at coordinate 45,979,805 of NC_034175.2, read as the reverse complement.
AACCTCCAAACAAGCTTCAATGCCATACAACACTCCTTCCAAGGCCTCAAACTGCTTTTAAATGCAGGTAAAACTAAGTGCATGCTCTTCAACCGATTGCTGCCCGCATCCTCCCGCCTGACTAGCCTCACTACTCTGGACGGTTCTGACTTAGAATATGTGGACAACTACAAATACCTAGGTGTCTGGTTAGACTGTAAACTCTCCTTCCAGACTCACATTAAGCATCTCCAATTCAAAATTATATGTAGAATCGGCTTCCTATTTCGCAAACAAAGCATCCTTCACTCATGCTGCCAAACATACCCTGGTAAAACGGACTATCCTACACAGTGCTATTCATTTTGTCACCAAAACCCCATATACTACCTACCACTGTAACGGTTTTCTTCCTTTGAAGGAGAGGACCAAAATGCAGCGTGGTTAGTGTTCAACATGTTTAATAAAGACCATAAACGACAACACTACAAAATACAAACAACAAACAAAACACATAAATCCCCCATGTCACACCCTGACCTAACCAAAATAATAAAGAAAACAAAGATAACTAAGGCCAGGGCGTGGCAGTACCCCCCCCCCCCCCCAAGTTGCGGACTCCCGGCCGCACACCTAAATCCATAGGGGAGGGTCTGAGTGGGCGTCTGTCCATGGTGGCGGCTCTGGCGCGGGATGTGGACCCCACTCCACCATAGTCTTTGTCCGCTTTAGTCTCCTCCTAGGAACGGCGACCCTCGCCGCCGACCTAGGATTGGCAACCCTACTAAAGGGCCCTACTGGACTAAACAAACTCCTCCGGACTGAGGGGCAGCTCCGGACCGAGGGGCAGCTCCGGACCGAGGGGCAGCTCCGGACCGAGGGGCAGCTCCGGACCGAGGGGCAGCTCAGGACCGAGGGGTAGCTCAGGACCGAGGGGTAGCTCAGGACCGAGAGGTAGCTCAGGACCGAGAGGTAGCTCAGGACCGAGAGGTAGCTTAGGACTGAGAGATAGCTCAAGCTGGTTGACAGCTCTGGCAGCTTCTGGCTGAATGGCGGCTCTGGCGGATCCTTCCATAAACACCTAGACTAGAAAACACCCCATAAGCATACAAAACCCCTAGACCAGACAAAACACATAAATCCCCCATGTCACACCCTGACCTAACCAAAATAATAAAGAAAACAAAGATAACTAAGGCCAGGGCGTGACAACCACTGCGACCTGTATGTTCTTGTTGGCTGGCCCTCGCTACATATTCGTTGCCAAACCCACTGGTGCCAGGTCATCTACAAGTCTGTACTAGGTAAAGCGCCGCCTTATCTCAGCTCATGCACTGCAGCAGGTATATTGCACTGGTCATCCCCAAAGCCAACATTTCCTTTGGCCCCCTTTCCTTCCAGTTCTAAGCTGGAGTCTTAGATCTAACCTCTCTAACTTTAAGCATCAGCTGTCAGAGCACCTGTGTACCTATACACAGCCAATCTGTAAATAGCACACCCAACTACCCCATCCCCATATTGTTACTTATCCTCTTGCTCTTTTGCACCCCAGTATCTCTACTTGCACATCATCATCTGCACAACTATTTTGCCACTATGGACTATTTATTGCCTTACCCCACTACTCTTCTACATTTCCACACACTGTACATAGATTTTCATATTGTGTTATTGACTGTACGTTTGTTTATGTGTAACTTTGTGTTGTTTTTGTCGCACTACTTTGCTTTAACTTGGCCAGGTTGCAGTTGTAAATGAGAACTTGGTCTCAACTGGCCTACCTGGTTAGACTGTAAACTAAAGGTGAAAAAAGGTGGGCAAAAAAATTGTGGATAAGTACTTTTTAAATCTTTCAATCTGTAAAAACTATTTTTGATGCATTTTTCCAAATAAAATGTTATTAAGAATTAAACATTTACAACACATCAGAAATGAAATGATGTGTAATTCAATGTAGTGAGCTTGAACATTTTTTATGTCCATTTTAAAGTGATTAAAATTGATAAAAAAATTGGATGACGGGCCTCCCGGGTGGCGCAGTGGTTAAGGGCGCTGTACTGCAGCACCAGCTGTGCCACCAGAGACTCTGGGTTTGCGCCCAGGCTCTGTCGTAACCGTCCGCGACCGGGAGGCCCGTGGGGCGACGCAGCGTCGTCCGGGTTAGGGAGGGGTTGAGGAGCGATGAGACAAGATAGTAGCTACTAAACATTTTTTTTTCAATTGGTTGACGGTAGTATGATATACTTAACCAAATATACATTTTCATGAAGTTTTTGACATTCTTAAGGTTACTTTTTGAAAATACTAATATTAATGGACCAAAATTGATAGGTTGGTGCAAAAATATAATTTCATCCTGTGGTGCCTGGCCTTACTAGTAAAAGTAAACAGCATCTTAGGAGGTGAAGAATTTATTTGATTATATTGGGTGAGGGTAGGGGTTGTGGGTGTGTATTGGGGTCAATTGAAAGTCTTAATATTACTGCTAAAGTCAGGTTTAGAGCTAGGATTCAGGAATGTGGTTTGGTGTGTAGTCAGCTATTACTGAAGCATGACACTATTCATGCAAATAAATACCTCCTTCATAATGTAATAATCATGTTATATTATGTACAAAAATGCGTTTAGCATATTTATTACAATATTGGCAATGTATTACATTATCAGCATTTATTATATTAGAAATGCAAACGTTATTACATTATTGGCAGTTATTACATTATCATTTGCTACAAAGTATAAAGTGGAATATCCCAAATTCAACGCTTCACCTAGTTTAACTTTTCTTTAGATTTCCAAATAAACTACAGAATAAAAGTGTGATCCTCATTGGAATCATATTGCTACATCCCTTATCCCCTGAGATGTAGGAGAGAACATCCTTGACTAATCGACGTCTCTTGGTGGAAATCAAACATTCAGTAAACATTCCTTGCCAAGCTTAAACAAAACTCCAATGGGCTGACACTTCCCAGTCACAAATCCTTATGGAACATTAGGAAAAAAGACACACTTTTAAAATAATTCCAATAGGACTTAACACTTTTTGGGTTGTTTATATGCATTGGCGCATGTACCTTTTCATAAGACTTAGCTCTATCATCACCTAGGGCAACATTGCACTAATTTCCTCCCTCACCACTTTGAGCTCCAGTGTGGTCTCACTGAAGGTGCAAATCCACCAAGAGAAGTGTAAGAAAAGGTGCTTTTAATGTTCTAGTATAAATGTGTCTTCACACCTTCAGAGAGAAGTGTAAAGGGATAGGTAGGGTTGCTTACTTACACCATTTATTTTAGTTCTCTCTTTCTCTCTGTATGAAGGCCTCCAAAGGGGGAAGGATCAATGGATGACGCTGAAGGACTGAGCAGAAAGGAGTACATTATTTCCCACTGGTTTGTTTTTGTATTCTTATTGATTTAATATGGTCTTTGTGAGGCTCAGGCTCATACACTGGTGCGAGTGCTCTCTAAAACAAATTAGGCTTTGATAGAGAAGCTAACTTTTCCTGAGATAACCATTCGTCTTAAAGTCCAATGGGCAAGTCTAAGACAGAACCTTGACACTAGAGAAGAGGGACATTAGTACCATTGTCACAATTTGACAATCTAAAAGTTCTGCCCTATGAAAGTTATTCCTCAGGTGTTTGTAGCTAGTATCACAGCATTCAATCAATCAATCAAATGCATTTATAAAGCTCTTTTTACATCAGCAGTTGTCACAAAGTGCTTATTCAGAAACCCGGCCTACAACCCCAAAGAGCAAGTAATGCAGATGTAGGAGCACAGTGGCTAAGAAAAACTCCCTAGAAAGGAAGAAACCTAGAGAGGAATCAGGCACTGAGGGGTGGCCAGTACTCTTATGACTTTTCAGCAAAACTCTAAACACATTCTCATTCTCAAAACACATTCTGCACTCTAATGCACATGTCATCCATACTGGTAAACACAAGTGGCAACAATCAAATACAAATAGAGAACATATGTCATTGATTGAACACAACCACTCAAAATTTATTTAACCTGTTTCAAATGATGCGACACAACCAATATAAGCCAGTTCAGAGAGCAAACAGGTTGTTGAAGGTGGTAAGGAGAAAGTCTGAGAATGGATACTGTAGTACAGTGCATTGTAGGCTGTATACTGTACTATGGACAAATTGTACGGCCCTGAACATTGTGCTTTCCATTTATTAACAGTACTGATTGCTCAATAGATTTTGACTGGTTGCAGGTTCATATCAACAAAGAACAAGAATTATAGTATCACAGAGACAAAGGACATGTTTGTGAGATGCAGGGTACCGTACTGTAAAAATAGGGGTACAAGGAGGAGGAAGAACAAAAAAACAAAATTGCAAAGCAGAGTAGTAATTTCTGATAAATTTTGAGCTACTATGATAGAACGTGTTTTCGTTCATCAAAAGACAATGACAGAAAAATATTAATATTTTTTTCGATTAAAAATGTACTTCTCCCTGAGAATTGTATGTTTTGAACAATGTGTTTTCTATTTTTCATAGAGGTAGAGAGGTAGAGAGGTAGAGAGGTAGAGAGGTAGAGAGGTAGAGAGGTAGAGAGGTAGAGAGGTAGAGGTGTAGAGAGGTGTAGAGAGGTGTAGAGAGAGAGAGAAAAAGACTTACACCAGATAGGACAGACTGACCCTAGCCCCCAGGCACATAGACTATTGCAGCATTGATACTGGAGACCGAGACAGGGGGGTGGCCCCATCCAAAGTTACCCCCGGACAGGGCCAAACAGGCAGGATACAACCCAACCCACTTTGCCAAAGCACAGCCCCCACACCAATATATCAACATACAACTAACTTACTACTCTGAGACAAGGCTGAGTATAGGCCACAAAAATTTCCCCCACCGCACACAAGCCCAGGGGGTGCACAAAACCGGTCAGGAATATCACGTCAGAGACTCAAGTCAAGTATAGCGAAGAATGCATGGCACGATGTGATGCACCCCTCATAGGGACAATATTAGAGAGCACAAGCAAGCCATTGACTCGTAATAGGTTCAGAGGCAAAGAAGCCCAATGGAGAGAGGGAAGCCAGCCAGGCAGAGACAGAGAGGCCTTGCATGTTGTGAGTTATACACATCAACAAGTGTCCTATATTCAAATCTCTATTTTGGTATTTGGAGTATTTTACTTACACATATCTGTCCTTTGAAGCAGAGTAAGTATCCCAGGTGAGGGAATATTACAATTGTGTCTGCCTGGTTGAAGAATATTGCCGCTTAGATGAATTCTTATAATTCCTCTTGTTCTATTAGATCATTTCAGTATATTACCCAAAGGATGACATGCATGGGAGATCATCATTGTCGCGTATACTCCCTCTCCGGCCTCTAGGTCATCAGGCTGCTGATTATTCCACACCCCTGTCACCATTGTCAAGCGCACCAGCGCCTCATGACACTCACCTGGACTCCATCCCCTCCTTGGTTATCTTCCCTATATCTGTCACCACCCCCTTGGTTTTTTCCTCAGGTGTTATTGACTCAGTTTCATGTTGGTGCGTTGTTTGTGTTTCGTGTTTGTTAAAACATTCACTCCCTGTACTGGCTTCCCAACTCTCAGCGCACTCGTTACAATTATTATTTATTTTTTTGTTCATCAACAACGACAAGCCACCGGGGTCTGACAACTTGGATGGAAAATTACTGTGGGTAATAGTGGACGAAATTGCCACTCCTACTAGAAAGTGTGTGCCCTCAGGCCTTGTTGGGAAATAAAAGGAATTCCGCTAAGAATAGCAAAGCCCCCTTTACTGACTCAAATAGCCAACCAATCAGCCTGTTACCAGATGCAATGCTATTTTACAGTAAACAAATTGACAACATATTTTCAGCACACTTATAGGGAAGGAGATTCAAGCACAGCACTAACAAAAAAATAACTGAGAAATTGATGATAAAAAGATTGTGGGGGCTGTTTTGTTAGACTTCGATCATAGTCTCATAGTGGTAAAAGGGCTTTTATGTACTCTGCTCCATCGTCTTTGAACGCCTTACAAAATACTTTTAAACTGGAAGAACTGGTATTTTTAAATCACTGATGAATGATCTTGAGACTGATTCCCTGACCTGTCAATGTTTTTAATTAGCTGTTTTTGATTTTGTTATACTCTTGTGAATTTTATGATTTTTACTAGATTACTTGTAGTTTTTCATGTTGTTTGTCTGTATTTTTTGTAATGACTTGTTGCTGCCTATCGTGGCCAAGACACTCTGGAAAAAGAGATTTTAAATCTCAATGAGCCCTTCCTGGTTAAATAAAGGTTAAATAAAAAAAATGTAAAGTCTGTTGCTGGAAAAACTTGTGTTATGGTTTTACACCCATTGCTATATTGTGGATAATGAGTTACCTGCCTAACAGAACACAGAGGGTGTTATTTAATGGAAGCCTCTCCAACATAGAATCAGGAATTCCCCAGGGCAGCTGTCTAGGCCCCTTGCTATTCTCAATCTTTACTAACGACATGACACTGGCTTTGAGTAAAAGAGGGACTTGCAATTTGCCACAAAGAGGGACTTGTAATTGGCTCAGAAAAGGGCAGCACGGCTGGCTCTTGGAGGTGCACAGAGAATTAACATTAATAATATGCATGTCAATCTCTCCTGGCTCATAGTGGAAGGGAGAGTAACTTCATCACTACTTGTATTTGTGAGAGGTATTGACATGTTGAACGCACCAAGCTGCCTGTTTGAACTACTGGCATGCAGCTCGGACACTCATGCATACCCCACAAGACATGCCACCAGAGGTGTCTTCACAGTCCCAAAGTCCAGAGCAGACTATGGGATGTGCACAGTGCTACATAGAGGCATGACTACATGGTACTCTATTCCACATCAACTGATTCAAGCAGTAGAATCAGATTAATAAAAAAATATAGAAAATACACCTTATGGGACAGCAGGGACTGTGAAGAGACACAAACACAGGCACAGACACATGCATACACAAACACAAAAACCTACACCATATAAACGCACGTACACATGGATTTTGTGTTGTAGATATGTGTTATTAGATTAGTGGCCTGAGGGCACACAATGTGTTGTGAAATCTGTTGTAAATGTATTGTAATGTTTTTAAAATGGTATAAACTGCAGCAGCTAATGGTGATCCATAATAAATACAAGTAATTGTAATATCAAATAGAAATATTACTTGTGCAACTGCGTCTATCCAAACAAATGTTTCACAGTCCCCACGATAGATTAACCTATATTTTTGTCTGTATCAGACTTGGATTTGAATGGTGGATTACAATGAGTTGTTGAAATTATGTAAATGTAGATGCTGATTAAATTACACTAAACTCTAACTTGTAACTTTTTTCAAGCTATTTGAGATGAACACCCTACATGGTTTTAAAGGCAAGCCACTATTTAAAAATATAAAACAGGAACTATTCAGCGCTCTTCTCAGAGAGAAAGTAGGGGTAATATTAAATTATTAACTTAGTGCTGCTGAAGGGTGTACATAATTAAAGTAAAGTAACTGTCCAGTGTTTCCAGATTTCTATGAAACATTACTTATAATTAATTACAATATGAGAAATTTAGTTTTCCTTCCAGTTTATTTTATTAATATGAAAAGGCAGCTTTTCTATGTATCAGGTATGAAGGTAAGACCCAGATGCAGACAACGTCAAATTAACAATGGTTTAATAATCCAAAAGGGCAGGCAAAAGACAGGTCAAGGCAGGCAGGGGTCAGTAAACCAGAGGTGGGTCAACGGTACCAGACGGCAGGCAGGCTCAGGGTCAAGGTAGGCAGAGGTCAATAATCCAGAAGTGGGGCAAAGGAACAGGTCGGCAGGCATCAGAACAGCGGTTACTCACCTTGAATTGGATGAATAATTGAATTGGACGAGAGGGATTTACTCCCGACACCCGAACAGGCCCTCATCCCTTGGCAGTAATTAAGTCTTTCTGGGTCTCTGAGAAGCTTTCCACACCTGGATTGTGCAACATTTGCCCTTTATCTTATCAAAAATATTCAAGCTCTGTCAATTTGGTTGTTGATCACTGCTAGACAGCCATTTCCAGGTCTTGCAAAATATTTTCAAGTACTGTAGATTTAAGTCTAAACAGTAACTCGGCCACTCAAGAACATTCACTTTCTTCTTGGTAAGCAACTCCAGTGTTCATTTGGCCTTGTGTTTTAGGTTATTGTCCTCCTGAAAGGGGAATTCAACTCTGGTGTCTGGTGGAAAGCAGACTGATCCAGGTTTCCTGTAGGATTTTGCCTGTGCTTTACAACATTCCTTTTATTTTTTATCCTGACAAACTCCTCAGTCCGTAACAATTATAAGCATACCCATGACATGACGCAGCCACCACTATGCTTGAAAATATGGAGAATGGTACTCAGTATCTTGTCGTATTGGATTATCCCCCATGTAGGGTGTTCATCTCAAATAGCTTGAAAAAGGTTACAAGTTAGAGTTTAGGGGCATTTAGAAATGTCCTTGTTTTTGAAAGAAAAGCACATTTTTGGTCATTTAAAATAACATAAATTTGATCAAAAATACAGTATAGACACTGTTAATGTTGCAAAGGACTATTGTAGCTGGAAACGGCAGGTTTTTTATGGAATATCTACATAGCTGTTCAGAGGCACATTATCAGCAACCATCACTCCTGTGTTCCAATGGCACGTTGTGTTAGCTTATTCAAGTTAATCATTTTAAAAGGATAATCAATCACCAACCCTTTTTCAACTATGTTAGCACAGATGAAAACTGTTGTCCTGATTAAAGAAGCAATAAAACGGGCCTTCTTTACACTCGTTTAGTATCTGGAGCATCAGCATTTGTGGGTTCGATTACAGGCTCAAAATGGCCAGAAACAAAAACCTTTCTTCTGAAACTCGTCATTCTATTCTTGTTCTGAGAAATGAAGGCTATTCCATGCGACAAATTGCTAAGAAACTGAAGATCTCGCAAACTGGCTCTAACCAGAATAGAAAGAGGAGTGGGAGGCCCCGGTGCACAACTGAGCAAGAGGACAAATACATTAGAGTCTCTAGTTTGAGAAACAGACACCACAGAAGTCCTCAACTGGCAGCTTCATTAAATAGTACCCGCAAAACACCAGTCTCAACAGTGAGAACACCAGTCTCAACAGTGAAGATGTGACTCAGGAATGCTGGCCTTCTAGGCAGAGTTCCTCTGTCAAGTGTCTGTGTTCTTTTGCCCATCTTAATCTTTTCTTTTTATTGGCCAGTCTGAGATATGGCTTTTTCTTTGCAACTCTGCCTAGAAGACCAGCATCCCGGAGTCGCCTCTTCACTGTTGATGTTGAGACTGGTGTTTGCGGGTACTATTTAATGAAGCTGCCAGTTGAGGACTTGTGAGGCGTCTGTCTCTCAAACTAGACAATTTAATGTATTTGTCCTCTTGCTCAGTTGTGCAGCGTGCTGCGGCACAGCTTGCATGGTGCAGCAGAATTGTATGGCACGTTTTTTAAGTGTGAACCACTGGTACCATTAATGCTAGTTAATGCTAGTTTGACCACCAGGGGGCATCTTTGAGAATCATTTGATAGTGGCTGTACTAGAATGCAGGCACGCGGGAGATTGGGATTCAATTCCCTGATGGGGAGGAAGGAGTAGACTGTCCTTGTAAATAATATTTTGTTCTTAACTGATTTCATGTGTGTTGTTTCATAGTTGTGATGTCTTCACTATTGTTCTACAATGTAGAAAATAGTTTAAAAAAAAAGAAAAACCCTGGAATGAGTAGCTGTGTCAACATTTTCCTGGTACTTGCTTAACCTCTTAAAGGATAGGGGGCAACATTTCCACTTTTGGATGAATAGCGTGCACAATTTCAACTTCCTGCTACTCATGCCAGGAATATATTATATGCATATGATTAGTATGTGTGGATAGACAACACTCTGATGTTTCTAAAACTGGTTCAATCATGTCTGTGACTATAACAGAACTTATGTAGCAGGCAAAACCCAGAGGAAAAACTGTTCAGAATGATTTATTTATTTATTTTTCCTCTGACCGTTCCCCCAGGTGTCTTTGCCAAGGGAAATTTGATAGCGACCATTTTACAGTTCCTACGACTTCCACAGGATGTCACCAGTCTTTGGAATTGGGTTGAAGTTAATCATTGGTGAAACGAAGAAGAGGCACATCCTGGAACAACGTTACACTGTTGATAGTTACGCAAGAGGGAAAATGGTGCATGTTTTGTTTACTTTCTCTATCGAATACAGATTGCCCCGTCTACAATTTGATCGATTATTAACGTTTAACAATAACTAAAGTTGTATTAGAAAAGTAGTTTGAAATATTTTGGCAAAGTTTATAGGCAACTTTTGAAATGTTTTGTAGTGACGTGTTTTGGAAAGCAGTTTTTTTTCCCGGATCAAACCTGCTTTATAAATGGACATTTTGGGTATACATGGACGGAATTAATCGGAAAAAAAGGACCAATTGTGATGTTTATGGGACATATTGGAGTGCCAACAAAGAAGCTCGTCAAAGGAAATGCATGTCTTATATGTTTTGTCTGCGTTTTGTGTAGCACCGGCTACACTAATTCTTTTGTTTACAACTCGTTCAGGTGGTTCAGGGGGATGCATGCTATCAGATAATAGCTTGTGTCGTGGTGGCACGCGGGAGAGTGGAGTTAAATTTTCTGACGGGGAGGAAGGAGTAGGCTGTCCTTGTAAATAAGATTTTTTCTTAACTGGCTTGACTAGTTAAATGAAGGTTACTGTAACGGTTCTCTTGTGGTGAAGGAGAGTCGGACCAAAATGCGGCGTGTAGATTGCGATCCATGTTTAATAAACAAACATAAAAACACGAATCAATACAAACACTACAAAACAAAGAACGTAAATGAACGTAACGAAAACCGAAACAGTCCTATCTGGTGCAAACACAGAGACAGGAACAATCACCCACAAACACACAGTGAAACCCAGGCTACCTAAATATGGTTCCCAATCAGAGACAATGACTAACACCTGCCTCTGATTGAGAACCATATCAGGCCAGACATAGAAATAGACAAACTAGACATGAAACATAGAATGCCCACTCAGCTCACACCCTGACCAACCAAAACATAGAAATATACAAAGTAAACTATGGTCAGGGTGTGACAGTTACACTAAGAGCATAACATTTCTACACCCTAATTGTCTAATTCTAGTCTAACCAATACCCAAACGGAGATTCGGTGAAAATAAAAATCTCATTGATTTATCAAGAACAGTCCCCATGCTTGTCTCAGAGCAGCGCGAAATGGGGCTAAAATTGTTCTATTGCTTCAAATCCTATTGCTTCTAACTTCAATATGCTCTTTAAATAAATAACACCTACAGCACTTTTATCAGCACATTACTCAGCACTAGTGAGACTCATGTTGCCTACGATAGGCATACAGTATATCAAAAAATATGACTTGACTCTCCGCCAATAATTACATATAGAGGATTGGATGATATTTCTGTAATTCAGTGATATTTATTCCCATAGTAATTGGTTATGGATCTATAAATAAATAAACATCTGCATTTTAAAGAGTATTTTTATCATTATTTTATTAACGAAAGCATAAAGATGCCATTATTAGTCACATTGTTATAGTTTGAACATTTCCCTAGTCAGCACTATTTATAGTGCAAAGCACCCTCCCCCTTCCTCCCCCCTTCCCCGTGGGCTAGGTCGGTATTCTGTGCGAGGCTCTGCAGCCCATCCCACGCCCCCTGCCCTCGTGCCTTGAACCTCGCACGCTTTCAGTGGATACAGCTGGAGAACTGCAAGGCAATCCCATTGTGTACCACTCGGGAGCCATGAACACTAGGACAAATATATATTGTCCTGCTAATAACAGTGTTAATAATATATCTGTGGCAATATCCAACGGGCTTTTATATATTTCTAAATTTTTTATAATAATAATAATCGCTTTGTTTAAAAAATAACAATATTTTGGAGATTATTTCATTTTCAAATCATTTAAAATTAGGAAGAAAAATGCCATTCTTGAACATGGAGTGAGAAATTGTTACTAATTTGTAAATAAGGCCAGTTTGTTATTTAGAATGATTTATTTCTGTTTTTAGAGGGAGAGAAACCAAAAACCTAGAATCTTCTCATGGGTCTCAAGTCAAGGGCAGCACGGGTATTGAACCAGCATCTGTAGCAACACAGCATATTGAACCAGCATCTGTAACGACACAGCTATGCAGTGTCTTAGACTGTTGCACCACTCAGGCACTGTATAAGGTGACCGGTCGGGAGTGGCCTACAGTACTACAGTAAGAGAAAAATAATCCTAACAAAATAAAATTATAAAAACCTTAGTGTAACAACAGTTTTAGTAAGTAGTACTGAAGTTGTGCACAATTATCAGTTTCTATTTAGGTTTATGTCATCCATTCATTGTCAGTTGGAGACACAGTAGGACTCAAAGCATAATCAGTGCTATAACTCCCCCTTGCGCTGGTCTGGAGCAATGAAGTGGTGATGCAGGGTACCGTACTAAACCAGAAATTACCTCTAAGTCCAGCTGCATGATCAGAAAACTTTTAGTGGAGCAACCACTGTGTTAGCCGTTCAACACTATCATTGGCATGTTTTACCCAATTGTCTTTGTTCTCCCTTTCCTTAAATGTTTGTGTGAGGTCCGTGGTATGTTTCTGGTAAGAAGCATCAGAGCTGCATGTTGTTCTGATGAAGCTGAATTGACTTACAGGAAGACTTTTAATAAGTGGATGAAAGCTGTTACCTCTTAGGAGGGTGTTCCTGAATGTAGGTTTCCTATGGAGATCTCTAGAGGGAGAGGTTTTGACATTAATAACCAGCTCATCAAGAAAACTGATTTGTTATATTTCATAGTTAATTTTGTTTTTATTTAACTAGGCTAGTCAGTTAAGAACAAATTCTTATTTACAATGACAACCTACCCCGGCCAAACCCAGACGACGCTGGGCCAATTGTACCGTATTGTATTGTATATTTACCATACCGACGAAAGTAAAAAATAATATTAAAAAGTAACACAATAACAATAACAATAACGAAGCTATATACAGGGAGTACCGGTACCGAATCAGTGTGGGGTGGTACAGGTTAGCTGAGGTCATTTGTACATGTAGGTAGGGGTGAAGTGACTATGCATGGATAACAAACAGTGATTAGAAACAGTGTACAAAGTCGGGGGGGTTCAATGTAAATACTCAGTGGCAATTTGGTTTGTGGGTAGAAGCTGTTGAGGAGCCTTTTGGTCCTAGACTTGGCGCTCCGGTACCACTTGTCGTGCGGTAGCAGAGAAAATAGTCTATAACTTGGCTGACTGGAGTCTCTGACAATTTTATGGGCAATCCTCTGACATGGATGGCAGGAAGCTCGGCCCCAGTGATGTACTGGGCCGTACACACTACCCTCTGTAGCGCCTTACGGTCAGATGCCGAGCAGTTGCCATACCAGGCGATGATGCAACCGGTCAGGATGCTCTCGATAGTGCAGCTGTAGAACATTTTGAGGATCTCAGGATCCATGCCAAATCTTTTCAGCCTCCTGAGGGGGAAAAGGTTTTGTTGTGCACTCTTCACGACTGTCTTGGTATGTTTGGGCCATGATAGTTCATAGGTACTGTGGACACCAAGGAACTTGAAACTCTCGACCCGCTCCACTACAGCCTCGTTGATGTTAATGGGTGCCTGTTTGGCCCGACTTCTCCTGTAGTCCACGATCATCTCCTTTGTCTTGCTCACATTAAGGGGAGAGGTTATTGTCCAGGCACCACACTGCCAGTTCTCTGACCTCCTCCCTATAGGCTGTCTCATTGTTGTCGGTGATCAGGCCTATGTTAATGGGATTTATCTGTTAATTGAATGATTCGAATATTCCACCCTGAAACATATAATTGTATGGAATTGATTAGAATGTATAAAACCACAATCAATAAATGTGTGGTTCTAGTCAGATTTAAGATAAAACAATATAGCTAATGTTTATGTCTTTATGGTATTTTAAACACAGACTGTCAGAGCAAAATTCTGTGCCGACCTGACTAGAGATTTGGGAGAGAACGGGGAGTACGTCTCAAGGTCAAGGTCTCCCTAATCTCTGTCGACTGGGTAGTGAGACTGTATGTACGTAGGATACCTTCTGTTTGTGTGTATGTATGTGCGTAGGATTTCTACTGTTTGTGTGGAAGTATGTGCTCAGCTATAAAATGGATGTCTTTGTATTCTTGACTTTACACCATTCTCTGAATAAACTGTATTAACCTTTTGCATAAGCTGAGTCTTTGACTAATTATTATTATACCCATGGTCTTACAAACCTTGGGAACTGGTCAGAGCTATTGATTGATTGTTATTATCATTGGGATTGGAAATTCTCGTGACAGCCTACCACTGTTGTGTCGTCAGAAAACTTAGTGATGGTGTTGGAGTCATGTTTGGCCACGCAGTCGTGGTTGGACAGGGAGTACAGGAGGGAACTACCCCTGAGGGGCCCCAGTGTTAAGGATCAGCGTGGCAGACATGTTGTTTCCTACTCTTACCTCATGGGGGCGGCCCATCGGGAAGTCCAGGATCCAGTTGCCGAGGGAGGTGTTTAGTCCCAGAGTCCTTAGCTTAGTGATGAGCTTTGTGGGCACTATGGTGTTGAACACTGAACTCTAGTCAATGAATAGCATTCTCACATGTGTGTTCCTTTTGTCCATGTGGGAAAGGGCAGTGTGGAGTGCAATGGAGATTGCATCATTTCTGGATCTGTTGGTGTGGTATGCGAATTGGAGTGGGTCTAGGGTTCCTGGGATAATGATGTTGATGTGAGCCATGACCAGCCTTTCAAAGCATTTCATGGCTACAGACGTGAGTGCTAACGGTCGGTAGTCATTTAGATAGGTTACCTTAGTATTCTTGGGCACAGGGACTATGGTGGTCTGCTTGAAACATGTTGGTATTACAGACTCAGACAGGGAGAGGTTGAAAATGTCAGTGAAGACACTTGCCATTTGGTCAGTGCATGCTCGGCGTACATGTCCTGGTAATCCGTCTGGCCCAGCAGCCTTGTGATTGTTGACATGTTTAAAGGTCTTTAGAACTAGAATCAGAAGTACATTCGTATAGCTAATAGCAATACTTCACCTGTTTGAGAAAATAGTACCCTAGACTGTCCAGATATTTACTCCTTCCCAGCAGAAATGTCCCATCCACATAGTAGGATTTTAGAATTGCAGATTGACCAAAGTCCAGTCTATTTTACTGTTACTATTGTCAAGTCTGTGGGTTATGGTATTTTAGTATAGATCTTACTATTTTAGTAATAAACTTAGCTAGCTAGTAAACGTAACTTTGCTTTGTCTTTCAGATGGGCGGACCGGAAATCCAGTGTCAATGCTTTGGTCTGCAGCTGCCATTTTCCAGTTCAAAAGAGTAGTGGACATGCATTTACCAGAAACGGTAGCTCAACCACCATAGAAGAAGAGGAAGATCGAGTCTGCTGATTGGAAAACAAGAACAAACAATGAGGCATGAGGATTGGGTGTTGAGGGACCACTTGTCACATTGTCCAAGGTTTGTGTCATGATAAACGCATTTTCTGTCCAGATGAAGATGTTGATACGCATTGAAAAATACCAAATGTCTCTTTGTTTTCTCGTCCAACAGGAGTGCATCCCTCAGACCATCCTATGCATGGACATCCTGTGCCTGTGTGATCCGTGCGCGGGCTTCCAGTTCTGGAGACTGCAGCACAGCAAGCCTGTGGACGGACAGGTCAGTAACTCATCCAGTATGATACAATATTGAGTAAATCATTGAATTTGTAGATGCATTGAAATGTTGACTTTATGTCTCCTTTTCCCCATGTTTTAGACATGAAGCATGACATGTGGAACATTAGGCTCACCACAGGAGAGCAGTCCATGATCAATGTCTCACTCAGCAAGGAGATCTGCTGGAAGTGATGTACTCTGTCTCACTTTGGGGGTAAAACATCATTTAAACATTACAGATATAAATTCCCACTGTGCCCATGATAAAATGCAATGTGAATTGTACTACTGAATGAAACTGTGAGGAGAAGTACCAGCATTTGTGATTTAACAAAAGTTAACTACATTACTGTAGTTGTATGCTTTGAGCAAAACTAAATGTAATATAACGTATTCTAGGAGCCTAGTGTTTGTGTATGAACTATGTGGAATATTTTTGGACTATTGGCTTCCCTGAAAACAGGTACTGACAGGAGGAGCAATATGAGTCTGTAAGAGGTCGTCATGCTGGATGGGGATGGTGATGGAGGCTTTGGTGATTCCCACAACAAAAAAGCAGGTGTCCCTTCCAGTGATGTGGAGCTGACCTTGGACCTCTTGCCAGTAAGGATGGTCTTCAGAGGCGATAAGACCCTCCCTCCTCCTGGATATAGAAATCCTTTCGACTTCACTGCCTCTTCAATGGTAAGGTACCTGGCACCCTAGGGACACTTGACCACCACTGCTGTGGTGCCCACCAGATCATCCGGTGAGGCACCCAGGATCCCAGACCCCGTGACCCAAAGCCCTGACTCCTGCACATCCATCCCTGTAGCCATTTTGATTACCTTTTTATTATCTGTTTATTATCTGACAACACCCCATCCAACAACTGTGATCTGAGAACCCTTTTTAGCAGCAATGGTGTAATGCGTTTGGCCCTAACCACTGCTCCATAATTGCTGGCCGTCAACCTCCCTCTCCTCATGGTGTGCCAGT
This sequence comes from Oncorhynchus kisutch, assembly GCF_002021735.2. Classification (NCBI taxonomy): domain Eukaryota; kingdom Metazoa; phylum Chordata; class Actinopteri; order Salmoniformes; family Salmonidae; genus Oncorhynchus; species Oncorhynchus kisutch. Next base: position 45,963,065 of record NC_034175.2, on the reverse strand, counting down.
TGAGACTGGTGCGCTGTCCAACTGTTGCCTGCCATATAGCCTCCTGCTGCTCCACCGACAGCCTATGCCAGCCAGGATGCCTGCATGCCCCAGGTGCCCTTGTTTTTTAACAATGTCAGGTACAGACAAGGATGACAGGGAGGGTAGCGGTTGTTCTGCCTCAGGTTCAAGGATACATGATATTCCACGGAACCTGCCCCGGGGAGATGGTTCCTTAGCCACTGAAGATCCTCCTCTGTGGGGTCTCTGGATAGAGGGTTGTAATTCTTCGGCCAGGTACAGGTCCTCCACTGACTGCACCTGGTTGGTCAAGGCTGGTTTCCTCCACTCGCATTCCACATCGGTACGGACGATATTGTGAACTGCCAAAATAGGCTGCATGGCTACACTTATGAGCTCCACGGAGGCATTTGCATGTGGTAGAGAGAATCCCCTGGTCAGCTATAGAGACCTGCCAAAAGCAAGGATGTTAACTGCCACATGTCTTTCAATGCATGCTTTTGAACACCTTGAAATGCATTTGTTGTAAGATGTGCTATATAAATGAAGTTTTGATTGATGACATTACAGCTGTAGAATATTTGATAAAAATATGTAATTACACTATATATAAAAAGTATGTGGACACCCCTTCAAATTAGTGGATTCTGCTATTTCAGCCACACTAGCTGCTGACAAGTGTTTAAAATTGAGCACACAGCCAGCCAATCGCCATAGACAAACATTGTCTCTTGTGGCTGAATAGAAGCAAGTCCCCACAGCAATGTTTCAACATCTAGTGGAAAGCCTTCCAGAAGAGTGGAGGCTGTTATAGCAGCAAAGGGGGACCTACTCCATATTAATGTCCATGATTTTGGACTGAGATGTTCGACGATCAGGTGTCCACATACACTATATTACCAAAAGTATCATATAAGGGCAAGTTCAGTTTTTTTAATAAACTTTTATAACTTGGGATTTTATCAGATCCTATAAATTTACTGTGTAATTGCATGTACCACTCTGAATAAATAAATACTGTGACTTTGAAGATTTGTCTCTGGTCATGCAACTACATACAGTACAGGCTGGATTTCTAAACAAAGTCAATTCTGAATGTCAATAGATTTTTAGATTCATTCTCATCAATGACAACATTCTAGAACTGAGTTATCACTCATCTAAGTCTGGTATCCAGGGTAATCTGGTTAATGATTATATAACTGATTTAGTGGCTCTTTCCTTGTAGAATGTTGACAGTTGTATATAACACATTGTATTGCTAAGATGCTCAAACTTAACTTAATAGCTACACTCACCAACACAGTATCCGTCATGCTGGCCCTCACCAAACCGATAAGTTGCCCCTCACTATGGTTGCACTTCTCCACATGGCCAGACTTATAGTGGTCTTCTCCCCTTTTAACGCTCTTATGCTCATCATTGAAAAATGCCATAAGTTCTGAAATAGACACCAAAGTGGACATACTGTACAAACAATTATCTAGGCTAAGTAATAAAACAAAAATGTTGTATCAACTGCTCTGCTAACTAGCTATCTAAAGTGTAGTCAGTGGCTAGCTAAGACAGAGAAAGGACAAGTAAGAAGCTAGCGATGACATGCAGGAGGTCTTCTCCATTACTAATTAGCATTTCAAATTTTGGAGAGTAAATTTCGGCAAAAATGTTGATAAAACTCACCTTGTCTGAGAGTTTTCAAAACGTCACGCCACGGTAAACCTACACCAAAAACATACTTCATTTGTTGTGTTTGTAAAATTCACGATGTGAAAAATGAATGTTGGAAAGACGATTGGAACCATTTCTGTGTTCAACCGCAATGTTGTATGGGTATTATAACGTATCCACTGTAGCGGACTATTCTAGAGCGCCGATGTCTCCAACCTGATGATCACTGATGTAAGGATATTTCCCAGTCGGATCTCGTTTTGTTTTTCCGAATTCCCAGTTGTCTTGAATGCACCAAAAGTAATACGTTTCGGCCGTAATAGTGAAGACATCAAAACTATGAAATAACACATGGAATCATTTAGTAACCAAAAAAGTGTTAAACGAATCAAAAAAATATTTTTGATTCTTCAAAATAGCCACCCTTTGCCTTTGTGACAGCTTTGCACACTCTGGGCATTCTCTCAACCAGCTTCATGAGGAATGCTTTTCCAATCGTCTTGAAGGAGTTCCCACATATGCTGAGCACTTGTTGGCTGCTTTTCCAACACTCTGCAGTCCATTTCATCCCAAACCACCTGAATTGAGTTGAGGTCAGGTAATTGTGGAGGCCAGGTCATCTAATGCAGCACTCCATCACTCTCTATCTTGGTCAAATAGCCGTCACACAGCCTGGATGTACAGTGGGGCAAAAAAGTATTTAGAGGACAGAGGAGCCTCTTAAAGAAGAAATTACAGGTCTGTGAGAGCCAGAAATCTTGCTTGTTTGTAGGTGACCAAATACTTATTTTCCACCATAATTTGCAAAGAAATTCATAAAAAATCCTACAATGTGATTTTCTGGATTTTTTTTCTAAATCTTTTCTGTCATAGTTGAAGTGTACCTATGATGAAAATTACAGGCCTCTCTCATCTTTTTAAGTGGGAGAACTTGCACAATTGGTGGCTGACTAAATACTTTTTTGCCCCACCGTATGTTTTCGGTCATTGTCCTGTTGAAAAACAAATGATAGTCCCACTATACGCAAACCAGATGGGATGGCATATCGCTGCAGAATTCTGTGGTAGCCATTCTGGTTAAGGGTGCTTTGAATTCTACATAACTAACCAACAGTGTCACCAGCAAAGCACCCCCACACCATCACCCCCCCTCCATGCTTCACGGTGGGACCACACATATGGAGCTCATCCGTTTACCTACTTTTCGTCTCACAAAGACACGGCGGTTGGAATCAAAAATTTCACATTTGGACTCATCAGTCCAAAGGACAGATTTCCACTGGTCTAATGTCTATTGCTCGTGTTTCTTGGCCAAGCAAGTCTCTACTTCTTATTGGTGTTCTTTAGTAGTGGTTTCTTTGCAGCAACTTGACCATGAAGGCCTGATTCCTGCAGTCTCCTCTGAATAGTTGATGTTGAGATATGTCTGTTACTTGAACTCTGTGAAGCATTATTTGTGCGGCAATCTGAGGTGCAGTTAACTCTAATGAACTTATCCTCTGCAGCAGAGATAACTCTGGGTCTCCTTTCCTCTGGCGGTCCTCATGAGATCCAGTTTCATCATAGTGCTTGATGGTTTTTGCGACTGCTTCTCTTTGCTTATTTGAGTTGTTCTTCCCATAATATGGACGTGGTATTTTACCAAATAGGGCTATCTTCTGTATACCACCCCTACCATGTCACAACACAACTGATTGGCTCAAACACATTAAGAAGGAAATAAATTCCACAATTCCACATTAACAAGGCATGCCTGTTCATTTTTTAAATTACCTTTATTTAACTAGGCAAGTCAGTTAAGAACAAGTTCTTATTTTCAATGACAGCCTAGGAACAGTGAGTTAACTGCCTGTTCAGGGGCAAAACGACAGATATGTCAGCTCGGGGATTTGAACTTGCAACCATTCGGGCCAGGTGGACTGGGGACAGCAAGGAGTCATCATGCCAGGTAGTCCTGACGCATGGTCCTAGGGCTCAGGTCCTCCTCCGAGATAAAGAGAGACTTAGAGAGAGCATACTTAAATTCACAGAGGACACCGGATAAGACAGAAGAAGTACTCCAGATATAACAAACGGACCCTAGCCCCCCGACACATAAACTACTGCAGCATAAATACTGGAGGCTGAGACAGGAGGGGTCAGGAGACACTGTGGCCCCATCCGATGAGACCCCCGGACAGGGCCAAACAGGAAGGATATAACCCCACCCACTTTGCCAAAGCTCTACACAATATTGTGCTGCTGTTGCCTGGTGCCATAGCAGTTTATTTCTGCTGTAAAGTGAGTATCAACAAGTATAATAAACAGATATTTATATAGAGTACAGAGAACGTAAGATTTAATATATTATTATAGACCTGCTAGATCTACTGTCTCTTTTATATTATGACATTTCATCTAGATCTACTGTCTCTATTATATTATGACAGACCAGCTAGATCTACTGTCTCCATTTCACTTTGGCCATTGTTGTGGGCCTGCCCTCCCTTCAACAGCCTCAAATAGGCTATTTCATGTGGGTTGGGGTGGGGCGGCAGACACACGCATCTCACATTGCTTCTAAAATAAAATAATACAAAAATATATATTTTAGATTATTAATTTCAAACAAGGGCATTAGCATGAGAAGAATGTACCAGTCCAAAACATGTCCTCTCCATTCAAAAAATATTCCTCCACTTAGAAATCGCTAAATTAATCGTCCTACAACAATCTCGGTCTCACTTTTCCGATCAATTTCTTCTAAAATTGTGTGTACACCTGAATATCTAGACTTCGATTTAGCTTTCCCTGACTTAGTCGCTATACTGATTGATATACTGTATAAACAGCTGAATCTGCTCGTTTACCAAACAATGCTATGCGTAATATGTGTTTCTCCTTCCGGTATAAAACTTCAATAGCAAATGACTCTCTCTACTCCGGAGTTTACTACATGGGTTGGTCTTTCAACACATAACCATTGCATATTGCCGTTTACCTCAGCTCATTGGCTATCTATCCAGCTAGATTTCAAGACGATCAGTGGTCATTGGGTTAAAATACAGTCAAACAATGAAACAGTGGTCATATCATTGGTGCACAGTGATGTCATTACTTGTCTTCAAATCGGTTTCTTTCAGTCAATATGTCCCGCGAAATGGCCCATCAGGTTTGGTTGTGTTACTGGTTGTGTTACAAACAAACCAGTTGATTGCAATGAAACCAAACATGACTGGAAAAGTCACGTTCTGTGTGGGTATTTACCCTAGAATGTGTCATCGAAAATGGAATGAGACAGAATTCACGACACAAGCTGTTCACAAAATGTTTCGTGTTAGTCTATAAAAACAGATTTGATCAAACAAACGATAATTCATTGTGTAACAATGAGCATTGGGATTGCAAACAAACGAAGATCGTCAAAGGTAAACTATTTATTTTAATGCAGTTTGTGATTTTGTTCGCCTGTGCTGGTTGAAATATTTTTTTTTATGGGGCTCTATCCTCAGATATTCGCATAGTATTCTTTCGCAGTAAATCCTTTTTTAAATCTGACAACGCAGTTGGATTAGCAATGTTCTAGACTTTCGGTACATGTGAGACACTTGTATTTTCATGAATGTTTAATATGACTATTTATGTCTCGATCACCGTATGTTGTGGAATTTCAGCCAGTTACCGGGTTCTGTGCGCAGAGAGGTTAAAATGCCTATTTACTCTTTTCCGTCTGACTGCTCATTCCACTGTCTCATCAGCCCAGCCAGGCAATTTACATACTTGATCTCAATTGTAAAAAGCATCTAGACATTATCTCACATGTCTTTTAGACTAACATTTAGTTTTCAACAGTGGAGATTTGTATAAACCTTGCTGTCTGTCTCCAACGTTTGCAACATTGTTTGAATATTCAAATTCGATCTCCAGCTGTCCCATAGTAATGAACGTGTCGGGAGTCGGGATGAGACAGACAGGCAGGTAGCTTTTCTCAGCCAGTCGAAATCCTGAATCAGCATCATTTCTATGGATATATACAAATAACTATCAATAGAAAACAGGTAAAACGAAACAAAATTCATAAAGCCTGCTGTCTTTCTTGCTTCAGTTCGATGGGATTGTGTTAGCAGTGTTGTTGGCTAGCTCCTCTGAAGAACAGTATCCTGATGAAAGAGCACATTTTCTACGCCAGGCAAAATCACGCATCATTAACTCATTAACGAACATCTTTCTGGTAAGAAGAGGGGCGGGGGCGTATGCCTTATGGCCAACGTGACATGGTGTGATGAAAGAAACATACAGGAACTCAAATCCTTCTGTTCACCTGATTTAGAATTCCTCACAATCAAATGTAGACCGCATTATCTACCAAGAGAATTCTCTTCGATTATAATCACAGCCGTATATATCCCCCCCCAAGCAGACACATCGATGGCTCTGAACAAACTTTATTTAACTCTCTGCAAACTGGAAACGATTTATCCGGAGGCTGCATTCATTGTAGCTGGGGATTTTAACAAGGCTAATCTGAAAACAAGACTCCCTAAATTTTATCAGCATATCGATTGCGCAACCAGGGGTGGAAAGACCCTGGATCATTGTTACTCTAACTTCCGCGATGCATATAAGGCCCTGCCCCGCCCCCCTTTCGGAAAAGCTGACCACGACTACATTTTGTTGATCCCTGCCTACAGACAGAAACTAAAACAAGAAGCTCCCACGCTGAGGTCTGTCCAACGCTGGTCCGACCAAGCTGACTCCACACTCCAAGACTGCTTCCATCACGTGGACTGGGAGATGTTTCGTATTGCGTCAGCCAACAACATTGACGAATACGCTGATTCAGTGTGCGAGTTCATTAGAACGTGTGTTGAAGATGTCGTTCCCATAGCAACGATTAAAACATTCCCCAACCAGAAACCGTGGATTGATGGCAGCATTCGTGTGGAACTGAAGGCGCGAACCACTGCTTTTAATCAGGGCAAGGTGTCTGGTAACATGACTGAATACAAACAGCGCAGCTATTCCCTCCGCAAGGCTATCAAACAAGCTAAGCGCCAGTACAGAGACAAAGTAGAATCTCAATTCAACGGCTCAGACACAAGAGGCATGTGGCAGGGTCTACAGTCAATCACGGACTACAGGAAGAAACCCAGCCCAGTCACGGACCAGGATGTCTTGCTCCCAGGCAGACTAAACAACTTTTTTGCCCGCTTTGAGGACAATACAGTGCCACTGACACGGCCTGCAACGAAAACATGCGGTCTCTCCTTCACTGCAGCCGAAGTGAGTAAGACATTTAAACGTGTTAACCCTCGCAAGGCTGCAGGCCCAGACGGCATCCCCAGCCGCGTCCTCAGAGCATGCGCAGACCAGCTGGCCGGTGTGTTTACGGACATATTCAACCAATCCCTATACCAGTCTGCTGTTCCCACATGCTTCAAGAGGGCCACCATTGTTCCTGTTCCCAAGAAAGCTAAGGTAACTGAGCTAAACGACTACCGCCCCGTAGCACTCACATCCGTCATCATGAAGTGCTTTGAGAGACTAGTCAAGGACCATATCACCTCCACCCTACCTGACACCCTTGACCCACTCCAATTTGCTTACCGCCCAAATAGGTCCACAGACGATGCAATCTCAACCACACTGCACACTGCCCTAACCCATCTGGACAAGAGGAATACCTATGTGAGAATGCTGTTCATCGACTTCAGCTCGGCATTCAACACCATAGTACCCTCCAAGCTCGTCATCAAGCTCGAGACCCTGGGTCTCGACCCCGCCCTGTGCAACTGGGTACTGGACTTCCTGACGGGCCGCCCCCAGGTGGTGAGGGTAGGCAACAACATCTCCTCCCCGCTGATCCTCAACACTGGGGCCCCACAAGGGTGCGTTCTGAGCCCTCTCCTGTACTCCCTGTTCACCCACGACTGCGTGGCCACGCACGCCTCCAACTCAATCATCAAGTTTGCGGACGACACAACAGTGGTAGGCTTGATTACCAACAACGACGAGACGGCCTACAGGGAGGAGGTGAGGGCCCTCGGAGTGTGGTGTCAGGAAAATAACCTCACACTCAACGTCAACAAAACTAAGGAGATGATTGTGGACTTCAGGAAACAGCAGAGGGAACACCCCCCCATCCACATCGATGGAACAGTAGTGGAGAGGGTAGCAAGTTTTAAGTTCCTCGGCATACACATCACAGACAAACTGAATTGGTCCACTCACACAGACAGCATCGTGAGGAAGGCGCAGCAGCGCCTCTTCAACCTCAGGAGGCTGAAGAAATTCGGCTTGTCACCAAAAGCACTCACAAACTTCTACAGATGCACAATCGAGAGCATCCTGGCGGGCTGTATCACCGCCTGGTATGGCAACTGCACCGCCCTCAACCGTAAGGCTCTCCAGAGGGTAGTGAGGTCTGCACAACGCATCACCGGGGGCAAACTACCTGCCCTCCAGGACACCTACACCACCCGATGCTACAGGAAGGCCATAAAGATCATCAAGGACATCAACCACCCGAGCCACTGCCTGTTCACCCCGCTGTCATCCAGAAGGCGAGGTCAGTACAGGTGCATCAAAGCTGGGACCGAGAGACTGAAAAACAGCTTCTATCTCAAGGCCATCAGACTGTTAAACAGCCACCACTAACATTGAGTGGCTACTGCCAACACACTGTCAATGCCACTGACTCTACTCCAGCCACTTTAATCATGGGAATTGATGGGAAATGATGTAAATATATCACTAGCCACTTTAAACAATGCTACCTTATATAATGTTACTTACCCTACATTATTCATCTCATATGCATACGTAGATACTGTACTCTATATCATCGACTGCATCCTTATGTAATACATGTATCACTAGCCACTTTAACTATGCCACTTTGTTTACATACTCATCTCATTTGTATATACTGTACTCGATACCATCTACTGTATCTTGCCTATGCTCCTCTGTACCATCACTCATTCATATATCCTTATGTACATATTCTTTATCCCCTTACACTGTGTATAAGACAGTAGTTTTGGAATTGTTAGTTAGATTACTTGTTGGTTATTACTGCATTGTCGGAACTAGAAGCACAAGCATTTCGCTACACTCGCATTAACATCTGCTAACCATGTGTATGTGACAAATAAAATTTGATTTGATTTGATTTGATTTATCATGGATGTATCCAATTAAATGTCAATAGAAAACAGCTTAAACAAATGCAAATGCAGCTTCTATGCTGTTATTCTGGCTGCACTGTTTGACATGACTGTAAGTTAGCTGTAGTTGGTTTGCTAGCAAGCAAGTGTAACATTTAGAATGAATGTCTTGGTCCATAGATACAGAAAAAAAAGTCTGAACGTCTGGCAACCGAACGGATAGAACAATGACCAAACCCTAGATTTGTGTCGGGACTATATTTTGTTGAAGGATGAAATAGTAGGAGTAAATTAATCAAAATAACGTTTTTTATGAAAATCTGTCAATCATTATTTGAATATGTTGGTAACCCATTGTATAAAAGTGATAGTGCCCTCGAAACCGCTGTTTGGAGGACATTTTTGGCAAGGTTTGCCAGCCCTTGACTTTGTCTCGGGCCTAATAACACACATGCCAATACTTTATTTAAACTCCATTCTTAATTCATTATTCATTCCATTTGTGTAAAAATAGCAACAATCGTTGTGTTTGTCAACAATCTAATGCTAAAGAGGTCTGAAATGTTGTAATGATTGCTGTTTTAATATAACATTACATGGAAGATCACAGCTCACTGTCTCAGGTCTGCTTACATCCATAATGGTATAACGTATAATAAGGTCTTCTAACCATAATAATTGGACTGAACAAGCCCGGATATAGAATGGAAATGCAGACTTGTGAATACCATGATTATTAACATTGTTATGTGCAGAAACGATTTTCCCCCCCATGCACACCAAAGTATTCTAATGTGTTTTGCAGGGACGGGGTGACAGAATTCCAAGCTGAATCAATTCAGCTGATCTGACATGCTGGGTGGTTTTCTCACCAAAGCAATGGGTTATTCTTTAGGGTCTATTTATAAAGCTTGGTCTGTGATAGAAGAAAAAAGAGCTCCATCCAGACTTCAGCTTTTTTTTTTTACCCTCACGTAATTGGATGGATGAACTAAATATCTTGTAGCAATCAATGGCTATTGATCGGCCCCCCTCTGTGATGCTTTTATTCCTCTCGTAGCATGAGCGCACTTGAAGAGACTTTGGTCATCGTGAGTGTGGAAGGGAGAGAGAAGATAGGATGTTACATTCTGGTCCGGCTATTGTGTTGTGATATGTCTTTCACACGACCTCTAGATGAATTAACAACCAGTATAAACTTACTTTATTGTATACTCAAACTATCTAGCCTTTTGGACATACTTTTTCATCTGAGCTTGTCATGCCAACATTACTCCGATCTTGAATCTCTCCGAAACGGCAGACATACATGAGGTTTGACAAATGACTGTGAATGAATGCCTCTATACAGTACTGACAATGGGGACAAAAGGGCATAGCAGGCACAGCTATATACCGCAACTATAAATGTTCAATGTATGGGTATCAGATTACAAGAACTGCTACTTTGTTGGTGAATCTGTGAAATCTTCTGGGCAAGATCGCTAGGTAATTTTACCGGAACAGCCCTGTGAATGTGGCACTTTGTGCCAAACCATACAAAAGATGATTTGTTCTGTCATATAAACTGCATGACAACATTACATTGAAATATTCCAAATATAATCTACAACTCCATAGAGCAATCTATACATCAGATGAACACCATGTTTAGAAAAGGCTGCATGGTGAAAAGACCATGAAATTAGATTGCACTGGGCCGGGGCCGATGAAATTGACTGGCTTCTGACATTCAGGTTGGAGTAAGCTCTCCAAGGATATCTGGCCTTCAGGTCTTTCACCAGAGGCCATCTACCATTCACCTGGGTTTGTGGCCCATGCCTTTCCTGTGGCCCCAAGCTGCAAGAGGGCACCAGCGGAAAGGTCTCATTCGCTGAAGAGGAGTGATATGCTTTCCCATAACTGTAGGAGCCATTGAATAGCCTACACCTAGCCTGTCACCCAGATCTGTATCCAACATCTATTATTGTCTGCAAAGATCTAGAGATCCGAACTGAATTTTCAGTCTGATCTAATTTACAAGATAGCACAGAAGACATCAATAATTTATTCAGATTTGGTCTGGCCCAAAAAATTATGTCTGTGGACTTTGAAATCAAGGCCAGGGCATACAGACCCAATTTCAATGTCTTTTCACCGTCCATGGACATTGGTGTCGGACGGTGCTCAATGTCAATGCATTTTTTCCTAATATTTAATAACATATAAGCAGTGTTGGGGGTAACACGTGTTGGGTGTACTCAGATTACTTTTTTTGTGGTAACGAGTAACTTAACACATTCGTTTTTCAATTTAAGTAATCAGTTACTTACAGTAGTTACTTTTTCAGAGGAGCAAGTTGTTCCTTTTACAATATTATTTCCCTTTTTCTTTGCTGGCGCAAATAAAATAAATATCTCTCCCCCTATGTTCTCTGTGGTTCAGAGGTTTTGAGAGATTTCTTCTCCTGCGGTATAATCGCTACAGAGGAAAGCAGTGAAAAAAATATCCAAAGTGTGAATGAAGGTGAACTTCAGTGAGTACCGTAAAGAAAGTGCAAAAGAAGATAAAGGAGCGCAGCATCAATGCAACAGCACGGTGGTTTGACATAGTTGGCTCAACTACAGTGGATTCAGGGGCAACATGTGAGAGAGTGGTGCGGTCCCCACCAGTCAGCCTGCCGAGCCAATGACGGCCCATCGACACTACTGTACACCTAAACTATAGAAAAATACATTTCACACAATGAGTAATAGTTAGCCTAAATACAATATTAAATTAACAATCGTCTGAGGCGTGACAATATTATCAGTTGTTTAAATTGTATATGAAGAATCTGATGAACAGTGCAGTTTGGAATTGACACAGAGGCATGGAAATGGCGGACAAATTGTGACTTTTTCAAATTCTCCTATAGTCACAAGCAGATGTTTTAAATTCTATATAGTACCAGAAAATGCAGATTTGGTTGTTTCCAAATCACCTACCTTGCCACATAACTCTTAAAAATTACAGATTGAGCTCTATTTCAAAGTAACCTTGTGGCAGAATTACAACACTCAAAGCACAGTAATATATTTAAACTCTAAATATGGGGGGGGGGGCAGCAATGCAAATAGTCTGGGTAGCCATTTGATTAGAAGCCTCTTGGACCTATAATTGGCACTCCGGGTACCGCTTGCTGTGCGGTAGCAGAGAGAACAGTCTATGACTAGGGTGGCTGGAGTCTTTGACAATTTTCAGGTTCTTCCTCTGACACCGCCTATTATAGCTGTCCCTGATGGCAGGAAGCTTGGCCCCAGTGATGTACTGGGCAGTACGCACTACCCTCTGTAGTGTCTTGCGGTGGGAGGCCAAGCAGTTGTCATACCAGGCAGTGATGCAACCCGTCAGGATGCTCTCGTTGGTGCAGCTGTAGAACCTTTTGAGGATCTGAGGACCCATGCCAAATATTTTCAGTCTCCTGAGGGGGAATAGGTTTTGTCGTGCCCTCTTCACGACTGTCTTTATGTGTTTGGACCATGTTAGTTTGTTGGTGATTAAGACACCAAGGAACTTGAAGCTCTCAACCTGCTCCACTACAGCCCCGTCAATGAGAATGTGGGCATGCTCGGTCGCCTTCCCCTGTAGTCCACAATCATCTCCTTTGTCTTGATCACGTTGAGAGGTTGTTGTCCTTGCACCACACGGTCAGGTCTCTGACCTCCTCCCTATAGGCTGTCTCATCGTTGTCAGTGGTCAGTTCTACTGTTGTGTCATCGGAAAACTTAATGATGGTGTTGAAGTCGTGCCTGGCTGTGCAGTCATGGGTGAACAGAGAGTACAGGAGGGGACTGAGCACAAACCCCTGAGGGGCCCCCGAGTTGAGGATCAGTGTGGCAGATGTGTTGTTGCATACCCTTGCCACTTGGGGGTGGCCCGTCAGGAAGTCCAGGATCCAGTTGCAGAGGGAGGTGTTCTGTCCTAGGGTCCTTGCTTATTGATGTGATATTAGGGCACTATGATGTTGAACGTTGAGCTGTAGTCAATGAATAGATTTCTCACATACGTGTTCCTTTTGTCCAGGTGTGAAAGGGCAGTGTGGAGTGCAATGGAGATTGCATCATCTTTGGATCTGTTGGGGCGGTATGCAAATTGAAGTTGGTCTTGGCTTTCTGGGATAATGGTGTTGATGTGAGCCATGACCAGCCTTTCAAAGCACTTCATGGCTACAGGTCAGCAGTCATTTAGGCAGATTACCTTAGTGTTCTTGGGCACATAGACTATGGTGGTCTGCTTGAAACATGTAAGTATTACAGACTCTATGTCAGTGAAGACACTTGTCAGTTGATCAGTGCATGCTCAGAGTACACGTACTGGTAATCCATCTGGCCTTGCGGCCTTGTGAATGCTAACATGTTTATAGGTCTTACTCACATTGGCTGTGGAGAGCGTGATCACACAGTCATCTGGAACAGCTGATGCTCTCATGCATGTTTCATTGTTACTTACCTCGAAGCGAGCGTAGAAGTTATTTATCTCATCTGGAAGGCTCGTGTCACTGGGCAACTCTCGGCTGTGCTTCCCTTTTGTAGTCTGTAATAGTTTGCAAGTCCTGCCACATCCGACGAGAATCGGAGCTGGTATAGTACATTTCGATCTTAGTCCTGTATTGGCGCGTTGCCTGTTTGATGTTTCATCAGAGGGCATAGCGGGATTTCTTATAACCATCCGGGTTAGAATCCCTCTCCTTGAAAGCGTCAGCTCTACCGTTTAGCTCAGTGGGAATTTTGCCTGTAATCTATGGCTTCTGGTTGGGGTATGTATGTATAGTCACTGTGGGGACAACGTCATCGATACACTTATTGATGAAGCCAGTGACTGATGTGCTGTACTCCTCAATGCCATCGGAGGAATCCCGGAACATATTCCAGTCTGTGCTAGCAAAACAATCCTACAGCTTAACATCTGCTTCATCTGATCACTTTTTCATTGACTAAGTCACTGGTGCTTCCTGCTTAAATTTTAGCTTGTAAGCCATAATCAGGAGGATAAAATTATGGTCAGATTTTCCAAATTTTCCAAAGGGTGAGGAAGAGCTTTGTATGCATCTCTGTGTGTGGAGTAAAGGCGGTCTAGAGTTTTTTTCCCCTCTGGTTGCACATTTAACATGCTGGTAGAAATGAGGTTAAATGGATTTAAGTTTCTCTGCATTAAAGTCCCCGGCCACCAGGAGTGCCGCCTCTGGATGAGCGTTTTCCTGTTTGGTTATGGCGGTATACAGTTCATTGAGTGCGGTCTTAGTGCCAGCATCGGTCTGTGTTGGTATGTTGACAGCTACAAAAAATACAGATGAAAACTCTCTAGGTAGGTAGTGTGGTCTACAGCTTATCATGAGATACTCTACCTCAGGCAAGCAAAACCTTGAGACTTCCTTAGATATCATGCACCAGCTGTTGTTTACAAATATACATAGACCGCCACCCCTTGTGGCTGCTGTTCTATCCTGCCAATACAGTGTATAACCCGCCAGTTGTATGTTATTCATGTCGTCGTTCAGCCATGACTCGGTGAAACATAAGATATTACAGTTTTTAATGTCCCATTGGTAGGAGATATGTGCTTTTAGTTTGTCTAATTTATTATCCAGAGATTGTACATTGACCAATAGTACAGATGGCAAAGGCTGATTAGTCACTCGTCACCTGATCCTCACAAGGCACCCCGCTCTCCTTCCGCGAAACCTCAGTCTCTTTCTCCTGTGAATGACGCTTCTACAAAGTATTGACTCAGGGGTGTGAACACTTATTGTATGTAAATGAGATATTTCAGTATTTCATTATCAATCAATTTGAAAAATGTCTAAAAACATGTTTTCACATTATCATTATGGGTTATTGTGTGTAGATGGGTGAGAATTAAATATTATATTTAATCTATTTTGAAGACCAGCTGTAACACAACAAAATTTGGAAAAGTTAACTGGTATGAATCCTTTCTGAAGTCACTGCATATGTAATATATACAGTCTATATTTCCTTTATAATTGTTTTAAATAATAAGAAATAAATACAAATCTGCCTCTTTGTCCCCCCACAGGCATGGGCCCAGTGGCTTCAGCCCCGGTAAGCACTTGCATTAATCCAGCCCTGATGAAAGCTACAAGCACCACACCAACATTTACATGTACAAACTGACTCAACATAGGCTGTATGTTAAAAGATAGTTGGTGCTATTTGTACTTTTCGAACTATAACTGTTTTAACTTAGCATAAATGCTCCATAGGCTTGAATGGGAAGTACTTGGATTCACCACTGCTCTTGAACTATTAAAGCTACAAACACCACCTCAACGTTGACATGTGCAGACTGACTCAATTTAGATTGCTTCATCACAGCTTTTTGCTACCATTCCTACTTCCTAAACTCTAAAGTTTGTTGTATCCCCATCAATTTCAATGGCGGAATGCAGACTTCAACATTCTAAACTGAAATCACTGCCACCAAACTTTCAGAATTTTCAAACTAAAAAAAGTCTGAGAGCTTCAAAACCCATTATATGGCTTATGATGATATTGTACTCACTTAGCCTACTGTACTAGCCCACTATAACACACTATAATAATTCCACACCTACAAACCACCCCAAAATAGGTCACTTGTCATGAATCCGACCGAGGGTGGATTCCCTTCCCGGTCGGGTGGCGCTCGGCGGTCGTCGTCACCGGCCTATTAGCTGCCACTGATTGTCTTTCCTCCCCCTCCTTGTATGTTTATTGGTAGCACCTGTTTGTGATGATTAGTTTGTCTTTATTAGACAGCTGGCCCGCCTGGTTGTTGTGCGGGATTATTCATTGTAACCTTCGGCTCTGTAGTAGAGGAACGTGTTAGTTCCTGGTCGTGCATTTTTCAGTAGTCATTTATCATTCTCTGTGTTTTGGGGCCATTATTATTGTGAGCACCCTGTGGTGCGTTGGTGCAATTAAAGAGCACAGCATTGTACTCTCTGTCTCCTGCGTTTGACTCCACACCCACGACACCCGGAGTATTACAGAATCCCGCACCTAAAAATTGAATGGAGTCAGCAGGAGCAGCAGCCAACCCTCTCCCATCGATGGAGGAACGGGTTCTCCACCACACCACCGTCCTCCATCGGATCGGATCCGCGATGGATCAAGTAATGGAGAGAATGGACCGATGGGAGAGGAGTGGTCTCCTCTCTCCACCTTCGGCACCCCCGGCTCCCCATCTCCCGACTCCAGCACCCTCCGTCTGACGCTACCAAGTGCTTATGATGGAGCGGCGGCAGGTTGCCAGGGGTTTTTGCTTCAGCTGGAGCTATACCTGGCCACCGTCAGACCCACTCCCTCGGGAGCGGAGAGGGTGAGTGTCCTCATCTCCTGCCTCACGGGTCATGCTCTGGAGTGGGCGAATGCAGTCTGGAATGGCCCAGACTCAGCGTGGGAGCACTACCCAGAGTTTTCCCGCTGCTTCCGTGCCGTGTTTGATCACCCTCCAGACGGCCGAGCGGTGGGAGAACGACTATTTATCTCAGGCAGGAGAGGAGGTGCGCCCAGGATTACGCGCTGGAGTTCCGGACCTTGGCAGCAGGATCTGGGTGGAACGACAGGGCCCTTATTGACCACTACAGGTGTAGTCTCCGGGAGGACGTCCGCAGGGAGTTAGCGTGTCGGGACACCGCTCTGTCACTGGATGAGCTGATTGACATGGCTATTCGACTGGACAATCTGCTGGTTGCCCGCGGGCGTTCGGAGAGGGTCCTGTGCGTTCCACCACCCAGCCCCTCCGCTCCCATTCCGATGGAGTTGGGAGGGGCTGTGCCGAGGGGTACCGGAGGAGGAGGCCTTCCCTGCACCAACTGTGGTCGGAGAGGACACACGTTTGATCGGTGCTAGGGGGGTCCGTCTGGGAGTAGAGATGGCAGGCGGAACGCTTCTCGATCACCCCAGGTGAGTCAGCATCAAACTCACCCAGAACCCTTTGTTGGCCACATGTTTGTCTTAACTTTTTTCCTTCACTTTTTTCCCTCTTCCCAGCATAGGGCGCTAGTCGATTCAGGCGCAGCTGGGAACTTTATGGATCGCGGACTCGCCCTTAAGTTAGGGGTTCCGCTTGTGCCTATAGATTCTCCCTTTCCCGTGCACTCCCTAGATAGCCGGCCATTAGGGTCAGGGATGGTCAGGGAGACCACGGTCCCACTGGACATGGTGACGCAGGGGAATCATAGGGAGCGCATCAGTCTTTTTATTATTGATTCGCCTGCGTTTCCAGTGGTGCTGGGGATTCCCTGGCTGGCCCGGTACAATCCTAAAATTTCGTGGAGACAGGGGGTTCTCCAGGGGTGGTCAGAGGAGTGTTCTGGAAGGTGTTTGGGAGTTTCCATCGGTGCCACGTCGGTGGAGAGTCCAGACCAGGGTTCCACCGTGTGCATTCCCCCCGAGTATGCCGATTTGGCAATCGCTTTCAGTAAAGTGAAAGCGACTAAATTACCACCTTATCGACCGGGAAGGGATTGTACGATAGATCTCCAGGTAAACGCTGCGCTTCCCAAGAGTCACGTGTACCCGTTGTCCCAGGAGGAGACGTTGGCCATGGAGACATATGTCACGGGGTCGCTGGGACAGGGGTACATTCGGCCCTCCATCTCACCCGTCTCCTCAAGTGTCTTTTTTGTGAGGAAAAAGGAGGGAGGCTTGCGTCCGTGTATTAATTATAGAGGTCTAAATGCCATCACAGTGGGGTATGGTTACCCTCTACCTCTCATCGCTACGGCGGTGGAATCATTCCACGGAGCGCAGTTCTTCACAAAACTGGATCTCAGGAGCGCGTATAGTCTGGCAGTTAACCCACTGTTCCTAGGCCGTCATTGAAAATAAGAATTTGTTCTTAACTGACTTGCCTAGTTAAATAAAGGTAAAATTAAAAAATAAAAATATTCGGAAGGGAGACGAGTGGAAAACCGCATTTAGTACCACATCAGGCCACTATGAGTACCTCGTCATGCCGTATGTGTTAAAGAAGGCTCCAGCCGTTTTTCAATCCTTTGTAGACAAGATTCTCAGGGACCTGTGCGGGCAGGGAGTGGTTGTTTATATCGATGACATTCTGATCTACTCGGCCACTTACCCCGCGCATGTGTCTCTGGTACGCAAGGTGCTCGGTAGACTGCTGGAGCATGACCTATACGTCAAGGCTGAGAAATGCGTGTTCTCTAAACGAGCCGTCTCTTTTCTGGGTTATCGCATTTCCACCTCGGGGGTGGTGATGGAGGGCGACCGCATTAGGGCCGTGCGTAATTGGCCGACTCCGACCACGGTAAAGGAGGTGCAGCGGTTTTTGGGTTTTGCCAACTACTACCGGAGGT
Source organism: Oncorhynchus kisutch (assembly GCF_002021735.2). NCBI lineage: Eukaryota > Metazoa > Chordata > Actinopteri > Salmoniformes > Salmonidae > Oncorhynchus > Oncorhynchus kisutch. Next base: position 45,944,906 of record NC_034175.2, on the reverse strand, counting down.
TTATCCGGGGTTTTGGCCAGATAGCGGCTCCCATTGCCTCACTGCTGAAGGGGGGCCCGGTGCGGTTGCAGTGGTCAGCAGAGGCGGACGGAGCATTCAACAAGTTGAAGGCGCTGTTCACTGATGCACCCGTGTTGGCACATCCGGACCCCTCTCTAGCATTAATAGTGGAGGTGGACGCGTCGGAGGCTGGGGTGGGTGCCGTGCTATCACAGCGCTCGGGTACGCCACCAAAACTCCGCCCCTGCGCTTTCTTCTCAAGGAAGCTCAGCCCAGCGGAGCGTAACTATGATGTGGGGGACCGGGAGTTGCTAGCGGTGGTTAGAGCTCTGAAGGTGTGGAGACACTGGCTTGAGGGGGCTAAGCACCCCTTTCTCATCTGGACTGGCCACCAGAATCTGGAGTATATTCGGGCAGCTAGGAGACTTAACCCACGTCAGGCAAGGTGGGCCATATTCTTCACCCGGTTCCGGTTTACTTTGTCTTATAGACCAGGCTCCCAGAACGTCAAGGCTGACGCACTGTCCCGCCTTTATGACATGGAGGATGGGTCCACCGAACCTACTCCCATCCTTCCCGCCTCAAAGCTGGTAGCACCAGTGGTATGGGAGGTGGACTCGGACATCGAGCGGGCGTTACGGGCGGAACCTGCGCCGCCTCAGTGTCCGGCAGGGCGAAGGTACGTGCCGCTTGGACAAATTGATTCGGTGGGCTCACGTCCTACCCTCCTCGGATCACCCTGGGGTGACGAGGACAGTGGGGAGCCTTCAGGGGAGGTATTGGTGGCCTACTTTGGCTAAGGACGTTAAGGGTTATGTCTCCTCCTGTTCGGTGTGCGCCCAGAGTAAGGCTCCTAGGCACCTTCCTAGAGGGAAATTACAACCCCTCCCCGTTCCACAGCAGCCGCAGTCACATCTATCCGAAGATTTCCTGACCGATTTCCTGGCCGTCTCAGGGGAACACCATGGTTCTAGTGATTGTGGATCGGTTCTCTAAGTCCTGCCGTCTCCTCCCGTTGCCCGGTATCCCTACAGCCCTACAGACTGCGGAGGCGTTATTCACCCATGTCTTTCGGCACTACGGGGTGCCGGAGGACATAGTTTCTGATCGGGGCCCCCAATGCACGTCTCGGGTATCGAGGGCTTTCATGGAGCATTTGGGGGTCTCTGTCAGCCTGACCTCCGGATATCACCCCGAGAGTAATGGGCAGGTGGAGAGAGTGAACCAGGAGATGGGTAGGTTTCTGCGGTCATATTGCCAGGATCGGCCAGGGGAGTGGGCACGATACATTCCCTGGGCTGAAATGGCCCAGAACTCACTACGCCACTCCTCTACTAACGTGTCCCCTTTTCAGTGTGTGTTGGGGTACCAGCCGGTCCTGGCACCATGGCATCCGAGCCAGACCGAGGCTCCTGCGGTGGAGGAATGGGTTCAGCGCTCCAAGGAGACCTGGAGGGCCGTCCAGGAATCTCTACTACAAGCGAGTGGACGGCAGAAGAGGAGTGCTGACCGCCACCGCAGTGAGGCCCCCGTGTTTGTACCGGGGGACAGGGTCTGGCTCTCGACCCGAAACCTACCCCTCCGCTTGCCCTGCCGAAAGCTGGGTCCGCAGTGTGTAGGGCCCTTTAAAGTCCTGAGGAGAATAAACGAGGTGTGTTATCGATTACAACTCCCTTCCTATTATCGTATTAACCCCTCGTTTCATGTGTCTCTCCTCAGGCCGGTGGTAGCTGGTCCCCTGCAGGACAGTGAGGTGCCGGAGGTCCCTCCCCCCCTCTGGACATCGAGGGGTCCCCGGCATATACGATCCGGGCCATTCTGGACTCAAGATGCCGGGTGAGGGGCCTGCAGTACCTCGTGGACTGGGAGGGGTACGGTCCGGAGGAGAGGTGCTGGGTACCGGTGGGGGACATCTTGGATCCATCTATGTTGAGGGATTTCCATCGCCTCCATCCGGATCGCCCTGCACCTTGTCCTCCGGGGCGACCTCGAGGCCGGTGTCGGCGCGCTGCGTGAGCCGCGCGTCAGGGGTGGGGGGTACTGTCACGAGTCCGACCGAGGGTGGTTTCCCTTCCCGGTCGGGTGGCGCTCGGCGGTCGTCGTCACCGGCCTATTAGCTGCCACTGATTGTCTTTCCTCCCCCTCCTTGTATGTTTATTGGTAGCACCTGTTTGTGATGATTAGTTTGTCTTTATTAGACAGCCTGGTTGTTGTGCGGGATTATTCATTGTAACCTTCGGCTCTGTAGTAGAGGAACGTGTTAGTTCCTGGTCGTGCATTTTTCAGTAGTCATTTTTCATTCCCTGTGTTTTGGGGCCGTTATTATTGTGAGCACCCTGTGGTGCGTTGGTGCAATTAAAGAGCACAGCATTGTACTCTCTGTCTCCTGCGTTTGACTCCACACCCACGACACCCAGAGTATTACATCACTATAACTACGAAGTCCCTATTACTACCACTACAGCTAATGCCATTACTACTGCCATCCCTACCACTACTATTTCACAAGCACAAATTCTTCAAGACCACCAAGCCCACCACATTTACTTTAGTGAATTTTCTTTTCTAGTTTTGTCTGAAATGACAAAATGTATCAAAATGACCAATCTCAATTTTTGTATTTTGCTATAGTATCAAAAATAGATATGTTTTTAAGCTTTGACTATCTTGTTTGCTTCGCTGTCAGTACACAATGTGCCATTCCTAACCTTTTACTTTACATCGTCAGTGAATCTACAGTACTTTCCATTTACTTTTTCAGAAAGTGGGACCATGGAGGGAGTTTACCAATTGTTACTAATATGAACTAAGTAAAAAAATTACTGTCATCTTTCAAGGGATGATAAGCTATTTAAATGCATAAGTGAGACAATATCTTTACAGTGACTGGAAGATACATTAATACATTTTTTGAGTCTCTGTTGTCGTCTGATGTTAATTAGGGTATCGACAAGCTAAAACTAATTGGCCACCCACTGCCAACTTTCATAGATTGAATTGCTTATACACCAACAAGCCATGCCAAAAAACAAATTGAAGTAATGGTATTGATTTTTGTTTATGATGTCGGGAGCCATTAATTTGGGTTCCTACTTAATATCAACCTTGCTAAGTGAAACTTGGCAATACAAAATAACAGAAAACGAAAAAACATGGCTTGAAGAAGAAAGAAATCTGCCAATTTCATGCACATTGGCAGGAGGAATCGAATTTCACACTGTCTGATTTGTGCCTTTTAGTCTTACTGCAGATCGAGAAAATGAATTTGTAAGACCGCAATCTCACAAGGTTAATCGGTGAGGACGACATGGAACTTTTATTTTATCTATTTACTTTTTCATTAGTGCTCTCTGAAGCAGAAATTGTAATCAGGAATGCATGCATTGGATGTTGTTTTGACAAGAAGCTGCATTGTCTCAGCTTTATGAGTACTTCCTTTCCTGTGTAATTACTTGTCTATGGCTTTGTTTTAAACTTTGTGTTTACATGTTCCATTGTAAAGTCAAACATTATTATCTAAACTGCAAAGAGGCATTGTAAAGTTCCGCTTATACCAAGGAACATGTCTGATTGTACAAGGCCTGTCTTGATTGCCATAGAGAAAGCTGCATGTATTGGTTGGGACTTGTCTGTACCTCGTATGTACTGTATATTAGAGCTCGGGAAGAGCATGGTAAGTTAAATAGCTGCAATCAGCTCTAACAATAAACATTCCAGGGAGGTGAAGAGAGGTATCAGATGGTCTAATAAGGAAAGGTCTCTTCCTACGCTACAAGGATATGGTGTTCATAGTAAGAGCGGTGTGATAATGCTTCTGAAATCATTAGAGAGAGGAAAATATCTCTCCAGAGAAAGCCTCTCATTGGCTGATTGGTCGATTAGCAGAGAAGGATGAAACCCTGAGGTTTTATGTCCCATAGGGCTTTAAATCAATGACAAACAGTCAGTCACCTCCTCCCCTCGAACTACATGTAGTACTCAGAGGCTTCTTGCTGCTGTCACGTTCGTCATATGAAGGAGACCAAGGAGCAGCGTGGTATGCGTACATTCTCTTTATTAAAAGAATGAACACCGAACAAACTAACAAAATAACAAACGAAACGTAAAGCTACTGGAGTGCACAAAGGCAACTTACTGTAGACAAGATCGCACACCAGAAAGTGGGAAACAGGGCTGCATAAATATGATCCCCAATCAGAGACAACGATAAACAGCTGTCTCTGATTGGGAACCATATCAGGTCAACATAGAAATACAAAAACCCCTAGACCTACAACAACCCTAGATATACAAAACCCTAGACATACAACACTAGAGTACCCACCCTAGTCACACCCTGACCTAACCAAACTATATAGAAAACAGAGATACCCCGGTTCTGGACAGCCCCCTCCTTACACTGATCACTCCGCTTTTGTGGAACCGGACCGTGGATCGTCGCTGGAGGCTGGACTGCGGATCACCGCTTGAGGCCCCGGTCCCCAGACCCCTGACTGGGGACCGTCGCTGCAGGCCCCGGACTGGGGACCGTCGCTGGAGGCCCCGGACTGGGGACCGTCGGTGGAGGTTCCAGACTGTGGACCGGCGGTGGAGATTCCGGACTGTGGACCGTCGTTGGAGGTTCCGGACTGTGGACCGTCGTTGGAGGTTCCGGACTGTGGACCATCGTTGGAGGTTCCGAACTGTGGACCGTCGTTGGAGGTTCCCGGACTGTGGACCGTCGTTGGAGGTTCCGTACTTGAAACTGTCGCCGGAAGCTCTGGACTGGGAACTGTCGCCGGCAGCTCTGGACTGGGAACTGTCGCCGGCAGCTCTGGACGGGGAACTGTTGCCGGAAGCTCTGGACTGGGAACTGTCGCCGGAAGATCTGGACTGAGATCTGTCGCCGGAAGCTCTGGACTGTGGAGGTGCACTGGAGGCCTGGTGCATGGGACCGGTACAGGTGGCACCGGGCTGATGACACGCACCTCAGGGTGTGTGCGGTGAGGAGGCACAGGACGTACTGGACTGTGGAGGCGCACTGGAGGTCTGATGCTTGGTGCCGGCACTGGTGGTACCGGGTGGGGACACACACCTCAGGGCGAGTGTGAGGAGCAGGAACAGGACGTACTGGCCTGTGGAGGCGCACTGGAGGCCTGGTGCGTGGGACCGGTACAGGTGGCACCGGGCTGATGACACGCACATCATGGCTAGTGTGGAGAGGAGGTACAGGAAGTACTGGACTGTGGAGGCGCACTGGAGGTCTGATGCATTGGACCGGTACAGGTGACACCGGGCTGATGACACGCACCTTAGGGCGAGTGTGGAGAGGGGGCACAGGACGTACTGGACTGTGGAGGCGCACTGGAGACCTGATGCGTGGGACCGGTACAGGTGGCACCGGGCTGATGACACGCACCTCAGGGCGAGTGAGGAGAGGAGGCACCACCCTTCCTGACTGGATGCTCACTCCAGCCCGGCAAGTGCGGGAAGCTAGCACAGGACGCACTGGGCTATGAATGCGCACTGGAGACCTGATGCGTGGGACCGGTACAGGTGACACCGGGCTGATGACACACAACTCAGCACGCCCGCTCTGCAGCGCTCTCAATGCTAACACCTCTCTCCGGAATCTTGCGTCGAGCTCCCCATCCGACTCCCTGACTGGCTCTGGTTCTCTCCTCGGCTCCACCGACTGCTCCATGTGCCCCTCCCCCAACTTTTATTTTTTGGGGGGGGGTTTCTGTGGCCTACCTCATTGGTTTAACTTTTGCTGCCTCTATTTCCTCCTTCGGACGGCGATACTCCCCAGCCTGTGTCCAGGATCCTGCTCCATCCAGGATCTCCTCCCAGGTCCATTCCTCCTGAACACGCTGCTTGGTCCATTTGTGGTGGGATCTTCTATCACGTTCGTCATATGAAGGAGACCAAGGAGTGGCGTGGTATGCGACATTCTCTTTATTAAAAGAATGAACACCGAACAAACTAACAAAATGACAAACGAAACGTGAAGCTACTGGAGTGCACAAAGGCAACTTACTGTAGACAAGATCCCACACCAGAAAGTGGGAAACAGGGCTGCATAAATATTTTCCCCAATCAGAGACAACGATAAACAGCTGTCTCTGATTGGGAACCATATCAGGGCAACATAGAAATACAAAACCCCTAGACCTACAACAACCATAGACATACAAAACCCTAGACATACAACTCTACAGTACCCACCTTAGTCACACCCTGACCTAGCCAAAATATATAGAAAACAGAGATATCTAATGTCCGGGCGTGACAGCTGCTGACATGTTGCACTGCTTTAAGGCATGTCAGTTGAACCAGGAGTACAGAATAACAACAGGAGAGTTGTCCTTAAAAATGTAACTTTCAACCCTTCCAACCTTACTTCCTGTATATCCAGTTGGGTTCCATTATGGTGTAACCACCTGTCAAAATGTCAGAACATAATCACACATAGAACTATACCACACACACAAAAGAAGGGATATGCGCTGCACATGCACGCTAGTACACACACACATAAAGGTAGCACTTTGGAGGGGATTTGCTTGCCACACAGTGATCAAAAAGAGAGTAATTGATTTGATTTCTCCATTCAGCCCATCATTCATGAGAGATTTGTGAGTCAGTGACTAAACGCTGTCAGGGTGTCACCTGCAGGTTAACCAGCTACCCAGGATGAAGTGCATCACTAATGAAAGGTTTTACTCTAGCAGCAGCTAACCTCTGTCCACAGTCAGCCTAACACCCAGAGTAATTTCCCTCTTCAATAAGAGGTGGTATGATATTATTAATGGCTTTTGTGACACAAAACAATCAGATTCCGGCAAGGAGAAGCTTCAGATCCGCTAAAATAAATTGGAGGAATAACCCGTGCTTTTCTTCTCCCTAAATGGATTTGTGGCCTGTTCTTAAAGTTTCTGCCGAGGCAGTTGTTTTGTCCCAGTTATGGATATCGCATCCACAGTTCACCACGGTCACTGCATTCTTTCTGCCAGCTCAAGTTCTTCACTCGCAGATTGTTTCCCTGTTGTACTGGAGGAAATTTCAATTTCAGTGATTAGTGCTGCACCTTGTTTAGCTCAAGTCTGCTCAGAGGGTGTTTCTACAAGGTCAGAGTCGTGCGACCAAAGCATGCCGGGAAGAGCAAACACAAAGGGTAATTGATTTAACCATGATCGGCGAGGCTCAGACATGGCTTACTGAGCTGCTGCAGATTTATTACCACATCTATGCGTTCTCCTCTTCTCAGCTGATTAAACTCACAGACCAAAAATGCACAGGGGGATGTAAATTCGATGGCTGCATAGACACAAGATCATATCAGCCCTAAGAGAACAGATTGACTCACAAATACACACACACACACACACACACAGACACAGACACAGACACAGACACAGACACACATACACAAGTGCCCTCCTGGAGATCTGTATCATTGCACATGCAGGTGTACAGCTCAGCTTTACTGTGGCCTCACAATGTAAACCTTGATAAACTGGCCTGACGACAGAGGATGGATTAGTGAGAGAGAACACTGTGGTGTAAGCACTACTCCCATAGAACAGCACACATGGGCAAAATGTACACACACACACACACATACACTCACACACGCACACAGCAGTTTACAGGAACCACATAGAACCACATAGAACCACAGACACACACTGGTTTTTGTCTATTGACCCAAGGCGAAAACGTTTGTATGCTGTTCCCCTCAGGCTATCCCCAGCTATTTATTCTTCTTCTTTACCCAGATTCTCTCACATAAGGGTGGCCACTGGTTGGAAAAGCCCTGTGGGGTGTGTTGGTGGTTGTATGGCTGACCTACAGCGACACCAACCCACACACACACTCTCCCTGTGATCTTTGCTTTGGTTCCCCATGTTTCTCTCCCACCAGACTGTGTCTGAGACGCACACTGTATTGGCATTTGTGCGGCTGCTGTCGCCCACCCCCTGGGCCAAACCAAGCGTCATAGATTTCCAGTCGTCTGGCATTAGCCTCTGACTCCCGCCTGCATCCACTGGATCGCTCGCTCTCTTTCAACCTTATCTGAGCCATGTGCATCTGAGCATGTGCAATGCAAGAAGGAGCGAGAGAAGGAGAGGCAGGCAGGGGAGGAAGGGAAAGCAAGGGCAGTAGACAGAATAAGCAATAAGGAGAGAAGGAGGGGTAAAGGAAGAGCGAGAGAGGAGAGACAGAGTCGGTGGTGGGAAAAGGGAAGAAAGGAATACAGATGGAGCAGAGGAGGATGGCGAGTGAGTGAGGAAAAAATAAAGAAAAGAGGGTTGGAAAGATGGCTGGTGAGAGAGTACGTGTGGCAGCAACACAGAGCTGAGGGAGGGAGAGCATATAAGGCATTGTCAATACTTCTAATGAGAATGACATTCATACGGCATTATGTTAATGGAATAGGAGATTATTCTGAGGGACACATTGTACAAGATGATGCAATTACAGTCCTTACAAAGACCCAACTAAAGGAGGAGTGTGAAAGTGATGAAAACTGATGAACAACAGTGTTCTCTGTGGACTCATCAGCAGAAAGATAAGAGCCAGAGCTCCTCTTATTGGTTGATTTAGGTACTGCGGCACTATTCCACTCTGGCACCTGAAAGCAGTTTGTGTTCCATAGAACTAAAGGAAGATGATAAGGAAAATAGAAAGTTGAAAGTGCTGTGTAGGAGCAGACATATGCACAGATGGGGCTCTAGGGGTACCTGAGCATCTGCCCTTGTGACCTCCTATGAGAAAAGTGCCCTTTAAGATTGGTAGCATTTTTTATTAATACATTTTTCTTTGACTTTAAGTAGGTTTTCTCTCCTGTTCTGTGACAGAATTGCCCATCAAACTAGCTAAGTAAAAAAAAAATTAAAAAGGGAAATTCCACCTCCCCTGTTCCTCTGACCCCCAGCAAGCGCCCACTGCACTTGTCCTCCTGCTGCTGCACAAGAAGAAGCTATAAGTAGTAGCACACTGGCTACTTTTTGAGCTGCATGTCATCTCTCACGGACAGGGAATGGAAGGGTTCAGTTCGGCAGTTTTTAATTAGGCCTAAAACCCAGATGTTAGAAGCAGAACAAACTCCAATCAAGAGTAGTTGTATTGTTACAACAGCATACAGTAGCTGACAGTTCAAAAATAATTGTTACTCCATGTTTTTTCCTTAGTTATTCTCTACTTCCATTGTTTCTCTATATGCATCAATTTCTTCAGTGTAGTTAATTAAGCACAGAATGAGAGCATTAACATAATGAGAGCATTGCTATCATATAATGTTGACGGTACGTGACCGTTGATATTATACGTTGGGTATGTGACCTGCTAGTGTTGGGTGATGTGGGTAGGCTGGTGGGAATGTATTCTTCTTTGTGCTAAGCGGATGATAAAATCTCTGTCCCTCTTGATACATGGGTGTTGTTTATCCAGAGTCATTTAGCATTTGTCACCTCAATAACAATAAGAGGGAGGAGAAATTACGATTTTGAATAATCAGTCTGAACATTCTAAATGGTGCACCAAGCAGGGAATGTTGATTTAAATGGTACCGTTTGTTCTATTCAAATGGTGTGTTTGTATGCTGTATCTTACAGTACTTGTCACTTTGCTGTAACTTAATTATATAGTTGACGTGAAATCTTTGCTAACTGCTCTCATTTCTAACCAATTTCACTTTGAGACAGAAGGGCTGCACTCAAAGCTGTGATACAGTACCTGTATTTTTTAAATCTCCCGCTGTTGAAGGCATAGAAATGGAATTCTAATTCTATGTTTTCCAGTTTATCATCTGTTCTTTCCCATCCTACCATCCGTTTCCTTCCTCCATCTCTTTATCTGGCATCTGCCTCTGGCACCTGATGAGACGCTAGTACTGACAAGCCCCAAATGCCAACCAGTGAGAATCCCCACTGGGTATACTGTCTGTGACATCCATCGCACATCTCATCCTGCCATTATCTCAACTTTGCCACAAAACCAGTCAAAGAAAAATGAAACGGAGCAGAGAACTCTGTGATGAATGTCATCTCTTTTGTCTTCCTCTTTTGAAATAAACAACGTTATAAAAATAAAAACAACGTGATCCACCATTTAAGCATTTTTCCACTCTGACACTGCTAGTTAATGTCAACTCAAAGTTGACATGGCTTCCATGTAACAGAAATCATTACCATGTTTTTGATCGTTCTGAATCTATACTTTTCAGATGGTTATTTAGAGCTGAAACCCATTAGAACTGTGAACCTTTTGAGTTCGCTACACTTCTTTGTGCTTAATGACTCAATTAGAGCATCCATTTGTTCAATTAGACAATTAAAATGGTGTTAGTTGCATTTCACACTTTGAACAAGTTCACTGTTACATGGATAGAGGGAATTGCAAGGAGGAAAGTTATCAAGAGAATAAGAAAACCAATCCAACAAAGGAAGACAGAAGTAATTAGTATGTTGAAGTCGATGTAAATATGAGTTTTATACTTGTTCATTTATGTTAAAGAAATTATTTTAATTAGCGAGATGATGTGATAATATGTGATAATACAGTGGTGTTATGCATTAGTTCAGAAAGCTGTCAATTTGCCCTTGGAAGAATACTGCCAAAACAATTTTCCATGTTTAGTCAGCATCACCACGGGAACAGACATGATGAAAAAGATATTCTCAACAATATACATTCAAGCATATACTATAATGCCAGGTCACATGTAGACACACACATGCGCACATGTACACACACATTGTATCAGGAGCCTAAGCTGACAGAATCATGGTAATAGCATCACCAACGTAAATCAAACCAGTTGAATCAGACGCCATGAATGTCTTTTGGAGGCAAAATGCTAATGGGTTTTTGTGCTCAATTTACACCTGAATCAATTTGTGCATATGTGTGTGTGTGTGTGCGTGTGCGTGTGCGTGTGCGTGTGCGTGTGTGTGCGTGCGCGTGTTGCGTACTTGTGTTAAGTATGTGTTTGTGCCCTCAAACATATCATCAGAAGTCTTCCTGGACCTGCCTGTCTGTAAGAATGTAGAGGTATTTTCAGTAATTACAACAAACAGTCCATCTCAGTAATGGATCAGAGAGCTGGGTCTTACTGAACAAGCCTACCAGCACCTTAGCTAGAAATGAAGATACAGTCCCCAGAGGAGAATAGTGCAGTCAGGGTAGGCTGGGTAGGCAGTGCTTACCCTGTGATAATCTAAGCCAAATAAAACATTTAATTATATCCAAATTGGTCATTCAATTTTTTTATATATATATATTTTCCCCCCAATTGGTAATTACAGTCGTGTCCCAATTACAGTCTTGTCGCTGCAACTCTCGTACGGACTCGGGATAGGCGAAGGTCGAGAGCCATGCGTCCTCCGAAACACAACCCCGCCAAGCTTCACTGGTTCTTGACACACTGCTTGCTTTACCCGGAAGCCAGCCGCACCAATTTGTTGGAGACCTTGTCAGCATGTACGCGCCTGGCCCACCACAAGTAGTTGCTAGACCGTGATGGGACAAGGACATTCCAGCCGGCCAAACCCTCCCCTAACCTGGACGACCCTGGGACAATTGTGCACCGCCTCATGGGTCTCCCGGTCGGCAGTGACACAGCCTGGGATCAAACCAGGGTCTGTAGTGATGCCTCTGGCGCTGCGATGCAGTGCCTTAGACCGCTGCGCAGTGTTTTTTATGCTCAAAATCAAAACAATTGTTAAAACTGCATCAAAACCTCAGGAAAGGTGCCAGGGTCTGCATGCCTTCCTTCCCAATGTCCCAATCCATTCAAATTGTTGACACGCGTGCCATTCCTGAATGCAGTCACTGTTAATAGACCGGGTCAGTATAGGACTCATTGCTTTTCCTAGCTGACATTCGTTGCATTGAGCGGTTTTTGTATTTTGCTCATTTTTATTGCCTTAACATGTGTGGGTAAGCTCTGCACATTTGGGCATGTCAACATAATTTGGAGGGCACATCCCTTAAACTAAATGAAGCTAGCTAGCTAGAAAAAACAATCTGGAAAATAGACACTAAGTTGCCTGACCAATGCCCTCAATAAACATGAAAAATCGGCATCACACATCCAATACCTACGGAAGTCCAGAGAGGACATATGAATAAAAATGACATTCCCTCATTATGTCGAGATCACAACTTATTTGTTTCATGATCACTACATAACAAAAGTTGTTTTGTTAAGATGACGAGATAATCAAAATTACCACGCATTTGTTCAGATGCACTATAACCACCTCATCAAAGATCCCTGTGGTTGCATTAATCGCAATGCATTTGCGGGGCATTTAAGCCCTGAATGTTGCTTTTACAAGCAGTCCTGTCTCCAAGGCTGCGTACTGCCCCCAATACCAAAGCCAATCACATGCAAGAAACAACGCAGATAACTTGGCTAGTCTTGTGAGCTAATCTTATTTGCTAGCTAGAAAACTATATTTTATCTATGCTGATTGTTAGCTTCCAATACTGATCTGTATATAATTATAAGGGACACTTCATGTTTTGTGGATAATATAATACGACAGACTGATTAGATTCAATTTCAGCCTCGAGAGGCTGATAAGTCAGTATGCTGCCTTTTAGGCTGTTTCAGAGGTAAGACTCCTTGCAGGAAAAATAGCAGTTGAAGTGTTTTGTAGGCAGATGAATATCTGATCCAGGAGGTGATCTCTATTCCTGGCAGGCTGATCTGATTCAATAGTAGCCTCAGAGGCTGATGTCAGGATGTTGTCTTGTAGGCTGTTTCATAGGTAAAGCTCCTTGCAGGCAGATTAGCTGTCAGCATGTTATAGGCTGATGCATATCATCCAGAGTGAGTGAGCTCTATTCATGGTAGGCTGATCAGATTCAATAGCAGCCTCAGAGGCTGATCAATCAAGATGCTGCCTTATAGGCTGTTTCATGTGTAAGGCTCCTTGCAGACAGCCTACAAGCAGCATCCAGATGTATTAGTATGTGAGGCTGCTATTGAATCTGATCAGCTTTCCAGGAATAGAGCGCACCCACTCTTGACACATAAAGACTGCTAATCTGCCTGTAAGGAGCTTTACCTATGAAACAGCCTACAGGGCAGAACCCTGACTTATCAGCCTCTGAGGCTGAAATTGAATCTGATTAGCTTGTAATGAACGGAGCTCACCCACTCTGTAAATGTAATTATTATTCATAAAACATGAAATGTACCTTACAATTATGCACATATAAGTTATGAAAGCTAACAACCAGCACAGATAACAAGCTAGTCAGCTAGCTAACAAGACTACCTAGCTAGCTAGCTCGCTCACAAGACTAGCCAAGTTAGCTGTGTTGTTGCTTGCATGCAATTGCCCGTGGTCTTAGGTGTGGCACACAGCCTGGGAGACAGTTTGCCTGTCAGGCATCGTTCAGGGCTTAGATGCTCCACACGCTCTTGGCTCGAGGTAAGGGACAATTAGCTTGTTAGCATTCTAACTAATAAACAGATAATGAGCTCCAAACACAAATGAAAGTATGATGTTAGAATGGAATGTACTCTTAGTGTAGCAATCAATAAAAATGTATGCGCTGATCCAAGTGGGCTTTGCTGCCTCAGACAGGGGCGCCGCCAGGCATTTTGGACCCTATGAAAATATATCACATTGGGCCTCACCAACTCAGGCCACACCAACCCTGTACAATTGCTGTAACCACACACCTTCAGAACCCAATCGACCCTTCAAAGCTTTAAATAACTCTACCTTTGCAGGCTTGCAACTCCCTTGTAGTCCATTATTTACTGTATGATGTTTACTGACAGTGAGCTGTGAAAATATAACACTGTGCAGACATGCAAGCAACATTCTGCATACAGTGGAATTCACTATTTGATGCAAAAGTGATACCCTCTATAAGAAAAGTGTTAAAGGCCATCTTTTACAGCCTAAATGTAATTGTAATGGTAAAATTCTTGAATGGAAAATGATCTTAACATTACTGAATAACTTAAATATACATTAACCTCTTCAATACAGAGGCTCTCTTTATGTTTACTTTTTTGCCAAAAACAAGAAAATTAAAATAAACCGTTAGTTGTATTAGTACATTGTAAATAAAATTTTATATTAATGATGATAGGTTAATCATTTAATATTGAAAAAAATGTACCTAATGTTCTAATAATTTGTTAGGGCCCCTGTCAGTCACAGGCCCTTAGAATCATCCTAACTTTATTGGATATTTCAAACTTTTTTAACAAATCAAAAACGGAAAAATTGGGCGTGCAAAATTATTCAGCCCCTTTACTTTCAGTGCAGCAAACTCTCTCCAGAAGATCAGTGAGGATCTCTGAATGATCCAATGTTGACCTAAATGACTAATGATGATAAATACAATCCACCTGTGTGTAATCAAGTCTCCGTATAAATGCACCTGCACTGTGATAGTCTCAGAGGTCCGTTAAAAGCGCAGAGAGCATCATGAAGAACAAGGAACACACCAGGCAGGTCCGAGATACTGTTGTGAAGAAGTTTAAAGCCGGATTTGGATACAAAAAGATTTCCCAACAACACCCACCAAAAAGATTTCCCAACAACACCCACCTGCTGATCAGATTCAATAGCAGCCTCACATACTAATACATCTGGATGCTGCTTGTAGGCTGTCTGCAATGGACAGAGTCTCCCACCTCAGCTGTAGATCTCTGCAGTTCATCCAGAGTGATCATGGGCCTCTTGCCTGCATCTCTGATCTGTCGGCCCTGGCCTCAGCCATACTGTAAATCTATCATCAATATGTCCACTCTACAGCATTTATATCGTGATCTCAACAAAGTAACTTTATTATGTCGTGATCATGAGATAAATAAATGCAAAGTCAAGGAGGAGATTTGGGGATTTCAGTTCACTGGTCACGATAACAACACCCACCCGTAACACACGTTCCAGCAGGTATATCTCACTGATCATCCCCAAAGCCAACACCCCATTTGGCCACCTTTCCTTCCAGTTCTCTGCTGCCTGTGACTGGAACGAATTGCAAAAATCAATGAAATTGGAGACTTTTATTTCCCTCACCAACTTTAAACATCAGCTATCTGAACAGCTAACCGATCGCTGCAGCTGTACATAGTCCATCTGTAAATAGCCCACCCAATCTACCTACCTCATCCCCATACTGTTTTTATTTACTTTTCTGCTCTTTTGCACACCAGTATCTCTACTTGCACATCATCATCTGCTCCTTTATCACTCCAGTATTAATCTGCCAAATTGTAATTATTCGCTCCTATGGCATATTCATAACCTACCTCCTCATGCCTTTTGCACAAACTGTATATAGACTTTTTTTCTACTGTGTCATTGACTTGTTTGTGTTATTGGCTTGTTTATTGTTTATTCCATGTGTAACTCTGTGTTGTTGTCTGTGTCCCACTGCTTTGCTTTATCTTGGCCAGGTCGCAGTTGTACAGTGCCTTGCGAAAGTATTCGGCCCCCTTGAACTTTGCGACCTTTTGCCACATTTCAGGCTTCAAACATAAAGATATAAAACTGTATTTTTTGTGAAGAATCAACAACAAGTGGGACACAATCATGAAGTGGAACGACATTTATTGGATATTTCAAACTTTTTTAACAAATCAAAAACTGAAAAATTGGGCGTGCAAAATTATTCAGGCCCCTTAAGTTAATACTTTGTAGCGCCACCTTTTGCTGCGATTACAGCTGTAAGTTGCTTGGGGTATGTCTCTATCAGTTTTGCACATCGAGAGACTGACATTTTTTCCCATTCCTCCTTGCAAAACAGCTCGAGCTCAGTGAGGTTGGATGGAGAGCATTTGTGAACAGCAGTTTTCAGTTCTTTCCACAGATTCTCGATTGGATTCAGGTCTGGACTTTGACTTGGCCATTCTAACACCTGGATATGTTTATTTTTGAACCATTCCATTGTAGATTTTGCTTTATGTTTTGGATCATTGTCTTGTTGGAAGACAAATCTCCGTCCCAGTCTCAGGTCTTTTGCAGACTCCATCAGGTTTTCTTCCAGAATGGTCCTGTATTTGGCTCCATCCAACTTCCCATCAATTTGAACCATCTTCCCTGTCCCTGCTGAAGAAAAGCAGGCCCAAACCATGATGCTGCCACCACAATGTTTGACAGTGGGGATGGTGTGTTCAGGGTGATGAGCTGTGTTGCTTTTACGCCAAACATAACGTTTTGCATTGTTGCCAAAAAGTTCAATTTTGGTTTCATCTGACCAGAGCACCTTCTTCCACATGTTTGGTGTGTCTCCCAGGTGGCTTGTGGCAAACTTTAAACAACACTTTTTATGGATATCTTTAAGAAATGGCTTTCTTCTTGCCACTCTTCCATAAAGGCCAGATTTGTGCAATATACGACTGATTGTTGTCCTATGGACAGAGTCTCCCACCTCAGCTGTAGATCTCTGCAGTTCATCCAGAGTGATCATGGGCCTCTTGCCTGCATCTCTGATCTGTCTTCTCCTTGTATGAGCTGAAAGTTTAGAGGGACGGCCAGGTCTTGGTAGATTTGCAGTGGTCTGATACTCCTTCCATTTCAATATTATCGCTTGCACAGTGCTCCTTGGGATGTTTAAAGCTTGGGAAATCTTTTTGTATCCAAATCCGGCTTTAAACTTCTTCACAACAGTATCTCGGACCTGCCTGGTGTGTTCCTTGTTCTTCATGATGCTCTCTGCGCTTTTAACGGACCTCTGAGACTATCACAGTGCAGGTGCATTTATACGGAGACTTGATTACACACAGGTGGATTGTATTTATCATCATTAGTCATTTAGGTCAACATTGGATCATTCAGAGATCCTCACTGATCTTCTGGAGAGAGTTTGCTGCACTGAAAGTAAAGGGGCTGAATAATTTTGCACGCCCAATTTTTCCGTTTTTGATTTGTTAAAAAAGTTTGAAATATCCAATAAATGTCGTTCCACTTCATGATTGTGTCCCACTTGTTGTTGATTCTTCACCAAAAAATACAGTTTTATATCTTTATGTTTGAAGCCTGAAATGTGGCAAAAGGTCGCAAAGTTCAAGGGGGCCGAATACTTTCGCAAGGCACTGTAAATGAGAACTTGTTGTCAACTAGCCTACCTGGTTAAATAAAGGTGAAATAAAAAATTTGGGATTGAAGTGAGCGATGACAAATGAGCTGCGGCCTTGGTGGATTATGTATTGGGAGTGTTGGGAAAGCACAACTGTGCCATTCTTGGCCCTCATGCCACTACTGAGAGACTTGTCAAACTCAAGTGGAATAAAGACTTTTACAACACTGTCACGAGAGGTTCACCCCGATGGACTTCATTTAAGTAGTAAGGGTAGGCCTAAATGCTCATGTTCATTCAACAGGCTACTCCATTCAACACCGTGGAGTTAACCTATAGTCTATCATATAAGTTGCCCCCAAGGCGATGTCCATTCAACAGTATAAAAGATGTCCCTTAGTAGCCTCCTTCATCATTTTCACTATTGTCTACAGTGGTTTTAATTTCAATTTCATTTCCTAAAGAGGTCTAGCTGTTTATGGTTTAGATTTACAGACAACATCCCTGTGACGCATTTGACATGTCAAGCTCAAATTTCGTTTTGATGAGACACTGATGTTTTGAACTGCATTTCTCAGTCAAGAAAAATCTAATGAAAGATAAACCCACTAATATATCTTGATTATATATGTATTCAACCCCCCGAGTCAACCTTTGCCTGTGATTACAGCTGTTAGTGTTCCTGGGGAGGTCTCTAAGAGCTTTGCACACCTGGATTGTACAATATTTGCACATTATTCTTTTTAAAATTCTTCAAGCTCTGTCAAGTTGCTTGTTGATCACTGCTAGACAGCCATTTAAGTCTTGCCATAGATTTTCAAGTCGATTTAAAACAAAACTGTAACTACTGTAGGCCACTCAGGAACATTCAATGTCATCTTGGTAAGCAACTCCAGTGTATATTTGGCCTTGTGTTTTAGGTTATTGTCATGTTGAAAGGTTTAATTTGAATCCCAGCATCTGTTGGAAAGCAGACTGAACCAAGTTTTCCTCTAGGATTTTGCCTGTGTTTAGCTCTATGCCATTTATTATTATTATTATTTTACTCCCTAGTCCTTGCCGAAGACAAGCATACCCATAATATGATGCAGCGACCACCATGCTTGACAATATGATGGTACTGGTACAGTACTCAGCGATGTGTTGTGTTGGATTTGCCCCAAACATAACGCTTTGTATTCAGGACATAAAAATAATGTATTTTTCCAACATTTTTGCAGTTTTACTTAATGCCTTATTGCAAACAGGATGTAAGTGTAACGGTTCTCTTGTGGTGAAGGAAAGTCGGACCAAAATGCAGCGTTGTGATGATTCATGATATTTTAATAAAGGAAAACCTATACATGAAAAAACTACCAAAATAATGAAAATGTGAAAACCGAAACAGTCCTATCTGGTGCAAACACAGAGACAGGAACAATCACCCACAAACACACAGTGAAACCCAGGCTACCTAAATATGGTTCCCAATCAGAGACAATGACTAACACCTGCCTCTGATTGAGAACCATATCAGGCCATACATAGAAATAGACAAACTAGACATGTAACATAGAATGCCCACTCAGCTCACACCCTGACCAACCAAAACATAGAAACATACAAAGTAAACTATGGTCAGGGTGTGTACCCCCCCCCCAAGTAGCCCCCCCCCCAAGGTGCGGACTCCGGCCGCAAAACCTGAACCTATAGGGGAGGGTCTGGGTGGGCATCTGTCCGCGGTGGCGGCTCTGGTGCTGGACGTGGCCCCCACTTCACCGTAGTCTTAGTCCCCCACCTTTTCCGCTTCCGTGACCTCCTAGCCACGGCAACCCTACTTAATAACACGGGACAGAGGGGCAGCTCGGGACAGAGGGGCAGCTCGGGACAGAGGGGCTCTTCAGACTCCGGCAGCACAGGAGAGGAGGAAGGCTCTGGCAGATCCTGGCTGACTGGCGGATCTGGAAGAGTCTGGCTCACTGGCGGATCTGGAAGAGTCTGGTTGACTGGCGGATCTGGAAGAGTCTGGCTGACTGGCAGATCTGGAAGAGTCTGGCTGACTGGCGGATCTGGAAGAGTCTGGCTGATCGGCGGATCTAGAAGAGTCTGGCTGATCGGCGGATCTAGAAGAGTCTGGCAGACTGGCGGATCTAGAAGAGTCTGGCTGACTGGCAGACCTGGAAGAGTCTGGCTGACTGGCAGACCTGGAAGAGTCTGGCTGACTTGCAGATCTGGAAGAGTCTGGCTGACTGGCGGATCCTGGCAGACTGACGGCTCTGGCTGCTCCATGCTGACTGGCGGCTCTGGCTGCTCCATGCTGACTGGCGGCTCTGGCTGCTCCATGCTGACTGGCGGCTCTGGCTGCTCCATGCAGACTGGCAGCTCTGGCGGCTTCTTGCAGACTGGCAGATCTGGCAGCTCCTTGCAGACTGGCAGCTCCTTGCAGACTGACAGCTCTGGCTGCTCCATGCAGACTGGCATCTCTGGCTGCTCCATGCAGACTGGCAGCTCCATGCAGACTGGCAGCTCCGGCTGCTCCATGCAGACTGGCACCTCCGGCTGCTCCATGCAGACTGGCAGCTCTGGCTTCTCCATGCAGACTGGCAGCTCTGGCTGCTCCAAACAGGCAGGAGACTCCGGCAACGCTGTAGAGGCGGAAGGCTCTGGCAGCGCTAAACAGGCAGGAGACTCCAGCAGCGCAGGAGAGGAGGAAGGCTCCGGCAGCGCTAGATAGGCGGGAGACTCCGGCAGCGCTGGAGAGGAGGAAGGCTCTGGCAGCGCTGAACAGGCGAGGCGCACTGTAGGCCTGATGCGTGGTGCTGGCACTGGTGGTACTGGGCCGAGAACACGCACAGGAAGCCTGGTGCGGGGAGCTGCTACCGGAGGGCTGGGGTGTGAAGGTGGTACTGGATAGACCGGACCGTGCAGGCGCACTGGAGCTCTTGAGCACCGAGCCTGCCCAACCTTACCCGGTTGAATGGCCCCGGTCGCCCTGCCAGTGCGGTCGGCCCCGGTCGCCCTGCCAGCCCGCACTGGGCTATGCAGGCGAACCGGGGACACCATGCGCAAGGCTGGTGCCATGTAAGCCGGCCCAAGGAGACGCACTGGAGACCAGCTGCGTAGAACCGGCTTCATGGCACTTGGCTCAATGCTCACTCTAGCCCGGCCGATACGCGGAGCTGGAATGTACCGCACCGGGCTATGCACCCGCACTGGGGACACCGTGCGCTTCACAGCATAACACGGTGCCTGTCCGGTCTCTCTAGCCCCCCGGTAAGCACAGGTCTCCTACCTGGCGTCAGGGTGTGACAGTAAGTTTTTGGATATTTGTATTCTGTATGTTCTTTATGTTAGTTCTTTATGTTAGTATTGTGGAGTAACTACAATGTTGTTGAACCATTGTCATGTCCTGACCATAGAGAGACCTTATTTTCTATGGTAGAGTAGGTCAGGGCATGACTGGAGGGTTTTCTAGTTATTATTTCTATATGGGGTTCTAGTTTAGTTTTTCTATGTTGGTGTTTGGTATGATTCCCAATTAGAGGCAGCTGGCTATCGTGGTCTCTAATTGGGGATCATATTTAAGTATCATTTTTCCACCTGTGTTTTATGGGATATTGTTTTGAGTTAGTGTATGTTTCACCTCTTAGTTACGGTTCATTGTTTGTTTCATTCTTCTTTTGTTGTTTTGTACGTTTCTAATAAATAATATGTGGAAACCATATCGCGCTGCAGGTTGGTCCGATAATTATTTCAGCGAACGTGACAACCCTCCTCAGTTTTCTACTATCACAGCCATTAAACTCTGTAACTGTTTTAAAGTCACTATTGGCCTCAAGATGAAATCCCTAAGCAGTTTCCTTCCTCTCCAGCAACTGAGTTAGGAAGGACGCCTGTATCTTTATAGTGACTGGGTGTATTGATGCACCATCTAAAGTGTAATTAATAACATCACCTTGCTTAATTAATGTCTGCTTTTATATTTTTTACCAATCTACCAATAGGCATTGGTTTGTGGTTGGAAATTCACTTCTCGACTGAGGGACCTTACAGATAATTGTATGTGTGGGGTACAGAGATGAGGTAATCTTTCAAAAATAATATTAAACTCTATTATTGTACACAGAGTGAGTGCATGCAGCTTATTATGCGATTTGTCAGGCACATCCTTACTTCTGAATTTATTTAATCTTGCCATTAAAGATTTACATCTTTTAATCATTTGTAAAAACTGTTGACATTATGGGGTATTGTCTGTCAGCCAGTGACACAAAATCTCAATGTATTCCTGGCTGTAACACAACAAGATGTTGAAAAGGTCAAGGGGTGTTAATACTTTCTAAAGGCACTGAATGTGTGTGTTACAGGCTTTGGTTTTTATTTTGATTTGAAGGTTGGTTCTGTATAGGTGACATTCAAGAGCTGTAGAGACTCGCTTGGCATGAGAGATGTTGGAAGAGCTACACAGCCATTTAGCTCGTCCTGTTTGTTTGTGAATACAAAGCCTTTTATTTTGTCTCCCTTTTTGGTTTGCTCCATGTGTATTTTAACTCCCTAACCTAAGTTGATGTGGGTTTTCTTTTAGTTTGTCTGTTATCAGGCAAATCTAGAAGGCATCCGTGTTAAGACCCTACTTCAGTTTGCTTGGCCAGCAAACAGCAGCTGAGCATATGTATCTAGACCGGTAACCAGATTCTGACAATGGCCGAGATAATTTTGCATCGCCCTGCATGCTAAAGTTCCTTAGTTTGTTTGTCACCTACTACTTTAGACTGCCTACTATTTCTAATGGGAAAACAAATAGCACATTTGTGCAATGATGATTGCTCTTTTGACAGCCTGTCAGTGTCTCGCTTGTGTTTGATGTGCTTGCCTAAATAGCTGCATGTAACTCAGCAGCTAAAAACACGAAATAGCCTGCCTTTGTTTCTGGCTTATGTTTGCAATACTGTTACAACACAACAAAGTTTGTTCAAACATGTTGATTATGTCTTTTGTGTAAAACATGATAGCTACATGTAGCATAACACCCTTCCTGAAAAAATAACGTTAAATCGCACCTGTAACAATGGCATACATTGTTTGAATATGTTGTCCATATCTTTAGTGTACAACATGAAGTTTCCCGTCCATGTCAAGAAGGGGGAAGGGGCAGCGGAGACGTGGGAACACTGTGCAGAAGCTACACAGGTAGCAGAGTGGGCAGCATTCACATTAAATAAATACTGTACATCAATCTGCACATGCACGGAAATCTCCGTATCAATAGCCATGGCAAGTCGGGTTCCTGAAAATCCTGAACAGCAGCCACTCTGTAATATTATTGTGTGTGTGCCTGTGTGTGTGTAGAGTTGTATGTAAGTACATTGTGAAAGGCTGTGGAGTTTGCATTGCGAATTACTGTGATGAAATGTGTAGTCAGCATTCCAAATGATTGAGATGAAATGTGTTCATATATTGGTTGTTTAGTGCCACCTATAAGTTGTAACTGTGGATGATACATTGGTCTATGGCTGAGCTGAGTTGAGCAGTGTGTCATTTTGTCAGATGATATCAAATATGCCGTCATCAGAAGCTTACGCTTGAGTAACTTCGCTGCACTGGTATTTACATTTGGTGATTTCTTTTCTTCTCAATTTCAGTTAATAGCCTGTGTTACTCTGGTTGTTGGATCTATCTGTTGTATGGTGAGCTTGGGCTTCATGACAGTTTATTTGTGAGTAAATCTGGCTTCTATAATAGCTAGTGCCTACTCAGCCACCAACCTCACCGCACGTCATTGGAGGAGAATATAGAATGCTGATCTTGAATAATAAAAAAAATACCATTAAGCTCACATGGGTCTATTTATATACACCTGGCCTGATGGGGTGTTATATGGGGGTTAGGTTTATATGAGGCTACTACAGGAACCTACAGTACGCAAAAACTGTATCGCTGTACATGTTATGAATATGTATTATTGTTACCACAACACCATGCTCTATGACTGCAAGTTGGTGATGTAAATGAATGAGCTCTTCTCTCAATGTTTAGTATCACCCACTTCAGTAAATTAGCGAGACAATTTGTTTTCTAGGTAATTCATGTAATAGCTCGAATTATAGGCAAAAATCCTAGCACCAGTGAGATGGGTATGAAAACTGTTTGCCTGGCATCTGTAGTTGCTGACAGCCACCAGTCACCCCCGTTTCTAAAAGAAAATGGTCACAATTAAAAAGCTATTCAGTTCCGGCTAGCCAAGCTTTATTTACTTTTCAGGCCGTCAATGTGTCGAGGAACCCCGCAGCGCTTTCCGCTCAGTGGGTGATGTGTATTTGAAATAAGAGTATAACAAGACTATAACTCAAATTTAATCTCTAAACAAGCTTGATTCACTCAGTTTTATTTCAAAATGAATAAAATGTTGTTTGTATTTCTGTTTATTATTATTATTCCGTCTTTTATGACTAGGTTTAATCCACTATTATTATTCGATATTTGCTGTCTGTAGAAGAGTCAGTAGCTTGTTTCTTAGATACAATTCCTCAGCTACAGAGGAAATAAAACAGTTATTCAATGGGTCGTTCCATGTCATTTCAGCAAGCCATGACACCCACCATCTCAGATTGTTTTGAAATAATTTCTGTAGTGTCATGACGTTGGCCTGGGGTAGGTTTATGACAGTCATAAATACCTCTCCCCCCTTTTTCCTCTCTCTACCCCACTGATGTGACATTTGAAAATCCTTTGGTTAACATAGAGATTCTGGGAACATCAGAAGGTGTGGGGAAATTATATTATATATTATATTATATACTATATTCTGGTAATCCAACCAATTGAACATATGCGGTGGTACTTAATGAATATGATGTCAGTTCGGTTGTCATCTAAGACATTCTCAACAATGATAGGATGACATAAACTATACAGTGGAAAGTCTGCACATTGTAGTTATCGGATTCACATGGAATTGTTGTTAAATTTAAATGTTTAAATATAAAATTATTCGTGAAAAGATTAAATGTAATTTTAGCTTCCAAATGAGAGATTTGAGTTTTCATAAGGTTAGGGCTCTGCTCAATCAGTGGCCCGCCCCTGTGAAGAGACATGGGTTCTAAAACTTTTCAAACACACCGTTCTCGCTCCACTATATAAAGCCTTGACGAAAATGTAACCTCCTGTTCCGAGGATGTGAGGACGACGGTCCGATGTCAGAATGGTTCAGATAATAACTACAGAACGAAGCCAACATCAGCGTGAGCTTTGGTTGCGAATGGTATGAACTTTGAACTATTTACGATAGAGATATCACTTCTCCCTTTGTTCCTCAGTCTTCCCACTCTTTCACTCAAACTCAGCCCCTTTTCTTTGTGTCATATCTGTTCCCTCCGCTAGGGACGTTTTCCTTCATGATATAATTTGTAATCAAGGTATGATTCATTCTGTGTATATGTAATTCTGTGTGATTAGTTAGGTATTTAGTAAATAAAAAATTAACACAATTTTGTATTGCTGAATCAAATTGTTAGCCAGGGTTCGTGAAGATAACCAATAATTTACAACTTTCAGATGAGACTGAAATAAGATGACGATTAAAATGGTCTGCTATTGATGTAAAATATTACTAGGTTTTAAGAGTTTATTCGGAAGATAAAGCTCTATAAATATTATTTTGTGGTGCCCCGACTTTCTAGTTAATTACATTTACATGATTAGCTCAATCAGGTAATATTAATTACAGAGAAAGGATTTTATAGAATAACATGTCATATCACTTAATCCGGCATAGCCAAAGACACGACAGTAGTTACCAACAGATAAGATTAGCATCTCTGCAGCTCTATTTTGTTTGAGATTGATATATGATAAATTAGGCAAATTTATAGGATTAATATAATATTCAGTAAATATAGTACCTAACATCTGATTTGGACCAAACATCTTTCTAACAATGAGTAAGACATGAGGAATCCAAATAAATGGTCATCAACGAACCCACCAGGGTTAGGTTTATATCCCATCCTGATATTACCATGCTCTGTCCACTAGATGGTGGTATCCCCTAAATGTTAAAGGGATAGTTCACCCAAATTAGAAAATTATATTTAGTTTCCTTACCCTGTACTGTTGACTAATCCCATTCCGTATAAATTTGCAAAACCGCGGCATTCAAACGAGGCTGTAATGAAAATTAATGGAACTGTAGCGACTGTGTTGGCATCAAAATCTTGGGTGTGAACTACGGTTCTATTCAAGCGTTGAATGACATGGTAATGGACCGATAGTATTGGAGAAAAGTTTTTTTTAAATGACCCCTCTGACGCTGTATGTTAAATTGTGACTTGTCATTACATAACATACAGCACGCATAATGCAACTCATTATGTGTCATACAGCCTCTCTCCACCAGGTGTAGTGCTTCTCTCATAGATTAAAAACAAGAAATGGACAGGAACAGGGTAAGGGGGATACCTCGTCAATTGTACAACTGAATGCATTCATTTTTTGCGTCATCACTGCAAGCTAACATGACTCTCAAAAGCCGCGACAGCCGCTGTTACCTTCTGAAGATAACTTCCGCCCTAAAAACCCGATTCAAATTCGACACAAACCTTCAAATAAGTATGCAATGACACATGAAAGAAACTCTTTATGGTGGTTTATTTACATTTTAGAGGTGATAAGTTGGACAGATCAGGTGAAAAAAGCTGTGTCCCCACACGGCTTATCTCCCCTATCATGAAGTAGGTTTCGCTTCCCCACCCGTCATTTTTAAAAAGACCCGATGGAGCTCATTGCCTTCTTCAATCATGCAGAGACGGGTAGCATGAAGGTCTCGTCACTGATTCTGCTGGAAAGGGGAGAAATTATGCGTTACAATGGTATTCGTATTACAGTATTATGTTTTTTGGGGGCTAAAATAAGGTAAATTGTACGTTACAGCGCGATGTACAAAAGTGCGTTAGCTAACTATAAGTAGTTTATGGACTATGTATGAAGGCAACCCATGCTTTGTTTTGTTTACCTTGCCACTGTTTCAAATGGTAATTTTTCAGCACTTGTAGCACAATTTCAATGTGTGGAACAAGTAACCTATATTAGCATTTTCGGGCTTCATATCCAAACCAACAAGTAAGATTTTAGATTTGGACATGAAGCGTGAAAATGCTAATATAGGTACCATTGACTTGCATTGGATTATTTCCACAAATGCTAAAAAGTTAGCATTTGAAAAAGTAGAAAACAAACCAAAGCATGTAAACCAATATGTCATTTTGTAATTTGGGTGAACTATCCCTCTAAAACCTCAAGGACCCCAACAAAAATCAAAGCTTATTTCACTACTTTCATTTATGTCCAGCAATTATATATAGCCTCACAATGAAGTGTTTTACCATTTTATTTCAGGACAACCAAGGCTACAAGTAGAAAACAGAACAATTTAACTTAAACAAACTAACATGGTCCAAGCACACCATGACAGTCGTGAAGCGGGCACGACAAAACTTATTCCCCCTCAGGAGACATGGGTCCTCAAATCCTCAAAAGGTTCTACAGCTGCACCATCGAGAGGATGGTTGCATCACTGCCTGGTATGGCAACTGCTCGGCCTCCGACCGCAAGGCACTACAGAGGGTAGTGCAAATGGCCCAGTACATCACTGGGGCCAAGCTTCCTGCAAACCAGGACCTTTATACCAGGCAGTGTCAGAGGAAGTCCCTGAAAATTGTCATAGACTCCAGCCACCCTAGTCATAGACTGTTCTCTCTGCTACCACACGGCAAGCGGTAAAGGAGCGCCAAGTCTAGGTCCAAGAGGCTTCTAAACAGCTTCTACCCCAAAGCCATTAGAATCCTGAACATCTAGTCAAATGGCTACCCAGACTATTCACATTGCCCTCCCCCTCCCCTCTCCACACCACTGCCACTCTCTGTTGTCATCTATGCCACTTTAATTAACTCCACCTACAAGTACATACTACCTCAACTAACCGGTGCCCCCGCATATTGACTCTGTACCGGCACCCCCCTGTATATATTGTAATTTTTTTACTGCTCCTCTTCAATTACTTGTTACTTTTATTTCTCATTCTTATACATATTTTTTGAATCTGCATTGTTGGTTAGGGGCTCATAAGTAAGCATTTCACTGTAAGGTCTACACCTTTTGTATTTGGCGCATGTGACTAATAACATTTTATTTTATTTTATTTTATTCAAACAGTTGCATTCAAATATTAATAAAAAAATATGGTCCTACAAGCAAAAAAAATTATGAAAGTGAATTTATAAGAATGCTTTAAGTACGGAAATTGTTTGCTCAGTGGGAAATGAATGTCCAACTAGTCAGTGTCAACTGTGAGTGAGATTATTACAGTATTATAGACACTATGTCCTGTGAGTTCCTATTATTTTCTACTGTATGTACTGTAGAAGAACCCCTGACCTTCGAACTACTCTTGTGTGGCTTGTGAGTGTCATAGAGCAAAACATTTTGGAGGTTGAACAACCCCAATGGTAATTGATTCAAAACAGTGTTTTACTGTATCTTTACTTCTTTGTTAGTTACTGATTTTCGCTTCACAGTTGTTTTCCATTGTGTTTCCTAAGTGTTTTAATCTAATAAAAAATTGTCCATTAAATGTATTACGGGTAATGCATCAAGTTCTAGCTCATTACATCTACAGTTTCCAATTGACTCATTTCTCCCCCTCTCCCCTTCAACTCTTCCCCAGGTTGTTGTTGCAAATGAGAACATATTCTCAGTCAATTTACCTGATAAAACAAAAGTTCATTAAAATGCATGGAAGTAAATAACAACTTCATCAGGGTAGGTTGACAACAATACCTCATCAAGGCAGAGGTGCAGTTGCGTTGTGGCAAACCAGAGGCAGTGGAGCAAAATCTAGATCGGACTCTTGGGTCAAGATTTAAGACTTTGCCAGAAGGGGTGCAGTCAAACTGTGTGTGCGAGTGTGAAAGTAGAGCTATAGTGACGTATTTTATAGAGTGCGACATGCAAAGACATTTGAAATAAATGGCCAGATGATGAGCAATCCCACTGCGTGTACAGTATGTGTCAAAATGAATGGATGCTGTTGGAGATGCAACATTATCTCTCTCAGAAACCGAACACCCTGGAAAGTCAGACAGGGAGGAATAAAGATATGAACAGTATCACCCGTAAACCAAGATAAATAGTTAATGTGCAGTATCCCCTGAAAAAGCTGTAGAGTTGGTACATTGCCAATTATTCTTTTTTTGTATAATATTTTTAAACAATGGAACGTCACAAGATTTTAAACGGTGGCATAAAACTTAAAGTTAGCATTTCTTTCTTAATAGAAGTAAAGGAAAATAAATGCTACAGAATGAACAAAACATACATTTGATCAGTCTTTGTTGAGTGAATATAATGGAGCACGGTAGTATGTATTTTGAGAAACACCCATGGATTGTATATGTGTGCCATTCAGAGGGTGAATGGGCAAGACAAAATATTTAGGTGCCTTTGAATGGTAGTAGGTTCCAGGTGCACCGGTTTGTGTCAAGAACTGCAACTCTGATGGGTTTTTCACACTCAGTTTCCATAGTTTATCAAGAATGGTCCACCAGCTAAAGGACAACTAGCCATCTCTTTGCACACTCACAGAGCCATAAACACTCACAGGGCCCTATACACACAGGCAAACTGACACTCCAACACACACACACACCCCCCCCCCCCCCCCCCCCCCACACACACACACACACACTCCATAATTTGCTCAGACACAGATAACATGCAAAAACATTTATACTGACTCTACACACACACACACACACACACACAGTCACATACAATCATAGTATACGCTGCTGCTATAATTATTATATACAGTATATATATATTTTTTTTTTAGAGGGTAGATCAGCTTTAATATTGCAGATAGATTGTAGTTTAAAACATAGTAATTGTCTGCATCACTTCCAATCCCCCATATATTTTATATATATATATATATATATACAGTGGGGAGAACAAGTATTTGATACACTGCCGATTTTGCAGGTTTTCCTACTTACAACGCATGTATAGGTACACTTCAACTGTGAGAGACTCCAGAAAAAATCCAGTTTGTGTCAAGAACTGCAACTCTGATGGGTTTTTCCCTAGTTTATCAAGAATGGTCCACCAGCTAAAGGACAACTAGCCATCTCTTTGCACACTCACAGAGCCATAAACACTCACAGGGCCCTTCACACTCACAGGGCCATAAACACTCTCAGGGCCCTATACACACAGGCAAACTGACACTCCAACACACACACAAACACACACACCCCCCCCCCCACACACACACACACACACACACACACACTCCATATATAGTCCTTACACAGCTCTCTGGTCTTGGCCATTGTGGAGAGGTTGGAGTCTGTTTGATTGAGTGTGTGGACAGGTGTCTTTTATACAGGTAACGAGTTAAAACAGGTGCAGTTAATACAGGTAATGAGTGGAGAACAGGAGGGCTTCTTAAAGAAAACAGGTCTAACAGGTCTGTGACAGCCGGAATTCTTACTGGTTGGTAGGTGATCAAATACTTATGGCATGCAATAAAATGCAAATTAATTACTTAAAAATCATCAATGTGATATTCTGGATTTTTGTTTTAGATTCCGTCTCTCACAGTTGAAGTGTACCTATGATAAATATTACAGACATCTACATGCTTTGTAAGTGGGAACACCTGTGTTACGGTTTTCTTCCGTCGAAAGAGAGTCGGACCAAAATGCAGCGTGGTTAGTTCGATACATATTTAATAGACGAAAAAACACGAACAATACAAAAACAATAAACGTAACGTGAAAACCTAAACAGTCTATCTTGTGCTAACACACACAGAGACATGAACAATCACCCATGAAACACTCAAAGAATATGGCTGCCTAAATATGGTTCCCAATCAGAGACAACAGGAATCACCTGCCTCTGATTGAGAACCTACGGAAAAAAAACATACACAAACACACCACAAAATAAACCCATGTCACACCCTGGCCTGACCAAATAAATAAAGAGGCACAAAAGGCACATCGTGCACCACTCCCTAGCATTCTTCTTGCCAATGTCCAGTCTCTTGACAACAAGGTTGATGAAATCCGAGCAAGGGTAGCATTCCAGAGGGACATCAGAGACTGTAACGTTCTCTGCTTCACGGAAACATGGCTAACTGGAGAGACGCAATCCAAAGCGGTGCAGCCAGCGGGTTTCTCCACGCATCGTGCCGACAGAAACGAACATCTTTCTGGTAAGAAGAGGGGCGGGGGCGTATGCCTTATGGCCAACGTGACATGGTGTGATGAAAGAAACATACAGGAACTCAAATCCTTCTGTTCACCTGATTTAGAATTCCTCACAATCAAATGTAGACCGCATTATCTACCAAGAGAATTCTCTTCGATTATAATCACAGCCGTATATATCCCCCCCCAAGCAGACACATCGATGGCTCTGAACGAACTTTATTTAACTCTCTGCAAACTGGAAACGATTTATCCGGAGGCTGCATTCATTGTAGCTGGGGATTTTAACAAGGCTAATCTGAAAACAAGACTCCCTAAATTTTATCAGCATATTGATTGCGCAACCAGGGGTGGAAAGACCCTGGATCATTGTTACTCTAACTTCCGCGACGCATATAAGGCCCTGCCCCGCCCCCCTTTCGGAAAAGCTGACCACGACTCCATTTTGTTGATCCCTGCCTACAGACAGAAACTAAAACAAGAAGCTCCCACGCTGAGGTCTGTCCAACGCTGGTCCGACCAAGCTGACTCCACACTCCAAGACTGCTTCCATCACGCGGACTGGGAGATGTTTCGTACTGCGTCAGACAACAACATTGACGAATACGCTGATTCGGTGTGCGAGTTCATTAGAACGTGCGTTGAAGATGTCGTTCCCATAGCAACGATTAAAACATTCCCTAACCAGAAACCGTGGATTGATGGCAGCATTCGTGTGGAACTGAAGGCGCGAACCACTGCTTTTAATCAGGGCAAGGTGTCTGGTAACATGACTGAATACAAACAGTGCAGCTATTCCCTCCGCAAGGCTATCAAACAAGCTAAGCGCCAGTACAGAGACAAAGTAGAATCTCAATTCAACGGCTCAGACACAAGAGGCATGTGGCAGGGTCTACAGTCAATCACGGACTACAGGAAGAAACCCAGCCCAGTCACGGACCAGGATGTCTTGCTTCCAGGCAGACTAAATAACTTTTTTGCCCGCTTTGAGGACAATACAGTGCCACTGACACGGCCTGCAACGAAAACATGCGGTCTCTCCTTCACTGCAGCCGAAGTGAGTAAGACATTTAAACGTGTTAACCCTCGCAAGGCTGCAGGCCCAGACGGCATCCCCAGCCGCGCCCTCAGAGCATGCGCAGACCAGCTGGCCGGTGTGTTTACGGACATATTCAACCAATCCCTATACCAGTCTGCTGTTCCCACATGCTTCAAGAGGGCCACCATTGTTCCTGTTCCCAAGAAAGCTAAGGTAACTGAGCTAAACGACTACCGCCCCGTAGCACTCACATCCGTAATCATGAAGTGCTTTGAGAGACTAGTCAAGGACCATATCACATCCACCCTACCTGACACCCTTGACCCACTCCAATTTGCTTACAGCCCAAATAGGTCCATAGACGATGCAATCTCAACCACACTGCACACTGCCCTAACCCATCTGGACAAGAGGAATACCTATGTGAGAATGCTGTTCATCGACTACAGCTCGGCATTCAACACCATAGTACCCTCCAAGCTCGTCATCAAGCTCGAGACCCTGGGTCTCGACCCCGCCCTGTGCAACTGGGTACTGGACTTCCTGACGGGCCGCCCCCAGGTGGTGAGGGTAGGCAACAACATCTCCTCCCCGCTGATCCTCAACACTGGGGCCCCACAAGGGTGCGTTCTGAGCCCTCTCCTGTACTCCCTGTTCACCCACGACTGCGTGGCCACGCACGCCTCCAACTCAATCATCAAGTTTGCGGACGACACAACAGTGGTAGGCTTGATTACCAACAACGACGAGACGTCCTACAGGGAGGAGGTGAGGGCCCTCGGAGTGTGGTGTCAGGAAAATAACCTCACACTCAACGTCAACAAAACTAAGGAGATGATTGTGGACTTCAGGAAACAGCAGAGGGAACACCCCCCCATCCACATCGATGGAACAGTAGTGGAGAGGGTAGCAAGTTTTAAGTTCCTCGGCATACACATCACAGACAATCTGAATTGGTCCACTCACACAGACAGCATCGTGAGGAAGGCGCAGCAGCGCCTCTTCAACCTCAGGAGGCTGAAGAAATTTGGCTTGTCACCAAAAGCACTCACAAACTTCTACAGATGCACAATCGAGAGCATCCTGGCGGGCTGTATCACCGCCTGGTATGGCAACTGCACCGCCCTCAACCGTAAGGCTCTCCAGAGGGTAGTGAGTTCTGCACAACGCATCACCGTGGGCAAACTACCTGCCCTCCAGGACACCTACACCACCCGATGCTACAGGAAGGCCATAAAGATCATCAAGGACATCAACCACCCGAGCCACTGCCTGTTCACCCCGCTGTCATCCAGAAGGCGATGTCAGTACAGGTGCATCAAAGCTGGGACCGAGAGACTGAAAAACAGCTTCTATCTCAAGGCCATCAGACTGTTAAACAGCCACCACTAACATTGAGTGGCTACTGCCAACACACTGTCAATGACACTGACTCTACTCCAACCACTTTAATCATGGGAATTGATGGGAAATGATGTAAATATATCACTAGCCACTTTAAACAATGCTACCTTATATAATGTTACTTACCCTACATTATTCATCTCATATGCATACGTAGATACTGTACTCTATATCATCGACTGCATCCTTATGTAATACATGTATCACTAGCCACTTTAACTATGCCACTTACATACTCATATGTATATCTCATATGTATATACTGTACTCGATATCATCTACTGTATCTTGCCTATGCTGCTCTGTACCATCACTCATTCATATATCCTTATGTACATATTCTTTATCCCCTTACACTGTGTATAAGACAGTAGTTTTTTTGGAATTGTTAGTTAGATTACTTGTTCGTTATTACTGCATTGTCGGAACTAGAAGCACAAGCATTTCGCTACACTCGCATTAACATCTGCTAACCATGTGTATGTGACAAATACATTTGATTTGATTTGATTTGATTTGAGACTCCGACAGCACTGGAGAGGAGAAAGTCTCTGGCAGCGCTGAACAGGCGAGGCGCACTGAAGGCCTGGTGCGTGGTGCTGGCACTGGTGGTACTGGGCCGAGGACACGCACAGGAAGCCTGGTGCGGGGAGCTGCCACCGGAGGACTGGTGTGTGGAGGTGTCACTGGATAGACCGGACCGTGCAGGCGCACTGGAGCTCTTGAGCACCGAGCCTGCCCAACCTTACCTGGCTCGATGCCCACTCTAGCCCGGCCAATACGAAGAGCTGGTTTGTACCGCACCGGGCTGTGCACCCGCACTGGAGACACCGTGCGCTCCATAGCATAACACGGTGCCTGCCCGGTCTCTTTAGCCCCCCGGTAAGCACAGGAAGTTAGCGCAGGTCTCCTACCTGGCGTAGCCATACTCCCTGTGAGCCCCCCCCCCAATACATTTTTGGGGCTGACTCTCAGGCTTCCATCCGCGTCACCGTGCTGCCTCTTCATACCAGCGCCTGTCCACTTTCATCACCTCCAGTTCTTCTTTGGGGCGCGATATTCTCCAGGCTGTGCCCAGGGTCCTTTTCCGTCCAATATCTCCTCCCAAGTCCAGAAGTCCTGTGATCGCTGCTCCTCACGATAAACAGGGGGAGTTGGCTCAGGTCTGAACCCTGACTCTGCCACATTCTCCCTGAGCCCCCCCCCCCCCCCCCCCCAAGACATTTTTGGGGCTGACTCTCGGGCTTCCTTGCCAACCGTGTTCCCTCGTATCGCCGGCTCCTATCTCCGGCTGCCTCTGCTCTCCTAAGTGCCTCCACCTGTTCCCATGGGAGGCGATCTCTTCCAGCCAGTATCTCCTCCCAAGTGTAACAACCCTTGCCATCCAAAACGTCTTCCCATGTCCATTCCTCTTTTCGCTGCTTCTGCTGTCGCTGCCTGTCACCACGCCGCTTGGTCCTGGTGTGGTGGGTGATTCTCGTTGTCTCTGATTGGGAACCATATTTAGGCAGCCATATTCTTTGAGTGTTTCGTGGGTGATTGTTTCTGTCTTTGTGTTAGTTTTCACCAGATAGGCTGTTTCGGTTTTCACGTTACGTTTATTGTTTTTGTATTGTATGTTTTTTCGTCTTCATTAAAGATGTATCGAATTAACCACGCTGCATTTTGGTCCGACTCTCCTTCGACGGAAGAAAACCGTAACAACCTGCAAAATCGGCAGTGTATCAAATACTTGTTCTCCCCACTGTATATATAGTGTATATATATATATAAACACTACCGGTCTAAAGTTTCAGAACACCTACTCATTCAAGGGTTTTTCTGTATTTTACTATTTTCTAGTAGTGAAGACATCGAAACTATGAAATAACACAAATGGAATCATGTAGTAACCAAAAAAGTGTTAACAAGGCACACCTGTTAATTGATATGCATTCTAGGTGACTACCTCATGAAGCTGGTTGAGAGAATGCCAAGAGTGTGCAAAGCTGTCATCAAGGCAAAGGGTGGCTACTTTGAAGAATCTCAAAAAAGATATATTGTGATTTGTTTAACACTTTTTTGGTTACTACATGATTCCATATGTGTTATTTGAATGTTTTGATGTCTTTACAATTATTCTACAAATAACGAAAACCCCTTGAATGAGTAGGTGTGTCCAAACTTTTGACTGGTACTGTACAGATACACATACATAACTATATTCACACAAATACATATACATACATACAGTACCAGTCAAAAGTTTGGAAGTTTTGAATCCGGCGTCTTTTTGCACATTAGTTCATAAACAATGTGCCATGGAATCAGTACATCAAAAATCTCTTCCCAACTATGTTGCAATCTATACGGCACAGTTGTCAAAATGTTTTATCCTCAAATGAAACGGGTATACTTTTTTATTTGTCACAATTTTCTTTAACCAATTATGTTTTTTAGTGCAGAGCTGACAGACAAGTTCCCTACTATTTCCCCCTTCCACTTTCCTCTTCCATTTTTGACCTTAATGCTGAAATTAGTTTGTTGTAATTTTGCATAGAGCAGATATTTCCATATATTTTTGTTAGCTGCATGTGTGACATAACTCCACCAGTCCTATTTCTAATATTATTTACAAAGATTATCTTTTGGGGAAAAAATGCAAAAAAGGTATAATGTTTTTTTTTAAATCTGTTAGTATATTTGAACTTAGCCACAATATTTGTTGCATTATTTGTTATTTTTTTCTGTTGGATCACATTTTTTTTGTACTCTGTTTATTATACATCCTAGTTGCCTTACCCTTCTACATATCTGCCTCTATCCCTCCAGTATCCCTGCACATTGTAAATATGGTACTGTAACTGAGTGTATGTAGTATGCTTACTTACTTTCTCGTGTTCTTCTTATTTCTCATTCCTAATTCTCGTGTATATTTTTGTTCTACCTTATGTAATGTTTAGTATTACATTGTTATTGATTACTGCATTACTGGGTTTGGAGCTTACAAGAAAAGCATTTCACTGTACTTTTGGATGTGACATTAAAACTTGAAACTTGAATTGTTCAATCAAGCTTTTCCCTACCAGCTCCTGCTTTCCGGGCATAAAAACTACAATCTGTCTCCAGAATTAGCCTGTTGCGCATGGGAACACATGCACACTAGGCCAGAGCAAGTTTTCCCTGGTTTTCCCTGTCGAAACTAGCTGATGAATGAACTATGCTAGTTTTCGTCCTCATTACCCAGCTCCCTAAATACCGCACCCTCAACTTCAAAACTCCTTTGCTAGTTATACAATCATATAACTAAGACATTTGCTGGAAATAAACATTGTTTCAATGTTGTTTCATTGTTTTGTTGAACGTTCTGACTGGCCTTGGAACTGTGACAAAGGGCAGCCTTCCCCGCTTGGCTCGATGGAATATGTGGTGTTAATTTTCACTCTGTTTATTTAGAACCTAACAGACAACTAGTTAAAGCTCAAACCAAGTTTATTCACCCACTGGGTCAAACAGCTGAAAAAGACCAAGACATGTTTTCACCAGCACAAGTATTTATACCACCCTTTAGGTAGAGCCTTTTCTCTAGACACTACATCTTTGTTGCTAGGCAAGGAAGTTAAGTAACTGTTCCTTCTCCCTTCATGTGATCTGACCTGACCTCGGGTCCCCATTCTTCACTAATCCACCACTATACACCCTTACCAGTGACCGCTACTATGTGATTGCCTTTTTTCCTTACTTAGTAACACTCCAAGTCCCTGGCTCATAACCAACCTCCTGACCCCTCCTGTCTCAGCCTCCAGTATTTATGCTGCAGTAGTTTATGTGTCGGGGGGCTAGGGTCAGTTTGTTATATCTGGAGTACTTCTCCTGTCCTATTCGGTGTCCTGTGTGAATTTAAGTGTGCTCTCTCTAATTCTCTCTTTCTTTCTCTCTCTCGGAGGACCTGAGCCCTAGGACCATGCCTCAGGACTACCTGACATGATGACTCCTTGCTGTCCCCAGTCCACCTGGCCATGCTGCTGCTCCAGTTTCAACTGTTCTGCCTTATTATTGGACCATGCTGGTCATTTATGAACATTTGAATATCTTGGCCATGTTCTGTTATAATCTCCACCCGGCACAGCCAGAAGAGGACTGGCCACCCCACATAGCCTGGTTCCTCTCTAGGTTTCTTCCTAGGTTTTGGCCTTTCTAGGGAGTTTTTCCTAGCCACCGTGCTTCTACACCTGCATTGCTTGCTGTTTGGGGTTTTAGGCTGGGTTTCTGTACAGCACTTTGAGATATCAGCTGATGTACGAAGGGCTATATAAATACATTTGATTTGATTTGATTTGATATACATTCCTCATACATGTAACCATTAACTTCTAGCAAGTATTTCAAATTACAACCCAACAGTGGTGATTTTGCCAACACAGACAGATTTGTACAAAATATTGTACCCTTAACCTTTATAAAACTGGCTATTGTATTTGTTGATTAAATTGGAATTTATTAATATAATGAGTAATCCAGAAATGTCACGTGCTAATTGACACAAGAAAACTCAAGAAAATAGCAACTCTACAGAGTGTAATGAATGGCTAAATTACTTCCGGACACAAAAGGTCCCCAGAGCTCCTTCACCTCCTCACCACTCTATTGAGTCTTGCTGAGGTCAACGTTGACAATGCATAATAAGCAAACCCATTAAAAGGGATATGGCTTTGAGTTAGAACGAACATGAATAGAATTTAAAATGATTGTTGGCTTCCGGGTTATGTGGGCATTGTGTCAAGAAGCAGTTGGGTTGTGTTTCGGAGGACGCACGGCTCTCGACCTTCACCTCTCCCGAGTCCGCACGGGAGTTGCAGCGATGAGACAAGACTGTAACTACCAATTGGATACCACGAAATTGGGGAGAAAAAGGGGTAACCTTTTTTTGTATAAATCCTTATGCAGCACAACTCAGAAGAGTCAACTATCACTTAGCGACGGCTATGGAGGAGGAAGTGGCTCTCTCAGAACATTCAGACAGAAACCTCATTGGCCCAACTCTCTATTCAGTATATATGGCTTTGGATGTAGGCATACACATGCCGCGTTCAACCACTTAGCAAGTCAGAAAATTCTGAATTTCTTAGTTTCCACTAGCACATGAACGTGGCATTAATCCGGGGTAGGCCAGAGGGAGGGGACAGGAAGAGGGGAAAGGGTAGGGCATTGTCCTCTTGCCAAAATGTAATCTGTGAATTGACTGCCGTTGACTTTAGTTGTAAAGGGTGTGGACTGAGCAAAAACAAATTCATCATGGGAATTATGTAGTCCAAAACCCTGGTATCGATTCAAACAAGGTTTCGCTAAAACTGACTTAACAGAAAGGGATTTTTGAGCCTATGGGAATGAAATTTATGGCTCTAGAGTTACAGTTGCGTGGAACAAATGATGAGAGAACGACTGGTGTAGAGTTTCCTAGTTCCGAATAGCACATGAAAGCTGCATAAAGTGAGAATCAGCCCCACAACAGCTGGGGATCATTTGCATGGTGCTGGGAGGGGCCTCCCGGTCCATTGGTGGAGTGTAAGAGATAATTAGTTAGGGGAATAGGTTTACAGGCACAGGGGGGAAAAAACAGTTCATGTGCTGCATAACACACCCGGTTCTTAGGGCGAGAGAAAAATTGTTTTGGCTACAGACACTGTTAGGGTGAATGTCTTAAGGTTAAATATTTGTTAAGAGGGAGGACCGACTACCTTTAAATGTTCTGCTAACCTGTTCTGAATAAGGGTTTATTCTTGGAGAGTGGAGTTAGAGAGAACAGGAAGGGGTTCTTGGAAACCTGTTGCTGTGCAGCTGGTGAGTGCATGCTCCTTTTAAGGTCCTTTTTGAAAACGATTTAGTATGTCTTTTTTCTGCATGCTTTTAATGCAGTTAGGGTAGAATTTTCTCTTGCACCCTGGGCAAAGTTAGTACTGTCTGTTACTGCTCTTGACTCATGACAGGTTGTCATAGTAACAGACCTGATGAAGGCAGAGCTTCCTGAGTCTGTTTAGAGATATACTATACAGTGGCATAGTAGCTATTAACAATGCAGGAGATAATGAAGCAACTTGTTGATTAGTTGTTTACTTACACAAGCACCCTGCAACTGAGATTTTGAGGCTTGTTATAACCAGTAGGCTGTTTTAGCACCTCAACGTTGGTCAAAGTGTTACTCTGTCTCCTCACATAAGACACTTCTGTAAAGTTATAATTGAGGCAGACAGTGGTATGTAGCCTACAGAGTTATACATCTATGATGCAGTAGTCTGCATTTTATGAAAACTAAACACAAACAGCCTTTTCAGCTTATGTGACGGTGCAGCTGTGAATGACATCTGCCCTCATTGTGGCACCCAGTCAGCCAGTAGACGCCTAACACGGAAAATTTAGGTCAAAATTCTGTGGTACACGAAGTTCAGAATAAATGCTTGGATTCTACTTGACGCCCTTGAGTCAAAATGTTATGGTTATGACTTGACATAGGTTGGGTACTGCAAAACTCTCTAAGACACAGAAGGTAAGTTCTGAGACAAAATTATCTAATGTAACCAGGTAGCCGGGGGGAGGGGGCTTGCACGTTGTGTAAGAGCCCCCACCCCCATCAAAGTTGCCCGTCCCTGTAGAAGAAGGAAGAAGATTGCATGTGTTAACTTCATGCAGGAGAGAGGCAGCCATGATGATACCCATGAACAGACAGACAGGGATAGAGAGAGAGAGGGACAGAGAAAGAGGGACAAAGAGAGAGGGACAAAGAGAGAGAGGGAGAGAGAGAGAGAGAGAAAGAGAGAGAGAGAGAGAGACACAAACAAACAGGTAAGTGCCTCTCCAAGCTCAGAGTTCATAGACTGATGATCTGTCTTAATGTGAATCAATCTGACTTATTATATATCATCTCTGATTAAATGATAGCAGCTTATGTTTAGAGGGTGTTTTGCATGAGTTAACTTCATGCAGGAGATAGGCAGCTATGATTGTATATTTTTTTTAAATAATTTTGTGGAGTGGAGATTGATTAATTTCAGTTTGACCGTTCATGCCTACCTTTTCTTATAAAAAATGTTTAACTGTGTATGTTGCTGGTTATTATTACATTATTACAACTGTATTATAAGTAGAACATATTATGTTAGAAACCACACATTATTTAGAGCAAAAGTAGTAACAACCTGACATAGGGAAAGTGAGAAAAAATTGCTAGGAAATTATTCATACAGTAGCAGAGAAAGAGTACACAATGGTTGTTTAATTGAGTATATCCACATTAACATTCACACTGGTTTTCAGCACAGTATGAATGGTCATGGCCCTAAGACTGATTGGACTGTACCAGAGTAAGTGACCCTCTGTAAGGCCCCCCTTAGCGGTCTAAATCTGTAAGTTAATATTTGTCTTTATCCTTTTCTCTAAAAAGTCACTAGTAATGAGCGTTAAAAACCTGAGCATTCACAGGGTTGGTGTGAGGAGGGCAGAAGAGGGGATTGAGGAGAGTTATTCAGCTCTCCAGACTAAACTGTATATCTGACTGTTTGACTGCGATAAGGCTGTGCTCCATGCTTCCTCACAGCAGCACTTCCTCTGTCTGTTAGAAAGCTGTTGGGTCAGCATGCTGCAGATACAAGGAAGCAGAGGGAGGAGGGCTTTTGGACCATGTCTAAGGGAATGGGATAGTATAGACAGCCTCAGATGTTATTTTGTATTTGTTTGATTGTTTTAGAGGGTAGATCCACTTTAACATTGCAGATAGATTGTGGATTCTATCAATGTAATTGTCTGCATCATTTCCAATCCCCCATATATTTTGCTTCTTTATTATTTTCCCCTAACCCTATCACCCCTCCGCTAACTGGAGTAAACTAATGGACAACAAAATGTAGGCTTCAACTTCCAGCTTATACATACTATATACATTTTACAGACATGGTATGTATATTTTACATTAGTTATCTTTTTTTATCGTTTTTATTTGTTTTTAGTACCACCCTTCAGCTACCCTCAACCACACCCATTTATCCCTGAAAACCATCCACTTTTGATTTCTAATTTCCACATATTTTAACTGTGCTCTAATGTTTCACAGAAGTTCTGAACCTTTCTATTCTCATCATTTCTACAGATTGTAAATTAAAGATGACCATTTTTACTAAGAGTATTATTACACTGAACAAAAATATGAAAGCAACATTTAATGTGTTGGTCCCATGTTTCATGAGCTGAAATAAAAAGATCCCAGAAATGTTCCATAAGCACAGAAAGCATATTTCTCTCAAATTCTCTGCACAAATGTGTTCACATCTGTTAGAGTTAGTGAGCATTTCTCATTTGCCAAGATAGTCAATCCACCTGACAGATGTGGTATATCAAAAAGATGATTAAACAGCATGATCATTACACAGTTGCACTTTGTGCTAGGGACAATAAAAGGCCACTCTAAAATGTGCTGTTTTGTCACACAACACAATACTACAGATGTCTGATGTTTTGAGAGAGCGTGCAATTGGCATGCTGACTGCAGGAATGTCCACCAGAGCCGTTGCCAGATAATTCAATGTTAATTTCTCTACCGTAAGCCGCCTCCAACTTTGTTTTAGAGAATTTGGCAATACGTCCAACCGGCCTCACAACTGCAAACCACGTGTAACCACACCAGCCCACAGCCTCCACATCCGGCTTCTTCACCTGTGGGATGGTCTGACCGGCTCACTACAGCGCTCGTGTCGCCTGTGTGAGCGTTGCAAAATAAATTTAGAAATCTATATTATAGCAATATTCTGGAGATTATTTCATTTTCAAATAACTGAAAGTGAAAGGTTGTAATCTGAATAAAGGGAACAAGGCCATTTTTTAACACGGGGTTCGTCATTCTTACTAATCTGCTGGAAAACCATTTAGGACTTAAGTACAACTTTTGTATGACAGAATATTTTAGTAAGAGGATCAATGCTTTAATATTTAGTCATTTCAGCCCTCCCTATTCATTATATAAATAGACCCGTTTAATTTAGTCTGGTTTGCCGTTCCAAATAAAGTGGAATATTTTTTGCTCTATAAATTGGAAAAAAAACACAATTTGCTTGGTCTAGGCAGGGCCATAAGTAGATAGGTAAACTGGGATATGATTAAATAATTAATCAGCCTTGATTCTTGTTTTGACAGTTTGAAGTGAGATACTCAACAGGAATATGTCTCACATTGTATCTGTGTAGCAATAAAAGATGTGATCTAAAGAACAGAACAGCAAGACCTAGTGAATGCAACAGCGCAACAGGTGTGTGGGTTTGTCTTTGTTCATGTGTGCAAGCATTTGTGGTTGTGTGTGTGTACAGAACACGTTTCTTTGCATCTATACTAAACAGGCTAAGAGGGATTAGGATATTTACATACCATATCCTCTTACTTCCTTTCACATAGAGATTTGATACTAGAGAGCTGAGTAACACCCCCACACTCCTACATCAGGATACACCTTTACCCTCTAATTTCTGTCTCTCTCTCTTTCTTCTTCTCTCTCTTTCTTTTTCTCTCTCTGGATGTCCTGCCTAACATCCACTCTGCCCGGCATGTGGAACTCCACGGCTGTGGCCTTTAACACGACCCCTGACCAGGCGAAACCAGAAGCCATGACACAACCCATGCCAACCAGTAAGTATTCTCCAACTGTCCAGTCTGGTACCGTTGAACCACCACACAACTCTCTGCATGCCTGAGCAGCCTGGGCTGTGCCTTGCAGAACAGAAACAGATTGTAGTGTCACCTTCTGCTCCACTACAGTATTTTACAGGAAGGGATAATGGTTTGGAGTATATGGGGTGGAGCCAGGGTGAAAGTACTAAAACAGATTCCCTCTCACTGTACTGTAACTCTCGAGACCCCTTATACTCCACACTGTTGTAAAGCACACAGCACCTGACCTTGTCTACCCCTGAGATTTAAAAAAAAATGGAAGAGGCACAACATATATCGGACACCTGGTAGTCTAAGAGGCATGCTGAGTGATGCTTGTATTACTGGGTTTGGGCCAGGAGTGTTCCAATCAAGAAACCAAAACAAAATTAACAACAGCAAGCAGCGGTTTTATTTTACTCCTTGTGATCTTCCATTGTTGAGTTGGATTTCATAGTTTTTTTTTAAATTTATTTCTTTAGACTCCACCTGTGTGTCCTGTCAAGAGCTGCCTTGTAAAGTGGCCAAACATTGACAGAGCAGGAAGAAGATTGTTACAGTTGTTAACATTTCTTTCAAAGCATTGACATTTAAATGTTTTACATTTGAGTCATTTAGCAGACACTCTTATCCAGAGCGACTGTTAGCTAGGTGAGACAACCACATATCTCAGTCATAGTAAGTACATTTTTCTTAAATAAAGTAGATGTCAGAAAAGTGAAAGCATTTCCATACAGTTTCCATACATTATAGAACATTTATAGTTCCTGTAATTCTCTATATTTGCAATACATTTTCATTGCTATATGGAATATGGTGATGTGTGAAACTCACTCCTCAGCCTGAAGTGTCGCCACTTGCTCTGAAAAACTGCTAGCTTGTCAAAGGGGCCGACTGGTAAGACGTCATGTGTACTATGAAGGCAGATCTCCTAGGTCTCAGCGTGAGCTGAATCGGGAGGAAGCGGTACTCGCTAAGCAAGTAGCGTGACGACCGTTACAAACACACAAAATAGCTCTTACACGTACACAAATATACTGAATGAGAGAAAATTACTGAAGTAAAATGTTAGAATCAAGAAATGCAAATGATATTAATCTATTGAATACTTTACATTTTGAAATGTCCAGATGTTATAACGAGCAATATCTGAGGGTTTATATTTTTATCAGATCAATCAAAGTTCATAATTAAAATTGGATCTGAGCAACAACAACAAATAAATAGGCCTATACTTGAGCAAGTTTTGATATACAATACGATTTCATGCGGCGTGAAGAAAAACACAAACTCTCAGTCTTTGAGAGTTCATCATTGAATATGTACTGTATTGGCAGACAGGTGAAAAATATATACATTGTCACATACACCGAATAGGTAGAGTCAAATGTGTTGTTTTAGGTTGCCAGCTGCCAT
Organism: Oncorhynchus kisutch; assembly: GCF_002021735.2. Taxonomy (NCBI): domain Eukaryota; kingdom Metazoa; phylum Chordata; class Actinopteri; order Salmoniformes; family Salmonidae; genus Oncorhynchus; species Oncorhynchus kisutch. The sequence goes on along the minus strand of NC_034175.2, from coordinate 45,901,088 downwards.
AAGCCAAAAATACATGCTGGAAGTGCATGGTCATGTATACAAACAATACCTAAGGCACATAAGTATGGGGGGGGGGAGATTTAGTCAAAGTCAGGGCTACTCCAGCTATGCTATATTCACAGCTGTCATTGTGCGTGCTATCCATTGTGCATGCTGGGGTTGTCTGCTAGGGTCTGGGGGAGACGGAGCAGGCGGGCGATATGACAGCTGTGAATATAGATCTCCTCAGACACCGGGCCCTGGGCCTGACAGCGGGGAATGTGTTGCCAGAGTGGCAGCTAGACATCCACAGGATAAAAACAGTCATCTCTCACAACCAACCACTTTTACAGAGTTGTGGGATTTAACAAGGTGCAATCTTATCATGAGAAAAAGTATCCCCTCATTAGTGATGCAGTGACAAAGTTAATCTGTCTGGATATTAGAAGCAAATTGCTCAGGCTGGGTTGAAGAAGTTATGAACATTCAATAGTTATATTTATGTATATACTGTATATATATACATATATATATATATATATATATATATATATATATACTGTATATATATATATATATATATATATATATATATATATATATATATATTCATCTCTGTGGGTTTATATTCATCTCTGTGGGTATATATATATATATATATTCATCTCTGTGGGTTTCAGGATAAATTACGGGACCACAAAGAAACTGTATGGAGAACACCACCACATGGGCCACAGGTTTAGTCAGTGTCTGTCTCGTCAGTGTGTAGATCAAATTTTATCTCCGTACATCTCTACTATCTGGAGCATTTAAGTTAATGACATAATAGCAAGTCTTATCACTCAATACATCTGTAGGCTACTATGAGAGAGACAGTTATGGGCCAAAGAAAGAGGCAGGCAAGCGCCTGCAGACATTACAGAGCTGTCTTTCAGGGCCTGATTGTTCCTTCTCCTATTTTCCGGTGATGCATTTTTAAACTCCATTTTCATAACGGAGGAGAGGCAGCAGCAAACATCATTCTATTCGGCTACTTCAGAAAATGACTGGTTCTCCAACCCATGCATAATAAGCTTTAGGAAGGGAGGGTAAAAATTTTCCTCTGCACAAGTCTGTGAATTTATTATTTCTCCTTGTAAGCATGACATTCCTTTCACTGAGCACACCTGAAAGCCTGAAAGCCGTAAAAGAATATTAGAGGGTTTCCGATTTAATTCGATATTGTGCAGTAACTACTGACAGGAATTAGGTTGAAGCAAAAAAGAGGTGATCACTTCGAGCTCCAATTATCTCAAAATAGGCGATGAAGACCCAATTTTAGAGACTGACTTGTCACTTTTTGATGAGGATAAGCTCCAATAACTCTGCTTTATGAGATATTAATGATTAAGCGAGCATAAAATTTGCCATCATGCTTGGCTGCTGATAACCCTAAAGTGCTAGGAGGGAAATGTGATTTTAATGTTAATTGACAATTACCTGTCACCATGCCTACAGGTTGAATCATTCCCTGCTTGTAGCACAATACAATAACACTATGGGAGCCACAAAGTCCAGCATTTCGCTACAACTGCATTAACATCTGCTAAAGACGTGTATGCGACCAATAAAATGTGATTTGATTTGAAGTAAAGTACGTGTGTGGCACTGTCATATGAGTGCTTTGAGATCATCCTCACATTGTCATATGGTGGGACCAAAGATGGGTATACACCTGGGCTCATTCAGGTGCCTATGTCCTTCACCATACAACTGCAATATGATTGTAGTAAGCTTTGTGTTGTGTAGGAGACATTTTGTTGGTGAGCTGAGGATAAATAAACAACTAGCAGAGTGTGAGTGATTGTATGTAAGGCTTTTAGTTGACAACTACATGACGCCACACACCGTCACGAATGCAAGATTAATTTAACCACACACTAAGGAGTATGTCAATGTGACTGTATGTATACAGATCTGTTAACATCCATTTGCTCATCAAGCACCAATTGTGGACCAGGCCACATTGAATAGGTGCATTAAATAGGTGTTGAAGAACAATGATCTGTTTTTCAACCAGCTGGCAGGGCTGTTCAAAAACACTGAGGCAGCAACCTGATGTTTGTTTGTATAAGCTGTTCTGGTGGCTGTCACTCAACGTGTTCTCATTAGCCTGCTACAGAAAAGAGGCCCTTCTCTATGTGTTATCAACTTTCACTGTGCTAGCTACCATGTTAACTTTCTGCAGCGTATAACTGCAACCTATGAATAATCAGACATGGAAATAGAGCTATTATTTTCCCACACACACTAACCCCCAGTGCCCCTATCTTAGTTCACAGAGACAAGCATGTAGCATCTCAGACACAGAGTCAGGAAAGGACACAGGATAATGGAGATTCTCCATTTTTAGTATGAAAGCATATGTGTCAGAGGAGCTGAGAGGAGATGACGGTAGAGCTGACCTTGACTTGTCTGGGCTGCTGGAGTTGTGCATTCGTGAGAGGCTGTGCTTGTGAGGAGGCAGAGAAGGAGATTTCCCCTTCCTCTGCTCTCACTGTCAGGGTTTTTACTCTACTTTCAGACAGGTGGAAAGATTGATAGAGAGAGGGAGGGAGAGAAAGAAAAAAGCGGGAGAGAGAAAGAGAGCATGCTTGACAGAGGAGGACACAGACAAATACAGAGAAGCAGAGAGTGACAGAAGGGAACAGTATGTGGCAGGCGGAGAGAAAGTGCAACAGAGATAGATTGAGCCTGGGATGGATGGAGTAGTTGGAGAAATCGATAAGAAATTAAAGGGAGAACTGGAGTAGAATTAAAGACGAGATGGGAACAGGAAATAATCTGTTCTGTTTTCTTGGAGCAGGATGTGTTGTATTTAGAACTGTAGGTTGGAGGTATTTTTCCAGGAGATGAAGTAGAAGAAGAGGAGGATGTGTTTCAAAACCAGTGTGGAAAGAGGGGAGAGACCCAATAACAATCCCAAACTGGCGTCTCTGTAGTGTGTTTATCTTACTCCCCCCAGAGTCTCCTCCCCTATCCACTTCATCCCTCAGCTCCATGCTCCAGAGATAACAGGACAGATGTGCTGCCACAGCAGCAGCACCAACTACCTCACACTCTCCCTCTCTCCCTCACGCTGGTGCTATAGCTTCACACCAGGGAGAGACAATCAGGTGCCTGGCAGGGAGGCTCGATGCTGGTCCTGGAGGACAGCTGTCCAGTACGTTTTCCAATTCCCTTGGAGTGTCTGTCTTTCAGCTTCTGGAGACAGCAGAGGTGCTTAATTGATTCCACCCAGGGTAAAGGCTGAGAACTCTCAGATGTTTATAGCCCTCCCATACAGTGTAAATCTCAGTGCAGGAGTGTTACACACATATCTAAACTGAGAGAAAAGCAGGAGAAAATGGTACGGTAGCTCCAAAAAAGTTTCAGGCTCTAATATCCTCTGTCGTCAGTAACCACAGAAATGTTATGAGTAATATTTAAAAGTTGGTTCCTGATTTTGTAAAAAATGTATAGCATTTGCAATTAATCAAATTCCAAGTATTCGGGTGTAGGGTGCAGAGTTGAGATGCAGTTAATTAGGCCAAAACCATGGCAACAAACTTTCACTGCTTTTCTACAAAAGAGCAAAAGCCTTCGCCAGGCGCTGAACCTATCTGCCACGGTCTGGACTGTTCTGTTTATCTGTTTCTCCCTGATTCAGTGGTCTCTCTGTGTGTGGCTACAGTAGTTAGCCCGGCAGAGAACAGACCTCCTTGTTTATCCCCATAGGCGGTAAGGCAACGGGGAGCACAGGACAAGGCACCATCTGTCCCCAATAATCCTCAATCATGCCTGAAGCAAGTCATCTGATCCTGTCATAAGATTTCATAGCCATTAACAACCTGGCCCAGAATCTTCCGCTTTACCCGGTCAGCAATGGGACAACTGCTGTACCTTTTACACTACAAGGAAAGAAAGGAAGAAGAACGGAAATGGAAAGTAGTGTTCTACAGTTGCCAGTGCCATATGGTTGGAAGAGATAGGGTCTCCAAGCTATATTCCCAGCCAGATGTGACCCCCAAGGCCAACCTGGACTCAGTGGAAGACTTAACGTAGTAAACGAAAATCCGGGACGCTCAAATTTGTATTTTGTTTTCTATGTTACGTCTAGTCTTCAGCTCACAAGTCCGGGCTGCCAAGGCTGCCAGCCAGTAGGAGGGATGGATTAGTTTGCTGCCTACCAGTGTCTTTCCAAGAAGAATGAGGAGAAGGCACAGGAAAGGGTGTTTGTCATCTCCTTCAGCCTGTCATGTGAATATGTTTGTATTATGAAGTGGGATTCGAAGTGGACTCAGGTTGACCGTAACTCTCTTGAGGATATCCCCCTGTTGAAGTCAATGTAACACAGATACCATTGTTCAGCTTTCATTAAAAACTGTTCCCAAACAATAACAATTCAGAAGGATAGACTAATTAATGGAAGGCAGGTTTACATACCATTATGGGCCTCGATGGTCTCAAACAAGTTCATGTACCCTAACTTTTCTTTGTTGTTTATATTTGCCTAAGATTGTATTCTGAAGTACAATGCAACCATTGGTTGTTCTCCAAAATAAAAGTATGCTCATTATTGTTCATAAGCCACTCCAACGTAAATACAATTGCATTGCCATAATTCACAGGGGGAAAGATCTTTCTTCCTGCTGCCAGTAACCTTTAGCCTCCAATTATTTTCCCTCTGTGTGATTTTGTAATGATGAAGTGTGGTCCTGCTATTGAATCGGTACAGGGGAGCACTGAGGTAATTGAAAGGATCTGAGGGAAAGTGATTTCATTTCTCAAATAACAATCCCTGCGGCAGTCTCCAACTGACAGTGTCTGATTAGGGCTAATAACTGTTTCAGCCAGGGGGCATATGTTAAGTTTGAAGTATTAGTAGCCTAAAGTTAAGATGACAACTGTTAGCATAGCTGGTGGACTGGTTAACTTTGGTCAGTCAGGTCAAGTGAGGCTTTCGCAACATGCTGGAATAGTGATCTGATCTGCCAGATGACATCATGTTTATTGAGGTGTCTATTTGTTTGATTTTGATGATTGACACACATTCAGGGCACCACCTCTTTCTCTAAAGGTGTGTGACTTTCTCAATCTATTCTGTCTGTATTCCTCATTTTGTGTTGTAGTAAAGTAAAGGAGAAAGGTTTAAAACAGGGAGAGTGATGCTGCTACTATATGTGTCCAACACAATATTTCCAGTTTATTTCCCGAACCTTCACTAGGTAGGTCCTATGTCCTCAAACAGTTTTTCACAATTTGGCAGTAGACTCTTGGGCTATGTCCAGTCAACCAGCCATCTTAACCCTGTGAGACCCAAGCATTTTTGCAACACTTAGAAAAATAACTCTAGCTAAGAATATTTGTTTCTCTATTTTTTTCTACAGAATCACTACATCATAGAGAAGACAGGAGGACACACAGCAAGAGATACTGGGTCTAAGGATATTAACTATGTAGTGTTCGACATGAGTTTACGACCTGTTGCATTTTTGCATTTCTGCACTCGGAGGTCTCACAGGGATAAAAGACAAACAGTGTTTCCCTTCCAGCTTAATTTTCCAATATGATCTCCCTGAAACATAATATTATCTCCCAGTCACTAAATAACTATATATGTGACCTGGTGACCAATGGGTCATTCACAATCTCCCACATGTCAACTCTCTCAATAATTCAGAATCCATTTTTGCCTCTGAAAGATGAAAACATTTCCTTCATGCAATTTTAAACTGACCTTGTGCTTGGTAAACACTATTTCTGCAAAGCTCCTCATTTATTTTTCTGAGCCATCGACTCCAGTTGAATTTGTTATCATTTTTCACTTTTTGTTTTGAAGTGAGATCGGACAGTGTCATGAAACAGGATGTGCAGAGGGCCAGCCCTGCTTCACCCAGTGACTCAGGAAACATGTGTCCACAATGTTAGATATAAATCTTTAACTGGTCACTCAGGCCACAGATTATAATTGGTTTGACAACCAGTGCTCGAAACCAAACACCCAAAGCCCAAACACCCAGTGTTACAGGTTCATGAATTATGACAAGACATTGTCGGACAAGGAGAATATATTACAAAATCATAACACTTTATTTATTTATTTGGAATACTACAAGATATCATTCCAAGAAATTATACATTTTTGTATCCTTCTGACAACGATATGAAGTTACCATTGTGCTTCCCTGGAGGTTTGACCTAAAAATATATGGTTATTCGATAGGTTGTAAGGTTCCTGGTAACAAGTCTCTGAGAGGGGATCTGGGGCGCACCCTAATCCATCGTTCTGACAGCTCTGGGCCCGACAAATAAGTGACACTGCAGGTGGGGGAGAAAGATAATTTGTTTTGTCTTCTTAATCAGAGCTGCGATATTGGATCCAATGTTCTATTGAGAGCCATCCTCATGGTGGCATGGTAAATTATAAGATGCCAATCTAGAGGCTTCCTCAACAGGTTAATTACTTTTAGAGTATTCCATGGCAGTCCGATGATAACATTGTCATCGATCATTCTAGTAGAACTTTGATTTTGCAACAGAACTTGCAGACAGAGACTAGGGAGTCTGAGGGGCTGAGTGTGAGAGAGATAGCGAGAGAAAAGCCTGAACACAGCCAGATACAGACAGAGGAAAGCAGAGTAAGAATGTGGGGAGAGGCAAGGAAAGATAAGGGAAAATGGAAAGTAATGCCAAATACTTGAGACACAGTGTAATGGTTCAGTGTAATGGTTCTGGGGCGTGGGTGGAAGGGATTGGAGGGGCCAAACATGTTTTATTACAGTACAGCCCACTGGATCACAAACAAGAGTTTGTGCTGAGGTGTGGCTGCCCTGTAGCCTCAGACATGATTCCCCAAACCTCTATTCCATCTTCTCCTTTCACTCTTCCTCTCCCTGTCTTTGTATATCATTCCAGGTTTTTTTCTCTAATTGTCTTTTTTTCTCCTCTCCATTTGTCCCGGTTGCCTTCCCTCACGCCACACCCTTCAGACACCTGCTTCCTGCAAGTTGTTGGCCTCCTCACTCACTTGCTTCCTTCCCGAGCTGTGATTGAAATGTTGTCATTGAGAATTCTGGTCCCGGTTAGAGACTCTGTCAGAAAATGGATAAGGGTTGTCAGGGTAGCAACGAGCAACGAAGTAGCCATGGAAGGAAAGGGGAGAGGGATGATCATGGCACATGGGTAGGTCTGCGAGAACCAACGCTCCACATATTTAACTTGTTACAACACAACACATAACATTTGATAAACAACCTCGGGTTCCAAGAAGCGCTCCTTCAAGGACCAATTTTCTGATAGGATCTCTCGTACATTCATGCCTACAGCCAGAAGAAATATGCTTTCCACTTTTGATGGGATGCCTGATAATAAAAAGTGTTCAACACTGAAAATACAGGTTTGTAAAGCCTGTCCAAGTTTAACACAAAATGGTGTCTGACAAGCTTAAAACTCCAACTCATATATATGATATATTGGGCTTTTACGTGGGCGACCCACTCAAGGCTACTTACAGGCCTGGTCGTCTTCTGTATAGAGCATTTCACTCCACAAATTAGCTTTACGTAGTATCCTTGGCAACAATTACAAGACCTCGGACTTAAACATATTTTACCTTAAACACAGACTGTGTATTACCTACGGTTTCTCAATAGGCCTAGATGAAGTGTACTGATAATTGTGTTTATTCAGTGGACCCTTTGGTGAAGATAACAGCTGACTGTTTTGTTTTGAAAATTGCATTCTGTATCTACGAGATGGATTGAGTTTTGTTTTGTACAGTCTGTATTGATTGAGATACTCAGCCAGATTTCATTAAATGAAACTTTGAAGCCATTTTTTTTGTTGCTACCACACTCTCTCTCTCTCTGCCTGTATGTGGTAGACAGAACTACTCTGATGATGACTTTGCTGTCTGTTTGTAAACACTTCATTGCAAGTTCATTATTGATGTTTCCATATTGCCAGATTGCACTGGCATTGCTTGCATTTCATCAAAGCATCTGACATTACTGCTGTTGAAGAGATTGCACTATTGCCCTCCCAATCAACCCAGTCTAAAGTAGCAGAAGAAAGAATCTCATTAGAATGTGTTGATTAGTTATGCCTGGCAGGCCGTTCGCAAGTTATTCAAATGTATGTCGTTCTGCTGCTTCGTCTCTCAGGCGGTCATTTACTTTCATTACCATCTCTGGAGATGATGATCAACCTGCACTGCTACAGAATGCACTAGATAGAACAACGTTGAGTAGTTTGGTGCCTATCTAGCCTAAATGGCTGCCATGCAACTTGAACTGTGTTTTGCAGGAGATCTCTAAACACACAAGGGCATGCTTTCTGCTAATACTGAACATACAGTTCATCAGTAAAGATACCGTTTAATGTAAGTGTTTATCCTAGAGCTGAGTAACTAGCATTCACAGTGATAAATGGCAGTATAAAGAAAATATGAAGTGGAGGTTCCCATTAGATATCTGGTTTTACCTAATGAACTCATAGAGGCTGGTCAAACCTCTCAGATTAATAATTTAAAATGGTATGTCTGCATGGTTTAAGAGCTGATAAGATGCCTCCCTCCCCAGCCTCCCACCGCTACCCAATCCTTTCCTCCGTATTCTTATCACAACGTGACTTGGAGGTCAGTGCATGAGTAGAGTATGTGAGGGAAATATTAGTCTGGAACATGGAAGAGAAAAGGCAGCTTTGGCCAGCTCAAACAAAGTAGCCATTTTGATTAGCGAAGCACGATTGTTTTCTCAGACAGCAATGTGCATGTAGCCAAGAAAATATGGTAAGACTGGATTGCAGTCCATTTTACATACCCATACATACCTGTACATACCCATACATACCCGTACATTCTGCCTTCTGTATAGTCTATCAGGGAGTTGCACACTTGGACTTAATGGAAGCAGTAAGCTCAGGCTTTCAGTTCCTCAGAATGGCTATGAGCTACTGACTCAAGTGACGAAATCAAAGCAATTCTTCAGTCAGCCAATTATTGCCCTTTCATTGAATAGACCCATTTAGATACTATTTTTGTTGTACAGCACCATACCAGTCTTACTCTGACAGTGCTCTTACTGGAGGGGATAAATAAGAAATATGTTTTCTCCTTTAAGTTGATGTGACGAGGAAAATGATTGAGAAAGCCAAAGTTCTTCTTTTTGTGTGTGGGAGAGGCAGGGTTCAGAACACATGTATATGAATATTAGACCAACGTTTTTTGAAAGTTATAAAGTCAAATATGTTTGGAGCCCAGGCAGGGAGTTTGAGGTGAATGAAAGATACGAGAGACAAACCCTGCATATTAAAACTCTTCTGCAAGGATAAAGTTCCCTTGGTCGGCAAATTGAAATATTTGACATTTTACTCAGGAGTGTTATCTTAATGCATTCTAAGACCCTGACGTTGGGAGAAAGTTCATTGTTCATTTATGGAGGCCTTGCAGTCTCAAGACCAGATGAGTAGGTTTTTGATGTGATTAGTTATGATTTCTCCTGGTTGCTTACGTAACATATAGCTAAGAATAGTGTTGCTAATGGTTGGTGCTTAGCTCATCCACAAACACAAATGCTGTACATGCAAGAGTGTTATGCTTGTGCATCATTTTCTCGACTTGCAGTATATGTATTTATAAAATTCAGTACACAGTATATAAGGGGAAAATAAATAAAGGGAACTGCAATATTATCATGTTTATCCAAGACACAACCACTCCACCTGCCAGAACTCCAAAGATGTGCATTTCATTTTAAAGGACACTAAGTATTTCGATTTTTCAGACAGCTGCATGAGCAGCTCTCAGCATGTTAAATAATACAAGACGAGCGTCCTTCTCTGTGGAACATTACCGAAAGAGGAAGAGCAGAGAGAGATGGGGGAAGAGAGAGGTATTTATCCAGTCATTTAGTGGATGTTTTCACCCTCAGTTAGGCACAGGCAGCGGGCCACAGCTGAGCTGTTTGCTGACGGAAATCAGGAGTCAGCCATATCCACCAGACAACGACAGGTGGGAAATACAGTTGAGAAACCGCCCTTGCAGCCCATCGATATTAAAAAAGTTTGAAATCCTCTGAGGTGAAACTGTGCTTTGAACACCGTCTGTTCAATCCTTGAAATTCGAAGGCTGTATTGAAGAGTTGGCAGTTTTTTTGCAGTGCTATCAAAATTCATATCTAGCATCTACTTATTTGACAATGAATTTTTATGTTAGTCTCCCAATCTCCCATGTTGTTTGATAGGCTCAGCTTCTCAGACTGAGATGGAGATTATTCTCAAGCCCCTTCTGCCACTTCATAATTGGAGAAGCATTGGTCCAACAAGCTAAATGATCCCAAAAAGTTGTGGGATTACAAATTGAACAGCAACTCACCAACAAGTACAAGTCAGTAACAACACCACAACTGTTGATTTGATTTGAGACATAATTGTGTTGCGACAGTATGGGTGGCCTCAAGTGACCGCTGCCAAAAAACCAAGAGTGTTATTGTCATGGTCGCTAGCATTTGCATTCACCTCTCAAGACTTATCACAACTCCATTAATGACATCCCCTATGCCAGCTGGCCCAGAGTGGGAACCAGGAAATTGACTGTCCAACTGCAATACCTCTATACTGAAAACTACTTTAGAGCACCAACTCTGCACTACGTGATAACATTTTCATTAAGATTGTCCATGCAGTCTAATAGTGTGAGAAGCAAGATGCCAGCTTTTCTAACATTTAAATGGATATTATTTACTTTTCCTTACGATGGCCACTAAATTGGACAGCCATTTAGGGACCAAGAGCCACTAGAGCTAGATGCGGCCAGGCTTTAGCATATATTTATTTCCTGAGAATATCATATCAGCACAGTGTCAGCCACAGATCTGCAGGGTGGAATTAATTTGGCTTCCAGTTCCCCCTTCCTTCCTACAGGGAGACACTTACCAGGCCTGCTTCACAGCCGGCTTTGGGCAAGATTAACGCCACTTCTGGGAATGCGATGAAAGCAGTGTCTCGTTCCCGGGGCAAACTCTTCTGCGGATGTGTCGGCGAACGAAGTGAAAGAAGGAGGTGATGCACGTTGGCTAATGCTCTGTGGCATCCAATACTCACCACCCTCCTCACGCCTTTGCCTGCCTGTCGGCCTCTTTGGCTTCTGGTGACGGGAAGAGAAATCTGCACTTGGATGTGGCTTAGTGGTCCCCATCGGGGGCAGTGCAGATGTCCCACTCTCCATGTCGCAGCAGCGAGCGGATCTTGCTAACGAGGCTAACGAGGAGACACCTCCGGGCGAGACAGGCCCCCCGTGTTTGCTTGGCAAATTTATCAGGGATTTGAGCTCTCTCCACAGCTCTCAGATCTTGGCTGGCCTGATTAAGTGTAGACCATATAAAGAAATTAAACTTAACCCGTTCCCCTACCCTGAATTATGGATGGATATATTTTTGCTTTAAAAAAAGGATAGGATAGGCTGCCACCCTCTGAATTTCACCATGCATCTTAGTAGCAGCTTAAACTATTGACCTGCTTGCTGCCTCATGTGATGTTGAATCTTGCCTTAAGCAAAGTTGCTATTTTTTTCCAGCAGGGTTTCCTTGCAAGTATTTGAAATGATGCATGCACTTGAAAGAGTGCAGTTCCGTTACAAAATATTGAGAAACAATTTCTACCTACACTTTATAAGAAGTATAACAGTTATGCCTGTTGTGTAATTATGTAAATTAGACTATTCATATATAGTAAGACTGTGAGGTGAAAAATGTATTATGATTATACATTTCTGGAGTGAAAGTGAATCTTCCACTGTATTCTACAACCAAACACTGCTTTCTTTCTTTGTATATTCACAGGTCTGAGTGAAACAGCAGACATGATAACCCCTGTTGGTGAGTTTATTTTCCGATAAAGTATCTTAAGTTTCTGCAATCTGAATAATGTTATGCATTCCAAAATCCAATCTAGATTTTTACAAGGGAATGAGATTGCATAGAGGTATCCTGTCTTCTATCTGATAAACAGCGATAATACACCAATAAAGAATGGTTATATTTAGATAAGACAAAATACATGCAGCTCGGCAGCAGACACAGGGTGTTTCTCAATATGCATAAAACCGTGCTCCACACTCTCATGCTCCGTGTGCATTCTCCGAGGACGTTCTCTTGAGTATGTTCTTTTGAGGACAAGAGTGGGGAGAACACATAAAACATTACATTTGAGAAGTCCTTGCACTCCCCCTACTGTATTACCTGACGCTGCATCTCCCCATTCACTGAACATTCTTCCAACCAGGACAATGGCAACAATAGAGACAAAACAAGATATACACAAAGCAAACGTTTTACTTCATAATTGTCAGATATACTGTATGTGAATCGTAGTAATCCAGCTAGTTAAACAGGCAACAATAGCCTAAAACTATTGTTATGCAAGGTAGATGTACATTGTCCGTGTGTAGCTAGCTTGTCATCGAGTGTTTAAGAGGCGAAGTCAGGTGCAGGAGAGTTGAGTGATGTAAACAGGCGCACTTTATTTCGTTCCAAAACGAGAGCACTACATAAATAACATGCGCTCAAAACATGGAACATAACAAAAGTAAAGCGGGTAAATAAAACCCCAACATAACATGAAACAATTACACACAAAACATGATGGGAAACAGAGGGTTAAATACAAGTAGATTGATTGGGGAAATGAAAACCAGGTGTGTACGGAAACAAGACAAGACAAATGCATATATGAAAAATGGAGCGGTGATGGCTAGAAAGCCGGTGACGTCGATCGCCGAACGCCGCCTGAACAAGGAGAGGAGCCGACTTCGGTGGAAGTCGTGACAGTACCCGTCTTTGATGCGCGGCTCCGGCGACGGTGAAACTCCCGCAGCAGTTCAGGATCCAAAACATCTGCAACCGGAACCCATCACCTCTCCTCTGGCCCGTACCCCTCCCACTCCATGAGGTACTTTAGCCCCCCCGCCTGACGCCTCGAATCCAGGATGGAACAAACAATGTACACTGGGGCCTCCCCCACCTCAGATTCCTGGAGAGGACCAGCCACCACCGGCCTGAGACACATGGAAAGAGGGGTTAATACGATAATCAGAGGGAAGCTGTAATCTATAACATACCTTGTTCACCCTCCTCAGGACTTTAACCTTTCGCTCGACAACATGCCGCTGAAAAGGCATCGTGCGAAATTCACAAATATTTTTAAGAAATATGTAACTTTCCCACATTAACAAGTCCAATACAGGAAATGAAAGATAAACATCTTGATAATCTACCCATCGTGTCTGATTTCAAAAATGCTTTACATCTAAAGCACAACATATGATTATGTTAGGTCAAAGCCAAGTCGAAAAAACACAGCCATTTTTCCAGCCAAAGATATGAGTCACAAAAAGCAGAAATATAGATAAAATGAATCACTAACCTTTGATGATCTTCATCAGATGACACTCATAGGACATCAGGTTACACAAAACATGTATGTTTTGTTCGATAATGTGCATATTTATATCAAAAAATCTCAGTTTCCATTGGCGCCTTACGTGCAGTGATGTTTTGATTCCAAAACATCAGGAGATTTTGCAGAAATACTCAAAATAAACATTGATACAAGTGTTATTCACAGAATTAAAGATAGACTTCTCCTTAATGCAACCGCTGCGTCAGATTTCAAAAGATTTTATGGAAAAAGCATAATCTGAGAACGGCGCTCAGAGCCCAAAACAGCCATATCCTCCATTTTGGAATCAACAAGGTTAGAAACAACACCACAAATATTCACTTACCTTTGATGATCTTCTTCAGAAGGCACTCCCAGGAATCCCAGTTCGACAATAAATTACTGATTTGTTCCATAAAGTTCCATCATTTATGTCCAAATAGCCAGTCGAAAAGTTCCGTTACAGTCCTTTAGAAACATGTCAAACGATGTATGGAATCAATATTTAGGATGTTTTAACATTAAACATCAATAATGTTCCAACCAAAGAATTCCTTTGTCTTCAGAAAAGCACTGGAATGAGAAGTAACTCATGTCGGGAGCGTGCGTCATGAGACCAAGGCTCTCTGCTAGACCACTGACTCAGAGGTCTCATGAGCCACTCCTTTATAGTAGAATCCTCAAACCAGTTTTTAAAGACGGTTGACATCTAGTTGAAGCCCTAGGAAGTGAAACCTCATCCAATCTCAATGTGTATTCGGTAGGCCAAGCTTTGAAAAACTACAAACCTCAGATGCCCCACTTCCCGGTTGGATTTTTCTCAGGTTTTCGCCTGCCATATAAGTTCTGTTATACTCACAGGCATCATTCAAACAGTTTTAGAAACGTCAGAGTGTTTTCTATCCAATACTAACAATAATATGCATATATTAGCATCTGGAACAGAGTAGGAGGCAGTTCACTCTGGGCAAGCTATTCATCCAAAAGTGAAAATGCTGCCCCCTATCCCAAAAAGGTTAAATGGCCCCATAAACCGCGGAGCCAGCTTCCGGCAGGGCAGGCGGAGGGGCAGGTTATGGGTCGTGAGCCAGACCTGGTCCCCTGGTGCGAACACCAGGGTCTCACTACGGTGACGGTCCGCGCTGGCTTTCTGGCGACGCGCGGCTCGCTGGAGATGGACACAGGCGGCCTCCCATATCTCCTCTGCGCACCTAAACCAGTCGTCCACCGCAGGAGTCTCGGTCTGACCCTGATGCCACGGTGCCAGAACCAGCTGGTACCCCCAATACTCACTGAAAGGGGGAGAGGTTAGTGGAGAAGTGGCGAAGCGAGTTCTGTGCCATCTCGGCCCAGGGCACAAACGCTGCTCACTCCCCCGGCCGGTCCTGGCAATAGGACCGCAGAAACCTGCCCACATCCTGGTTGACTCTCTCTACCTGCCCATTACTCTCGAGGTGAAAACCTGAGGTGAGGCTAATCGAGACCCCCAGACGTTCCATACACGCCTTCCAAACTCTCGACGTGAACTGGGGACCCCGATCCGACACTATATCCTCAGGCACCCTGTAGTGCCGGAAGACGTGTGTAAACAGGGCCTCCGCAGTCTGTAGGGCCATAGGGAGTCCAGGCAGAGGGAGGAGACGACAGGACTTAGAAAAACGATCCACAACGACCAGGATTGTGGTATTTCCCTGTGAGGGAGGAAGATCCGTTAGGAAATCCACTGACAGATGTGACCAAGGTCGTTGTGGAACGGGTAAGGGATTTAACTTACCTCTGGGAAGGTGTCTCAGAGCCTTACACTGGGCACACACCGAGCAGGAGGAGACATAAACCCTCGCGTCCTTAGCCGAAGTGGGCCACCAGTACTTCCCAGTCAGACAGCACACCATCCGACCGATCCCCAGATGACCAGAGGAGGGAGAAGTGTGGGCCCAAGAGATCAACTGGTCACGGAAAGCAGACAGAAAGTACATACGCCCAATGGGACACTGGAGGGGAGCGGGCTCTGTACGCAACGCCTGCTCAATGTCCGTATCCAGATCCCACAAGACCGGCGCTAACAAGACAAGACAAATGGATATATGAAAAATGGAGCAGTGATGGCTAGAAAACCGGTGACGTCGATCGCTGAACTCCGCCCAAATAAGGAGAGGAGCCGACTTCGGCGGAAGTCGTGACATAGCTACCAATTCTTCATGGCTAGCTTGCTAATCGGTAGGCCCTATTGAGTTACCCATTCACTGAACCTTCTTCCAGCCAGGACAATGGCAAGAGACGAAACAAGATATACACAAAGCAAACATTTTACTTCATAACTATCAATTAGCTATATGTGAATCGTAATAATGTAGCTAACCAGATAGTTTAACATGTAAAATAACCTAAAATAAATGTGATGCAAGGTAGATGTAAATTCTTTGTGGGTAGCTAGCTATCAATTCTTTGTGACTTTCTGGCTAGCTAGCAATAGTAGCTAGCCAATTAGCCCCATTGACTTAGTACGGGCTTGCGATCTACAGTACGTAGGCAGGTAAACATGCCAAAATTAACACAGCATGTATTTACTACCATATCAAGATAAAATATTGTAGTCAGGCAATATATGAGATGTGAATAGGTAACATTTCATTCCGAAGTCGGAGTGAATTTTCTCTCACTTCAGCTCAAGTAATGGGCGCACTTGACTTCAATAAATGTTGCGTCATTTTTTACATGGTTGCGTCATTATTTCTTTGCATACTTTCCTTTGAAGATTGCATCGATGCATGCTTCAAAATATGTACAAACAGAGTACGCATTCGAGAAGTGCCCTCCGTGCTCCGTTTCACATACTTTGATTTGGACACATACTCCGATCCTCCCGTGCTCCAATTTGCATGCTCGGAGCACGGTAGTATGCATTTTGAGAAACACCCACAGTCTCATAACGGAGTATGTGTTGCTTTGGTCAGGTCTAACTGAGGGAGAAGGGAAGGTCTGTGAGTCTGCATCTAAAATAGCCAATCATATTTGGATCAAGATTGAATGACTTATGGATTTCATATGCATATTGAGGCCCCCAGAACAGGCAAGCATTCGTCAAAGTCCATAGGCCTAAAGTTGAGGTGTTTTACACAATTCAAATCTTGATTTAGTACACAGTAACTGAATGAGCCACGCATCCTGGACACTGTCCCATCCCAGCTGCTTCACTTCACTACTCTGTTCCCACAACTACACACTGAGGATCTGTTGTTGAATTTCCCTCCCTCCGTCCCAAATGAGAAGGCTCTGTTAGGGCTTTTTTAATTGCTGAGAATGTGTCCACATCATAAACAATGCATTGAGATGAGGATCTAATGAGTGGGCGAACACCAAGATGTGTTTCGGGTGATTAGGCATTAATGAGGCTGCCTTTTAATTGCGCACTTTGGGGTCTCCATGAACTAATCACCATTTTGTTCTTCCTTTCTTTCTTCCTTCTTTAAGCTATAGCGCTTTCTCATGCTTGCAGGGATCGATCTCCTTTTTGGATTTAACGTTGTGTTTTTATAAATGACACGGTTTCGGCTATGACTGACTGACTCTGTGACTCTGTCCTTCAGAGAAAGTCAAGTCAAGATGGGCAGATGTTGCCTGTGCAATAATTCATGATTACCTTTAATCACTTTCTTTAATGAGAGTTTTGTCCCCCGGTGACGGATACAAAGTACCTCTCTGCACACACACACACACACACACCAGGGAGACAGCTGTCTATAAAAACAAACCTTTATGAAACATTTACATTTGTTAAAATAACAAAGTAAAGCCTGGGGAAACTAAATATTAATGTGGTTCAAGATACATGGGATAAATGGAAGGTAAAATAATTGCTCTTACAGCATTATAACTACACACTGTACTTTAGCCATCTATGTAACTTATGTGAACCTACACTACCGTTCAAACGTTTGGGGTCACTTAGAAATGTCCTTGTTTTTGAAAGAAGAGAACCATTTTTGTCCATTTAAAATAACATCTAATTGATCAGAAATACAGTGTAGATGTTGTTAATGTTGTAAAATATTTTTTTTTGTAATATCTACATAAAACACCAGTCTCAACGTCAACAGTGAAGAGGCGACTCTGGGATGGTGGCCTTCTAGGCAGAGTTGAAAAGAAAAAGCCATATCTCAGACTGGCCAATAAAAAGAAAAGATTAAGATTGGCAAAAGAACACAGACACTGGACAGAGGAACTCTCATCCCGGAGTCGCCTCTTCACTGTTGAGGTTGAGACTGGTGCTTTGCGGGTACTATTTAATGAAGCTACCAGTTGATGACTTGTGAGGCGTCTGTTTCTCAAACTAGACACTCTAATGTACTTGTCCTCTTGCTCAGTTGTGCACCGGGGGCCTCCCACTCCTCTTTCTATTCTGGTTAGAGCCAGTTTGCTCTGTTCTGTGAAGGAAGTAGTACACAGCATTGTATGAGATCTTCAGTTTCTTGGCAATTTCTCGCATGGAATAGCCTTCATTTCTTAGAACATGAATAGACTGATGAGTTTCAGAAGAAAGGTCTTTGTATCTGGCCATTTTGAGCCTGTAATCGAACTCACAAATGCTGATGCTCCAGATATTCAACTAGTTTAAAGAAGGCCAATTGTATTGCTTCTTTAAGCAGCACAACAGTTTTCATCTGTGCTAACATAATTGCAAAAGGGTTTTCTAATGATCGATTAGCCTAAAATGATAAACTTGGATTAGATAACACAACATGCCATTGGAACACAGGAGTGATGGTTGCTGATAATGGGCCTCTGTGTGCCTACGTAAAAATCTGTTGTTTCCAGCCTCAATAGTAATTACAACATTACAACGTCTACACTGTATTTCTGATCAATTTGATGTTATTTTAATCTACAAAATATGTGCTTTTCTTTCAATAACAAGGATATGTCTAAGTGACCCCAAACTTTTGAACAGTAGTGTATATGAGCACATCTGAAATCCCTTTCCTTTTGCCTCGTTAGTTTGCGACGTGGATGATGGATACTTTGATGCCATACTAGGAGGTGAGTTATAATAGGGTTCTTCTCATGCCCAGAACACTCAAAGGGTTTCCATCAGCTTTGCTTCCCTCTGCAAACCTCATCCAAGTCAATATGGCTGATGGATTTGATGCTGGAGGCAGACATCCTCCTTAGTTTAACGATGCAACACAAAGACATCGCTTTCCCCTTCTTTCAAAGCAGCAGTCTGCTAAATGTTTCGGAACAGAGCTATTTAAAGCTAATTTCTGGAGTCAGCCAACCAACGGGACAAATTTTACATGTAATGCCATTGCTATTTTTATGGCACAAAATACTGTCCTTGTCTCCCAGCAGCTGTAACAGACCACAAAATATGCATTTTAAAAAACACTTTGTCCTTCTTCTGCCAGTAATGTGTTCAAACTAGAATCTAGCGTGAAACTGACTTTTTATTATCAAGAGACTGGCATTTCACAAAATAGACAATTAAGTTGCAAAACATCTTCACAAGTTGTGATTTTTGGCCCAAGACAGATTTTTCAAACTTAACAGGTCACTGTAGGACAATGTGTCTCTATTACCACATTACCACTACCATTCACTGTTGGCAAACCATCACAATGAACTTTGATTTAAATATTGTCCTTTGAAAATAACAGAGAAACAGTTGTTTAGGCCTGTACTTGTCTCTGAATACCACATTATTGAGCAAACTCTTGTTTTGTACTGCACTCTGTTGGCAGATTGAAGCTTGATAAGTATTTGGAGATGCATATCCCTTTTGGTTTTGTGTTGGCATTTACCAACCATCAGGGAATGGTCATCTTTCTGATCCACATACAGTCCAATGACTTTGCCCATTCAAAGATCAATGACACTTCAATGTCGAAGTCCTGCCTGTGCAGAATCGCGGGCTATTGTGAAAAGCGTCCCTCATTGTATTTTGTCATTGTGATAGTGAATTGTCATTGTGAGACCAAAGTCCTTTCTGTAACACCCTCATCTATCTCAATTTGCAGCTGTCATTGCTGCTGTGGTCCTGGTGCTTCTTTGCTTGGCAGTGGTAGTGATTCGCTACATGTACCGGCACAAAGGCACCTACCACACCAATGAGGCCAAGGGCACCGAGTTTGCCGAAACAGCGGATGCGGCACTTCGAGGCGACCCGGCTCTGCAGGATGCCATGGACGAGAGCAAGAAGGAGTACTTCATCTGATCTCAGGAGCGGCACCCCCTGCTGTTTACAATGAACTTGGTCTGCCAAAATAAGTGTATTCTGGGGTTGGAGGATAGAAAAGCTTGGAGAGGGGGTGAAAATCGCCTCACCATACTGATGCTCAGAGTGACTGTTCAGACAATCTACCAAAGAAACATCAGATGCATCTTACAATAATATCAATTCAGTATTCTTCCCCCTATCTGTTTCTTTCTCCAATATATTTGGCATATCACCAAGCATATATACTTTTCAAAACACTGACTTTGCTATTAGGAGGCTATATTTTTGTCATGCAGAAGTGGGGAACAGTGAGGAAAAACGCTTCTTATGAGGATCTAAGGCACCCATAGACACCTATGCCTTCTGTGGAAAAAGCAAGAGTATTCCTAGAACACAGAGTTGTAAGTAATGGACCCTTCTCAAAAACGTCTATGATGAAACTCAAGGAAGTGAATGGATGTAGAATTTAGCTCACAAAACTAATTCTATTTTCTAATGGTATTGAACCCAAAGCAAAATCAATTTTGTAATGAAGAAACCTCTCAATAAATAGTAGGAGGAAAACATGGAACAAATTATGTCGAAGGAAGCGACTTTTACTGTACGAAATTAATCACCAATGGGCCCGTACCAAAATCCTGAATATGCCTGGATGCTCCCGGAATTACTTTTCAAGAACTTTTGTTTGGATTGTGATTGTCAATTTGTGAGTGTTCAAGGGAATGGCTTTAGCAATGGTTAATAACTAGTTAATTACAGATCCAAAGAGATAAAGTGAGAGCTGAACAACCTAAAACTGCAGGAAGACCTTGCCGGATGAGGTTAGTTGTGAATACCAAAGTGATGCTCTGTCTTAGACAGGGAGGATCAGGGTTCAAACAGGTTCCTAATGACATTTTCTCACTAGTAGCCGAAAATCAATTCCAAGTATATTGACATGCTATTTGGATAGCCACAGAAAACCAAACATATTGTGGTCTTCCCATCCTGATTTGGGCTTAATAAATTACACAAACTAAAAGTATTGTGCGGTTTGTGTCCATAACATTTTTTGCATGAACATTATAGACCTGACATTTTTTGGATTGATGCAGAAATCAATGATGACTTTGTGAGCACCAGAGGTTCCTGTATAAATGTCTAAGGGTGGATAAGTGTTGTGATCTGGTCAAAGCCGTAACCACTATTTGTGGGTCTATTTCTTGGAACACTGTAATGATGCTTTTTAAATTGCCTTGCTAAGGAAAAATATTGAAGTACAACTCATTCAGCTGTAACTGCACTGCCTCAGTAAAACGACAACTGCAATCATTGGATATTGTCTGTGATGTTCCGCCAGGATGATACTAGACAAAAATGAGAACACCCAAGGATTTTTTATTTTTTTGTCAATTAATTTTATTGTGGTGGAAATGGCAACTGAAAATATGCCCCCCCCCCATTCTCCAAATCTCATTTCAATTCCCCAAACCCTTTTTCTCTTCTCTGCTGGCTTTGATTAATGTGAACTTTTCTTTGTCTCCATGATTGCCAAGTTCAAAAAGAATAGAAAGGACCGTTTTCTTGATTCAAAAAAGAAGGGCCAATGCAAGATGGCTCCTCTGCAAATTATGCTTTGATAACTAGTGCTGATGCAAACAAGTATAAGACACATACGCAGCAATGTAATTATTCACTCTCCTGAGGGCGGACACTTTTTTTTTAGATCACACCTTAAATGTAGTGTAAGACAATTGCTACCAAAATGTATTTAATCTCTGCTGAAGATAACGAAATTCTCTCCAGCTTGTAATTTCCTAACACAAGATAAAAATGAGAAGACTTGTAGTAAGAGGATGCATGGCTATGCCAAGGCATAGCACTTAACAGAAGCTGTTCCAGAACTGAAGATACCTTGATCCCGGGATTGTGCATCATTTGTTTGCTTTTGGCCCTCTTTGCAATAGTGCATGTCGTTGACTTTCACTATAAGTGTATTTCATACATTAATAGCAGCTTTCAAACTGAGAGCTCTCTGTAACTACAGTTCATTTTTGTTTTTTCATTCTTAACTGACAGGAGACCACTGACATTGAGAAACAGAGAGGAAAGATCTGAGCTAGCCTCAGCGGCAGTAAGAAATACAACTTTACTCTCTGTTTCTTTTGCACTGTGGGATTACCAGATTCAAGTGGCAGGAATTTACTCTTTACGTCCCCTTCACCTTGAATGTTTTTGTTAACTGTTGAATTATTCATGTTCACGCATTATTTTGAAGCACAAATGTTTTATTTATTTCCACGAGGTAAATCCAACTAAAAGCAAATAAAAGGCATTCTAAGTCAACTGTACTATTTCCAAGTTTTCGAAAATGACATATATAAATGTATTATTAAGTGAAAAGTGCTGCTCGGGTTCAGAAGTATTTTCCACGACTCGTGAGCCGTGACTGGTCTTCCAGATCAATAGACAGCCGAGTGTAGTCATAGCTAGTCTGTTTGTCAAGAACTCTGATGAGCCCACTATCAAAACACTGCTGTGAAACTTATCAAGCATGGCTCCCCTTGCAGAGAAGATTTAGTTCTGAACGGTAAACAAGCTGAGAAACGATGAACTGAGCATCGCTTCCATGTAAGCCACTCTCTTGAAATCTCTAAGCTCCACCATGATTCCAGGCGAAATAATCTATTTCTGCCGTTACAGTATAAAACTGACAGAACCACATAATTTTCTCTGGTCAGGTTGCATTGGAGTCACTAAATACTCGATCTCAAGCCTAGAGCATATGAATGTCTCACAACAGCTTCATTTAAATTATCCATTCTCTTTCCATCCATATACTGTCCATAACAATCGTTCACACTCAAACAAGAAAAAAATAAAAAAATATGTAGGCCTACTGCTACCGTACTTTCCGTAACATATTTTAGCTGTGTTTGGCGCCTGGTTTATATCCCTCCCAAAAATTGAGCCCTCTCTCAGACACTCATGTGGAGAGATACAATAAGGCCTGCTTGAGCCGACAGGTCTCAGACAGGAGTTATGGCCCAGACATTTGCCTTGATTGATCTCCCCTCTCTGGGAAAAGAGAATCACCGTAAATAATTCCCAATGTGGTCTAACAGACATGACTGTCAGACACTTCTTGTCAGATCACTTTTCAGACCGCCACTCATTTCAAGCTTCACATTTTCAAAATTTGTGACCGTCGCTTGAAGCTACTCAGCAAACAGGGACCAGTGCCAAGAAGACAGAGAGAGATGAGAGTGCCTGAGTCGTTCTGCACCATCACATTTGCAGCCAGGACAGTTCATTTAGCTATGAATCCCCAATACAAGTTCCAGAAGTACTCATATTTGTGCTGGGATTTACACAAACTACAAATATTGGTGGAAGCTCGCCCTTCCCCTGTCTTGACTGAGATTGACTATTTTGAATCTCCCTTGGACGTTGATGACGCACAGTGATTCTTGCCAAAGACAAATAGCTTTATTGAAGTTTATTTTAGTATTCTATAAAAATCTGAAAGCTCCCCTTCTCCAAGAGTGAGCAAGATAAGGGAAAAAGAAAACGCATTTGAGTGTTGAGTGTCCTCCTTTGTGATAAAAGCTTAGCGTGCTGTTTGATTTGTTCATTGTGTTGCCTTGTGGTGACATGGTGTGCTCAGGATTGTCATATCAAAGTCAAGTTTCAACTGGGAGCATTTAATAAGCTATTCTTCATGACAACATTTCCCCACCAGCAAAATAGCTCTGGATGTCAAATGGCTGCTTTGTGTGTGTGAGTCAAAGTATATAAAGTTCAAGCTGAGCACTTTGGTCCAAAGCTGTTGTTTGGGAGTTGACATTGCTTTATGTTGATCACCCAGGGGTTTATACATATTGGTTCAAAGGCATGATAATACACAAGATTTGCCTACATAATGTACTCTTCCTGTATGTTGCTTTAAATTGAGGAGGTGTACAAACATCATGAAGCTTAGATTTCTGTATATCTGGGATATGTTTTTAATCATGGCAACACTTTACTACTTTTTGAACTCTGGATGAATTATAGCTAGCAATTAGGCTACTCATAGATTCATATCTGCAAAGGGCTACGCTGTCAAGACAGGATATGGAGAATTCACTGCCGCACCACCCAGGAAATTGCTGTGTATCAAAAAATATAATTAGTCATCTAATATGAATGTAGTGTTAGCAGATAATTATGAATAATAGAAACTCAATAGGACTTTTAGATGAGGTGCATCATAAATGTTCTCAGAGCTTAAGTGGGGGGGACCAGAATCATAAGAACTTAACTGTGCATCAAAAGGGACATAAGGGAGGAAGAGCTGGCCAAGCAGATTAATGTGCCTAGTTGCTGTTCAGAAAATGAATTAATCAAATTAATCGTTGCACAACGTCAATATACTGAAGCAGCCGATATATAACACTTAAAATAATATATAGCGATCTTATCAAATGAAGTATTCTTTGCTACTCATTTAGATAGTTACGCAATAAGTATATGTCTTGGGCTATCATGAAGACATCAATTAATCCTTAAGAGTCTAAGGGAGGGTGGGGAAGTGTGTGTGGGGGGGGTTCTACTAAGCTAACATGGAATTATTTTAAGATGTTCATACCAAGGGTCATTTAGCTAATTGATTTAGAATTTTAGGACCCCCTTCAGGTATCTAAAAAATATATACAGTACCAGTCAAAAGTTTGGACACACCTACTCATTTAACGTTTTTTCTTTATTTGTACTATTTTCTATGTTTTCGAGAAAAAAAACTATGACATAACACATATGGAATCATGTAGTAACCAAAAAAGTGTTAAACAAATCAAAATATATTTTATATTTGAGATTCTTCTAACTGGTCACCCTTTGCCTTGATGACGGCTTTGATTACTTTTCGCATTCTCTCAACCAGCTTCATGAGGTAGTCATCTGGAATGCATTTCAATTAAAAGGTGTGCCTTGTTAAAAGTTTGTTTGTAGAATTTCTTTCCTTCTTAATGCGTTTGTGCCAATCAGTTGTGTTGTGACAAGGTAGGGGTGGTATACAGAAGACATTAGACTGACGGCAGCGTGGTATGTGTTCATGATGTTTTATTCCTGAACACTGAAATAAAAAAATAACAACGTGAAAAAACAAAAACAGTCCTGTAAGGTGCAGAAAACACTAAACAGAAAATAAATACCCACAAAACACAGGTGGGAAAAGGCTAACTAAGTATGATTCTCAATCAGAGACAACGAACGACACCTGCCTCTGATTGAGAACCATACAAGGCCAAACACGGAGAAAATATAACATAGAAAAAAGAACGTAGACAACCCACCCCAACTCAAGCCCTGACCAACCTAACACAGAGACATAAAAAAGAAACTAAGGTCAGAACGTGACACTCAGATATAGGACATCACAGCCTCCACGGTCGGGAAGTCTGTCCTTTGGTCTGATGTCCAAATGTGAGATTTTTGGTTTCAACTGCCTTGGCTTTGTGTGATGCAGAGTAGGTGAACAGATTATCTCTGCATGTGTGATTCCCACCGTGATGCATGGAGAAGGAGGTGTGATGGTGTGGGGGTGCTTTGCTGGTGACACCGTCAGTGATTTATTTAGAAATCAAGGCACACTAAACCAGCATGACTACCACAGCATTCTGCAGCGATACGCCATCCCATCTGGTTTGCGCTGTCATTTGTTTTTCAACAGGACAATGACCCAACACACCTCCAGGCTGTGTAAGGGTTATTTGATCAAGAAGGAGAGTGATGGAGTGCTCCATCAGATGACCTGGCCTCCATAATCACCCAATTGAGATGGTTTGGGATGAGTTGGACCACAGAGTGAAGGAAAAGCAGCTAACAAGTGCTCAGCATATGTGGGAACTCCTTCAAGACTGTTGGAAATGCATTCCAGGTGAAGCTGGATGAGAGAATGCCAAGAGTGTGCAAAGATATCATCAAGGCAAAAGGTGGCTACTTTGAAAAATATTAAATATTAAATATATTTTGATTTGTTTAACACTTTTTTGGTTAATACATGATTCCATATGTGTTATTTCATAGTTTTGTTGTCTTCAGTATTATTCTACAACGTAGTAAATAGTCAAAATAAAGAAAAACCCTTGAATGAGTATGGGTCCAATCTTTTGACTGGTACTGTATAGTTGATTTTAAAAACACACAGTACACAGTGTCTATATATGGAAAGATACACATTTAAACATTTCAGCCAATTGATTGGTTGAAAGAACAGATTACTTTTGGACCACCAAGATTTAGCCCTAAATTGTAATAAAAAATATATATAAAAAATTAAGAAAAACCCTGGAATGAGTTGGTGTCCAAACTTTTGACTGGTATATTATATACATTTTTTATGAAACATTGAATTTGGCCATACTGCTCATAACCCATAGAAACACATTGAATAACATATAGTCCAAAAATGTGTCAAAAGGAAATTTGTGATGTTCTATATCTGAGTGTCACGTTCTGACCTTAGTTTCTTTTTTATGTCTCTGTGTTAGGTTGGTCAGGGCATGAGTTGGGGTGGGTTGTCTATCCTTACAGGATTGTTTCATTTTTTTCACGTTGTTATTTTGTATTTCAGTGTTCAGTAATAAAACATCATGAACACATACCACGCTGCATATTGGTCCGATCCTTCCTACTCCTCCTCAGACGAAGAGGAGAAACGTTACAGAATCACTCACCACAACCGGACCAAGCAGCGTGGTAACCAGCAGCAGAGGGTTCTGGACTCCTGGACATGGGAGGAGATTTTGCATGGAAAGGGACCCTGGGCACAGACTGGGGAATATCCTGTCCAGCGTTGCCAGAGCAGCCTATCAATCAGGAGCTGCCAGAGCCGCCCGTCAGTCATGAGCTGCCAGAGCCGCCCGTCAGTCAGGAGCTGCCAGAGCCGCCCATCAGTCTGGAGCTGCCAGACCCGCCCGTCAGTCAGGAGCTGCCAGAGACGCCCATCACTCCGGTGCTGCCGGAGTCGCCCTTCACACCGGGCGCTGCCTGAGTCTCCCGCCTGTCCGGTGCTGCCGGAGTCTCCCACCTGTCCGGTGCTGCCGGAATCTCCCGTCCATTCGGGGCCCGCTGCAAGGGTCCCCAGTCCGAGGTGGGCGGCGAGGGTCGCCGCTCCAAAGGCACCACTTAACCGGGCAAAGACTATGACGGAGTGGGGTCCACGTCCAGCGCCAGAGTCGCCACCGCGGACAAACGCCCACCCAGACCCTCCCCTATAAGTTCAGGTTTTGCGGCCGGAGTCCGCACCTTTGGGGGGGGGGGGGGGGGGTGGCACTGTCACGTTCTGACCTTAGTTTCTTTTTTATGTCTCTGTGATAGGTTGGTCAGGGCGTGAGTTGGAGTGTGTTGTCTATGTTCTTTTTTCTATGTTATATTTTCTCCGTGTTTGGCCTAGTATGGTTCTCAATCAGAGGCAGGTGTCGTTCGTTGTCTCTGATTGAGAATCATACTTAGTTAGCCTTTTCCCACCTGTGTTATGTGGGTGATTATTTTCTGTAAAAAAAATTCTGCACCTTACAGGACTGTTTCGTTTTTTTCACGTTGTTAATTTGTATTTCAGTGTTCAGTAAAAAAATATAATGAACACATACCATGCTGCGTATTGGTCCGATCCTTCCTACTCCTCCTCAGACAAAGAGAAACGTTACACTGAGAGACATCAGAAAGATCAGGAAATTATTGTAATATGTACATAAAGATATATGAATGAGTGATGGTACAGAGCGGCATAGGCAAGATATAGTAGATGGTATCGAGTACAGTATATATGTAACGGTATTCTTGAGTTGAAGGAGAGGAGGCCCAAAATGCAGCCTGGTTCCTATTCATGTTTTTTAATAAGACAACTAAACATGAACATAATACAAAACAACAACCGTGGAAAACCGAAACAGCCTATTCTGGTGCAAACTAACACAGAGACAGGAACAATCACCCACAAAACCCAACACCAAACAGGCTACCTAAATATGGTTCCCAATCAGAGACAA
Organism: Oncorhynchus kisutch; assembly: GCF_002021735.2. Taxonomy (NCBI): domain Eukaryota; kingdom Metazoa; phylum Chordata; class Actinopteri; order Salmoniformes; family Salmonidae; genus Oncorhynchus; species Oncorhynchus kisutch. The sequence continues at coordinate 45,873,428 of NC_034175.2, read as the reverse complement.
TGACTAACACCTGCCTCTGATTGAGAACCATATCAGGCCAAACATAGAAATAGACAAACTAGACATGTAACATAGAATGCCCACTCAGATCACACCCTGATCAAACAAAACATAGAAACATACAAAGCAAACTATGGTCAGGGTGACAACAGTCTGATGGGCTTGAGATAGAAGCTGTTTTTCAGTCTCTCGGTCCCAGCTTTGATGCACCTGTACTGACCTCGCCTTCTGGATGATAGCGGGGTGAACAGGCAGTGGCTCGGGTGGTTGTTATCCTTGATGATCTTTATGGCCTTCCTGTGACATCGGGTGGTGTAGGTGTCCTGGAGGGCAGGTAGTTTGCCCCCGGTGATGCGTGCAGACCTCACTACCCTCTGGAGAGCTTTACGGTTGTGGGCGGAGCAGTTGCCGTACCAGGCGGTGATACAGCCCGCCAGGATGCTCTCGATAGTGCATCTGTAGAAGTTTGTGAGTGCTTTTGGTGACAAGCCGAATTTCTTCAGCCTCCTGAGGTTGAAGAGGCGCAGCTGCGACTTCTTCACGATGCTGTCTGTGTGGGTGGACCAATTCAGTTTGTCTGTGATGTGTACGCCGAGGAACTTAAAACTTACTACATGTAGGTGTTTGTGATTTTCTGGATGTTGGATGGGCTGACAAACACCGCTGTAGCTCGGACAAAATTAAATGTAACTAAATGTAATCGAAAATGTAATCTACATAATCCCCAAAATAAATAATGTATCATTATAGGGCCATAAACAATAACTATTAATGCTGCATACTCCAATAAATGTTAAAATCTCACCACTCTGGTAAAAATAGTTATTCATTAGATTGTCTAGTCACTTTTGAGGACACAAACTCAACTACACAGTACAAATATGATACAAATATGAAAATATGAAATATTTTAAATCATGTTTCCTATTCAACAACACTGTATGAATAAGGCTTGAAATTACCTATATGCTTTCTAAATATAGTATAATCAAATCATAAAATTACTAACTATAATATTTCAACTTCCTTATAACTGTAAAATACATATTTCGGAAGAGCGAATGAAATGGTAGGAGGTACATCCCAGCTTCAAGTTGTTTCAGATTTCAAATCCTATATCAGGCAAAAATAATAATACTACTGTGTCCGAGGGGAACCAGGGCTATCGCTCAATGCAAGCCATTTCGATCTACAGTGTGCACAGATCAGTTGGAACCGGTACCAAAACCAGGCAGGTACCCTAAACAGGGGACATAATGTCTAAGATGTTTTAAACAGACGGATTGTGATGGGGAGAGTTGTATTATGCTAATTGTATTTACTTGGGGTGTGGACATCGAATCTGGTGGTTTTTAATAGTGTTGATTTAAATGAGTAACAAACCATTTCAACTCAATCCATTGGCTGTATTAGCTGAAGTGTGGTAAGCTCTCTGGTGTAAAATAGCTGCTGTGCACTTTTTTATGTCACTTATTAAATCGACTTTAATCAGTGTAGACGAAGGTGAGGAGACATGTTAAAGAATGATTTTTAAGCCTTGAGACAATTGAGACATGGATTGTGTGTGTGCCATTCAGAGGGTGGATGGCAAGGCAAAATATTTAAGTGCCTTTGAACGGGGTAGTTGGTGCCAGGCGCACCAGTTTGTGTCAAGAACTGCAACGCTGCTGGGTTTTTCACGCTCAACAGTTTCCCGTATGCTCAACAGTTTCCCGTATCAAGAATGGTCCACCACTCAAAGGACATCCAGCCAACTTGACGCAACTGTGGGAAGCATAGGAGTCAACATGGGCCAGCATCCCGGTGGAACACATTCGACACCTTAGAGTCCATGCCCAGACGAATTCTGGGCAGTTCTGAAGGCCTCAATTTATAGCAAATGGTAAAGAATTATGTTATAAGAATTATGAGTGTTGGATATTGAGTTTGCACACATGCTACATTTGATGCACAGCAGTGGCGGTCAGTGCCATTTAAGATGAGGGAGGATTATTTATTTTTTATGAGCATGTAACATCGATAGGTTTAGGCTAGTCCAGTACATGATACTAGAATATTCCCTGTTCCATTCATGAGGTTGCTACAACCTAGTTTACAAAGTAGGTGTACAGGTCAAGAGAATTCTGAGTAATCAAGGTGTCAGACAGTGACACATTCAAGGTGACACATGCCTCTTCATTGAGACTGGTGATTTGTGGGTACTATTTAAAGAAGCTGCCAGTTGAGGACTTGTGAGGCGTCTGTTTCTCAAACTAGACACTCTAATGTACTTGTCCTCTTGCTCAGTTGTACACCGGGTCCTCCCACTCCTCTTTATGTTCTGGTTAGGTCCAGTTTGCGCTGTTCTGTGAAGGGAGTAGTACACAGCATTGTACCAGATGTTCAGTTTCTTGGCAATTTCTCACATGGAATAGCCTTCATTTCTCAGAACAAGAATAGAAGAAAGTTATTTGTTTCTGGCCATTTTGAGCCTGTTATCGAACCCACAAATGCTGATGCTCCAAAGAAGGCCAGTTGTATTGCTTCTTTAATTGTTTAACCGTTTTCAGCTGTGCTAACATAATTGCAAAAGGATGTTCTAATGATCAATTAGGCTTTTAAAATGATAAACTTTGATTAGCTAACACAACGTGCCATTGGAACACAGGAGTGATGGTTGCTGATAATGAGCCTCTGTACGCCAATGTAAATATTCCATAAAAAATCTGCCGTTTCCAGTTATAATAGTCATTTACAACATTTACAATGTCTACACCATATTTCTGATCATTTGATGTTATTTTAATGGACAAAAAAAGTGATTTATTTCAAAAACAAGGACATTTCTAAGTGACCCCAAACTTTTGAACGGTAGTGTAATTCCTAATCGCAACTATCTACGCGCTCTCCTCTTCTCATCTCCTCTCTTCGCTTGTGGACTACCAACACATCAGCTGTTTGTGACTAGGCAAAAAAATACTTTCCAAGCCAAACCTTCATATCATGACCGCTAACCGCTAAACACAGCCTACGTCATTGTCACGTCATAGTCAACACTAACCCATTAGTAAACTCGCTACAATCATGCAGTACAGTGTACAGTCAGAAAGCAATTTAGAAGTTACACCGGCGGCCCCGGTGGTAATAAATTAAAAAGACCAAAGGCTTACCTTGAATAGCGGTTAGCCATAGCCAGCTAGCTAACCTAGCATCCCTCTCTGTTTGAGTTGGGTGTTTGAGTAGGCTAAACTAGCTAGCTGCATTTGCTAGATAAGTGAAAGTGAAAGTTTTTTTTAAATACAACCAAATGTATCTCTCTCACTCATTTCTCCTTTATTTTGGAAGAAATTAATTTGTTCAAAACTATTCAACTATTTTCTGTCTCTCTCTTTGAGTCAACTGCTCACCACATTTTATGCACTGCAGTGCTAGCTTGCTGTAGCTTATGCTTTCAGTACTAGATTGATGCTCTGAATATTTGATTGGGTGGACAACATGTCAGTTCATGCTGCAAGAGCTCTGATAGGTTGGAGGATGTCCTCCGGAAGTTGTCATAATTACTGGGTAATGGAAGGGGGGGAGAACCATGAGCCTCCTAGATTTTGTATTGAAGTCAATGTTTCCAGATGAGGACAGAAACTAGCTGTCCTCTGGCAACACTATGGTGCTACCCTACAGAGTGCTGCTGCGGCTACCGTAGACGTGCATTACAAAACAGTGTGTTTTAATCAATTATTTGGTGATGTGAATATATTTTGTATAGCTCTATCTAAAAATCATAATAATGTTTCACTATTTTAATGTTCATGAAGTTCCCTGAGGAACCTCCACTGATGCAGTCTGGGAGTGGTAGAGGTTTTAGAAATGTGTGCTGAGAAAGAAGCAGATCTGTCCTTAATCTCTCCATCAACAATACTTTTTAATCATTTTCTTTTTTAAAGTTTGTGTGCATCCTTTAAAAAAATGCCTCAAACATTTGCCTGCCAGCCAGTTTTAGAAGTGATTACATTACTTGCAAGAGCGATGCTTACTTTGAGGGGTCATTTTTTGGAGAGCGTCCTGTCTCCCCTGCTGACTCTGTGACATCTGTCCTCACAGGATGGGGGCATACATCACTTCTGTTACGGTACTGAAGGTATTTTTAGACATGGAGATTAGCCCTCTGCCAGAGGGGTGGGAGGCGAGGGTGGGCAACAACTGACCTGAGGATCGACACATGCTGTAGAGAAGGGATTTTAAGATTAAACTGAATTAAAGTGATAATACAAATGATTCTGAAACTCTTGTGATGATGTTTCCAATCATAATGTTTTATTTACTGTGGAAATTACACCTTTGAGACTATTCTTTTGGTTAGATTGTATTGGGCAAACTAAATCAAGCACAGCTCAAGTATTTGGAAATATAATAATACTAATAATCATTCATAGGAATAATGTATTGTCTTTCAGTACATGTAAATCAATCAAACCTTCCACCCCGAGTACTGTGCTTCCTTATTAATGTACTTCATCTTGTAAAGTGTTCTTAAGGTCCTTGAATTGAAAAATGTACAGCTACTCACTGAGCCACATGATTAAAGGGGAATTTCTCCCTGGGGGAATATGGGATTGTTTTCATCATGTCTGAGGCATTTCTAGGACAGTGAGATGTGTTTCACACATAATTACCCAGGAGGAAGGCAGGTCAGGGCTTTGTACCCTGAACGATACACCCCATGACGGTTTCCGGTGTATTGATGGGGGGTTGATGATGCATTGTGGCATTTCGCAAAGGCTCTATGTTAAACTGATCACACAATACATTTTTGTGTTTGTAGAAATGGTTGTACTTTTCGATAGAACCATTGGACGTCTTTCAACAATGTTTCTATTGGGGGATTCATTGCTAAATATACAAGCAGACACATTTTTTCCAGTCTCTGGAAGACTACAACTTGTGTTGGGTAGTGCTTCATGCTCTGGCCCCCGTCCCTCCACTAAGGCAGGCCTTTTTGAAAAGGAGGCGGACACTAACAACAATCCTTTGGGCAAAACTCAAAGAACTTACCAGACGCAATGGCTTCAAGTGATTCCTCTCATCAACATGAATTTGATGGTGGAGCATCTATTAGCTACATCGTTACATTCAACCAAACATGGTTCAACTGGAATATAGCAAAGAGGATGCAAAACATAGAGTTGGATTTAGCTAATGCAAAATTAGAAGCTCAGCAACAGCCGATGCCACCACCAAGAGGGCAGATGACAAATACGGTGCCTAGCTAAGTAAGTTATTTTTCCTGCAAGCCACCTAGCTAACTTTAGTTTATCTACTGAAACCCATATTGTATATTGCTGGCTAACATACTACTGTGTTACAGTGGGGGGAAATTTAATTATGTTTCTGTTTGATAACTTAGCTAGCTTGGTAGCTACTAAGTAAGCTAGCTAAACAACTACCGGTAGCCATATCTATGACTAAAAATAGAAGACAAATTACGATCGAAGTTCTTTTATTTCTCGATTGAAATACTTTTTCTCTTTTTTGTCGTAGATATGGCCAGCTACTAAACTGCAAGCTACAACGCTATAACCAGCCACCTAAAGCTAGGTTTACTAGCAAAAGACAGCAGTAGCTAGTTAGCCTGGTGCCTGCTAATTGGTTATGTGCCACACCTTGCATTTGTAACTTGTTCGCAAACATGTGTAACATCAGCAACTGTAAATGATTTTACTAGCTAGCTATGTAACATAATTGATGACGGTTGACATTGGTTATGATTATGACCGTGGATGCACTTCAGTCCCAAGATAGGATTCCAAACAGATGTAAATCAAAGGATTGCATATCCAGCAGGCTAGTTAGCTAAATTTACTAGCAAACAGCGAGGAGAAACAAAAATGCAACAATTTACTGTTGTAAATCTCTAAAACTGAAGGTGGTTTTACTATAAAAACATATTTGCCTAAGCATGCCTGATAAACATGTAGGCACAGTTGTAGGTACATACACTAAGTTGACTGTGCCTTTAAACAGCTTGGAAAATTCCAGAAAATGATGTCATGGTTAAAGACGCTTCTGATCATTTGATCAAGACGCTTGACATCATTTGAGTCAATTGGAGGTGCACCTGTGGATGTATTTCAAGGCCTACCTTCAAACTCAGTGCCTCTTTTCTTGATATCATGGGAAAATCAAAATAAATCAGCCAAGACCTCACAAAAAAATTGTAGACCTCCAAAAGTCTGGTTCATCCTTGGGAGCAATTTCCAAATTCCTGAAGGCACCACGTTCATCTGTACAATCAACAGTATACAAGTATAAACACCTTGGGACCACGCAGCCGTCATAACGCTCAGGAAGGAGATGCGTTCTGTCTTCAGAGATGAACGTACTTTGGTGCAAAAAGTGCAAATCAATCCCAGAACAACAGCAAAGGACTTTGTGAAGATGCTGGAAGAAACAGGAACAAAAGTATCTACATCCACAGTAAAACGAGTCCTATATTAACATAACCTGAAAGGTGGCTCAGCAAGGAAGAAGCCACTGCTCCAAAACCGCCATAAAAAAGCCAGACCACGGTTTGCAACTGCAAATGGGGACAAAGATCGTACTTTTTGGAGAAATGGCCTCTGGTCTAATGAAACAAAAATAGAACGGTTTGGCCATAATGACCATTGTTATGTTTGGAGGGAAAAGGGGGAGGCTTGCAAGTCGAAGAACACCATCCCAACAGTGAAGCACGGTGGTGGCAGTAAGATGTTTTGGGGGTGCTTTGCTGCAGGAGGGACTGGTGCACTTCACAAAATAGATGGCTTCATGAGGAAGGTAAATTATGTGGATATTTTGATGCAACATCTCAAGACATCAGTCAGGAAGTTAAAGCTTGGTCGCAAATGGGTCTTCCAAATGACACCAAGCATACTTTCAAAGTTGTGGCAAAATGGCTTAAGCAGAGGAAAGTCAAGGTATTGGAGTTACCATCACAAAGCCCTGACCTCAATCATATAGAAAATTTGTGGGCAGAAATGAAAAAGTGTGTGCGAGCAAGGAGGCCTACAATTCTGACTCCGTTACACCTGGACTGTCAGGAGGAATGGTCCAAAATTCACCCAACTTATTGTGGGAAGCTTGTGGAAGTCTACCCGAAACGTTTGACCCAAATTAAACAATTTAAAGGCAATGTTACCAAATACTAATTGAGTCTATGTAAACTTCTGACCCACTAGGAATGTGATGAAAGAAATAAAAGCTGAAATAAATCATTCTCTCCACTATTGTAATGACATTTCACATTCTTAAAATAAAGTGATCATAACTGGATTAAAACAGGGAATTTTTACAAGGATTAAATGTCAGGAATTGTGAAAAACTGAGTTGAAATGTAATTGACTAAGGTGTATGTAAACTTCCGTACTGTAAACTTCCGTACTGTTGGTACTGCCTATCTACCTAGGCTCATTTGTATGGTCTTATCACTTTGCAAAGGTTTAGGATTATGCCAAATTTCTTTCTACTAGGCTAGATATTGTTGTAAATGTAATCTCTATAAAGCCTGCGCACATGTATGCATGTTCAACTCTTCTACCCTAATGTTGATGTCATGCTGGCACGGTTCAACTGTTGTTCAAACTGTACAATAGAGTATATACAATACCAGTTAAAAGTTTGGACACACTTACTCATTCAAAGGTTTGTCTTTATTTTTACTATTTTCTACATTGTGGAATAATATTGAAGACATCAGAACTGTGAAATAACACATATGGAATCATGTAGTAACCAAAAACGTGTTAAACAAATCAAAATATAATTTATATTTTGGATTCTTCAAAGTAGCCACACCTTGATGACAGCTTTGCACACTCTTGGCATTTTTTCAAACAGCTTCACCTGGAATGCTTTTCCAACCGTCTTGAAGGAGTTCCCACATATGCTGAGCACTTGTTGGCTGCATTTCCTTCGCTCTGCGGTCCAACTCATCTCAAACCATCTCAATTGGGTTGAGGTCAGTTGATTGTGGAGGCCAGGTCATCTGATGCAGCACTCACTCTCCTTCTTGGTCAAATAGCCCTTACACAGTCTGGAGGTGTATTGCATCATTTTCCTGTTGAAAAACAAATGATAGTCCACTATGCGCAAACCAGATGGCATGGCATATCGCTGCAGAATGCTGTGGTTGCCATGATGTTTAAGTGTGCCTTGAATTCTAAATAAATCGTTGACAGTGGTATCATCAAAGCACCCCCACATCATCACACCACCCCCTCCTTGCTTCACGGTGGGAACCACACATGCGGAGATCATCCATTCAACTACTTCGCGTCTCTCAAATTTGGACTCATCAAGACCAAAGGACAGATTTCCACTGGTCTAATATCCATTGTTCATGTTTCTTGGCCCATACAAGTCTCTTCTTCTTATTGGTGTCCATTGGTAGAAATTTCTTTGCAGCAATTCGACCATTAAGGCTTGATTCATGCGGTCTCCTCTGAACAGTTGATGTTGAGATGTGTCTGTTACTTGAACTCTGTGAATCATTTATTTGGGCTGCAATTTCTGAGGTTGGTAAATCTAATGAACTTATCCTCTGCAGCAGAGGTAAACCTGGGTCTTCCTTTCCTGTGGCGGTCCTCATGAGAGCTGTTCTTGCCATAATATGGACTTGGTATTTTACCAAACAGGGCTATCTTCTGTATACCACCCCTACCTTGTCACAACACAACTGTCTGGCTCAAACCCATTAAGAAGGAAAGAAATTCCACAAATGAACTTTTAACAAGGTACACCTGTTAATTGAAACGCATTCCAGGTGACCACCTCATGAAACTGGTTGAATGAATGCCAAGAGTGTGCAAAGCTGTCATCAGGGCAAAGGGTGGCTACTTTGAAGAATATAAAATATATTTTTATCTGTTTAACACTGTTTTGCTTACTACATGATTCCTGTTACGGATACAGTTATCCTGTGTGTGTGTGTGTATCCTGTGTGTGTTTCTTTTCTCTCCTTCTCCCCTCACAGGTGAAAATCATCACTCCCCAATCAGTCAACAATCAATCATCAATCAGAAGACACACCTCCTCCTATTTCCTACCCTATCACAGTTCCTTCCCCATGGTTTAAAAACCCCATCATTTGTTTGCTCTGGAGCTCAATCGCTCTGTAAATGCCATGTCTGTAGGTCTCTGTGTTTCACTCTCGCTTTGTGTCTGAACCTCTCTTTTGTTTGAGCACCTCATAGCACTTTGTCATCACCTGTGAGTATTGTTTTTGGTTATGGTGTTTGTTTGTTGCTGGTGGGAAAAGGGGAAACCAAGACAAGTCTCCCATGGGCATACACTACCCGTAGGTGAACTTTGTTAAATACACTAGTTAGAACTGGGCGGACCACCCACTGTATTTTTGGATAGTTAGCTGTTGTTAAAGTAGGCTAGTCTAGCTTAGGGGTGTTTTTGTATATTTATTGTTTCTTTCCTTGGGTCCAGCTCAGCCCCTTTTCCTGCTTCCCCCCCATTACCGTGTGTTTATAAATAAACCTGGAGTTTGACGGTAGATGATTTCTGTTGTCGTAGTTATTTTGTTCACACTTTTACTTTGTCACAATAATAATTTGCATGAGTTATGTTACGGGTCTCATTACCATCCCCCCTAGACTGTCGGGCCAAAAGGGATTCGTAACAATTCCATATGTGTTATTTCATAGTTTTGATGTCTTCACTATTTTTCTGAAATGTAGAAAACATAAATAAAGAGAAACCCTTGAATGAGTAGGTGTCCAGAATATATACTGGTACATTATTTTCATTAATTTTGTTCTTATAGAAAATACTGTGGTGCCTGGGCTTCTTCCTGGAGTGGATTCTAGATACAGAAACATGATTCCTTTACTTGTGTGTTTTTTATTTATTTTTTACCTTTTAACTAGGCAAGTCAGTTAAGAACAAATTCTTATTTTCAATGACGGCCTAGGAACAGTGGGTTAACTGCCTGTTCATGGGCAGAACGACAGATGACCGTGTCAGCTCCGGTTACTAGTCCAACGCTCTAACCACTAGGCTACCCTGCCGCCCCAGCAGCAAAACTGTATCCCGTGAACTGTATCCCTTGAACTGTATCCCTATCAAGGAATTAGACATTGTGCTGGATTTGAAGAAGATGACTCATGAGGAACTGAATGGCAGTTTTATCACGACAACACTCCTCCCACAGCTTTACAAGTATTTCCTGAACTTACTGTATGTTTCTTTTGAATGCCAATTTCATTACGACCACCTTTCCCATCTGTTGATCACCAGTTCTCTTAGCTACAGATTGTTAGACCAGATCATGTGATTTAACCAAAGTTTCTTGGTATCCATTACTGGGAGTTACAGGATTGGTACTGTTTACTGTAGCAGAGAATTTTTGACAAACCTTAGCGATGCCATCTTTGTCCTTGATCTGGGAAAATAGGAGACTCATAAAATGTCTGTGTCCAGTTGCAAGGGGTCAGTTTGAATTTAGAAAATGCTCCGAAATGTAATCCAACAATATGTGCGCTACCATTATGTCTATTTCAAGTCTTCTCACTCATTGATCAAAACAGGTCTCTGTCATCATAACATGCAGCACTTTGGGGTGGACACCCACCTGTCTCGATCAATGAGAGAAGACTTGAAATAGACAAGATGTTGGCAAAAATCTTTGGGAAAATCACTATCTGGTGTAACAATCTGTAGCTACAGTACTCTGCACTTGTGTGTTTCTACACCTGAGACACACTTGGACACACCGAACTACACTGTTCATACAAAAAAAAAACATTCTTGTTGAATCCCCAGTTCTCTTGCGTTAGCATTAAATAGTGTACACTAACCCTGTATTTTAGAATTTTACTAATAAACAAACATTCTTTGGATATCTGAATGTCCAGCACCTGTTTGATGCTCCATAGCCCTGTACAGCTTATATACATATCTTCTGTGAATCCATAAGGACAGACAAATTTCAAAGATTAATAGAAAATATCCATATTTATTTTTATGATGGTTCTAAATCAAGGCTCTCCAACCCTGTTCCTGGAGAGCTATAGTCCTGTAGGTTTTTCACTCTAACCCTAATCGAGCACACCTGTTTCTAATAATTAGCTGGTTGATAAGCTCAAACAGGTTCATTAAAACTGGGATAGCTCTCCATGATCAGGGTTGGAGACCCCTGTTCTACCACAGGAGGTTGGTGGCACCTTAATTGGGGAGGATGAGCCTGTGGTAATGGCCAGAGTAGTATAAGTGAAATAGTATCAAACACATGTTTGACGCCGCTCCGTTCCGGGCCATTATTATGAACCATCCACCCTCGGCAGCCTCTTCTGGGTTTCTTTATTTGATACTTTTATTGAACCTTTATGTAACTTCTACATAGTTCTACATGGTGTTATGCTGAGCAACACTGGCTGCGTTACACAGGCAGCCCAATTCTGATACTTTTTTTCACAAATTGGTCTTAATCACATCAGGTCTTTTTCAGAACTGATCTGATTGGTCAAAAGACCGATTAGTGGGAAAAAATATCAGAATTGAGCTGCCTTCGTAAATGCAGCCAGAGTCCTTTATAAAACCTCTTAAGGATTAACCCCTTTTTTTAAAATTTTGCCTAAAATGACATACCCAAATGTAACTGCCTGTAGCTGAGGCTCTGAAACAAGGATATGCATATTCTTGGTAACATTTTGAAAGGAAACACTTTGAAGTTATGGAAATGTGAAAGGAATGTAGTAGAATATAACACAATAGAGCTGGTAAAAGATAATACAAAGAAAAAACTAACCGTTCTTTTATTTTAGTTTTTGTACCATCTTTGAAATGCAAGAGAATGACCATAATGTAATATTCCAGCCACAGGTGCAATTTCGATTTTGGCCACTGGATGTCATCAGTGTATGTGCAAAGTTTTAGAATGATCCATTTTTTTTTTTTTTTTACCAGGCAAGTCAGTTAAGAACAAATTCTTATTTTCAATGACGGCCCAGGAACAGTGGGTTAACTGCCTGTTCAGGGGCAGAACGACAGATTTGTACCTTGTCAGCTCAGGGGTTTGAACTTGCTACCTTCCGGTCACTAGTCCAACGCTCTAACCACTAGGCTACCCTGCCACCCCAATGAAACATTGTATTTCTGATAAATGTTGTATCAAGACTTCCCAAATGTGCCTAATTGGTTTATTAATAACTTTTCATGTTCAAAATTGTGCACTCTCAAACAATAGCAAACAATAGCATGGTTTTATTTCACTGTAATAGCTACTGTAAATTGGACAGTACAGTTAGATTAACAAGAATTTAAGCTTTCTTACAAAAGCTTACTTACTTACAACCTCATACTAATCACATTAGTCTACGTTAGCTCAACCGTCCCGTGGAAGGGACCTGCTTCGGTACATTGTCAATTGTGTTTGGCTTGGTGGGCTGGGGAAGCTGAAAATCTGTGCTTATGACGAAGGGCTTGTCCTGTCTGCGATGAACGGCCAGCTGGATGAGACTGACAAAAGTGGTGTAGGGCTTCTTAACCAGCAACTGTTTGGTCCTCTTGCAGAAGATTTTCTAGTACTGCACATCTCCTGGAAAGACATGGTTGTGGGGTTAGCGTTTTACACTTTTTGTGTGCAACATGCCTTTGTTGGTAAAGGTATGAACCGATTGGGACTGGCTAGTGTATTGTTTAGAGACAATGAGGGGACATTGGGAGCTGCTTCGGAGAGGAAAGATGTAGTCGTGTTGTGGTGTCTCTCTCGTCATGATGTGTGTTTTGTCAGACTTTTAAAATATTTTTTCCCAGCCCCCATCCCCACAGGATGCCTTTTGCCTCTTGGTAGGCCATCATTGTAAATAAGAATTTGTTCTTAACTGACTTGCCTAGTTAAATAAAAAATGAATGGGCTGGGGGGGCTGAAGAAGGTGTCTTAGGAAGGCAATTCTTACACAGTATGAATTGTTGTGTATGGAAGATTGAGGAAAAATGGCACCTCAATCGCTCTCATACACAACAATACATTTATTGTCTAATCACAACCCCGCATGACCAAAACCCCCTTCCTCATCTCAAAGTACTGTCTGTAAACCTCCTCCAGCCCATTGACTTTGACAGATTATTCTTGTCAATAATAGCCCTTTGCAGGCGGAACAATGTCTTTGTAATGTGTTTTGAGAATCTACAGGGAAGAATGAGGTGGTTGAGGTGGTTCTGTCAGTCTTGATTTTATACCTTTACAGTGTCCGTTGTTGGTTTCTATACCAGGGACATATTGGAGAGGAAATTATTGTGAAATGACAGCTATTTACCTGGGCCACCTTTAAGGGCAATGAGATGCCACATTGTCATATCTCAAAGGATGTCTTCAAGGCTCTGTGACCAATGTTGATTCCACTCGCCTTCATTTCAATACAATGGATCACATTCGCTACAAAGCACTTTTATTTTTCCTGTCACCCACTAAGAGGCCATGGCCTTATTATTTGTGTAGATGTACCTTGTGCCCCCGCATTGAAGGCAAAGCAAGCAAAGTATGTGGAACTATTATAAGGAATTCAAAGGCAAGTGAAATCATTTTTTGTTAAAAACAATAGGATGCACATTATATGCTACATTTAAGAATTATGCAGGATGGAGAGTCCTTTCTTTTACATGATTCACTCTGCAGCTGAATAAAATATGACTTCTGTCAGGGGAAGTGGGTAGGCAATACAAAACTACAGCATTTGAATAACGTTTTTGCATCAGCTCTCAAGCCCATCCAAAATATAAATGTATCATGAGTAAACATGACAGACACCAAGATGATTCTCTTTAAGCCGGTCTAAGGCAGGGATGGGGTCAATTCTATTTAAATTCCAGTCAATTCAGGAAGTGAACTGAAATTCCAACTCTCAATCCCCCCAATGCTTTTCAATGAGGAAAATGTGGAATTGGAATTTGGTTTACTTCCTGAATTGACTGAAATTGAAATAGAATCGACCCCAACCCTGGTCTAAGGTATACAAAAACGTTTCCTTATAGTGTCAAAGTCATCTATATTCAATTGACCACAGGATCAGCACTGTTTGACCCAACTTTCCAAGTAGGCTGTTTATAAGATCGTTTCTGGAACATGGGTGATACATAATGGAATGTATAATGAGCCAGTCGAACAATAACTGTATAGTGTATACAGTGATTTCCAAAAGTATTGGGACAGTGACACATTTGTTATTGTTTTGGCTCTGTACTCCAGCACTTTGGATTTGAAATGATACAATGACTATGAAGTTAAAGTGCAGACTGTCAGCTTTAATTTAAGGGTATTCTAAAAATATCACACCCCCAAGACATGTCATTACAATAACAGAGGAGGTTAGCATTTTGTGGGGGTATGATATTTGTGCATCTGTGTCTTTCTCACTCATCACTATTCATGATTCATTCAGCACTATCCGTAATCATGGTAGCATCCACATTAATGTAGAAGTGTTTAGAAACATTTTCTATTCTTATTTACAATAACACCATTCATTTCTGTTGGGCACAAAATAATCTGAAACACAACCAAAGCAAACAGAAAATGTGTGTAGAGTCACAAGCTTGATGTAATAATTGCATGCTAGGAATATGGAACCAAAATCTTTTAACTACATATAAGTGAATTTGTCTCAATACTTTTGGTCCCCTAAAATGCAGGGACTATGTACAAAAAGCTATTTAAGTGTTAAATGGTTCACCCGATACAAATGAAAATACCCCCAAATGAAATCTGCTTCTAGCTCTTAAGCAAAAAAAAAAAGCAACGTTTTTTTGTGTGTTATTTCTGACATTATTAGACCAGAACGTTTTTTTGTGTTATTACATACAGCTGGAAATAATGTTTGGATATCAGAGTGGATCCTTTGTTCGTACCCCCTATAGGGTAATTTAACTTATGGAATCCAAGATGGCGTAGCAGTCAGACGTCTTTGTCCTGTTGTGTCCCTTGTATATATCGTTTTACATCATTTTCGTTGCATATCCTTTCAAATATTTTGCTAAACCTCAACATCTAAATACTCTCCTGCAACCCGCCTCACCCAATGTGGCGTAGATCTGATTTTCTTTCCTAAAGTATTTATATTTACTTGGGATTTAGAATCCCTCAACGGAAGCTAGCCAGCTAACTACCAGCTATCAGTCAGCAAACCATTGCCAGCGGTCATCAGCTAACCTTCAGCTTGGAAAGCTCTAGTCAGTTCGAACAATGTGACTCTAACCAGAGCATAACGGACCTGCTATTTTTATCCCTGGATTCCTACCGCAAACTGAACATTTTCATCTGGATCTTCACAACTAGCTAACCGCAATCCCAGATAACTACTCCTGGCTAGCGTTTCCAATGTACTCACATCCTACCTTACCTTTGTCTGTACACTATGCCTTGAATCTATGCTATCGTGCCCAGAAACCTGCTCCTTTTACTCCCCTAGTTCCGAACGTGCTAGACGGCCAGTTCGTATAGTCTTTAGCCGTACCCTATCCTACTTCTCCTCTGTTCCTCTGGTGATGTGGATGTTAATCCAAGTCCTGCAGTGCCTAGCTCCACTCCCACCCCAAAGGTGCTCTCATTTCTTGACTTCTGTAAACGTAAAAGCCTTGGTTTCATGCATGTTAACATTAGAAGCCTACTCCCTAAGTTTGCTTTACTCACTGCTTTAGCACACTCTGCCAACCCAGATGTCTTAGCCGTGTCTGAATCCTGGCCTAGGAAAACCACCAAAAACCTTGAAATTTCCATTCCTAACTATAACGTTTTCCGCCAAGATAGAACTGCCAAAGGGGGCGGTGTTGCAATCTACTGCAAAGATATCTAAGTCTGTACCCAAACAATTTGAAATGAACCTACCAGGTACAACACCAAATCAGTAAACACTGGCACCCTCGTAGATGTCATCCTAACTAATTCGCCCTCCAAATACACCTCTGCTGTTTTCTATCAAGATCTCAGCGATCACTGCCTCATTGCCTGCATCCGTAATGGGTCTGCGACCAAACAACCACCCCTCATCACTGTCAAACGCTCCCTGAAACACTTCTGTGAGCAGGCCTTTCTAATCGACCTGGCCGGGGTATCCTGGAATGACATTGACCTTATCCCGTCAGTAGATGATGCCTGGCTATTCTTTAAAAGTGCCTTCCTCACCATCTTAAATAAGCATGCCCCTCTCAAAGAAATTTGAACTAGGAATAGATATAGTCCTTGGTTCACTCCAGACCTGTCTGCCCTTGACCAGCACAAAAACATCATGTGGCGTTCTGCATTAGCATCGAATAGCCCCCGTGATATGCAACTTTTCAGGGATGTTAGGAACAAATATACACAGGCAGTTAGAAAAGCTAAAGCAAGCTTTTTCAAACAGAAATTTGCATCCTGTAGTACTAAAGTCCATGGAGAATAAGAGCACCTCCTCCCAGCTGCCCACTGCTCTGAGGCTAGGAAACACTGTCACCACCGATAAATCCACTATAATTGAGAATTTCAAGAAGCATTTCTCTACGGCTGGCCATGCTTTCCACTTGGCTACACCTACCCCGGTCAACTGCACGGCACCCTCCACAGCAAACCACCAAAGCCCCCACCATTTCTCCTTTAACCAGATAGCTGATGTTCTGAAAGAGCTGCAAAATCTGGACCCCTACAAATCAGCCGGGCTAAACAATCTGGACCCTCTCTTTCTAAAATGTTCTGCCGAAATTGTTGCAACCCCTATTACTAGCCTGTTCCACCTCTCTTTTGTATCGTCTGAGATTCCCAAAGATTTGAAAGCTGCTGCGGTCATCCCCCTCTTCAAAGGGGGTGACACTCTAGACCCAAACTGCTACAGACCTATATCTATCCTACCCTGTCTTTCTAAGGTCTTAGAAAGCCAAGTTAACAAACAGATTACTGACTATTTCGAATCCCACCATACCTTCTCTGCTATGCAATCTGGTTTCAGAGCTGGTCATGGGTGCACCTCAGCCACACTCAAGGCACTAAACAACATCATAACCGCCATCGATAAGAGACATTACTGACATTACTATTCATCGATCTAGCCAAGGCTATCAACTCTGTCAATCACAACATTCTTATTGGCAGACTCGACAGTACTTGGTTTCTCAAATCATTGCCTCGCCTGGTTTACCAACTACTTCTCTGATAGAGTTCAGTGTGTCAAATCGGAGGGACTGTTGTCCGAACTCTGACAGTCTCTATGGGTGTGCCACAGGGTTCAATTCTCGGGCCGACTCTCTTTTCTGTATACATCAATGATGTTGCTCTTGCTGCTGGTGATTCTCTGATCCACCTCTATGCAGACAACACCATTCTGTATACTTCTGGCCCCTCCTTGGACACTGTGTTAACTAACCTCCAGACGAGCTTCAATACCATACAGCTCTCCTTCCGTGGCCTCCAACTGCTCTTAAAACACAAGTAAAACTAAATGCATGCTATTCAATCGATCACTGCCCGCACCTGCTCGCCCGTCCAGCATCACTACTCTGGACGGCTCTGACTTAGAATACGTGGACAAGTACAAATACCTGGGTGTCTGTTTAGACTGTAAACTCTCCTTCCAGACTCACATTAATTACAACTCTCCTTCCGTGGCCTCCAACTGCTCTTAAAACACAAGTAAAACTAAATGCATGCTATTCAATCGATCACTGCCCGCACCTGCTCGCCCGTCCAGCATCACTACTCTGGACGGCTCTGACTTAGAATACGTGGACAAGTACAAATACCTGGGTGTCTGTTTAGACTGTAAACTCTCCTTCCAGACTCACATTAAGCATCTCAAATCCAAAATTAAATCTAGAATCAGCTTCCTTTGTCGCAACAAAGAATCCTTCACTCATGCTGCCAAACATACCCTCGTAAAACTGACCATCCTACCGATCCTCGACTCCGGTGATGTCATCTATAAAATAGCCTCCAAAACTCTACTCAACAAACTGAATGCAGTCTATCACAGTGCCATCCGTTTTGTCACCAAAGCCCCATACACTACCCACCACTGCGACCTGTACGCTCTCATTGGTTGGCCCTCGCTTCATACTCGTTGCCAAATCCACTGGCTACAGGTTATCTACAAGTCTCTGCTAGGTAAAGCCCCGCCTTATCTCAGCTCACTGGTCACCATAACAGCACCCACTCGTAGCACACGCTCCAGCAGGTATATCTCACTGGTCACCCCCAAAGCCAATTCCTCCTTTGGTCGTCTTTCCTTCCAGTTCTCTGCTGCTCATGACTGGAACGAATTGCAAAAATCTCTGAAGCTGGAGACTCACATCTCCCTCACTAGCTTTAAGCACCAGCTGTCAGAGCGGCTTACAGACCACTGTACCTGTACATAGCCCATCTGTAAACAGCCCATCTATCTACCTACCTCATCCCCATACTGGTATTTATTTATTTATTTTGCTCCTTTGCACCCCAGTATCTCTACCTGCACATTCATCTTCTGCCGATCCACCATTCCAGTGTTTAATTGCTACATTGTAATTACTTCGCCACCATGGCCTATTAATTTCCTTAACTTACCTCATTTGCACTCACTGTATATAGACTTTTTGTTTCCTTTTGTTCTACTGTATTATTGGCTGTATGTTTTGAAGAGGTATTTGGAATTAACTTCTAGTCCGACTCAGGAGGCGTGCACACCATCCACCGCTTCTGAGTATATTACTCGCTAATGTTTTTTCTCTGGACAATAAGTAGATGAACTCAGGGCGAGGATCTCCTTCCAGAATGACATCAGGGACTGTGAAATACTCTGTTTCACGGAATTATGGCTCTCTTGGGGTATACTGTCCCCATCCATAAAGCCAGCTGGGTTCACAGTACATCTTGCTGGGTGGTGGCGTATGTTTCATGATTAACTACTAATGGTGTGATTGTGATAACATACAGATACTCAAGTAATTTTGTTCACCTGACCTAGAGTTCCCCCTCAAGCCAATGCCAAGACGGCTCTCAAGGAACTACACTGGACTTTATGCAAACTGGAAACCACATATCCTGAGGCTGCATTTATTGTAGCTGGGGATTTTCTTTTTAAGCAAATTTGAGGAAAATGCTACAGAAAGTTCTATCAACACATTGACTGTAGTACTTGCTCTGGAAATACATTCAACCACTGCTACTCCCCCTTTAAAGATGCCTACAAGGCCCTTCCCCGCCCTCTTTTCGGAAAATCCGATCATGAATCTATTTGGCTCCTCCCTTCCTATAGGCAGAAACTGAAACAGGAAGTACCCGTGCTAAGGTCTATTTAATGCTGATCTGAGCAATCGTAATCTATGCTTCAAGATTGTTTTGATCACATGGACTGGAATATGTTCCGGGGTTCCTCTGAGAATAACATTGACGTATACACGGACACAGTGACTGAGTTCATCAGGAAGTGTATAGGGGATGTTGTCAACACTGTGACTATTAAAACCTATCCAAACCAGAAACCATGTATAGATGGCAGCATTTACGCAAAACTGAAAGCGCGAACCACCTGATTTAACCATGGCAAGGTGACTGGGAATATGGTCGAATACGAACTGTGTAGTTATTCCCTCCGTAAGGCAATCAAACAGGCAAAACCTCAGTACAGAGACAAAGTGGATTCGCAATTCAACGGCTCAGACACGAGACGTATGTGGCAGGGTCAACATACAATCATGAATTACAAAGGGAAAACCAGCTACGTCGCAGACACTGACATCTTGCTGCCGGACAAGCTAAACACCTTCTTTGCCCGATTTAAGGATAACACAGTGCTACCAACTCGGCCCGCTCCCAAGAACTGTGGGCTCTCGTTCTCTGTGGCTGACGTGAGTAAGACATTTAAGCGTGTTAACCCTCACAAGGCTGGCATCCTTAGCCGTGTGCACAGACCAGCTGGCTAGAGTGTTTACGGACATATTCAATCTCTCCCTATCCCAGTCTGCTGTTCCCACTTGCTTCGAGATGTCCACCATTGTTCCTGTAGCCAAGGAAGCAAAGGTAACTGAACTAAATGTATTTGGCTACGCTGTATGTAAACTTCCGACTTCAAAATGTACATAGACATGGAATCACTGGCCACTTTAATAATGGAACACTTGTTACTTTAAAAATGTGACATTCTGTATTCTATTCTGCTGTATTTTAGTCAATGCCACTCCGACATTGCTCGTCCTAATATTTATATATTTCTTAATTCCATTCTTTTACTTACATTTTTTTTTGTGTGTATTGTTGTGAATTGTTAAATACTACTGCACTTTTGGAACTAGGAACTCAAGCACTTCGCTACACCCACAATAACATCTGCTAACTATGTGTATGTGAGCAATACAATTTGATTTGATTTGATAATCATTGTATCATTTCGCAGAGTGCTGGAGTATAGAGCCAAAACAAGCTAAAAAAAATCCCCTGTCCCAATACTTTTGGAGCTCAATGTAGAACTATTGACACAGGAAATGAGATGTACTCTGGAAGTGAGAGTAATACAAGTGACACCCTGAGGGTCTGTGTGCTGACTTAGTCTCTGATCTAGCACCACTCAGACTTGGTGTGCTTCAGAAGGGCAATTATCCACAAACCATTAATCCCCTGAAGGCACAATTATCAGAAGAAAGATCTGACGCATCATCCTTTATTTGGCATGGTTATTTCACTACAGTTATATCACAACCAGGATCCATTTCAGTTATTTCACAACCAGGATCCATTTCAGTTATATCACAACCAGGATCCATTTCAGTTATTAACACAACCAGGATCCATTTCAGTTATATCACAACCAGGATCCATTTCAGTTATATCACAACCAGGATCCATTTCAGTTATATCACAACCAGGATCCATTTCAGTTATTTCACAACTAGCACATGTTTCAGCTCAAGCTGCTTTCGGTCGGAGAGCAGGGAGCTGTGACTGTAAGGATTTGAAATTATATTAAAATCACAATATTATCTGTTGTTTGCCAAATATCACTAAATAGCTATTACTGTGTTCTTTCTCCTACTGGACAATATTAAACAGCAAACAAAATGTTGCAGTTGGTTATTAACTTTACAGTACACTGAGCATGTTTAATGGTTGGTACTTGGGGATTAATTTATATGATTGATGTTCATATTAATTAAAAAGACACGTCCTCTCACTGTCAACTGCGTTTCTTTTCAGAAAACTTAACGTGTAAATATTTGTATGAACATAACAAGATTCAACAACTGAGACAGAAACTGAACAAGTTCCACAGACATGTGACTAACAGAAATGCAACAATGTGTCACTGAACAAAGGGGGGTCAAAATCAAAAGTAACCGTCAGTATCTGGTGTGCCAACAAGCTGTATTAAGTACTGCAGTGCATCTCCTCCTCATGGACTGCAGAAGATTGGGATTGAGATCCAGGGCTCTTCGCTGGCCATGGCAGAACGCTGACATTCCTGTCTTCCAGGAAATCACGCATAGAACGAGCAGTATGGCTGGTGGCATTGTCATGCTGGAGGGTCATGTCAGGATGAGCCTGAACACAAGTAGAAGGAACGGTACCACATGAGGGAGGAGGATGTCTTCCCTGTAACGCATAGCGTTGAGATTGCCTGCAATGACAAGAAACTCAGTCCGATGATGCTGTGACACACCGTCCCAGACCATGATGGACCCTCCACCTCCAAATCGATCCTGGTCCAGATTACAGGCCTCGGTGTAACGCTCATTCCTACGACTATAAACGCGAATCCAACCATCACCCCTGGTGAGACAAAACCGTGACTTGTCAGTAAAGAGCACATTTTGCCAGTCCTGTCTGGTCCAGCGATGGTGAGTTTGTGCCCATAGGCGACGTTGTTACCGGTGATGTCTGATGAGGACCTGCCTTACAACAGGCCTACAAGCCCTCAGTCCAGCCTCTCTCAGCCTATTGCGGACAGTCTGAGCACTGATGGAGGGATTGTGCGTTCCTGGTGTAACTCAGAGTTATTGTTGCCATCCTGTACCTGTCCCGCAGGTGTGATGTTCGGATGTACCGATCCTGTGCAGGTGTTGTTACACATGGTCTGCCACTGCGAGGATGATCAGCTGTCCATCCTGTCTCCCTGTAGCGCTGTCTTAGGCATCTCACAGTATGGACATTGCAATTTATTGCCCTGGCCACATCTACAGTCCTCATGCCACCTTGCAGCATGCCTAAGGCACGTTCACACAGATGAGCAGGGACCCTAGGCACAAGGGCATGGGCCCTCCCTTGTCCTGTATTTCGTTCTTCTTCAGAAGTTCACTTAGTTACTCAACTTCATTTTCTAAAAAAAATATCTGTCAGTGGTATTTTGAGGAGGGGGCAACGAGTCATTCTCCCTTGTAAGTGGTTACTTCCAAGGTGCACCAGAGAGCAAAGTTATGCTAGGCAGGATGCTAGATACTTGAGTGCATGCAGACAGTGTCGTCAGTGGAGGAGAAGAGAGAGAATGTAGAGCTACACACGCAGTGCTAGATTTGATTTTAGCTGCTGGTGATGGGAAGGACTCACAGAAGGTATGTTTATATATTAATTTGATCAAGCTATGTAGCCTATTGATTCCTTGATGAATAAATAAACATGTTTGTTGTTTCTCTGTAATACTAGCCACCTAACAATGTTATGAAGTTTTTTATTTTTTTTATTTTTATTTTTATTTATTTTTACCTTTTATTTAACCAGGTAGGCAAGTTGAGAACAAGTTCTCATTTACAATTGCGACCTGGCCAAGATAAAGCAAAGCAGTTCGACAGATACAACGACACAGAGTTACACATGGAGTAAAACAGACATACAGTCAATAATACAGTATAAACAAGTCTATATACAATGTGAGCAAATGAGGTGGGAAGGGAGGTAAAGGCAAAAAGGCCATGGTGGCAAAGTAAATACAATATAGCAAGTAAAACACTGGAATGGTAGTTTTGCAATGGAAGAATGTGCAAAATAGAAATAAAAATAATGGGGTGCAAAGGAGCAAAATAAATAAATAAATAAAATTAAATACAGTTGGGAAAGAGGTAGTTGTTTGGGCTAAATTATAGGTGGGCTATGTACAGGTGCAGTAATCTGTGAGCTGCTCTGACAGTTGGTGCTTAAAGCTAGTGAGGGAGATAAGTGTTTCCAGTTTCAGAGATTTTTGTAGTTCGTTCCAGTCATTGGCAGCAGAGAACTGGAAGGAGAGGCGGCCAAAGAAAGAATTGGTTCTGGGGGTGACTAGAGAGATATACCTGCTGGAGCGTGTGCCACAGGTGGGAGATGCTATGGTGACCAGCGAGCTGAGATAAGGGGGGACTTTGCCTAGCAGGGTCTTGTAGATGACATGGAGCCAGTGGGTTTGGCGACGAGTATGAAGCGAGGGCCAGCCAACGAGAGCGTACAGGTCGCAATGGTGGGTAGTATATGGGGCTTTGGTGACAAAACGGATTGCACTGTGATAGACTGCATCCAATTTGTTGAGTAGGGTATTGGAGGCTATTTTGTAAATGACATCGCCAAAGTCGAGGATTGGTAGAATGGTCAGTTTTACAAGGGTATGTTTGGCAGCATGAGTGAAGGATGCTTTGTTGCGAAATAGGAAGCCAATTCTAGATTTAACTTTGGATTGGAGATGTTTGATATGGGTCTGGAAGGAGAGTTTACAGTCTAACCAGACACCTAAGTATTTGTAGTTGTCCACGTATTCTAAGTCAGAGCCGTCCAGAGTAGTGATGTTGGACAGGCGGGTAGGTGCAGGTAGCGATCGGTTGAAGAGCATGCATTTAGTTTTACTTGTATTTAAGAGCAATTGGAGGCCACGGAAGGAGAGTTGTATGGCATTGAAGCTTGCCTGGAGGGTTGTTAACACAGTGTCCAAAGAAGGGCCGGAAGTATACAGAATGGTGTCGTCTGCGTAGAGGTGGATCAGAGACTCACCAGCAGCAAGAGCGACCTCATTGATGTATACAGAGAAGAGAGTCGGTCCAAGAATTGAACCCTGTGGCACCCCCATAGAGACTGCCAGAGGTCCGGACAGCAGACCCTCCGATTTGACACACTGAACTCTATCAGAGAAGTAGTTGGTGAACCAGGCGAGGCAATCATTTGAGAAACCAAGGCTGTCGAGTCTGCCGATGAGGATATGGTGATTGACAGAGTCGAAAGCCTTGGCCAGATCAATGAATACGGCTGCACAGTAATGTTTCTTATCGATGGCGGTTAAGATATCGTTTAGGACCTTGAGCGTGGCTGAGGTGCACCCATGACCAGCTCTGAAACCAGATTGCATAGCAGAGAAGGTATGGTGAGATTCGAAATGGTCGTTAATCTGTTTGTTGACTTGGCTTTCGAAGACCTTAGAAAGGCACGGTAGGATAGATATAGGTCTGTAGCAGTTTGGGTCAAGAGTATCCCCCCCTTTGAAGAGGGGGATGACCGCAGCTGCTTTCCAATCTTTGGGAATCTCAGACGACACGAAAGAGAGGTTGAACAGGCTAGTAATAGAGGTGGCAACAATTTCTGCAGATCATTTTAGAAAGAAAGGGTCCAGATTGTCTAGCCCGGCTGATTTGTAGGGGTCCAGATTTTGCAGCTCTTTCAGAACATCAGCTGAATGGATTTGGGAGAAGGAGAAATGGGGAAGGCTTGGGCGAGTTGCTGTTGGGGGTGCAGTGCAGTTGTCCGGGGTAGGAGTAGCCAGGTGGAAAGCATGGCCAGCCGTAGAAAAATGCTTATTGAAATTCTCAATTATGGTGGATTTATCAGTGGTGACAGTGTTTCCTATCTTCAGTGCAGTGGGCAGCTGGGAGGAGGTGTTCTTATTCTCCATGGACTTTACAGTGTCCCAGAACTTTTTTGAGTTAGTGTTGCAGGAAGCAAATTTCTGCTTGAAAAAGCTAGCCTTGGCTTTTCTAACTGCCTGTGTATAATGGTTTCTAGCTTCCCTGAACAGCTGCATATCACGGGGGCTGTTCGATGCTAATGCAGAACGCCATAGGATGTTTTTGTGTTGGTTAACGGCAGTCAGGTCTGGGGAGAACCAAGGGCTATATCTGTTCCTGGTTCTACATTTCTTGAATGGGGCATGTTTATTTAAGATGGTTAGGAAGGCATTTAAAAAAAATATCCAGGCATCCTCTACTGACGGGATGAGATCAATATCCTTCCAGGATACCCCGGCCAGGTCGATTAGAAAGGCCTGCTCGCAGAAGTGTTTCAGGGAGCGTTTTACAGTGATAAGTGGAGGTCGTTTGACCGCTGACCCATTACGGATGCAGGCGATGAGGCAGTGATCGCTGAGATCTTGGTTGAAGACAGCAGAGGTGTATTTAGAGGGCAAGTTGGTTAGGATGATATCTATGAGGGTGCCCGTGTTTAAGGCTTTGGGGAGGTACCTGGTAGGTTCATTGATAATTTGTGTGAGATTGAGGGCATCAAGTTTAGATTTTAGGATGGCTGGGGTGTTAAGCATGTTCCAGTTTAGGTCGCCTAGCAGCACGAACTCTGAAGATAGATGGGGGGCAATCAGTTCACATATGGTGTCCAGAGCACAGCTGGGGGCAGAGGGTGGTCTATAGCAGGCGGCAACGGTGAGAGACTTGTTTTTAGAGAGGTGGATTTTTAAAAGTAGAAGTTCAAATTGTTTGGGTACAGACCTGGATAGTAGGACAGAACTCTGCAGGCTATCTTTGCAGTAGATTGCAACACCGCCCCCTTTGGCAGTTCTATCTTGTCTGAAAATGTTGTAGTTTGGAATTAAAATTTCTGAATTTTTGGTGGTCTTCCTAAGCCAGGATTCAGACACAGCTAGAACATCCGGGTTGGCAGAGTGTGCTAAAGCAGTGAATATAACAAACTTAGGGAGGAGGCTTCTAATGTTAACATGCATGAAACCAAGGCTATTACGGTTACAGAAGTCGTCAAAAGAGAGCGCCTGGGGAATAGGAGTGGAGCTAGGCACTGCAGGGCCTGGATTCACCTCTACATCGCCAGAGGAACATAGGAGGAGTAGAATAAGGGTACGGCTAAAAGCTATGAGAATTGGTCGTCTAGAATGTCTGGAACATAGAGTAAAAGGAGGTTTCTGGGGGCGATAAAATAGCATCAAGGTATAATGTACAGACAAAGGTATGGTAGGATGTGAATACAGTGGAGGTAAACCTAGGTATTGAGTGATGAAGAGAGAGATATTGTCTCTAGAAACATAATTGAAACCAGGAGATGTCATTGCATGTGTGGGTGGTGGAACTAATAGGTTGGATAAGGTATAGTGAGCAGGACTAGAGGCTCTACAGTGAAATAAGCCAATAAACACTAACCAGAACAGCAATGGACAAGACATATTGATATTAAGGAGAGGCATGCTTAGTCAAGTGATCAAAAGGGTCCAGTGAGTGGAGCGGTTGGTTGGGGATCACGGTGATTTAGACAGCTAGCCAGGCCATCGGTAGCAAGCTAGCATAGGATGGAGGTCTGTTGTTAGCCACCTCTTGCGTTCCGTCAGTAGATTAGTGTGGTTCCGTGTGGTAGAGGGGATTAATCCAAATCACACAACAACAACAAAAATAAAAACAATAGATATAGTTATAGAGGCCCAAGAAGAAAACATAATAATAATAAAAATAAATAAATTGTTAGCTTTAGCTAGATAGGTTATCAATCTCCCAACCTCATAACTAGCTACCATTTCAGGCTATCAATCAAGTTAAAATAGCTTGTCTAACTATCTTAGCTGGCATGCCGGCTGGCAAGGTTGGTAGACTTTAGAAAAGCAAGCACTAAATGTTGGCCTACTGAATAAGACTCACATTCCTTTATCCACATTTTAGCATAGATGCAGAGAAGCATATTTAGGGTTAGATACTACTGCATATTCCAGTGTGGCAGTTGTACTAAACTCCTAAGGCATAAAAGTTCTATAAAAAATGTATGTACATCATTAATTAAAATGACAATTGAACAGGTAAATATGTATGCTTAAATAATTTATGCAGAAAAATATTTAAAATGTTTTTACATAGAATTAGGCATAATGATTAATAGCTCTAGATTGCAAGTGTTTGAAAAATGCTAAATTCTCCAACTTCCCAAGGGTAGATCAGCCCCGCTCCAGAGCACACATACTTCGTGCCCCCTCTAAAATAATGACTGTTGGTATTTATTGTGCTCATGCTGAACTCATTGCCGTACATTCACTCATAAAATGTACAGCAAATACCATCCTTACATCACTGACCCCAGAAAAAAACGCAGCAATTAGTGTGTATTCTTCACAAGGTTAACTGCTTTGTAAGTGAAGACATAGATCTGTCCACAGTAGTAAAAACAGTGTGCTTCGCTCCAGGTTTAGCCTCTGGCAATTACCATTAAGTTGTTAGCCTTGAGGTGTGAATAGACAGCTAGCTACCAAGCTGCGTGCATCAAAATTGACTTTTCTGCCTTAGGGTAACATAGCACTGCAGTTTCCTCTCCTCACCACTAGAGGCCGAGAGTCATAAATTACACACATGAACCAAGAAAGTAATCATGATTCATAAAAGATTATCCAGATCTCACAATCAACATCAACACAAGGTCACCTACACAGTATTACAAAATTGTTTGAGGATCCTTTCACTCACATTCAGTGAGTCTAGTACTGATATATAAAGATGAAAAGAGGGAATAAGGATGACAGAACCATAGAACTCTCAGAAAGCGGATAGATAGAGTCGGCAGACGTTAAGAGTAATGTAATGTAGACCTCAGGGCTCCGGACATGTCTGAGGCTGATACAACCACTTCAAACACCATCGCTGGGCTCTAATTGGTGGAAGGAACGGATGGATGTAAAAGCGAGGAGGATAGGAAGGGAGAGGGGGAGGGAAGAGCCCAGCTCTGTGGCCATTAGCCAAAATGAATTAGTGTGGCCAAGCCATAAGGGACTGCATGCTGCTTACAGTGGCAAAACCTAGCTTCCGGATTTTACAGAGATCATTATCAGGGATCATTACACTCTCCTTCCCACAGGCGTATCAGGAGATGGTGTGTGTGATGTCCCTCCTCACATAAGAGAGCACTAACTGAAGGAATGTGTCTTGAAGCTTCAGTCAACACGTGTCATACTGTAGTAGGGTACTGTGGAATACTATGGGTACTAACCATGTAAAGGATGAGATATTCACCATTTTTAGCACAACCTACCCACGCATGTAGAAACATAAAAATAAAATAAATAGAATGGATGTCCCCATTCAAGTCAATAATGGCATAATAGGTGGACTGGTGGCCATTTTGAGTGTACCCATTAGAGCAAAGCAGGAAGATAAAGCAGGAAGTAAAAGCAGGAAGTGTACCCATCAATCTGTGCTGTGATTTGTTTAATGTTTAGTTTAAACTGACATTACACCAAATATATCCCATTGCATGAGCCACATCAGTTAGCAACATTTGAGTGAACTTTCTACATACCACTACAACCACACTGCACACGGCCCTAACCCATCTGGACAAGAGGAATACCTATGTGAGTATGCTGTTCATCGACTACAGCTCAGCATTTAACACCATAGTACCCTCCAAACTCGCCATCAAGCTTGAGACCCTGGGTCTCGACCCCGCCCTGTGCAACTGGGTACTGGACTTCCTGACGGGCCGCCCCCAGGTGGTGAGGGTAGGTAACAACATCTCCACCCCGCTGATCCTCAACACTGGGGCCCCACAAGGATGCGTTCTGAGCCCTCTCCTGTACTCCCTGTTCACCCACGACTGCGTGGCCATGCACGCCTCCAACTCAATCATCAAGTTTGCGGACAACACTACAGTGGTAGGCTTGATTACCAACAACAACGAGATGGCCTATAGGGAGGAGGTGAGGGCCCTCGGAGTGTGGTGTCAGGAAAATAACCTCACACTCAACGTCAACAAAACAAAGGAGATGATTGTGGACTTCAGGAAACAGCAGAGGAGCACCCCCCTATCCACATCGACTGGACAGTAGTGGAGAGGGTAGTAAGTTTCAAGTTCCTCGGAGTACACATCATGGACAAACTGAATTGGTCACCCACACAGACAGCGTGGTGAAGAAGGTGCAGCAGTGCCTCTTCAACCTCAGGAGGCTGAAGAAATTCGGCTTCTCACCAAAGCACTCACAAACTTCTACAGATGCACAATCGAGAGCATCCTGTCGGGCTGTATCACCGCCTGGTACGGCAACTTCTCCGCCCACAACCGTAAGGCTCTCCAGAGGGTAGTGAGGTCTGCACAACGCATCACTGGGGGCAAACTACCTGCCCTCCAGGACACCTACACCAACCGATGTCACAGGAAGGGCATAAAGATCATCAGGGACAACAACCACCCCAGCCACTGCCTGTTCACCCCGCTATCATCCAGAAGGCGAGGTCAGTACAGGTGCATCAAAGCTGGGACCGAGAGACTGAAAAACAGCTTCTGTCTCAAGGCCATCAGACTGTTAAACAGCCACCACTAACATTGAGTGGCTGCTGCCAACATACTGACTCAACTCCAGCCACTCTAATAATGGAAATGTATGTAAACATGTATCACTAGCCACTTTAAACAATGCCACTTAATATAATGTTTACATACCCTACATTACTCATCTCATATGTATATGTATATACTGTACTAATTTAAACTGTTGCATCTTGCCATCTTTATGTAATACATGTATCACTAGCCACTTTAAACAATGCCACTTTTATGTTTACATACCCTACATTACTCATCTCATATGTATATACTGTACTCTATACCATCTACTGCATCTTGCCTATGCCGTTCTGTACCATCACTAATTCATATATCTTTATGTGTGTACATATTCTTTATCCCTTTACACTTGTGTGTATAAGGTAGTAGTTGTGGAATTGTTAGGTTAGATTACTTGTTGGTTATTACTGCATTGTCGGAACTAGAAGCACAAGCATTTCGCTACGCTCGCATTAACATCTGCTAATCATGTGTATGTGACAAATAACATTTGATTTGATTTGATCATTGGATCACAATATCAGGCAGCCATTGTGAGTGTTCCCAGGAGTTTACCAGTCAAACTGTCAGGGTCAGAGGTTCCAAGACTATTCTATTCATTATATTTCCATGTGTAGAATACTAACACTGCACAGATGGTTGATGGGATTTCATATAGATTGCAAGTGTACATTTCTGCCTGTGCCGTGTAGAGAACTCATTTAGATGAGTTGTTATGTCGTCAATTTGAACACAATACAACGCAAGACTCAACTCGACATGACAGGAGAACCTACACTCCTAGAACATGGTTAAAGTTGCACATTTACAATTTACAAACAGCAGAGGCCTATTCAAATAACTTTACCAACCATACCATGGGGGCAAGGCTGCTTTCCTCTACAGTGCCTTTGGAATGGGATTCTGGGGCTTGTTACAGGCATAAGGGAACATGGCAGATGGAAGCTTCTTAGGCTGGGGAGGGGAAATCACCATCCCTCAGACACCTTGTATTTGTTATCCTGGTGTCTGTCCCTGGAAGTGAGCAAATGTATCAAAGTGGGAGAGGTGTTCCTGGGCATTCTAAAACCATGTACACAGTAATGCTGTACAGCTGGTGGAAAGCGTGCCAAGGAATGAAAGCAAAGGTTCTGCATCTGACTACATAACATTAAGCTTGCATGGTAGCCACTCAGTGGAACTCACACACACCTACAGAAATCGCATACACCTACATACCAGAGGAGGTTGATGGGAGGAGCTGTATGAGGATGGGCTCATTGTAATGGCTGGAATGGAATCAATGGAACAGAGTCAAACATGTGGTTTCCATGTATGTTTAATACCGTTCTATTTATTCCATTCCAGCCATTTCAATGAGCCTGTCCTCCTATAGCTCCTCCCACCAGCCTCCTCTGCTACGGACATGCACATGTGCACGGTGCCCACACACATGCATGCATGTGCACACATACACACACACACACACACACACACACACACACGGGGCACACATGTACAAGCAGACACGCACGCACACAGTCACACACACTTGTTCAAACACGCCAACAGAAGAACAATAATTGACCCTGACCTCTTCCTGTTGCTCTCCATCCGACACAGGTGTTGAATATGAGCCGTTGAATATGCCATCCTGAAGGGTTGTGAAAAGTAATGACATTTAAGAAACAGGGGCATAGAGCTGGGAGGAGATAAGAGGTGAGGAGAGACTCTACAGAGAGGCAGGATAGGTTCTGACACTGTGACTAAGTGTGAAATGGTGTCCTCTGGGTCTCGGTTATGGAGAGCCTGGGTTTCATTACATTCATTTCTGTGGAAGGTAAACAACAGGAAGGAGAGAGGAGCCAGAAGTGGGCTTTTTGTTCCTGCTCAAGAAGGATATCCTTCTTTCAGCAGAGCTACCTTTCAGGTGCACTCATTATCAGTTAAGACAAATAGGCCTTTATGCTGCCGCCCCTCATTTGTTTAAGACAAAGTCATGTAATTAAAATCTAATCAGAGACGGGGCCAGAGTGCCGAAGAATACATGAATAGTTAAATCTGTTTTGCTTCTGAATCTTAATGAAATGGTAATTTATGAAAGCTGCGGGCTTAATTTTGGCCAGGGAGCAAATTAACTGGATTTCAAGAGATTCCCTAAAGTATTTTCCCCTCCCAGCTTTTCCTCCTCAATGTGTGTTACATATGGAAATCGGAATAAAAGTTCTATTTAAAGCTTGCCCCAACAGTATATCCAACAAATTCATGCAATTTTTTCCCCCCAAAAAAGTTATCAATGTATATTCTCAGAAAAATGATGTTTTCTTGGTGGTGTAGGAGTTGTTGCTATTTAATATTATGGCCAAGAGGGAGGTTCAAATCATGTTTTGAGGCAATGCCGATTTAACACCCTTGAGTGAGCGCCTTAATCTGCGTTGGCTCAGACTATCTCCAGCTCTATAAATGGAGGAGTTAAAAGTGTTAAGTTATGTAAGCATCCCAGGGCAGACGACTCGGCTGGCCTTGTAAATAATGGAAGATGTTGAAGGGCAACTGCACTTCCTGATTTGACCTAATTTTTAAAGAAATGCTAGCAGCCATGACATGAGTTGGTTTTGGGGTGTGGTTTGATGCAGGTGTCTCATGTGTGTGTGTGTTCGCAAGTGGGAAGAGTTAGCCAAATTATTTGGCCAATTAGCTTTAGCCGGCTGGTGTATGACAGTGGCAAAATTGGTTTGACTTTGGATAGCCCACTCTGGGGTTAGTTATGGAATAAATTACAGAACGTTAAATAAATGTATTGTGTTACAGGATTCATGATGCTTGTATCTAAACCAAAGTAGATTGTTTTAAGACTATATTCTACATCAGTTGGGGTCTCTATAAGTTATAACATGAGGTATTAAACCTACCATGAAAGTGCATCATTGTAGCTCTGTATGCAAATATAGTACAAATGTTTGCTTTGGGGTACAGTAAGTTGAGCCAATGGCCACTAAACCCCATACAAATTATGATGACATTTTGTCAGTTTTATGTATAATTTGCATAATATTTTTGCAATGTGTCATGCGTTTTTATTGTTACATAGCCGACATCATCATGCCCCGTGGATACAAATGTAAAACAAGCAGGGGTCTAGGCCCTCTTGAGGATCTTAGAGAGCAGCCAAGGAAATGAGAGAAGGGGAAAAGTCCATTAGACAAAAAATATGTTAATGTACCTGTGCGGAAGAGAGGCTACGATAGAGTAGCAGAGGCACACAAGTTCTTATCTTATGACATGGAGTCTGAGCTTGCTAAACATATCCAGAATTTCATGAACCAGTTTCATGGGCTTAGTAGCCTCAAATGCAGAGAAGTTGCTTACGAATTGACACATCAAAACAACATCTCTGTCCCAGACAACTGGTCAAGTAATGGAAGGGTAGGTGATATTTAACCAATATGTCTATATCCGAATGTCGGCGTACCTTTAAGATATAAAATATATCACACCCCCTTCCATGAATTCAACTTTGACCTACCAGCACCATTGATCACTGTCAATAGACACCATCACCCACTAACCCCAAGGCGGCTCAACATACCCTGACCCAATGCTCCCATACCTGGGATAAGTTGTGCCAAGAGACCACTATGTTTGAACAAGCTGTGTTTTTAAAACGGTTATGTTTACATTCATTCTGATTATTTCAAGGGATACACAACATCCTGAAATATATGTAGATATCTTTGTTAAAAAATAATATATTTCCTTTGACATAGTATTGCTGAATGTAAAAAGTGTCTCAACTTACCCCTCTCCCCTAAATAGGATCATTTTATTCATAAAGCCAGTCTCGTCAAACCATCTAGAAATTGTAGAAATTCATATCGAAATATTGAAAGCATTTCATGAATGTGCAAGGAGTGAAAGAAAAAAATATTGTCTCATTTACATTGTGAAAATCTTTTTTATATATATATATATATATTTTGAACCTATCTTTCTTACCACTTTTTCCATGTGATTTCTTTCCTTCCCAGACTACATATTTGGTCATGATTCATTTTGTGTATGGTTTCCTTGAAAATGCCACAATAGGCTGTTTTCTAAATTAGAAGTTGGTTTTTAGGGGCACTTACACTTTAAAACTGGCAGCCTCCACTGTCTCATCGCCATTGGCTTGACTTTGTTCCATTTCTGTTTGCATGAGTTGTTACGCCACATGCATGCATTTCCCGCCAAGTGGCACTGGTGTTGAAAGCAGACTTGTTATTGTGGATAAAATCCTGAGCCATCGCTACATGACCTGGGGGAGTATCCCAACTGTTAGGAAGAGACTGAAAATGGATCATGTCTCAAGGAAAAGGGATTGGGCATTAGTTTGATGTGAAAAGCCATATTGGACATCATCAATGCTCATTGGCATTTCAACACTATTTCAACCATACTTATCAGGCCTATGTTTACACCAAACATAGAGGTATAGAGTATATAACATAGAGTATATTACACAGGTATTTGTCCTCCTAGAATTACTCTCATTCAGCGACCCAGTCAAATAGCCTTTAGCTCTCCTTTACAAATGCAATCCTTTTCACACTAGGAATAGATGCTGAATTGGTTAAGTTCATATCACCAAAGGATTAATTAAGGAGTGGCTGAAATGAAAGCCTGCACATCTTTCAGTCTAGCCCACTACTGTGTTCCAATCGAGTATTATAGTCTGCACTGAAAGTGTCTGTGAATGTATTCATCTTTTATTTTCACAATTTCACATGGGTTCTTGGGTTCAACTTGCAATTTCAAGCTTAATCAACTTCATCTCCAACATGGTGTCCAACCCTAGGCTGCTATACATTCATCTTTAGCTATTCATCACTCAATCGTATATACTGGCTCTACGTACTGGCTTTTTACTGGGTACGCATTGCCTTGGAGGGATGTTTGTGTTTTTCATTTTAAATGAGGCCATTTTCAAGGGGGCGATAATCGAGGTGTGTATCTAGGGGGAAATGAGAGACAAACGGTTAAATAAACGAGATCTCAAGTGGAAAATGACATGGTGTTGGACATGATTGCATTTCAAAAGATGTCTTCGAAGAGTCACACATGGCTCAGTGGAGTCCACCACTCACGGGCTGTCAAGACGTCTCCTTTGCCAAAACGTTCAGGGGCAAACACTATTTATTGTCAAATATGTTTTTGAAAGCCACTCTCCCTTTTCTAAATGTCTCTTTCAGCTGAAATTACAGCGCAGCTGGTAAGGATGGTACAGAATATTTTCACGGACTGGAGAAATTGCTCGTCACTCTTGTTGAGAGAGTGCATGCATTTCCGCACACATCTTTAGTAGGCGCAATTTGGCATTCTAGATTAATGAGATCTTTTTCTGCTAAAGCTGGCAGTGAAACACACAGGGTGATGAAGCTAAATCTAATCAGACTCCTTCCTCACAGAGAGTGGATATTACAGTTTGAAGAAAAACTGAGCTAAAAACAGAGAGGCATCCCAAGGCTTGCAGTATCCCCGCTACACTATGATAGAGGTCCCGTATAATACTGATATTAGGATGTACTTTGAGCACCCGAAGAGTGTAGGGGTGGGAACAGACTGCTTTTGGACCCATTTGGTGGCTAAATGACTCGATACAAGGTTTATTTGGCAACACTCCACAGAGACTTAATTGACTGCAGCTGCACACCTTACACACCTGGCTGCAATTAGCGGTGCAGAAGCAACACCTAGGCCATGCAGTAGCATTCACAGAGAGGAGAGAGCTGTGAGGAGAACCTGCCAAAGCTCTGTGGTGGGAGTTGGCCCACCCAGATCAGAACCCCAATATGCACAAGGATTAAGCTCTCTCTGCCCTGGGGTATAAGATTATCTTCCCAAGTACTTAAGTTTTACTTAAGTTATTGCCTTAAAGAGCCAGTGTTTGATTTGGAGTGTTTACCATGCTTTACTGAGGACTTTATTTTGGGACATTATTCCCCAAGCTGCCTGTTAAGTCTTATGTGTTAAATCCCCATTTGAGAACTGCATTGTTTTGTCTAACTTTTGGTTTTGCACTACCATACACGTGACTCCTCTCCACCTATGGGGTAGATAGATTAGATTGTCATGTTGAGGAATTCTGGACAAAGGTGTATCTGTCAATGAATTGAGTAGAACATGTACTCATATTGCCTTTAATCTAACATTATCTATACAAAATGAGTGAGACAAAACCAAAGAGAAGAAACTGACAAAAGGGCAGAGGCACTTTCACATCCTTCACATGTCTGTGAAATCATATCCTGCAGGCTCAGTGGATAGGTGTCAAGACTGCCTGCTCCTCTAACAAGGACAAGAAGACAAAATAAACGCATAGGCTTAGTGCAGTAAAAAATGTGATTTCCCTGTTTTATAAAGTATTCATACCCCTTGACTTATTCCACATTTGGTTGTTACAACCTGAATTCAAAATGTGTTCCCCCCTCACCCATCTACACCCCATAATGACAAAATGAAAACATGTTTTTAGATTTGTTTCGGTCTGTTTTAGGTTATTATCTTGCTGAATGGTGAATGCATCTCCAAGTGTCTGGTAGAAATCAGACTGAACCAGGTTTTCCTCTAGGATTTTGCATGTGATTATTCCATTTATTTTATTTATTTTGTATCCTGAAACTCCAGTCCTTAACAATTACAAGCATACCCATAACATGATGCAGCCACCACTATGATTGAAGATATTGGAGCATGGTACTCAGTAATGTGTTGCATTGGATTTGCCCCAAACATAACAATGTATAGAGGACAACATTTTTAGCAGTATTACTTCAGTGCCTTGTTGCAAATAGGATGCAAGTTTAGAATTTTTTTATTCTGTACAGGCTTCCTTCTTTTCACTTTGTCTATTGGGTTAGTGTTGTGGAGTAACTAGAATGTTGTTGATCCATCTTCAGTTTTCTCCTATCACATCCATTAACCCCCTAGAGTCTATTGATGCACCGGTGTGTCAATCTGAGTAACATAATTTAAAAAATCCCCATCAAAATCTGTCAGTTTAAACTAGAGATAGGACTATCGTTTTTTTTGGTTGCAATGGATGCGTCTCAAGCCATCGTATACGCCTATGTCGCACTTCCGCATATGCAGTGAAAGGTGGCAGAGCTAGAGTGGTGTTTGTCATCCCGAAAATCGGTCTTCTCACCAAAATGTCTGTAGCATTCGAACGATTTGACCTAGAAACTATTATGACCCCACTGTGGAAAGGGGAGATTCTCACGAACACGGAACTGTGAAGGTAGTTTTGTGCCTAACCAAAAAAGAGGTTAAGTATGTGTAAAAATAAGTAAAATAAAATGTATATATATTTCCTGAGCATTCTTATATCTCCGAGATATAGGACAGACACTTCAAAACCATGTTTAATATAATGTATTTGTACTGTCTTTTTTGCCATTTATGAATGTGTTATTCAATGCGTTTCTCTGGGCTATAGTAGCAAAGGCACTGTATATTTGAATAGTAAGGTTAGAATAATATTGTTAAAATTATGATAATGCCCATTTAGTGTAAGAGCTGTTTGAAAAGAACCACCTGATATTTCCTCCTGTTTTGGTGGGACAGAGTTTTGTTTGGCCTTCCATGGTGACATCCCCATGCGGTAAAATTTACTGAACAAAAATATAAACGCAACATGTAAAGTGTTTGTCCCATGTTTCATGAGCTGAAATACAAGATCCCAGAAATGTTCAATACGCACAAAAAGCTTATTTCTCGAAAGTTTTGTGTAAAAATTTGTTTGCATCCCTGTTAGTGAGCATTTTTCCTTTGCCAAGAAAATTCATCCACCTGACAGGTGTGGAATATCAAGAAGCTGATTAAACACCATGGTCTTTACAAAGGTGTGCCTTGTGCTGGGGACAATAAAAGGCCACTCTAAAATGTGCCGTTTTTTCACACAACACAAAGCAAGTTTTGAAGGAGCATGCAATTGGCATGCTGACTGCTGTCCACCAGAGCTTTTGGCAGAGAATTTAATGTTAACTTCTCTACCATAAGCTGTCTACAGAGTTGTTTTAGAGAATTTGGCAGTACGTCCAACTGGCCTCACAACCGCAGACCATGTGTAACACCGTCAGCCCAGGACCTCACATCTGGCTTCTTCACCTGCGTGACCATCTGAGACCAGCCACCAGGACAGGACAGCTGATGAAAATATGGGTTTGCTCACCTTTGATGGCCACTGGCACCCTGGAGAGCTGTGCTATTCACGCCATCACCTCATGTTTCAGCATGATAAAGCACAATAATGCAAGGCCCCATGACGCAAGGATCTGTACACAATTAATGGAAGCTGAAAATGTCCCAGTTCACCAGACATGTCACACATTGAGCATGTTTGGGATGCTCTGGATTGACAAGTATGACAGCATGTTCCAGTTCCCGCCAATAACCATCAACTTCGCAGAGCAATTGAAGAGGAGTGGGACAACATTATACAGGCCGTAATCAATAGCCCGGTGCGCAACATCGCAGCTCCTCGTAATCGCCGGGCTAGAGTGGGCATCAAGCCAGGAGGAATGAAGCCGGCTCAGCGCATCTGGTCTCCAGTGCGTCTCCTCGGGTTATATGGCACCAGCCCTACGCACGGTGTCCCGGGTTCGCCAGCACAGCCCAGTGCGGTCTGTTCCACCCCGCCGCACTTGCCGGGCTACAGGGGGTATTCAGCCAGGACAGGTTGTGCAGGCTCGGTGCTCGAGACCTCCAGTGCACCACCACGATCTGGTCCATCCGGTGCCTCCTCCATGCACCAGGCCTCATGTGGCAGCCCCACGCACCCGGCTGTCTCTCCGTCTCCTCCCTCCAGGTGCTCATTCTCGTTGTTCCTCGTTGTTATTTTGTTTAGTCTTCAGTTTTGATCAAATTCCCAACATGAACACTTACCACGCCGCACCTTGGTCCTCTCCTTCTTTCACCTACGACGACCGTTACAAACATGTTTGAAATTGTTGCGTGTTGCATCAATATTTTTATTCAGTATAATATCTAATAACTAGGCATGTTTTGCTTCATGGGAAAGTATGTTTCACTCATATTTCAAAGACATTGCTAATAACTGGGTCTGAATATAAACTCAGCAAAAAAAGATTTGTCCCTTTTTCAGGACCCTGTCTTTCAAAGATAATTAGTAAAAATCCAAATAACTTAACAGATCTTCAATGTAAAGGGTTTAAACACTTTTCCCATGCTTGTTCAACAAACCATAAACAATTGATGAACATGCACCTGTGGAATGGTCGTTAATACACTAACAGCTTACAGATGGTAGGCAATTAAGGTCACAGTTATGAAAACTTAGGACACTAAAGAGGCATTTCTACTGACTGGAAAACACCAAAAGGTAGATGCCCAGGGTCCCTGCTCATCTGAGTGAACATGCCTTAAGTATGCTGCAAGGAGGCATGAGGACTGCAGATGTGGCCAGGGAAATAAATTGCAATGTCCATACTGTGAGACGCCTAAGACAGCGCTACAGGGAGACAGGACGGACAGCTGGTTGTCCTCGCAGTAGCAGACCACGTGTAACAACACCTGCACAGGAGTTACACCAGGAACGCACAATCCCTCCATCAGTGCTCAGACTGTCCGCAATAGGCTGAGAGAGGCTGGACTGAGGGTTTGTAGGCCTGTTGTAAGGCAGGTCCCCACCAGACATCACCGGCAACAATGTCACGTATGGGGACAAACCCACCGTCGCTGGACCAGACATGACTGGCAAAAAGTGCTTTTCACTGACGAGTCACGGTTTTGTCTCACCAGGGGTGATGGTCGGATTTGCGTTTATCGTCAAAGGAATGAGCGTTACACCGAGGGCTGTACTCTGAAGCGGGATCGATTTGGAGGTGGAGGGTCCGTCATGGTCTGGGGAGGTGTGTCATAGCATCATCAGACTGAGCTTGTTGTCATTGCAGGCAATCTCAACGCTGTGCGTTACAGGGAAGACATCCTCCTCCCTCATGTGGTACCCTTCCTGCAGGCTCATCCTGATATTACCTTCCAGTATGACAATGCCACCAGCCATACTGCTCGTTCTGTGCGTGATTTCCTGCAAGACAAGAATGTCAGTGTTATGCCATGGACAGCAAAGAGCCTCGATCTCAATCCCATTGAGCACGTCTGGGACCTGTTGAATCGGAGTGTGAAGGCTTGGGCCATTTCCCCCAGAAATGTCCGGGAACTTGCAGGTGCCTTGGTAACATCTCACAGCAAAAACTGGCAAATCTGGTGCAGTCCATGAGGAGGAGATGCACTGCAGTACTTAATGCAGCTGGTAGCCACACCAGATACTGACTGTTACTTTTGATATCGACCCCCCCCCCCCCTCTTTGTTCAGGGACACATCATTCCATTTCTGTTAGTCACATGTAGGTGGAACTTGTTCAGTGTATGTCTCAATTGTTGAATGTTCATACAAATATACACACGCTAAGTTTGCTGAAAATAAACGCAGTTGGCAGTGAGAGGACTTTTTTGTTGTTGCTGAGTTTATAATAGCTGTGCTCAAAAGATTGTGT
The DNA here is from genome assembly GCF_002021735.2 of Oncorhynchus kisutch. Taxonomy (NCBI): domain Eukaryota; kingdom Metazoa; phylum Chordata; class Actinopteri; order Salmoniformes; family Salmonidae; genus Oncorhynchus; species Oncorhynchus kisutch. Next base: position 45,833,441 of record NC_034175.2, on the reverse strand, counting down.
GCTTGCCAATCTGTGCATGCATGCCAATGTGTGTAAATGTGAGCTACTCGTAAACTTCTCTTTAAGTCGGTATAGACCCCATCTGAATGATGCGTTTGCCTAACGATCAGCGCAGGAGGGCCTGTCAAGGGGGAGAGAACATGTCATTGGGAATGTGGAGTGTTCCTGATTGACTTGTCATTGAGACCTCCCATGTCCCCCGCCCCCACGCTGCAACAGCACTGTTCCTCTGACACTCTGCTACACTGCCGTGTCAGACACTTTGATCTGCTCATTATGTTCTCCAACCGCTGGTGTCTACATCTACCCAGTCCTCCGCCTTCCCAGCATGCCACCTGTCATGGGGCTCGCTCAGTTCCCTTCCCACTGTCCTAGAGGTTGACATAGACTAGAGTCTGTTGGACCTAACTTGGATGTGAGGGAATATGGGTGTCTCAGGCAAATAAACTTCCTTGAGATTGGCAGGGACTGTCACTGTGGTTCTACGTGTTATTTCTAGAGCTTTGGGATGCTGTTTTTAAATCAAGAGGGCTATTGTTGGAGGCACAAATCTGTTGGGAATATTTGATATTTGATGTGATGTAAAGCTTGCATCACGAGTGACTCATTCTGCCGTGCACAACAGACTTTGCCCATTCAGATTAATCATGTTTGTGGATCCCTAGAGAGAAGTAGTATTATGTGAATTCATCCTTAAACCACAACATGTGACCAGAATTGATTTATTGCCATGAATGTAAAGAGAGCATTGATGGATGATCGTGGTAAATTACTGTTCATTTAAGTGCTCTGGGCAGATGTTCATTAAATAAACATATGACTTTTCAATAAATGACATAGTTTATTTAATTAATTGGTCATTTGAAGTTTCTTATCTCAAAAACCTCTGCTTAACAGCCTCTTATTACTAGTAAAAGGTATATTACAGCACTGGCATCCTGAATATTATCTCAAATCAGAGGCTTAAGAATCCAACAACTGCTGGATAAGACCTTCTGAGGGCATTAAAAATGTATACTCTTAAAATGCTGATGTCAAAATAGAAGCTTCTTAACATCAACTGCACCCGAGACAAAAGCACACAAAAATCACACACCCACAGCATGCATATCAAAAGAGAGAAATACATTTAGTGCAGGAAAATGTCATTTTGCAAGGCTGCAATGGCGCAACAGTGCCCCCTTTTGAAACTGAGCCTCCTCTCCTTCAGTGCAACTGCCAACCGTCTCTACTATGGCCATGCTGACATGTCTACTGCGCCTACTCTGTTTTGCGCTTCACAATCCTACATCTCTCACGCAGTCAGTTGAAAAAGGAAGAGAAAGGGACAAGAAAAACATGAAAAATGCAGTTCCATGTTTCATAAAACCAAAGAAATTACTGTCATACACATTTTAAATAGAAACCAATGAAACAAGAGAGCATTGAAGTGTTGGACCCAGAAACTGTTTTCACTGATTCAAACTGTTGATTAAACTACACTGAACAAAAATAAACACAACATGCAACAATTTCAAAGACTTGATAGAGTTAGTTCATATACTGAACAAAAATATAAACGCAACATGTAAATTGTTTGTCCAATGTTTCATGAGCTGAAAAAAAAAGGTCCCAGAAATGTTCAAAATACCCAAAAAGCCTCTTTCTCTAAAATGTGCACAAATTTCTTTACATCCCTATTAGTGAGCATTTCACCTTTATCTTGGCAATCTATCCACCTGACAGGTGTGGCATAATAAGAAACTGATTAAACAGCATGATCATTACACAGGTGCACCCTTGCTGGGGACAATAAAAAGCCACTCTAAAATGTGCAGTTTTGTCACAAAACACAATGCCACAGATGTCTCAAGTTTTGAGGGAGCGTGCAACTGTCATGCTGACTGCAGGAATGTCCACCAGAGCTGTTGCCAGATAATTGTATGTTAATTTCTTTACCATAAGCGCCTCAACATCATTTTAGAGAATTTGACAGTACGTCCAACCGGCCTTACAACCACAGACCGACCACATGTAACCACGCCAGCCCAGGACCTCCACATCAGGATTCTTCACCTGCGGGATCATCTGATACCAGCCACCAGGACAGCTGATGAAACTGTGGGTTTGCAGAAGCAAAGAATTTCTGCACAAACTGGCAGAAACCGTCTCAGGGAAGCTCATCTGCATGCTTGTCGTTCTCACCAGGGTCTCGACCTGACTGCAGTTTGGCCACTGGGGCAGCGTGCTCTTCACGGAATATTCTCGGTTTCAACTGAACCGGGCAGATAGCGTGTATGGCGACGTGTGGGTGAGTGGGTTTGCGGATGTTAACGTTATGAACGGAGTGCCCCATGGTGGCGGTGGGGTTATGTTATGGGTAGGCATAAGCTACGGACGATGAACACAATTGCATTTTATTGATGGCAAATTGAACACACAGAGATACCGTGACGAGATCTTGAGGCCCACTGTCGTGTCATTCATCCGCCTCCATCACCTCATGTTTCAGCATGATAATGCACAGCCCCATGTCGCAAGGATCTGTACACAATTCCTGGGAACTGAACATTTCCCAATTCTTCCATGGCCTGCATACTCACCAGCCATGTCACATTGAGCATGTTTGCGATGCTCTGGATCGATGTGTACAACAGCGTGTTCCAGTTTCCGCCAATATCCAGCAAGTTCGAATGGCCATTGAAAAGGAGTGGGACAACATTCCACAGGCCACAATCAACAACCTTATTAATGCGAAGGAGATGTGTCACGCTGTATGAGGCAAATGGTGGTCACATCAGATACTGCCTGATTTTCTGATGCCGTACACTTCTGTCTGACAACTGCCCGGTACAATTGAAATCGGGATTCGTCCATTAAGAGCACACTTCTCCAGCGTGCCAGTGGCCATCGAAGGTGAGTATTTGCCCAATGAAGTCAGTTACGACGCCGAACTGCAGTCAGGTCAAGAACCTAGTGAGGATGACGAGCATGCAGAGGAGCTTCCCAAAGACAGTTTCTGTCAGTTTGTGCAGAAATTATTTGGTTGTGAAACCCACAGTTTCATCAGCTGTCTGGGTGGCTGGTCTCAGACCATCCCACAGGTGAAGAAGCAAGGAGTGGAGGTCCTGGGCTGGAGTGGTTACACGTGGTCTGAGGTTGTGAGTCCGGTTGGACGTACTGCCAAATTCTCTAAAACGACATTGGAGGCGGTTTATGGTAAAGAAATTAACATTAAATTATCTGGCAACAAGTCTGGTGGATATTCCTGCAGTCTATATGCCAATTGCCCGGGTCCCTCAAAACTTGAGACATTTGTGGCATTGTAACAAAACTGCACATTTTAGATTGGCCTTTTATTGTCCCCAGCACAAGGTGCACCTGTGCAATGATCATGTTGTTTAACTATCTTATTGATATGCCACACCTCTCAGGTGGATGGATTATCTTGGCAAAGGAGCATATAAAGAAAATTGTACACAATTTCAGAGAAAAGCTTTTTGTGCGTATGGAACATTTCTTGGACATTTTATTTCAGCTCATGAAACATGGGATCAACATGCTGTGTTTACATATTTTTTCAGTGATTCAATTGGTAGAAAGTATCACGTGAAGTCTAAGACACAAGATAGGCTGCTATCATCATTGGGATCTAGCAGCAGGATGTGCGTAATTGGAGAACTCCCCTTGTTTCACTAACACCCTCAGCTATTGAGCCCTTTGTGTGTATCACCACTAGCAATCAAGAGTAGATTAGAACTACTAGACATTAGCTCCTCCAACTGACAAAAGAAAGAGAAATTAATCACTGCTTCTCTCACAGAGGCATAGCTATTTGTAGAGATGTGGTCACTGCCTTTCAGGCCTAGCCAGCCAAACCACTGGGAACAAAAATTTACTCCAGACTGGCCAACGATAGCATCGTATGGCAAAACAATAAATCTGAACTACCACATGAACTGTGCTGCTCAGTTTTCAGAGTTGGACTGATTTTCAGCTGAATGGTTTATAGCCCAGATAAACTGCACAAAAGAATTGGGTCATAACCTTGTAGAAATCGAACTTTTCATATTCATAATGTAGCCTACTCTTTGTCCTCCAGTTGCCCTTTTGAAATGTGTTTTCCCATTCTTGCACATGGTTGGGGTCTAGCTTTAGGAAATGATCCGTCTGAGGCCATAAGAGAGTTCTGTAAAACGGATTTCAACTGTGACCGTGACATCCTATAACAAGTCATGAGACTGACTGCTCATTTCATATAATGCCAATTACAACTCTTCCCTGTCTCATGGGCTGTGAAAATCACCACTGTCGACAGATTTCAAAGTGGCCCACGTGAAAATGTAGTCATGGGAGGGAGGCCTTTGTTCATTTCACAGGGTTTCACCTGCTAGATCCATTTGCACAGTAAAGAGCAGCAGCGCTTCACTCAAGGATCACGCGGACACTTTAAGGTGAGGTCGACAAGGGCTCATTTAATCGTACTTAATGCCATGTGTTCAATTAACACACCAGCCGGCCAGGTACTATACCCAGCGTCTAATTGCCATAGCCTGCTGCTCTGTTCCTCTCGGTCAGCGTAATAGCTCCGTGTCGTCCATATTCGCTGAGCTACAGTGGCGTAGGTGTGTAAATGCTGGAGGTGTGTGTGTGTCTGTGTGAGTGAGAAATGCTGAAGAGTCAGCTGGTGGTAAATTAAAAACAACCAGGCTCTTAAAAATCAGAGTGTGGAGGGATTGCACTTCTGTTTTGGTACATGAAGACCGGAAGGGTATGATACAAAGCAGGATAAATGAGTTAGCCAGCTCTCTTTGATAAACAACTAAAAATAACTTTTGTCTGGTTCAATAAGAAAGCTGAACTTCAATATGTTCATGGTGATCCATAACACCAGAGTCGGAAATTAGCAGCACCTGAATGATCATCTTTCTCTTTCATGAAAGTAGTATATCTAATTTTGCCCTCAGAGCATGTCATAACTGCAGATTTTACATTTCGTTATTTATAAATTTATTGTGCTTGATATGCCATTATGGAACGGCTGGAAGCCAATCAGTCTGAGCCCAGTCAGTATCTGCAGACACATATAGTACAACAGGCACACTGAAGGCCTGCCTAATTGGCTACCTGCTTCCATACCTGGAACTGTGGTTTAGAAAAACAGTAAACCCTTACGGGGCTGTGTGACACCGCACTATGCACTGACAAAGTCACCGTGGGAAGCATCTGCTAAAGAAAAGACTAGCGGATACATTATAATGATACAAGTCAGTGAAGTCACTTAAACTGGGACAGCAAACTTGCAGGCTATGAAAAAAAAAAAATATGATTGAGGATAAACTGTAATCTCTCCTCTTAATCCAATTGCCATTATCCCTCTTGAAAAGGCTAGATGCACATTTCACAAAAATAAAACAACAAGTTTTTAGATTTACTTTTTAATGCATAATTCATGGACTTAATACAATTTCTCCTCGATACACACAGTCGGACCAGAGAAGAGAATGTTCCAGATTGGATCAAACAGATAATCCCATATTTAGACTTCTCCACCCATAGGGAAGAGTGAACAGGTATGTGGGGGGGGGGGGGGGGAATGAGGAACGAACCATTCATCTACAGCAATCAGCTCCCGAGTAGTCAGGTCGACTCATTCACTTCAGCCAGATGTTCGTGTCTCCTATGTCTGCATTATAACCTGCAGCGTACTTCTTTCCCAGGAGCTTTTGGAAAGAAAAGAAAAGGACAGTCAATTTAATTAGAGTGAGATAAGTGATAGGGGATTTAGCCTATTATGTATGCTAAAACATCTGGGATGTATTTGCTGAAACAGTTGCCAAAAATATAGGAGAGAAATTCTTAGTGAAGTTGCAAGTAAAATACAATGTAGTTAAGCTAGGTATAAACAAGAACTTCTTAATAAATGTTTAGCCTTTTTGGAAATAAATCAAGTTAGCAGCCTAATAGTTATTCTGAGAGTTCTGTACCTCTTTTAGTCTGGGCATACAGGTCATAACCTACGCTTCACTGATGAAATCCTTAAAACGAATCTAACGCGAGGGTCAAGGGGTCATCCTTGACTTTAAAAAAAACATTTGTGGGAATTGCCTGGGTAAAAAGAAACACAATATTCCACAGGACACTTGGGCAGGTTTAACAGTTCTCCGATTTAAGAAGCCGGGCCTTCTTATTCCCTTAAGCTTTGAAGAACTAGCAACTCAAGACTCATCCATCCTTAGATGTGGGACGACAGCAAAGACTAATGGTATAGCAAAGTGTTTTGTCACTAGGGGCGACATTGCAGTCCATCACCCCCTAGCCTTAGCAAACAGTGCGTTATGAGTTCCTGCTAATGTGAAGCCACGTCAGTGACAGACTGATCGACAGCCAGGCTGCTCTCAGTCACCTAGGCGACACTAGCCCATCAGTCTTGTGAGTATGAAACAAAAAAGATAGTCTAGTGTTAACTAAGGCCTACATTAACACAGCTTCTCTTTCTTTCAACTGTTATCAGTCAGCCAAAGAAGCAGAAAACAGACTTAAATATAAAGACATTTACAGCCTCAAAAACAAAATCAGCCAAGATTGAAGTGGTGTTGGATTGCAAACAGCAACATTGATAGGCATTCAAGTTTTGTTTTGTTTAACTAGTTTTACTTTGACATCTGCGGTACAACTTAGCACAAGCTTAAGCTGGCGAAGCCAAAATGATATCACCAGACAAACGCCTATCAGTTGTTGTTCTTGTCAAACAGTACAGTACACACTCTACTGCGGAATCCTAGCTTGCACTTCAGAAGAAGTGAACTTTGTCAAGTAGAAGTATGGATGAGAAAACGCAGACAACCTAAGCCCGCCATAGTTCACGTTCCCCAAGCTTGTCCTCCCACTCGTTCCAGTATAATAGCGGGCACCGAGCAAAATGTCAGCTCAAAGAATCCTGTAGCACATTATATACCCCCACATCTCCAGTCAATAAACTTTAAAGGTCAGCACAGAATGTTTTCCTGCAAGACTGATGACACCAATGACTTGGAGAATATTCCACATATGGCATTTCCCTTTTCGTATATCATTTGATATTTCAGCTACCAAAATAGTTATTTAATATGCTGGAGGCAAAACCACAAGACGGCCACAAAACCCAGAAGAGACTGAGAGGGAAAATACTATTGAAGAAGGGAAAGGTTTTCTACCTTTGCAGTATGGTACCTATAGCTCATACCCCACTTTATCATAATCTGGTCATATCAGGTGATCGAGCCACACTACATCATAAAAGAAGTAGAGTGCTTTTCTCCCTTACTGATTTGAAGGCATAGTAGCCTGCGTCATACTCGTGAGCCCCGATGGTGACCTCAGGCAGGAAGTTGGGTACAAGGGTCAGGTCTGCAACCCTCATCTTGTCTTCCACCCTTTGGAGAGAGAGGAAGGAAAACAGCAGGCTGATGAGAAAGCTTCCAGAGCTCCAATATGAACTATATAGGCCTACCCATGTACGTGATGGAAAAGTAAGGTCTACACGTGTAGGGAAGAAATTAAGTGGTTATACTTACAGCATTCTCATGTAGTGGAGTGTGACATCATCCTGCTCTACCCAAGGTCCTTTCTCAAATTTCAAGTCCTCAATGTCTTCTGCAATCTAAAGAGAAAAAACAAAAAAGGGAAGTCTGTTTGACGAGAGAGTTTTGTGAGAGAATAAGACAGGTTTTCAATAGCAGTCAGTGCATTTCAGTATGATGCATTGGCTAGGCCTATAACATACCAACGCCATGTTTGTTTTCTCACCAGAAACTACAAGATTATTATAATATAATTTGATGCCTCTAGTCATTCACTGGATTTCCTTACCCTCTCCATGTCTTGTGCTTGGGTAGCATCATAAGCGAGCAATTCTGCATTCTCACTGAAATAAAGAAAAACTCTCAACACCTTTCTTGTAAATGGTTGAAGGTCAGATCGGAGTTGTCTTGAGAAATTGCATTGTTAAAAACGTTCAAGTTGTTAAAAGACAGGGTCATCTCAGAGGTATAATGAATATATGTTTCACTAGAGAGCTTTGTAATCCACTAACCTGATTTTGGGAAGGTAGGTCTTCTTGTAGGCATCCTCAATGCTCTTCAGATAGGGTAGGGGTACATCCTGAGGGTAAGACAGGATAGATTCATAAAGACAGGAACAACACACACCAGAAAATAGACTATTTGAAAAGACAGCTAACACCAGACCCAACACAATTCTCTTGCTTAGTCAAAGTGCCTTAAACGGATTTAACTTAACAAGCGGAACACCCAAAGTGGTAAAGAAGCAGAAGATCTGATTGGAGCTGTTGAAGCAGATTCTCACCTTCACCCTCACTTTCTCATCTGATCCGTAGAGCGGAAAGGTAATTAAACCTAATTTAAGAATAATCACGGCACGCAAAACCAAATAACTCAGTGGCAACTGATATGAATCTATTTGAAGAGCCATGCTTGAATTCTTATCCGGGCTTCAGCTTGATTTAATTCCTTTATTGACCAGTATTAAGACTTTAGAAGTTTGACAGATGGTGTGTTTCCAAAAATGCTACCCATCCAATACTATTAGTGATCTAAAAACACAAGTGCAGCTTTTAGGCAAATACAGTATCTTCAGAAAGTATTCTCTCTTTTTGTGTATTCACTTTTTCCACATTTTGCTGTGTTACACAACCTGAATTTAAAATGGATCGAGATGTTTTTGTAACTGGCCTAACACACACACACACACAATACCCCATCATGTCAAAGTGGAATTAGGTTCATTGACATTTTTGTGGCAAACTTAAATAAGTTCAGGAGTAAAGTGGACTAACTCTGTGTGCAATAATAGTGTTTAACAAGACCCTTGAATGAGTATGCGTCCAAACTTTTGAATGACGACCTCATCTCTGTACCCTACACATACAGATAATTGTAAGGTCCCTCAGTCAAGCAGTGAATATCAAACACAGATTCAACCACATAGACCAGGGTGGTTTACCAATGCCTCGCAAAGGGCACCTACCAGTAGATAAAAAAGCAGAAATGTAATATCCCTTTGAGCATGGTTAAGTTATTAATTACATGTTGGATGGAGTATCAATACACCCAGTCACTACTAAGATAAGGTCAATGGTGACTTTAAAACAGTTTTAAAAAATGTAACGGCTGTGATAGGAGAAAACTGAGGATGAGTCAACAACATTGTAGTTACTCCACAATACTAACCTAGATGACTTGAGTGAAAAGGAAGCCTGTATAAAATAAAATACCAAACATGCATCTGTTTGCAACAAGGTAAAAACAAAAGTAATACTGCAAAAAATGTGCATTAACCTTTTAGTCCTGAATAACAAATGTTTAGGGCAAATCCAATACAACATGTCACTGACTACCACTTGCTTTATTTTCAAGCATAGTGGTGGCTGCATCATGTTATGTCAACAGTGTGCAAAGCTGTCAAGGCAAAGGCTACTTTAAGGAATCTCCAATATATTTTGATTTGTTTAACACCTGTTTGGTTACTACATGATCCCACGTGTTATTTCATAACACAAAATCACACTTTTTTTTTTTAAATAAAGAAAAACCCTTGAATGAGTACGCATCCAAACGTTTGACTGGTACTGTATAGTTGATTTTAAAAACACAGGTTATATATATATATATATGTATGTATGTATAAAAAAATATATATATATATTAAAAAAAAATCTGCCAATTGATTGGTCGAAAGAACAGACGACTTTTGGTCCACCGAGATTTAGTCGAGGACAGCCCTAAAATGTTTATTTTTTACAAAATGTAAATTTTTCTTCCAGTTCAATATTGCAGCGTATTTTGTGAAGATTGTTGACAGAAAAATTACAATTCATTCCATTTTAATCCCACTTTGTAACAAATAAATGTGGAAAAAGTCCAGGGCTGTGAATACTTTAGCCTAAACAAAACCATCGATGAAAATGGTTATTCAACATGCACCCTAAACATTGCATAGATAAAAAATATCCATCATGTTGATCACTGAAAGGATACATCTGGCTTTAAATACGGGAGTGTGATTCAACATCTTTAAAACTGAGGTTTAAACATGTTATACATTTAAATCCAATCAGAGATGTGAGAATTACACTCCGGAAAGAAAAGTTTGGAACACAGATCTGAAGTATGAATCAAACTACCTAAGTTGAGCAACAAGACTTGTCCAAAAAGCTCCTTTTTCTGGTAGAATTTGAGGCTGCATATTTATCTCAATTCGCACCGAATTCCACCAGCCCTCCATGATTATGTTTAAAGACAGGATTATTGCTGGGGCCACAATTGCATAATGCTAAAAACAACCAGGCTTTGTGAGGCCCGCCCGCCTGCCAAATGTGAGAGGTCCTAAATGGGCGTACGTGAAACCAACAACTAATTTCTATAATTTTTACACATTACTAGAGGCATTTGGCAAAGGAAAGGTTCCAATTAAGAACATTACTTGCTGTTAGCAACAGACTGATAATCATTTTTTAAATGTTTCTAACCTAGCTCATGACCACAGTAGAGACTTTGAGGAGTTTAAAATGTTTTGTTTAAAGCCCCAAATGCATCAATATTAGAAAAAGTTCACAAAATAATGTGAACTTAATAATTAATAATAATAATAATAAAACTGGACAGGACTCAAAATTGGTTGAGTAAAACTTCCATAGGTTCTCTACCAGCTGATAATGGATGGTCATTCAGTCAAACAAACAAACGATAGCAAGGATATTTTCCTTGTTTGTGTCTCCCTACTTTGCCTGATGCCTTTAGCTTCTTCTGCACTTCTTCCGCTGGCTTGTCCACATAGATGACCAAGTGAGGGGGCAGGAACTCACAGATGCTGATACCTTTGATTTCATTGTAGTGGTCTACACCTGCATTACAGAACATATGAGATTCAACCACAGCAATGTAAAATGCCCCTTTTGTAGCAATGGTGGCACACACAAAAAAGCATCTTCACCCAAAGTTTATTTATTTAAAACACTAATGACCTTTCAATATCATGGCTTGTCAGGTTGGTGTTAAACCAGATCTGATTCATCATATATTGCTAGGTAAAGCCCTGCCTTATCTCAGCTCACTGGTCACTATAGCAGCACCCACCCGTAGCACGCGCTCCAGCAGGAATATTTCACTGGTCACCCCCAAAGCCAATTCCTGCATTGGCAGCCTTTCCTTCCAGTTCTCTGCTGCCAATGACTGGAACGAATTGCAAAAATCACTGAAGCTGTAGATTCATATCTCCCTCTCTAACTTTAAGCACCAGCAGTCAGAGCAGCTCAGATCACGGCACCTGTACATAGCTCTTCTGTAAATAGCCCATCCAGCTACCTCATCCCCATACTGTTTTTTTTTTGCTCCTTTGCACCCCAGTATCTCTACTTGCACATCTATCACTCGTGTTTAATTGCTAAATTGTAAATATTTCACCACTATGGCCTATGTATTGCCTTACCTCCCTTATCTTACCTCATTTGCACACACTGTATATGGACTTGTCTATTGTGTTATTGACTGTATGTTTGTTTATTCCATGTGTAACTCTGTTGTTGTTTGTGTCGCACTGCTTTGCGTTATCTTGGCCAGGTCGCAGTTGTAAATGAGAACTTGTTCTCAACTGGCCTACCTGGTTAAATAAAGGTGAAATAAAATTTAAAAAATAACAATGCAATAAGACTATTCAGATCTGTACCATCCTTATTATAGGGATTTCAGTACTTACACTGCCTTCTGATGTAGCCCTGTTTGAACATGGCCTCCACAAACACCATGTCACTGTAGGGGGAGCGCTCCAAGATCACACCTTGGCCTAGAATGGAGAAAGTTTATGAGAAGGACATGACTAAAAACCCAAAAAGGACAGAATTATATTTTTGCAATAAACCATTTAGAATAACACAAGGCATTCATTTAACTACAGTAATGTAAGCTCAAGAGCTCAATTCCCCCCCCCCCAGATTCCCTAACACAATCCTGATGTCCTTTGTGAGTGATATCTGAGCGCATTCCCATAGCCAGCCAGCCGTACCTGTGGTTAGCAGGTGCTCCATGGCGTCTGACCACTGAAGGAGCCTCATGAGGTACATCCATGCTTGTAGCCGGTAGGAGTTCCCGTCAGCAGCCTTGGGGTCTGCATAGAACTTCTCCAAGCTGCAGTTACCGTTGAAGGAGATTGGCAGAGGCTCCTTCTCCGCTGTCATCTTGTCCAAGTAGTGCGTGTTGGGCTCAGGCATGTACAGCATCCCTACAGACATCAAAGTGTTAATGGAGTCAATTTACATTCATCCTGTTTTGTACCAGAAGGTAGGGAATTAAGTTATTTTTAGTTAATGCAATTGGCATTATAAACTTCTAACTCCCCAAGTTATAAATAAGTAGTCTAGACTTCAATAACTGCATCGACAACAGGATCATTACCCAGCTTATCAGCCAAACTCTGGGCCAGCGCCCCCTTTCCTGAGGCCAGGTTGCCATCAATGGAGATGATCTTGCTGTTCTCTTTGAACCTAGGGGTTGTCCTCTCGCCCAGTGCATATGCCCACCAGCCGTACCGTAGGTTCCTTAATGAGCTTGTGTGAATACCAGCCTAAAGAAAAGATATGTTGATCAATTAATTCTCAAATAAAATATTGAATTGTATTCCGTATCAATAGAATGAGTATGTGAGTGTCATCCTTCTGACCATCCTGCCCACCATGAATTAAATATGCTTCATTGTAATTGATAAAACTGAAATACTAGCAAGCATGTCAGGAGGATGACAAGAACGGGATAACGGTAATTAGACAATTAGTTCAAATAAGCTAGCTAACAAATGAATTCATATTGCCGCTAATAACAATACATTGCGACACAATAGTTGTTGACAACCACATAAGACGCAGCTGGCCACACAAAACACCAATCTGCTAGTTAGCCTTCTTAGCATTAGCATTCTTGTTATGGTGTCCTTGTATCGAGGGCGGCTTGTGAACTTGATGCCATTCGTTGCGCCAGAGAGCATTTTGGAAATTATTCTGCCAATCTTACCGTCTGAATAAGTGTCCCTGCTTTGAAAACGGCTGTCCCCGAGGGGATGACCAAACGGATCACCCGTAACGCCATGATTTTACCACCAGACCCGCAAATCTGACCCAAAATTCACCCTCTATGCAAGTTATGTCGAGGCGCGATAATAACGCGTTGAAATTGTATTTTTTGCCCGTAGTCGAGTAATATTGACGTCATCAAGTGTGTCCAATTGTATTGCCTGAAAGAAAAAGACAACCATTTAAAATGAGCGTTATGGTAAAGGGTAAAGTTAGGGTTTAGGGTAGGGACGTCCCAAGGATCCCGGATAACACTTACCAGATATAAAGATATACATATTATCTACTGTCTCCGCCACAGGAGGTTGGTGGCACCTTAATTGGGTAAGACAGGCTCATGGTAATGGCTGGAGCAGAATTATTGGAGTGGCATCAAATCACATTTTATTTGTCACATGGGCCAAATACTTACGAGCCCCGAAACAACAATGCAGTTTTAAAAAATAGGACAAGAATAAGACTCAACTCCAGCCACTTTAATAATGGGAATTGATGGGAAATGATGTAAAATATATCACTAGCCACTTCAATCACCATATTCTTATCGGCAGACTCAGGAGCCTCGGTTTTTCGGATGAATGCCTTGCCTGGTTCACCAATTACTTTGCAGACAGAGTTCAGTGCGTCAAATCGGAGGGCATGCTGTCTGGTCCTCTGGCCATCTCTATGGGGGTGCCACAGGGTTCAATTCTCGGGCCGACTCTTTTCTCTGTGTATATCAATGATGTTGCTCTTGCTGCGGGCGATTCCCTGATCCACCTCTACGCAGACGACACCATTCTATATACCTTCGGCCCGTCTTTGGACACTGTGCTATCTAACCTCCAAACAAGCTTCAATGCCATACAACACTCCTTCCGTGGCCTCCAACTGCTCTTAAACGCTAGTAAAACCAAATGCATGCTTTTCAACCGGTCGCTGCCTGCACCCGCATGCCCGACTAGCATCACCACCCTGGATGGTTCCGACCTAGAATATGTGGACGTCTATAAGTACCTAGGTGTCTGGCTAGACTGCAAACTCTCCTTCCAGACTCATATCAAACATCTCCAATCGAAAATCAAATCAAGAGTCGGCTTTCTATTCCGCAACAAAGCCTCCTTCACTCACGCCGCCAAGCTTACCCTAGTAAAACTGACTATCCTACCGATCCTCGACTTCGGCGATGTCATCTACAAAATGGCTTCCAACACTCTACTCAGCAAACTGGATGCAGTCTATCACAGTGCCATCCGTTTCGTCACTAAAGCACCTTATACCACCCACCACTGCGACTTGTATGCTCTAGTCGGCTGGCCCTCGCTACATATTCGTCGCCAGACCCACTGGCTCCAGGTCATCTACAAGTCCATGCTAGGTAAAGCTCCGCCTTATCTCAGCTCACTGGTCACGATGGCAACACCCATCCGTAGCACGCGCTCCAGCAGGTGTATCTCACTGATCATCCCTAAAGCCAACACCTCATTTGGCCGCCTTTCGTTCCAGTACTCTGCTGCCTGTGACTGGAACGAATTGCAAAAATCGCTGAAGTTGGAGACTTTTATCTCCCTCACCAACTTCAAACATCAGCTATCTGAGCGGCTAACCGATCGCTGCAGCTGTACATAGTCTATTGGTAAATAGCCCACCCTTTCTCACCTACCTCATCCCCATACTGTTTTTATTTATTTACTTTTCTGCTCTTTTGCACACCAATATCTCTACCTGTACATGACCATCTGATCATTCATCACTCCAGTGTTAATCTGCAAAATTGTAATTATTTGCCTACCTCCTCATGCCTCATGCCTTTTGCACACATTGTATATATATATGGTTTCTACTGTGTTATTGACTTGTTAATTGTTTACTCCATGTGTAACTCTTTGTTGTCTGCTCTCACTGCTATGCTTTATCTTGGCCAGGTCGCAGTTGCAAATGAGAACTTGTTCTCAACTAGCCTACCTGGTTAAATAAAGGTGAAATAAAAAAATTAAAAAATTTAAAAAAAAAAAAACAATGCTACCTAATATAATGTTTACATACCCTACATTATTAATCTCATATGTATACGTATATACTGTACTCTATATCATCTACTGCATCCTTATGTAATACATGTATCACTAGCCACTTTAACTATGCCACTTTGTTTACATACTCATCTCATATGTATATACTGCACTCAATACCATCTACTGTATCTTGCCTATGACGCTCTGTACCATCACTCATTCATATATCCTTATGTACATATTCTTTATCCCCTTACACTTGTGTCTATAAGGTAGTAGTTTTGGAATTGTTAGCTAGATTACTTGTTGGTTATTACTGCATTGTCGGAACTAGAAGCACAAGCATTTCGCTACACTCGCATTAACATCTGCTAATCATGTGTATGTGACAAATAACATTTGATTTGATTTGGTTTTGATTTGATTTTGATTTGAGATAAAAGTAACTAAAAAGCAGCAGTAAAACAACAATAGCGAGACTATATACCGGTACAGAGTCAATGTGCAGGGGCACCGGTTAGGAGAGGTAGTATGTACATGTAAGTAGAGTTATTGACGTGTTTATGCATAGATGACAAAAACAGAGAGTAGCAGTGGTGTAAAGGGGGGAGGGGGGCAATGCAAATAGTTTGGGTAGCCATTTCATTAGATGTTATGGAGTCTTATGGCTTGCGGGTAGAAAATGTTTAGAAGCCTCTTGGACCTAGACTTGGCGCTCCGGTACCGCTTGCCATGTGGTAGCAGAGAGAAAAGTCTATGACTAGGGTGGCTGGAGTCTTTGACAATTTTTAGGGCCTTCCTCTGACACAGCCTGGTATAGCAGTCCTAGATGGCAGGAAGCTTGGCCCCAGGAATGTACTGGGCCATTAGCAGTTGCCATACCAGGCAGTGTTGCAACCATGCTCTCAATGGTGCAGCTGTAGAACCTTTTGGGGAACTAAGGACCGATGCCAAATCTTTTCAGTCTACTGAGGGGGAATAGGTTTTGTTGTGCCCTCTTCACGACTGTCTTGATGTGCTTGGACCATGTTAGTTTGTTGGTGATGTGGACACCAAGGAACTTGGTCAACGAACTTCATCAAGCTCTCAACCTGCTCCACTGCAGCCCCGTCGATGAGAATGGGGGCGTGCTCGATCCTCTTTTTCCTGTAGTCCACAATCATCTCCTTTGTCTTGATCACATTGAGGGAGAGTTTGTTGTCCTGGCACCACATGGCCAGGTCTCTGACCTCCTCCCTATAGGCTGTCTCGTCGTTGTCGGTGATCAGGCCTTCCACTGTTGTGTCATCTGAAAATGTAATGATGGTTTTGGAGTCGTGCCTGGCCGTGCAGTCATAAGTGAACAGGGAGTACAGGAGGGGACTGAGCACACACCCTTCAGGGGCCCCCGTGTTGATGATCAGCGTGGCAGATGTGTTTTTACCTACCCTTACAACCTGGGGGCCGGCCCATCAGGAAGTCCAGAATCCAAGAGGGAGGGAGATGTTTAGTCCCAGGGACCTTAGCTTATTGATGAGCTTTGAGAGCACTATGGTGTTGAACGGTGAGCTAAAGTTCATGAATAGCATTCTCACATACAGTTGAAGTTTACATACACTTAGGTTGGAGTCATTAAAACTTCGGTTAGGACATCTACTTTATGCATGGCACAAGTTATTTTTCCAACAATTGTTTACAGACAGATTATTTCACTTATAATTCACTGTATCACAATTCCAGTGGGTTAGAAGTTTACATACACTGTTGACTGTGCCTTTAAACAGCTTGGAAAATTCCAGACAATTTTGTCATGGCTTTAGAAGCTTCTGATAGGCTAATTGACATAATATGAGTCAATTGGAGGTGTACTTGTGGATGTATTTCAAGGCTTACCTTCAAACTCAGTGCCTCTTTGCTTGACATCATGGGAAAATCAAAAGAAGTCAGCCAAGACCTCAGAAAAATAATTGTAGACCTCCACAAGTCTGGTTCATCGTTGGGAGCAATTTCCAAACACCTGAAGGTGCCACATTCATCTGTACAAACAATAGTATTCAAGTATAAACACCATGTGACCACGCAGCCGTCATAACGCTCAGGAAGGAGACACGTTCTGTCTCCTAGAGATGAACATACTTAGGTGCGAAAAGTGCAAATCAATCCCAGAACAACAGCAAAGGACCTTGTGAAGATGCTGGAGGAGACAGGTACAAAAGTATCTATATCCACAGTAAAACAAGTCCTATATTGACATAACCTGAAAGGCCGCTCAGCAAGGAAGAAGCCATCAAAACTGCCAAAAACAGCCAGACTACGGTTTGCAACTGCACATGGGGACAAAGATTGTACTTTTTAGAGAAATTTCCTCTGGTCTGATGAAACACAAATACAACTGTTTGGCCATAATGACCATTGTTATGTTTGGAAGAAAAAGTGGAGGCTTGCAAGCCGAAGAACACCATCCAACCGTGAAGCACGGGGGTGTCAGCATCATGTTGTGGGGGTGCTTTGCTGCAGGAGGGACTGGTGCACTTCACAAAATAGAGGGCATCATGAGGGTGGAAAATGATGTGGATATATTGAAGCAGCATGTCAAGACATCAGTCAGGAAGTTAAAGCTGGGTCGCAAATTGGTCTTCCAAATGAACAATGACCCCAAGTATCCTTCCAAAGTTGTGGCAAAATGTGGGCAGAACTGAAAAAGTGTGTGCGAACAAGGAGGCCTACAAACCTGACTCAGTTACACCATCTCTGTCAGGAGGAATGGGCCAAAATTCACCCAACTTATTGTGGTAAGCTTGTGGAAGGATACCCGAAACGTTTGACCCAAGTTAAACAATTTGAAGGCAATGCTACCAAATACTAATTGAGTGTATGTAAACTTCTGACCCACTGGGAATGTGATGAAAGTAATAAAAGCTGAAATAAATCACTCTCAACTATTATTCTGACATTTCACATTCTTAAAATAAAGTGATGATCCTAACTGACTTAAGACAGAGTTTTTGCTAGGATTAAATGTCATGAATTGTGAAAAACTGAGATTAAATGTATTTGGCTAAGGTGTATGTAAACTTCTGACTTCAATTGTAGTTGTTTATTTTTGTTCAGGTGGGTAAGGGTAGTGTGGAATGCAATAGAGATTGCATCATTTGTGGATCTGTTGGGGCGGTATGCAAATTGGAGTGGGTCTAGGTTTTCTAGGATAATGGTGTTTATGTGAGCCATGACCAGGCTTTCAAAGCACTCATGGCTACAGACGTGAGTGCTACGGGTTGGTAGTCATTTATTCAGATTACCTTAGTGTTCTTGGGCACATGCACTATGGTGGTCTGCTTAAAACATGTTGGTATTACAGACAAGGAGAGGTTGAAAATGTCAGTGAAGACACTTAACAGTTGGTCAGCGTGTGCTCACAGTACAATCCGTCTGGCTCTGCGGCCTTATGCATGTTGACCTATTTAAAGGTCTTACTCACATTGGCTGCGGAGAGCGTGATCACACAGTGTTATTTGCCTTGAAGCGAGCATAAAAGTAATTTAGCTCTTCCGGTAGGCTTGTGTCACTGGGCAGCTCTCGGCTGTGCTTCCCTTTGTAGTCTGTAATGGTTTGCAAGCCCTGCCACATCCGACGAGCATCAGAGCCAGTGTAGTACGATTCGATCTTAGTCCTGTATTGATGCTTTGCCTGTTTAATGGCTCGTCGGAGGCCATAGCAGGATTTCTTATTAGCTTCTGGGTTAGAGTCCCACTCCTTGAAAGCAGCAGCTCTACCCTTTAGATCAGTGCGGATGCTGCCTGTAATCCATGGCTTCTGGTTGGGGTATGTACGTACGGTCACTGTGGGGACGACGTCATCGATGCACTTATTGATGAAGCCAATGACTGATGGGTGTACTTCTCAATGCCATCGGATGAATTCCAGTCTGTGCTAGCAAAACAGTCTTGTAGCTTAGCATCTCCTTCTTCTGGCCATTCTCAGAAATTCTCAGAAGGCAGCCCACCCTTTGGCCCCTTTTTCTCCACCTCTTCTTCAAACAAATCGCGGGGATCAGGGCCTGTTCCTGAGAAAGCAGTATATCCTTTGCATTGGGCTCGTCAGAGTCGTGAAAGAAGAAAAAGGATTCTGCTAGTCCGTGGTGAGTAATCGTAGTCCTGATGTCTAGAAGTTATTTTCGGTCATAAGAGACGGTAGAGGCAACATTATGTACAAAAATAGTAAAAAAATAAGTTACAACGCAAATAAACAAACAATAAAACACAATAGGTTTGATGCCATTCCATTGGCTCCGTTCCAGCCATTATTATGAGCCTTTCTCCCCTCAGCATCCTCCACTGGTCTCCACCCTTACTTCACCCATGCACACTAAGCTTTGATAATACAGCTATGTTGGTCTACAACTGTACTTCAAACAGACAGCATTTACATTTTAGCAGACGGTCTTATCCAGAGTGCCTTCAACTAAGTAATCCACATATCACAGTCTTCTCAATTAATACTTTCTTCAATAAAGCCGTTATCAGGGAAAGCAGTACTAGTAAAAAAATATGAGCGCTCATGCTAAAAAGACTAGCAAACTATAGCAGTGTTAGTTATTTTGTTTGTTTGTTTCTATTACTGGGGTTCATTCAACCAAGGTGCTTTTCGTGCTCCTTGAAGAGATCAATTCAAGGAGCAAATCATTATTTGACTTTTAGATTTGTGTGTAATGTTAGATATTACTGTGCTGATGGAGCTAGCATTTCATTACACCCGCAATAACATCTGCTAAATATGTGTATGCCACCAATAAAAAGTATTTAGTTTCATTTGATTTCAACCAGACAGGAAGAAGCGACAAAATCTGTCCACCAAAATAAGACCATTTTGGCATTTTTGTATGGAGTCGAATTTGGTCAACAAAAAATTGAATTGCTAATTTTAGGAGTTAAGTCAGTTAAGAACAAACTCTAATTTACAATGAAAACCTACCAGGTTAACTACCTTGTTCAGGGGGAAGAACAACATTTTGTCAGCTCAGGGATTCAATCCAGCAACCTTTTGGTTACTGGCCCAACAATCTAACCACTAGGCTAACTGCACCCCAATGAGGCTTAATTGATCGAATGTAAGTTTTGTAATTGTTAGGTTGTTATGAAAGCGTTGATTTAAGTGGACACACGTGGCATTTCGGGCAAATGAAAAAAAAAAGTGAGTTGTGCCTGTTGTTCGAACTCATACCCCCCCTCTCATTGGCTAGAATGGTCCCACCCGATCTCGCCTTCTCCTTCTCCATCTTCGAGGACATGTATTTCCATTGCACTAAGTAGAACGGTCACTCGTCTATCTTGTCATTATAATAGAAAATATTTTATTCAACACAGAGCAGATGTAGGCCTGCTGTACGTCCAGTAGATGGTGCTAACTGACCCTGTACTATGCTGCCATGATAATTTAGTAGGTATACTGTACTGGATACATTAGGCTGCAGTATATCAACATGGGTTAACGAAAAATATGTTAAGTGTATCTTAGAGTAATAGATTATGTTTATTTGTCTGTTTGCTACTGGTATTTCATTAAAGTGCTACATATATATTTTTGACATTCTCAACGCAAGTAAATAAGAGTTTGTTCTTAACTGACTTGCCTAGTTAATAAATAAAGGTTAAATAAAAACATCTAAAATAAATCAAGTTCAATGTTACTGTATCCTGGACAGAACATATCTGCTTGGGAGGAAGTGCTGGTCAAATATATGAGATTGAAAAACATATCTTTTATGTAGATGTTTATTTTTAGATGTGAAAATCTTAAGAAACTTAATGAATACATATATTTTCCAGTATTACAAATATTATTTTGGAAAGATAGTATTAGTCACTATTGTTCACGTGACAGACAATCGCTTACAGAATCAGTACTTTCTTTCTGGAAGGAGCAGTCTACATGTCCAGACCCTACAGTTGCTTATCTTGAGATGATCGCCAAGTTATTTTCTCTATTACCTTCTGACATGCCTCCAACAGTATTTTTTTTATTGTAAATCTTTAGTGCATTTCATGCTTGTTCATGGTAAACGGCCATCGGCCTACACCAAGCCAACTAAGCTAAGCAGAAAATGTTGAGTTCTATGACCCAAGAGCATTCCCTTAGAGTAAAAAAAATATGTATATTTGGTTTTATGGGGTCTTAGATTTAAATGTTGATGTTTCAGCAGCAAGTTTAACCACTGTGGTCCCGAGTAGGAAATGATTCCCTGACCAATGTCAACCACACTAAGTACCCTTAAGCACTGGTCCTAGACACAGTTTCTTAACCCTAGTATTAACCCAAACCCTAAAACTAAACTGACCTTTAAACT
This sequence comes from Oncorhynchus kisutch, assembly GCF_002021735.2. Classification (NCBI taxonomy): domain Eukaryota; kingdom Metazoa; phylum Chordata; class Actinopteri; order Salmoniformes; family Salmonidae; genus Oncorhynchus; species Oncorhynchus kisutch. Next base: position 45,812,026 of record NC_034175.2, on the reverse strand, counting down.
CATTCATTTAAGTGACCTTTTAAAGTCTATCTACACGCTATCATAGATGTAGTGCAGTGGCATTAATTTAAGCCCTAAGTAGACCATTGCTGCCTGTATTTGGAGTCTTGAGTACAAAAGCTGTATTATTGATGATGCAGACGTCTGTTGACCCCTGTCAAGGCTGGCTCTAGCCTTTTGAGGGCCCTAAGCAAGATTTTGTTGAGGGGCCCCCTCACCAAACTGTAAAATGTTTTAGTGGCCCCTCTCCTGACGGCAGAGAGAAAAAGTTAAGTATTAAAGATTATTGTCTGTATTAAAGATTATTTTCACGTTTTGCCTTGGGGTGTAGAGTAAATGTTTCAGTTTTAAAGCAAGATTTCTACAGTTCTAAACATTTTTCCAATGGCGGAGAGAATGTTGCAATTTTACAACAAATGTTGTGCTATTCTTATTGTACTAATTTTGTCATGGGGCAGAGAGAAAATGTTGCCGCTTTAAAGCTAATTTCCTGCAAATCTATCCATTTTGCCATGGGGTGGAGAGACGTTTTTGCAGTTTTAAAGCTAATTTCCTGCAATTCTACTTATACCATGTTAATGATATCTGAGTGAGAGTGACTCACTCAATGGGGGCCCCTTGGAGGTCAGGACCCCTGGGCACGTTCCCTGCGTGCCTGGTCGGTATTTGGCCATGATTCTTACAAGTTTTGATAATTGGCGGCCTCCCGAGTGGGGCAGTGGTCTATGGCACTGCATCACAGTGCTAGCTGCGCCAATATAGATCCTTGTTCAAGTCCAGGCTCTATCGCAGCCAGTCGCGACTGGGAGACCCACGGGGCGGCACACAATCGCCCAGCGTTTTCCGGGTTAGGGGAGGGTTTGGCCAGCAGGGATGCTCTTGTCCCATTGCACTCTAGCAACTCCTGTGGCGGGCCGGGCACAATGCAGGCTGACACAGTCGCCAGGTGTATGGTGTTTCCTCTGACACGTTGGTGCGGCTGGCTTCCGGGTTAAGCGGGCAGCTTGGCTGGGTTGTGTTTTGGAGGACGTCCGGCTCTTGACTGTGGCCTCTCCCGAGTCCGTACAGGAGTGGCAGCGATGAGATAAGACTGTAACTACCAATTGGATACCACGAAATTGGGGAGAAAAAGGGGTAAAAGTAGAAAAACAATTATTTAGGTGATTGGCTAAACTAGCTTACCAATCTAAAATTTGTTACCTGACATGGCTACTTGAGTGACTGTCAGTGACTGATGCACAACCAAATGTATTACTTTCACCTTGTATATTCTTCTATTCTAACTCTCAACAGTAAGTTGAGATTCCAACTGAGTTCCAAAAATAAAATACGAATAACCTAACATTTATGTCGCTTATGCCTAGAGCCGTCCCTGACCCCCGTCGCCACACCACCAGCACCCTGGAGAAACACCTGTAGCGCTCTCGGCTTCCTTACTCTCAGCTCCTGAGCGTGACTCGGCGGCTGTTATCCCTGTCGTCCCGGAGACCATGAATGTAAACATGGCCTACTGTCAGCCCCAGTCGTCCATATTTCATTCCTCCGACTTCAAGCCAACATTTCTCACATATTTTCTGCAAGATAAATCCTCAAAGTGAAAAAAGGTAAACATGTTTGATTACCTGCCAAAACTTTTTTTGAAAAGGTTGGGAAAGATTTCAAGGACACTAAAGAAATCTGGGCACACCTCATCAATTATTGCAGTGATTGAAGACTAATATTTGTTTAGGCCACGCTTTATCAAAGATAGTTTACATGAATGAAGATGGGCAGAGAGTAAACCTTAACACTGTATTAAAGTGCTGTGCTGTGCAAAAAGGGTCAACTTCAAAACTTCTAGTGCGCAATTTGTGCTGCCCTTGAAAGATACGCCGCACATGCACATACATGCAAAAGCACATACAAAGCATAGAAACGCCCACCCTCTCACTATTACCCCCATCCCCACATAGACACATGCAAGTGCACACAAGTTCACACAACCACACCCACCCATACACACACACACATGCTTGTGGAGACACACAGACACGCACTCACACACTTATCTCACACACACTTATCTACAGGAACCAGGGTAATTGGTAAATAATGTACAGTGCAGTAAAACAACAATATGCCACATTTAGGTCTCACGGCTTAAGCCCTGTGAGGCCAGTTGTGGGATTTGGCAATGCGTCTTTGCCAAATTTCCCCTGGTTTATGGCAGGTTTTATTTAACTTTTCTGCAGCTCAGAGTGGCTTTTACAGTGCCAATAGGGAGGCAATTTGCCTGCTTTGTTTATCATTAAACAACTGGAGCCCCATGGCAACAAAAATAGGTTTAAGCTTTCAACCCGGTGCTTTAACTGAAAATAGTTACTTTATGGGAGGGATTTATATTGATTTGCCATATATTGCTGTTCTTATCATCACTCTTTACAGCCCTTATCTAATCTGCGTAACCCAGCTGCATACTTCCATTTCATATTATTAATATTGCTGACCTATAATAAGAAAGTACAGTACATTTAATAGAGATACCCTTGCTTCTGTGTAATGAAACAGAACATTATTTTTCACTATTAGAACATTTTTGTTCTTAATAACAGATTCCAGTCAAGAAGAGAAGGGTGCTAGTAGACAACACAATCTGTTTCTTGTCCATAGGGAGCAGAGGAAGACTCAAACACAAAAGGCAGAAAAAACACAACACATGGGGCAACAATTATGGTCCTCGCTTCCCTGCATGACAGACATTGTGGTTTCTCCCGAACTCAGAACACACAGAAGCATTTGCCATAGTTAGCTAATAACATCACCCTTTACAGCTCGACCGCTGCAGTCCAAATCGGCAGAAACCCCTGGACACATTATATGACCTGATGGTAATAGTAGCAGTTTTATAGTCTTATAGCAGGACTGAGTCAAAATTTGAGGTGTTCTAATAATGCATTTGCAGACTTCACACGCTACTGCCTTCCCACAGGAAGAGCTAGCATCATGTTTTCATATGAGTCTGCAGTGCCCTGCACAGAGGCTGAAGTTAGGATGAGGAGAAAGGACTGCATTTCAAGTTACGATAGCCTAGCTATGTTGCTTATTTTATGTTTGTCAGAAACACAGTACAGTACATGTATGCATCCTTTACTGGTTTAAACAACCCACCATGCTACTGAGCCTTAGTAAACTTTTGGGAATAATGGTGGTGACCAGATAAAATGCAACATTTTCTGACTTTCAGCACGCTTATAGAGAAGGGCACTCAACATGTACGGCACTGACACAATTTTTTTTTCACCTTAATTCAACCAGGTAGGCAAGTTGAGAACAAGTTCTCATTTACAATTGCGACCTGGCCAAGATAAAGAAAAGCAGTTCGACACATACAACGACACAGAGTTACACGTGGAGTAAAACAAACACAGTCAATAATACAATAGAAAAATAAGTCTCTGTACAATGTGAGCAAATGAGGTGAGATAAGGGAGGTAAAGGCAAAAAAAAGGCCATGGTGGCAAAGTAAATACAATATAGCAAGTAAAACATTGGAATGGTAGATTTGCACTGGAAGAATGTGCAATGTAGAAATAGAAATAATGGGGTGTAAAGGAGCTAAATAAATAAATACAGTAGGGGAAGAGGTAGTTGTTTGGGCTAAATTATAGATGGGCTATGTACAGGTGCAGTAATCTGTGAGCTGCTCTGACAGCTGGTGCTTAATGTCACGACTCCACACCCACTACGCCCAGTGCGTTACACTTAAAGATAGTGAGGGAGAGAGAGAATTGTTTCCAGTTTCAGAGATTTTTGTAGTTCGTTCCAGAAAACTGGAAGGAGAGGCGGCCAAATGAGGAATTGGTTTTGGGGCTGACCAGAGAGATATACCTGCTGGAGCGCGTGCTACAGGTGGGTGCTGCTATGGAGATCAGCGAGCTGAGATAAGGGGTCTTGTAGGTCTACAAGACCTAGCAGGGTCTTGTAGATGACCTGGAGCCAGTGGGTTTGGCGACGAGTATGAAGTGAGGGCCAGCCAACGAAAGCATACAGGTCGTAGTGGTGTGTAGTATATGGGGCTTTGGTGACAAAACGGATGGCACTGTGATAGACTGCATCCAATTTATTGAGTAGGGTGTAGGAGGCTATTTTGTAAATTACATCGCCGAAGTCGAGGATCGGTAGGATAGTCAGTTTTACGAGGGTATGTTTGGCAGCATGAGTGAAGGATGCTTTGTTTGTGAAATAGGAAGCCAATTCTAGATTTAACTTTGGATTGGAGATGTTTCATGTGAGTCTGGAAGGAGAATTTACAGTCTAACCAGACACCTAGGTATTTGTAGTTGTTCACATATTCTAAGTCAGAACCATCCAGAGTAGTGATGCTGGACGGGCGGGCAGGTGCAGGCAGCGATTGGTTGAAAAGCATGCATTTAGTTTTACTTGTATTTAAGAGCAGTTGGAGGCCACGGAAGGAGAGTTGTATGGCATTGAAGCTCGTCTGGAGGGTTGTTAACACAGTGTCCAAAGAAGGGCCAGAAGTATACAGAATGGTGTTGTCTGCGTAGAGGTGGATCAGAGACTCACCAGCAGCAAGAGGGACATCATTGATGTATACAGAGAAGAGAGTCGGCCCAAGAATTGAACCCTGTGGAACCCCCATAGAGACTGCCAGAGGCCCGGACAACAGGCCCACCGATTTGACACACTGAATTCTATTAGAGAAGTAGTTGGTGAACCAGGCGATGCAATCATTTGAGAAACCAAGTCTATCAAGTCTGCCGATGAGGATGTGGTGATTGACAGAGTCGAAAGCCTTGGCCAGGTCAATGAATACGGCTACAGAGTATTGTTTCTTATCGATGGAGGTTAAGATATCGTTTAGGACTTTGAGGTGCACCCATGACCGGGTCTGAAACCAGATTGCATAGCGGAGAAGGTGCGGTGGGATTCAAAATGGTCGGTACTCTGTTTGTTGACTTGACTTTCGAGGACCTTAGAAAGGCAGGGTAGGATAGATATAGGTCTGTAGCAGTTTGGGTCTAGAGTGTCCCCCCCCTTTGAAGAAGGGGATGACCGCAGCTGCTTTCCAATCTTTGGGAATCTCAGACGACACGAGAGGTTGAACAGGCTAATAATAGGGGTTGCAACAATTTCGGCAGGTAGTTTTAGAAAGAAAGGGTCCAGATTGTCTAGCCCGGCTGATTTGTAGGGGTCCAGTTTTTGCAGCTCTTTCAGACCATCAGCTGACTGGATTTGGGAGAAGGAGCAATTGGGGAAGGCTTGGGCGAGTTGCTGTGGGGGGTGCAGTGCTGTTGACCGGGGTAGGGGTAGCCAGGTAGAAAGCATGGCCAGCCGTAGAAGAATACTTCTTGAAATTCTCAATTATAGTGGATTTATCGGTGGTGACAGAGTTTCCCATCCTCAGTGCAGTGGGCAGCTGGGAGGAGGTGTTCTTATTCTCCATGGACTCTACAGTGTCCCAGAACTTTTTTGAGTTTGTGTTGCAGGATGCTGGGGGCAGAGGGTGGTCTATAGCAGGCGGAAACGGTAAGAGACTTGTTTCTAGAGAGTCGGATTTTAAAAGTAGAAGTTCAAATTGTTTGGGTACAGACCTGGATAGTAGGACAGAACTCTGAAGGGTATCTCTGCGGTAGATTGCAACACCGCCCCCTTTGGTCGTTCTATCTTGTCTGAAAATGCTGTAGTTAGGGATGGAGATTTCAGAGTTTTTGGTGGTTTTCCTAAGCCAGAATTCAGACATGGCTAGGACATCCGGGTTGGCAGAGTGTGCTGAAGCAGTGAATAAAACAAACTTAGGGAGGCTTCTAATGTTAACATGCATGAAACCAAGGCTATTACGGTTACAGAAGTCATCAAAAGAGAGCGCCTGGGTAATAGGAGTGGAGCTAGGCACTGCAGGGCCTGGATTCACCTCCACATCGCCAGATGAACAGGGGAGGAGTAGGATAAGGGTACGGCTAAAAGCTATGAGAATTGGTCGTCTAGGACATCTGGAACAGAGAGTCAAAGGAGCATGTTTCTGGGGGCGATAAAATAGCTTCAAGGTATAATGTACAGACAAAGGTATGGTAGGATGTGAATACAGTGGAGGTAAACCTAGGCATTGAGTGATGATGAGAGAGATATTGTCTCTAGAAACATAATTGAAACCAGGTGATGTCATCGCATGTGTGGGGGGTGGAACTGAAAGGTTGGATACAGTGAAATAAGCCAATAAACACTAACCAGAACAGCAATGGACAAGGCATATTGACATTAAGGAGGGGAATGCTTAGCCGAGTGATCATAAGGGTCCAGTGAGTAGTGAGGTTGGTTGGGGTCACGACGATTCAGACAGCTAGCCAGGCCATGGGTAGCAAGCTGTCAGAGGATGGAGGCCACCTCGTGCGTTTCTGTCGGTAGATTAGTGGGGTTCCGTGTGGTACAGGGGACAAATCCAATTAGCGAAAATAGATATACTGTAGTTATAGTGACCCAAGAAAATTGTCCGATGGACCTATCCAGATAGCAGCCGATAAGACAGCTAACGATTAGCGGGCCGCAGATGGGCGTTCAGGTAACGTCACGACGGAGAGGCCAGTTGGATAACTCCCTTGGGCAGATAACGTCGGTATTCCAGTCGTGAAGGCCGGTGGGGCTCCGCGTCGGCAGTAAAACAGGTCCGTATAGGTGATTGTAGCCCAGGGGTGGCTGATGGAACTCTTCACCTGGATAGCTCCAGAATAATTGATGTTTGCTCCGGGATCGACGTAAGTCATTAGTCACTCGGATAGCAGCTAGCTAGCTGCAAGATCCAGGTGTAAATGTCCAGAGCTGCGGTAGAAATCCGACGATATGGAGAGAAAACAGGTCCGGTATGCTCTGGTCTGGGTTGCGTTGGACAAAACTGGCGATAGCTTTTCGAGCTAAAGGATAGCTGATGACCGCCAACTGTGGTTAGCTGAATACTAACGTCAGCCCGTAAACTGGCTAGCTTCTGGCTAGCTTCAAATGACTGATATTTGCATGAAAGAAATTGATATTAAGAAGTCGGGAGCTGTTTTTTTAGACTTCAGTGTAGCTTTTGACATTATGGATCATAGTCTGCTGCTGAAAAAAACGTACAGTGTATTCGGGAAAGTATTCAGACCCCTAGACTTTTTCCACATTTTGTTACATTACAGCCTTATTCTAAAATGGATCAAATAGGTTTTTTTCCCCCTCATCAATCTACACACAATACTTCATAATGTCAAAGCAAAAACAGTTAAAAAAAAAAAAAAATGCAAAAAAAATACAAAGAAATTAAATATCAGATTTACGTAAGTATTCAGACCCTTTACTCAGTACTTTGTTGAAGCACCTTTGGCAGCGATTACAGCCTCAAGACTTCTTTGGTATGACGCTACAAGCTTGGCAGACCTGTATTTGGGGAGTTTCTCCCATTCTTCTCTGCAGATTCTCTCAAGTTCTGTCAGGTTGGATGGGGAGCGCACTGCACAGCTATTTTAAAGCCTCTCCGGAGATGTTAGATCGGGTTCAAGTCCGGGCTCTGGCTGGGCCACTCAAGTACATTCAGAGACTTGTCCCGAAGCCACTCCTGCATTGTCTTGGCTGTGTGCTTAGGGTCGTTGTCCTGTTGGAAGGTGAACTTTGCCCCAGTCTGAGGTCCTGAGCTCTCTGGAGCAGGTTTTCGACAAGGATCTCTCTGTAATTTATTCATCCTTCCTTGATCCTGACTAGTCAAATCAAATCAAATCAAATTTATTTATATAGCCCTTCGTACATCAGCTGATATCTCAAAGTGCTGTACAGAAACCCAGCCTAAAACCCCAAACAGCAAGCAATGCAGGTGTAGAAGCACGGTGGCTAGGAAAAACTCCCTAGAAAGGCCAAAACCTAGGAAGAAACCTAGAGAGGAACCAGGCTATGTGGGGTGGCCAGTCCTCTTCTGGCTGTGCCGGGTGGAGATTATAACAGAACATGGCCAAGATGTTCAAATGTTCATAAATGACCAGCATGGTCGAATAATAATAAGGCAGAACAGTTGAAACTGGAGCAGCAGCACAGTCAGGTGGAAGTTGAAACTGGAGCAGCAGCATGGCCAGGTGGACTGGGGACAGCAAGGAGTCATCATGTCAGGTAGTCCTGGGGCATGGTCCTAGGGCTCAGGTCCTCCGAGAGAGAGAAAGAAAGAGAGAAGGAGAGAATTAGAGAACGCACACTTAGATTCACACAGGACACCGAATAGGACAGGAGAAGTACTCCAGATATATCAAACTGACCCCAGCCCCCCGACACATAAACTACTGCAGCATAAATACTGGAGGCTGAGACAGGAGGGGTCAGGAGACACTGTGGCCCCATCCGAGGACACCCCCGGACAGGGCCAAACAGGAATGATATAACCCCACCCACTTTGACAAAGCACAGCCCCCACACCACTAGTCTCCCAGTCCCTGCCAAAAAACATCCCCACAACATGATGTTACCACCATCATGCTTCACCGTAGGGATGGTGCTAGGTTTCCTCCAGACGTGACGCTTGGCATTCAGGCCAAATAGTTCAATCTCGGTTTCATCAGACCAGAGAATCTTGTTTATCATGGTCTGATTGTCCTTTATGTGCCTTTTGGCAAACTCCAAGCAGGCTGTCATGTGCATTTTACTGAGGAGTGACTTCAGTCTGGCAACTCTACCATAAAGACCTGACTGGTGGAGTGCTGCAGAGATGGTTGTCTTTCTGGAAGTTTCTCCAATCTCCACAGAGGACCTCTGGAGCCCTGACCAAGGCCCTTCTCCCCCTATTGCTCAGTTTTGCTGGGTGGCCAGCTCTAGGAAGGGTTTTGGTGGTTCCAAACTTCTTCCATTTAAGAATGATGGAGGTCACCGTGCTCTTGAGGACCTTCAATGCTGCAGAATTGTTTTGGTACCCTTCCCCAGATCTGTGCCTCGACAGTTTCCTGTCTCTGAGCTCTATTGACAATGCCTTCAACCTCATGGCTTGGTTTTTGCTCTGGCATGCACTGCCAACTGTGGGTCCTTATATTGACAGGTGTGTACCTTTCCAAATCATGTCCAATCAATTTAATTGACCAGAGATGGACTCCAATCAAGTTGAAGAAACATCTCAAGGATGATCAATGGAAACAGGTTGCAGCTGAGCTCAATTTTGAGTCTCGTAACAAAGGGTCTGAATACTTATGTAAATAAGGTATTTCTGTTTTTATTTGTAATACATTTGCTATAATTTTGAAAAACTTGTTTTCGATTTGTTATTATGGGGTATAGTGTGTAGATTGATGATGAAAGCAAGCCCGGGGTCAGGGCAGGCAGAAGACGGGAAAACACGCTGGTAAGACCTGACAAGACAAGACAAACTGTTACGTCCGTCGTTAGATGAATGAGACCAAAGCGCAGCGTGGAAAGTGTTCATGATATTTTATTACTGAACACCAACAAAACAACAAAATACAAAACCCAACGTAAAGTTCTGGAGGGCTAGACAGCAACTATGCAAAAACAAGAACCCACAAACTAAAGGTGGAAAAAAGTCTGCCTAAGTATGATGCCCAATCAGAGACAATGATAGACAGCTGCCTCTGATTGGGAACCATACCCGGCCAACAAAGAAATAGAACAAGTAGAATGCCCACCCAAATCACACCCCAACCCAACCAGATAGAGAAATAAAAAGGCTCTCTAAGGTCAGGGCGTGACAGCAACAGACAGACAGAGAACACAGGTATAAATACACAGGGGATAATGGGGAAGGTAGGCGATACCTGGAGGGGTGGAGACAAGCACAAAGACAAGGGAAACTGAACAGGGTGTGACAAATTGGTGGATAGTAATAACCTAAAAGCATTGTATTGTATCTCCTTCACTGCAGCCGATGTGAGTAAAACATTTAAACGTGTTAACCCTCGCAAGGCTGCAGGCCCAGACGGCATCCCCAGCCGCGTCCTCAGAGCATGCGCAGACCAGCTGGCTGGTGTGTTTATGGACATATTCAATCAATCCTCATCCCAGTCTGCTGTTCCCACATGCTTCAAGAGGGCCACCATTGTTCCTGTTCCCAAGAAAGCTAAGGTAACTGAGCTAAACGACTATCGCCCCATAGCACTCACTTCCGTCAACATGAAGTGCTTTGAGAGACTAGTCAAGGATCATATCACCTCCACCCTACCTGACACCCTAAACCCACTCCAATTTGCTTACCGCCCCAATAGGTCCACAGACGACGCAATCACAACCACACTCTGCACACTGCCCTTACCTATCTGGACAAGAGGAATACCTATGTGAGAATGCTGTTCATCGACTTGAGCCAAAGGGGTAAGTTGAACCACCCTTGTTTCTAGGAAATCATGGACAAAATAAATAATTTGACCAAATAGGTCATCATTTCATGGAGTCTCTGAAGGAAGAAACCACATGGAACAAGTGGTAAGCAAGTTAGATCCAAAAAACTGATTTTCACAAAGGCAAATCATTTTTTTGTGTTAGAAGTTTCATGATGCTTGTATCTGAACCAAAGTAGAACATTTGAGGATTATTCTATATATATCATGGGTTGCAATTAACTTCAATATGAGGTCGTAAACCTAGTATGAAATATCTGTGTAGCTGTGTGAGCTAACATAGTCTAAATGTTTTTCTTCGGGAAAGTTGAGCCAATGGCTATGGGCTAAGTTTAGACATGGTTGAGCCAATGGCAAGTTGAGAAAATGTTATTGTTTTCTTCCCAGGTGTAATGCAAGACATTACCACTGGGATATAAGGTAACAACTTGTCCTGGCCTATTTTAAAAGTGTTTTAAAAAAGTACAAAGTGTTTGTTAGGTGTTGAAGGGATACTTCAGGATTTTGGCAATGGATACTTCCACAATGTCAGATTTACAAAAAAAATGATGTTTTCGTCTTTTGAGCTTTTTGCCATTAAATCTATGCAGCCTACTCAATCACTTTTTATAGCTACTGTTTACAGGCCTCCTGGGCCATATATAGCATTCCTCATTGAGTTCCTCATTGAATTCCTATCGGACCTTGTAGTCATAGCAGATAATATTCAAGTTTTTGGTGACTTTCAATATTCACATGGAAAAGTCCACAGACCCACTCCAAAAGGCTTTCGGAGCAATCATCGACTCAGTGGGTTGTGTCCCTGGACCTACTCACAGAGTCATACTCTGGACCTAGTTTTGTCACATGGAATAAATGTTGTGGATCTTAATGTTTTTCCTCATAATCCTGGACTATCGGACCACCATTTTATTACGTTTGCAATTGCAACAAATAATCTGCTCAGACCCCAACCAAGGAGCATCAAAAGTCGTGCTATAAATTCACAGACAACACATTGATTCCTTGATGCCCTTCCAACCTCCCTCTGCCTACCCAAGGACGTCAGAGGACAAAAATCAGTTAACCACCTAACTGAGGAACTCAATTTAACCTTGCTCAATACCCTAGATGCAGTTGCACCCCTAAAAACTAAAAACATTTCTCATAAGAAACTAGCAGGGGTATACAGACATTTTTTGTATTTTATTTTATTTAACCTTTATTTAACCAGGTAGGCAAGTTGAGAACAAGTTCTCATTTACAATTGCGACCTGGCAAAAATACCCGAGCTCTGAAGCAAGCTTCCAGAAAATTGGAACGAAAATGGCGCCACACCAAACTGGAAGTCTTCCGACTAGCTTGAAAAGACAGTACCGTGCAGTATCGAAGAGCCCTTACTGCTGCTCGATCTCCCTATTTTTCCAACTTAATTGAGGAAAATAAGAAAAATCCGAAGAAGAAAAAAAAATGATACTGGCGCAAAGCTAACTAAAAAGAAGCATTCCCCAAGTGAGGATGGCTTTCACTTCAGCAGTAATAAATTCATGAACTTCTTTGAGGAAAAGATCATGATTATTAGAAAGCAAATTACGGACTCCTCTATAAATCTAGGTATTCCTCAGTTGTCCTGAGTCTGCACAACTCCACCAGGGCCTAGGATCAAGAGAGACACTCAAGTGTTTTAGTACTATATCTCTTGACACAATGATGAAAATAATCATGGCCTCTAAACCTTCAAGCTGCATACTGGACCCTATTCCAATTAAACTACTGAAAGAGCTGCTTCTTGTGCTTGGCCCTCCTATGTTGAACATAATAAACAGCTCTCTATCCACCGGATGTGTACCAAACTCACTAAAAGTGGCAGTAATAAAGCCTCTCTTGAAAAAGCCAAACCTTGACCCAGAAAATATAAAAAACTATCGGCCTATATCGAATCTTCCATTTCTCTCAAAAAATTTGGAAAAGGCGGTTGCGCAGCAACTCACTGCCTTCCTGAAGACAAACAATGTATACGAAATGCTTCAGTCTGGTTTTAGTCCCCATCATAGCACTGAGACTGCACTTGTGAAGGTGGTAAATTACCTTTTAATGGCATGAGACCGAGGCTCTGCATCTGTCCTCGTGCTCCTAGACCTTAGTGCTGCTTTTGATACCATCGATCACCACATTCTTTTGGAGAGATTGGAAACCCAAATTGGTCTACATGGACAAGTTCTGGCCTGGTTTAGATCTTATCTGTCGGAAATATATCCGTTTGTCTCTGTGAATGGCTTGTCCTCTGACAAATCAACTGTAAATTTCGGTGTTCCTCAAGGTTCCGTTTTAGGACCACTATTGTTTTCACTATATATTTTACCTCTTGGGGATGTCATTCAAAAACATAATGTTAACTTTCACTGCTATCTGGATGACACACAGCTGTACATTTCAATGAAACATGGTGAAGCCCCAAAATTGCCCTCGCTAGAAGCCTGTGTTTCAGACATAAGGAAGTGGATGGCTGCAAACGTTCTACTTTTAAACTCGGACAAAACAGAGATGCTTGTTCTAGGTCCCAAGAAACAAAGAGATCTTCTGTTAAATCTGACAATTAATCTTAATGGTTGTACAGTCGTCTCAAATAAAACTGTGAAGGACCTCAGCGTTACTCTGGACCCTGATCTCTCTTTTGACGAACATATCAAGACTGTTTCAAGGACAGCTTTTTTCCATCTACGTAACATTGCAAAAGTCAGAAACTTTCTGTCCAAAAATGATGCAGAAAAAATAATCCATGCTATTGTTACTTCTAGGTTAGACTACTGCAATGCTCTACTTTCCGGCTACCCGGATAAAGCACTAGATAAACTTCAGTTAGTGCTAAATACGGCTGCTAGATTCCTGACTAGAACCAAACATTTTTAGCATATTACTCCAGTGCTAGCCTCCCTACACTGGCTTCCTGTCAAGGCAAGGGCTGATTTCAAGGTTTTACTGCTAACCTACAAAGCATTACATGGGCTTGCTCCTACCGATCTCTCTGATTTGGTCCTGCCGTATATACCTACACGTATGCTACGGTCACAAGACGCAGGCCTCCTAATTGTCCCTAGAATTTCTAAGCAAACAGCTGGAGGCAGGGCTTTCTCCTATAGAGCTCCATTTTTATGGAATGGTCTGCCTACCCATGTGAGAGACGCAAACTTGGTCTCAACCTTTAAGTCTTTACTGAAGACTCATCTCTTCAGTGGGTCATATGATTGAGTGTAGTCTGGCCCAGGAGTGTGAAGGTGAACGGAAAGGCTCTGGAGCAACGAACCGCCCTTGCTGTCTCTGCCTGGCCGGTTCCCCTCTTTCCACTGGGATTCTCTGCCTCTAACCCTATTACAGGGGCTGAGTCACTGGCTTACTGGTGCTCTTTCATGCCATCCCTAGGAGGGGTGCGTCACTTGAGTGGGTTGAGTCACTGATGTGATCTTCCTGTCTGGTTTGGCGCCCCCCCCCTTGGGTTGTGCCGTGGCGGAGATCTTTGTAGGCTATACTCGGCCTTGTCTCAGGATGGTAAATTGGTGGTTGAAGATATCCCTCTAGTGGTGTGGGGGCTGTGCTTTGGCAAAGTGGGTGGGGTTATATCCTTCCTGTTTGGCTCTGTCTGGGGGTATCATCGGATGGGACCACAGTGTCTCCTGACCCCTCCTGTCTCAGCCTCCAGTATTTATGCTGCAGTAGTTTATGTTTCGGGGGCCTAGGGTCAGTTTGTTATATCTGGAGTACTTCTCCTGTCTTATCCGGTATCCTGTGTGAATTTAAGTATGCTCTCTCTAATTCTCTCTTTCTCTCTCTCGAAGGACCTGAGCCGTAGGACCATGCCTCAGGACTACCTGGCATGATGATTCCTTGCTGTCCCCAGTCCACCTGGCCATGCTGCTGCTCCAGTTTCAACTGTTCTGCCTGCGGCTATGGAATCCTGACCTGTTCACCAGATGTGCTACCTGTCCCAGAACTATTATTTGACCATGCTGGTCATTTATGAACATTTGAACATCTTGGCCATGTTCTGTTATAATCTCCACCCGCCACCCCTCATAGCCTGGTTCCTCTCTAGGTTTCTTCCTAGGTTTTGGCCTTTCTAGGGAGTTTTTCCTAGCCAATGTGCTTCAACACCTGCATTTCTTGCTGTTTGGGGTTTTAGGCTGGGTTTCTGTACAGCACTTTGAGATATCAGCTGATGTACGAAGGGCTATATAAATAAATATGATTTGATTTGATAAACGCGTGGACACAATTTATTTGTCTCGTTGTGCAGGTTGAAGGAAGTTGCTAACTAGCATTAGCGCAATGACTGGAGGTCTATGGTAAATGCTTGCATGCTAGTAGATACCATAGACTTACAGTCATTGCACTAGAGCTAGTTAGCATTGGCACGCAAAACTACTAACTTCCTTCCTACTGGATGCAGAGACATACTTTTTTATCCATGGGTTCATCTAACTATTGGGAAGTAGACAAAGGGCTCCATTGGCAATATCCCGAAGTATCCCTTCAAGCCTGTGTTAAAAGATGCTTAAAATGATTAAAAAACAAAAAGGCGATTGTGATTCTGTTGAATTGTGTTTGGTAAGTAAAGATAGACATGTTTTAATAGGTAGTGGTAATATTTTATTCAGTACAAAATTTTATAGGCAGCTTAACTTACCCCATACTCGGGGTAAGTTGTGCCAAGAGACCACTTTTTTTTGAACAGGCTATGTTTTCAAAACTGTAATGTTTACATTAATTCTGATTATTTCCGGGATACACAACATCTTGAAATATACAGTGTATTCAGAATATTTTCAGACCCCTTTTCCTTTTCCACGTTTTGTTTCGTTACAGCCTTTTTCTAAAATTTATTAAATTAATTGTTTTCCTCGTCAATCTACACACAATACCCCATAATGACAAAGTAAAAACATTTTTTGGGGGGGAAATGTATTAAAAATAAAAAAACAGAAATACCTTATTTACATAAGTATTCAGACCCTTTGCATCTTGTTTATATTGATGTTTCTTCAACTTGATTGAAGTCCACCTGTGGTAAATTCAATTGATTGAACATGACTTGGAAAGGCGCACACCTGTCTATATAAGGTCCCACAGTTTACAGTGCATGTCAAAGCAAAAACCAAGCCATGAGGTTGAAGGAACTGTCCTTAGAGCTCAGAGACAGGATTGTGTTCGAGGCACAGATCTGGGGAAGGGTACCAAAAAATATCTGCAGCATTGAAGGTCCCCAAGAACACAGTGGCCTCAATCATTCTTAAATGTAAGAAATTTGGAACCACCAAGACTCTTCCTAGAGCTGGTTGCATTGCCAAACAGAGCAATGGGGGTGAATGGCCTTGGTCAGGGAGGTGACCAAGAGGATGGTCACTCTGACAGAACTTCAGAGTTCCTTTGTGGAGATGGGAGAAAACTTCCAGAAGTACAACCATCTCTGCAGCACTCCACCTTTATGGTAGAGTGGCCAGACGGAAGCCACTCCTCAGTAAAGGCCTATGACAGCCCGCTTGGAGCTTACCAAAAGGCCCCTAAATTACTCTCAGACCATGAGAAACAAGATTATCTGGTCTGATGGAACCACGATTTAACTATTTGGCCTGAATGCCAAGCGTCACATCTGGAGGAAACCTGTCACCCTCCCTACGGTGAAGCATGGTGGTGGCAACATAATGCTCTGGGGATGTTTTTCAGCAGCAGGGACTGGGAGACTAGTCAGGATTGAGGGGATGAAAACCAGCTCCAGAGCGCTCAGGACCTCAGACTGGGGCAAAGGTTCACCTTCCTACAGGACAATGACCCTAAGCACAACAAAGTACTGAGTAAAGGGTCTGAATACTTATGTAAATGTGGTATTTCAGTTTGTGTGTAGATTGATGAGAGAAAAAAAGATTTCATCCATAATAGAATAAGGCTGTAATGTAACAAAATTTGGAAAATGTCAAGGGGTCTGAATACTTTCCGAGTGTACTGAATGTAGATATCTTTGTTAGAAATTATACTATATTTCCCTTGACAGAGTAATGCTGAATATAAACCTAAACTTACCCTACTTTCCCCTTTAAGTCATGCATTCTGGTGCATTCCTGCATTTCCTTTACTATTAAATACCAGTTGAAGGCTTTAATGAGACTCAAACCAGTATGCTATTGGAGGAACAGGTTTATTAATCCTGGGTGTGATGCATGTGTTTGAAGCCTGTGCCCGTATTTAAAAAAAACAAGCTACCAACTTAAACTTAAATCAACCTTGTTAAGTAGCCTCCCATTTTTTCTAAGAGGTACAAAACTTAACATTGCTGTGCTTAAAAATAGTATGGATAATATATCTGTCAGATATACAGTTCTTAAAAAATATTGTAAGTAACAACAACAGAGAACCGTGTTATCTGTTGCAGCTAAACAAACGGCAGGACAATAAAAGATAGTGAGTGAGGTTGTTTGCATGTCCACAAAAACTCTGTACTTTGTAGTTTCTCCTTCAGACCAAATCTATCTATAAAGACATCTTGCCACGGAGTCTATTGCCCTTCACCGGTGACTGTCACCCAGGAATGCACCGTGGCCACATAAACAAACACACATAATAAATGAATCCCATAGGAACAGCTGCATGATAGGCCTCTCCACTACCATGGTCAGAATTCTGTGGCAAGGACAGCAACCATGTTCCTCAGCTCCCACAGTCTGAATAGCACTTTGTCTGAATTTTTATTCTTCTGCACAAGCAAAACTATCATTACCACTGGACTGCTGCTGAAATTAGAGGCAGGCTGACTGGCTGGCTAGCTCACTGTTAAGCAGAGCACAGAGCTAGGTTGGCCTGCCTGCAGCGTTATGGCAACAGGAGTTTAACAAAAGATGAAATGTTGGAAAAGTACAATTTGACGAAGGCACACACAAACACACTCCCTCGTTTATGCTACAACTCTCACGGTTGTGTTTAATACAGTCATTTCCCACCGCCCTTTGATGTTCTGTAATGATAGCTTACAGCGAGTTTATGAATGTGTGGTTGGTTACAGGTAACAGGTAATGGGCCTGTACAGGTAATAGAGAAGCCAGACTTGAAAAGCAGGTCACCCTTGGAACGTCGCAAAGTTTACCACGTCCACAAATACTCAGCCTTTTTTTTCTCTTCCTTTACTATTTGTTTGGTTGTTAGGGAAGTGATTTACATGGCCCTAGGGCAGAATGTATCCTCTCCCAATGATAGAGACATGGCAGATACTCCATACATATACCTACAGCACCTCTCAACCATGGCCCACAGTTGTAGATCATGAGTGTACATGTGTAAGATCTTAATTTGAGCCACTTTTCTACATCAGGAAATGTTCATTATTATGTGGATTATAATTCATGGACATCTTTGTAGGGGTTGATACATTTTTCTTCCTGGAAAATAAAGTCTGAAAATTTTAAACAGGAAATTGTGAACTTCAGAAGCAGTTTTAAACCTCACATTTTTAAATGTTCTACATTGAAGGAAAGTTCTCCTGCAACAGGATGATCAAATTTAGATCCTACATCTGTTTGAGATCATGCTGCGGATGTTGAGCAATGTTTGTTCATCTTTTGTTTGTGAAAGGCAATGGTAGCTTACTTTCACTGATGGAGAGGGAGGAGAATGGAGTTCCCTGCATACTTCGGGCACAGGATGGGAACAAGGTGACAGATGCTTGCTATGAGGAAGTGTCACAGGGTTTTCTAGATAAACATGCTGTTTACAGAGGGCCACAGGGAGTGCTGGGAGTGTGAAACGCTGTCTCTGGGTGCCACACAAACGGCTTCTGACTGTCACTGAGGTGTGGTGATGTGTGGGAATATGGGCTGTGCTCTTTGGTCTATATGCTCTACAACATACAGACAGCCACCAGGGCTCTGCATGGGGCTAAGTTGAACTTTTTTATCAATCTCTCTCACTCTCCAGGCTTTTGTCATTAAATAAGTGAGGCTTGCACCAACTTGATGCTTGAAACCGTGCTGCAAATGTCAGCCCATCATTGTCAGACATAAATGTATTGACATTAAATTAGTAGGTTATTACTTTATTATTACCATGATATTGTACAATTAAACCACTATTACTTTTCTTTCACTAATGCAGGCACGGATCCATCCAAAATATCTGTAAGAACTCTACCAGCTAAGCTATGGTTCCCCCTAGTCAGATGTGTCACCCATGATGATGTTGAGTTGGCGCACCTGCATACAGTACGCTGTAAAGATGTTACTGTGAATTTGACAGAAGCTTACAGTCAGCTCGGTGGCAAGTAAAAATCTCTATTTCACATTACAGTACACCGACTGTAATATAAATATGGTATCAATGCAAGTACTGTGTAATGACACAGTAAAATACCGTAAAATTGTGTATATGCTCCTAAAAACCAGTGAGATGGGAGAGGCGGGATTTGCAGCACATCAAGCATCACAAATAGAACCAAATTATATTTTTGTGCATGTTAGAGGATAAGCATTGGCCTACATGGTTATATTATTTGTGCATGTCATATCGAAAGTTGTTATAACTCTGTAGTTACTAAAATGATTGAATAACATTACTTGCAAATGTAAATGTTTAACTGATTCTACTGCACATGACTTCCAAATGAAAATGAATGTGTTTATAATCGATTTAATGGACGCGACAAACGTAGGGAGTTCTTTGCGCTGTTTCTACTGCTCTCCGGTATCCACTTCTATTCTGGTCCACCTTAAAAGTGCTCCGACTGTCCGTGTATGATTTCCTGACAACGCCCCATGCCAAAAACGATAGGCCAATTTTACCTGCTGTAAAAGAGCAGCTCCGAAACTGTTCAAAGGGTTGGGTTGGGCTACGGCAAAATCTACCCCTTTAGAATAAGTATTTTATTGTTTGTTTGGGGGTCTGGAGAGACTGGACTTCTCACGGAAAAAGAACAGGATCACGCACATATTACGCTATTCATTCAGGGGAATTTTCCTAAAGTTGCTTAATCCCCCAAACACTTCTGGATTTTCACCGCGCATCTAACACGGTCGACTTTGACCGCCTGGGTCTGTCTACGTTGCGTTGCGGGAGATCTGCGTTACAAAGAGACCTCTCTATTTTTACATGTTTTTTTAATTTTACCTTTATTTAACTAGGCAAGTCAGTTAAGAACAAATTATCTTTGAAGGGATTCACTTATGTCTGGATATTAATTTCCCTTGTTATTTGAGAACTGTCTGTGAGGAAGACAGTGAATTTTATTTTGTTGGTGTTTTTGAAAAATTTATAGCCGATTTACAGCAGAAGCGTCACCATGTTGAGTAACGCTGGAGTCTATGCTGTCAAAAAGCGGAAGAAGCCCGTTCAGAAAACGTAAGGATGTCATTTAAACCTGTTTGACCAGACAATAAATGTTTTGGGAAGTTCGATTTAGGTCTAGCATGAGCTAGATAGTCTACAGAATCGTGCATGATTCTAACATTTGCAACATGTCTTTTCCCGACCATATATACCAAATATATTGACATTTTATAATGCAATTTCTCACGAATATGCTAATGCGAATACAATGTGTGCATTGCATACATTATAATGTCAAGTGAGTTATTTAACTCTCGTTCGATGTAATTTCAGTAACAGCCAATTCAATGGCGTATCAATAGCCAGGTGAGATATAATTAATGTGTTTAAGCTTTACATTGGCTATTTATCCATGCAGCTAAATATAATAATTTACTTCGTGCTGTTGGATTATTTTCTTCATAAATGGTTATTAGTGTTGGTCTATTGCTAATTTTCTACTCTTTCTTCTGGGGTAACTGGCTTTCTTTCTACACAGACAGTGGATAAAGTCTCACGTTTACGCACGCAAAGCTTGTAATAGTGCGTGTGTGTTGTGTTGCTGTAAATTTATGCCTGACCAGAAGTTCTTGTGCCTCCATTTAGTTTTCACCGGGTCACCTTAAGAATCTCTCATCGTGTATAGTTTTGGTCTGGCATGGAAATAGTACTCTTGCATTAATCACAATCAAGTTTGAGAGTCGGCTGCGCTCTCACGCGATGCTTAAAGGAGGGCGGGGTGCGCGGGATGATCGCTGGCTTGAAGTATGTTATTGTAATCTGATATACGGTTTCTTCTCATTATGCGAAAACACTTCTGCGTCTTTTCTACTTTTTTCGTTTAAGCATATTTTTTGGACACGCACTGTTATTACACAACCCAGTTACAAAAGACACGTATGTTTTATAATGCCGTTTTTCGCGACTAAGTAAGATTTACTAATAGCTTGGCTGGAAAAAAACAAAACTTTTCCTTCATGGAAAACTTAAGCGGTGCAATATGTTTGTACTTTTCCACTGTTTCCACTTTTTTTTTTATGATTCCAATAAAGTATTGAGAATGTTTCACGTGCATGAATAATTAATAACACCTAGATAAGTTTGCTTACTATAATATATCCTAAAAATAAAATGTTAAAACGTTGATTTAACCAGGTTAATATTAGTTCATTACCATCTTCATGCTGTTATTTTCATGCATTCTAAATGCATTTTCTTTAGGCATGACATGTTGGATTTGTCAAAACAACCAGACAAAATTGATGGAATGTGTTACAGCTATATGTGCATGTGTGCTTGTGGGCATGTGTCTGTTGAACGTCTATGTTCTCCATGTTAGTGAAATCATATACAGTTTTTTCAAATAGACCTTTCCCAGTATAAATCCCACATCAAAAATAAGTAACTTTAGACATGTGCCTGTGCGGACATATGTCTCTGTCTTTGTGAAGATGTGGGGCTGTTCAGAGAGGCCTAAGGTTTCCTGGACAGCCATCTGGGTTTTGCAGCACAAAGGCACCATGAGACTGACTGTAAAAAAAAAACTGTGGTCACTGCATAGTAGCATTCCAAAAGGGTTCTGTCCATCTGAATCTCTCATTTCTTTGTCAATTTTTTTCTCTCGCCTTTGCTCATAGGCCTACGGCATGCTTTCATATGTTTCTGCCCTCGTGTTTTCAGTAAGTTAAAGCATTCTACAACTTGTTATATGCCTAATCATGTTAGACCAAATATGTGCATTACAGTAAAGATATCCAATATAATATTTTTAGTCACTGTAACTATTCTTTCAATATAAATGACAGATTGTTCTGTTAGGCCTCTAAATGTACAATTGAAAAGTACATGGACAACTTACACATTAGTACTATTGTAATTGCATAGTTAAGTTGCCTACCTGATATAAAGTGTTTAACATATACAGTATATCTGAGACATTTCTACATCAGGTTGTGATTACTCCCAGAGCCCACTGTGTGACAATATGACTTCATTATTTCCTTAAGGTCATTAAAGTCTTTGTGGGAAAGATTGTGGGAAGGTGTGTGTGTGTGTGTGTGTGTGTTTGCATGTTAGCTTAAGTAGCATGTGTGTGTTTGTATCCGTTTGTGAGTGTGAGAGAGTTACGGATGATTAAGATAAAATGTATTATTGAATGTTCAATTTTGTGGCAGAACACACTGTTCATAAGTAGATTTCCAATGATTTGTATGGTGTTACAGTTGTTAATCTGTTTCAGAACACGACAAAAAGCTTATTATGAGAGTGCTTACCATGTTCTGCTGGTGACAACATTATTGTTGGCCAACAGCGAGGTAGGGGGATTAGTATGTCTCTACTAGCTAACAATGGGGGAAAGGTAGGTGTGTGTGTGTACACAAAGTCTAGCTGATAGAGGTGAGGCAGAAAGCCAAAACAAATCTTATGCACAACAGCATAATGGCTTATTGTTCTATGGTTGTCTCATATCTACAGGGAGGCCTCCACAACAGCCTCAACTGTATACATCAAGTCACTGTTCTCAGCTGAACTTAGGCCACAACAGAAATTCACTAGGACCAGTTCGTTCTAACTGCAGCCTACATGTCAGACCAAAGACATATTTTAACAAACGTTTAGATGAATAATGTACCTGAGTGTGCTACTGTTGTTTATGTGGAGAAAAAACCCCACTCTACTTTCAACCTTAAATAATGCTTAATAACGCTACACTGTCTCTTTTATGTTGCCCCGCCTGATCTGGGGAATGGGTTTTTAGTTCGAGACAAGAGACAGTTTCTTTGAACAGAGTAACAAGGATGGTAATACCATCGTGATACCAGCCTTCATAGCCAGGCTTTCTTCTTCGTATAGGCAGCAGCCCTCAGTCTTTCTAGTGGTAGGGATCAGCTGATCAGACTGCAGCTCCCTGGGGGTTTGTGGAGAGGGGGGCTCACTCAGTTTCCTTGCCAGGAGAGATGCCCTCCTGGCTGGCTACAGGACAACTTGAAGTGGGGTGTCCATACGTTACGGTGGTGTGGAGCCGTAGCGGATGAAACAGATCAATCCATTTTCATCCGCAACTAACAGAGCTTAGGTGCAAGGAATGTTCAGAGCACCTCAGGAACAGATACATGGAAGGAAGA
The DNA here is from genome assembly GCF_002021735.2 of Oncorhynchus kisutch. Classification (NCBI taxonomy): domain Eukaryota; kingdom Metazoa; phylum Chordata; class Actinopteri; order Salmoniformes; family Salmonidae; genus Oncorhynchus; species Oncorhynchus kisutch. The sequence continues at coordinate 45,789,240 of NC_034175.2, read as the reverse complement.
TGTCGGCGAGTGGATATTGTGAAATAAAGTAGCTCTCTGTGTGTGTAGCCTTTTCTTCAGTGTTTCTGTAGTGTAGTAAGCTGTCCTTCATTAGGGTGTTTTTGTGCTGTTTATGCTAAATGTCATGTGCTGTTTGAGTGAGTGTCCACTCCAGTCCACCATGTGGCTGAATAAGTCCATGGTTTCAAAGTTGTTAGATCTGATTGCATGATTGTAGTTGTGGGTGCATCCTACACATTTTTTGATGTATTCTCGGCCTGTTCAAAATACTTTCATGATCCCCAAACCACCCACTTTGAGCAGACAAAAGCATCCCGATTGCATTACAACGTACTCTGTGCAACATGAATCCCTTTGAATCAGAGTGAAGGGTCTTTGGGTTCAGCCATGTAATTTTGCACTTTAAATAGACTCTCCATGAGAGAGAGATGAGGTAAACCTAGTTTGCTCTAACTCTAACAATGACTGCCCTGATTGTCTGTGTCTGGAGTCCCATGATGCACTGCAACCGAAGGTGGAAAAAATGGGTCTGAATACTGGCATTTGTCTCCGCAGGCGTTTTTGAAAAGTGAGGTCAGTCTTACTCTATTTCTGGTTAGGTATTGCTTGGGTCTAAGGCAGGAATTGAATTATGGCTGTATTCCCTGCAGGAAATTCAATAGGGAAGAGGGGAAAAAACCTATACCTATGATCATCGGCCGTTTCTGTAATGGGAAAGTCACACAAAGTATGGGAGAAACAGCTCTGTGAGGAAGGTGGAACCCTTGAATTTGGGAGAAGGGGAGATGTGTGGTTGTTGAACCTGACCAGCAGCTGTTATCTCCTGCTGTTCACTAGCCTACACTAGTTTGGGTTGGGTTTTGTGTTGAGTTGGACTGTTGTATTGAAATGGATATAACCTTATATAGTCCACTTATCATGGTTTTTCTCCAGTTGGTGTGAATATGCTTTTTGTCCCCTGAGGATTCATTGTCTTACTGTTACAGTATGTGTTACAGGCACTGTTTGAACAAAGCCCTTGAGATAAATAGCAGCTGCCACTCCTCCAACCCTTAACCCACATTTGAAAACGTTTAATGGTGTACTGAAGTCGTCCACTTTTGCTCCAGCAGGTGTGAGGGGAGTTGTAGCCTCCTGACTCCCATGGTTTGGGTTTAGGGTATGTGTCATCTCCCTCCCTCTCTTCCAGTCCCAGCATGCTTGGCTTGAGCCTGAGCATGTGTGTCTGATTTGCAATTAATGCCATGTGTGGTGGTCAACAATGGTGGTCCCAAGACTTCATCACACAGTTGCTCCTGAAGTGAAATAGAACATGAGCTCAACAAAACAAACAAAGACCATGAGTAGCCTCTGATGTGGCCAAAAATACTTGGTTTTGACACAGTGGAAATTAGAAAAAAACAACTAATATAAGGCCTCAAGGTTGCATTGGAATTATTAAATAGATGTGAACGTTTGTAGACATTAATAACTGTCCATCTTTGTTAATTGTAATTTTTCCACTATTCCAATACAGGCTTTTTTTTTGCATTGCAGGACGTTTAATATTGGATAAACTGTAGAGAGGAGTGATATTTGTATAGTGCATGCCAGCAGATGCACTGTAGGGTGTTCAACGCTTTTCTACTTAAAGCAGGCCATCCCTCTGGCCTCAGGCGCTGCGATTGTCTCGTCTGACTCCTATCTCAGTAGGCTAATGATGCATGATGACTCACATTATAAAACAGTGTGCTTCACTATGTTTATTAGTCACGTTTATGAGTTGCATCGTCTTTCCTGCTTTCGGGCAAGAGTGGCGTACCACATTGCTCAGTGGGTTTCAATACTGTGTGCGGTGCACCACTATTGCTCACTGGGTTTCGATACTGTTCATGTTTTTATTAGTGTGTCATACACCAGTGATGGGAAGTTTGGGTGTTTTTACCGACTTTTCAACTCATTCAGTCAAAAAAACATGAATTTGTTTATTTGATTCAGTAATGCCTAGAGCACGCAGGACCCACTACCGGCGAACGATGGACTAAAAACGTGAAAGAATCATGATTCTACAAGCCTCTACTTCGCCACGGGGGGCTTATTGGAGCTGTCGTTTGTGACTGAGAATTCTGAAAGTGTGCTTCAAACTATGTACAGTTGTGATTGCTAGGCATACAAATAAAACTATTATTTCTTGATACCTTTGAAACAAGTTCTAATTGCGGCCGCAAACGGACTAGATTGTGAACGACTCTTGACGTAATGCCATTGCTTGACTGTGGGAGGGAGACTCCAGAAGCCCCCCAAATGATTAGTTCGATCACAAGTTCGAGTGTTGAGCAGAGGCAGCCTATGTATGTTTGGGTAGAAAGCTGTGTCCATCAATAACAAACAATAATCAATGAATTGCATTCGTTTTTGCATCATGTAATCAGTTATGAGTTCTATATATGCCTTTTCCTTCTCTATGCGGTCTGCAGCATGAACTATTTTCTGTGTGCACGTGATAGACAGTTGTTGGTAGGAGCGGCTGAGCTGGGGGAGCTCGTATTAATCCTGCTGTAGGACTCATTACGGCCAGCAGCAGGTCACATGAACAACTAAAATGAAAGAGTCGCATGCAAAAAGAAATTGAAGTTGTTCAAAAAATAACAAATTGTTTACGAACTGTACCTCCCTATCGTACCCCAAACTCAGAAAATGCTATGCCCTGGCAGGGCCTGCAGGCAAGGATGACTGAAGTGAGTCGGTCTTGGTTAATTTAGTTTTTAAAGTTCCTGTTCCCCTCTGCTTATGAAAGTGTTACGAAATGTTTCCTTTGTTAAATGATTCATGCTTCTTATTTCATCACAGGAAGCTGTTTTAGTGGATGTCACTCTTGCCAAGCATTTAAAGCTTATGACATTTAGCTATAATAACATGTGTCATTGACATATTTTAGGTAAGCTAAAGTCTAAAGTGTGATGTGTACACTGGCCATTATGAAGTACAGTGCATTTTACAACAAACTAACCACAATGATAATGTCTCTTTGCCCCTCAGCAAGAAAACCCCTGCTCCAGAAGTGGTCAAGTCGAACCCTTCCAAACGCCACCGGGATCGGCTGAACGGGGAGCTGGACAGGCTGACGGGCCTTCTACCATTCCCTGAGGATGTGTGCTCTCGCCTGGACAAACTCTCCGTGCTCCGCCTCAGCGTTGGGTACCTGAAGGTCAAGAGCTTCTTCAAAGGTGAGTGTCAGCTCAAGTGCCAGTCAAGTACCAAATTCATGGTTGGGCTGGAGCTGTCCGGAGCGCCATACCGGCACTTCACATTTTTGGGGAACTGTGTACCAGCTCCTCTATAGAAGCAAAGTAGCCTATCGCTGGCCCAGATTCACACACCGAGGCAAAAAGGTTGACCAAAGCGGAATGAAGGCGGGATCTTCATTGAATAGCAATGGAGAGTAGGCATTCATTTCCTGATTCCGCTTTGTTCGAATTTATTTTCAGCTAGTCTGTGAATCTGTGAGTGACAGTAGGCTGTTTGAGATTGAACCAGATTGAAAATGTGCCAGCCTGAATGACATGAGGCGCTGTACCAAGTTGTCAAGTTATGGTTTTTAAGGTCATCAAAGGTCATGGAAATTAGTTGAATAATTGTTGTTCATGTAATTCATGAAGGCACACTTTTAAATATGATCAATATAATTTTTTTTTTAAACGACATATCAGCCATTATAGGAATGACCCTTCAGTATGTCTGTGGTTCTGCATGTGTGCCAGTGCGAGTAGGCCATTGCCCAAGGAGAGAGAGCGCAACATTTCAAATCAAATTACATTTTATTTGTCACATACACATGTTTAGCAGATGTTATTGTGGGTGTAGCGAAATGCTTGTATTTATTTAAGATCGACAGCAGCAGGTATAAAATAATGACAGACTAACTTGATCACCAATTCAAAACATAACTTGTAGCAGTTATGTCGCTAGTTAACTATAGCTAACTAAGCATTCATTTTGTTGTTGCCTTTCCACTGGCACGGTAGAGCCTAAATAAATCTGTACCATTGGAAAGCTCTATTAAACAGTAGCCATGTAACTGAATTGACAAATAACTTGCTGTGCATAGATCTCCCCCAAAACATGAATATTTGAGCTTTATATATTAACATGCCGAGTTAGATATTGTGCTTGAAGTAGTCTACCTTGTCCATTTGATCCGTGATTTATTGAATGAGGGAATCATTTTACAAAGATAAAAGTTTTTGGTTGTAATGTTGAAAAAGCCAAGCCTGCACACCCAGGAGCTCTCCATATGGAGGGTTGACCAGATTTTGACAACAAATGACTAACAGTGCAGTTCCACAGTTGAAGTTGGAAGTTTACTTACACCTTAGCCAAATACATTTACTCAGTTTTAAAAAAAAAAAATCCTACAATGTGATTTTCTGGATTTTTTTTCTCATTTTGTCTGTCATAGTTGAAGTGTACCTATGATGAAAATTACAGGCCTCTCTCATCTTTTTAAGTGGGAGAACTTGCACAATTGGTGGCTGACTAAATACTTTTTTGCCCCACTGTACGTTAATCTCTAGGAAACAGAAAGCGTCTCCTTTCTGAGCGGTATGACGGCTGCGTGGTCCCATGGTGTTTATACTTGCGTACTATTGTTTGTACAGATGAACATGGTACCTTCAGGCGTTTGGACATTTCTCCCAAGGATGAACCAGACTTGTGGAGGTCTACAATTTATTTTCTGAGGTCTTGGCCGATTTCTTTTGATTTTCCCTTGATTTTAAGCAAAGAGACGCTGAGTTTGAAGGTAGGCCTTGAAGTACATCCACAGGTACACCTCCAATTGACTCAAATGATGTCAATTAGCCTATCAGAAGCTTCTAAAGCCATGATATAATTTTCAGGTATTTTCCAAGCTGTTAAAAGGCACAGTCTACTTAGTGTATGTAAACTTCTGACCTACTGGAATTGTGATACAGTGAATTATAAGTGAAATAATCTGTCTGTAAACAATTGTTGGAAAAATTACTTGTGTCATGCACACAGTAGATGTCATAACCGACTTGCAAAAACTATAGTTTGTTAACACGGATTGTGTGGTGGTTGAAAAAACGAGTTTTAATGATTCCAACCTAAGTGTATGTAAACTTCTGACTTCAACTGTATGTGGGGGGCTAAGTGCCTTGATCAAGGGCACAACAGCAGGAGGTGGTAGGTCTACGTGGGATCAGACACAGCAGCTTTGTAGTGTCAATAAGACTTACTTTTTCATGTAGGTTATAATAATAGTCATGAAATTTCATGGAGAAGTCATGGAAAATATGTAAACTGTTTACAGTGAATAATCAGAGATCTCTATAGCATAATGTAACGTGTGAATGTCGGTTAACATAATCTAATGGTCTCACTTGGAAAAAGACAGCTCCTGCATTTCTTCCATCCCAAGTCAAGCACTGTCAACAGACAATTAAGAACTTATATGTCATTAAAGATCAGTGCAGCCTCCGTATTACAAAGTAGTTAAGGACAGAGTGAATAAATGGTGTTGTGTACATTCTGTCAGTGTGAAAATAACCCAAGGAGAATACAAAGATGCCGTAAGAAACCCAAGACTCTTGTGGAGGAAAAACTAGAGGAAACGTTGTGTGGTTGACTGCAGAGCATCAGCTGACCCAGGACATAACAACATGACAACGATTGAACTAGAATCTCCAACGCAGCATACACAGCAGTGCTAGACCTTCCTTTGGCTCCCAGAATCACAACAATCCTACTATGGCACGATAGGCCCTGATTCCAACTAATTTCCCTGAACAAGGGCCATTTGTAAACACATCTGAAAGCGCTATCTTGTATTTCCTTGTTCCGTGACTATTTTTATGTACTGTTGAAAGTCTGCACTCCCCTAGTGGGTTGGCAGCAGGACAGCCTCAGAGCGCGGACATGAATAAATCAAGATGTTGTTGCATCTGTAGAAATGTGCCCAGGCCTGCCCCTGTCACTCTGTTTGTCTAACCTGGGTCACCTAAATATTTGAAGCCTTTGGGGCCATTTTTACTTTCGACGCAGACACAACAAACGTGTCGCCAATAATGCACTTGGTAGACAACATAACGGGATGTTTTTGTTATCATGCTGTATAGTTTCAATACCATACATCAGTGAATCTCTCTGTTACGTCATGGCTATAATAGGGAACGTGGCTATAAAAATACTTACATAAACAGGCAATGGCTAACGTAATTCCTGAGACGAAAATAAAAAAAACGACGTAAGTTATAGCTCAATACTCCAATCAGCATCTGTCTTGAGCCAGTACTGTATCTCGGAAAAGGAACCATGTCATCGTGGTCCATCTCTCCAACTCTCTTTCTTGGAATTTCAGATCATCAAATCTTTAACTCTTTTTTTTACCTTGTGTTGTTGTGGTGATGATAATCTGAAGGAAAGAGTCCTGAAACAGACAGGTATGTTTCACTGCTCTCGGCACATTGGCGAGAGAAAGCTACTTAAGAGTGCATGGCATGCTAGGAATCTGATAGAAGGGAAAGAGCACATCCTCAACAGTCGTTACGTTACCCCCCCCCTCCCCAGAGGAATCACATCCCCAAATCACACAACATATTATACAATAAAAAAACGTAATGGATACTACTTAAAACATCACAGGCTGCCACTTAACTTAATCATATCGATTAATTGAGTGTTGAGCACAGCAGAGGTGGAATTTACATAAGCGTTGGCCACTGGCCCATATTACCTAACAATGATTGACTGGGATCGGGACAGTCACATACCAAATGTTTGCTTCTACATCATGCAGAGCAATGTCCAGTGACTCATAAGATGCCTAATCGTTCAAAAACCAACTCCAACAACCTCAACATGGCAGCCATTGAGGGTTAACAGACATCAAAGCCGGAGCGTTGGCAGAGGAATTGCTGAGTCAGTTACTTTGGCGCCTCTGGCACAGCCACCATATCCTCTCAGTCTCCATGTCTTCTTACACTCTCAACCCTGGCCAGAACCATAACCCTGGCCATTGGTGAGCGTCAATGGGCAGTTTCAGCTTTAGAAAACCAATGACTTCTTTCTTCACATTCTCAGTGAATCCTCAATAACTCAGCCCTCAACCTCTACCGCCATAGGCGCCAACATGAGGTCCTGTAGTGGGCTAGGCATTGACAAGCTCACATCCCATAGATTTATGAGCTGTTAGAACTAGTTATTTAAAGTGTATCCCTCTCTTCTCACACTCTATTTAGCTCTGGAAAGTCCCTGGTCTGTGTACAGTGTAAGACTCGCTGATTTAAAGAATGGATCGGTTTGAAAGTGTTGAAAGACGAATCACAGCTCTGCTCATCTCAAACCAGAGGTGATGACGTTCCTAAAGAGAGTTGACTCCTCCTCATATGTCATTGCGCCCTCTCACCCCTTGATTTATATTCCCTGTCATAGAGAAGTTCTTATGTCACCTTTGCGTGGGGTAAGCGTGTGACCCGGTGATTCATAAACTGTGTTCCATTCATGTTTAATTCCCCCTGTTGAGCTATGAAGGCCTGAAGGATGATTCTGGTCTGCACTGTTAAAGTGGATAAAGAGGAGAATGATAAAGGTGTCTGTGAGGGAGGCAATTCTCTCTCTCTCTTTCTCTCTCTCTCTTTCTCTCTCTCTCTTTCTCTCTCTTTCTCGCTCTCTCTCTCTCTCTCCTCTCTCTCTCTCTCTCTCTCTCTCTCTCTCTCTCTCTCCTCTCTCTCAATTTAAGATATTTATTGGAATGGCAAACATATGTTAACATTGCCAAAGCAAGTGAAGTAGATCATTAACAAAAGTGAAATAAACAATAAAAATAAACAGTAAACATTATACACACAGAAATTCCAAAATAATAAAGACATTTGAAATGTCATATTATATCTATATACAGTGTTGTAGCAATGTGCAAATAGTTCAAGTACAAAAGGGGAAAATAAATAAACATAAATATGGGTTGCATTTACAATGGTGTTTGTTCTTCAGTGGTTGCCCTTTTCTTGTGTCGACAGGTCACAAATATTGCTGCTGTGATGGCACACTGTGGTATTTCACCCAGTAGATATGGGAGTTTATCAAAATTGGATTTGTTTTCAAATACTTTGTGGATCTGTGTAATCTCTCTCTCTCTCAGTTGTGTTGTTCCTCTGGCATTTTGTTGGCACCTCTAAATCACGCAGACAGATGGTAGTGAGTAGAAAAGCTGCCCTGACTTTTTTTAGATACTTGTAGGAGGTATTTTTAATACACAATGGATGATAGCTATACATGCTTCATACACAGTTGGTTTGTTGAGTGTCTACACTTCTTTGATGCTCAATGCCTAAGTGGCTCTATTCTTTAACAATTTGGAAAAGAATGAGTGGCAGAAGAATTAAAATAATGAGCCAGCTCCCTTCCCCTCCTCTCTCCTCTCTGCACTCAGAGTCAGAGGTGAAGGTTCAGAAAGTTACCCTATCCCCCGGCCCCGGCACACACCTCCTCCTCTATCCTCCCTCCTGGGAGTCCATTTTCAGCAGGAAAAACATCCCTGTCCCAAAGTGGGAGTGGAGGAACAAACATCATACTGTTGAACTTTCAGTGAGTCTGGGCTTTCACTTGGCTTACAGGAAGTTGAATAGATACGGTCCTAATAGACAGGTAACTGCCAAAATAAAGGAAACACCAACATAAATTGTCTTAATAGGGCGTTGGGCTACCACAACCTGCCAGAACCGCTTCAATGCGCCTTGGCATAGATTTTACAAGTGTCTAGAACTCTATTGCAGGGATGCGACACCATTCTTCCACAAGAAATGTAAAAAAATAAAAAATGTATGATGGTGGAAAACGCTGTCTCATGCACCGCGCCAGATTGCGCTGAGATCTGATGGCTGAGACACACACACACACACACACACCCTAACCCTATTTAGGGGACTTTGACTGGTTTTCTGGCCTATCCAGAAAAAATAATACATTTTCTCTACCTCTAAGCGACAGAGAAAATCCAATCGTGGTTTCATCTCACTGTGATACTCTCAACATCATTTTGTAGAATTGAAACACGACCACTTTCCCTTGGTCACAGAGGGACGAAATGACCTTTTGCATAAAACTGAAGTTATAACGAGTCTGCAGACATTAGAATGGTGTCTCTGCGTTGCTCAGAGGAGGCTTGGCAGAAAATGCTCTGTCGTCAGTTATATGAAATGGGGCCAAATTTGTACTTTCACTAAATATGATCATATTTATTCTATAGTTGTAAGAAAAGTGAAATCTTATAGTAATTCATTTATAATTTGATTGTTACTATATTTAGAAAGCATTTCAGTCATTTCAAGCCCTATTCACCCACAGTTGTTGAATATATTTTCATTATATTTGTACTATGTACTCGAGCTTATGTCATCAAAATGAGTACATGTTAACTATTTTTAACAAAAAATTCCATCCCTTTCAAGAACTATGCAGCATTCCTAGTTATTGTTAATGGCCATCTCATGAAAAATAATTTATTTTGGGAATGTCTATTTAGAGGGAAATCTACATTCAGCCATAAAGCTCAAGAGGCCCGCTATGTTCCTTTGTGACACCTCTATCAAAGTCGCAGAGATCTCTTCTTCTACAGTAGCTATGATATTTAAAATAATGGGCAACTGGGCATTTTTTTTACATGACCCTAAACATGATCGGATGTAAATTGCTTTATTAACTCAAGAGCCACACTTGTGTGGAAGCACCTGCTTTCAATATACTTTGTATCCCTCATTTACGCAAGTGTTTCTTTATTTCGGCAGTTATCTGTATGTATCACGGCTCAGGATATGACCCAAATGCAGACACAGAAGGTGGATAGTACAGTTCTCAGATGATTTATTGTGAACACGAGGCAGCCAAAGGACAGGTCGAGGACAGACAGGGGTTCGTGATCAGGTCAGAGTCAGGCAGGTACAGGATAGCAGGCAAGCTCAGAGTCAGGCCTGGCAGAATAGTCAGAACGGAGAAAACTAGGAAACAGAACTTAAGAAATAGGAAGATGGGAAAGCACGCTAGACGAACTGGCAACAGATAAACAGAGAACACAGGTATAAATGCCCTGGGAATAATGGGGAAGATGGGCGACACCTGGAGGGGGGTGGAGACAAGCACTAAGACAGGTGAAACAGATCAGGGTGTGACAGTATGTGTAAATTGTGTGTGTCAGTGTTCATTTTGTCAACAAACATAGTGACTCAAATATTTGTCAAACATTTTTCAGTGGCAATTGATGAGAATATAACTGATTCAAAAGACCCTGAAAAAAACTCTAACTAAAAACTTTTTTAAATTTCGGTTGACTAAAAGAAGATGAGACAAAATTATCTAAATCTGACAACTAAGTGTACTGGACAAGAGTTTTTGGAGAGATTGAGAGCTTTTCAGTGATAAGCACAATTAATATTAGCAGCACAGCAGCTCAGCGCAGTTCTGTTCAGCAGTAGGAAGGACATGCCACACCAGACACACACAGCCTACATCAGCTCGTGAGCTGCAGGGGAGCAAGCGATGAGTGTGGCCAGACAGTCTCCGCTCTGCCTCCGATTATTCAGATTGCGCAGGGGACTCCTATGCTTACCTTTGCTTTAGATACCCGTTGCCTGGTCAAGAAACACAAGCTGCTTTACAAAATTAAATACAATAGCAGCATTGAGTTTAATTTTAATATAACAGTCTAGCTATGTTTTTCTCTCTGTTGAGTATATAAAGTTGTCTGTCTTTGAATTTGTAGTCTGGCTCAACCCTCCCACTTTCCGCACTACATTTCATAGCCATGTTCTGTAGCCAATGTTGCCAAGTCTCACTTTTTTTCTCAGAGAAGATTGCTTGATTCTAGCCCTTACTGTTCAAAAGATATGACCTATAATAGCAGCGTTAAGTTATTCTCTTTCTATCATGCATTTTCGGGCCACATTTTACATTCATAAAGCATATTGCAGGCCGTTCTAAAACCAGGCTACTTGCGGACCGGACCATAAACCATTTGTTTAGGCTACACCTTGTTCAGTCATGTTACCTCATTAGCTAACTATTGCTAACAACTTGAGGTGCGTTCAACAGGATGCAACCTATTGGAACGTTCAGATAGAAATATGCTATGTAGAACAAAAATGCCTCTGAATTTCTATCTGCAACGTTCAAGAACGTTTCGCAACTGAACATGGCCCTGGTATCATTACCATTAGCCTATATGCAAACATTTGGTGGCACAGAAAGAAATGAAAAGGAATAGCAAACAATTTATTGACTAAATTCCTCTTGCCATTACACTATATCTGACTGTGTAAATAGCTTTATTTTGAGTCAAAGTGGACCCAGTGACTCAGACTTCAGCACTTGGACCAGGACTCGAGCACTGAGACTTGGACTTCAGCCATAGGGATTGGTACTCAACTCGTGACTCGACCATTGTTGACTCGGACTTGGACTCGAGCACAGGGGACTTGGGACTCGATTTGGACTTGAGGTTTAGTGACTCCACTACGTCCACTGTGGCGTCTGTGGAGTGTTGATAACAATGGAAATTATGCGAGTGACCGAGGTACGACCCATACTACTTTGCGGCACCATCATGTGATTGTGCTACTCTCTCTCTCTCTCTCTCTCTCTCTCTCTCTCTCTCTCTGTTTGTGTGTGTCTGTTTTGTATGTAATGTGCATTATCTAACTCATGTCAAATCAAATTGTATTGGTCACATACACATATTTATCTGAAGTTATTGCAGGTGTAGTTAAATGCTTGTGTTCCTTGCTCCAACAGTGCAGTAGTATCTAACAGCTCACAACAATACACCTGAATCTAAAAGTACATTTGTTTGAGCAATGTCGGAGTGACATTGACTAAAATACAGTAGAATAAGGACAACAACCACCCGAGCCACTGCCTGTTCACCCCACTACCATCCAGAAGGCGAGGTCAGTACAGGTGCATCAAAGCTGGGACAAAGAGACAGAGAAACAGCTCCTATCTCAAGGCGGTTGATGTCCTTGATGATCTTTTTAGCCTTCCTGTGACATCAGGTGCTGTAGGTGTCCAGGAGGACAGGTAGTTTTCCCCCAATGATGCGTTTGGCAGACCGCACCACCCTCTGGAGAGTCCTGCGGTTGCTGGCGGTGCAGTTGCTGTACCAGGCGGTGATACAGCCCGACAGGATGCTCTCAATTGTGTATCTGTTAAAGTTTGTGAGGGTTTTAGTGGTGGTGACAGTGTGGTGAAGAAAGCGCAACAGCGCCTCTTCAACCTCAGGAGGCTGAAGAGGTGCTGTTGCGCTTTCTTCAGCACACTGTCTGTGTGGGTGGACCATTTCAGATCGTTGGTGATGTGTATGCCGAGGAGCTTGAAGATTTTAACCTTCTCTACTGCGATCCCATCGATGTGGATTGGGGCGTGCTCCCTCTGTTATTTCCTGAAGTCCACGATCAGATACTTTGTTTTGTTGACGTTGAGTGAGAGGTTATTTTCCTGGCACCACTCTCCCAGGGCCCTCACCTCTTTCCTGTGTCGTCATTGTTGGTAATCAGGCTGCTGTTGTGTCGTCTGCAAAATTGATGATTGAGTTGAAGGCGTACCCTTGTGGGGCCCCTGTGTTGAGGATCAGTGAAGTGGAGGTGTTGTTTCCTACCTTCACCACCTGGGGGTGGCCCGTCAGGAAGTCCAGGACCCAGTTGATTTGATTTGAATGCTGAGCTGTAGTCAATGAACATCATTCTCACATAGGTATTCTTCTTGTCCAGATGCAATAGGACGGTGTGCAGTGCGATGGCGATTGCATCGTCTGTGGATCTATTGGGGCGGTAAGCAAATTGAAGTCGGTATAGGGTGTCAGGTAAGGTGATATGATCTTTAACTAGCCGACAGAAGTGAGCGCTACTCATTTAATGGTAATTTATTTCAGTTACCTTTGCTTTCTTGGGTACAGGAATAATGTTGGACATCTTGAAGCAAGTGGGGACAGCAGACTGGGATAGGGAGAGATTGAATATCTCCGTAAACAGCTGGTATGTGCATGCTCTGAGAACAAGGCTAGGGATGCCGTCGCGAGGGTTAATACGCTTAAATGTCTTACTCACGTCGACCACGGAGAAGGAGGGCCCACAACCCTTGGTGGCGGGCCGCGTCGGTGGCCCTTTGTTATTGTCATGCCTGCTACCGCTCCCCCTCTCTGGTTGCTCGAGGACGCCTGGCTGCCCACCATTACGCACACCTGACACCATCGTTACGCACATCAGCACTTCATTGGACTCACCTGGACTCCATCACTTTATTGATTTGCCCCTTCTTTATCTGTCTATTCCTCAGTTTGATCCCCGTATCAGCATTAATGTCATTTTGTTTCCCTTGTTCAGACACTGTCCGTGATTTGTTTCATGTCTGTTATTGATTAAATATTCACTCCCTGTACTTGCTTCTCGTCTCTGTCCTCACATTTATCCTCAAAGCAGGCGAAGGTGTTTAGCTTGTCCTGAAGCAAGATGTTTGTGTCCACAATGTGGCTGGTTTTCCCTTTGTATTACGTGATTGTCTGTAGACCCTGCCACATACATCTCGTGAATTGCAACTCCGCTTCGTCTCTGTATTGACGTTTAAGAACACCTTCCTAATGTTGAATTGCACCTCCTTTTGCCCTCAGAACAGCCTCAATTCTTCGGGGCATGGACTCTACAAGCGTTCCACAGGGATGCTGGTCCATGTTGACCCCAATGATTCCCGCACTTGTATCAAGTTGGTTGGGTGGTGGACCGTTCTTGATACACACGGGAAACTGTTTAGCGTGAAAAACCCAGCAGCTTTGCAGTTCTTGACACACGCAAACTGTTGGGTCTGGCACCTACTACCATACCCTGTTCAAAGGCACTTAAATATTTTGTCTTGCCAATTCAGCCTCTGAATGGCATACATACTATACACAATCCATGCCTCAATTGTCTCAAGTCTTAAAAATCATTCTTTAATTGAATCTGTTTCTTCCCCTTCATCTACACTGATTGAAGTGGATTTAACAGGTGACTTTGCTAAGGGATCATAGCTTTCACCTGGATTCACCAGGTCAGTCTATGTCATGGAAAAAGCAGGTGTTCCTAATGTTTGTCATATTTCTGTTGTTGGGAAGATAATTGGATATTATGCAGAAAAATATTTTGATAGGACAAGGCTATGTATGTTTGTGCACATGGAAGTCAGTGATTTACAGAGCATTTGCAAAGTATTCAGACCCCTTGACTTGTTCCACCTTTTGTTACGTTACAGCCTTATTTTAAAAAAAAGAAGTTTTTTAACATCCTCATCAATCTTCACACAATACCCCACAATGACAAAGCAAAAACAGGTTTTTAGACATTTTTGCAAATGTATTAAAAATAAAAAATTATAAACAGAAATACCTTATTTACATAAGTATTCAGACCCTTTGCTAAGAGACTCGAAATTGAGCTCAGGGGCATCCTGTTTCCATTGATCATCCTTGAGATGTTTCTACAACTTGATTTACCTGTGGTAAATTAAATTGATTGGACATGATTTGGAAAAGCACACAACTGTCTGTATAAGGTCCCACAGTTGACAGTGCACGTCAGAGCAAAAAAACAAGCCATGAGGTTGAAGGATTTGTCTATAGATCGCTGAGACAGGATTGTGTTGAAGCACAGATCTGGGGAAGGGTACCAAAACAATTCTGCCGCATTGACGTAAATTGAAAAAGTTTGAAACCACCAAGACTCTTCATAGAGCTGGATGCTGGCTCGGCCAAACTGAGCAATCGAGGGAGAAGGGCTCCAGAGTTCCTCTGTGAAGATGGGAGAACCTTCCAGAAGGACAACCATCTCTGCAGCACTCCACTAATCAGGCCTTTATGGTAGAGTGGCCAGATGGAAGCCACTCCTCAGTAAAAAGGTATATGACAGCGCGCTTGGAATTTGCCAAAAGGCACATAATGGACTATCAGACCATGAGAAACAAGATTCTCTGGTCTGATGAAACCAATATTGAACTCTTTGGCCTGAAGGCTAAGCGTCACGTCTGGAGGAAACCTGGCATCATCCCTACAGTGAAGCATGCACAACACAGCAGCATCAATGGCAGGTTCTGGGAGACTTTGAAAGGGCATTTGGTTGACTAAAATTTCTCACTGTTTTTGTCATTTTGAATATAACTAGACTAAATCATTATGCAAATTACAACAATTTGACTAAGACTTGATGATATTTTAGTCAAAATGACATAGACTAGACTAAATCAAAAATCTTTATTTGAACCCTAACAATTTGTTCAATGGGCAGGTTTTTTCCCTGACACCGTGAGGCTACTTTCCCATTATTATCATGTGCTGGAGGAACAGAGACATAGTGGCACCTGCCCAATGCAGCATAATTTGTATACTGCTATTAGTGGCATTTATGGGCATACAATACATGCCAATGTAACCCCTCGCCCTTTGACCCTACTCCTTTGGCATCCACATGTTATGGACATGCAGCACCTGAAACCTTGCACACTTGTCTCAGCCCCAACCGGTCAACAAGTTTAAAGAGCACAGTGTCCATGCCAACTCTAGCCGTGGCATGGTCTTTTAAAAACTGGGCTTAGCGACTTTGAATCGGTGATTAAAGGGCCTCAGTTGCATTGTTGTCGTTTTTCATTCTTTATTTGATATGATTGAACAATAGATGCCGGAAAGTGGGTCATTTGTACACTTGGCAATAGCAGATTGCATCATCACACATTGCATTGTCTCATGGTCCACACTGTAAAGTATTCAAAGAGCTTTGATATTCATTGTGATGTCGTTCATTGTCTCTGTTTCCGTCGGCCGGGTTGAATTCCCAGAGACTGTGTTATGTAGTGAAGTTGAAAATCTCACAGAATAGTATAGTATGGACCTACACTACCGGTCAAAAGTTTTAGAACATCTATTCATTCAAAGGTTTTCCTTTATTTATACTATTTTCTACATTGTATAACAATAGTGAAGACATCAACACTATGAAATAACACATATGGAATCATGTAATAAACAAAAAAGTGTTAAACAAATCAAAATATATTTGAGATTTGAGATTCTTCAACTAGTTACCCTTTGCCTTGATGACAGCTTGGCACACTCTTGCCATACTCTCAACCAGCTTCATGAGGTATCATCCTAAAATGCATTTCAAATAACAGGTTTGCCTTCTTAAAAGTTAATTTGTGAAATGTATTTCCTTCTTAATGTGTTTAAGCCAATCAGTTGTGTTGTGACAAGGTAGGTGTGGTATGCAGAAGACCAAGTCCATATTATGGCAAGAACAGGTCAAATAAGCAAAGAGAAATGACAGTCCATCATTACTTTAAGACATGAAGGTCAGTCAAATCCGGAACATTTCAAAAACGTTGAAAGTTTCTTCAAGTGCAGTCGCAAAAACCATCAAGCGCTATGATGAAACTGGCTCTTATGAGGACCGCCACAGGAATGGAAGACCCGGAGTTACCTCTGCTGCAGAGGATAAGTTCATTAGAGTTACCAGCCTCAGAAATTGCAGCCCATATAAATGCTTCACAGAGTTCAAGTAACAGACACATCTCAACATCAATTGTTCAGAGGAGTTTGTGTGAATCAGGCTTTCATGGTCAAATTACTGCAAAGAAACCACTACTGAAGGACACCAATAAGAAGAAAAGACTTGCTTGGGCCAAAAAACACGAGCAATGGACAGTAGACCGGTGGAAATCTGTCCTTTTGTCTGGAGTCCAAATTGGAGATTTTTGGTTCCAACCGCCGTGTCTTTGTGAGATGCGGTGTGGGTGAATGGATGATATCCGCATGTGTATTTCCCACCATAAAGCACGGAGGAGGAGGTGTTATGGTATGGGGGTGCTTTGCTGGTGACACTGTCTGTGATTTATTTAGAATTCAAGGCACACTTAACCTGTAACGGCCGTTGGTGGAAGAAGGTGAGGACCAAGGTGCAGCGTGGTAGGTGTTCATCTTTTATTAGTTGAACTGAACACTGAATAGACAAACAATAAAGAGAACAACAGAAACAGTTCTGTCTGGTGCAGACACAAAAACAGAAAGCAACTACTCACACCACACAGGTCGGAAAAGGCTACCTAAGTATGGTTCTCAATCAGAGACAATGATAGACAGCTGCCTCTGATTGAGAACCACACCCGGCCAAACAACACAGAAATCCAAAACATAGAATGCCCACCCTAGTCACATGTGACATGACCAGCATGGCTACCACAGCATTCTGCAGCAATAAGCAATCCCATTTGGTTTGGGCTTGGTGGGACTACTGTATCATTTGTTTTTCAACAGGACAATGACCCAACACACCTACAGGCTGTGTAATGGCTATTTCACAAAGAAGGAGAGTGATGGAGTGCTGCATCAGATGACCTGGCATCCACAATCCCCCGACCTCAACCAAATTGAGATGGTTTGAGATGAGTCGGACCGCAGAGTGAAGGAAAAGCAGCCAACAAGTGCTCAGTATATGTGGGAACTCCGTCAAGACTGTTGGAAAAATGTGTTCCAGGTGAAGCTGGTTGAGAGAATGCCAAGAGTGTGCAAAGCGGTCATCAAGGCAAAAGGTGGCTATTTGAAGAATCTCAAATACAAAATATATTTTGATTTGTTTAACACTTTTTTGTTTACTACATGATTCCGTATGTGTTATTAAATAGTTTTGATGTCTTCACTATTTTTCTACAATGCAGAAAATAGTCAAAATAAAGAAAAACCCTTGAATGAGTAGGTGTTCTAAAACTATTGACCGGTAGTGTAGAACACTAGGGAAAGGATTCAGCCTTTTCCATCGTACGTTTTCTGGTGAAAACATTGCACACAATTTTATAATACACAAAAATATGTTTATTTTTTATTTTCGCAGGAGCATTTTTCTTAATTCTCAGATTGACCAAATGTGTTGATCCTCATGCCATTGGTGAATAGAATCACAACAGATATAGAAGCACAAAAACAAGTCGACTGCATAGTTTCAGAGGGTCTTTGCCTGGGCAACAATACAGATAGTATCAGCCAGCTCGGTCTACTCTGTACTGCTCCCCCCAGTCAAAACAAACACTGGTAGAGCTCAAGTGGGGGCAGGTTTAGGACCTGATAAAGATCTTGTAAACGGTTTGGGAGAGAAATGGCAGAACAAAATATATTTGACGGATGCTAGTTACATTTAAAGGGCCATTTATGAAAGATTGATGTGTGTGTCTTTGTTTTTCCTTTTCAAATTCCTTTTCAAATGGCTGAAATGGCCCGAACTGATTTGAAAACGGCATATTGTATGTGTGTCTTGGCTTTGTATCGAGACTTTATTAGGTAACGTTAGATATTTTGGAACACTTGTAGGACATTCTCCTGGCGGCACATTGTGTGTCATTGTAAAAAAGCAAATAATGGAGCGTCTTTTCAAGTTAATTGAAAAAATCCTCAGTATGTCTGTTTGCCATTATAGCTGCTTTGTTGATGTCAAATCGCTCGCTGTTCATTTCTATGTCTTAGGAATGTCCACAAAGCACCCACATTGACACAAACCGACCAACCCAAACAGGGTCAAAGTGTATCACAACAATAAGAACACTTGTCAAAAACACAATCATTTGAGAATGGGGTAAAAACTTCTACTTGGGAGAGGCAAGAGCATTTGTATTGGAGAAGTCTTGTTGTTTGTTAGTGAATCATGATTAACTGATCATCAGTCTATTTTCTTGAAGGACAAGCTGTTTTGGGTAAAACTCTCTTTAAACCCCAGTGTAATTCACCTGTCAACCCAATATCAACATCTCCAGGAAAGACCATTTTAATGAAGTGACAGGTTTTATTTTCATTGAACAATTGCCTGTTGGCTCTCACTCTATGGCTCGCCTTTCAGTATAGCGTGAGAATACAAACGACCATTGGGAAGTCGTTTTAATGATGTTTTCATTTCTACTAACCAAATTTGGTTTAAGGGTTATGATCTGTGTCCCACTGCCGACACGATACTCCCATTTTCTGCCTTATTTTGGATCATAAGAACTTTAGGCGTTTGACATTCTGCACACCATTCTGCTCAGGACACATGCGTAAATAATAGTCCTAAATGCCAACCTTTTTGGAGCAGACAAAAATAATCCAATTTGATTCAAATATCGCCTAGGTAACTTATGTTATATAAGGGCATAGATTATGATTGCTCATCTTATGTTGGAAGGTTGACCTGAAGTAGGCAGGTGGTGTTCCAATGTTTAGTAGATCCACTGCTGTTGTGCTCTTTCACCCTCTCATTGTCTGCCTTTGTGTTGTTGTTGGCTTCCTTCAGGCTGGCCTGCTACCATGGTTTACACGCTGACATTTAACAACTCCCACAGAGGACCACTCTGTTTATTTAAAACTATAATCAACGGGCTATGAACCATTTCAGAGACTTTATAGAGAATTCTCAGGCAATGATTAAAAAAAATGGAGGATATATTAGTCTTTCTGTGATTCATATCTCTCTCAAAGCATTGAAGAATTGTGAAATATCAACAACAAAATACAAGCCATGAAGGGCGACATCATCCTTCCTCTAGAACAGCAAAGAATTCAGAAGAAAACCAAACATGTCTAATGCAAACAAGCATGACATAAACAACGTGAAGAAGCGGCCTGTTTTGGGAGAGTAGTTCTATTTTGTCTGATATGGCTGTCGGTGTGCCATGGAGTTCATGCAACAACCTAACACGCCTCTCTTTGACCCTGTTCTCTTCTCTGAAAGGATAGGTCACAGAAGGAATATCAACCACCATTACCACTCACACTCTATCAGACATAGCCTAATCCCCTCCCGCTGTTACTCACTACCATCTCAACCAAACACTATCTGATCTGAGAGGCTAAATTTAGACGGGAGATATGGGCCAATTTCAACATGTTTTTTTTTTTGTCTTCAAACTATTCCCGTACGTACGTCTCGGCACAATGAGCTCTTTCTCCCAGCTTTGATCAACTGCATACAAGGTCATAAGGATCAGTATGGCAGTGTGATATCTAGAGCACACCAGGCACAGAGTTAGTTTGGGTTGCCAGATCATATTCACTTTTGCCAAAGAGGAAGATTCCTATCCTAGATTGTGCCCCCATCAAGCATCATTTTTTAACAGACACGGAGAAGAACTCAAATTGTTCATTGCGTCTCTCATACTGAGTTATGAATGGTGCCTTAACACTGTTTATTTACTTGGATGAACCCCTCATCCAGGTTGGCTTAGTTGACTTTCATGAGGCCTAGTGGTTAGACTAGTAACCGCAAGGTTGCAAGATCGAATCCCCGAGCGGACAAGGTAAAAATCTGTCGCTCTGCACCTGAGCAAGGCAGTTAACCCACTGTTCCTAGGCTGTCATTGTAAATAATCATTTGTTGTTAACTGTCTTGCCTAGTTAAATAAAGGTAAAAAAACACAAATGCAGTTCTCCATAAAGTAGTACTTGTAACATAAATCAAATCAAAGTTTACAGTGAATTGCTTACTTACAGGCTCTAACCAATAGTGCAAAAAAGGTATTAGGTGAACAATAGGTAAGTAAAGAAATAAAACAACAGTAAAAAGACAGGCTGTATACAGTAGTGAGGCTATAAAAGTAGTGAGGCTACATACAGACACTGGTTAGTCAGGCTGTTTGAGGTAGTATGTACATGTAGATATGGTTAAAGTGACTATGCATATATGATGAACAGAGAGTAGCAGTAGCGTAAAGTGGGGTTGGTGGGTGGTGGGACACAATGCAGATAGCCTGGTTAGCCATTGTGCGGGAGCACTGGTTGGTCGGCCCATTTGAGGTTGTTTGTACATGAATGTATAGTTAACGTGACTATGCATATATGATAAACAGAGTGTAGTGTAAAAAGAGGGGTTGGGGGGGGGGCACACAATGCAAATAGTCTGGGTAGCCATTTGATTACCTGTTTAGGAGTCTTATGGCTTGAGGGTAAAAACTGTTGAGAAGCCTCTTTGTCCTAGACTTGGCACTCCGGTACCACTTGCCATGCGGTAGTAGAGAGAACAGTCTATGCTCCCGGTCTATAAGGGATAGGTCGTTATTCTGGCACCACCCTGCCAGATCTCTGACCTCCTCCGTATAGGCTGTCTCATCGTTGTCGGTGATCAGGCCTACCACTGTTGTGTCGTCTGCAAACGTAATGATGGTGTTGGAGTCGAGCCTGGCCATGCATTCGTGGGTTATGAAAAATAACTGATAACGATTCTTCAGACGATGGCCAATTCTAACTTGACCACCAATTCTAACTTTAGCCTTATAGCAAAGAAATATATAGTACCAATATCAAGTACCTCAACTACACTTCAAGTTTCAAGTTGTATTAGTCGTATGTATAGGATACGCATGGTATACATCGTCTAAAGAAATGCTTACTTGTAGTTTCCTTCTCGACAATGCAACAACAACAAGACATTTGTTTACAACATAAAGTAAATGGAAGTAGAATAGTATAAACATATCATAAGTATAATACAGAAAAGCACAATTTATAGTAAAATATATACAGGGGTACATGTGTTTTGGGGAAGGGGGAGATGGGGTGCAAATGTATAAATTGAGCAGTATAATAAGTCTGGTAGCAGCAGTTGTGATGTGCTAAGGTGCGGAGAATCAGAACAGGTGGTCAGTAGAGTTCACGTGTTCAGCAGTCTGATGGCTTGCAGATAGACACTGTCTCTGAGCCTGTTGGTCATCCTCCGATACCGTCTGCCCGACGGTAAGGGAGAGAACAGCTTGTGGCACTGTACTATGACAGGAAAAGGCAGACGATGTTGCCTTTCCCTCCAGTCATGGAAGTAACAGGAACATTAATCAAGTGAGTGACAGAGGGTTGGCCCTATAGGGCAGCTAGCTCACCCCATTGGCTCTCGCTGTGTCATTATCCCCACCCCCACAGGCTTCATGCCCATAGCGGCATGTGCCCCCTCAGATTTGTCCTGTTAAAAAAAAAATCTGAAAATAGAAATGGATTTCGTTTTTTTCTCTGTAAAACTACTGGAAACTTAGCAATTGTATGAAGTTGTCTTTAGCCCAGATAGGTTCCCAATATCCCAACCTCATAACTAGCTAACAAGAAGCCTTTTCAGGCTATCAATCAAGTTAAAGTAGCTAGCTTGTGTAACTATTTTAGCTGGCATGCCTGCTGGCAAGGTTGGTAGACTTTATAAAAGCCAGCAATAACTAAATGTACTGAATTAAGACTTGCATTCCTTTCAATCTTTAATCAGAATTTAGCAGAATGCAGAGTAGCATATTTTGTTTCTTTAAAAAACAAAACCACCAATCAGGAGGATACAGACAACTCAAGAGGTACAGTATATATAGATATACTGAAAAATATACATATTTATTTAGATAGAATTAAGCATAATGATTATGGCTCTAGATTGCAGGAAAAGGCCGTTTCAGGTGTTCAAAAGATGCAAAATTCTCAAAGCCCCCCTCCGGACCACCTACCAGCTGTACGTTGTTCCCGCTCAGATTTTTGGGGTGCATGATGTCCCTGCCTGCCACTTCCTGCACATCTGCGTGAGAACAGAGATCTGTGTACTGGATCTGCTGGAACTAAATGTTTTCAAATCAAGATAATATTCCCCTATGCATAGCTGGCATGCTTTCATTTCTCCCCCTCTCTTTCTGGCACTGCGCTTCTCGCAGCCCCTCTCTACGACAACGTCGTGCACTTTCATTTATACTCGATAATTCTCTTTCTTGCGCAATCTGCCTTTTATAAACTCTCTGTCAGTCCCAGTCCCGTCAACTGCATTCCTTTCTGCCTTTCACTTTTTTTTTTTTTGAGCTCGTACTCAGCCTCTCTTTCTGGCTAGCACAGTCTTTCTTTCATAAATCTACTGTCTTGTCTCAGTGTCCAGATTTAGTTATTACATTTTTTATTTATTTTTTAGGCAAGTCAGTGTCCAGATTTAAGTATGCATACAGTGTATTCTTCAGGCACTACTAAGCACAACATTGCACATGATAAGTTATAGTGGGCCATCAAGTCACGTCTTCCATGTACTGTACATAATATACTGCAGACAGATCTCTCCTAAATAACCGAACCAGCTGTATTAACTCCCCCTCTTTTTTTAAATGTTAATTTCAGCTAATTATAATCCGTTGAGAAGATATCACATTCTTGAAGGGCTCTACCAGTTCCCCTTACACTGAATGACAAGGAAGTCTCATGTTCACTGTTATAGAATCCTATAATGGTGGTTGTAACAGACAGAGGAGGCCACAGTGGGCTGGTGGTTAATGCCCTGTCAGAGCGGTGTTGGGTTTCATAGCCCGGCATACTGAAAAACACTTTCATGGACAATCAGCCACGGTTTAAAAGGGTCAAAATGTCCTCCTCTTCAGTCTAGCTAAACAGCATTGGGTGGATGAAGATATCAGATATCGTTATCAAACATCTGCTGCAAGTTTAGTAACACTTGGAGGGCAGTAAGGGAGATTGATTTGTTTTCTATTCTACAGTAGGGTTGTGTGCCAAACCATTAACTTAATCATGTATGCACTTACTGTTATTTAACGTGAATCACCTGGATTTATAACAGGACTCAACCAATGGCAGGGGCCGTGGATGAAGGTGGATGCTAGGTCAACACATGCTGTGATGACATGGACTCTAAATAGGATTTTCACTACACTCGACTTTTAGAAGAATCAACCAATCATGTGGGCTTTCATATGGGTGGTGGCCCATTGGTTGTATGTAGGTCCATTCAGGGCCCTTTGAAAAAGCTGTGGCTTTTATTAGCACATTGATGCAAATGTGTCTTTTATTTCATTGCTAATCTGTTTTCCTAAAAGACAATGCAGGCATTATGGGAAGGTATTTGCATAGGTAGCTGACTGTGTGAAGGACAAGAGTGATAACAGCGTGTCGTCTTTTACATGTATTTGTCAGGACTTTGCTGAACTGAAAAATAAAAATCACAGAGAAAACATTGTAGGGGTTGTGAGGATCTGGATGACTGCCAGACGTCTTTGCAGTGTTCGTGTGAGACCACACAAAATGACGCTTGCAAAAACAGTCCAGCCGACTATCTGGCAGTGTCGGGTTTTGATTGTGTTAAACCTTGGGTCTGTGCCAAAAGACAGGTTTTCTCATTTGAAAGCTGCAGGACTGATCTAGCAGCCTACACACACACACACACACACACACACACACATACACACACACACACACACACAGACACACACACACACACACACCCTCCCTCCTCCCGCATGGGCCCCTAGGGCTTTTGTAAGCAATACCGACAAGAGCGTTTCCCTTATCTGAGCAGCTGCCGCAGGAAAATCCCAGGATGTGGCCTCTCCCCAGCCCATCCGTCCACTCTAGTCACGCAACGCTGTTAGCGGTGAGAGGGGCCCCCTGAGCACACACCCCCCTGCCTGCCTCTTGGAAAGTGCGCACACAGCACACAAACATAAACACATACAGTACAACACACACACATAAGTGAATGCTAACATGCTCACATAAAGTCATGTCCATCTAGAAACAGACATTAACAAGTACACACACATAATGAACGCTGCTCAGGCTCAAGTCTCTGAACAAGCTCCCAGGCAAACCAAGCTGTGCATCAAACGACCAAACAAATGAAAACAGACTAAATATCAGACCTAATGACAAACACACTGCCTCTACCTACTGTGTAGCCCTGCCGCCTCTCTCACACATAGACAGGCAATCTCTCCAAAACACACAGTGCAAGGCAGGCCAATCCAAGCCAGAATCTGGACGATCCAACATATCCTATTTTTTTGTTGTTGCCCTCCTCACTGTTTGCGTGAGTAAGTGGGCCCTGTGTGTTTTGAGTCTGGTTTTCTTTCCCAGTGCATTGTGTTCTTTCTTCTTCTTTTTTCCATTGTTAACTGCTAGCGTTTATTGCACTGTTATGTGTGGCGGTGCATTGTGCTGTACTGTACGGTTACTGCTCTCCTGTGCTGCTCCTGAGTCCTGGCCCACCACTTGGCTGCCAGACTGGGGAGGTCAGTGGAGTTCCTGAGGCTGAGACGGAGAGGGCTGAGGGGGTCCCACGACCCAGCAGACCCAATCGGGCAAGGCTAGCTCCCCAGTGAACCAGACACAGTGGGGTCAGGAGGGTCAGTGGGAAGGGGGATGTACAGACATCCTCTGGTTGAGGAGCATCCCTGGCTGTCAGTCCTGCAGCCACAAATAATGAACATAATTGAACTGTATGTCCCAGACAGTCCCATGCACTTTGTAGGTTTTCTCTCTCTCTTTTTGTACCATTAAACCAGATTAAACTGGTTTTGTTATCTATTGAGTCAACTAAGAGAGTATAGAACAATTCCAAAGACATCAGTAAATCTACTGATTACAGAAGAACACTGCAGGCCTAATGCTGGAAAAACCACCTCAAAGAAAAACAAACCAGGTTTAATATGCTTCCCCCAATAGGAAACCGTCAGTGTAGTAAACCGTCACGTGCTCTTGTCCTATGGTAACTCCTAAGCTCATTCACTCAGACTGTACAGCACATGAACACACTGTACATTACTACAACAGACATCACTCTTTCTCGCTCTCTCTACTCTCTCCCTCTCTCTCCCCATCTCTCTCTCGCTCTGAAGCTGTTTTGCAGGTCAGAACCTGCTTATCGACTGATGATGCATGCCACTCAGACACCAGGGGGAAACAAACGCTCCATTCAGCTGTGGGGATTTACTCTTTAAACTCACATAGATTGGGTGGGCTCAGGTGGACTGAGCTGTGTGGATTGGGCATGCGTGTATGTGTGTGTGTGTGTGTGTGTGTGTGTGTGTGTGTGTGTGTGTGTGTGTGTGTGTGTGTGTGTGTGTGTGTGTGTGTGTGTGTGTGTGAGTGTGTGTGTGTGTGTGTGTGTGTGTGTGTGTGTGTGGGTGTGTGTGTGTGTGTGTGTGTGTGTGTGTGTGTGTGTCTGTGTGTGTGTGTGTGTGTGTGTGTCTGTGTGTAATGTGTGTGTGTCGGTGTGCGTCATGTAGATTGGGCATGTTTTTAGGAAAAATAAGGAAAGATAATGAGATGGGTCAATTTTGCTAGCATGTGTATATGTTACCAAGTGGAGCCCCCTAGTGGGGGAAGGGGGTGGATGTTGAGATAAATGAGGCTGTGAACAATGAGTCAAGTTTCAGAGGTCTACCAACTTTCTGGGAGCTTTTCAACTTGCTGATGTGGCACTTCACTCACATTGGCAAAGGGGGCACAGGCCCGACACAGCCAAAACAAACAGACAAGCTGAATGCCAGTAGACGAGCTTGGCACACACTGTCCCTCGCTCTTTCGCTCCCTTGAAATGCTGTGCAGTAATAACAAAGTTACAGACTCCCTGCCGTTTCTCGCCCCGGGCGTTGTATGTGCCATTAACAACATAAGCAGTGGGATCTCAGCCTTCCTTTTATGACTGAGGCTGTGCCAAAAGTCGCTTTTTGTAATCCCCTGACTGGAAGTGGTTGTCTTAACAGGCTTTGTAGCTCTCTTGGGAATGTCACACAGTGTTTCAGGTACAGACCAGTGGCGTCTTGTCACTCCCATTTCACAACATCCCCGGTCAATCAACCTCGTTGGTCCGTTGCTTAAATGAAGGGTGATCACAGATTTAAGAGGGGTGCACTCTGTATAGTACGGACAAGACCCTAGAATGTTTGTTGACGTGTACCCACAGATACAGACTGCTAGAGTATGTGAGACTCCTCAAATACTATTGTGAAAATGATTGGCAACTTGAAAGAGTTGTAGAGACAGCATAGAAGGTCTTAGACAGATTTTTTTTTTAAAGTGATCTGAGACATTTGTCTATAAAAGTCTGTGTTCTACGTAATAAAAAAGACATTAACATTTTATTTGTCACATATTTGACTTGGATTATACGATACCTCCCAATATCCACAGGTGGAGTAGCTTTTGATTTTCCTATTGTTAGAAGCACTTCCAACATTTCACTACAGTGGATTTTTTTTTCTTATCAGGCTTTTCCACTGTGGATGAAATGCCACTCCGCAGCCAGAACACTGATCCTGTTAAGAAACCCTTAAAGTATTTTTAAAACAAAACAAATGGTATCATTTGGGCTGTTTAGTACTCTTTCTTCTGAAAGTGTTCCCAGGTAGGGAGAAGCCAGGGAATCGTAATCCAGGAGCCTAAAAGTGATTTACTACACACGGTCAGTCATACACATCCACACGTATCATACCATTCTCATTCTCACATAAACAAATCTGCATACTATAGTTTTTACACATATTTAACCCCTTGCAAAATATTGTATATAATGTGTTATTATTTGTCCTGTTTGGAAACGTCTTTGTTTTTTTATGACAGATTTGTTTCTTTAACCATCTCTCAGAGGAATGCATGGTTGGACTGGTTGTCGCTCATGTTGTCTAAAGAAGAACCCTTTCACAGAGAGAGAGAGAGTATTCACGACTATAATCATTACAACTGCTCGCTTCTATGTAAACATTTAGTTGTCATTAAAATGGGACAGTTGTGAAAGTTATGAAAGCCATATCTGTTTGGCAATCTTAGGAATACCTTCTCTATATGTATTACTGGATATCCTTGTTCATTTTAATTGCGTATCATAGCAGTTGTTTCCCTGAAGCAGGTCCACATAACTGTGAAGCCCCAGAAATATGAGCCGTTGGTTGGTAGCACAGTCCCATATATATCATGAGAAAGGATTTTCGTGGAATTGGTTTCTTTCAAATTCTTTGATTTCAGGGAGTTGTGGTTTGATCTGATATGATATGGAGTATTGAACCCATCAGGTTGGCCTTGTCTTTGACATGGGATGGTATGCCTATAATGTCCACAAGCAAGCTGCAATAAAACCATTTGCTTTTTTGTCTTGCAGCAATGTTACACGGTTCATAAAGCCCTATTATGAAATATGCATAATTCATATTGCAAGGAAAGACATCCTCCTTAAACCTGGTGCCCATCTGTTTTTCACTCCAGTGAAAACATGGCAGGTTGACTTGTTCAACAACAAAATAAGTCTGGATTTTTTTTTTTTTACAGACTAAACATGGATAGCCCATGTTGCTGGTACTTCGACAGATGTGTGCGAACTGGCGTCCAACAATATGTCGTTCAGAGGAAAATAGAAACATTTGAGGTTCAGTCCTGATCATGATTGATGGAATTTCCTCGCAGCACCAGGATTTTCATTTGGGCGATGGCCGGGCTTCAAACCCATTGACCGAGAGCAGCACCATCTCTCATGACGGAATCTTACACAAGCCAGTTGTTTTCACTCAGCGTCACCTAATCCCACTCTGTTTGGCTGTGGTACAGGGACAGGGATGAGAAGAAGAAATACCCTGCAGGGAGAGAAAAGAAATTATAGAAACTGATTATTGTGTCCGGTAGAATCACATAAGCATTGTGTCTTAGAGACAAACTCTGTGTTTCTGTCCAAAAAAGAAAGAGAGGAAGAGGACAGGGGTGGATAAATGGGTAATGACAGAGGAGAGGTGAGGAGGACAGTCCGTAAAGGACAGATAAAGCCAGAAGAGAGAGTGACCTTAAAGAGAGGGATTGGCAGATGAGTGAAGAAGGTGTGAAAGTGGGAAGGAAGCCAGTAGAGCAGGTGAGAGGAGTGGAGAGAGGGAGTTGGGGCAGTCAGAGGGAGATAAAGAGAGAGTGGAAAGGGGGAATTGAGGATACAGTAGTGGGAGGGAGGGAGGTAGGGAGGAGAGAATGAGTGGCAGGCAGAGTGGAAAAATGTGGAAGAGAGAGATGGGCAGGGATGTGAAGGAGGAGTGGTGAGAAAGGGAGTTGGTGTGTTTTACTGAGCGCCAACATATGAGCCCTACTGGAGAACTTGGCTGAGGGAACAAAAACAAAGAAAAAGTGAACCCCAGACTCCCCAGAAACCCCAGAAACCCCAGACTCCCCAGAAAACCCCAGACTCCCCAGAAACCACAAAAACTCCATACTCCCAAGACTCCCCAGAATCCCCAGACTCCCGTGCGTATTGCTTTCAGGATAGCGTGCTGATGTGAGCTTGTTTTTCCCCCCCTCTACCGCCCCCCTCTCCCCCTATCCCTCTCCTCCCCCTCTCTGTCTGCAGCGACCATGAAGAAAAGCAGTGTCCTGTTTCCCAGTGGGAATGGGCTGAACATTAATGGGATGGAAGCCACAACCTTCTCCAAGGGGGACCTACTACTCCAGGTACAATACAGTACAGTACAGACCACTGACTTCACAGAACCAACGCAGACAGACAGACAGACAGACAGACAGACAGACAGACAGACGACAGACAGACAGACAGACAGACAGACAGACAGACAGACAGACAGACAGACAGACAGACAGACAGACAGACAGACAGACAGACAGACAGACAGACAGACAGACAGACAGACAGACAGACAGACAGACAGACAGACAGACAGACAGACAGACAGACAGACAGACAGACAGACAGACAGACAGACAGACAGACAGACAGACAGACAGACAGACAGACAGACAGACAGACAGACAGACAGACAGACAGACAGACAGACAGACAGACAGACAGACAGACAGACAGACAGACAGACAGACAGACAGACAGACAGACAGACAGACAGACAGACAGACAGACAGACAGACAGACAGACAGACAGACAGACAGACAGACAGACAGACAGACAGACAGACAGACAGACAGACAGACAGACAGACAGACAGACAGACAGACAGACAGACAGACAGACAGACAGACAGACAGACAGACAGACAGACAGACAGACAGACAGACAGACAGACAGACAGGGACAGACAGAAGACACAGACAGACAGACAGACAGACAGGACAGACAGGACAGACAGACAGACAGACCAGACCAGACAGGACAGGACAGGACAGACAGACAGGACAGACAGACAGACAGACAGACAGACAGACAGAACAGCCAGACAGACAGACAGACAGACAGACAGACAGGACAGACAGACAGACAGACAGACAGACAGACAGACAGACAGACAGACAGACAGACAGACAGACAGACAGACAGACAGAAGACAGACAGACAGACAGACAGACAGACAGACAGACAGACAGACAGGACAGACAGACAGACAGACAGACAGGACAGACAGACAGACAGACAGACAGACAGACAGACAGACAGACAGACAGACAGACAGACAGACAGACAGACAGACAGACAGACAGACAGACAGACAGACAGACAGACAGACAGAAGACAGCAGACAGACAGACAGACAGACAGACAGACAGGACAGACAGACAGACAGACAGACAGACAGACAGACAGACAGACAGACAGACAGACAGACGACAGACAGACAGACAGACAGACAGACAGACAGACAGACAGACAGACAGACAGACAGACAGACAGACAGACAGACAGACAGACAGACAGACAGACAGACAGACAGACAGACAGACAGACAGACAGACAGACAGACAGACAGACAGACAGACAGACAGACAGACAGACAGACAGACAGACAGACAGACAGACAGACAGACAGACAGACAGACAGACAGACAGACAGACAGACAGACAGACAGACAGACAGACAGACAGACAGACAGACAGACAGACAGACAGACAGACAGACAGACAGACAGACAGACAGACAGACAGACAGACAGACAGACAGACAGACAGACAGACAGACAGACAGACAGACAGACAGACAGACAGACAGACAGACAGACAGACAGACAGACAGACAGACAGACAGACAGACAGACAGACAGACAGACAGACAGACAGACAGACAGACAGACAGACAGACAGACAGACAGACAGACAGACAGACAGACAGACAGACAGACAGACAGACAGACAGACAGACAGACAGACAGACAGACAGACAACAACAGACAGACAGACAGGACAGACAGACAGACAGACAACAGACAGACAGACAGAAGACAGACAGACCAGACAGACAGACAACAGAAACAGAAGAACAGACAGACAGACAGAACAGACAGCCAGGACAGACAGACAACAGACCGACAGAAACAGACAGACAGACAGACAGACAGACAGACAGACAGACAGACAGACGACAGACAGACAGACAGACAGACAGACAGACAGACGACAGCAGACAGACAGACAGACAGACAGACAGACAGACAGACAGGACAGACAGACAGAAGACAGACAGACAGACAGCAGACAGACAGACAGGGACACCAGACAGACAGAAAGGAAGCAGCAACAGACAGAAGCAGACAGACAGACAGACAGACCAGACAGACAGACAGACAGACAGACAGACAGACAGACAGACAGGACAGACGCGGTATTGTGTCAAGAAGCCAGACATTTGTTTATTTGTTTGTTAATCCAGGTGGATTGAGTTATATCCAAGACCACCCATTTAGCACGAAGTTCTGATAGGTGAATATGTTGTCCTGGTGCTTTATGCCAAGGCCTGGTCACGGTTTACTACACTCAACACAGTGAACACTCTCTAGTTCTATAGCACACAGTTTACTACACTCAACACAGTGAACACTCTCTAGTTCTATAGCACACAGTTTACTACACTCAACACAGTGAACACTCTCTAGTTCTATAGCACACGGTTTACTACACTCAACACAGTGAACACTCTCTAGTTCTATAGCACACGGTTTACTACACTCAGCACAGTGAACACTCTCTAGTTCTATAGCACATGGTTTACTACACTCAACACAGTGAACACTAGTTCTATAGCACAAGGTTTACTACACTCAACACAGTGAACACTCTCTAGTTCTATAGCACACGGTTTACTACACTCAACACAGTGAACACTAGTTCTATAGCACACGGTTTACTACACTCAACACAGTGAGCACTCTCTAGTTCTATAGCACAAGGTTTACTACACTCAACACATGACCACTAGTTCTATAGCACACGGTTTACTACACTCAACACAGTGAACACTAGTTCTATAGCACACGGTTTACTACACTCAACACAGTGAACACTAGTTCTATAGCACCCGGTTTACTACACTCAACACAGTGAACACTAGTTCTATAGCACACGGTTTACTACACTCAACACAGTGAACACTCTCTAGTTCTATAGCACACGGTTTACTGCACTCAACACAGTGAACACTCTCTAGCTCTATAGCACACGGTTTACTACACTCAACACAGTGAACACTAGTTCTATAGCACACGGTTTACTGCACTCAACACAGTGAACACTCTCTAGCTCTATAGCACACGGTTTACTACACTCAACACAGTGAACACTCTCTAGTTCTATAGCACACGGTTTACTACACTCAACACAGTGAACACTCTCTAGTTCTATAGCACACGGTTTACTACACTCAACACAGTGAACACTCTCTAGTTCTATAGCACACGGTTTACTACACTCAACACAGTGAACACTCTCTAGTTCTATAGCACACGGTTTACTACACTCAACACAGTGAACACTCTCGTTCTATAGCACACTGTTTACTACACTCAGCACAGTGAACACTCTCTAGTTCTATAGCACACAGTTTACTACACTCAACACAGTGAACACTCTCTAGTTCTATAGCACACGGTTTACTACACTCAACACAGTGAACACTCTCTAGCTCTATAGCACACGGTTTACTACACTCAACACAGTGAACACTCTCGTTCTATAGCACACTGTTTACTACACTCAGCACAGTGAACACTCTCTAGTTCTATAGCACACGGTTTACTACACTCAACACAGTGAACACTCTCTAGCTCTATAGCACACGGTTTACTACACTCAACAAAGTGAACACTCTCTAGTTCTATAGCACACTGTTTACTCACGCTCACATGTCAGGTACACTTTCACACCGGGAGATGAATGGCATGTTTGGGTTTCTTCTCTCACGACGGAGGCTGTTATGATCATCAGTCAATGCTGAGGGATCTGTGAAGGCAGAGCATCAGAGGCAGATAGCAAGTAAACAGGTTGCCAGATTATAATACCGCCAGATAAACAAAATGTCCTCTTCAATGAAGCACTCTAATTGATGTGTTTGTGGATGAGGCTCGACTACAGTGAAAGTGAGAGGACGATCAGCATGTATGTGCGTGCGTGCTTGTGTGCCTGTTGGTTTGTGTATGCGTGCGTGCATGCGCCATCTTTGTGTATGTGTGAGAGTGTGTATATAAGTGAGTGTGTTACTGTTATAACACTGTGTTTTATTCTTCCAGGCTCTGAATGGCTTTGTGCTGGTGGTCACAGCTGAAGGACATGTGTTCTATGCCTCTCCTACTATCCAAGACTACCTGGGCTTCCATCAGGTAACACCTCCAACATCTGTAGCATAACACAACTGCAACATCACATATGTAAACCGTGCTCCTCATCACTGCATAACCTCACCACTTTCTGCCTTTGTAAAAAATAACGACCGGGTGTCGTGCAGATTAATATTGAAATACGAAGGCAAGACATTTGAATGAAGGAAACAGATTAAATCTAGGAAGTAGGGGGATGAAGTGGGCTTTTGTTGAGTTTCTGCTCAGGCTAGTTGAATCCCTTTGAGAATGAATCTCCTAAGAGACAGAGAACCAAAGGCAACATTTGTTGTTAATCAATGTGAGCAAGGCAGTGCACCATCTTTGCTGGAGAGCTACGGCCCACTGCATAACTTGGTAACAATCCAGATTTCCATTTATCATCAAGGAAAGCGAATGTGCAACTCAA
Source organism: Oncorhynchus kisutch (assembly GCF_002021735.2). Classification (NCBI taxonomy): domain Eukaryota; kingdom Metazoa; phylum Chordata; class Actinopteri; order Salmoniformes; family Salmonidae; genus Oncorhynchus; species Oncorhynchus kisutch. The sequence goes on along the minus strand of NC_034175.2, from coordinate 45,755,499 downwards.
TGACCTGTTAACTCATCCAAATAGGCAGGTGTTGAAGGAAGCGTCTTGTAGCAAATTTGCAGTTGCGCTTTGCCTTTTTTTCCTGGAAATGATCGTTTGAGAATTCCTTATATAACCATGATCATGACATTCTTTTCCGCAGACGAAGAGAAATCCCATTGTTGTGGAGGTGCTGGTCAACTTCTACTCCCATACTGAGCTATATGATCTATTGTAGCACATGTGCTTTGTGTTAGCCATGCCTTCTGTCATTACTGCTACTGCGTCTATACAGTTCCGCGAAGCCCACAAGAAAGTGACGTATAGCTGGGGTAATGCTTTGATCCTTTTGTCATTGCTGCCGCAAACATATAGTAAGATTACAGACTTACAACTCAGTACTGAGGCATACATTTTCAAACGTATGTTGCGAACTCTATGGCCTATGTTATAGTAACTTGCAACTGAGCATAAGGTACATACAGTAGAGACAGGACAAGGATGTCTTTCAAACCAAAAGAGATCACAGATGATGCTTCCATATGAACTGCAGTTATGACAGCTATGACTGCATTCTGTTGTGCGATGAAAATAGTTTGCTTGAATAATCCTACTAGCTTGACAGTTATTGACCTCCTCATCCAATATATATATATATATATATATATATATATATATATATATATATATATATATATATATATAGTATTGAGTCTATTCAGTGTTGACAGGTAACTATGATGCCCCACTGAGAGGGATGCCAGTCTTAATACAATCCGTTGGAGTTTAGCACAACAAACACACACAGAGCTTACTTCTGCCACAAATTAGAAGTCTTTATAGTAGTTGGATTATATTTAGAGTTACAGTTCGCACGAAGCCTTTCGCATTGGTTTTCAGTAGAAATTCATTCAAAATACAGGTCACTGCCAAAATCAAGGAAGTACTTGACTATTGAGAGATACAAAGTATATTGAAAGCAGATGCTTCCACACAGGTGAGTTAATTAAGCAATTAAAACACACCATCATGTTTAGGGTCACGTATAAAAATGCCCAGTTGCCCATTATTTTGGCTACCATGGTAAGAAGAAGAGATCTCAGTGAGTTTGAAAAAGGGGTTTCAAAGGAGCATCGGGAGTTTAAAGGATGTGTGTGTGTGTGTGTGTCTCGATCACCAGATCTCAACCCATTTGAACAATTATGGGAGATTCTGGAGCGGCACCTGAGACCACGTTTTCTACCACCATAAATAAAACAAATGAGGGAATTTCTTGTGGAAGAATGGTGTTGCGTACCTCCAATAGAGTTCCAGACACTTGAAGAATCTATGCCAAGGCCGATTAAACCCGTTCTCTCGGCTCGTGGTGGCCCAACGCCCTATTAAAACACTTTATGTTGGTGTTTCCTTTATTTTGACAGTTACCTGTATATCAGTGCCATCTGACAATGTGATGTTACTTTGTTGGTTTGAAGAGTACACTATGGCTTTGACCACAAACCGCATTGTTCCTCTTGTTCTGAAGAGAGCGCCAGAATTCTGAATTCTAAGTGAATCCGAGGAAACCAGAAACAAACAGTGTCCAGGACCCACTTTAGTCTTGTGGCTTCAGGGTTTGTTTGCTTAATAACAGACATAAGCTGAGCTCCATTACATTGCCGTTATAGTTTCTCAGTGGTGGGCAGCACAGTTGCATTTCCTATTTTAGGTCCTTCTTAAGGCTCCTATTAGTTGTCCATTCCAGCGGAGGCCAGACTACTTGTGAAGTACACATGTCATTAAGTAACCCTGAAATGGCCTGTAGACACCATTATTATTATGTGTCTATCATAATAATCGAGACTACAGCCATAGTCATAAACTACACCCAAAGGAAAACCATTAAAAAACGATATTTTGGTATTTGTTTCATTAGTCCATTGTTGACATAGTCCCAAAATGTTTTGCATGTCAGCAATCAAGTTTTCAAGATATATAACCTTCAAAATACATAAATAAAGCTGTAATGAAGCATCATACCGGCTGTATTTCTGTATTTTGAAAGTTTTACACTGAGTGTACAAAACATTAGGAACACCTTCCTAATATTGAGTTGCACCCTCTTTAGCCCTCAGAACAGCCTCAAACCTTCTGTACAAGGTGTCCAAAGCGTTCCACAGGGATACTGGCCCATGTTGACTCCAATGCTTCCTACAGTTGTGTCAAGTTGCCTGGATGTCCTTGGGGTGGTGGACCATTCTTGATACACACAGGAAACTGTTAAGCATGAAAAACCCAGCAGCGTGGCAGTTCTTGACACACTCACACTGGTGCGCCTGGCACCTACTACCATATCCTGTTTTAAGGCACTTGAGTATTTCGTCTTGCCCATTCCCCATCTGAATGGCACACTTACACAATCCATTTCTCAATTGTTTTAAAGCTTAAAAATCCTTCTTTAACCTGTCTCCTCTTCATCTACACTGATTGAAGTGGGTATAACAGGTGACATCAACAAGGGATCATAGCTTTCACCTGGATTCACCTGGTCAGTCTATGTCGAGGAACCAGCAGGTGTTCCTAATGTTTTATACAATCGGTATATAAATTGAAAACTTGATTTCTGACATGCAAAACAATTTGGGACTATATCAACAATGGACCAATGAAACAAATACCAAAATATAGTTTTTGCAGTGGAATTGTCTTTTAACTTTGATAGAGTACAATCGTTGAGTTTGCCCTCTCTCTTTGTCTGTCTGTAGTCAGACGTGGTTCACCAGAGTGTGTTTGAGCTGATCCACACAGACGACAGAGCCATGTTCAGAAGACAGCTTCACTTTGCCCTCAACCCCAAGCCCTTTGACCCAGAGCAGGGAGGAGACGGTGAGTGATCTGGAGGGAATGGTTTGTGGCAAGTTTGGGTCGTTTTTTTTCAGTGAATTCTTGTGTAAGTCATCGATTGATGTCAATGGAAGCCTGTTCAAGCTGGGTGTGTATATTTCAAGTTAAGTTTTGCCCCATGTTTTTGATGATAAGCTCTCATTATACAATCTTTCACCCTGTTTTTTATGTTCAGGCATGGCAAGCAGCAGTGACATCACCAGGAACATTGTGACCTATAACCCTGAGCAGCTCCCCCCAGAGAACTCCTCCTTCCTGGAGAGGAACTTTGTGTGTCGCTTCCGCTGCCTCCTGGACAACTCCTCTGGCTTCCTGGTGAGTCTCTCATCTATAGGGCTGTAGAGAAAACATCCACTTTGTACTGTCACCAGAAAGTACTTCATACACTTTATTGTGTCCAAAGAACTAGGGTTGCAAAGCTACCGATCATTTACCAAAGTTAGTAGAAACTTCAGTCATTTTGGTAAAAAACAGAACCTCTATGGCAATCTATTGTAACTTTGGTAATTTATACTTGAATAACTTAAAATAACTTTGGGGCGGCAGGTAACCTCGTGGTTAGAGCGTTGGACTAGTAACCGAAATGTTGCAAGATCGAATCCCTGAGCTGACAGGGTAAAAATCTGTCATTCTGCCCCTGAACAAGACCCACTGTTCCTAGGTTGTCATTGTAAATAAGAATTTGTTGTTAACTGTCTTGCCTAGTTAAATAAAGGTCAAAAAATAAAAATCTTCATATATAGTATAATTTTTTAAATATCTGTGTCCATATTGTCCATGGGTTTCTAGTAGAAAGACCATATGGTTTAAGAGAATATAGTCTAATTAATGAAAAGTATACAGTGGGGCAAAAAAGTATTTAGTCAGCCACCAATTGTGCAAGTTCTCCCACTTAAAAAGATGAGAGAGGCCTGTAATTTTCATTATAGGTACACTTCAACTATGACAGACAAAATTAGAAAAAAAATATCCAGAAAATTACATTGTAGGATTTTTAATAAATCTATTAGCAAATTATGGTGGAAAATAAGTATTTGGTCACCTACAAACAAGCAAGATTTCTGGCTCTCACAGACCTATAACTTCTTCTTTAAGAGGCTCCTCTGTCCTCCACTCGTTACCTGTATTAATTGCACCTGTTTGAACTTGTTATCAGTATAAAAGACACCTGTCCACAACCTCAAACAGTCACACTCCAAACTCCACTATGGCCAAGACCAAAGTGCTGTCAAAGGACACCAGAAACAAAATTGTAGACCTGCACCAGGCTGGGAAGACTGAATCTGTAATAGGTAAGCAGCTTGATTTGAAGAAATCAACTGTGGGAGCAATTATTAGGAAATGGAAGACATACAAGACCACTGATAATCTCCCTTGATCTGGGGCTCCACGCAAGATCTCACCCTGTGGGGACAAAATGATCACAAGAAAGGTGAGCAAAAATCCCAGAACCACACGGGGGGACCTAGTGAATGACCTGCAGAGAGCTGGGACCAAAGTAACAAAGCCTACCATCAGTAACACACTATGCCGCCAGGGACTCAAATCCTGCAGTGCCAGACGTGTCCCTCTGCTTAAGCCAGTACATGTCCAGGCCCGTTTGACGTTTGCCAGAGAGCATTTGGATGATCCAGAAGAAGATTGGGAGAATGTCATATGGTCAGATGAAACCAAAATATAACTTTTTGGTAAAAACTCAACTCGTCGTGTTTAGAGGACAAAGAATGCTGAGTTGCATCCAAAGAACACCATATCTACTGTGAAGCATGGGGGTGGAAACATCATGCTTTGAGGCTGTTTTTCTGCAAAGGGACCAGGACGACTGATCCGTGTAAAGGAAAGAATGAATGGGGCCATGTATCGTGAGATTTTGAGTGAAAACCTCCTTCCATCAGCAAGGGCATTGAAGATGAAACGTGGCTGGGTCTTTCAGCATAACAATGATCCCAAACACACCGCCCGGGCAACGAAGGAGTGGCTTTGTAAGAAGCATTTCAAGGTCCTGGAGTGGCCTAGCCAGTCTCCAGATCTCAACGCCATAGAAAATCTTTGGAGGGAGTAGAAAGTCCATGTTGCCCAGCAACAGACCCAAAACATCACTGCTCTAGAAGAGATCTGCATGGAGGAATGGGCCAAAATACCAGCAACAGTGTGTGAAAACCTTGTGAAGACTTACAGAAAACGTTTGACCTCTGTCATTGCCAACAAAGGGTATATAACAACGTATTGAGATAAACTTTTGTTATTGACCAAATACTTATTTTCCACAATAATTGGCAAATAAATTCATAAAAAATCCTTTAATGTGATTTTCTGGAGAAAAAAAATCTCATTTTGTCTGTCATAGTTGAAGTGTACGTATGATGAAAATTACAGGCATCTCATCTTTTTAAGTGGGAGAACTTGCACAATTGGTGGCTAACTAAATACTTTTTTGCCCCACTGTATATTAATCGACAATGGCATTATTTTCAATTATAAAATCGTACAATGATTGACTTTTTCACCAAATATTGAAAACAAATACATATTGACATACAGTACATTGTAGAATAATAGTGAAGACATCAAAACTATGAAATAACACATATGGAATCATGTAGTAAACAAACAAGATTCTTCAACGTTGCCACCCTTTGCCTTGACAGCTTTGCACACTCTTGGCATTCTCTCAACCAGCTTCACCTGGAATGCTTTTCCAACCATCTTGTCAGAGTTCCCACATATGCTGAGCACTTGTTGGCTACTTTTCCTTCACTCTGCGGTCCAACTCATCCCAAACCATCTCAATTGGGTTGATGTTGGGTGATTGTGGAGGCCAGGTCATCTGATGCAGCACTCCATCACACTCCTTCTTGGTCAAATAGCCCTTACACAGCCTGGAGGTGTGTTGGGTCATGTCCTGTTGAAAACAATTGATCATTCCACTAAGAACAAACCAGATGGCATGGCGTATCGCTGCAGAATGCTGGTTCAGTGTGCCTTGAATTTTAAATATATCACAGACAGTATTTCCAGCAAAGCACCCCCACACCATCACATCACCTCCTCCGTGCTTCACAGTGGGAACCACACATGCAGAGATCATCCGTTCACCCACTCTGCTTCTCACAAAGACATGGTGGTTTGAACCAAAAATCTCACTGGTCTAATGTCCATTGCTCGTGTTTCTTGGCCCAAGCAAGCCTCTTCTTGTTATTGGTGTCCTTTAGTAGTGGTTTCTTTGCAGCAATTCGACCATAAAGGCCTGAGTCACACAGTCCCCTATGAACAGTTGAGCAGCAGAGGTAAATATAGGTCTTCCTGTGGCGGGCATCATGAGAGCCAGTTTCATCATAGCGCTTGATGGTTTTTGCGACTGCACTTGAATAAACTTTCAAAGTTTTTAAAATGTTCCGGATTGACTGACCTTCATGTCTTAAAGTAATGATGGACTGTCGTTTCTGTTTGCTTATTTGAGCTGTTCTTGCCATAAAATGGACTTGGTCTTTTACCAAATAGGGCTATCTTCTGTATACCATCCCTACCTTGTCACAACATTGATTGATTCAAACACATTAAGAAGGAAAGAAATTCCACAAATTGACTTTTAACAAGGCACACCTGTTGATTGAAATGCATTCCACGTGACTACCTCATGAAGCTGGTTGATAGAATGCCAAGAGTGTGCAAAGCTGTCGTTAAGGCAAAGGGTCTCACATTTAACATTCCACAATGTAGAATAATAGTAAACATAAAGAAAAACCCTGGAATGAGTATGTGTGCCCAAACTGGTACTGTAGTAAAATAAATAAATAAGTCTGTAAAAAAAAAAGATGAAGGATATATCATGCTGAAAGCCTCATATTAAAAACACCAATGTTATTCACTAAAAGTTGATGGTTTATATTTAGGATAATGTTTAACAGCTTTGTTATTCTATTTTTTGTGTGTAAATAATCTTATTGAATTATTTTATATATTTGACATGTGATTCGGCCAGATAGAGAGGGCCAGTCATAATTACAGAAACTAGTGATAATCTGAAGTACCCAAAAGGGCCACTAGATGTCTTGTGATGGATTACATAAAATCCTTGAAAGTTACCAGAATTCTGGTAGTTTACTGGTAAGCTTTGAAAGTTTCCAGTAATATACCCTCCCTTTGCTACCCTAATAATAACACATACCAGCACCGTTGATCAATATGACAGTGTACAGTGAGTGATGGATCTTGGCAAAGTTTGGCTAAACTTTTTATACAGTCACCAGGCAAGTTTCTGAGTCTAACATCCTTTGTTCTCCTCATATTCAGGCTCTGAACTTCCAGGGGCGTCTCAAGTTCCTCCATGCCCAGAGCATGCTGGGGGATGACGGGACACGCAGCCAGCCCAACCTGGGCCTGTTCACCATCGCCACCCCTGTCCAAAACCCGTCCATTTTGGAGATCAGAACTAAGACAATCTTCTTCCAGACCAAACACAAGCTCGACTTCACCCCCATGGGTGTTGATGCCAGGTGACTCTAAAGGCCTGAAACTAGTTCTCACTGGGTCCCCAAAAAGTTGGAAGCTTTGGCCTACATTTAGGAAAGATGTATGATAGTATTTAACCTGTGCCTTGATCAAATGTATGACTTTTAAAAAATTATTGTCACAATTTCACTTATATATTCAACATGTTTGAGGGATGACTTCACAGGTGAACATGTGTTATGTGCTGTACTTTCCACTAATGCTCATATGGTGTGACCTGTCTTGTCATCTCTCTACAGGGGGAAGGTTGTCCTGGGCTACTCAGAGATGGAGTTGTGTATGAGAGGCTCTGGTTATCAGTTCATCCATGCAGCTGATATGATGTACTGCGCAGACAACCATGTCAGAAGTAGGTTTTCTTCATCCTTTATAATAACTCTTTATTTGTTTGATCAATATTTTTTTGCAGATTTATCTAATGCTATGAATCTTCTTCTCTCAGTGATTAAGACAGGAGAGAGTGGTCTGACTACGTTCAGACTGCTTCAGAAGACTGGGTGCTGGGTCTGGGTCCAGGCCAATGCCAGGCTCGTCTACAAAGGAGGAAGACCTGACTTCATCATCGCACGCCAGAGAGCTTTGCTGTGAGTTATCTGCAATATGTCTGTATCATAATTTTTTATTGTTTCTCAAAATATATGATTGCATATTCATTCATTCAGTCATTCATACATATGATACAGTAATTCCGAGGGAGAGGAGCATTTACACCAGAGGAAGATGCAGCTGCCCTTCAGCTTCACCACCGGGGAGGCCCTGCTGTACGAGACCGGCCCCACTCTGGATGCCACTGAGTTCCAAACCAACTCCCCCAAAATCCGCAAGGTGGAGTCTCTGGACCCCCAGTCTCTGCTGGGCTCCTTACTGAAGCAAGATGAGTCCGTCTACACTCAGCCCCAGGAGCCTCAGCTACCCATAGACCAGGCATTCATGGACAGCCGAGCGCTCACCAATGTGGCCTGTAACTCCTGGCAGAGTAGCATGGAGCCCCAGGGGCCGGACGGGGATGATGATGGTGACGGCCCCAGTGAAGTGAAGCAGAAGGGGGCGGTGGTGGCCATGATAGACGCCCTGGAGAAGATGGCACGAGATGGGGACCTGTGTGAGGCGCTGCAGGGGCTGGACGTGGACACGGCCGAGCTGATGGAGTGGGAGAGTGCCCTCCTCAGGCTGAGCCAGGAATCCAACGGGACTGGGGGCGGGGATACCTCCCCGGAGCTGGATGACATCATGACCAATGACATCTTCTCTTACGTGGAGGAAGCCTTGTTCAAGGAGAGCAGCGAGGGGAGCGGTAACCAGCCCAACTGCTCCATTATGGTCAACAACAACCCTAACCTAAACCTGTTCACAGAGGTGTTTAACAACAACAACCAGGATGGACCATTCACAGGAATGGTCAGCCCTACAGGTGTAGGACAGTGCAAGCCCGGGTTGCTTGACAGCCGCAGCTTTATCCATAATGGCTCCCCAGTGAACAGTCTAAATGGTCAGGTAACAGGCAATGGACCAGATGGTTTGGCAGGACAGAACCAGGAAGGCCCACACCAGGTGTTCAACAGCACCCAGAGGCTCTCCCACTTTGGCCCCCAGATCCCTCAGATGGACCTGAACATCCCCACCCTGCAGCAGCTACAGCTCAATGACATCTTCGCCCCCTCTCTGGAGCTCCCTGAGCTCAGTATCCCACACAGCTCAGGCCAGAACGGGGCTGTTACATTTTGCACCAACATGGCTGGATCCTGTGCTCAGGCACCAAACAACCACATGGGAAGCCCTCAGGGTATCACTGGCCAGGTCCACTCTAACCAGCCACCTCCACAGTTTTTCACTCATAATGGCTTGCCAGCTACAATGGCACCAAACGGACCACAACAGATCTCTGTTCCACAGTCCAACCATGTAGCACCTAGTCTGGTGGATGGCTGGGCATCCATGATTCCCAGTAATGCCTTTGTTTCACCCCAGATTGAATCTAGCAATCTCAATCTATCTAATCCCCTTCCGACTGCTTGCCTTCAGGGAAACAGTGCACCATTTCAGTCACTCAAAATCCAGAGAGTTCAGCAGTGGCCCCAGAACCAGCAGCAGCTGCCACCCCCAGCCAGCACAATACAGAATGGAATAATGGCAAATGGACACACATTCATCCCTGACTGTCACAGTCAAGACACAGAGACGCAAAGAGTCCCTCTCACAGGCCTTTGGCCACAGAACCCCAACAGACTGTACCACCAAACTCAGCATGGGGTATTGGCCAATGGCCAGCCTGCTCCAACCAGTAGCTGCATGTTTGAGAACATCTCACCCCCCCTACCTAATGGAAATAGCCACGTGGATGGCACCAGGCTGGCCCCCACGTTGTCTGTATGCCAGAGTAGGATGGTGGACCCCCAGGACCAGAGTCCTCCACAGGGCTCTTGCTACTTCCAGTGGGGCCCCAGTGAGCCGGTGGTTGGCACGTCAGCTGTCATCCAGGACAGCGCCAGCACCAGCCCCCCGTCTCGCCCGCTGGTGGCCAACATAACCACCCCTGAGGGCCTACTGGCCATGCAGCAGTACCTGGCTGGATGCAGCGGAGTCGGACAGACACAGGTAACTAAGCACCCTCTCGTCCTCTGCTGCTACTGTTATGGATGGAGCAGTGATTTTTTTCCTTACCAAATGAACTGGTTTCACGCAGATAGGAAAACTCAGGGCACTAAATAGTTATGAAGTAATTTCTTGATAGGAATCATTTTTACTTTATGATATGAAACTTTATGAAACAAGCCAGGCATCTGATTCTATCTTTTGTCATACTTTTTCCCCAACAGATTCCAAGCCTCCCTGTCATAGACAGCAATGGAATATTCTCTTTACCACCCCTTGTAAATGGATCCATGTGCTTTACAGAGCACAACCAAATCAACTATTGCAACTTCTAAACATGCGTCACATTGCCTTACGAGGTACAAATGGTGGACAGAGAGAGGAGGAAGCCATCCGTGAATCTATTCATCCTTCCATGAATCTATTCATCCCTTCCATCTGTACGCTTTCATAGACAACCCTCTGCCTTAAGAGATGTCTCAGTGAGGGTGTTGTGAAGACAAGCCATCCCCTCATCATGTGTGGTCAAACACACCATCCCATCTCCCCATATCAGTGTTTGCAGTAAATACAAGGTCTCCTTTAATTACCCCTTGTCACTTCTGTCAGCAATGGAACAAAAAGCGGCAACTTCAAATTGAACTGGTTTTCTTTGTGTTTTTGCATTGTCTTCTGTTTTGTTTGCTGACGCCGTGCCTTTGTTTTTATTACTGTGTAACAACCATTTCTGTCACAACTTGTTTGTTTAATTGCCTTCAATGATATGAATGAAGTATGATTCCTCACTAGTGCATTTGGCTGCCGTTATAATGGCTGGCGTTACATGGCTTTTTAAGGTCATGACCAATTCCCAAAGTGATATTCTCATGAAGCAAAGCCGTATTCATTTTTTTTCAAACGTTTGTTTCTTGTGCACTTACATTATAGTCGGATGGTGATAGGACACCATTCAAGTTTTCACTCATGGGAAAACAAAACAAAATACTAATGTTGTACACAAAAATAAAGTCATAACAAACATTTTTGTATGGAGTGTAAAATACAGAAATTTTATCTATATTCTTATATAAAGACATTATGTAAAACGATGTGAGTGCACTTGTGTTTATGACTGTGATGAATATGACTATGTTTACAGTGTGTGTGTGCAAAGGCGTCCGTGTGTGTTTGTGTTCTCTTCTTCTGGAGAGTGAATGAAGCAGTGTACAAATGTCCCGTGGAACTCAGTTGTTAGAGCATGGCACTTGCAACGCCAGGGTTGTGGGTTTGATTCCCAAGGGGGACCAGTATGAAAATGTATGGACTCAATACTGTAAGTCGCTCTGGACAAGAGCATCTGCTAAATTACTCAAATGTAAATGTACTAATAGACATTCTGAGGAAAAGATTATGTATTTCTTTGAAAGGTCTGCATTGGTTGCAGAGTAGGCAGTATGACTAACCATGCAAGGCATGTGCTTTCAGATGATACCCCTTGTAATGCTATTGGTATCCAAATGTCATTACAGTTTGACAATACTCTGATGCAGTATGTCGATAATGTTATATCAATGGTAGTAAACCCTTTGTTTGTTTTTCTTTGCTTTTGTTTTATTTTGGTATTATCTAAACTTCACTAAGCCATACGCTAACTTCTTATTGTCATAATACTAACTGTGGAGGAATGCGGGCCCTAATGCTGCATTTATAAGAGACGCAGAAGTCCTATAAGGACTAGTATAGTAACCATAGTTACTACAGACATGGGAATAGAAGTTGAACTTCCCACGAGGCTGCCATGATGACTCCGCATATTCAACAAATGGAACTCCATGTCAGTCAATGATTGACAGTAAGTCGGCAGATCCTCCCAATTTAAATGTCCCCTGACACTGAAGGCTCCCGTCATTACTCATCTCTTGTCTCCCTCAGAGGGCTCTGAGACTAAATCAATATGGCCACCCACCTTTCATTTCCTTTGACCTACTTCCTCATTCTGCTCATATGACAGGGCAAGATAGATGAGAGGAATATGGAGGAAACTAAACCCGGCCAACTAGAGGGCCTCTCCTGCCAAACTGCTCTCACCATTTCAGCTCGCTCAGCTCAGTAAGGCAGAGGAAAGTACATATAGTAAAGGGAGCTATTCTATGTATTGGGTATATTCACATTTAGTTTTGGCTTTTAAAATTGTATTTAGTAATTGTTCCTGTTGCTTTAACCAGCTGATATACAAGCTTTCAAAGTGCCTGCCTTGAAATGTTGATCAAGTTTCTCGTATCAAAGCGTATATAAAAGAAAGGGAAGGGTATGCTATACAGTATACTGTATATTAGCCCTGAGCCATGTAGCTATTCTTTAAGCGCACTCTTCAACAGTCTTCAACATCAGGCAGTTGCAGAGTTCAGCATCAATATATTATGAATATTTACATTTTTGCATTTGTTGGTTGTATGTTTGTTTATTTGTATGTTTTGTTATTATGTCTAGTGGCCTTACAACATCTGTTAGACAGGTATTCTCTTTGTAAGCCTTTATTTCCACAGAAATATATAATTTAGTGTAGTTCACTTGTATTTAGCCAAGTATAGTGTATGCAATGTATTGATAATTACCAACTTACTTGTTACCATTTGTTTCTTAATTGTACAATTCAATTTCATATTAAAAATATTCCTAATAACTTACTGCTGTGTTACTTGGTCATTGTTAAAGTGAAATACTCCTGTTAGCCACTGGAGGGTGCATCTCTTCACTGTTGACTGAATAACAATCATCTCACTGGCCTATGTAAACAGTGCAATGAGAAGACACATGACTCATGTTTAGGATTTCCTCTAGGGAATGGGGATACCTAGTCAGTCGCTCAATTGAATGTATTCAACCAAAATGTTATCTGGCCCCTCTGAATCAGAGAGGTGCGGGGGGGCTGCCTTTATCGACGTCATCAATGCCCGGGGAGCAGTTGTTGGGGGTTAACTGCCTTACTTACTCAAGGGCAGAACGGCAGATTTTTCCACCGAGCTGTCTCTGGGTTTTGAACCAATGACCTTCCAGTTACTGGCCCACTAGGCTTTCTGCCGCTATAGTACAGCCACAAAAATGGCCTATATCGTATCAAATTGAGTCTTAATTTTAGGTTTGAGGCATAAGGTTAGCAGTGTGGCTACGGTTAGGGTTAAGGTTAAGTTTAAAATACAGGTTAAATTAACCTTAATCATAAGGTTAAGTTTAAAATACAATTTTAAGAAAATAGATTTTAGAAATAGGCAGGGTTTAGGACATTGTGGCTGTAATAACTAGTGATGACCTGTGCTTAGAGCTAAAACAAATCTAGACTCAGCTAGAGGAAAGTAAGGACACAAACTGTGGCGCCCAACAGATTCCTTAAATGCTCTGACAAACAGACAGACCACCAACGCTTTAAATACACAGATGTTAAATCAACTGTAACTGAAGGTGTTCCTGAATAATAATAAAACATCTAAGCAAATGTTACCGTTGACAAAACAAATTAAATGAGATAATATCTGTTACAACCATAAATAGACATGAAAGAACCTGGCCCTATTGATGAATGCCAAACTTCAATCACTCACAGACAAGTACTGTATCTGCCAATAAATGATACGTCTTTGCACCATTCTCATTGGGTCTGCATTATGACATCATTATCACCTCTCAACCCCACTCTGCGCATCCAAAGTACCTCTTTCTGGATCTGCATCAGTTGAACTTGCCCCGAAACCACTTCTATCCTCAATCAGTGAATTAGTCTTGCTATGGTTTTATAATAACGGGATCAGGGCTGTTGCGCTGTGGCAGGCAGAGACCAGAGAGACAGAGACGGCTGGGTTTGATGAGGTTTCCATGCCCCTGCAGCCACAGGTTGGCACACAGCAACGTCAATCATACCCTACCATGCTGCCCGGCCCAGCCCGCAGGCACAACTCACATAAAAGCCCTGGCGCAGACTCTGACTATTACTTAGTCATTAATCATAGAGAGAGGGAGAGTGGGCATTGTTCACAAACAGATCCCCCTGATTCACCGAGTCACTATAGGACATAAGAAGTTTCACTGCATTTTCTTCTCATTTGTCTTCTCATTTACTTGTGTACATTGAGGGATGTGCACTCAAAGGAACAGACAGTACAGGGTTCCTGTATGTTAACAATCACACATACACAGTGCATGGATACACGGGGTTACATGTGCTATAGTATTTTCACCAAAGTATCCCACAGAACTACAGAAATAAATGTCCCACATTTGATTATCTAAGATGAATTTGCTCCAGCAGAGAAAATGGATTGTTTGAAGGTAACTCGAGCTACCCCTAAAGAAAACTCCAGTGCTCTACTTAAATGAAAGAATTAAGGCAAAGGAAAACAGAGAAATCCAATCTTACAATCAGCTGTGCATAATATTATACTCTCACGCAAGCTATTTTGCCAACCCCTCATTGGGAATTCTCTCTTTTTCTATTTTCTTTACAGTGGATTTTTGCTAGCTTTGGAGACTGTACAAGAAAGAAAAAAGGATTTCAATTTTTTTTAAAGAGTTGTGGTTTTGAAAGTGATCATTGTTCTACTGCAGCTGCATTCCTTGCTGATATCATTGAGTTTGGGGAATTTAAGACGTGATTTCACATCCGAATTTATAAAGGTTTTCAATGGCTTAATGTCTTAAACAAAATGCTCTCCTGCTGATACAGCATGTTGCATGTCTCAGTTTATGAATATGGGATAATCTATAGTTACAGAACATGTGCTTTCTACAAGATTTGGGAATAAGAACTGCAGGAGGCTAGACTTTATCTAGTGAAGTTTTTTTGTCTTTCTTATAGCAACAGTCAAACATTTGAAATTTTGTGCATTTATTCAACGGGTGGGTCTAATCCTGAATGCTGATTGGCTAAAACCACATTCCAGCCCGTGTCTATTCCACAAATTTCCACCAGCTAAATCTATGAGATTAAAATGCTGTAACGACGTTCGTCTGTAGAAGGAGAAGCGGACCAAAATGCAGCGTGGTGGTTTACACATGTTCTTTAATTAAATATGAACGATACATGAAATAACTTAAATCTACAAAACAACAAACGGAACGTGAAAACCTATACAGCCTATCTTGTGACAAACACAGAGACGGGAACAATCACCCACAAACACACAGTGAAACCCGGGCTACCTAAAATATGGTTCCCAATCAGAGAACGATAATCACCTGACTCTGATTGAGAACCGCCTCAGGCAGCCATAGAATTTCCTAGACAACCCTACTCAGCCACAATCCCGATACCTACTAAAACCCCAATACAAAAACACACCACAAAATAAACCCATGTCACACCCTGGCCTGACCAAATAAAGAAAGAAAACACAAAATAGTAAGACCAAGGCGTGACAAATGCCTATTTACTCTGTTCCATCTGACTGTCGTGAGTCGGGTGGAGACAGACAGGCAGCGTTTCTCGACCAGTTGAAATCATGAATGAGCTGTCATACTTTTTATGGATATATACAAAGAAATGTCAATTGAAAGAAGGTCAAACGAAACGAAGTGCAGCTAGTTTTCCTGTGTTGTTGGCTAGCTCCTCTGAACAGTGTCCTGACAAGTGAGCACATTTTCTATGCCAGGCGAAATCGCGCATCATTAAACTCATTGTTATGGATGTATCCAAATAAATGTCTAGAAAATAGCTTAAACAAATGCAAATACAGCTACTTTGCTATTATTCTGGCTGCACTTTCTGACGTGACTGTAAATTAGTCGTGGTTGGCTAGCTAGCAAGGGATAAGAACGTTGCCGGCCAGTATGGCGATGGAACATTTAGAACGAATGACCATAGATAAGGAACAAAAAGACTGAACGACTGGATCGCGTCTCTAGCAACCGAACTGATAAAACGAACAACCAGCCGGCTTGGGTAATAACCGTAGATTTATGTCGAACCTAACAACACCTATGCCAATATATCCTCCAAACACTGTTTTCTCGTGCATTATCCTTAAATTGAGAACAGATTTAATATTGTAACGATCACGGGGTTATAAAGGCGGAAATCGTCCGTGCCGCACGAGCATCAAGACCTTCTCCCTGCTATTTCATTACAATATAGTAAAAAAAAATCTAATAAAATACCACTTGTGCAATGGAGACACGTCACGCAATTTAAAAGGAGAACCAACTATTTTAAATAGTTTTCTACTCGACATCCAGTGGGTTTTGACAATGCAAGTGGTCCTTTGTAGCTTAGTTGGTAGAGCATGGCACTTGTAACGTGTAGGTTTGAGTCCACCCATACGTAAAATGTATGCATGCATGACTGTAAATCACTTTGGATAAAAATGTCTGCTAAATGGCATAATCATTATATACATTGGAAATCCCACTTGTTCTGCTTCATTTGGGTGTTCACTCACTCAGACAGAGATTTTATAACACTTTTATAAGGTAACACATCTACAAGCATTATATAACATTCAAAAGATCTTCATGAATGTTTATAATGCAGTTGTCATGAGGGTGTTATACAATGCTTATGAATGTATTACAGTTTAAATGATCCCAGCCTAGATAAGTGCATTACAATCACTTCCAAGTGAGTAAAGTATCTTGGGACTGTGGCTAGCGGTGCAACCAGAAGGCTGGAAGTTCATTTCCCTTGGGTAGCTAAAAGATAGTCCACATACATTTAATTATTAGGACCTTTATACTCACCAGATTTACCATATCTCTACGTACTCTATCATAGGTAATCTATAAATATATCTGTACATAGCCAGTGTCTATCATTTTGCAGTAGCTTGGTTGTAGTTCAACTAAATTCAAATCTAAGTAGTGTTTTCAGTTGTTAATTTTTGTTGTTGTTGCCATGTAACAGTCTAGCTAACTACTGGAACTAAGCAGTACTTTTTTGTTGTTGCAAAAAATACAATAAAATAGGTGAAGTAGGCAATCATTTCCTTTCATTTTGGGCATCAGACCTGCCCATTTCTCAATTTAAACATAATTTTTGTGTTTAATAAGCTATATGACTCCAAAGTGATCTATTTTTGCAATTTGTAGTCTATGACTTTTCAGATTTTACATATGACAATTTTTCACAAAGTAGTTTGGATGTAGTAAACTACTTTTTCAAAGTAACTTTAGTTCATTAAGCTATATTTTCCTTAAGAGCAGCTTTAGTGTATCTTCTCTTCTTCCAGTGTGAAGTAATTGGTAGCTTGGTAAACTATATTTTCAGAGTAGCTTCCCCAACACTGCGTGATGGTTACCACAGTGCAAAAAGTTAACCTTTATGAACCATTCACAGCTTTGGAATAAGGTGCAGAGGAGACAGAAAATCACACATTTGACACCTCCCTCAGACACAATAACACATTGAGTATTGTATTCACTACCAAGTGTACTCACTTAGCCAAAAAGCCCTTTGCAGTTTGCACAAAAAAAAGAGACACAGCTTGAATTTTTTTCTTTGGTCCTGCTGGGATCTGAGTGAGCATGGAAAACACATTCACAGCTGTGGTAGTGAAGAGAGGAGGAGAGAAGGGGAAAGGAGGCGATGGCCCCTGGGACTGGTTGTGTCTAAACAAACACACAACATCTCTCTGGCTGGCCTGGCAGAAACACTCATCATGGCCCATGGGATTTCTGCTATCCATTTGGCTTGGTGTTTTGTGTTTCAGAGCAAACAAACAAATGAACTGACAAACAACTAAGCAAAACTGCCAGGTCCCCACTCATTGAATACAAGAAGAGTGAAAGCAGGGAAGATGAACAATGCCACCAGTCATCATATTTGGTCTGCTCTGAGCGGTGGTGGGACTGACAGTTGACATTTTGAAATGCTAGTGAGAATTGCGGGTTGGTTGTAGTTGATATTTATTTTTTATAGTATAAGTGCTTTCCAACAACAAACAAAATGTCCCAAACCATACCCATTTTGTACTATTTTCATCTCGTTTAGCATATTATGTACACTGCTTCATTTTGGTACAACTACACAGAATGTACAATTCCCCAAAAGCCATGAAAAAATCATAAGCAACATATTTGTGGTGCAGGCTCAATGATATGTATGGAGAGCTACCAGCCACTAACTGCGTTGTACTGAGAATCAAAAGGCTCTTCTCTACATACAGTGATTCTATATGTGTCTCTCTCATCTTCACGTAGCACAGGATATATAGGCCCTGCTCTCTCAGCATCGGGATCGCCAGTCACATGACTCCATGTATGCATTATCATAGTTTTATTTTGTGAAAGCATTCACTTGAGCCTGCCTGTGTACATTTTGTTAAGATTATGAGAAGCTCAGCTGCTTTCCAGCAGTAAAAGATTGTATTAGGCCTTGATCTAGACAGACACAGTTCCCATGCTATTACAAGCATGCCTATAAATGAAAACAACAACAAAAAGAAATCAGATTAATCATGAATCTATATGCAAAGAGGTAGGCCTGTGTTTGGATTTTGTAACATATCAGCAGGTATGTAGACATTTGAATGAATCAAATGTATGCTATGGCACAAAAGTGTAGAAATGTGGACACTTTTTAATGCATTGCATCTCAACACCATGGCTATGCTAAACCATGAATTTAGAATAGCATGGTTTCATTATTTAAAAGTCTAACCTCTGACCCAAATACAGCAAAGGCCACTTAGGCTCAACATGAACCTCTACTCTCTCATCTCCACTCTGATTGGACGAAACAGGCCGCTCAGGAACGCGCAAACATTGACGTGGTTGCTTGTGTTTCCAGGAGATTTTCTCATAATGCACCCGCAGACCTCTCTTGCTTGCCTCATGCCTATTGCGCGTGCCCGTCTAAATCTGTGCCCCGGACCCTAGCAGGGTGATGCGCGTGCCCGAACCTGACTCGATAATTGGGTATAGCGGAAGTTTAGCATTGAACTAATATACAATATATAAAATATCCTAACAACCTTGTTCGATTATTATCAGTGTAAAATATGAAAAACATTGCCTGGGAAATCATTGGAAAGGTGCATAGAAGGTGCATGGAAGAGGATTAAGCCTTTCTAAACGCACTGGCATTGCACATCAAGATCACCATTCCGCTAGACGAGGAGAATAATTACTGGGGTTGTATATTGGTTTGAAGCATTGTTTTGCAGACCAATTAAGCTTGTCGATGGATTATAAACAGCATTGCAACTTTAATACATTTGATCAATTTTAACGGAGGCAGTCTGGATGGCAATCTGAGCGCGCAACGATGCCATGCATCACCATGCATTTATAGAAATTTTAATTATTCACCCATCTCTGGATCAGCGCACAGTTAAATGAGAAAATATAAACTAAAAGTAGCGTTGTTTGTTGTTTTTCGTTTAGATGTGGTTGGCCTCTCGCGAATGTGTTTACGTTCTTCATCTGAAGGATTAGTATAACAACATTTATTGTGGGCTATATGTAGCTCGAAGGCAACTGTACGCTAATATCATTTTTGGGAGATTCATCGGGCTTGCAATACAGCCACATCATGTATGCTGGACGTAAAAGGAGAAAACCAGTCCAGAGAGCGTAAGTACATTGTATTTCTATGAATTGAAAGGTATTTTTGCAAACAGAAATAGCGTAATGTTCTTAAACCCTGCACCCATACCAGCTATACTCTTTTAGTGCCCGTTGTAAGTAGGCCATCCTATGACAGCTCGAAATAGATGTCAATTTGTCATCAAGTGTGCAAACTTAAATAGCATATTTTAACCTGAGTTAAATTGATACATCGATGGCGCACAACAGGACAAATAAACAACTTTTAGTGCGCCCTACAGGACAGTGTCAGAAAGGCCTCGTCCAGGCACTCACATTGTATAACAGTTTATTTGACTATACGAGTATTCATTTGTTACAGAATATATAGGCTACCATAAATCAATAGTACAACATTTTCTGGATATCTAATGTGATCGTAATTCGATATTTAATTCGATTTCCCAGTAAGCGTAAAGTAGCATGCTCTCGAACGTTTCACTTGTCTTCATAAATGATTGTTTTTGCATTTGTTATTTTATGCCTTTATGCCTTTCGTTGGTTCTGGGTAAAAACATGTTTGATGGAAACGAATCGGACAATGTCCAATGTTTGTGATTGAGGTACAGATGCATAAGGCAAGAACTTTCAGATATTTAAGAGCACTTGCACCTGCTGGAATTCCTCACTGAAATAGAACCATTCATGCGTCAAAATGCACTGTGCAAATTCATACAACAAATGGCTTTTTACTATTATTACATTTCCATTTATAGCCTGTGTATTATTATTTTTTAAATAAGCCTATTTAGTAATTTACTAATTTAATATGGAAAATTGGTCTAACATGAATATAGGCCTAACATCTGTTTACATACATACATCTTTGTTGAACCAACATTGTTTGTTGTGAGTGGAGAATGTGTTGCTGTTCATGGTATAATGCCTGCAGTGCATTCAATGCTCTGGAGGCATTTATTGAAATGATTTGTTAAAGCATGAGTGGGTTGTTGGAGCACTATACATGATAAGTCTAAGTGTATTAACAATAAAAACCATTATGTCATTCACACATGGAAATTCATGTTTTGTATTTTCCTTATGTGTTTTCATAATTGTAATGTTTCTCTAAAACATTTTTTAAAATTATTTGAATGATTTATTTATTTCTACAAAATGATCATTTGTAAAAAAATATTGATAATGCTAATAATTGTTAATAATGCCCTAATAAGGAACAACCATCATTATATTTTATCAGAAGACCTACCTAGAATTTTCTGTAAAAATATTATGTTTCAATGAATGGTTTCTTCTCTCTCAGGGTGAAACAGCCCCCATCAGAAGGGGCCAAGTCAAACCCCTCCAAGCGCCACCGGGACCGTCTAAATGGAGAGCTGGAGAGGCTGGCCAGCCTTCTGCCCTTCCCAGAGGAGGTCACCACCAGCCTGGACAAACTCTCCATCCTCCGCCTAAGTGTCAGCTACCTCCGGGCCAAGAACTTCTTCACTGGTAAGAAGTAGTCCACAAAAAACGCCCTTATTACTCTTGAACTATTGATTGAATAGGGCCCTTAGTTTGAGGTTCTCAATCGAGTGCTTCCTGAAATGTAGTGCTTTCTGTCTAGACATAAGGATGCTCCTTGGATGCAAACAGGGGGCCACTGATCCCTCACTTTGTACAGAACAAGGGCGCATTACCATAGCACAGGGCTACTACAGCATGTAGCTAAAGCCTATCCTAAAAATATGCTCTACTTAAACAGCATCAGAGCATAGAGCTGACAGAGCAGTTAGCCTGAGCCCCTTTCAGCATACCTGTGCTGCCTTGCTGTCTTGCCTGTACACTAAGTAGTTGAACAGAGCAGTAATTGCTGTGCATCGTCATGGGAAGCACTGTGTGGAGTCACTGTGGCTTTGTAAACCTCATTCATGCTCCCATCCCTAGAACTGTTATGAAGATGTCAAAACAATAAAGCTCCTGAGTCTCTCATGTGGCCTGTGTTTCCCGATGCCTTCAAAGCACATATCAGCTGTGATGTGGAAGGAAAGAGCCCCAGCTGGAGCAGCAGCCATCACATTATTTCATCCTGGCGAAGAAGAAGGGGCCTCAATATTTCATAGAGGCCCGTAACTCTGCCTGTATTTGGAGTTAAGGATGGAAGAGAAAGCAGGGTCTCCATTAAAAACCGAGAAGTGTGTGTGAGTGAACAAAAGAATTGCATGCAAGGAGGACGGATTTGTATTTTTTCTCTCCTATGTTGTGAGGGAAAGACACTGTTATTTTAGGTAGTGATCTTTTAAAGAGAATGCTGCAATGCGGGCGTTGGATGTACTCAAAGCATTAATAATTGAGAGAAATCTCAGAGTTTAAAGAATTTATGAAATGGAGGAAGAGCAATGTTTGTTTAAGAGTGTAGCTTTTTGAAATGGCTGTTTGGGGTGAGACGGATGGGATCCGAGGCTCGTGATACCAGTGTGTTGGGGGGAGATATTGCAAATGCATAGTTTTTTTCCAGTGTGGGGGGGGGGGATGCCTTAAGTGCACATGCACAAATACTTTGCGGAGAGGGTTGGAGATGCCCCAAGGCAGGGTTTCCCAAACTCAGTCCGGAACGTTTAGTTTTTTTGCCCTAGCACTACACAGCTGATTAAAATAATCAACTTATCATCAAGCTTTGATAATTTGAATCAGCTGTGTAGTGGTTAGGGCAAAAACAAAAACATGCACCCCCTGGGGTCCCGAGGACCAAGTTTGGGAAACGCTGCCCGAAGGGGTGGGGGGGAGGTGAATCCAGACCAGATCTTAGTTATGGGATTATATCATCTATCGCTTTAATCAATTGAAAAAGACATATGAAAGTATTCTTACCTTGGTAAATCTAGTCATTTCTCGGGTCATCAAGAGGTTGTTTAATCTCTGAAATTGCTTAACTTTGCTTGAAAATGAAACATCATGATAGGTGCACTATAGGTTAACTGATTATTGTATTAGGGGTCTAACACGTCTTCAGCCTGTCAAAATATATTGTTGATATTGTATTTCAGCGTCAAAGGCTAAAGCATGCTGACAAGCCCTCATATCTTTGTTGTGTAACTGTATTAGCGTAGTTCCTTCCTTGACAGTGTCGTGTCTTTGGCTATGCCGGATTAAGTGATATGACATGCTATTCTATGAAATAATTTATCCGTAATTAATATTACCTGATTGAGCTAATCATGTAAATGTAATTAAGTAGAGAGTCGGGGCACCACAAAATAATATTTATAGAGCTGTTATCTTCCGAATAAACTCTTAAAGACCTATAAATATTTTACATCAATAGCACTCAATATTAATTGACATCTTAATTCAGTCTCATCTGAAAGTTGTAAATTCTTGGTTATCTGCACGAACCCTGGCTAACAAGTTGAACCAGCAATACAAAATTGAGTTTCATGATTTATTTACTAAATACCTAAGTAATCACACAGAATTACACATACACATTATTAAATCATAACTTGATTACAAATGACGTCATAAAGGAAAACATCCCAAGCGGGCGGAACAGATATGACAGCTTGTTACACAAAAGAAAAGGGGCTGGGTTTGAGTGAAAGAGCAGGAAGAATGAGGAACATAGGGCGAAGCTGTGCTATCGTAAATACAGAATCTTATGCATTCTAAATTACCGCCGATTTGGAAAAGGAAAATGTAATAAATATTTACTCTGAGCTGCGCTTCGGTAGGTTGCTGGTAGATGGAAGGCCGTGTTGCCCATCCGAGTCCTTTGAAGTCCTTTGAAGAATGTCTCTGCTGGTAAATTGAATACGTTGTAGTAATGTCGTTGTTTGGTAGACGGGATACTCTGTCTGTTCCTTCCTAACCCTCATTTGCAACTCAACGGCTAGGAGCTATCACTTTTGTAGTGAATAAGAATTCAAAGTTCATACCATTTGCAACCAAAGCTCACGCTGATGTTGGCTTCGTTCTGTAGTTATTATCTGAACCATTCTGACATCGGACCGTCGTCCTCACGTCCTCGGAACAGGAGGTTATCTTGTCGTCAAGGGCTTATATAGGAAGGGAGAGGAGGGCATGTTTGAAAAGTTTTATAGCCCATGTCCCTTCACAGGGGCGGGCCACTGATTGAGCAGAGCCCTATCTTATGAAAACCCAAATCTCACATTTTAGAAGCTAAAATCACATTTCATCCCATCACAAATAATTTCATATTCAAACATTTAAATTGAACTACAATTCCATGTTAATCCGATAACTCTGATGTGTAGACTTTCCACTGTAGAGTTTGTCATCTTATCATTGATGAGAATGTCTCAGATGACAACCGAACTGACATCATATTCATTAAGGCCCTGCCCCGCCCTCCTTTCGGAAAAGCTGACCACGACTCCATTTTGTTGATCCCTGCCTACAGACAGAAACTAAAACAAGAAGCTCCCTCACTCAGGTCTGTTCAACGCTGGTCCGACCAATCTGATTCCACACTCCAAGACTGCTTCCATCACGTGGACTGGGATATGTTTCGTATTGCGTCAGACAACAACATTGACGAATACGCTGATTCGGTGTGCGAGTTCATTAGAACGTGCGTTGAAGATGTCGTTCCCATAGCAACGATTAAAACATTCCCAAACCAGAAACCGTGGATTGATGGCAGCATTCGTGTGAAACTGAAAGCCCGAACCACTGCTTTTAATCAGGGCAAGGTGACCGGAAACATGACCGAATACAAACAGTGTAACTATTCCCTCCGCAAGGCAATCAAACAAGCTAAGCGTCAGTATAGAGACAAACTAGAATCTCAATTCAACGGCTCAGACACAAGAGGTATGTGGCAGGGTCTACAGTCAATCACGGTTTACAAAAAGAAAACCAGCCCAGTCACGGACCAGGATGTGTTGCTCCCAGGCAGACTAAATCACTTTTTTGCCCGCTTTGAGGACAATACAGTGCCACTGACACGGCCCGCAACTAAAACATGCGGACTCTCCTTCACTGCAGCCGACGTGAGGAAAACATTTAAACGTGTCAACCCTCGCAAGGCTGCAGGCCCAGACGGCATCCCCAGCCGCGCCCTCAGAGCATGCGCAGACCAGCTGGCTGGTGTGTTTACGGACATATTCAATCAATCCCTATCCCAGTCTGTTGTTCCCACATGCTTCAGAGGGCCACCATTGTTCCTGTTCCCAAGAAAGCTAAGGTAACTGAGCTAAACGACTACCGCCCAGTAGCACTCACTTCCGTCATCATGAAGTGCTTTGAGAGACTAGTCAAGGACCATATCACCTCCACCCTACCTGACACCCTAGACCCACTCCAATTTGCTTACCACCCAAATAGGTCCACAGACGATGCAATCTCAACCACACTGCACACTGCCCTAACCCATCTGGACAAGAGGAATACCTATGTGAGAATGCTGTTCATCGACTACAGCTCGGCATTTAACACCATAGTGCCCTCCAAGCTCGTCATCAAGCTCGAGACCCTGGGTCTCGACCCCGCCCTGTGCACCTGGGTACTGGACTTCCTGACGGGCTGCCCCCAGGTGGTGAGGGTAGGCAACAACATTTCCACCCCGCTGATCCTCAACACTGGGGCCCCACAAGGGTGCGTTCTGAGCCCTCTCCTGTACTCCCTGTTCACCCACGACTGCGTGGCCACGCACGCCTCCAACTCATTCATCAAGTTTGCGGACGACACAACAGTGGTAGGCTTGATTACCAACAACAACGAGACGGCCTACAGGGAGGAGGTGAGGGCCCTCGGAGTGTGGTGTCAGGAAAATAACCTCACACTCAACGTCAACAAAACTAAGGAGATGATTGTGGACTTCAGGAAACAGCAGAGGGAACACCCCCCTATCCATATTGATGGAACAGTAGTGGAGAGGGTAGTAAGTTTTAAGTTCCTCGGCGTACACATCACAGACAAACTGAATTGGTCCACCCACACAGACAGCATCGTGAAGAAGGCGCAGCAGCGCCTCTTCAACCTCAGGAGGCTGAAGAAATTCGGCTTGTCACCAAAAGCACTCACAAACTTCTACAGATTTCCAATTGAGAGCATCCTGTCGGGCTGTATCACCGCCTGGTACGGCAACTGCTCCGCCCACAACCGTAAGGCTCTCCAGAGGGTAGTGAGGTCTGCACAACGCATCACCGGGGGCAAACTACCTGCCCTCCAGGACACCTACACCACCCGATGTCACAAGAAGGGCATAAAGATCATCAAGGACAACAACCACCCGAGCCACTGCCTGTTCACCCCGCTATCATCCAGAAGGCGAGGTCAGTACAGGTGCATCAAAGCTGGGACCGAGAGACTGAAAAACAGCTTATATCTCAAGGCCATCAGACTGTTAAACAGCCACCACTAACATTGAGTGGCTGCTGCCAACACACTGACTCAACTCCAGCCACTTTAATAATGGGAATTGATGGGAAATTATGTCAAATATATCACTAGCCACTTTAAACAATGCTACCTAATATAATGTTTACATACCCTACATTATTCATCTCATATGTATATGTATATACTGTACTCTATATCATCTACTGCATCTTTATGTAATACATGTATCACTAGCCACTTTAAACAATGCTACCTAATATAATGTTTACATACCCTACATTATTCATCTCATATGTATATGTATATACTGTACTCTATATCATCTACTGCATCTTTATGTAATACATGTATCACTAGCCACTTTAACTATGCCACTTTGTTTACATACTCATCTCATATGTATATACTGCACTCAATACCATCTACTGTATCTTGCCTATGCCGCTCTGTACCATCACTCATTCATATATCTTTATGTACATATTCTTTATCCCCTTACACTTGTGTCTATAAGGTAGTAGTTTTGGAATTGTTAGCTAGATTACTTGTTGGTTATTACTGCATTGTCGGAACTAGAAGCACAAGCATTTCGCTACACTCGCATTAACATCTGCTAACCATGTGTATGTGACAAATAAAATTGGATTTGATTTGATTTGAAAGTACCACCGCATATGTTCCATTGGTCGGATTACCAGAATATAGTTCATTTCCCCCCACCTTCTGATGTTCCCAGAATCTCTATGTTAACCAAGTGTTTTGCAAATGTAACATCAGTAGGGTAGAGAGAGGAAAAAGGGGGAAAGAGTTATTTATGACTGTCATAAACCTACCCCCAGGCCAACGTCATGACAATAGTCAGTGATTCATTGCCGTTGTTCATGAAGTACATGAGGAGAGTGAACCTTAACCTGCAGCCGATCATGGCCCTTGCCTGCCTGCAGGCTCATAGTCTCTCGCTGTGTCTGTGTCCCACCATAATTTGTTGTATGTACACAGACCAAATGCTGCTCTGTGTGCTGGGTTTAGGGTGGCTGGTTTATGGAGAGTTGGTTTAGTTCTTCATTACCATTAATGCATCTGTATGGTGGCTAGTAGTCCATGTAGCCATCACCACCCAACTAATTGCTGTTAATTTTTTATTTATTTAACTAGGCAAGTCAGTTACGAACAAATTCTTATTTTCAATGAAGGCCTAGGAACAGGGGGCAAGGCCTCTAAGCACAGATTTGTACTTTGTCAGTTCGGGGATATGAACTTGCAACCTTTCGGTTACTAGTCCAACGCTCTAACCACTAGGCTACCCTACCACCCCGAATGAATGAATAATGAATGAAGTCTACCTGCAGTTGATGCTGTGTATTGTTGGTTTAGTAATAACAACCGGAGTGAACTAGCATTGTGCTATGGTAGGGACGCCATGTTCTGTATTGTTCTTTAATACCTCAGATGCCCTCTGTTGTATTTTGTTTATCTCGGCAGCAGGATGTGTGTGTTGTACCATAGTCCAATGTTGTTGCTGTGTGTGTAATTAAATGTCTTGTACAAGTTGAACAAAGCCTAGCAGAGCCCGTATAATCCGTCCGACAGTATTATCCATCCCAGCTGCCTCCTCTCTCCCTTGTCTTTAGGCCTTCTTGCATCCCTCCTCTACCAGCCTTAAAGGCAAAGTGCTGTCATAATGCAGTTTTTCCTATGTTTTGTATCATATTGTACAACAGCTGATGAAACTAACAATGTACAAGTGTTAAGAAATGTGATCAGTGTTAGTTTCCTGTTGAAAATGCAATATACACAGGACCTTCTAAGCTGCAGATTTGCATGAGTGGGAGTTTAGGCTTTTGTGACATCACCATGCAGTAAATTGGTTAATAGACCAATAACAACGAGAGTTCCAAACCTCGCTGCCAATAACACCTTGTTTTCAGTTTTCCCCTCCCCACTCAAACCATTCCCAGGCAGTCCTAGCAAAATACTTGTTTGAGAAATAGTTTTTTGCTAAAAAGCAAATTATGGTATAGTATGGTACTTAATTGTTACCCCGAAATTATTTGATATTGATATAAAAACAGCGGCATTTGGCCTTTAAGGAATAAGTGCTGGAGTGGCTATAACCTAAAGCACCACCAGTAAATACCAAATTATTCTGTGTACAGTATGCATAGGCATTTCTCCCCTATAGACTAGGCCACAGCTTCTCTCACAGCTGCTGTTTACATTTTTGATGGACTGGATGTGAAAATATTTTATGGTACATTAGGCAGCATTTGGTTTGGTCCATGCTAATGTCTCAGATAAAGACAGTACTCTGTCCTGTTACAAATTAAATATGTTCTGTTCTGGGTGTTAAGGGACCGCACCAAATGTTGATCTGCCGTTGATCTGCCGTTCATTCGAGGTGGTGTGTTTTATGGATGACCTGCTGGCGGACGTCTCACTGACAACATTTCCCCACGATTCTAAATGTAGAATCAGTTTGCGCTCGGTTTGCAAATTACAGCCAGCACTCTGTTCAGAGATGCTAAGTACTCTCGGCCGGCAAACGCTACCAGTGTGTCCAAGCCCTAAGTAGATTCCTTCTATCCTGCAACTGGACCAGGCGGGTGGCTACCCAGAGAGGCCTTGCCCCCTGTGCTTAGAGGCCTTGCCCCCTGTGCTTAGAGGCCTTGCCCCCTGTGCTTCGAGGCCTTGCCCCCTGTGCTTAGAGGCCCTGCCCCCTGTGCTTAGAGGCCTTGCCCCCTGTGCTTAGAGACCTTGCCCCCTGTGCTCAGCAGGTTACAACTAGAGCAAACAACAATTCACTCCCATGATTACCCGCACCCAGAATCTACACAACACAGCCACCAGGAGCAGGGGCAGGTGTAATTTCATCACAGCGAAACATGGGAGGTTATAACATCCTGGTCTCAGATGGAAGGAGCTTGGTGGTGTCTGTGTCCCAAATGGCACCCTATTTCCTATAGACTGGGCCCTATGGACCCTGGTCAAAAGTTGTGCACTATACACGGAATAGGGTGCCATTGGGGTGTCATCTCTGTGACTCCAGGTCCATGTGACACACCATGGTGGCCTCAGGTTATTTGGATTTTGTTTGAATGTCAACGTGTCCATTTAGAATGTGTTTCTGTATATTATGTCATGCACGCACCCATCAACTGCTGTTTATGGTAATATATTCTGCTAGATATTTACTGTAGCGTAAACACTAATGCAATACTGTCATAGTTTTGCTGGTGGCTTTGTAAGTTCTTTTTCATTGATATTTCACCCTTGAGAATTAATGATATGCTTATTAGTCTGCTATTGTGCAATCTCCAACCCCCCTTCCTCCTCCCCTCCCCTCCCCCGTGTGTGTTTGTGTGTGTGCGCGTGTGTGTGCACGAGTCAGCATGTCAACTGCAATTCCACTCCCAAGTCTCCCTATATGTGGAATAGGGGAGGAAGTCATTCTGACATACATTAACAGCCACACATACTGTAGACTCACACACACTATGGCTTCCCGCTGCTGCTATAAGACTGCAGCAGTTAGAACTGTGTGTAAAGCTGTATAGCTTGTCTGAAAGAAGCCCTCTCGGAGCTCTGGCTCTGGACTCTAATATGTTGTCAGTGTTTCCTCTGTTAATGGACCACTCCCGCTGTGATGGAGGTCCCCACACTAACAACCACAGACAAGCCAAGCTCCAGTTGTGTTTCTCTCTGGCTCGCTGTACCGGTAGCACGGTGCCACTCTTCGTCCAGCCTGGCAGTCAGATGATGAACAAAAATGAGTACACAAATCAAATGCACTCATAATAATTTGGGCGGTGTAAATGTGAAAGCCCTTCATTTAGAAGGTATAATTAGACGACTGAACTGGAAGGCTGAATAACTCTGTTGACACAAACCCAAGTGCATCAACCTCCAGCATTATAAATAGACATCCATGTTTTGTATGACACTATTTCACATAAGTACAACACAATGGAAATACACTTGCCCTAAATTTGTAACAACCACCTTTTCTTTCATTCCGTTGTTCCAACAAAGATGCCCAGGGGCCCCCTGGGAGCGAGGTATGGCCCTTCTATTGTGAGTTGTTTTTTTGTAAAGACAGATGGGTGAAAAGGGCACCATGTCACCACACGTTTCTCCTGCGAGGCCCTCAGATAACTTAACTTATCCAATAAGAGCACTAAAGGGATTCCTGGAAAAGCTGAGTTTACTTGCAACTAAACCAGGAGGCAGGATTGGTCATTATTTTCATCCTTCCCTCTGTTAATTTGCTTTCTGTTGCGGAACTTCCTCATCCTTAGGTAGCTGATCAAATCAAATTGTATTAGTCACATGCGCCGAATACAACAGGTACAACAGGTAGACCTTACAGTGAAATGCTTACTTACGAGCCCCTAACCAACAGTGCAGTTTCAAAAAATATGGATAAGAATAAGAGATAAAAGTAACAAGTAATTAAGAGTGGCTGTAAAAAATAAAATAACAATATATACAGGGGGGTACAGAGTCAATGTGCGGGGGCACCGATTAGTTGAGGTAGTATGTACATGTAGGTAGAGTTAATTAAATTGACCTAGTCATAGATGACAACAGAGAGTGGCAGTGGTGTGGAGAGGGGGGGAATGCAAATAGAGGGGGCTGAGCACGTGCCTCTGAGGAGCCCCTGTATTGAGGATCAGCGTGGCAGATGTGTTGTTACCTACCCTTACCACCTGGGGGCGGCCCGTCAGGAAGTCCAGGATCCAGTTGCAGAGGGAGGTGTTTAGTCCCAGGGTCCTGGGCTTATTGGTGAGCTTTGAGGGCAATATGTTGTTGAACGCTGAGCTGTAGTCAATGAATAGCATTCTCACATAGGTGTTCCTTTTGTCCAGGTGGGAAAGGGCAGTGGACCACCATAATTTGCAAATAAATTCATTAAAAATCCTACAATTTGATTTTCTGGATTTTTTTTCCCTCATTTTGTCTGTCATAGTTGAAGTGTACCTATGATGAAAGTGGGAGAACTTGCACAATTGGTGGCTGACTAAATACTTTTTGCCCCACTGTATTTTCGGTCATAGGAGACAGTAGCGGCAACATTATGTACAAAAAGAGTAAAAAAACAAGTTACAAACAAACGCAGATAAGCGAACAAAAAAAAACACAATCGGTTGGGGGCATGTAAAACATCTGCCTTCTGCTCCGGCGCCATATTACATCTGACCCACTCCCCTTCAATGGAGTCATGTGTTTTTTGGTGTGAAGCTATCTAAGTAGTAGTTTTACCCAGAGGTTACTTCAGAGCGTCTGATTCTGAGAACACCCTGATAAAATGTCTTGATAGTTTGATTCTATCAACAAAATTGAGGAGTTAGGCCTAATGGCCACTATGTGCAAATGGAACAGCTGTGCTGATGTTTAATGTTGTTCTTCTTTCAGTGCATTTTTGGCATCATGGCCTACTTTAATGCTCATAAATCTAAAATGGCATGTGCAATTTACACAACTCAACAAGTCCATATTTTTCATTTCTTATCAAAAGCTGCACCTTAAGACAGAGTGGAGGATATGCAGGTCCATTGTTTAGGATAACAGGTGTAATCCAGTGATACTATTATAGGAGTATGGTTGTTATGATTGTAGTGCACTAAAACCTTTGGCATATGCTGTAAATATAGATTGAGATTAGAATGAATAATCCCTGTGGATTCTGAAAGGATTCTGTTTGCTTTGGAGGGATGTTCGCCAGCATGTTCAGACTAATACTGGAATTAGCAAACAACTTTTGCTCCATACATCACAACTCAACCACTAGTTTTAAAATCTTGTTTCATTCTCTTATCTTTCACCACAGAGAATAGGGAAAAAACGGTTTAGTAAGAATATCCCAACAAGGGTCTTTCTTGAACGACTCAATTAAGTGATAAGAAAAGTGTTCTTATTACTAAGATCATTGCTATTGTCACCATAGGAACATGTTTTCATTGATGTTAAAGGCCTTACTCCCGAATGTCATCTCAGGTCTAGAATTAAAACATTTGTCAACAGGGTTGGGTAGGTTACATTCTAAATGTAATCGGTTACAGTTACTAGTAACATAATCGGATTACTTTTTGATTCCCCCCCCCAAGAGGCATTAGAAGAAGACAAAAAGGATCCATCAAATGCATTTGGTGTGTCATCATAATGGTCTCGGGCTTGTGGTCAGACTCGCTTAGGTGGAAGAAACTTAAACTCAATGCTGAGTTGAATGTCATTGAGAAAACAGTAAGGTATCATAATGTAAGCATTTCACTGTAAGGTCTACACCATGTAACAAATCAAATTTGATGTTTTTGCAAACATAACATATAAAAGTAATCCAAGAAGTAATCATCTAGTTTTTCAAAAGTATCTATAATTTGATTACAATAATTTAACTGGTAACGTAACTGATTACAGTTTCACAAAATATTTAATCAGATTATATGTAACTGATTACATGAAATCAGTTACTCCCCAACCCTGCTTTTAAGGCACCATTAGCCTTTGGTTCAACATATACTGAACAAAAATATAAACGCAACTCGCAACAAAGATTTGACTGAATTACAGTTCATATCAGGAAATCAGTCAAATTAATTATTCACAAGTTTCCATGTAGGTGTGCCATTATATCCAGTGGTGGAAAAAGTACCCAATTGTCATACTTGAGTAACAGTAAAGATACCTCAATAGAAAATGACTCACATAAAAGTGAAAGTCTCCCAGTTAAATACAACTTGAGTAAAAGTCTAAAAGTATCTGGTTTAAAATATATACTTATGTATCAAAAGTAAAAGTATAAATCATTTCGAATTGATTATATTATGCAAACCAGACGGCACAATTGAATTACATTTTTTTTTCCTTAGGAATATCTTTAGAGCTCCCGAGTGGCTCAACGGTCTAAGGCACTGCATCTCAGTGCAAGAAGCATCACTATAGTACCTGGTTTGAATCCAGGCTGTATCACATCCGGCCGTGATTGGGAGTCCCATAGGATGGCGCACATTTTGCCCAGCGTCGTCTGGGTTTGGCCGGAGTAGGCTGTTATTGTAAATAAGAATTTGTTCTTAAACTAAAGGTTTAAAAAAATTATAAAGTAGATGTTGTCAAAAATGTAAATAGTAAAATACAGATACCCAAAAAAACGACTTGAAACGTACTTGAAAGTATTTTTACTTAAGTATTTTACACCACTGATTATATCCAATGTAAAGGCATCCAATGTAAAGGCAAGCTTAGAATGGCTTTAGTATATAAATAGGCACAGGCAGCAATACAAATTAACATGGACATGCAGACCTAGGACACACGTGTTATGCAACTCTTCATTGATCAGGACATAGATATAGAAAATAAATAATGTAGTGCAATATGCCCCATGACAATGGTATGGCTGTGTTGTATGTTTACGATTCAAATTTGTGGTTAGACTAATTCTAATTCTATGGTTGTATGCTGTTGTATGTTGAATGTAAATGTGGAGTTGCTCTTGTGTGAAACATGACATGGGGTTAAATATACATCAATCAAATCAAATGGATTTAGTCAGTGCTTTACTTTTGCTTCACATGTCTCTATAGGCTACATCTGCACTGAAATGTGTCAACATAATGCCATTATACACAGGGTGTGCAAAAAATTAGGAACTCTTTCCTAGTATTGAGTTGCACCCCCTTTTGCTACAAGGTGTTGAAAGCATTCCACAGGGATGCTGGTCCATGTTGATTTCAATTCTTTCCCCAGTTGTGTCTAGTTGACTGGATATCCTTTGGGTGGTGGACCATTCCTGATACACACAAGAAACTGATCAGCGTGAAAAACCCAGCAGCGTTGCAGTTCTCACACTCTAACTGGTGCGCCTTGCACCTTCTACCATACCCTGTTCAAAGGCACTTAAATCTTTTGTCTTGCCCATTGACCTTCTGAATGTCACACATACACAATCCATGTCTCAATTGTCTCAAGGCTTAGAAATCTTTCTTTAACCTGCCTCCTCCCCTTCATCTACACTGATTGAAGTGGATTTAACAGGTGACATCAATAAGGGATCATAGCTTTCTCCCGGGTTCACCTGGTCAGTCTATGTCATGCAAAGAGCAGGTGTTTCTTATGTTTTGTACACTCAGTGAATAATGCCAAGTCATAATTGTGTAAACAACCTTTAGTGTTCTATATATACTGCCAATGTGACAAGGCATGTATCCAAATCCTGTGAACAAGCTGGAAATAGTCACAAGTCGTTGTAGTATTTGGATGCAGATTTGTTACATAAGCTGCATGCCTGTTGTAAAAGTCTTGTGACATGTCATGATACTCATTGGCGTTGTTCAGTTCGGATCACAGAGGCTTTTTCAAGGACCCCCATACCTCCCTTCCCCCCTCCAACCCCTCCCCCTTCTCTGTCCATCATCTGCACTCAGATGAGAAAAAGCAGAGCTCTCTCTCTTTCCGGGTTCCATGATCAGCAGTGGGTGATCCCTTCATCCCTCTCTTTCCCCTCCTCCCCCTCATCCCCTTCTTCCCGAGCTAAGCCAACCCCCATCCCCCAGTCTGTCATGTGGCCTGGTGCATTGTGGAATGCTGTGCACCGAAGGGAAGGCATGGACATTGGGTAATGACCGCCCCTCCAGCCCCTACCTCTAAATATGTGAACATGTTATCAGAACTCAGAGACAAATAGGCAGTGCAGTGTTTCGTGCTTACTGCCTGCATTAGCCACCGCATGTTCTTGTTAACTTGTGTGTGTGTTTTGTGCATCCATGTGTATATCAGTGGGTGCGGGGCTGTGTGCATCGCGTGTTCGTGCACTACAGTGTGTCGAGGCCGAGGGAGTTGAAATGTTCTATATTTGCTCCCAGACAGTCAGAAAAAGAGGCCATTCACACAGTGCTAGAATAATTAACACACAGACATATGCACACCAATGTACAGTACTAGCCAAAAGTTTTGACACCTACTCATTTAAGGGTTTTTCTTTATTTGTACTTTTTTTTAATATATTGTAGAATAATAGTGAAGACATCAAAATTACGAAATAACACATAAGGAAACATGTAGCAACCAAAAAAGCGTTTAAAAAAAGTATTCTTCAAAGTAGCCACCCTTTGCCTTGATGACAGCTTTGTACACACTTGGCATTCTCTCAACCAGCTTAATGAGGTAGTAAGCTGGAATGCATTTCAATTAATAGGTGTGCCTTGTTCATTTTTGGAATTACACATGCGGAGATCATCCGTTCACCTACCCTGCGTCTCACAAAGACACGGCGGTTGGAACCAAAAATCTTAAATTTGAACTCATCAGACCAAAGTACAGATTTCCACTGGTCTAATCTCCCACCCCTGCGGGAGGGCAGCTTCGGCTTAGCCCAGTCCAAGCTCTTCTCTGTCCTGGCACCCCAATGGTGGAACCAGCTTCCACCTGAAGCTAGGACAGCAGAGTCCCTGCCCATCTTCCCGAAAACATCTGAAACCCTATCACTTTAAACAGTATCTTAAATAATTTTCCTCACCCCCACCAGCACTTGCACTGGGTCAAGTGCAGGGGGGGGTCACCCCCTTCTAGCTCTGACTCTACTGATAGCTATGTTATTGAGGAAAAATGTACTTTCTATGCCTGTGATATTTGGTTGACCCACCTAGATATCTTAAGATGAATGCACTAACTGTACGTCGCTCTGGATAAGAGCGTCTGCTAAATTACTCAAATATAAATGTAATCTCTTCTTCTGCAAATGTTAGTCAACATTATGGGCAACTGGGCATTTTTATACATGACCCTAAGCATGATGGGATGTTTTGATTGCTTAATTAACTCTGGAACCACACCTGTGTGGAAGCACCTGCTTTCTATATACTTTGTATACCTCATTTACTCGAGTGTTTCCTTTATTTTGGCAGTTACCTGTATGTGCTGACACACACGTTCTCTTTTTCTACGTCCCTCTCTTTCTCTGGCTCTGTTGTTCTAAACACAGCAATTCAGAAGCACAGACATGCACGCTCACAGAGAGAGCTTGGTTGGTGTTAGCATGGGTGGTTTGATTCGGGCAGCGATCCAAAGTAAATGTTAGCCTTGGCCTCCGCTTCCCCAGTTTTTACCCAATCATGTCTCCCATCTGGGTCATTTGGGTGGGGCAGTTTCCCCCATGGCCAATACACACAGCCATGGCTCTTTGTACATCACATTTCTAAAAGGGGTCTGTGTCATTATGGTCCCACCCCACCATTGGCTTTAATGCTTTTCGCTGATGCTATCCAAATATAGAACCATTTCATAATTCAGGGTCCTGCACTTGTTATTCTGCATAACGTGGCAATCGAGAACCTCATTGGTGATGCAAACATAGGACTCAGCTCCGTTGTCCAGTCTCAAACGAAAGGTGTGAACTGCATTGGGGTTTTTGAATGGAACAGGTTTATCAATGAGTGCAGTACTCCAAATAAAATGTGACTGAAAAAAGCCCTTCATGTTGAACTAAATGCCTTATTTGGTAACATTTTATCGAGTGGCTGGATGCTTTTTTACTAATTCTGTTTTTTGGCTAGGTCATTGTTTTGTCTTTGTGTCTATCATCCACATTAGTGTATCAAGTGGCCTTTTTAACGCTATGGCCAGATGCCAGTGTCAGGAAGGGATTGGCGCTGCAAATTGAAGGGATGCAAAGAGCTCTAGAACATCCCTGTAATCCACTTGTAAATAGCATGATGGGACAAATAGAAAATCGTCAACCATTTGATAAATATTGTCAGTGTTTTGAAATGGGTTCCTACGGTTTTGCTGCAAGCAAGCCTCTCTGTCAGACAAATCCCAAACAACATACCTGGATCGGGTTATGAGTTCTCCTCCACAGAAAGAGTCACTAAACACAATGTGATGTGATGCCTCCATGTTGAAGGCTTGGATCGCTTCCAATATGGCTTCTGGGTCATGAGCCCAGAGATGGGATGGGGGAGGGTGTCTGGATGCCCATAGTTGGAGCTCCATTCTCAGTCCCAGGTACCTCAGCAGTATACAGTGCCTTGCAAAAGTATTCGGCCCCCTTGAACTTTGCGACCTTTTGCCACATTTCAGGCTTCAAACATAAAGATATAAAACTGTATTTTTTTGTGAAGAATCAACAACAAGTGGGACACAATCATGAAGTGGAACGACATTTATTGGATATTTCAAACTTTTTTAACAAATCAAAAACTGAAAAATTGGGCGTGCAAAATTATTCAGCCCTTTACTTTCAGTGCAGCAAACTCTCTCCAGAAGTTCAGTGAGGATCTCTGAATGACTAATGATGATAAATACAATCCACCTGTGTGTAACCAAGTCTCCGTATAAATGCACCTG
Organism: Oncorhynchus kisutch; assembly: GCF_002021735.2. Taxonomy (NCBI): domain Eukaryota; kingdom Metazoa; phylum Chordata; class Actinopteri; order Salmoniformes; family Salmonidae; genus Oncorhynchus; species Oncorhynchus kisutch. Next base: position 45,718,341 of record NC_034175.2, on the reverse strand, counting down.
CACTGTGATAGTCTCAGAGGTCTGTTAAAAGCACAGAGAGTATCATGAAGAACAAGGAACACACCAGGCAGGTCCGAGATACTGTTGTGAAGAAGTTTAAAGCCGGATTTGGATACAAAAAGATTTCCCAAGCTTTAAACATCCCAAGGAGCACTGTGCAGGCGATAATATTGAAATGGAAGGAGTATCAGACCACTGCAAATCTACCAAGACCTGGCCGTCCCTCTAAACTTTCAGCTCATACAAGGAGAAGACTTTTCAGAGATGCAGCCAAGAGGCCCATGATCACTCTGGATGAACTGCAGAGATCTACAGCTGAGGTGGGAGACTCTGTCCATAGGACAACAATCAGTCGTATATTGCACAAATCTGGCCTTTATGGAAGAGTGGCAAGAAGAAAGCCATTTCTTAAAGATATCCATAAAAAGTGTTGTTTAAAATTTGCCAGACACACCAAACATGTTTGGGAGACACACCAAACATGTGGAAGAAGGTGCTCTGGTCAGATGAAACCAATATTGAACTTTTTGGCAACAATGCAAAATGTTATGTTTGGCGTAAAAGCAACACAGCTCATCACCCTGAATACAACATCCCCACTGTCAAACATGGTGGTGGCAGCATCATGGTTTGGGCCTGCTTTTCTTCAGCAGGGACAGGGAAGATGGTTAAAATTGATGGGAAGATGGATGGAGCCAAATACAGGACCATTCTGGAAGAAAACCTGATGGAGTCTGCAAAAGACCTGAGACTGGGACGGAGATGTGTCTTCCAACAAGACAATGATCCAAAACATAAAGCAAAATCTACAATGGAATGGTTCAAAAATAAACATATCCAGGTGTTAGAATGGCCAAGTCAAAGTCCAGACCTGAATCCAAATCGAGAATCTGTGGAAAGAACTGAAAACTGCTGTTTACAAATGCTCTCCATCCAACCTCACTGAGCTCGAGCTGTTTTGCAAGGAGGAATGGGAAAACATTTCAGTCTCTCGATGTGCAAAACTGATAGAGACATACCCCAAGCAACTTACAGCTGTAATCGCAGCAAAAGGTGGCGCTACAAAGTATTAACTTAAGGGGGCTGAATAATTTTGCACGCCCAATTTTTCAGTTTTTGATTTGTTAAAAAAGTTTGAAATATCCAATAAATGTCATTCCACTTCATGATTGTGTCCCAGTTGTTGTTGATTCTTCACAAAAAAATACAGTTTTATATCTTTATGTTTGAAGACTGAAATGTCGCAAAGTTCAAGGGGGCCGAATACTTTCGCAAGGCACTGTATATCCACATTTTTCCCTCCCTACTCACCCCACTACTTCAACCCCACTCCCCTCCTCCTACCACACCACACACTGATGACAAGTCAGCGATGCTGAATTTTAGAGTCCATGGCCCTTTCACAAGCTGTCCAATTTTCAGGGTCACTGCTTATTTGTCGGGTTTGCTTAATCAAATTCTCAGCCTCACATATTATGAGAGGGTGGAGGTAGGAGGCCAGTTCTGTCTAGTTTTGCTGTAGCCAATAGGCTTTAAATAAGGAAATATTAGAAAATTAACAAGAAATAGTAAAGGTAATGTGTAGTCACTCACAAAGAAAGCACACACATTGGTCTGGAGATCCGACAATGGTTTTGGGTGGAAGTGGTAGTACATAGGGGCATCCTATGAAATATGTATTTTTATGTTTTTATTGCTCGTTGGCTGGTGGCTCTCTAGGTCCATTATGCTAAGTTAGGCATATTTGGCTAAACCAAGAAATGCCCTCAAGGATTTGAGGAGCACTATTATGCCATATGTAGGAGATGGCCATGTATGTTTTTCATTATGTACACTGCTGCCCACTGAAGCCTGATAACCATAGATGCTCTTTGTCCTCCTCTGGACATTTAGCCAGGCAGGTGGTGGCCTACTTTTTGGATGAGGAATGTTGGGGGAAAAAACGTAGTGTTGTGTTAACATTTGGATTTCTCTGTTTAGTGAGATGTTGATTTAATGTCATATGTTGAACAATCTTGAACATCCTTTTACTGTCTGTCTATAATGCTGAACTGTTATGGTCTACTGAGTTCCTCCAAGCTCTCTCTCTCTCTCTCTCAATTCAATTTCAATTTTTAAGGGCTTTATTGGCATGGGAAACATGTTTACATTGTCAATACAGGTGAAATAGATAATAAACAAAAGTGATATAAACAATACAAAAAATGTACAGTAAACATTACACTTATAAAAGTTCCAAAAGAATAAAGACATTTAAAATGTCATATTATGTCTATGTACAGTGTTGTAATGATGTGCAAATAGTTAAAGTACAAAAGGGAAAATAAATAAACATAAATATAGGTTGTATTTACAATGGTTTTTGTTCTTCACTGTTTGCACTTTTCTTGAGGAAACAGGTCTCAAATCTTGCTGCTGTGATTGCACGCCGTGGTATTTCACCCAATAGATGGGAGTTTATCAACATTTGATTTGTTTTCTAATTATTTGTGGGTCTGTTTAATCTGAGAGAAACATGTGTCTCTAATATGGTCATACATTTGTCAGGAGGTTAGGAAGTGTAGTTCAGTTTCCACCCCATTTTGTGGGCATTGTGCACATAGCCTGTCTTCTCCCAAGAGCCAGGTCTGCATTCGGTGTCCTTTCTCAATAGCAAGGCTATGCTCACTGAGTCTGTACATAGCCAAATATTTTCTTAATTTTGGGTTAGTCACAGTGGTCAGGTATTCTGCCACTGTGTACTCTCTGTTTAGGGCCAAAATAGCATTCTAGTTTGCTCTGTTTTTTTTGTAAATTCCTTCCAATGTGTCAAGTAATTATCTTTTTGTTTTCTCAGGATTTGGTTGGGTCTAATTGTGTTGCTGTCCTGGGTCTCTGTGGGGTCTGTTTGTGTTTGTGAAAAGAGCCCCAGGACCAGCTTGCTTAGGGGGTTCTTCTCCTGGAATCGCTTCCTTTTAGGTGGTTATAGAATTTAATGGCTCTTTTCTATATTTTGATCATTAGCGGGTATCGGCCTAATTCTGCTCTGCATGCGTTATTTGTTGTTTTACATTGTACACAGGATATTTTAGCAGAACTCTGCATGCGGAGTCTCAATTTGGTGTTTGTCCCATTTTGTGAAATCTTGGTTGGTGAGCGGATCCCAGACCTCACAACCATAAGGGGCAATGGGTTCTATAACTGATTCAAGTATTTTTAGCCAGATCCTAATTGGTATGTCAAAATTTATGTTATTTTTGATGGCATAGAAGGCACTTCTTGCCTTGTCTCTCAGATCGTTCATAGCTTTGTGGTAGTTAACAGTGGCGCTGATGTTTTGGCCGAGATATGTATCGTTTTTTGTGTGCTCTAGGGAAACAGTGTCTAGATGGAATTTGTATTTGTGGTCCTGGCAACTGGACCTTTTTTGGAATACCATTATCTTTGTCTTACTGAGATTTGCTGTCAGGGACCAGGTCAGAATCTGTGCAGAAGATTTAGGTGCTGCTGTAGGCCCTCCTTGGTTGGGGACAGAAGCACCAGATCATCAGCAAACAGTTGACATTTGACCTCAGATTCTAGTAGGGTGAGGCCAGGTGCTGCAGACTGTTCTAGTGCCCCTGCCAATTCGTTGATATACAGTACCAGTCAAAAGTTGGGACACACCTACTCATTCAAGGGTTTTTCGTCATTGTAGAATAATAGTGAAGACATCAAAACTATGAAATAACACATATAGAATAATATAGTAACCAAAAGTGTTAAACAAATCAAAACATATATCCCTTGATGACAGCTTTGCACACTTGGAATTCTCTCAACCAACTTCACCTAGAATCCTTTTCCAACAGTCTTGATGGAGTTCCCACATATACTGAGCACTTGTTTTCTGCTTTTCCTTCACTCTACAATCCAACTCATCCCTAACCATCTCAATTGGGTTGAAGTCATGTGATTGTGGAGGCCAGGTCATCTGATGCAGCACTCCATCACTCTCCTTCTTGGTCAAATAGCTCTTACACAGCCTGGAGGTGTGTTGGGTCATTGTCCTGTTGAAAAACAAATGATAGTAAGCACAAATCAGATGGGATATCGCTGCAGAATGCTGTGGTAGCCATGCTGATTAAGTGTGCCTTGAATTCTAAATAAATCACTGACAGTGCCACCAGCAAAGCACCCCAACACCATCACACATCCTCCTCCATGATTCATGGTGGGAACCACACATGCGGAGATCCTCAGTTCACCTACTCTGTGTCTCACAAAGACACGGCGGTTGGAACCAAAAATCTCACATTTTGACTCATCAGACCAAAGGACAGATTTCCTTCAGTATAATGTCCATTTTGCTTCTTGTGTTTCTTGGCCCAAGCAAGTCTTGTTGGTGTCCTTTTGAAGTACAAATAAAGAAAAACCCTTGAATGAGAAGGTGTGTCCAAACCTTTGACTAGTAATGTATAAGGGTGGGGCTTAAGCTGCATCCCTGTCTCACCCCCCGGCCCTGTGGAAAGAAATGTGTGTGTTTTTTGCCCATTTTAACCGCACACTTGTTTGTGTACATGGATTTTATGACGTCTTGTGTTTTTCCCCCAACACCACTTTCCATCAATTTGTATAGCAGGCCCTCATGCCAAATTGAGTCAAAAGCTTTTTTGAAGTCAACTGTCACTGGTGTAGAGAGGAGTAGGCAGTCGCAGGTTTAGAACTACTGAATTTATTTAAGCACCGTAGAACAAAGCGGGACGAATCCCAAACGCTGTTGTGCTGCTCTAAATATATCTTCATCAACAAAAAGGCACAGGGCGAACCCAAAGTGCAAAATATAAACTACTCAGGAAATAGTAGGAGAGATTCCTCTCAGGAAAACAAGTAACATGTATAATGACCGACAAAGACAAATGGCAGTGTATGGGAGTATATATACAGTGGTAGAATGGGGATTGGAACCAGGTGTGTGTAATGATGACAAGACAAGTCCAGGGTTGATGAGTGAAGGGCTGGACAGGAGCTGGACAGGAGGGGGAGCCAAATCGAAGGCTGATGTGACATCAACAAAGAATGATAAGACTTTGCCTTTGTTTTGGTTTGTTCCTTTGTCAATTAGGGTGTGCAGGGTAAATACGTGGTCTGTCCACTTTTGTGGATTGTGGTGACCAGTCCTTGGTTGATCAGTCCCTGTTTTCAAATATTGTAAAATAGATTGTGTCTGTAAAATGTGTATAAGATGTATAAATTGAAGGTCAACGCCGAAGTGTTTATTAGTTTACTTATTGGGGGATCGGTGGTAGGGTTTGCGGGGAACAATAATAGAGGTATATTCTTTTTAAAAAGTATATATGTCTCTATAGGTATGTGTATGTATATATGTGTATATGTGGGGGATTGGAAATGATACAGACAATTACATTGATGGAACCAATATTCTTTCCGCAATATTAAGCTGATCCACCCATAAGAAAAAAAAGAAAAAACATATTGAGGAATATGCCAGCGCTGAGAAGGTTGTTAAAGAGTTTAAGTATAGCCAATTGGAATTTGTGGTCTGTATATTTTATCATTTCATTTAGAATACCATCAACCCCACAGGTCTTTTTGGTTTGGAGGGTTTGTATTTTGTCCTGTAGTTCATTCAATGTAATTGGAGAATCCAGTGGGTTCTGGTAGTCTTTAATAGTTGATTCTAATACTAGTATTTGATCATGTATATGTTTTTGCTGTTTGTACTTTGTTATAGAGCCAAAAAGATTGGAGAAGTGGTATATCCATACATCTCCGTTTTGGATAGATACCTCTTCATGTTGTTGTTTGTTTAGAATTTTCCCAGAAGTGGTTAGATTCTATGGATTCTTCAATTACATTGAAGTAGTGTATAGTGTATTTCTGTTTTGTTTTAGTGATTCACCATAGTGAAGGCGTAGGCTCAGGTTTTCTGGGTCTCTATGTTTTTGGTTGGATAGGTTTCTCAATTACTTTATTGTCACATCTGCTCCCAATCCCCCTCTCCGGTGGTGGAGGTCACCAGTTCACTCGTCATTACGCACACTTGCCACCATCGTTACACGCACCTGCGTTTAATTATGTGACTCACCTGGACTCCATCACATCATCATATCCTGCAGATCCTTGACTTTGTCTATGTAATTTACAAAATAGCCTCCAACACTCTACACAGCAAATTGGATGGAGTCTATCATAGTGCCATCTGTATTGTCACCAAAGCCCCATATACTACCCACCACTGCGACCTGTATGCTCTCGTTGGCTGGCCCTCGCTTCATATTCGTCTCCAAATCCACTGGCTCCAGGTCATCTATAAGTCTTTGCTAGGTAAAGCCCTGCCTTATCTCAGCTCACTGGTCACCATAGCAGCACCCACCCATAGCACGCGCACCAGCAGGTATATTTCACTGGTCACCCCCAAAGCCAATTCCTGCTTTGGTGGCCTTTCCTTCCAGTTCTCTGCTGCCAATGACTGGAACGAATTGCAAAAATCACTGAAGCTGGAGACCCATATCTCCCTCACTAACTTTAAGCATCAGCTTAGAGCTGAGAGCAGCTCACAGATCACTGCACCTGTATATATCCCATCTGTAAATAGCCCATCCAACTACCTCATCCTCATACTGTTATTTTTTTATTCACCTTTGCACCCCAGTATCTCTACTTGCACATTCATCTTCTTCACATCTATCACTCCAGTATTTAGTTCCTAAATTGAAATTATTTCACCGCTATGGCCTATTTATTGCCTTACCTCATTTGCACACACTGTATATAGACTTTTTGTCTATTGTGTTATTGACTGTATGTTTTTTTTTATTCCATGTGTAACTCTGTGTTGTTGTTTGTGTTGCACTGCTTTGCTTTATCTTGGCCAGGTCGCAGTTGTAAATGAGAACTTGTTCCCAACTAGCCTACCTGGTTAAATAAAGGAGAAATATATATATATATTTAAATGTACCTCCCCTATATCTGTGACTTCCTCAGTTTCATTCCTGAGTCAGCATTGAAGTTATGTTTCTCCTGTCCAGACACTGTTCTTGTTTTGTTTCATGTCTATTTATTATTATATCCACACCCTGTACTTGCTTCTCGTCTCCCAGGGTCTGTCGTTACAGAACCATGACAAAATATACTGTTGAGGTTTTCTACTGTTAAGTTTACACCTTCACTATTACAGTGAAACATTTTGTCCAGGAAATTGTCTAGAAGGGATTGAATTTGTTGTTGCCTAATAGTTTTTTGGTAGATTTCCACACTATTTTCCATCCATCTATACTCTCTCTCCAAGACAAAGGGTCATAAAAGTGTCTCTTCAAACCTAGGTGGGATACTATGTGACCTCACAAGACTACAAGCGATACCAAGCGATACCATGTGACCTCTCAAGCTGGACCTCTCTCAAGGAGGGAGAAAAACCTGTTCAGTAGGCACAGGGCCTGGACCTTCACCACAGTGCCTGGACCTTCACCTTCATTGGCAAAGTACTGGTGAACTGATAAGTTAGGGAAAGTACCTTTTAGAGAATAGTACTTGTAATCCAGTACAGAAATTGAGACGGAAGAGCCCATTGCACTAAACAATCTCAGAAGGAGACTTGGTCTTTAAAGAGCTTGTGCAGCCTGAACGGTACATTTAAGCTATCCATCTTCTAAGAAAGAAGGAGAAGACAATTAGAGCACAACTGCAACTCAAGCAAGGAGCCAGCATTGAAGAGCAACAAGCATGAGGACACCAACTCAGAACCAAAGGAGCAACCTGAAGGAGGAACCACCCAACTCAACCAGAAAGGACACAGCCATCTTCTTCCTTTGTTCTCCTCCATGTGGCCTGAACAATCAAGAAACCACAACAGACTTTGATTGCAGATTGAGTACAACATCGTAACATTCAGAATCTCGAGGTCTTTACTACTTTCAATCTATTTCCTATGATCCTTCTCATTATGTTTGTATATATTTTGATTTGTGTTATTAAATGTTGATTGTATAAATAACTTGTGTTGGTCTTATTATTCTGGGAAATAACTCCAAATGATTATCAAATAATTCATACCTTTAGATTAATCAATTTATTACTATTATTCTAATTGTAGTCTGATAGAGTTATTACGAAAATAACTCAGAAGTGGGGTCTTCTTAGAAGGCCATTTTGTTCAATAACTGGACTGGTGCCTCGTTAATAATTTCATAGTAATAAGTGTACACACTACCCTACACCTGTTTAAGACTTTACATAACGTTGCTCTTATTGCTGTGTAGGTACACTGTAATTACAGTACATGGTAATGTTGTGATTGCATAGTAATGGATTTGTTGAGCGAGTTAAGTAGAAAAACAAGGAGTAACAAGTGTCAAAAATAAAGGATGTCCATTTTATGGATCGTACTCTGTCCAAAGTGTGAAGCCCAGCACCGCTAATGAGAAACCAATGTAAAATATATTTAGTTGATCTATAATTTATGAGTTTGTCAGTGAAAATAAAGCCCAGGCAACACAGTAGGGCTTCAGTAATCAGTTTGGAGGCATATCTTTTTCCTCATGGATGCGTTGGAGAGCCATGTGACAGAGCAGCACCACAAAGCGCAGTGACTTACTACAATGGCATCAATAACAACAACGTTTACCGCAGCAGACTGGCTGACAAAACGCCTCTCAGGCCAAAGGACATGACACTGAGCCTGGGTAATACAGCTTGCTACATACCCAGTCGCTGCGTTATGCAATGTATGTCAACAGATCATGAAAGGGCTAGCTTAAGATCGGAATATCAATGTATGGTTACCTATTATGGAAGGTAATGATTTCTACTTTCTGCAAGCACGTTTTTAGCGTTGATGTGATGGTGGACATAGACCATTTGTCTTTAGGGTCAATGGATGCTCGTTTGAGTTGGTACAGTAACACAACAAGATCTAGGGCATGGACATTTTCAACTCACAAATACTCACAATCCATATGATATGTCTGATGTCCATAAGATGATATGATATGTCAAACCCCTGATAGAGAGAATGGTGTGGGAATTAGGTCAGTGTGTCCACTCAACGGCTTGCACTAAAGCTCCGTGTGAGAGGTCCAAGCCCTGTCAAACACCCATACAAAAGCTCTTATGTCATCAGTTGTCGGCCGCAGCCCTCCAATCCTCTCCTACTCTTTTTTTCTGGTGGCCCTTCACAGAGAACAAAAGGGCTGACCCAGACCCCATTCACACAATCATGTCAAGACATCACCTTAGGAGTCAAGGGTTGTCTTGGGTCACAGCACGGTGTTGTTATAGGGGCCAGAGATGAATACGGCCAACCGCTGGTCCCATTTCCATGACATCATCAGGGTTCCAAACTTTTCTTTCATTCGCCCATCATCTCTTCTCCGTTTGTTGGGTTCGTTCAATGAATCAATGAGAGACTGACTCAATAGATTGATTGAATAGAAAACTCTCCGAAGTTGAAAAGCCATGGTTTTTGTTTGTAACTAATACAGTTCTGTATCGCTTCTGTGGAGATTGTTGGGATAGAATATGGTATTGTATTGCAGTACATTGCATTGTATAAGTGATCATAGTGTTAACCTTAGCAGTAAACCATTTACTGGGCATTCCGAAAGTATTCAGACCCCTTGACTTTTTCCACATTTTGTTATGTTACAGTCTTATTCTAAAATTGATTCAATATTTTTTTCCTTCATCAATCTACACACAATACCCCATAATGACAAAGCAAAAAAATATTTTTGAAGTTTTTAGAATTTTTTTTTAAATAAAAAAATATGACATTTACATAAGTATTCAGACCCTTTACTGAGTACTTTGTTGAAGCACCTTAGGCAGCGATTACGTTTCAAGTACCGTCTCTGGCTGGGCCACTCAAAGGCATTCAGAGACTTGTCCCGAAGACACTGCTGCGTTGTCTTGGCAGTGTGCTTAGGGTCGTTGTCTTGAAGGAGAACCTTCGCCTTCGAACTCTGAAGTAAGTTTTCAACAAGGATCTCTCTGGAATTTGCTCCATTCATCTATCCCTCGATCCTGACTAGTCTCCCAGTCCCTGCTGCTGAAAAACATCCCCGCAACATGATGCTGGCACCACAATGCTGACGCTTGGCATTCAGGCCAAAGAGTTCAATCTTGGTTTAATCAGACCAGAGAATCTTGTTTCTCATGGTCTGAGAGTCTTTAGGTGCCTTTTGGCAAACTGCAAGCAGGCTGTCATGTGATTTTTACTGAGGAGTGGCTTCCGTCTTGCCACTCTACCATATATGCCTGATTGGTGGAGTGCTGAGCACTTGTTGGCTGCTTTTCCTTCACTCTGCGGTCCAACTCATCCAAAACCAACTCAATTGGGTTGAGGTCATGTGATTGAGGAGGCCAGGTCATCTGATGCAGCACTCCATCACTCCCTTCTTGGTCAAATCTCTCTTACACAGCCTGGAGGTGTGTTGGGTCATTGTCCTGTTGAAAAACGAATGATAGTCCCACTAAGCACAAACCAGATGGGATGGCGTATCGCTGCAGAATGCTGTGTTAGCCATGCTGATTAAGTGTGCCTTGAATTCTAAATAAATCACTGACAGCGTCACCAGAAAAGCACCCCCACATCATCACATCCTCCTCCATGCTTCATGGTGGGAATCACACATGCAGAGATCATCACAAAGAGATGGCGGTTGGAACCAAAAATCTCAAATTTGGACTCATCAGACCAAAGGTCAGATTTCCACTGGTATAATGTCCATTGCTTGTGTTTCTTGGCCCAAGCAAGTCTCTTCTTTCTTATTTGTGTCCTTTAGTAGTGGTTTCTTTGCAGCAATCGACCATGAAGGCCTGATTCACGCAGTCTCTTCTGAACAGTTGATGTTGAGATGTGTCTGTTACTTGAACTCTGTGAAGCATTTATTTGGGCTGCAATTTCTGAGGCTGGTAACTCTAATGAACTTATCCTCTGCAGCAGAGGTAACTCTGGGCCTTCCTTTCCTGTGGTGGTCCTTATAAGAGACAGTTTCATCATAGCACTTGATAGTTTTTGCGACTGCACTTGAAGAAACTTTCAAAGTTCTTGACATTTTCCGGATTGACTGACCTTCATGTCTTAAAGTAATGATGGACTGTCATTTCTCTTTGCTTATTAGAGCTGTTTTTGCCATAATATGAACTTGGTCTTTTACCAAATAGGGCTATCTTCTGTATACCATCCCTACCTTGTCACAACCGAACTGATTGGCTCAAACGCATTAAAAAGGAAAGAAATTCCACAAATTGACTTTTAACAAGGCACACCTGTTAAATTAAATGCATTCCAGATGACTACCTCATGAAACTGCTAGAGAGAATGGAAAGAGTGTGCAAAGCTGTCATCGAGGAAAATGGTGGCTACTTTGAAAATGTCCAATATAAATATATATTTTTCTTTTTTTGACACTTTGGTTACTACATGATTCCATATGTGTTTTTTCATAGTTTGATGTCTTCACTATTATTTTGCAATGTAGAAAATAGTACAAAATTAAGAAATACCCTTGAATGAGGTGTCCAAACATTTGACTGTACTGTATATAGTGTATATTTTGTCTTGCCCACATTAAGTACACGTTTTTAACCAACCAGGGCTTTTTGTAAGGCAACAAAGTCAGATTGCAGCTCTAACAATGTCTGGTCTACAGTTGGGATAATGGCATACATAATAGTATCGTCTGCATACAGATACATATTACACTTTTTAACAGGTAGGCCAGTGTTAGTTATTTAAATAGCAAGGAGAACAGGTCCCAATACTGACCCCTTTGGTACACCTTTAATAATATACAGGAACCTAGACTTCTCACCATCAGAAATCATACATTGTGTCCTGTCTGACAGATAATTCTCAAACCACTTGCAGGAAGCCTGATCCAGGCATATTTCAGTCAACATTTGAATTGGAGTGTGATGGTCAACAGTGTCAAAGGCCTTGGGAAGGTATATAATAAACAAGGCAGCACAGTGATTTTTATGATCTAAGCAATTTAACACTATCTAAAAACAAGTGCAGTGGCTGAAACAGCGCTTTGTCCAGGTCTAAAACATGGATTGGTGCACATTAAGAATGGAGTGAAAAGTTCAACAAGTTATTGGCCAGGGATTCAAAATCTTTGGAAAGGCAATATAATTTTCAGATTTGACGGAAGTTATCTAAGTCAGAAGGATGTCCTCTGTTATGTAAGGGGTAATCTTAGGGGTAACACCAGAAACAATTGTCCAATTAAAGATATAGGTCAACGGTTCTGCAATAAGTGGGGCAGAGAGCTGCAATAAAAAGGGATTAAGTGAATCAGCCCCTGCATCTTTAGCAAAGCACTTAGTACATCATAGCCATCAAATGGTTGAAATTTGATGATGATGAAATGATTTGATTTGATTTGAAATGGTTGAAATTAAAATAAAGTATGTGAGTCTATTATTACATAATTCTCTACAATCTGTTTCCCGAGGTGACTAGAGCATCCTTTCTTAAATGTTGTGTTAATGGTGGGTCGCAACGTGTCAGAGTAAATGTATAATTATATAATTTATTACTGGAATTGATTTGGCCAAGTGCAACTGCGCTCACTGTTCAGTGCGTTCTCTGCTTAGCAGTGTTCTCTGCTCAGTTTGGCAGCTGCGCAAGTGGGAGATGCCCGTGTGCTTCGTGGTTTACCGGATATTCTTTTCTGTAGTTTTCTTGAAGATCATTCCGCGACCCACACGCTGCAATGCTGTCGTTCAGCAGCAGATGATGCGCTGTCAGTCACTGACTTGTCATTCCCACTCGCCACCACTTACCATTGTCATCAAATGGACTCAAGCTAACCACAAGTTCTGACTGAGCTCAGTTGTCATCAAACGCAAATACGGCAATTCGTTTCTCTCTCTTGGTTTCATACAAACTTTGAGAAATAACGAGGAGCGCCCACCATGTGTTTTGTACGGGGAAGTGCTTAGTAATGAGTCTCAATACGAACAAATTAATAAAACGACAGTGTCCTGTCCAAACATCCACAGCATGAGGGTAAACCTAGGGAGTTATTGCAGAACAGGGAATAATGCTTCAGGAAACAGTGGAAAAGTAAGTCAGCTAGCAAGGCATTGTTGTCATTTTATAACAGGTAAGCGAAATAAGGGAGTATTATCTCTCATACTAGTAGATGTGAGTTTCTCTTTCAAACAATACCCAGACCTTGTACACAGCTAATAGCTAACGTTATCCAAAGCAATCCAGCAAGCTACTGATGGTGCAACCATAAGTAACAGTAAATATAGACGAAGATGCAAAATGATCAGGTCTACTGTACATATGACTGTAGAATGTATTATTGGAAACAAATGATCAGGCCTACTGTACATATTACTGTAGAATGTATTAGTGGAAACAAATTATCAGGTCTACTGTACATCTTACTGTATAATTTATTATTGGAAACAAATGATCAGGTCTACTGTACATATTACTGTATAATTTATTATTGGAAACAAATGATCAGGCCTACTGTACATATTACTGTAGAATGTATTATTGGAAACAAATGATCAGGCCTACTGTACATATTACTGTATAATTTATTATTGGAAACAAACAACCAGGCCTACTGTACATATTACTGTAGAATGTATTATTGGAAACAAATCTAGATTGGAACTGTTGCAGTTAAAATACAAGTCCTAATTTTTATTCTGAACTGGGATAAAACATATTGAAGCAAGATGCTTTTTGAGGCAAACACTCACACTGGTCTGGGTTGCTCATCTACAGCAGGAAGTGATCTCCTGCCTGACTGAGAAATGAGTAGATGTTCTGGGCAAATTTGGCACCACTATCCTATGCGAGTCAGGGTTGTAAACTCTGGCATACTTAAAAAACAAGTACAGAAACAGTCTCAAGACTGAGCATGACCTCCGTGTTACACTGTCATTACCTGGGTCCAGAATAGACATGCTTGTTGAAAACTTCAACCTGTGCGATTTGATCTATCAGCTTATTCCAGTTCAGAGTAAACAAATAGTTATCGTATTTTAACAGCAACAGTTCCAATTTATTTTTTTCAACATTACTTTCTACAGTAAGCCGGATCATTTTTCACCTGTACTGTTACTGTGCCTGTGTGTGTGTTCTGTTATACATCTGTGTGATGTGGTCAATCAGTTTATTCCAGTTCAGAATTAAAGTTATTTATTGTATTTTAACAGCAACAGTTCCAACCTAGACAGATATGTAAGAGTGTTTTTAATGGGGAACAATATACATGAATAGCTATTTATATGGCTATTTCATTTCATTGTGTCTTTGTTTTTTTTCTATATTCCATTTGTTTTAGGCATAAGGGTAATGAAATGTACCAATATTTACGCATATTTAATAAGCTTGTGTCCCAGGAAAACATAGAATTTCTCATTTGGGTCCCAGGCTGAAAAAGTTTAAGAACCCCTGGACTAGAGGACTCCCTCTAGTGGAATGAGATTAATTTTCAGAGACTATTCTTGGATGACTTGAGGGAGGATGGTACGGTAAAGTCGAAAGAAGGAGCATGGGAGAGGGAGGAGGGGAGAGGGGGATAGAGCTCAGCGAGCAGAGAAAGAAAAGTGCAAATATAGTGACGCCCGAAGGAGTTGTCACCTCATTTCACTCTGATGCAGCATTAATGTGTCTCTCTCACTCTCCCTCTGAGTGCTGCTTCTCCAGCAATGCTGTTTTCTCTTAATTCTGCCATAGACAGGAGGCTACGGTTTGCACAATGAATGACGTGTCACTGTGATTGTTGAATATCATTGCGTGTCAAAGATGTTTCAATTTGCATTTAATTTTTTCATTTCACTCTCCGCTGTTGGACGACAGAATTTTCCAAAGACTATTGCTGTGTGTTGCTACTGAAGACTACTTTTACAACAGACCAGTGATTTCATATTTTTTTGACACCATGCACTATGAGTCTTAAGGTGAATGACCACAAATAAATAGGTGAAAAATCAGTGAGAACTCTCAAAGCATCACAGTCTGTTTAGAACGCTGAGATGACCTTCCGTTCTTTTTTTCAACCATGAATGTGCTGATGTGTTGGCTCCCAAGCCATTATGATGTAACCAGGTTAGACAAAGATAAAAGGTAGTCATAGTAATAGTAATTTTTAAGATGCTATTTGAGGAAACCTTTATGAGCTGGGATCCTGTCGTGCGTACAGTGTGGTTAGTGTACTAAACATAAAGCATTCTGACATTCACAGCAGTGCTTTGTAAACATTATTACAGGACTAACGCCTGTCACTCTCCCTCTCTCTCTCTTCCTCCCTCTCCCTCTCTCTCTCTCTCTCTCTCTCTGCAGTAGCCCTGAAGAACTGTACTTGCAACGGAGAGCTGGCCAATGGTGGTAGCGATGACAACGGCAAAGCCACGGGATTGGCCGATAGTTGGCTGCCTGAAGGCGAACTCTTGCTGCAGGTCAGCGCTAAGGGCTTGTCATGGCCTAACTTCAGCTGACTGCACTGCCAGCTGAATCGCTGTGTGTGTGTGTGTGTGTGTGTGTGTGTGTGTGTGTGTGTGTGTGTGTGCGTGCGTGCGTGCGTGCGTGCGTGCGTGCGTGCGTGTGTGCGTGCGCGTGAATGAGTCTGGACCACGTTCATGTTTTATCTTTTAGCAGAAAATCAGTTTGGACAGAGAGACAGGGACTCAGGGATAGCGTATCAGTCAATATGTCTGCTCCTGTCTATGTCTGTCTGAGGCTCACATATGAAATGTGTGAGTGCCACTTGGAGTCAGCTGAGTCGGCTAACCATGTGGCTTAACATGCCCCTTTGGATATTTTTGCAAGATAGACACCAAAGCACTTGAGAAAATATCTCCTTTTCAAAAATAATAAACATCAAAATGTGGAATCTTCTAAAAAAAAAACTAAAAAAACACTCTCTCCTCTTTTGGGAACTACAAGGCTTAATATCCAGTGATGAAATGTTGGATAAACCTCATAACTCATTAGCCAGCACTTTATCTTTAATTCAACATGTAACAGGGCAGGTAGCCTAGGCAGTTAGAGTGTTTTGGGCCAGTAACTGAATGGCGGCTGGCTCGAATCCCCGAGCGGACTAGTTAAAAATATGTCCATGTGCCCTTGACAAGGCATTTAACTCTAGTCGCTCTGAATAAGAGTGTCTGCTAAATGACGGAAATGTACATCTGCTTATTAATTCCCAAGGCTCTAATACGCTACACCTCAATTTGTCATTCTAGTATTCATTGTCATTTCATTTACTTTACAATTCCAACTCTAGGGAGCTATTTTAATTTTGTTTCTCTATATGTGTTATTGAGTGGAGAGTGAGCTAGTTGGCTGCCAAATCTCTTTTGGATACGCTAGAGTCATTGATTTTCCAGTCCAGTTCCCCTCTATGTGCAGCACAGTGGAATTCCAGAGTATAGCAGAGGAAACAGTCTGCCAGCCATCCCTGCTCTATGAACAAAGTTTCATTATTAAGATAAACCTACATCTCTCAGATGTGTTAGTAATGAAGCATGAAAGCTCATTCTGGGGAGGAGGAATTAGTCAAGATGGAATGTTTTAGTCAGATTGAGATAACAGCCATGGGACATTGTAAAAGAGTGGGAGACAGGAAGAAAAGGCAAGGTTAAGGGAAGAAGCAGAGAAGGTGAACGGTGAAGAGGGCTATTTCTGACCATGTCTGATTTTCTCTCTCCTCATTTTCTTCTCTGTAGTTCAACGTCAGACACTTGGTAGTGAATTATAGAGGAGCTGTGAGGTCATTCATTATTTACAGCAGGAGAGGAGGAGGAAAAGAGAGGCAAAACAGATTAATTGAGTTTTCGCCCTTCACTGTCATTGTTGAAAATAGACAGACTGACTCAAAGTAGTCCCCCAGAAGCCTAACACTACCTTCAAGTGGGAAAGTAGTTCTGCAGAATGCTGGCAGATACTGTAAGTGTTCATATGGTACAAGCATGCTCAAATGGAGACCCATTAGAGATGTGATCTCTATTCTGCTCATCCAGGAAGTCTACAATCTAGCTTGCACAAATTGTGGTTCTCTAATTGCAAGAGTTCAAGGATATTAAATACTCACTTCAATGCAGTGTTTTAGTACTCGAGTCCAGGACTCTGACTTGACTCAGACTTAAGTCACAATATTTATGACTCATGACCCACCTTAGACTTGACCAGTGGCGAATCGGACTTTCTTTTCAGAAAATCACTCTCTTTTCGATAATTCAACATACCAGCTACAACAGCAAATGTTTGATAGCTCTATTGTCTATTTAGTGTGGCTTGCGAAAGCAGACACCCTTTAAATAATGTACCACTTATTTCAGACTTTATTGTAGTTATTCCTTGCAACGCTACTCCTCTTACACCGTTTAAGTGAGAAATGCCATTCAAACTATGAAACGTGCAGACTGGTTAGCACCAATGTGTTTGCATACAACTTTTTGATTACATTTATACGTTCTAACGGCCCTATTATTACAAATTCCCACAACTTCTCATGCCATGCAATTCACCCCAGCCCCCATACTCACTAACCAAACTACAATAACAACCCCACTTATTATAGCTACCCATGACCTTACCTATCTTAAACATTCAGTATTACTACTGCAATGTACAGCTACTAGCACCTCTGGGCTACTTACCTCTACTTGGTCTCCCTCTGAAGTATACTATCCACTATTTATAAAACAGTCACTCCCTCTACTACACCATCCTCGATTTTTCAACACTAACACAATTCTAAACTTCTCCCACAAGGTGCACCATCATATTTCTCTCACCAAATGATAGGCTAAAACTTTTCTAATTCCTCACGAGCAAAAGTGTAGTAGTCTGAGTGTATCCAAAGTAATACGGTTGTTATAGTAGTCTTATCAAAGTAATGAGACCAGATATTTTAATATATTTAACTTTGACTATATTTCACTTCTTCAACTACCACAAAAATACTTTTGAAGAGCTGAAGCAAGTCACACAATTGTTCTTCATTGAAAATTACCATCTATTTAGCCTTACAAATGTGCAACACTGTAATGAAGTGTTGCTTTAAAAAAAATGATTGGAGAGCAATACAAAGAACTCGAACACTAGGGACTTGGGACTCGACTCTGACTCAAGGTTTAGTGACTTGACTACTTCACTGCTTCAACGTATATGGAACAGTCTTCATAGGGTGTCTGCCACTAGAGGCTTGCAACATTTATTTCACTTCACTAATTTGTAGTTGCTGAATGCCTGGGACATTAGACCCTGGAATCTGGCTATTTACTGTACTTCCAAGATGTTGTACAAACCATCCAAGCTGACATGAGGATGTTTGTGTTTTGCTGGACTGCAGTGCTTACACACAGAGGATCTGGTGCAGATAATTGGGGTGAATCACTGATTATTAGTGAAAGAGCAACATGACATCGCCATACTTTAGTCATGGCTCAGCCCCTGGGAAGACTGAGTGTACTTTCTGTGTTTGCACCCATTGCACTGTCCGTACATGAGTTTGTTCATGTCAGCTAGTGTTAGTGTGTGTGTGTGTGTGTGTGTGTGTGTGTGTGTGTGTGTGTGTGTGTGTGTGTGTGTGTGTGTGTGTGTGTGTGTGTGTGTGTGTGTGTGTGTGTGTGTGTGTGTGTGTTGGCCTGGGTTTTTGTGTGAGTGTTAGCAGATCAGGTGATGGATGAACATGCTAATGTCTGTTTTGTTTTAATAAATATGGTTATATGCCTGTTTGTAAGTCTGGTCACTAAATGTTCTTGTGTGCAAGGGCAAGGGAGTGTGTGTGGTTAGTGGGGTGGAAACATGGGAGCAGCTGTTCCTGTTTGGGATAAAACAAATGAGTGACTAATCTCTTATTCCTGATATTATTTGATTACCTCTAGTTCAGAACAACCCTGCCTTGCATACAGTATACTGACAACACCTCATCCTCTCTTAGGGTTTAGAGTGCAACGATCTCACTGTAGGATACATACAAATGTGGGATCATAATTTGACCTATGTTGTCACAGCAAAATAATCCTGCAGGAAAAGGATTAGACATTTTAGTCCATAATGTTGCTTGATGGGTGGTTAGGCTATTAGCTGGTCAAAAGTAGGCTTCATGAAAAGTGCAATAACGTTAATATAATTGTGTGTTAGTGTAGGTTTTCCGTGAATTTATGTAAATCACAAACTCATCTGCATTTCCTGCGGTGCTACAAAATTCTCAGCAACAGAAGAGTGATCAAATTAATATCCTACATCTGCATGACCACCACTACAGTCACATTTTTGCTAAAGTAATCAAAACACACAGCAGAATTGTGAATGAGATGCATGTTCTAACAGAACCCGGAGATATGAGAGGACTAAGGAAGGACTAAGAAAGGAGGACTAAGCCTAACAGAAGTTTAATAAGTGATCATTGTGTTGTCTAACAATTTTTCCTCATCTCGTGCATGTTTGACCTACAGGCTCTGAACGGCTTCATCCTTGTGGTCACTAATGATGGGACCATTTTTTACTCCTCTCACACCATCCAGGATTACCTGGGCTTCCACCAGGTACCGTACAGATTGTCCCCCCTCCCTTTCCGTAGCCCAGTGAAGGTTATATCCCTAAAACATGACCAGGTTGTTCTGTCTCTCAGCTCATTCATAATGGACAAGCAGGCATCTGGTGAGGCAGCTTGATCATCTTTGTGGTCTTGACTGAATAATAGCATTCATTCTACAGCTGGGTAACCCCAGTGCAGCATTGGCATGCATGTTTGCAAACGTTAACGCATAATCCTCCATCGACACCTGGTCATCTCTGATCTAGGTTTTGATCATTAATTACATGCAATACGGACATCCAATGTTACCCTGTAGAACTGTAGAGGTTTTCCGTGTAGAGACAGTTGCTTATAGATGCTATGGTCTTGCAAAATAGATTTTATCTCAATGAGACTAACCTGTATAAACCTGGTTAAATGAACATAATATTAATTGGCATTATGGTTGTGGTTTGGGGTTGGGGGTTGCGTGCGGTGTCTGCTGCGATTTGTCGGGGGCCGTTGTCTGGGCTGTGGCCCCTGCCTGCTCAGTGTGTAGTCATATTCTGCTCAGCAGGTCCACAGCGAGAAACTGGGAGAGACCAGTCTATTAATAGCATGACCTTTAGTGAAAAGAAACCACCAGCCATGGTAGTGGATAGTGGGCAGCAGCACTAGCCAGCACGACAGCGCCACAGACGCTGAAGAGATGGATGGGAGGATGGAGGGATAGTAGAGGCACGAAGGATTGAAACAATTCTCACACATTATGCAGTCTACTGTATGAAGTTCAGACCCTGGAGAAGTTCAGTACACACTGAGACACTGGGAATTCAACACACTCTTGGAGATACAGTATATCCCAGACTCTTTCACTATAGTGATGTTCCCATAACATCACTCCTTCAGTTTAGCAGTATAGTGTCTGAAGTTCCCTCAATGTAATTTGCATAAGGATGCCCTCAATAATATAGATTTTGTGTGTCTGTATTGTGCATGCTTTCCATAATCTTTATTTTAAATGTCTTTATAATATGTATATTTCCAAAACCTTTATGTTGTTTGTCTCTATATAATCTACCAATCTTTGTCTCCCTACCCCCTCCTTCCTTCCTTCTCTCACTCCCTCTCCTTCCTGCCTCTCTCTCCTTCCACAGACTGATGTTATGCACCAGAGTGTGTATGAGTTGGTTCATACTGAGGACCAGCAGGAGCTGAGGAGTAACCTCCACTGGGCCCTCAACCCACCTGACATCGTGGCCCCTGTGACCCCACTGGGAGAGACCCCCTCAGGTGATCTTGTGCCTCAATGTTAGACCTCTATGAATACCCTCTTCATAATGCATTGCAAATGCCGTTATAACACCTTGTAAACATCTATAACTAATAACTGCTCATAAACATCTAAAACCTTAGACCACGGGTTCTCCATCCTTGTTGCACATTTTTTTTGAGAAAGGCTCAGGCCTCTGCACCGAACTACCTCTCCACTAGGGGTAATGCTGCAAGGTTTTCCTTCTGGTAGAGAGGACGCTGTCACATGGCGTGCAAAGACTACATTAGCCTCTCGGGCTAATTACATTAGTGTATTTTCAACAGAGCTGGGAGAAGAGGACCACAGTCGGGTCAATAATTACTCCAGAGAGAGGCCACATACAGAACAGAACAGAACAAAAGCAGCACAGTTAGCAGTTTCAATGTGCTGAGAGATATTGAATAAGGCTTTGTTTACTCATTTTTAGCTTTTTGTGTTGATGAATTCCTTTACGAACATAAAAATTATTATTATTTAATGAGATGAATGAGCAGTTTTATCAGTGATTACCTCAACTGTTTGTATTACCATTTTAGGGAAGTGGCACAGATTTGTTCTGTTTCTACTGTATGACTGAACTGTATACTGTAATCTTGAGGATCATTTCCAAGTATAGTGAAATAGGTGGTTAGAGGATTTTGATGGTAACGCCTGGTCTGAACATGTCATATCTTCTGACCCACAGATGCGGAGCCGGACAGCAGTACTACTGCCACTGTGACCTATAACCCTGAGCAGCTCCCCCCAGAGAACTCCTCCTTCCTGGAGAGGAACTTTGTGTGTCGCTTCCGATGCCTCCTGGACAATTCCTCTGGCTTCCTGGTAGGTGTTATTGCCACCCCAGCCATCAACCAGACCTAACACCCCTCACCCCAATCAAATGCCTTCAATCCCCGAATAGTGTGTGTCTAACAGTCTTTTAGGCTCACCCAGAGTCAAGCTCACATTGAATTAGTGTGACATGTTAATACGTCACAATGCGATTTTGATGTATTTAACATGGACATCAGATTCAATTAAACATATTGTCAGATGGGCTTTGGACAGAGAATCAAACACACGGACAATCAAAGACGAAAATATACATCATGTCTTAAACAAATGTTTGCATTCTCCCACCCTGCCAGGCCCTAAGTCTGCAGGGCAGGCTGAAGTTCCTGCATGGTCAGAACCAGCGACAGGATAACGGGGGCAAGGCGCCCCCCCAGCTGGCCCTGTTTGCCATCGCTACGCCCCTCCAGCCCCCCTCCATCCTGGAGATCAGGACCAAGAACATGATCTTCAGAACCAAACACAAGCTGGACTTCACCCCCATGGCATGTGATGCAAAGTACGCTCACTTTGACTTGCTCATTATCATGCTGATGTTGTGGCAGTTGCAATCATTGAAATACATATACATCTTACCCAGAGCGTAGTTTCATACTGGCTCCCTGTGGGAATCGAACCCACAATCTTTGCAAGCGCCATGCTCTACCAACTGAGCCACATGGGACCAATAACTGGACTGATGTACAATAGTACTGAATAGACTGTAATTTGTCACAGTCATAATGTTATTGTAATGTAGCACTTGTTATCATATGAAGTGAAACCATGTTTATTGACATTATCCTTTTTGCAGGGGGAAAATTGTGCTTGGGTATACTGAAGCTGAACTTCGGGTGCGAGGTTCCGGCTATCAGTTTATCCATGCAGCGGATATGTTGTACTGTGCTGAGAACCATGTCCGAAGTAAGCCTCATGTCTATTATGTCTATCTATCATCAGGTTATTTAGGGGTTCAAGCTTTGAAATATAAACATGGGAGTATTTATTTCGGATTGGGTTGAATTGGTTCTGTCCTCAAACATCAGTGAGGACGGGTCTGACCAGGTCAAAGATGGTGGTCACAGAGTTCGGACAGCTTTCCCAAGTAATCCCAGTAGATTACGGAGCAGATTGAGCAAAGCCGCAGAGCCGATAGGATAGGCCCACAAATCCACTACATGAGCAGAGTACCAGCAATGATCCATTTACAGTGCCTTCAGAACGTATTCACACCCCTTGACCTTTTCCACATTTTGTTCTGTTACAAGCTGGGATAAAATCTATTTAATTGTCATTTTTTGTCAATGATCTACACAAAATACTCTGTAATGTCAGTGGAAGACAAAAAGTATAAGTATTCAACCTCATAAGACAATACATATTATAATCACCTTTCTCAGTCTTTCTGGGTAAGTCTCTAAGAGCTCTGCACACCTAGACAGTACAATATTATCAGTACATTATTCTTTTAAAAATTCTTCAAGCTCTGTTGGTTAGTTGTTTATCATTGCTAGACAGCCATTTATAAGTCTTGCCATAGATTTGCATGCTGATTTAAGTAAAAACTGTAACTAGGCAACTCCAGTGTATATTTGTCCTTGTGTTTTGGGTTATTGTCCTACTGAATGGTATATTTGTCCCCCAGTGTCTGTTGGAAAGCAAGCCTATGCTTAGCCTTATTCTGTTTCTTTTTATAAAAAAATATTCCCTTGTCCTTGTTGATGACAAGCATACCCATAACACGATGCAGCCACCACCATACTTGAAAATATGAAGAGTAGTACTCAGTGATGTTCTGTGTTGGATTTGCCCCAAGCATAACATTTTGTATTCAGAACATAAAGTACATTTCTTCGCCAAATTTTTTGCAGTTTTCTTTAGTGCCTTATTGCCAACAGGATGCCTTATTTTTGATTCTGTACAAGCTTCCTTCTTTTCACTCTGTCAATTAGATTAGTATTGTGTAGTAACTACAGTGTTGTTAATCCATCCTCAATTTTCTCCTATCACAGCCATTCAACTCTGTAAATGTTTTAAACTCACCATTGGCCTCATCGTGAAATTCCTGAGCGGTTTCCTTCCTCTCCATCAACTAAGTTAGGAAGGTTGCCTGTATCTTTGTAGTGACTGGGTGTCCTAAGTGTAATTAATAGCTTCACCATGCTCAAACGGATAATCAGTGTCTGCTTTAGGTGCCCTACTTTGCGAGGCATTGGAAAACTTCCCTGCTCTTTGTGGTTGAATCTGTGTTAGAAATTCACTGCTCGACTCAGGGACCTTACAGACAATTGTATGTGTCGGTTACAGAGATTAGTTAGTCATTCAAATTATTTTAAACACTATTATTGCACACAGAGTGAGTCCATGCAAATTATTAGGTGACTTGTTAAGCACATTTTTACTCCTGAACTTATTTAGGCTTGCCATAACAAAGGGGTTGAATACTTATTGACATTTCAGCTTTGCATTTTTAATTAATTTGTAAACATTTCTAAAAATGTCATATTTCACATTGTGTGGTTTTGTGTGTAGGCCAGTGACACAAAATCAAAATGTAATCCATTTTAAAAAATCAGGCTGTAACACAACAAAATGTGGAAAAAGTCAAGGGGTGTGAATCATTTCTGAAGGCACTATAGCTACCAACACAGCCCCACACTTACATAGAAATATTACAGGGACTACCTAGCTTATCTAGCTACCTACTCTGCCTTCACATTGACATTTTTCCTAGATTAGTTTCTTAAACAAATAAATCTACCAACCATTGCTCCTTGCTAGAGCACAATCTTATGGCAACGATAAGGCAATGATAGCTAGCTAGATATGTATTTAGAATCATTAAGTAGAACAGAAGTAGAACTCTACCCATTGTCACTTCTGCAGAGTACTGTAGCTTTGACAAAATGTACTACTTACCATGTGTACGCCTCACTCTAAAAGACTGTGTCCTGTGGATTCAGTGATGAAGACAGGAGAGAGCGGTCTGACCGTGTTCAGACTCCTCACCAAGGACAACTGCTGGAAGTGGGTCCAGGCCAACGCCAGGCTGGTCTACAAGAACGGCAAACCAGACTACATCATCGCCACGCAGAGGCCTCTGATGTACGTGAACTCCCCTGGGCCCAGTCACATCCAGCCCCAAATACACACACTGTCTGGGAACAGTAGGTTTTCCGACTCAGGTCATATGGCCAGGAAATATTCACTGTCCTAATAGCTATAGGGACACAGTTATGACATAGTTGTCACGAATCCCGCCGAAGATGGTGCCTTTTCCTGTTCGGGCGGCGCTCGGCGGTCGTCGTCTGTGGGGGAGCTGGGGTGGATGTTGGGAGACCACTTCTCTCCCATCGCTCCATCCTTTCCATCATCAGGTCCATCGCCGAACCAATCCGATGGAGGACGGCTGTATGATGGAGGACACGCTCTTCTATCGATGGAAGATGGGTGGTCGCTGCTCCTGCTGACTCCATGGGTTTGGTGCGGGCTTCTGTCATGTACTTCTAGAAGTAGTGGGTGGAGGAGTCAGGCGCAGAGAGCAGGGTAGTTGATATGTGGAATATTTATTCCCAAGAACTAGTGTCGGTCAACGCCACACACACGGGCGCAATAAGACCCAGTCCAAAACAACAAGACGAAAACGGTACGAGAACAAAATACTTCCATAGAAATCACACACATCAAATAACAGAAAACAAGCCCGCACAAAAGCCGGCGGGCCAACCGGGTTTAAATTGCCCAAAACCTAAACAAGAAACAGGAGCAACTAATCAGACAAAACTAAATGAAACAGAAAAGGGGAACGGTGGCAGCTAGTAGGCCGGCGACGACGACCGCAGAGCGCCGCCCGAACAGTAAGAGGCACCATCTTCGGCGGGATTCGTGACAATAGTTGTGTTTTTCTAATGTGACGAGAACACCAGGGATTATCGTGTGTGTATGATCTCAGTGAGACCATTTTCAGATCAGTTTCCATGCATGACCCATCATGTGGCAGTACAGTAACAGGCCGTTTAAACAGTGGTGAATTCCGACCATGACAATCTCACAGGTGTTGTTTATTTTCTGTCCATCTAGGGAGGAGGAAGGGGGCGAGCACCTATGTAAACGATCCATGCACCTCCCCTTCACCTTCGCGACGGGAGAGGCCCTGCTCTACCAGTCTAACCACCCAATTGCACGCTTCAACGACGGTGCCCAGGGCTCTGAGAATAACGTCAGCAATTCCAAGAAGGGACGGACTGACAGGGTCTCCAGGGATGGCCTGGACCCAGGCTCCCTCTTGGGGGTGCTGATGAGTCAGGATAAGTCTGTGTACGTCTGCCAGCCGGCCCTGGAGCCCAAGCTGTCCTTCCACAGCAGTCTGTTTGGGGACCGGGTCGGCCTCTCTAACTCCGACCCCACTGCTTTGCTCCAGGGCTGGGATGAGTCATCCAATGGTGTAGTGGGTCCGGGTCTCCCAGAGCCGGCGTCAAGCTTTGATCCACTGCTGGCGACCCTAGACTCCCTGTCCCTGGAGGGTCAGGGGGGTGCAGTGGACAGGGAAGGGGACAGAGGCAACGGGGAGGCCTGTTCCAATGGGGAGCTTTTTGGGGCTCTGGAGGGCCTGGGGCTGAGCGCCGAGGACCTGGAGCTGCTGCTGCTGGACGAAAGGATGATCCAGGTGGAGATGGACCCTGAGCGGGTTCCTACCCTGGATGACCTGCTGACCAACGACGAAATCCTCTCCTACATCCACGACTCCCTGGAGGCAAAGACAGACGCGGCAGAGGACGGGGGCCAGGTGCCCTCCACTATCCCGGGTACAACTGCCCCAATAACGACGACAACAACAACAAAGGCACCTGTTGAAAGTAATCCCACTTCTGCCACCAATGTGCACTCTCAATACCTTCCTCATAAGTCTTCCGTAGTGGGGCAGGCACCCATAGTTCAGCTTTCCCAGAAGATGCAGCAGTACCTCAGCATGCGACCAGGGGTGGTGGTCCAAGACTGGGCCCAGCATAACAATCACCTGCCCCATCCTGTGGTGCATGGACTCCAGGGGCAGAGTCAGCCCATACACAATGGACAATGGACATCCCAGCACATTCTAGCCAGTACAGGGGTCCCGGTTGACCACTGTCACACCCCCCAGTCTCTGTTCAATGGAATGGCGTCAGAGCCGGATGGGGATCTTCACCGGCGGCAAGCCGACCAGCACCAACACTACCTCCAGCAGCATCAACAGCAGGACATAGTCCAGAGCCAGCTCCCTCTGTGCCATGCCAAACAGCCGGACGCCAATCTCAACGGAGTGTATGGCATTCCAAACACACACACAGAGCATCACCCAGCTGGTAAACAGCAGTGGCAGGACTACAGCTACAGCCACCTTGGGGAAACCACCCTGAACAGCAACCCCTGCCTCAGCAATGGCCACATACCTCCCGTCACACAACCCACCGTAGACGCTTGTATGAATTTCACTATGGCTGATAATCCAGGCATGGATTATATCATCAACGAATGCTCGTATGGGGGGAACGAGGAGCAACAGGGGACAGAGGCCGCCGTTTCATCCTACCAGAGGATGAACCACAAGCAGCAGCAGGAGCAGCTGCCCCCTCCCTTGGCTCAGGTGCTGTCCAGCCTCTCGCAGTGCCCTCCGCCAAACACTACCCTGGAGCAGACCCTGGGGGTTGGACAGTCCTATAGACAGCTGCCCTCACTGGAGGCCTATGACATGGTAACCTCTGACATCCCTCACGACCCCAACCACAGTAAGGTGAGACCACAGTGATTATATATTAATATATTCTAATTCTATTCCTTTGGGTGAGAGCTCCTGACAGTGTCATTAGAGTTGATGGTAGGGCTAGGGATGGAAATGAGTTACATTTAGGGTTAAGGTAAGGTTATGGCTTTTTTTTTACTGTGAATGGTAGGGTTAAGGTTAGGGTTATGGGTCTCCTAATTGAATATGCACTGCCTAAGAGTTAGATGATTTGCACAAGGGTTCATCAGTTTTTACATCTTCTTCCCCAACCTTCATATTGATTTGAAGACCAGTGCATGATCCAAATCAAATCAAATTTATTTATATAGCCCTTCGTACATCAGCTGATATCTCAAAGTGCTGTACAGAAACCCAGCCTAAAACCCCAAACAGCAAGCAATGCAGGTGTAGAAGCACGGAGCCGGAGGCTTTAGCTGGGACAATGGTCCCTAGCAGAGGGCCTCGGAGGCCATGACAACTGGACAGTGGTAGACAAAGTTCTGAATCATCCCCCTAGTTGCTTTGCATTGTTTATTTTCAAATCAAATTTTATTTCTCGCATGCGCCAAATACAACAGGTTTAGACCTTGCAGTGAAATGCTTACTTACAAGCCCTTTGTAACGGTCTGAGTGTAGTGGGTGAGGAGTCAGGCGCAGGAAGCAGAGAGTTCAGGGGAGTGCTATTTTAATGCACAGAGAAACGGCAAACATAAGCCAACCCTCACGAAAACACAGGGCGTACTGAACAAACAAATGCCCCAA
Organism: Oncorhynchus kisutch; assembly: GCF_002021735.2. Classification (NCBI taxonomy): domain Eukaryota; kingdom Metazoa; phylum Chordata; class Actinopteri; order Salmoniformes; family Salmonidae; genus Oncorhynchus; species Oncorhynchus kisutch. The sequence continues at coordinate 45,690,209 of NC_034175.2, read as the reverse complement.
ACAGGTGGACTTAAACTGTCCAGAAAAAACCCACAAAATGGGAAAACACAAAACCCATAGACGTGCACATAAGTACACCAAACAGACGGTCACAATAATTAATCCCGCACAAGGAGCCGGCTGACTAATAAAGCCTTACTACTAACTACCTAACTCAAAACAGGTGCACTCAATAAACACATAAGGAGGGGGAGGAAATAATCAGTGGCAGCTAGTAGGCCGGCAACGACGACCGCCGATCGCCACCCGAACGGGAAGGGGAGTGTCCTTCGGTCGGAGTCGTGACAGTACCCCCCCCTTGACGTGTGGCTCCTGCAGCGCGCCGACACCGGCCTCGAGGTCGACCCGGAGGACGAGGTGCAGGGCGATCCGGATGGAGGCGATGGAAATCCCTCAACATTGACGGATCCAAAATGTCCCTGGTGGGTACCCAGAACCTCTCCTCCGTACCGTACCCCTCCTAGACCACGAGGTACTGCAGGCCCCTCACCCGGCGTCTCAAGTCCAGAATGGCCCGTATCGTATACGCCGGGGACCCCTCGATGTCCAGAGGGGGAGGAGGGACCTCCAGCACCTCACCGTCCTGTAGGGGACCAGCTACCACCGGCCTGAGGAGAGACACATGAAACGAGGGGTTAATACGATAATAGGAAGGGAGATGTAATCAATAACACACCTCGTTTATTCTCCTCAGGACTTTGAACGGCCCTACACACTGCGGCCCAAGCTTCCGGCAGGGCACGCGGAGGGGCAGGTTTCGGGTCGAGAGCCAGACCCTGTCCACCGGTACAAACACGGGGGCCTCACTGCGGTGGCGGTCAGCACTCCTTTTCTGCCGTCCACTAGCCTGTTGAAGGGATTCCTGGACGGCCCTCCAGGTCTCTTTGGAGCGCTGCACCCATTCCTCCACCGCAGGAGCCTCGGTCTGGCTCGGATGCCACGGTGCCAGGACCGGCTGGTACCCCAACACACACTGAAAGGGGGACACATTAGTAGAGGAGTGGCGTAGTGAGTTCTGGGCCATTTCAGCCCAGGGGATGTATCTCGCCCACTCCCCTGGCCGGTCCTGGCAGTACGACCGCAGAAACCTACCCACCTCCTGGTTTACTCTCTCCACCTGCCCATTACTTTAGGGGTGATAACCGGAGGTCAGGCTGACCGAGACCCCCAGACGCTCCATGAACGCCCTCCATACTCGGGACGTGAACTGGGGGCCCCGATCAGAAACGATGTCCTCCGGCACCCCGTAGTGCCAGAAGACGTGGGTGAATAATGCCTCCGCAGTCTGTAGGGCTGTTGGGATACCGGGCAACGGGAGGAGACGGCAGGACTTAGAGAACCGATCCACAATCAACAGAACCGTGGTGTTGCCCTGAGACGGGGGAAGGTCGGTCAGGAAATCTACGGATAGATGTGACCATGGCCGTTGTGGAACGGGGAGGGGTTGTAACTTCCCTCTAGGAAGGTGCCTAGGAGCCTTACTCTGGGCGCATACCGAACAGGGGGAGACATAAACCTTAACGTCCCTAGCCAAGGTAGGCCACCAATACCTCCCCCGAAGGCTCCCCACTGTCCTCCTCACCCCAGGGTGACCCCAGGAGGGTAGGACGTGAGCCCACCGAATCAGTTGGTCCCGAACACCAAGCGGCACATACCTCCGCCCCGCCGGACACTGAGGAGGCGCGGGTTCAGCCCGTAACGCCCGCTCGATGTCCGAGTCCACCTCCCATACCACCGGTGCCATCAGCTTTGAGGCCGGAAGGATGGGAGTAGGTTCGGTGGACCTATCCTCTGTGTCGTAAAGGCGGGACAGTGCGTCCGCCTTCACGTTCTGGGAGTCCGGTCTATATGATAAAGTGAACCGGAATCGAGTGAAAAACATGGCCCACCTTGCCTGCCATGGGTTCAGTCTCCTAGCTGCCCGAATATACTCCAGATTTTGGTGGTCGCTCCAGATGAGAAAGGGGTGCTTAGCCCCCTCAAGCCAGTGTCTCCACACCTTCAGAGCCCTGACCACCGCTAACAACTCCCGGTCCCCCACATCATAGTTACGCTCCGCTGGGCTGAGCTTACTCGAGAAGAAAGCGCAGGGGCGGAGTTTTGGTGGCGTACCCGAGCGCTGTGATAACACGGCACCCACCCCAGCCTCGGACGCGTCCACCTCCACTATGAATGCTAGAGAGGGGTCCGGATGCGCCAACACGGGTGCATCCGTGAACAGCGCCTTCAACTTGTTGAAAGCTCTGTCCGCCTCTGCTGACCACCGCAACCGCACCGGGCCCCCCTTCAGCAGTGAGGTAATTGGAGCCGCTACCTGGCCAAAACCCCGGATAAACCTCCGGTAGTAGTTGGCAAAACCCAAAAACCGCTGCACCTCTTTTACCGTGGTCGGAGTCGGCCAATTACGCACGGCCTTACTGCGGTCACCCTCCATCTCCACCCCCGAGGTGAAAATGCGATAACCCAGAAAGGAGACGGCTCGTTTGGAGAACACACACTTCTCAGTCTTGATGTATAGGTCATGCTCCAGCAGTCTACCAAGCACCTTGCGTACCAGAGACACATGCGCGGCGTGAGTGGCTGAGTAGATCAGAATGTCATTGATATAAACAACCACTCCCTGCCCGTGCAAGTCCCTGAGAATATCGTCTACAAAGGATTGAAAAATGGCTGGAGCATTTTTTAACCCATACGGCATGACGCAGTACTCATAGTGGCCCGATGTGGTACTAAATGCGGTTTTCCACTCGTCTCCCTTCCGAACACGCACCAGGTTATACACGCTCCTGAGATCCAATTTTGTGAAGAACTGCGCTCCCTGAAAGGATTCCACTGCCGTAGCAATGAGAGGTAGTGGGTAGCTGAACCCCACTGTGATGGCATTTAGACCTCTATAATCAATACACGGACGCAATCCTCCCTCCTTTTTCTTCACAAAAAAGAAACTTGAGGAAACGGGTGAAATGGAGGACCGAATGTACCCCTGTCCCAGAGACTCCGTGATATATGTCTCCATAGCCAACGTCTCCTCTTGGGACAATGGGTACACGTGACTCTTGGGAAGCGCAGCGTTTACCAGGAGATCTATCGCACAATCCCTTCCCGGTCGATGTGGTGGTAATTTAGTCGCCTTCTTTTTACTAAAAGCGATTGCCAAATCGGTATACTCGAGGGGAATGCACACTGTGGGACCCTGGTCCGGACTTTCCACCGAGGTGGCACCGACGGAAACTCCCAGACACCTTCCAGAACACTCCTCTAACCACCCCTGGAGAACCCCCTGTCTCCACAAAATTGTAGGATTGTGCCGGGCCAGCCAGGGAATCCCTGACACCACTGGAAACGCAGGCGAATCAATAATATAGAGACTGATACGCTCCCTATGATTCCCCTGCGTTACCATGTCCAGTGGGATCGTGGTCTCCCTGACCACCGGTGACTCTAATGGCCGGCTATCTAGGGAGTGCACGGGAAAGGGAGAATCTATCGGCACAAGTGGAACACCTAATTTAATAGCGAGTCCGCGATCCATAAAGTTCCCAGCTGCGCCTGAATCGACTAGCGCCCTATGCTGGGAAGAGGGGAAAAATGTAAGAAAAAAAATCAAGACAAACATGTGACCAACAGGGGGTTCTGGGTGAGTTTGGTGCTGACTCACCTGGGGTGATCGAGAAATGTTCCGCCTGCCATCTCGACTCCCAGACTGACGTGACACCCTTTAACCAACAACACTTTAAGAAGTTAAAACATAAAACAGTAAAACATAGAAAATAAAAGTAACAAATAATTAAACAACAGCAGTAAAATAACAAGGAAGGCTATATAAAGGGGGTACCGGTACAGAGTCAATGTGCGGGGGCACCGGTTAGTGGGAGTAATTGAGGTAATATGTACATGTAGGTAGAGTTAAAGTGACTATGCATAGATAATAAACAGAGAGTAGCAGTGTAGAAGAGGGGTCTGGGTAGCCCTTTGATTAGCTGTTCAGGAGTCTTATGGCTTGGGGGTAGAACCTGTTAAGAAGCCTTTTGGACCTAGACTTGGCGCTCCGGTACCGCTTGTCGTGCGGTAGCAGAGAGAACAGTATGACTAGGGTGGCAATTTTTTAGGGCTTTCCTCTGACACCACCTAGTATAGAGGTCCTGGATGGCAGGAAGCTTGGCTCCAGTGATGTACTGGACCGTATGCACTACCCTCTTCAGCACTTTGCGTTCGGAGGAGAGTTTATTGTTAAATAATCGTAAGGAAGTGGGGACAAAATAATGATCTTATTGTTGACGAGAGTGAGGAGGAGTGAAAGTAGGAATCTGTCAAGGAACAGTTACCACCACTCATGTTGTGCCACTTGTTCTGTTTGTATGTTCAGGGTCACCAGTATGAATCTAAGATAAAAGGCCTTCTGACCAGCCTGAGTTGTTTTCCTTTTTTTCCTGACCTACGAATTTGCTCTGCTACTGTACCATTGCCTAATAAAGACACACAGAGGCTCAGGCAAAGAGGGGGTGGGGATAGAGGCCAGCGGCAGGCTTTCAGTGACGCCTGTAGAAAAATCCAGTCAGCATTTTCAGTTCAAAGTGGATTGTCCCATTGTTTCTGATGGACAGAGAGTGGATACATTTGGAGCATTCATAACAGGGCCTATTGGGACATTGACTCTAGTTGGCATAGTACATCCGCCAGTGCAACAACATGAAAGAGACATACAGTGCCTTGCGAAAGTATTCGGCCCCCTTGAACTTTGCGACCTTTTGCCACATTTCAGGCTTCAAACATAAAGATATAAAACTGTATTTTTTTTGTGAAGAATCAACAACAAGTGGGACACAATCATGAAGTGGAACGACATTTATTGGATATTTCAAACTTTTTTAACAAATCAAAAACTGAAAAATTGGGCGTGCAAAATTATTCAGCCCCCTTAAGTTAATACTTTGTAGCACCACCTTTTGCTGCGATTACAGCTGTAAGTCGCTTGGGGTATGTCTCTATCAGTTTTGCACATCGAGAGACTGACATTTTTTCACATTCCTCCTTGCAAAACAGCTCGAGCTCAGTGAGGTTGGATGGAGAGCATTTGTGAACAGCAGTTTTCAGTTCTTTCCACAGATTCTCGATTGGATTCAGGTCTGGACTTTGACTTGGCCATTCTAACACCTGGATATGTTTATTTTTGAACCATTCCATTGTAGATTTTGCTTTATGTTTTGGATCATTGTCTTGTTGGAAGACAAATCTCCGTCCCAGTCTCAGGTCTTTTGCAGACTCCATCAGGTTTTCTTCCAGAATGGTCCTGTATTTGGCTCCATCCATCTTCCCATCAATTTTAACCATCTTCCCTGTCCCTGCTGAAGAAAAGCAGGCCCAAACCATGATGCTGCCACCACCATGTTTGACAGTGGGGATGGTGTGGTCAGGGTGATGAGCTGTGTTGCTTTTACGCCAAACATAACGTTTTGCATTGTTGCCAAAAAAGTTACATTTTGGTTTCATCTGACCAGAGCACCTTCTTCCACATGTTTGGTGTGTCTCCCAGGTGGCTTGTGGCAAACTTTAAACGACACTTTTTATGGATATCTTTAAGAAATGGCTTTCTTCTTGCCACTCTTCCATAAAGGCCAGATTTGTGCAATATACGACTGATTGTTGTCCTATGGACAGTCTCCCACCTCAGCTGCAGATCTCTGCAGTTCATCCAGAGTGATCATGGGCCTCTTGGCTGCATCTCTGATCAGTCTTCTCCTTGTATGAGCTGAAAGTTTAGAGGGACGGCCAGGTCTTGGTAGATTTGCAGTGGTCTGATACTCCTTCCATTTCAATATTATCACTTGCACAGTGCTCCTTGGGATGTTTAAAGCTTGGGAAATATTTTTGTATCCAAATCCGGCTTTAATCTTCTTCACAACAGTATCTCGGACCTGCCTGGTGTGTTCCTTGTTCTTCATGATGCTCTCAGCACTTTTAACGGACCTCTGAGACTATCACAGTGCAGGTGCATTTATACGGAGACTTGATTACACACAGGTGGATTGTATTTATCATCATTAGTCATTTAGGTCAACATTGGATCATTCAGAGATCCTCACTGAACTTCTGGAGAGAGTTTGCTGCACTGAAAGTAAAGGGGCTGAATAATTTTGCACGCCCAATTTTTCAGTTTTTGATTTGTTAAAAAGGTTTGATATATCCAATAAATGTCGTTCCACTTCATGATTGTGTCCCACTTGTTGTTGATTCTTCACAAAAAAATACAGTTTTATATCTTTATGTTTGAAGCCTGAAATGTGGCAATAGGTCGCAAAGTTCAAGGGGGCCGAATACTTTCGCAAGGCACTGTACATACATACCGTACTCTCTAATGCCCTACTGACCCCCTGGAACTGCAATTCAGACCGTGCATTGAATTAATGGAGACTTCTTAAAGGGAACTGACAAGTACGTGATCCCAGATTTGAGGCAAATTAGTCGGAAGTGACAGTGGTTATCCATAGTTCACACCAGGACAATTGCAATTCACGGCCACAATGTGTTTAGATAAATCATTACAATCACGATTAATTCAAGAATAACTTCAAGAATGAATACTGCGAATCACAATCTGGGTAAGGTAAAAATAATTTTTTAGATGTTTGATTTTTGATGGTTTGATATTGAGAATGTATCTTTCAACAACTCTTGATTAAATCGCCAATACTTCTGACAATGCAGTCATAGATATGTCATGTGTTAATCTGTTAATCAACCATCAACGGTCATATACCATTCACAAGCTGACATGCACTTTCCCGTCATTGTTTCCATGTCTTCTTCTTCTTCCTCTTTTCTTAGATGGAAAATGGCTGCATTTTTAACGGGACCTACTCAGGAGGCTGTGTTCTGCCCAATGGGAATGGTGTGGTGCCCTCTAACGGCCAGCTCCCCTGCCCTGACACTTTATCCAGCCTCCCTGATGCCCAGTCCTCAGGCTTTTACCTCTGACTGGGGACCACCAGGGGACACTGACTGACTGACTGACTCAAGGAGGGTCACAACCAACCATCCTACCACTGGACCAGCCTTGTACTGTACAACTAGTTGATAACATGGATCAAAAACAAGACGTAGGCCTAAATGTTTTCGGTACTTTTTGTTTTGTTTGATGTTTTATAATAACATAATTATCATTTGAGTCCTTTGTTTATAATATGCTGTCAGAGCGCTAAAGTTGAGTTTTAATACGTTTTTTTTTAAATAGCACAGTAAATGAGAGTCTTTTAACTGTTGTTTCTGTGTTTTTCATGTTTTAAAAAAAGCATTCTCTTTTTCCTCCCATTTGAAGTACAGCATGGTAATTGGTAGTCAAGGAGACACTACCTACCCCAGCATGTATAGATGCTAATGGCACCATCATCTTTATGATTTGTGACACATGACATCATCATCAGTGTTACGAGTTGTCATACAATAGGAATGTAACTTTCAAATGCAAAGGTCAATGCTCAAGTTTACTGTAATGGGTAATGTAATGAATTGTCTTAGAAAATGAGATACGTGATGTCAAGTAAAAAAAGGTTTTTAAAAGGTTTAGAATATCTGAATTTGGTCTAGAATATCCTGCACTTTATTTCAACCACCCACTGATGCTGATACGGAAGTCGGTTGGGGATACCAGGTTTATTTAGGTCCATTTTTATTTTAATTTTTTTATGTTTTAATATTTAAGGTGGCTGTTACTGATGTATGTTGGAGAATCTGTAACAATAATTGTCTTTTTTTGTATAAAATAAATGGTATTATATTTCAGGTGATGGGTTGATGTCCTCACAGGCACATACACTTCTATACAATTGTCATAATAATATTTATTTCACTTGAATTATCCTTTTGATGTTGTCATTGACATCTTGTACCTCTGGGTTAGAGCTTGTCCAATACTAAAGTCAACTGTGACTGAACTAGCAGAAGACACTCATTTGACCTCAGTATTTATTTATTTTACAACAATTACGTTTTCATCAATTGTCATTCATGTCCTCTAACATACAATACATTAGAGGGTAACATCTTGGTGAGAGAGGAAGTATATTGTCAGAATCTATAGGTTTCCAACAACTATTCCGGTCTTAAGATGACGATCTAATGACAGTTCACTGACAGATTTGTAAACATTGAAAACCAAACGTGAGTATTATAAGGTCTCTTCTGGAAGGATACAATTTTGAATGTTTTATGTAAATAGTAAATGATTGGGAAGTAATGCTGAATAGAAGTATGTCATCATGAAGATGCTGAAAAGAGATTTCTCCTTGTAGTTGTTACAATAATTATTGTCATTATTATTGTTATCATTATGAGTTTTAAGTTTAAATGTGATACAAGTGGTTACATGTTTTCAGAATCAACTTTCTTTTCAACATTTCTTTTTTTTACTATGAAAATGTTTGATATATTTAACATGATCGATGTGACCTATTAACAATGTGATGAAAAAAAAATTGTACATTAAAACAAACAATGGTTTTGAGAAATACAGGTATGTAATTAGGTTCTGTGTCATTTCACTTGTTTTAAGCACTATTTTTTTGAAAACACACTGCTTCTTCAACTCTTGTATTGACTCAGTTTTGATTGTACATATACTGTACTTACTCTCATGTCACTCTTCTGAGATTACAACATTGTGCCAAACTACTGACACTCAAGGGATTTAATGTTTTCAGAACTTTATTTGGTCTTTTACGTAGTCACATTGAATTGACATTAACATGCTAACAGGAGCAGGTGCAGATGTTATAATGATAGAAAATGGATACATTTTTACCCATGTCCTTTGACTGCTTTTTTGAAATGTATCCCTTTGGTCCTTTGAAATAAAGGACTTCTGCAATCACATTGAAACTTGAATAATATTACTATTATTTGGCAAATGTGTTCAAGTGAGATTTATCTTTAACAAGGCATATTTATTTGAAGTGTCTTTGGGTCCAACCACCGTGGCCAATGGAGAGTTAAATTAATAGCATGAATCCCATCAGAGAGGGAGACTAAAATACAGTATCTCTTTATGATGTTTTGAACTTTGGCTCCGGCTCTACCGCATCAGTACTTTAGAAATATTCACACAGGCTTTAAAAGGGATAGCCTGTTCACTGTTCTCTCCTCCATACTGACACATATTGCTTCTTTGACTAGACTGCTCTCTCTCTCTCTCTCTCTCTCTGCTTCTTAATGGAATTTCAGAGTAGGCCACGGCTGCTTTTTTCATCCTCATACCCCAGGCCGAAAACCAGACATGGTAAGGCTGAGTAGAAGCTTTTTTATTTTAGAAAGATGGCTCTAGTCCTCTTTAATTATTTTGGTAAAATAAAAGTTTTGCTTTTGACATCACTGACGTTGTGAAAAAAGCAGACTACTGTATTTGAGCTTGATGCTTTCTGTTTGTATGTTTGTTTTATCTTTCTGTGCACAGTAGTCTATATAGCCCGTGGCTTGGCTGGGGGCTTTTGAAAAGAGAAGAGATACAGTTGGGCTACCTGAGGAGGCTTCTGTCGGTGCTGTTTCAGTAGTCTCTGTAGCCCGTGGCTTGGCTGGGGCTTTTGAAAAGAGAAGATATACATTTGGGTTAGCTAAGGATGCTCCTGTCGGTGCTGTTTCAGCCTTAATAGTGGAGTGACCCAGACTGAGCAGCCTCGTCTCAGCCCACAGAGCTTACCGTAATGCTTTGTGACCAGCGGGCCAGAGGGGAACACAGGCCGTGTGGGTTGAGAAGGGAAGAGGGAGAGGAGGGGAAGAGGAACAGTCACAATATTGTGATGGTCCTTACACCATGGTTACGCTTCAGTGGGCTGTGTCTCCATCATACTCCTTCCCCCAGGTTAGTGACTGAGCAACAGAGATCACATAGGACTTATGCCCTAACCTTTCATAATTCACAAGGAACAGCTTGTCTATACAAAATGAACAATGTGTACATTACAATATACATTTAGGGGCGGAAGCCATCTCTCTGTCACTTTCACCACATACAATTTGAATCTCTCGCTCTCACTCGCTCTTAGGCTTATTAAGCTACTCAACAAACAGCAAACTTAAGGAACTCTTCGAAAAATGTTTAATAGTATTGGATGGCATGTGTCTCCTGACCCCTCCTGTCTCAGCCTCTAGTATTTATGCTGCAGTAGTTTATGTGTCGGGGGGCTAGGGTCAGTTTGTTATATCTGGAGTACTTCTCCTGTCCTATTCGGTGTCCTGTGTGAATCTAAGTGTGCGTTCTCTAATTCTCTCCTTCTCTCTTTCTTTCTCTCTCTCGGAGGACCTGAGCCCTAGGACCATGCCCCAGGACTACCTGACATGATGACTCCTTGCTGTCCCCAGTCCATCTGACCGTGCTGCTGCTCCAGTTTCAACTGTTCTGCCTTATTATTATATGACCATGCTGGTCATTTATGAACATTTGAACATCTTGGCCATGTTCTGTTATAATCTCCACCCGGCACAGCCAGAAGAGGACTGGCCACCCCACATAGCCTGGTTCCTCTCTAGGTTTCTTCCTAGGTTTTGGCCTTTCTAGGGAGATTAGCCACCGTGCTTCTACACCTGCATTGCTTTCTGTTTGGGGTTTTAGGCTGGGTTTCTGTACAGCACTTTGAGATATCAGCTGATGTACGAAGGGCTATATAAATACATTTGATTTGATTTGATGGTGTTACCCAAAGCAAAATGCTGACATCACCACTGTGCCATTGCAACTGTATAGTGCAGAGCCTACAGATAATGTGAGGGAAAGTGACAAGGAAAAGGCCCATAATAAGAGCAGAGGGGTGCAGTGATTATAATCCATGCATCCTGTGGCTTTCTGACATATGGCCAAGGGAAACGTCCTCAATTTGTCTTATTTTTCAATTGAAAGGGTATATGTTTCGGTTCTTTTAGGCATATGTCAACGAGAGGCGGAGTGGACGTCACTTTGAATCTGATGATGACTAGCTGAGGGGAGAGGGGTCTATCCGCTCTCGACCTATAAGATAAGAAACATTTAGACATGACCCATCTCATCCTATTATTCCTTCGAAATAACAAGGCAAAAAAGCAACCAACATGACCAAGTGTGCCCAAGGGACATTGTTATGGATATAATGCTCCATTTAGAGATATGATCTTTGTCAGGCTTGGCTGGCTAAAGGGAAGCCAGATATATTGAGATAATGACCGCCCAATTAGCTGGCTGTCCTGCAGACTGAGGGCCAGGGACGAGTGAATCATCACCCAAATACATCCTGTTCTGTTCTGTTCCCACTCACAACGGCTAAAGAGTGTCATTGTGGGATGTTTATTGGCATTGATATCCAGCCCGGAAAAAAACGGGGTCCTACGTAGCTGGAGCATACGTCACAGTGTAGTCTGTAGCCGTACTACGCCACCTAGTGTTTAAAAGAGGGCTTGAACCTCTGTAGAAAGGAAGATTAAGACCAATGTAAAAGAGGACGAAAGGCACACAGATTTGATCTCTCCAATTCACCAGTAGACAGTTTCTTGATCTTCAGGTGAGGGTGGTTGAGGGAAGTGGGAAATAGTATTTTCTGAAATGAGCCACTGGTCCTTTAAGAGTCGCTCCAAAATCAGGATCTTCTGAAACCGGAACCTGGTGCTTTAAGAGTCCACAGTGTCCAATAGGATCTACACGTCCACACTAGCAGGGTCAATTTCTCTGCCACCACAGAGCCTGCTTAGACAGAGAGACAGAAGTTGAGGCACCAGAAAGAACGTGAGAACATCCAAAGGACAATCTTGCAAGGCACAGAGTCATTTGGGGTGAATATGATTGTAGCCTACTCGCTTGTGATTTCACTCCCCTCTTATCACAGCACCTGTCCACCTGTCCAGTCTGTCCATTCGCGATATGTCTCATTGACATCCAAAACATTGTGTAAAACAAGCAAGCTCCTCCATAGATTAAAAGGTTTAAGAAAAAATAAAAAATCAATTGTCCATCAAGGCACTACCCCATGAATGAGCGCCGAGTTCCTCCGTTCTCTACATCGAGAACCTAGTACCAGAAATACTGCCGGACTACCAACCAATGACAGCCAGGTGAGTCTATTGCAAAGAGGACACTCAAAATCGTGGCCGGCGCCGCTTCACATTCTGCAGAAGGGCAATAAGCAGGTGAATCAGCCTTAGCTGTGTTTCATTTCGGACCTGGGGGAGACACACACAATCAATTTGCGCGCACGCTGGCAATCAACTCAAAGGAAAAACAGTCAAATAATCATGTGGTTGTTATGAAAACATGGTTCACACTTGAATGGGAAAAGGAAAAGAGTTTCAGTTGCCCTCCGCGATGGGTTGTTGTGCTGACCAACCTTACTGACCTGCAATATCGGGCAGACATCACCCTTAGATTGGTCCTCATGGACTTTCTTTCTTGGTCCTCTGTCCTCGACTCTCCTCGGCCCTATTGAGTAGGGTTTGTTTGATCCACCCTTTCAGGCATCTCTCCTGGAGGGTCATGTTGAGACCTGGGTACTGGCACCCTTTCATGCACCTCTCCTGGAGGGTCATGTTGAGAACTGGGTACTGGCACCCTTTCATGCACCTCTCCTGGAGGGTCATGTTGAGACCTGGGTACTGGCACCCTTTCATGCACCTCTCCTGGAGGGTCATGTTGAGACCTGGGTACTGGCACCCTTTCAGGCATCTCTCCTGGAGGCTCCGGTTGAGACCTGGGTTCCTGCACCCTTTCAGGCACCTAACCCTGGAGGTTCCGTGGGTGCTGGCATCTTCTGTGGCGCCAGCACCCACGCCACAACAGGGTAAGGGCATATTCTCAAATTATTCCTGTGAGTTGTCCGTTCTGGTCCTTCCTGTCCTTCAGGCCTAATTCTGTACACGGGGTCATCTGGGAATAAGGGGGCAACTATTACAAAGCGTTCTGGTCTCCATCTTGGGGCCAACTTACCCTGAGCCCTCCAACTAAAGTTTCTCAGTGTCTCTCTCTCTCCTGGGAGTAGAGGCAATACCTTGGCTCATCTGTCGCGTCAGTATTAGTCTCTGTCTTGTCTTTGTTCTGCTTGTTTTGCTACAGTTTCATAGGCCCGCTGTAGCTTCTTGTGTTCCCCCTGGTCGGTAAGGTTGTCTCCCATTACCATGTCCACTGGGAGACAGGCATGCCTGCCAAACATCACATAGACAGGAGACAGACTAGTGGAGTCATTTTGTAAGCATTTCACTGTAAGCTCTACACCCGTTGTATTTGGCGCATGTGACAAATACAATTCGATTTGATTAACACTGTTGTTGTAAGCATGTGTCAGCTCAGGGAGTTTGTACACCCAGTGGGTATGTTCTTCCTCCTCTAGTGAACATGAAAGGGACAATAGCGTGTGGTTAAATGTTTCTACTGGCTCATTACCTTGTGGCCAGTAGGGTGTGGCTCCATACATCTTACTCAGTTTGGCAACAATGGCTGACTCAAAAGCTGCTCCTTATGCATATTACATAGCTCCTCGGTCTGAGTGAATGTGCTCAGGACATCCGAGGGGCTGTATTACATGCTGCCATAATGCCTTAACAGTGAAACTAGCAGTCTGATTTCTGATGGGCACCACCCATGCAAACCCGAGAGAACACATCCACCATGACCAGATTATATGGGTGTGTGTCTCCTGGTCACCCTAATGACAGGTAATTAATAGCAAGAACCTCTAGAGGATGAGAGGTGACAGTAGAAACCAAAGCGGCTCTTACCTCTGGTCTTGCTTTTTGTGATAGACAGTGGCTGCAGTTGTGAATTTGTCAGAAACAGGCTGTGTTAGGCCCAATAGTTCAAATTTGAAAGAACTATAGTTCTTGTCAATGCGCTCAATGGGACATAGGGTTCAGCTTGCACAGGCTATGATATGCTCTGTGCCCTGGTGTCTGAGAAAGGACAGCACCTACTTAAGCCTCCCAGACTAGCATCTGCCTACAGTTTGAATGGTAAGGAGAAGTCAGCAAATGCTAGAATAGGGGCACTCACCAGCATTCACTTGAGCTCCTCAAAGGCCCTCTGATAGGCGTCAGTCCACTCAACCAGGTGGTTCTTCTTTCCCAGCTGCCTGGTCCTAGTCAGTAAAGTATTGAGAGGCGCTGTGGGGAGATGCGACTCGGAGAAAAAACACACACACTGAAATCCATTTACATGCACGCTGTCAGTCAACTCGTAGAAGAAAAAAAAAGCATTTTAAATGCTAAATAAGCATTTAAAAAAATGAAAACATGGTTTTCAACATGGTTGAATGGGAAAAGAAAAGTTGTTTCAGTCGCACTCCGCAACAAATATACTGATGGAACACTGCAACATCGATGTCACTGGAGATTATTCAACAGACATTTACCATTGAATTAACTTGATCTCATGTCATTGCAATATTTGATATTTGTCTAACAGCTAGATTTTGGAAAGATGAATTATGACTTGGAGTGACCTGACTTGTCAAAATTAAGACATTAGCTGGTCAAAATAATGACTGCAGTAATGCAGAAAGACCAAATCGATGAAGTTGAGGCAAGGATTCAACTTGGTTAATTAAAAAAAGAAAAGGATTGAACCTTTATTTAAGGTCCAAGCTATCTTATTCACCAGACAGGTTAGGAGGAGTTAAAGCAGAAATAGTGGTCCCTGGTCAACAGCCTGCTTTTCTCTAAACAAAGGTTTGGTCAGCAAATCCGATCCTTGGGAGGGGTTGAGTTTTCCCAGAACTGCTTACGTATTCAGTTTTCAATTACAGCGATGTTGTTGCGCCTGTGTTGATGTTGCTGATATAAATATTTAATCATCGTGACCTTTCGTCATAGTTGACCTCTGGCGGTATTCTATTTCTCCGCTCACTTTTTTTCTCCTCCCGTCTACCTTGCTCCTTCCCTTCTTCCCTCTTTCCCTCCATCCACTCCTTCTGCACTGAAACGTGGATCTCGTTACACATCTCGATCTGACTAGTTCTGAGCGAGGGATTCTGGGGGAGGACAAATACCTGGAGGCCAGGCCTATGTAGCTGGATATGGTTGATTACGACCCCCTCTAGCCAGTCACAGGCTCATTGGTTAGATGCGAGTCATGTGCGCTCTCACTCTTTACGAAGATTAATTTTGCGAGCATCAGCACTGAACTAACTGGTCTAAATGGTACAATGCTCCAAAGCCCCCAGGGGGTGGGAGACGTCAACATTTTCAAGTAAGCCGAAATCACTGGTGTCCGAGTCAGCATAATGTTTGTCTTTCTGAATACATTGAAGTGTATCTGTCGCTACAATGGGAGTGGGATTGTTAAATTGTCAAAGTGAGACCCAGTAGTAAATATTTATCAACCATTAATTTCATATCCAATCGCAAAACATAGTCAGTTGAAACTGAGATGATCATCTTTATTCCTACCCCATCCATTACAATCCTCTATAGATGATTATACATTATAATGGTCAATACAGGCATATTGCTATGCATCCGAAGCCTCTGTGAAAACAATACTCAGATACCAAGTTCAGATACAGGAATTCTTTACTGTCTCAATATAGAGTCATTTGATTGCAGCAGTATAAATACAAAAGACATAAAAGTATACGACAAATCAGGTAAACAAAATCATAAAAAAACGTGGGCATTTGATGAAAGATAACCTTAGCGCCACGGTCTAGGAAAAGCTCTGGAACGTCACCCAAGGTAATTAGGAAACCATATGTAATTTGGGCAAACTATCACCTCATTCAAAGACGTTAGTTGCTCCTTTTACCTTTTACCGGTCTCAGAACTACTATTCTGCTTCTCAAACAGATTCTACAGTGTGCTGGGTCAACTGTTCAATTCAAATCAAATTGTACTGGTCACATACACATGGTCAGCAGATGTTAATGCAAGTGTAGCGAAATGCTTGTTTCAATGGTTAACTTAAGGATCGACCGCCTTTTTTTCAATTTTTGCCTATAATGACATACACAAATCTAACTGCCTGTAGCTCAGGCCCTGAAGCAAGGATATGCATATTCTTGGTACCATTTGAAAGGTAAGATTTTTACATTTGTGGAAATGTTAAAGGGATGTAGGAGAATATAACACATTAGATCTGGTAAAAGACAATACAAAGAAGAAACTAACTGTTTAAAAAACAAATGTACCATCTTTGAAATGTATCTTTGAAATGCAAAAGAAAGGCCATGATGTATTATTCCAGCCCAGGTTCAAATTAGATTTTGTCCACTAGATGGCAGCAGTGTATGCGCAAAGTTTTAGACTGATCCAATGAACCATTGCATTTCTGTTCAAAATGTTGTATCAAGACTGCTCAAATATGCCTTATGTGCTTACTAATAACTTTTCATGTTCAAAACTGTGCACTCTCCTCAAACAATAGCATGGTATTCTTTCACTGTAATAGCTACTGTAAATTGGACAGTGCAGTTAGATTAACAAGAATTTAAGCTTTTTGCCAATATCAGATATGTCTATGTCCTGGGAAATGTTCTTGTTACTTACAACCTCATGCTAATTGCATTAGCCTACGTTAGCTCAAATGTCCCGCTGGGGACCCACCAATCCTGATTTTAATGTTTAATTAAATAGGGGCATTCAGGGGAATCAGACACCACTTTATTATCTCTGGCCTCTTCCTCTTGTATCAGTAAACTCCCCAGCAGAACCCCTGCTGCAGCCCCTATAGTAGTCCCTGTGGCTGCACTTAGTGGTGACCTCACAGAGCCAGCCATGGCCCCAACCACTGCCCCCAGTACTGCTGCCCCAATCTTCAACCATGGTGCTTCTCTCTGTTCATCTCCAACTCTCTGCTCTCGTCCTGCTGTGTTCCTCTGCCTCTCACCATCCTTCTGTGACAACATCTGTGTCTTTCTCAAATTTCTATGTTGAGTCTCTGTAAAAGAGAGCACATGCATTATAATTTAGCATGAACAACAACCATATTTTACTTTATTTAACTACATTTATAGCTAAATGAGATCTGATATAGAGGCAGTTAACGCACTCACTTAGATAAGAGTTGTCTACCATGTCCGCGGGTGCTGTAGATTCCACTCTGTGCAGTTGTATTCGATCCTCCTTAATCTTCACATGGTTGATCATGTCTTCTCTCACTTTATTCTGCTGCTTAAGCTCCGCTACATCTCTCTCTAGCATTGATATCTCCACCTCTTTCATTTCATACCTTTGTTTATTCTCTTGTAACTCCTTCTGTATCTCAACAATCATGGCATTCAACTCCTCTTCTCTTTCAGACTTTCTCTTTTCCAGGTTTTCTATATTGTCTCTCAGTTCTTTACTTTCTCTTTCATGCTTCCTCTCCATCTGATCCAATGCTCTGTCTTTCTCCACACACATTTGTTTGAGGGATTCCTTCTCTCTTTCATACTCCAAATGTCTGTCTTCTATCTCCTTTTCTCTCATTGTGTTTCTCTGCTCCATCTCTTTCAACATTCCAGCTTTCTCCTCATATCGCTTATCCATTTCCTCTACTTTCCTCTCTTCCTCTTCAATCATCCTTTTAAGCTTGTCATTCTCCCTCTCTTCCTCCTCTAGTCTTCCCCCAATCTCCTCAGAGCTTTTTGTCAACTTCTTTTTGCTCTCCCTGAGCTCCCAGTACATTTTGAGCCAGTGTTCACCATCGTTTCCCATCACTGTCTCCTCAATTTTCTCCAGAAGTTCTGTGACCTGAGAGCCTCCAGCCGGGCTTGTGTTATCAAAGACATGGTACCTGTTGCTACATTTATCGACAAGCCACTGAAGGGCAGGCCATCTCTCGATGTGAAGTTCGATGGCTGTGTCGCCAAGCTTGTCTCCCCAGGTGAACAACACTATAGCTTGACTCCAGACTGACCGACCAATCAGATTCAGTTTTTCTTCTGCTCTTGACCTGTCTGTCCCTGTGAATGTTTCGTCACAGCGTACGACCACGAGGACAGCGTGCGGCTCGGGAGCACAAAGAGATGCACCTTGGGTAATCTCAATTCTTACTACTTCAGGAGTGTCCTCAGTGCAGTATCGCCCATGCCACCCGGGTGTGTCCACCACTGTGACTTGTCTTACGGTGATGTCACCCTGTCTTTTCACACTGTGTGAAGTCGTGTGTCCAGCCTCAAAGGTTTTCTTACCCAGGATGCTATTTCCAGATGAGCTCTTCCCAACCAATCGAGGTCCCACTATCATGATTCTCTGTTCAGCTTCAGATAGTTGGTGGGACTTACCTAAATGGGAGATATTTATTTTAGATTACAATCTATTTGCATGATTTCAGATATGGTACCAAACCAATTTGGTAAAAAGAAATATATATACAGTATATATTTTGAATTCTTCCGATCCTCACCCCTGAGCAGAGATCTGAGTGTTTCCCTCTGTCTCTGTACCTTCATCCGTCTCAAACTCGCCCTCTCCTCCTCTGCCATCCTCTTAACTTCAATTGCCATTGAAAACCTCTCATTCATGACAACATAAGCAGGACCACCTGCCACCATTTCATCTATCTTCCTCAGCAGCTCTGGGACCTGAGTGACATCATTGCCCCATGTGTTGGCCCTAGTGTTTAAAGCATGGTACCTATGCCCACACTTCTCCACCATCTCCTGGAGATACCCATGTCTCACTATGTGTTCCTCTAGTGGCATTCCCCTGAGTTTCTCACATTGGGTAAACACTACCATCATGTGTCTCCAGAGTATGTGGTTGAGAAGCTTGAGGGGGCCCTCTACTGTCCATTCCCTGCCTTTGCGTGAGTTCAAAGGGATGACCATGAGGAAGGCATGGGGACCTGGTTGACACATGGATATGCTGGCTTCTATGTTACGGTGGACAAGGAGAGGGTCCTGCACAGAGTACTGGATGCATCTGTCTGATGTGTTGACCACAGTGACCTGCCGGCCATCCACTAGACTCTGTCTCCTCACACACATCTCCACGCCCCTCCTGGTGTCAAACAGCTTCCTGTCCAGGATGGTGTTTCCTGTTTGACTCTTCTCCAGCCAGTCCCTCCCCAGGAGGATGATTCTCAGCTCAGGGAGAGTACGCTGGTCCCCTATTAGAGAGAAGAGTACATGTTTTATAAAATATAACAGACTTGAATTTAGGCATTACAGTATTAACAAATTTCCAATATATGACCAACATTTTAGCTAGAATCAACATAACATATGACTATTGATGGTGAGGCCTATATACTGTAAATAAAATGTGAGAAAACTATAAGCAATGCACTGAAAAAGGTAGATATAACTCAGTAACTGACCATTCTGTCTCTTTGCTCTGGAAGCCATTTAGTACCTCTCTTTCTCTCTCTCTTTCTCCCTTTGTTGGACTTCCCTGAAGTATACTCATTGAACCCTAATATATATCCTTTCCATTATCTTTCGTTTTGACATGCTGGTCAACAGTCAAAGTCCAGTTTTATCCTGACTGTAATGTAACTCCACCCACATTGCTGAGAAATGACATTTCGTTCAGTAAAGATAACACATCTTCATGAAGCAAATTACATTGACTGACAGACACAGTTATATAGGTAGTCAGTCGTGGATCTAATGATTTCTGTGATGTCATTGAACACCAAATGTCCGAAAATTATCCATACAAAAATGCTAATCTAACATCAAGTAACGTTTAGAATGATGTGCCTTAAAAAAGCATTTATCCACTTCGTCAAAAAGCTTTTATTATTCAGATGCAAATTCAGAGTGAATGGAACAGCTGTTCCACTGCCAGGCTGTACAATAATCCCTTAGTGAGCATGAACTGATTGCAAACCATGCAAAAAGTAATAGGGCCTTGGCTACAGTTAAGAAATCCTGATTAATTACTGTCATTCTCGAAAAATACTTAACAAGCTCTCTCCTAGAGATAGTATTGCAAGACTTCCTGGAGTCACTGATGGCTTTTAAGATTAAATAATAAAGGGCTGAGGTTGCAATCCAGTGTACAGTATTTTCTTCCGATACAGTTGAAGACTGTACTGAAGAGACCCACTCCCTTCAACCTGCTTGTGCAAGAGATCTATTATTATTTGTGTTTTCCCATCTCCTTAGTGAAAACACCATTTAGACATCATAGTATCAGCGTAAGATTTGATAGTTGACTCTCAGCTTGTCATTCAAACGGTCTGTTATTGCCAAAGCATGTGAGCAAAGGTTCTGCTAAATACAATTAACATTTCAGTCAATACAACATATTCATAATTTACATTATGTAAATTGTACATTTCTATTATATACAGCTCCTCAGAGTTTGGAACACACATAGTCCAAGTCTATGGTAGGACTTGCATATAAACCATGGGTATTTGAAACACATGGGTGTTTCAATGTGATATGGCTGTGTGAAGCGTGTGACTAATACCTGCCTTGCCAAGTCTTCAGACCTGGATTTCTTCAATGTGTGATCAAAATTGAATTGCATTTTTTTTTAAATAAACAATCTACAAAAACTAATATGGGGGGGGGTATTTTACCCCCAATGTTGTGATTTCCAACCGGCTTGGGAGAGGCGAAGGTCCTGTCATGCGGCCCCCTTGGCCAAACCCTCCCCTAACCCGGACGACACTGGGCCAATTGTGCACCGTCCATTGCGACTCCCGGTCACAGCTGGTTGCAGTGGTCTGCAGTGACGCCACAAGCACTGTGATACAGCGCCACTTGGGAGGCCCTAGATTATTATATATATATATATATATTATTATTATATGTATATATATATTTTAAGATAAATTAAATAATCATAACTAAAGGGTAAAGTCTACAAAACTTACTCCATGTCATTGACAGAAAAACTTGAATTGTTGCAACTCATTGTGTTGCTGTCCGCCGGTGGCTAGCTAGCCAGCTAGCTAAAATTGTCCCTTTCCTATATTAGACACGACTGGAGATAGGGATTTGGACTTGTGGTTTTACTTAATTCTCCGTACTGGCCAATGATTATAACGGCAAATCTGATCCAACCATTAATTCATACATTGTTGTGCCTGGCCTGAGAGGATCTAAGTTATATGTAGTTATATGTAGAAGGTTAATGTTAACTAGATAACATTGCCCACGAATTGAAGTTATGCCACAAAACAATGAGATATTTCACCGGATGTATAAATGTGAAGCATCCGCTTGCCGTTTCCACTCACTACCACATATGGTAGTGAGAGGGAGCGCAGTGGCTGGCAGTGGTAGAAGATGGAGAGATGGATTTTGGCAGACGTTCTGCAAATTTTCTCATCGATTAAACATTTGATCTAAATTAAATGTTATGTTCCCAGAACTAGAATATGTTACAAACATAGTGGACTACGTTTTGTAGACTTTACCCTTTGCCAAAGTTGTAAAAAAGTGGGTCGTTCAGAAGGAGTGTTAAAGCGAATTGGGTAATTGCACACGCGCACTTCAGAGTAGACGTTCCCTAACGGAAATAGGCACGTGTGCTAGCGCATGCTTGGCTCTGCCCACTATAACTCGTTTGTTCTTTTTTGAAAGGACAAGATGTGGTCTATCTTGGTTTAGTTATAAACATATTTGGTTTGGCTAGCGAACAAGCATTTTAGCCAGGAAGCCTAGGACAACAAACATGTAAAGCGTGTACTGTATGACAAAATGATAAACGCTAATGACAAAACGTTTTTTTCTTTCTACAAGTAAGGTGAGTCAACATGTTTTTCTACATGCACACAGAAATCAGACAGCCACATTATATTTATCTTACGTTGACTGGACTAAATTATTGTGTAAATTTTAGTTGTCACTGTATTAGACCAAGCAGAGGTGATTTGATTATGTTTAAATGTTAAAGTTGAAATGGTGATGGAATAGTGGAGGCAGCTCATGTTTTCTTTGTAACTTGCGGTAACTCTGTGGTTCTAAGTCAATAGTTGTTTAGTGGTCCGAAAATGTTGGAAACTTACTTGGCCATGCAACGGTTTGTTACTGTACATGCACTATGCATTGTGGACTTCACTGGACAGAGGTTGCTATCTGGTTTTGTGATAAAAACAAAGGTGTGGTTGAATGTATTTGGGTTTTGTCACGGTCGCAAGGCATATGAATTAACAGGTTATAGAACAAACAACGCAATTATCACAACACATTTTACCCATGCACCGCTACGGAGTTAGAGTTGGATTTTTCCAATAAAAACTTTCCAGTGTTAGAAAATGTCAAATAACATTAAAACTTCTCTGTATTTGTCCTGGAAATATATACATACAGCTGGGCAACATTCCAAACACTTAAAAGACACTCTAACCCCTCTGCCATCAAATGTATTTATATAGCCCTTCCTACATCAGCTGATATCTGGGACAGATATCAGATGGGACAGCAAGGAGTCATCATGCCAGTTAGTCCTGAGGCATGGTCCTAGGGCTCAGGTCCTCCGAGAGAGAGAAAGAAAGAGAGAATTAGAGAGAGCATACTTAAATTCACACAGGACACCGGATAAGACAGGAGAAGTACTCCAGATATAACAAACTGACCCTAGCCCCCCGACACAAACTACTGCAGCATAAATACTGGAGGCTGAGACAGGAGGGGTCAGGAGACACTGTGGCCCCATCTGATGATACCCGGGCCAAACAGGAAGGATATAACCCCACCCACTTTGCCAAAGAACAGCCCCCACACCACTAGAGGGATATTTTCAACCACCAACTTACCATCCTGAGACAAGGCCGAGTATAGCCCACAAAGATCTCTGCTACGGCACAACCCAAGGGCAGGGCGCCAACCCAGACAGGAAGATCACATCAGTGACTCAACCCACTCAAGTGACGCACCCCTCCTAGGGATGGCATAAAAGAGCACCAGTAAGCCAGTGACTCAGCCCTTGTAATAGGGTTAGAGGCAGAGAATCCCATTGGAAAGAGGGGAACCGGCCAGGCAGAGACAGCAAGGGCGGTTCGTTGCTCCAGACCCTTTCCATTCACCTTCACACTCCTGGGCCAGACTACACTCAATCATATGACCCACTGAAGAGATGAGTCTTTAGTAAAGAATTAAAGGTTGAGACCGAGTTTGCGTCTCTCACATGGGTAGGCAGACCATTCCATAAAAATGGCGCTCTATAGGAGAAAGCCCTGCCTCCATCGGTTTGCTTAGAAATTCTAGGAACAATTATGAGGCCTATGTCGTGTGACCGTAGCGTACGTGTAGGTGTGTACAGCAGGACCAAATCAGAGAGAGAGGTAGGAGAAAGCCCATGTAATGCTTTGTAGGTTAGCAGTAAAACTAATGTTTTGGGGTTTTAGTCAGGATTCTAGCAGCCGTATTTAGCACAAACTGAAGTTTATTTTGTGCTTTATCCGGGTAGCCGGAAAGTAGAGCATTGCAGTAGTCTAACCTAGAAGTAACAAAAGCATGGATTCATTTTTCTGCATCATTTTTGGACAGAAAGTTTCTGACTTTTGCAGTGTTACGTAGATGGAAAAAAGCTGTCCTTGAAACCGTTTTGAAATGTTCGTCAAAAGAGAGATCAGGGTCCAGAGTAGCGCCGAGGTCCTTCACAGTTTTATTTGAGACGACTGTACAACCATTAAGATTAATTGTCAGATTCAACAGAAGATCTCTTTGTTTCTTGGGACCTAGAACAAGCATCTCTGTTTTGTCCGAGTTTAAAAGTAGAACGTTTGCAGCCATCCACTTCCTTATGTCTGAAACACAGGCTTCTAGCGAGGGCAATTTTGGGGCTTCACCATGTTTCATTGAAATGTACCAATTGTGTGTCATCCGCATAGCAGTGAAAGTTAACATTACGTTTTCGAATGACAACCCCAAGAGGTAAAATATATAGTGAAAACAATAGTGGTCCTAAAACGGAACCTTGAGGAACACCGAAATTTACAGTTGATTTGTCAGAGGACAAACCATTCACAGAGACAAACGGATATCTTTCTGACAGATAAGATCTGAACCAGGCCAGAACTTGTCCGTGTAGACCAATTTGGGTTTCCAATCTCTCCAAAAGAACGTGGTGATTGATGGTATCAAAAGCAGCACTAAGGTCTAGGAGCACGAGGACAGATGAAGAGCCTCGGTCTGATGCCATTAAAAGGTAATTTACCACCTTCACAAGTGCAGTCTCAGTGCTATGAAGGGGTCTAAAACCAGACTGAAGCATTTCGTAAACATTGTTTGTCTTCAGGAAGGCAGTGAGTTACTGCGCAACAGCCTTTTTAAAAAAAATTGAGAGGAATGGAAGATATCTTTAAAAATATTTTCTGGGTCAAGGTTTGGCTTTTTCAAGAGGCTTTATTACTGCCACTTTTAGTGAGTTTGGTACACATCCGGTGGATAGAGAGCTGATTTATTATGTTCAACATAGGAGGGCCAAGCACAGGAAGCAGCTCTTTCAGTAGTTTAGTTGGAATAGGGTCCAGTATGCAGCTTGAAGGTTTAGTGGCCATGATTATTTTCATCATTGTGTCAAGAGATATAGTACTAAAACACTTGAGTGTCTCTTGATCCTCGGTCCTGGCAGAGTTGTGCAGACTCAGGACAACTGAGCTTTGAAGGAATACCTAGATTTAAAGAGGAGTCCATAATTTGCTTTCTAATAATCATGATCTTTTCCTCAAAGAAGTTCATTAATTTATTACTGCTGAAGTGAAAGCCATCCTCACTTGGGGAATGCTTATTTTTAGTTAGCTTTGCGACAGTATATATATTTTTTCGGATTGTTCTTATTTTCCTAATTTAAGTTGGAAAAATAGGATGATCGAGCAGCAGTAAGGGCTCTTCGATACTGCATGGTACTGTCTTTCCAAGCTCCTCGGAAGACTTCCAGTTTGGTGTGGCACCATTTCCGTTCCAATTTTCTGGAAGCTTGCTTCAGAGCTCTGGTATTTTCTGTATACAAGGCAGCTAGTTTCTTATGGGAAATGTTTTTATTTTTTAGGGGTGCAACTACATCTATGGTATTGCGCAAGGTTAAATTGAGTTCCTCAGTTAGGTGGTTAACTGATTTCTGTCCTCTGACGTCCTTGGGTAGGCAGAGGGAGTCTGGTAGGGCATCAAGGCATCTTTGTGTTGTCTGTGAATTTATAGCACGACTTTTGATGCTCCTTGGTTGGGGTCTGAGCAGATTATTTGTTGCAATTGCAAACGTAATAAAATGGTGGTCCGATAGTCCAGGATTATGAGGAAAAACATAAAGATCCACAACATGTATTCCATGGGATAAAACTAAGTCCAGAGTATGACTGTGACAGTGAGTAGGTCCAGAGACGTGTTGGACAAAACCCACTGAGTCGATGATGGCTCCGAAAGCCTTTTGGAGTGGGTCTGTGGACTTTTCCACGTGAATATTAAAGTCACCAAAAATGTGAATATTGTCTGCTATGACTACAAGGTCCGATAGGAATTCAGGGAACTCAATGAAAAACGCTGTATATGGCCCAGGAGGCCTGTAAACAGTAGTTATAAAAAGTGATTGAGTAGGCTGCATAGATTTCATGACTAGAAGCTCAAAAGACGTAAATGTATTTTTTTCTGTAATTTGAAATTTGCTATCGTAAATGTTAGCAACACCTCCGCCTTTGCGGGATGCATGGGGGATATGGTCACTAGTATAACCAGGAGGTGAGGCCTCATTTAACACAGTAAATTCATCAGGCTTCAGCCATGTTTCAGTCAAGCCAATCACATCAATATTATGATCAGTGATTAGTTCATTGACTGTAATTGCCTTTGAGGTAAGGGATCTAACATTAAGTAGCCCTATTTTGAGATGTGAATACGAGGTATCACTATCTCTTTCAATAATGACAGGAATGGAGGAGGTCTTTATACTAGTGAGATTGCTAAGGCGAACACCGCCATGTTTAGTTTTGCCCAACCCAGGTCGAGGCACAGACACAGTCTCAATGGGGATAGCTGAGCTGACCACTTACTGTGCTAGTGGCAGACTCCACTAAGCTGGCAGGCTGGCTAACAGCCTGCTGCCTGGCCTGCACCCTATTTCATTGTGGAGCTAGAGGAGTTAGAGCCCTGTTTATGTTGGTAGATAAGAAAAGAGCTCCCAGCCAGCTAGGATGGAGTCCTTCACTCCTCAGCAGGCCAGGCTTGGTCCTGCTTGTGGGTGAGTCCCAGAAAGAGGGCCAATTATCTACAAATGCTATCATTTGGGATGGGCAGAAAGTTTTCAACCAGCAATTGAGTTGAGACTCTGCTGTAGAGCTCATCACTCCCCCTAACTGGAAGGGGGCCAGAGACAATTACTCGATTGCTGACACATCTTTCTAGCTGATTTACACGCTGAAGCTATGTTGCACATCCATCAAATGAAGTGGATACTTCTGATGTCTGACGAGTTGCAGGGCTAGGGAGGAAGGAATCATTTTTAAATGGACCACCCTTGCCTGGAAATTTGTCACTCGATCATCCCGCGATGTTTGTGTTTTCAGCTATTGGTAGCTTGTGGGTGCTTTGTTTGCGCTATGTCAATCATGATTGTATGTCTACTTTATATTAACTATATAATTATTAATATATACCTACTGTATGATAGCTAGCAAATTAATTAGCAAACTAACATTAGTGTGAATAAGAAAAAAATATTTATACAATTTCCAGAAGCTAACCAAACAAAAACAAAATCGATTTTATGACACGTGTTTGGGCATTAGTAGCACAATTTCTAACTTATTTACATTTGTTTTTAGTTACACTTGTATGTTGACTACATATTGACGTTTTGGAAGACTTTTCTTAGCTGGTGTACAATCATCGCAAATTTAATTATGGGGCGTTTCAGGCCCCGAAGTGGACATAATTGTACACTTGCAAACTCCATTAGAAATGAGGGCTGAGGGGCTACCGTTGCAAACTACCCTGCTAATAATTTGGACCGACAAGAAATATGGCCGCGGGGATTCACCCAAGGGCCGAGGGCTGTGTACTTTGATTTTCGAAACGCAACCCTGGACTGATAGATATTTGAAGGAGAGGTTGGACTGCGACAGTGTCTGATGGGTATTGTAGTTTGGAATTATGGGAAGGACACTGTGGAGATGAGCTCAATCGTTTGCCCCACAACTCCTAAACTACTGCAGACTGCAGCCTGGACGTAACATAGTAAATGTAAATCCGGGACATGCAAATGAGTATTATACCTTACATTTGGTATGGTTACATAAGGGAGAAGGTTACTTAACTCAAAAATGAAAGTAGGGTGGTTGGTCAGGCATATCAAGTTAATGTCTTGCAACCCAGAGGTTACATGCTCGAATCTCATCACGGACAACCTTAGCATTTTAGATCATTAGAAACTTTTCAACTACTTGCGACCCTAACCTTAACCCTTTAATCTAACTCCTAACCATAACCTTAACTCTAACCCCTAGGCTAGCGAACATTAACCACCTAGATAACCGAGCTAACATTAGCCATAACAAATTGTAATTCGTAACATAAAATACGAAATGGATGATGGACATCCACAAAGTAGTACAATACAAAGTTTAAAACATCATACAAGTTTTATTTAACTAGGCAAGTCAGTTAAGAACAAATTCTTATCATGCATCAGTATCATGCTGTGGGGTTGTTTTTCAGTGGCAGGGACTGGGAGACTAGTCAGGATCGAGGGAAAGATGAGCGGAGCAAGGGATAGGGAGATCCTTGATGAAAACCTGCTCCAGAGCGCTCAAGATCTCAGACGGGCAAAAGGTTCACCTTCCAACAGGAAGAATCGCAGAATGGTGAACTTAACTAAACGACGGAGAGTTTTGACTGTGTGATATTAGATTGCTTCTTGTGTAAATATTTTCTGTCTGGATTTTCATGATTTGTATGTAAGCACACAGCCATGAAAACACAGGAGTGGCTTCGGGACAAGTCTCTGCATGTCCTTGAGTGGCCCAGCCAGAGCCAGGACTTGAACCTGATCAAACGTCTCTGGAGAGACCTGTAAATAGCTGTGCAGTGACACTCCCCATCCAACTTGACAGAGCTTGAGAGGGTTTGCAGAGAAGAATGGGAGAAACTCTAATACAGTGCCAAGCTTGTAGCGTCATACCCAAGAAAACTCATATTTAAGTTTATATATATATATATATATATATATAAACTTAAATATCTTTTTATTTTTTAATTGCAAACATTTCCAAAAACCTGCTTTTGCGTTGCCATTTCAGTGTTGTGTGGAAAAAAAACAATTGAATCCCTTTTATAATAAGGCTGTAATGTAACAAAATGTTCGGTCGTTCTTTGAAGGATATTATCTAGCAAGCTTAGCAACATTGCTCATTTGACTTTTGTTTGACTACTGTTACAAAGTTTTTATGATTCAACAAAGCTATGCTCGGGATGTGTTCTGCACTTCCTGTGCGCACTCTGTGTTGAGGTAGCCTACTGCTGAAATGCGCTGAATGCTGCAACAAATATTAGACGTTCATTCATGTTTCTCATACGAACAAAAAGTTGTTCCAAATGTCAAATTTTGGAAGTGTTTAAGGTTAAGTTTAGTCATTAACTCCAAAATATTAAGGGTATGTATTAGCTCAGAATGGTTAAGTTTTGCGATAGGCTTAAAAAAAAAATGCAACCTTTTACACCAGAAGCAGATGCTTAAGCCCATCCACAACACCCCAGCAAAACCGAAACCTACTTGAAGGTAACATCCCTCACTGTTGCCCCTAGTGGCTGGTTTCTACATCTCCCGGTGTCCTCAGACATGGATGGACGTAATTAATTGAGGAACATGATAAAACTCTGAATTTATAAACAGCCTGTTTCAAAATTCACAATAATGTAATTGGTGATCAAATATATACTCATTACTAAATATCAGTTTAATTTGATCTGAAATCATTACATAGTGACGCAGCCAAGTCAACAAGGTAGCTCAGCGCTCTCTTATTTGGGGAGAACCCTGGCATAGAGACCATATCTTGGTTTTAAACGCTTTAAATGGTCACTGGATAAATATGAATTATTACCTGGATTAAAACTTGGTAGATTTTGGGGAAAAGATTCATTCCTAGCTGTAATTTATATCTGAACAATACATTTCTATTTTGCATCAATTATTGTGAAAGATGTATTCAATGAACCTTTGATCACAGAAATTATGGCAATTAGATTTTCAGTATATTTGATGGGTATTGCAAGTGTATTGCCTAATGTGAAAACAGTGTAATGTACTGCAATTTACTGTACAGCATTTTTTCTAATGGATTAACTGGTTGTTAACATGACTAAATTGAGAAGTGTTTGCTGATTTAAATAAATGTTTGCATGGTATTTCACAGTAAACTTATATTTTGGATAATAGGTTGTGTGGTAAAATACGTCTCCAAACCAAATTAATGCACAAAAAGGTTTCGAATGTGACTTTCTGCATTAAGTGTTACCAGCTTGGAGTTTTGTACTAAGAGTTTAAAAAAAACTCACTTTATGCTTGTGAAAATAGCACCAAAGTGATTTGATGATTTTTTTTTTAAACCTCTATATTTTCCATAGAGGTCATGGTTTCTTCATTCAAGCTTGATATGTTAAATGGCCATTTCAATCATCCATATTATGTCAACATTTCAATTTTCATAATTTCTGCTGTATCTATAACAGGATATCCTAACAAGATATTGAAAGAGAAATGTGACTTTTGTTCTTTCTAGTTGCAAGTTCCTGTTTTGCAGAAAATGTGCTCCTTCACATTCAGGGTAAGCTCTTTCAGTAATTCTTCACTCTCAACCTAAAAATGTTTTCTGCATATGTATTTTATTCCCTCTTGAAAATAAGTATGTAATTTATTGTAAAAACAAGTAAAGCATGGTCCTGATGTTTTATTATAGGGTCTTGTGTAGAATGATAGTTCCTGTCCGACTTTACAATAAGGTAACATTATTTTTTTTGTTCCCCTTGTCTTGTAGTTGGTGGATGGTGGTCTCATGTTCGTGCTCCTCAGTTTGACTAGGATTTCTGCCCAGAGAGAAATGTCCTTAAACCCCACTACAATAGGTCATTACACAGGTATAGCATCTTCTTCAGATTTCACACATTTCTACATCCCATTATTACAAGGCATAGTGAATATATTGTACCTTGAACAATAGACCTCTTTTCCTTCACATGCAACTTAATCGGGTAATGTATGTTCATGTTTTGTCAGAGTCCCCATGTCAACTATGTGACAAGTATGAAACTACTGTGACAGAGGGGGAGGCCCTTAGTTTGCCAGCCTACTATGACCTGAGTGAGTTGGTTTGGGCCAGCGTGACTGAGTTTACCTGGTACAGAAACAGAACCCAAGAGCTCCCGTCCTCTGAGGAAGAGCGTGTGCATCATCATGGACCGGTGCTCTTCTTCCTCCCCCTTTTAATCAACGACTCTGATCAGTACTACACCTACTGGTAATACAACAAGTGTGTGTGTGTGTTTAGGGGTTACATTGGTCATTGAGAGCGGGGGAGCCCTGTTTGGGAGGGTGAGGGTTGAGTCTAGGGTTAGTGTTGAACCTGGATGTGTACATAGGGCTAGGGTAGGCATGCACATTTACAAAGAACAAACCTTAGGGTCCATTCTCATGCATGAACGTTGAATAAAATTATATTCGAACTTACTCTGCCGACTTGAAATTGGAGACAAAATATCCACAGAACTATTATTACCGACTTCAAAATGCAGAACTCTGTGTGTGGCAATAAAGATGTTTGCTCCTGACCAAGCACAAGACGGAAGGACATGCACAATGATGCATGCATATTGACACAAATTCTGCAGGTGTTTACATGGTTTTGATGATAGAAATTTCAACGGCAGTTCTGTCACTCTAAAACGTTGGGTAAATAATACTTTCCTGTGGATATTTTGTCTCAATATTCGACCCACTGAAGGACCAACCAAGACTCGTAACTTCCATGTTTTTATACTGCTTAGTTTCAGGCTAGATATACTCTTACAAAAAAACATTTGTTCTCTACAGCCTAAAAGGGTTCTTCGGCTGGCCCCCAGTTAGAACCCTGTTGGTTACCTTTTGGATAACTGTTACACTGTATATGCTTATGTTCCAGGAGAAAGGCAGCAGACACCTGCCTAATGTTTGTGACAGAGGTGATTGTTGTCAAAGCACAACCGTTTGATCATTCAGTCCTGTTTAACGATATCTCAGAGTCAGCAGACAACATTGCTATCCCATGTCCTGACCCCGTGGAAAAACTATGCCAGGATGGAAAAGAGAACATAGCCTGGTATAAGGTACTGAACATGACCGGAATGCTAACACAAACCTCAAGTCTGCAAAACTATTCAACATTGGTTCTCAACTCCTGTCCTAAAGCTCCTAAGGGTGGCACCGGCTCTTAATGAGTGGAATCAGGTGTGTTACTGCTATTTCAGCAAAGATGTATGTCAAATTGTTTGTCTTTAATTTCAGAATTTCAGTCTCATTCCAAACGAGTCTGAGAGAAATCTGTGGGTGTATGGCGCCTCCAAAGCAGACGAGGGCATCTATACGTGTGTGTGCACGTGGGAGCACAATGGGACGGTTCTCAAAACTTCTGCATCCAGGAGACTAAAGATCCAAGGTATGTAGGTTGTGACTTGATGACCGCTCTGTCAATCCTCTCAGCAGTTTATTTATTTGATTTTAGCTTTGCTGAAACCTCATCCAAGATGGCAGCAGGGTCAGCAAACATGGAAACTCTAGGCTGCATTACAGCGGGTTATTAGGCTACACTAGGTACATTAGCCTCCATTTATATCAAACAAACAGAATCAAAAACATCAAAAGTGACCCTCATATCACATGTGGTCTTTGTGACAGCAACAATCATCAATAACAACGTTTTGGATGTATCCAAAAGTATCTTTCTGACTAAACTGTGTGTTTGTCTCCTTCAGCTCCCTCTGCCTCGCATCCTCCTCAGATCAACCTGCCTATAAACGGAAGCACAGAGACCACTGACCTGTGTAGGGATCAAACCTGGCTCAAATACTTGTGTTGTGCTTGATTTGGTTTGCCTGGTATATCTCTCTGTCTTCATAGTATCTCTTATTCTTCATAGACACCACAAAGAAGTTGAGGTGTGAGGCGTTTTGTGGGCAGAACATTGAAGACAACTGTCACGTGTGGTGGGAGATAAATGGAGTGAAAGTGCACTTGCAGCAGCAAGGCTACTCGGTGAACACCACCAGGTAGGTACACACACACATGCACACACACACATATGGATTCATGCATACACACAAGCACACACACATTTGATTTTTGAGAACAAGGTTACAGAATTACCACATTTCCTTGAAAGCAAGACCCCAGATTCACCGTTGAGAATTCGCTGTGTGAATGTTTTGTGTGTATGTGTTACTGTAGCGAGGTGGAGGTATCTTCAATGCGGAGTATCTTCACAGCTATCCTGACCATAAACACAGTGACTATGAGGGACCTCCAGTCAAAGTTCACATGTGTTGCAATGAACGACCAGAAATGGGATTATGTAGTAGTTACTCTCAAGCTAAGAGGTTAGTGCACACACTCTAAAACAAACATCACACAGACATACAGTTGAAGTTGGAAGTTTACATAAACTTTGGTTGGAGTCATTAAAACTAGGTTTTCAACCACTACAAATTACATCACTCCATCAACCACTCCACGTTCATCTGTACAAACAATAGTATGCAAGTATAAACACCATGGGACCACGAAGCCGTCATACCGCTCAGGAAGGAGATGTTTTCTGTTTCCTAGAGATGAACGTAATTTGGTGCGAGAAGTGCAAATCAATCCCAGAACAACAGCAAAGGATCTTGTGAAGATTCTGGAGGAAACAGTAACAAAAGCATCTGTATCCACAGTAAAACGAGTCCTATAGAAGCCACTCCTCCAAAACCGCCATAAAAAAGCAATACTACAGTTTGCAACTGCACATGGGGAGAAAGATTGTCCTCTGGTCTGATGAAACAAAAACATAACTGTTTGGCCATAATGACCACCGTTATGTTTGGAGGAAAAAGGGGGAGGCTTGCAAGCTGAAGAACACCATCCCAACTGTGAAGCACGGGGGTGGCAGCATCATGTTGTGGGGGTGCTTTGCTGCAGGAGGGACTGGTGCACTTCACAAACTAGATGGCATCATGAGGGATGGAAAATGATAAGGATATATTGAAGCAACATCTCAAGATATCAGTCAGGAAGTTAAAGCTTGGTCGCAAATGGGTCATCCAAATGGACATTGACCCCATGCATACTTACAAAGTTGTGGCAAAATTACTTAATGACAACAAAGTCAAGGTATTTGGAGTGGCCATCACAAAGCCCTGACCTCAAATCCTATTGAAAATCTGGGCAGAACTGAAAAAGTGAGTGCGAGCAAGTAGGCCAACAAACCTGACTCAGACCAGCTCTGTCAGGAGGAATGGGCCAAAATTCACCCAGCTTATTGTGGGAAGCTTGTGGAAGGCTACCCGAAACGGTTGTCCCAAGTTAAACAATTTAAAGGCAATGCTGACCCACTGGGAATGTGATGAAAGCTGAAATAAGTCATTCTCTCTACTATTATTCTGACATTTCACATTCTTAAAATAAAGTGGTGATCCTAAGACAGTGAATGTCAGGAATTGTGAAACTGAGTTTAAATGTATTTGGCTAAGGTGTATGTTAACTTCCGACTTCAACTGTATATGTCACACAGACACACAAAATCACACATGCAAACTCTGTAACTTTCTTGGTGTTGTGTTCTCCCTGTCCCCCCCCCCCCCCAACAGGGTTTATGTTTATGGGTCTATGTGTGGTGGTACTGCTCTTCTTCTTGCTAGCTGCTGTGGCCGTCAAAGTCTTTGACATCGATCTGGCGCTTCTCTTCCGTGGAGTTTTCAAATGCTGTGGTCGATCTGAGGGTAAGAACATCTAGCCACCCACTGAAGTGTAATGATGCTATTTCACAAAGATGTTTCATTGTACAGAAATGCTTATTCAGCCTACATGATCTATATAGTATTGGATACCATATAAACATATTACTACATTTAGTTCTTAGTCACCACACTGAAGCATGGCCCACTGATTGTGCAGTGCAGTTGTCTGCAGTAGGCCCTTCTCAACAGGTCCCGGCTGGGGTCAATCCCACTGCAAGTGTAGAAGTAATGAGCAAATTTATATTAAAATAACTCAATTTCAGTTCAACTCGAATTTAATCAAATCTCTACAATCTACTCCTTTCCTGCTGAGATTTGACAGACACCTCTCTGTCTGAGATTTCAGATGGGAAGGTCTATGATGCTTACGTTGTCTACCAGATGGATGGCGTAGACAAGGAAAGGGAGGAGAAATTGTATCACTTTGTGAGCATTGTTCTGCCCACTGTCCTGGAGCAGAAGTGTGGCTTTAGACTCTTCATCCACGGCAGAGACGACTTACCTGGAGAAGGTTGGTTCTTTCAGACTGTGTCCTACCCTCTAAGAAGCAATAAACATTACTAAAGTCAAAAGTTAACTTCTCCCTCTCCTCTCTGTTCTGTTGTCCCCAGACGACATGGAGTTGGTGGAGGACTGCATGCGGCTGAGCAGGAGGCTGATTGTCATCCTGACCCCCAGCTCAAGCACATGGTCAGGCTCAGGAGGTCAAGGGTCATGTGGCCAATGGGGCTACTCGTCTTCGTTGACCACAGCGGAGGACTATGACTGTCAGGTGGGGCTCCTCCAGGCTCTGGTCCACAGTGAGATGAACGTCATCCTCATCCAGCTGGGGGACATGGGGGAGGGTGGCTACACACACCTGCCCCCCGGCCTGCAGCACCTAGTCCGCAAGAATGCCCCCTTAATCTGGCATGAGGGAAGGCGTGGGTCGACGCTGCCCAACTCAAGCTTCTGGAAGAGGGTGCGTTACATGATGCCTTGGCCGCGCTCAACTAGTTTTGACAGCCAGTTAATGACTGTTCTATGTGAACAATCTGGTCTGAGGACTTGAAGTGCGTGTGGAGGTCTGGGTTCTCTGAAAATCCTTATTCCATTCATAGAAATATCATTAATTATTCCAGTGCTGTGCAGCGATATACACAGGTTAGCTGAGCACGTCACAAAAACGATGTGTACAATGTGGCAGAAGGCCGTGTGTTGTTGTGATTCTGGATGGCTAGCAACAATGACAAGAAACTGCCATGTGGGGAATAGTAAGTGGCTAATTTCAGCTAGTTTTATCTTGTTCTTGATTCCATGTCTTGTTTTTAGGTATTTTGACTGATGTCACGTCTATGCTAATATGGCAAAATGTCCTTGCTTACTAACCAACAACTGTAACAATGTATTTGTGAGAGAACAAGTGTTCATTGTGTAACTTTTTTATGTTTTCAATAAACATTGGAGACTAAACATAGCTTACATGTTGTCAACAATCTAAACCAACCCGTTCTGTTGTGCCCCATATTTGTGCACGTCTGTTTTGTTGCTAAACAACCAACCTGTCTATGACAGCTGCCATAGTGACATACAGTTGACGTCAAGCTTCTGATAGTCTAATTGACATAATTTCAGTCAATTGGAGGAGTACCTGTGGATGTATTTCAAGGCCTACCTTCAAACTCAGTGCCTCTTTGCTTGACATCATGGGAAAATGCAAAGAAATCAGCCAAGACCTCCACAAGTCTGGTTCATCGTTGGGAGTGATTTCAAAACGCCTGAAGGTACCATGTTCATCTGTACAAACAATAGTGCCCAAGTATAAACACCATGGGACCACACAGCCGTCATACCGCTCAGAATGGAGATTTGTTCTGTCTCCTAGAGATGAATTTACTTTGGTGTGAAAAGTGCAAATCAATCCCAGAACAACAGCAAAAGACTTTGTGAAGATGCTGGAGGAAACAGGTACAATAGTACATATATCCAAAGTAAAACAAGTCTTATATCGACATAACCTGAAAGGCCGCTCAGCAAGGAAGAAGCCACTGCTCCAGAACCGCCATAAAAAAAGCCTGGCTACGTTTTGCAACTGCACATGGGGACAAAGATTACTTTTTGGAGAAATGTCCTCTGGTTTGATAACAAAACTAGAACTGTTTGACCATAATGGCCATTGCTATGGCCCACTGATTGTGGTGGCTCTCCAGAGGGTAGTGAGGTCTGCACAACGCATCACCAGGGGCAAACTACCTGCCCTCCAGGACACCTACACCACCCGATGTTACAGGAAGGCCATAAAGATCATCAAGGACAACAACCACCCGAGCCACTGCCTGTTCACCCCGCTATCATCCAGAAGGCGAGGTCAGTACAGGTGCATCAAAGCTGGGACCGAGAGACTGAAAAACAGCTATCTCAAGGCCATCAGACTGTTAAACAGTCACCAATAACATTGAGTGGCTGCTGCCAACACACTGACTCAACTCCAGCCACTTTAATAATGGGAATTGATGGGAAATGATGTAAAATATATGACTAGCCACTTTAAACAATGCTAACTAATATAATGTTTACATACCCTATATTATCTCATATGTATACGTATATACTGTACTCTATCATCTACTGCATCTTTAAGTAATACATGTATCACTAGCCACTTTAACTATGCCACTTTGTTTACATACTCATCTCATGTATATACTGTACTCGATACCATCTACTGTATCTTGCCTATGCTGCTCTGTACCATCACTCATTCATATATCTTTATGTACATATTCTTTATCCCCTTACACTTGTGTGTATAAGACAGTAGTTTTGGAATTGTTAGTTAGATTACTTGTTGGTTATTACTGCATTATCGGAACTAGAAGCACAAGCATTTCGCTACACTCGCATTAACATCTGCTAACCATGTGTATGTGACAAATTAAAATTTGATTTTGATTTATGTTTGGAGGGAAAAGGGTTTTGCAAGCTGAAGAACACCATCCCAACCATAAAGCACGGGGGTGACAGCATCATAGTGTGGGGGTGCTTTGCTGCAGGAGGGACTGGTGCACTTCACAAATTAGATGGCAGCATGAGGAACTTAAAATTGGATATATTGAAGCA
Organism: Oncorhynchus kisutch; assembly: GCF_002021735.2. Classification (NCBI taxonomy): domain Eukaryota; kingdom Metazoa; phylum Chordata; class Actinopteri; order Salmoniformes; family Salmonidae; genus Oncorhynchus; species Oncorhynchus kisutch. The sequence goes on along the minus strand of NC_034175.2, from coordinate 45,653,274 downwards.
ACATCTCAAGATATCAGTCAGGAAGTTAAAGCTTGGTCGCAAATGGGTCTTCCATTGAACCCAAGCATACTTCCAAAGTTGTGGCAAAATGGCTTAAGAACAACAAAGTCAAGGTATTGGAGTGGCCATCACAAAGCCCTGACCTCAATCAAGGAATGGACCAAAATTCACCCAATTTATTGTGGAAGGCTTCCCAAAACATTTGACCCAAGTTAAACAATTAAAAGCTATGCTACCAAATACTAATTGAGTGTATGTAAACTTCTGACCCACTGGGTATATGATGAAAGAAATAAAAGCTGAAATAAATCAGTCTCTACTATTATTATTATCACATTCCTAAATTAAAGTGGTGATCCTAACTGACCTAAGACATGGACTTTTTACTAGGATTAAATGTTAGGAATTGTGTGAAACTGAGTTTAAATGTATGTAAACTTCCGACTTCAACTGTATATGGCACAGATGTCCGTTTTTGTTTTTGGTCCTTATATATTCTTTAATACAGGGCCGACATACAAGTTCCATACTTTTTTCCCCTTCTACTTGCCTCCTCCATTTTTGTGGTAAGGCTGCAATTAGTTGGCTGTACTTTTCTGCAGAGCAGACTTTTCCAAATGTCTGTGTTAGCTGCATGTGTGACAACTCCACCAGTCCTATTTATATCATTCACAAAAATTATACCTTTTTTTTAAACAATTCTTCAAAAACAAATGTTTTAATCAATTAGTATTTTTGAGTTTAACCACAATATTTGTTGTATTATTTGTTCTGTCTTTTCAGGTGGATTGACTGAAATTGCAACCAACTAAGGCTTGTTTAAAAAATAACTATATTTTGTAGATTATTTACTTTTCAAACAACCCAAAGTGAGCAGGTGTAATCTGAATAAAGGGGAAAAGGCCATTCTTGAACATAGGATGAGACATTCCTACCAATTTTCTAGAGAACCCTTTTGGATTTAAGTATAACTTTTACATAACTGATGCCTTTAGTGAGAGGTCTAATGCTTTAATATTTAATCATTTCTGCCCTCTGAATTCATATTCGTTATATAAATAGGCCCTTTTAATTTTGTCTGGCTTGCCATTCCAAATATAATTGAATATTTTTTGTTCATATAATTTAAAAAGCAGGTCACTAGGTGTAGGCAAAACCATAGCAAATAGGTAAACTGTGATATGACTAAAGAGTTAATCAAGGGGGTTTCCATGGTAGCAAGATCTTATTGATTTTTGCTAACTTTCTATAACAATATATTGGAGTGAGAATATTTCTTTCTTTTGGGATCTGTATACCGTGTATGTCCACATCTCCGTCAGACCATTTAATTGATAAACTACACGGTAATGTAAAATTTGCATTTTTTTGTGATTCAATACTTAATATAGTAAATTATCATAATTTGGTTTTAATCCAGAGAGGATAGCAAAAGTATTTAGATCCTATATGAGGCCGTGGAGAGATTCTATATTGTTTTTAAATGAAAACATGAATCATCAGCGTACAATGACACCTTAGTTTTTAAGCCACGGATTTCTAATCCCTTAATATTATTGTTTGATCTAATTTTAACAGCTAACATTTCGATGGCAATAATAAATAGATATGCCGATAGTGGACAACCTTGTTCTACTCCTCTAAATAGTTTAAAACTTTCTGAGATGTAGACATTTTTTACAATTTTACACCTAGGGTTACTATACATAACTTTAACCCATTTTATAAGAGGTTCCCCAAAATTGAAATATTCTAGGCATTTATATATAAACTCCAGTCGTACTTTATCAAAAGCCTTTTCAAAATCAGCTATGAAAACCAGGCCTGGTGTCCCCGATATTTCATAGTATTCAATTGTTTCCAGTACTTGTCTTATTATCTCCAATGTGTCATCCATGGTCGGTAGGGGTGTCCTTGTCTCATCGTGCACCAGCGACTCCTGTGGCGGGCTGGGCGCAGTGTGCGCTAGCCAAGGTGGCCAGGTGCACGGTGTTTCCTCCGGCGCATTGGTGCGGCTGGCTTCCGGGTTGGATGCACGCTGTGTTAAGAAGCAGTGCGGCTTGGTTGGGTTGTGTATCGGAGGATGCATGACTTTCAACCTTCGTCTCTCCCGAGCCCGTACGGGAGTTGTAGCGATGAGACAAGATAGTAGCTACTACAACAATTGGATACCATGAAATTGGGGAGAAAAAGGGGTAAAATTAAAAATAAAATAAAAAGTCAAAATGAGGCTCAGTAGTGTGTGGCCTCCACGTGCCTGTATGGATCTGTATGGACCTCCCAGGATCTCCTCCCAGACCTGGACTAAAGCATCCACCATCTCCTGGACAGTCTGTGGTGCAACGTGGCGTTGGTGGATGGAGCGAGACATGATGTCCCAGATGTGCTCAATTGGATTCAGGTCTGTGGAACGGGCGGGCCATAGCATCTTGCAGGAATTGCTGACACACTCCAGCCACATGAGTCTAGCATTGTCTTGCATTAGGTGGAACCCAGGGCCAACCGCACCAGCACAAGGGGTCTGTGGATCTCATCTCGGTACCTAATGGCAGTCAGGCTACCTCTGGCGGGCACATGGAGGGCTGTGCAGCCCCCCAAAGAAATGCCACCCCACACCATGACTGACCCACCGCCAAACCGGTCATGCTGGAGGATGTTGCAGGCAGCAGAACGTTCTCCACGGCGTCTCCAGACTCTGTCACATCGGTCACATGTGCTCAGTGTGAACCTGCTTTCATCTGTGAAGAGCACAGGGCGCCAGTGGCGAATTTGCCGATCTTGGTGTTCTCTGGCAAATGCCAAACGTCCTGCACAGTGTTGGGCTGTAAGCACAACCTCCACCTGTGGATGTCGGGCCCTCATACCACCCTCATGGAGTCTGTTTCTGACCGTTTCAGCAGACACATGCACATTTGTGGCCTGCTGGAAGTCATTTTGCAGGGCTCTGGCAGTGATCCTCCTGCTCCTCCTTGCACAAAGGGAGGTAGCGGTCTTGCTGCTGGGTTGTTGCCCTCCTACGGCCTGTCGTGGAAATTTCCTTAATTACCAACTGATGAGAGAGCAAATCACACGAGTCAGAGTTATGCTTAATCTTCACCTTTAATAATAATTAAGCTTTTGCAATAGCACTTTTGACTTTCAACATTTCAGTATCTCTAATGAAAAGTTGAGAGTGCCTCACACAATGGCAAATGGGATCCTTTATAGCAAAGATCCACCCCCTCCTAGACAACATGACAAAACACAGGTCTTAGGAACTTACAGAGAGAAAAAACCTTACTTCAGAGAGAATATCCCCTTGTCAGACAGAGATAAACATAAATTATCGTTCAGTTTAGTCTCCTAAACAAAGCTCTTATCTCGTCCTTGGTACAAAATGGTACCAAGACATTACCCCCACCCTATGATATATATCAAATTGTCATTTAGATAGAAACAATTCTAAATACAACCAATCAGAGGACAAACTCACGGAGAGGAGAGTGACCCTATAGGTCAACAGAGAGGGAGCATAGAATGATTCCAGACACTGTCACCCTACTTTCCCCGATGAGAAAATTAGGGAGTCACTGCCACACCGAAAAGATATGTTTACACATGATGACCCCTTGACCTCTCCCCTCTCTGTGGCCCATTCAACTTAGTCCTGACATAGAACAGATAACTACCAATGGCCACCACTATAGTACAACAAAATACATTCTTATGAGAAATAACTCATAAGCATATCATGAAAATAACACATCTTATCTATGTTACTCAACTAATTCTGATAATTCCACAACAGGCCTCCTCCACATCTCCTGATGTACAGGCCTGTCTCCTGGTAGCGCCTCCATGCTCTGGACACTACGCTGACAGACACAGCAAACCTTCTTGCCACAGCTCGCATTGATGTGCCATCCTGGATGAGCTGCACTACCTGAGACACTTGTGTGGGTTGTAGACTCCGTCTCATGCTACCACTAGAGTGAAAGCACCGCCAGCATTCAAAAGTGACCAAAACATCAGCCAGGAAGCATAGGAACTGAGAAGTGGTCTGTGGTTATCACCTGCAGAACCACTCCTTTATTGGGTGTGTCTTGCTAATTGCCTATAATTTCCACCTGTTGTCTATTCCATTTGCACAGCAGCGTGAAATGTTTTGTCAATCAGTGTTGCTTCCGAAGTGATTGACTTGGACTTACATTGTGTTGTTTAAGTGTTCCCTTATTTTTTTGAGCAGTGTATATGCCAATTATGTGATGATCTGACCGCATTCTGTCCCCTATCAACACTTTTTAAACTTTTTTTTTTGGTGCCAGAGAGGTCAGGGTATTTTAAGTCTCCATATATCCACCAATTTCAATATATAAGTGCCTGAGGGTGACAGTTTGTAATGTGATTACATTTCTGGTCCGTAGAGGTATTTAAAACCGTATTAAAATCTCCCACCATAATAATAGAGTCTAGTGTTGCTTGTAGGGTTGATCAATTCTTATATGTATTTTCAAAGAAGCTTGGATCATCATTATTTGGACCGTATAGGTTAATAAGGCATATCTGTTAATTGTCCAATAACATATTTAAAATAATCCATATACCTTGATGATCTGTTTGGACAATTTGCACATTTTGCTCTGGGATTTGAACTTGCAACCTTTCAGTTACTAGTCCAACACTCTAACCACTAGGCTACTCTGCCGCCTCAGGGTAGCCTACCGGTTAGAATGTGGTTTGAGTTTTGAGTAATACATTTATCATGAACACTTACCACGCTGCGCTTTGGTCCATGCCTTCTGACGAGAGACGTGACAGAACCACCCACCACAAAAAGATCAATCAACGTGGTAAGGAGGAATGGACGTGGGAGGACATTTTGAATGGGAAAGGATCCTGGACGTGGGAGGGATCGCCTTCCATGGGAACAGACAGAGGCAGCAAGGAGGGAGCAATTTTACAAGTGGTCACGGCTAGCACGGAAGCCGAGGGGCAGCTCCAAAAAAATGTTTTGGGGGAGCACACTGGGAGATAGGCGGAGTCAGGGTTTAGACCTGAGCCAACTCCCCATGCTTACCATGAGGAGCGTGTTACTGGTCACATCACCGTGTTATGAGGTGATGCGCACCATGTCTCCAGTGTGCAGTCACAGCCCGGGGCGCTATATTCCAGCTCCTCGCATTGGCCGGGCTAGAGTGGGCATCCAGCCAGGACGGATGGTGCCGGCTCAGCGCTCCTGGCCTCCAGTGCGTCTCTTCGGGCCAGGATATCCTGCGCCGGCTCTGCGCACTGTGTCTCCGGTGCATCTGCACAGCCCAGTGCGTCCTGTGCTAGCGCCCTGCATTTGCCGGGTGAAAGTAACCATCCAGCCAGGACGAGTTGTGCCAGCTCTACGCTTGAGACCTCCAGTGCGCCTCCACGGCCCAGTGTATCCGGTGCCTGCTCCACGCACCAGGCTTCCAGTGCCTCTCCCCAGTCTGGTGAGACCTGTTCCGGTTCCACGTACCAGGCCTCCAGTATGTCTCCCCAGCCTGGTAAGCCCTGTGGCAGCTCCACACACCAGGCTTCCAGTACGTCTCCTCCTTCCGGCTTCACGTAAGAAGCCTCCAGTGATGATCCATGGCACGAAGCCTGTAGTCATGATCCATGGCCCAGAGCCTGTAGTGATGATCCATGGCCCGGAGCCTATAGTGATGATCCATGGCCCGGAGCCTGTAGTGATGATCCATGGCCCGGAGCCTGTAGTGATGATCCATGGCCCGGAGCCTGTGGTGATGATCCATGGCCCGGAGCCTGTAGTGATGATCCATGGCACAAAGCCTCCAGTGATAATCCATGGCCCGGAGCCTCCAGTCATGATCCATGGCAAGGAGCCTGCAGCGACGGTCCCCAGTCTGGAGCTGGATGATCGGTGGTCTGGTTTCTCTGGCGATGATCTGCAGCCCGGTTCCTCCAGTGAAGGTCCATGCGCTAGGAGCGCCACCAAAGCGGAGGGATCTGCGGGCGGAGGGGGGTCTACGTACCGCACCGGAGCCGCCGTCGTGAAGAGCTGTCCACCCGGACCCCTCCCCTTTAGAGTCAGGGGGGGGGGGGGGGGGGGGTACTGTCACGCCCTGGCCATAGAGAGGCTTTTATTCTCTATCTTGGTTAGGCCAGGGTGTGACTAGGGTGGGCATTCTAGTTTCTTTATTTCTATGGTTGTGTGGTTCCCATTCAGAGGCAGCTGAATATATATAAGTTGTCCTTTTTCGTTTGGGTTTTGTGGGTAGTTATTTTCTGTTTAGTGTCTGCACCTGACAGGACTGTTTAGGTTTTCACTCTTTGTTATTTTGTTTGAGTGTTTTGAGTTATACATTTATCATGAACACTTACCACGCTGCGCTTTGGTCCATGCCTTCTGACGAGAGACGTGACAATGGGGGAAATATATTTCACCCCCCCAGTCCTTTTTCCACAAACCTTCATCTAAAATTGTTGAATGAGTTTCCTGTAAACAATAGATTATTATATTCCTTCTTTTATCCAGGTAAATACTGATCGTCTTTTCTTATCTGCTAAGCCATTACAATTGTAACTGGCTATACTTATTTCACCACTTACCATAATGAGACACAACTTTCAATTCTATTTATCAAAATATATGTTTGTAAACGTACCAATAAAAAGTAACATGATGATTGAGTGTCTATATAGCTGTACCATGATATTTGCATTGCTACTAAGTAAACCTCCAATTGGTCCCCACTATTCCACCCGCTAAAAGCCCTCCTCATCCCGAGTTGGGTTGTCATCCCAATGCCCGCAGGCCACCCCTGACCCCCTGTATCCTATAGCCCTGAAAAGACTGGGATCCATCCTTTGAAAAGAGCACACAGAAGTAGATCAACCGCCAAATGCATTTCCATCACCCTCACCTCAATTTGTATTATATATAGCCATCAATTTGATTTAAAAAAAATCCTATTTCTTATTTTCCATAAATATCTATTAATATTTGTAGTAAATGTAGGCAATTTATGCAAAGGATTTTACCTCTCACCAGTCTCGCAATTGCAATTGTTATATTAGCAAACAATTATTGTGAATCATCCAATATTGTCCCTAACTTCTTTTTTTCCTTTGCAACAGTTGTGGGATACGCACATACACCCACACACTCAACCCTTTCCCCCCTCACAACCATAGGCTCACTTTCTCAACAGTTGCACCAACCCAGAGCCCAACTCAAGAAAGGTCTTGATTTACAAATGCATATACAGTTGCAGCTGTATGAGAAGGCCTGCAGGACAGTTTAAAAAAATGGGCAGAAATTGAGAGATTTTTTTAACCATTGTCACGTCCTATATGATGGAGGTCAAATGTACACCTTTTCCCTGAAACACCCACAACACGGTCCCCCGTATTGACCATATTCCCAAGCATCTCCATGCAGTCAGGCTTTTGATTTTGTGCCATCAGGGCTACAATAATATACCTCCTCTTTGAATGTTTGATTGTGACCCCCTCCCCATGGGTTACTGCAGCTCGTGTTTCCAGCACTGCCACTTCCTGGGTGGGGGCACCCCTCCGGAATCCCCACCGGCTAGGTACAAGGTCGTCAAGGTTCTCATTAGCAGCTTTGAGAATTTCCTTGTAAAGTATGCTCTCCCTTAGGGGGCTTTGGCTTTGCAGGACCAACCCTGCCAAGCAGGCTCAAAATCTTGAGGGGGCAGTGCTGCTCTAGGTCTCTGACCGCATTTTGGCTGCACACAGGCCACTTACAGCATGCCCATAAATCAATATAGGATCATAAATAAATTAGATATATATCATTTATTTGAAAAATGTAGTTCCCCATGAAAGGACAATAAATACATTCAATGTGTAACTTATTTTAAAACACTGTTCCACCATGGTAGGACAATATATACAGTGGGGCAAAAAAGTATTTAGTCAGCCACCAATTGTGCAAGTTCTCCCACTTAAAAAGATGAGAGAGGCCTGTAATTTTCATCATAGGTACACTTCAACCATGACAGACAAAATGAGAAAGAAAATCCAGAAAATCACATTGTAGGATTTTTTATGAATTTATTTGCAAATTATGGTGGAAAATAAGTATTTGGTCAATAACAAAAGTTTATCTCAATACTTTGTCATTACCAACAAAGGGTATATAACAGAGGTCAAACGTTTTCTGTAAGTCTTCACAAGGTTTTCACACAATGTTGCTGGTATTTTGGCCCATTCCTCCATGCAAATCTCCTCTAGAGCAGTGATGTTTTGGGGCTGTTGCTGGGCAACACGGAATTTAAACTCCCTCCAAATTCTTTCTATGGGGTTGAGATCTGGAGACTGGCTCGGCCACTCCAGGACCTTGAAATGCTTCTTACGAAGCCACTCCAGAGAGATTGAGAGACAGAAAGAGAGACCGAGAGACAGAAAGAGAGACCGAGAGACAGAGCCAGAGAGAGAGAGACCGAGAGACAGACAGACAGAGACAGACAGAGAGACAGAGAGAGACAGAGAGACAGAGAGAGACAGAGAGACTCAGAGAGAGAGAGAGACCCAGAGAGAGAGAGAGAGACCCAGAGAGAGAGAGAGACCCAGAGAGAGAGAGAGACCAAGAGAGAGAGACCAAGAGAGAGAGAGAGAGCGAGACCGAGAGAGACAGAGCGAGACAGAGAGAGAGAGACAGAGAGACCGAGAGAGAGACCGAGAGACAGAGAGAGACCGAGAGACAGAGAGAGACCGAGAGACAGAGAGAGAGAGAGACAGAGAGAGACAGAGAGAGACCGAGAGACAGAGAGAGACCGAGAGACAGAGAGAGACAGAGAGAGACAGAGAGAGACAGAGAGAGACCGAGAGAGAGAGAGAGAGACCGAGAGGGAGAGAACGAGAGAGAAGAGAGAGAGACCGAGAGACAGAGAGACAGAGAGAGGGAGAGAGAGAGAGAGACCGAGAAACAGAGAGAGACCGAGAGAGAGAGAGACAGAGACCGAGAGAGAGGGAGAGACCGAGAGAGACCGAGAGAGAGAGAGACCGAGAGACAGAGAGAGACAGAGAGAGACAGAGAGAGACAGAGAGAGACTTAGAGAGACTTAGAGAGACAGAGAGAGACAGAGAGAGAGAGACCGAGAGAGACCGAGAGACAGAGAGAGAGAGACAGAGAGAGACTTAGAGAGAGACTGAGAGAGAGAGAGGGTCTCATGACGGTCTGCTATACAAATTGATGGAAAGTGGTGTTGGGGGTAAAACATACGACATTATAAAATCCATGTACACAAAAAACAAGTGTGCGGTTAAAATTGGCAAAAAAACATTTCTTCACACAGGGTCGTGGGGTGAGACAGGGATGCAGCTTAAGCCCCACCCTCTTCAACATATATATCAACGAAATTGGCGCGGGCACTAGAAAAGTCTGCAGCACCCGGCCTCACCCTGCTAGAATCTGAAGTCAAATGTCTACTGTTTGCTGATGATCTGGTGCTTCTGTCACCAACCAAGGAGGGCCTACAGCAGCACCTAGATCTTCTGCACAGATTCTGTCAGACCTGGGCCCTGACAGTAAATCTCAGTAAGACCAAAATAATGGTGTTCCAAAAAATTGTCCAGTCGCCAGGACCACAAATACAAATTCCATCTAGACACTGTTGCCCTAGAGCACACAAAAAAACTATACATACCTTGGCCTAAACATCAGCGCCACAGGTAACTTCCACAAAGCTGTGAACGATCTGAGAGACAAGGCAAGAAGGGCATTCTATGCCATCAAAAGGAACATACATTTCAACATACCAATTAGGATCTGGCTAAAAATACTTGAATCAGTCATAGAGCCCATTGCCCTTTACGGTTGTGAGGTCTGGGGTCCGCTCACCAACCAAGACTTCACAAAATGGACAAACACCAAATTGAGGCTCTGCATACAGTATTCTGCAAAAATATCCTCTGTGTACAACGTAAAACACCAAATAATGCATGCAGAGCAGAATTAGGCCTATACCTACTAATTATCAAAATCCAGAAAAGAGCTGTTAAATTCTACAACCACGTAAAAGGAAGCGATTCCCAAACCTTCCATAACAAAGCCATCACCTACAGAGAGATGACCCTGGAGAAGAGTCCCCTAAGCAAGCTGGTCCTGGGGCTCTGTTCACAAACACAAACACACCCCACAGAGCCCCAGGACAGCAGCACAATTACACCCAACCAAATCATGAGAAAACAAAAAGATAATTACTTGAAGAATTAACAAAAAAACAGAGCAAACTAGAATGCTATTTGGCCCTAAACAGAGAGTACACAGTGGCAGAATACCTGTCCACAGTGACTGACCCAAACTTAAGGAAAGCTTTGACTATGTACAGACTTAGTGAGCATAGCCTTGCTATTGAGAAAGGCCGCCGTAGGCAGACATGGCTCTCAAGAGAAGACAGGCTATGTGACAGGCTATGTGCACACTGCCCACAAAATGAGGTGGAAACTGAGCTGCACTTCCTAACCTCCTGGCAGTTTCTTGTCATTGTTGCTAGCCATCCAGAATCACAACAACACACGGCCTTCTGCCACATTGTACACATCGTTTTTGTGACGTTCTCAGCTAACCTGTGTATATCCCTGCACAGCACTGGAATAATTAATGATATTTCTATGAATGGAATAAGGATTTTCAGAACCCAGACCTCCACACGCACTTCAAGTCCTCAGACCTGATTGTTCACATAGAACAGTCATATTAACTGGTTGTCAAAACTAGTTGAGCACGGCCAAGGCATCATGTAACGCACCCTCTTCCAGAAGCTTGAGTTGGGCAGCGTCGACCCACGCCTTCCCTCATGCCAGATTAAGGGGGCACTCTTGCGGACCAGGTGCTGCAGGCCAGGGGATAGGTGTGTGTAGCCACCCTCCCCCATGTCCCCCAGCTGGATGAGGATGACGCTCATCTCACTGTGGACCAGAGCCTGGTAGAGCCCCACCTGACAGTCATAGTCTTCTGCTGTGGTCAGCGAAGACGAGCAGCCCCATTGGCCACATGAGCCTTGACCTCCTGAGTCTGACCATGTGCTTGAGCTGGGGGTCAGGATGACAATCAGCCTCCTGCTCAGCCGTATGCAGGCCTCCACCAACTCCATGCGGTCTGGGGACAACAGAATAGAGAGAAGCGGGAGAAGTTAATAACTTTTGATGTTTATTTCTGTTACATTTGCTTCTCAGAGGGTAGGACACAGTCTGAAAGAACCAACCTTCTCCAGGTAAGTCGTCTCTGCCCTGGATGAAGAGTCTAAAGCCACACTTCTGCTCCAGGACAGTGGGCAGAACAATGCTCACAAAGTGATACACTTTCTCCTCCCTTTCCTTGTCTACGCCATCCATCTGGTAGACAACGTAAGCATCATAGACCTTCCCATCTGAAAACACAGACAAAGAGGTTTCTGTCAAACCTCAGCAGGAAAGGAGTAGATTGTAGAGATTTGATTAAATTCTAGTTGAACTGAAATTGAGTTATTTTAATATAAATTTGCCCATTACTTCTACACTTGCAGTGGGATTGACCCCAGCCGGGACCTGTTGAGAAGGGCCTACTGCAGACAACTGCACTGCACAATCAGTGGGCCATGTATATGTAGTAATATGTTTATATGGTATCCAATACTATATAGATCATGTAGGCTGAATAAGCATTTCTGTACAATGAAATATCTTTGTGAAATAGCATCATTACACTTCAGTGGGTGGCTAGATGTTCTTACCCTCAGATCGACCACAGCATTTGAAAACTCCACGGAAGAGCAGCGCCAGATCGATGTCAAAGACTTTGATGGCCACAGCAGCTAGCAAGAAGAAGAGCAGTAGCACCACACATAGACCCATAAACATAAAACCTGTTGGGGGGGGGGGGGGGGGAGACAGGGAGAACACAACACCAAGAAAGTTACAGAGTTTGCATGTGTGATTTTGTGTGTTTGTGTGACGTGTGTCTGTGTGATGTTTGTTTAAGAGTGTGTGCACTTACCTCTTAGCTTGAGAGTAACCACTGCATAATCCCATTTCTGGTCGTTCATTGCAACACATGTGAACTTTGACTGGAGGTCCCTCATAGTCACTGTGTTTATGGTCAGGATAGCTGTGAAGATACTCCGCATTGAAGATACCTCCACCTCGCTACAGTAACACATACACACAAAACATTCACACAGCGAATTCTCAACTTTGAATCTGGGGTCTTGTTTTCAAGGAAATTTGGTAATTCTGTTACCTTGTTCTCAAAAACAAGTGTGTGTGTGCTTGTGTGTATGCATGAATCCATGTGTGTGTGTGTGCATGTGTGTACCTACCTGGTGGTGTTCACCGAGTAGCCTTGCTGCTGCAAGCCCACTTTCACTCCATTTATCTCCCACGACACGTGACAGTTGTCTTCAATGTTCTGCCCACAAAACGCTTCACACCTCAACTTCTTTGTGGTGTCTATGAAGAACAAGAGATACTATGAAGACAGAGAGATATACCAGGCAAACCAAACCAAGCACAACACAAGTATTTGAGCCAGGTTTGATCCCTACACAGGTCAGTGGTCTCTGTGCTTCCGTTTCTCGGCAGGTTGATCTGAGGAGGATGCGAGGCAGAGGGAGCTGAAGGAGACAAACACACAGTTTAGTCAGAAAGATACTTTTGGATACATCCAAAACGTTGTTATTGATGATTGTTGCTGTCACAAAGACCACATGTGATATGAGGGTCACTTTTGATGTTTTTGATTCTGTTTGATATAAATGGAGGCTAATGTACCTAGTGTAGCCTAATAACCCGCTGTAATGCAGCCTAGAGTTTCCATGTTTGCTGACCCTGCTGCCATCTTGGATGAGGTTTCAGCAAAGCTAAAATCAAATAAATAAACTGCTGAGAGGATTGACAGAGCGGTCATCAAGTCACAACCTACATACCTTGGATCTTTAGTCTCCTGGATGCAGAAGTTTTGAGAACCGTCCCATTGTGCTCCCACGTGCACACACACGTATAGATGACCTCGTCTGCTTTGGAGGCGCCATACACCCACAGATTTCTCTCAGACTCGTTTGGAATGAGACTGAAATTCTGAAGTTAAAGACAAACAATTTGACAAACTTCTTTGCTGAAATTTTAATTTTAATTTAATTTTATTTTTTATTTCACCTTGATTCCACTAATCAAGAGCAGGTGCAACCCTTAGGAGCTTTAGGACAGGAGTTGAGAACCAATGTTGAATAGTTTTGCAGACTTGAGGTTTGTGTTAGCATTCTGGTCATGTTCAGTACCTTATACCAGGCTATGTTCTCTTTTCCATCTTGGCATAGTTTTTCCACGGCTTCAGGACATGGGATAGGAATGTTTTCTGCTGACTCTGAGATATCGTTAAACAGGACTGAATGATCGAACGGTTGGACTTTGACAACAATCACCTCTGTCACAGACATTTGACAGGTGCCTGCTGCATTTCTCCTGGAACATAAGCATATACAGTGTACCAGTTATCCAAAAGGGAACCAACAGGGTTCTAACTGAGGGCCAGCTCAATAACCTTTTAGGCTGTAGATAGCAAATGTTTTTTTCTAAGAGTATATACTTAGAAAGTTTCCTTACAAGCCAGAATGTTGAATACAATTGTATTACATGTTACCCTACCAGCTCTTTGTGTGGTTGGTCCTTCAGTAAGTCAAATTGTGCGACAAAAAATCCACAGGAAAGTATTATTTACCCAACTTTTTAGAGTGCCAGAATTGCCGTTGAAATTTCTATCACCTGGCACATGCTCAAAACCATGTAAACACCTGCAGAATTTCCATCAGTATGCAGGAACCCTAAGGTTTGTTCTTTGTAAATGTGCATGCCTACCATAGCCCTATGTACACATTCAGGTTCAACACTAACCCTAGACTCAACCCTCACCCTCCCAAACAGGGCTCCCCCGCTCTCAATTACCAATGTAACCCCTAAACACACACACACAGTTGTTGTATTACCAGTAGGTGTAGTACTGATCAGAGTCGTTGATTAAAAGGGGGAGGAAGAAGAGCACCGGTCCATGATGATGCACACGCTCTTCCTCAGAGGACGGGAGCTCTTGGGTTCTGTTTCTGTACCAGGTAAACTCAGTCACGCTGGCCCAAACCAACTCACTCAGGTCAATGTAGGCTGGCAAACTAAGGGCCTCCCCCTCTGTCACAGTAGTTTCATACTTGCCACATAGTTGACATGGGGACTCTGACAAAACATGAACATACATTACCCGATTAAGTTGCATGTGAAGGAAAAGAGGTCTATTGTTCAAGGTACAATATATTCACTATGCCTTGTAATAATGGGATGTAGAAATGTGTGAAATCTGAAGAAGATGCTATACCTGTGTAATGACCTATTGTAGTGGGCTTTAAGGACATTTTTCTCTGGGCAGAAATCCTAGTCAAACTGAGGAGCAGGAACATGAGACCACAATCCACCAACTACAAGACAAGGGGAACAAAAAATAGAATGTTACCTTATTGTAAAGTCGGACAGGAACTTTCATTCTACACAAGACCCTATAATAAAACATCAGGACCATGCTTTACTTGTTTTTACAATAAATTACATACTTATTTTCAAGAGGGAATAAAATACATATGCAGAAAACATTTTTAGGTTGAGAGTGAAGAATTCCTGAAAGAGCTTACCCTGAATGTGAAGGAGCACATTTTCTGCAAAACAGGAACTTGCATCAACTGATAAGAACAAGAGTGATATATCTCATTCAATATCTTTTTAGGATATCCTGTTATTGGTACTGCAGAAATGATGAAAACTAAAATGTTGACATAATGTGGATTATTGAAATGGCCATGTAACATATTAAGCTTGAATGAAGAAACCATGACATGCAACAAGATTATGGAAAATAACCTAAGTTATAAGTCTTTGTTTCAATTTTTTGTTCAAATCGCTTTGGTGCTATTTTCACAAGCATGTGGTGAATTTTCAAAACTCTTAGTACAAAACTCCAAACTGGTAACACTTTTAATGCAGAAAGTACTATATTCTTACACTGTTTTCACATTAGAAAATACACTTGCACTACCCAACAAAATGTGCTGAAAATCTTATTGTCATCATTTCTATACCATGTGCGATCAAAGGTGTGTTCATTGAACACATATTTCACAATAATTGATGCAAAATAGAAATGTATTGTTCAGATATAAATTACAGCTATAAATGAATCTTTTCCCCAAAATCTACCAAGTTTTAGTACAGGGAATAATTCATATTTATCCAGTGACCATTTAAAGCGTTTAAAACCAAGATATGGTCTCTATGCCAGGGTTCTCCCCAAATAAGAGAGCGCTGAGCCACCTTGTTGACTTGGCTGCGTCACTATGTAATGATTTCAGAGCAAATTAAACTGATATTTAGTAATGAGTATATATTTGATCGCCAATGACATTGTTGTGAATTTTGAAACAGGCTGTTTATAAATTCAGAGTGTTATCATGTTCCTCAATTAATTCCAGCCAGGTCACCCATGATACATGTCAGTATTAGACGTCCATCAATGTCTGAGGATGTCGGGAGATGTAGAAACCAGCCACTAGGGGCAACAGTGAGCGCTGTTACCTTCAAGAAGGTTTCAGTTATGCTAGGGTGTTGTGGATGGGCGTAAGCATCTTCTTCTGGTGTAAAAGGTTGCATATTTCATTTTAAGCCTATCCCAAACCTTAACCATTCTGAGCTAATACCTACCCTTAATATTTTGGAGTTAATGACTAAGCTTAACCCTAAACACTTCGAAATTTGACATTTGGAACAACTTCGAAATTGGCGTATGAGAAACATGAATGAACGTCTAATACCTGTTGCAGCATTCAGCGCCGTTCAGCAGTAGGCTATCTCAACACAGAGTGCGCCCAGGAAGTTCAGAACACATCCCGAGTATGGCTTTGTTGAATCATAAAAACTTTGTAACAGTAGTCAAACAAAAGTCAAATGAGCAAAGTTGCTAGGCTTGCTAGATAACCTCCTTCAAAGAATGACAGAATACAGTGCATTATTCAGACCCTTGACTTTTTCCAAATTTTGTTACGTTACAGCCTTATTATAAAATGGATTCAATTGATTTTTCATACAATACTCACAACACCACAAAATGACAATGCAAAAACAGTTTTTTAGAAATGTTTGCAAATGTTTGCAAAAACTTAAATATGAGTCTTATTGGGTATGACCGTATGACACCAAGCTTGGCACACCATTCTTCTCTGCAGACCCTCTCAAACTCTGTCAGGTGGAATGGGGTGCTTCACTGAACAGCTTTTTTCAGGTCTCTCCAGAGATTCAAGTCCAGGCTCTGGCTGGGCAACTCAAGGACATTCAGAGACTTGTCCCAAAGCCACTCCTGTGTTGTCTTGGCTGTGTGCTTACAGTCATTGTCCTGTTGGAAAGTGAACCTTTTGCCCCAGTCTGAGGTCCTGAGCGCTCTGGAACAGGTTTTCATCAAGGATCTCTCTGTCCTTTGCTCTGTTCATCTTTCCCTTGATTCTGACTAGTCTCCCAGTCCCTCCCACTGAAAAACATCACCACAGCATGATGCTGTTACCACCATACTTTGCCGTAGGGATGGTGCCAGGTTTCTTCCACACGTGACGCTTGGCATTCAGGCCGCCGAGTTCAATCTTGGTTTCATCAGACCAGATAATATTGTATCTTATGGTCTGAGAGTCTTTTAGGTGCCTTTTGGCAAACTCCAAGCGAGCTGTCCTGTGCCTTTTACTGAAGAGTGGCTTCCGTCTGGCCACCCAAATGCCTGATTGGTGGAGTGCCCCAGAGATGGGTTGTCCTTCTAGAAGGTTCTCCCATCTCCACAGAGGAACTATGGTGCTCTGTCAGAGTGACCTTTGGTTCTTGGTCACCTCCCTGACCAAGGTCCTTGTCCCCCGATTGCTCAGTTCTAGGAAGAGTCTTGGTGGTTCCAGACTGATTACATTTAAGAATGATGGAGGCCAATGTGTTCTTGGGGACCTTCAATGCTGCAGAAATATTTTGGTGCCCTTCCTTAGATCTGTGCCTCGATACATTCCTGTCTCAGAGCTCTACAGACAATTCATTCGACCTCATGGCTTAGTTTTTGCTCTGACATGCATGAATAACGAGGGTGAAGAGTGAAAATAGTTTAAATATCAATCTATTTTAACGGAGACCAACTCTGTCTAAAAAAATATCCATAGCCTATCTACTGTCATATTGTTTGATGATCACATGTTCTCTACCAAAGGTCTCATATGGGCAACAAATACGAGACAGCGCAGAGAAGCGTGGAAAATATTATAGCTGTATTTTGACATGCATAGGCAAGTGACGTGATTTGATAATGCATCCTCCAGTAGGCTATATGGATTACAGAGTTATTAAGTTAGGAATTTGAATGTGAGAGAGAAGATTTTGGGTGTCAGTGGGATTGGGACTGGATAGGAAAATAGCCTTGGCTTTAGGTCAGGAGAAGATAGAATCTTACCTCATGCCTCTCTGAATTGTTAACAGACTTTATGTCTGTGACAGAGGTGCCTATGTAACAAATTGTTTATGGGCCTATCACATTTGTGACTGTCTGTGACAGCTCACAATGACAGTTCAAAGAGGCACATGTTATTTTATAAGCTATACAGTGGGGGTTTCCATTGGGGTTTATTAACTGCCTGTGGGTCGCGTGTGGAGTCCAGGAGTGTCAATTATGCTTGTGCTTTCAATTAATGACGACTTTGTGTGTAAACACCCTAGGTTAAAGGCTTCAATGTGATAATCTGTTTGGAGAATTTGGCCAAAGGTTCTCATTGACACAGTAACTATCCTTATTGTTCATGAACCTGGGGAGAAACCTTTTGTCATGGCGAATCCAAGCTGTAGGTCTGGATTAATGTCGTTACATGCTACATCCATGGCCTGAAGGAGGTTGGCTTATGGGGATGGCAATCATACACCTACTACCTGTATTCCAATCCTGTATTGTATTTAACAATATCGTATTGCACTTATATATTTAAAAAATAAGAAAGGATTTATAAGAGGGAAACTCGCTTCATCTTCCACAAATGTGTGGCACCAATTTGGGTGATGATGCACAGGAATAATTTTGTGTCAGAACGCTCACTATACATTAACTAGCATTGTGGACAGGTGAGGCGTGAAATACAGTGAGCTCCAAAAGTATTGGGACAGTGACACATTCCCTGCTGCTCTGGCTCTGCACTTCAGCACCCCAGAACCGAATCGATACAATGACCACCAGGCGAAAGTGCAGACTGTCAGCTCCAACATGAGCGCATTTCACTGTAAGGTTTACAGCTGTTGTATTTGGCGCATGTGACTAATACAATTTGATTCGATTTGATTTGATCCACACCAGGCGAACCGGCCATAAACCACAGCACTGTCTGTACGTAGTCCCCCGACCCCAGGGGAGCAAAAGCACGGGAACAAATTCACCCATACATGCACTAAAGTAGTAAAATATTCAGCACCTGGACCCACATTCCCAGCATTCAACATGGTGGTCCTGTGTGGCTCAGTTACTGAGAGCATGGCACCTAGCAACACCAGAGTTGTGTGTTAGAATCCCACTGGGGTCACATACAAAAATGTGTGGATTCACTGTTGTCACTTTGCATAAAAGTGCCTGCTATGTAAATGGCATATATTACAATAGTACAGTACTGGCAATGACATTTCAGTAAAGCAGTGTGAAACCTTCCCTTCATAAAGATCCCAGCAACTTCATTTTAGAAACATGTTTACTGTTTAGGGGATGCATTTGTTACATACAATCAATATAATTTTTTAAATCATAATAGTTATCATCATAATAGTATATATATATATTTATTTATATCATGCTTTATATGTTTATACTTTACGTTTAATTATGTAGTGCTCAAAATCTGCAGTAGACAAACCAGTTTAAAATCTATAAATTGACCAAACAGTTAAGTGATTATCAATTTTGAGCAGTCGGATGAATGAATAGTAAAATGTATTTGAACAAATTAGAAAAGATAATCATATCATTAATGATGTGAGCATTGTATTGTAAAAACAATTATTTTATTTGAACATGTATTGCAATGTGAAACATATTCTAGATGGAACACTGATCAAGTTTGGTGAAAAGGTGTCTGTATTATTTTGACAAGCTTATTTTATACTTAGTCAATTGGAAATGTGGTTAGAATTTTGAAACCACTTCCTTTTTGATGATCTGTTTTGAGTTTTGTACATAGCGTTGTGAAAACTTACCACATTCGCATAAAAAGTCATCTGACAAATAGCATATTTTACAATAGTTTTTCAAATGTTGTACTGCACTGCTGGTGCACTGTAGATGCTTGCTGATGAGACAAGCATGAACCATATTCTGATGACAATATTTCAACCATTGGAACCTAAACATCCCATAAACAGCACAATTTCAACATAGATGCATACATTTCCACATAGTGCTTGTTGAAGCATACTCAGCTTTGCACAGAAAAAAACACACTTAAAGTGATCTGTAATCTAATCAAATGAATTGCAAGCCTTACCTACGCAGCAATCCTCCCTCAGTCTAAAGTAGCATCTGAGTAGAATTTACACAGTAGGTGTATATCTGGAACTGGAATCTGCCAAATATGAGCAAAATGAGCAGTGTAAACTTCTATTGTAGGCCGGAGTATGGGTAGTGCTTTCTAGCAGGTATTTGCATATTTCCATTAGGGAAAGCCTATTCTGTGACGTTAGCTTGTGCAATAACTCAATTCTCCCTTGTAGTCCTTCTTAACAATGCAAGTTTTTAAGACTCTGGCAAAGGGTAAAATCTACAAAACTTAGTCCACTCTGTTCGTATCAGATTCCGGTTTTGGGAACAGAAAATTTGTATTGAGGTCAAAGTTTCATCATTGAGACAATTAACATAATGTGATTCCATCTGACTCCATCTTCTCCCACTGCCACTGGGCTTCCTCCCATCACCATATTTGGTAGTGAGTAGAAACCCCAACCAGATGCTTCACACTTATATATATTTTTTATTTAACCATTATTTAACTAGGCAAGTCAGTTTTATTGCAATACTGACATTTGGTCATACTGTAATGCCAAAATTCAAGTGTGTTATTTTTCATATAACATACACTCTTCTCTCTAATACGGGACCAGTATAATCTCCCTGAGCTAAGAATCATCCTCCTGGGTAGGGATTGGCTGGAGAAGAGACAAACAGGAAACACCATCCTGGACAGGAGGGACGTGGAGATGTGTGTGAGGAGAAAGGGTTTAATAGACGGCCTGCAGGTCACTGTGGTCAACACATCAGACAGATGCATCCAGTAGAGTAGTGTGCAGGACCCTCTCCTTGTCCACCGTAACATAGAAGCCAGCATATCCACGTGTCAACCAGGTCCCCATGCCTTCTTCATGGTCATCCCTTTGAACTCACGCAAAGGCAGGGTATGGACAGTGGAGGGCCCCCTCAAGCTTCTCAACCACATACTCTGGAGACACATGATGGTAGTGTTTACCCAATGTGAGAAACTCAGGGGAATGTCACTAGCGGAACACATAGTGAGACATGGGTTTCTCCAGGAGATGGTGGAGAAGTGTGGGCATAGGTACCATGCTTTAAACACTAGGGCCAACACATGGGGTGATGATGTCACTCAGGTCCCAGAGCTGCTGAGGAAGATAGATGAAATGGTGGCAGGAAACAGGGAGGGGAGTGATCGTGGTTACCTTGTCATGAATGAGAGGTTTCGATGGAGACTGAGGTGAGGAGGAGGGCAGAGGAAGAGAGGGTGAACCTCAGATAGATGAATGTTCAGAGACATAGGGACACACTCAGATTTTGGCCAAAACCCTGGATAAATCTCGAACCCTAGAGGAACCAATACGGCACCGACCAGCAGTGTGACCTCTGCGGCCACAAATGGTACACGTGAGAGCCCCTCCTCCGGTCTCTCTGTGTACCTCCTAACTCCATAGGCACCGGAGCGGTGGTGCTGGGAAAAGGAATCGACAGAGCCCTCTCTGGATGTCCGCTGGTGACCAGCAGGTCATCCAGCCGAAATAGACATGTCCACCAGCTGGTCGAAGGTAAGTGTGGTATCCCTGCAGGCCAACTCCCGACGGACATCAACGTTAATGGTCGATGAGAGCCCTGTCGTTCCATCCCGCTCCAGCGGCCAATGTCCGAAATTCCAGTGAGAACTCCTGGGCACTCCTCGTCTCCTGCCTTAGGTGGAACAAACGTTTCAACTGCCGCTCTACCTTCGGGAGGGTAGTCGAAGAATGCCCGGAAGCGGCGGGTGAAGTTTGTGAAGTCATCTCCCTATACAGCGTTGTCCCACTCCAGAGCTTTCCCTGAGAGGCACAAGACGAGGGCTGCCACCCTCCCCCTTCCCGAGGGAGCTGGATAGATGGTGCTCAGGTAGAGGTCTGTAGCAGGAAGACCTGGTACCATCATACTCTCTGGGAAGGGCGAGACACATCCCACTGGAACCGGGTACAGGAGGGACGGTTAGTGAGGACTCCTGTTGTACTAGATGAGGTACTGGAGGACCTCCTTGTCTCTACCAGTGATCCATCATCTGAACTATGCGATCCTTAGCGATGCCGAGATGGTGAATCAAAGCCGTGTGCTCCTGGACACGCTCCTTGACTCCGCTACTATAGGTACCTGTCCCTGCTGACTCCATCATTGGTGTGGTATTCTGTCAGGTATGCGTAAGTGGCTGCAAGGGAGTCAGGCAGGTATTTGGTAGCACACAGAGCCTTTTATTCAGGCGAACCAAAAGCACATGGCACAATGAACACGGAATACAAAACGGGTATACATAACCAGACTAACGTACTCACACATCAAAACAGATAAACAATACCACACAAAGACATGGGGGAAACAGAGGGTTAAATACACAACACATAATGAGGGATAATGAGAACCAGGTGTGTGGGAATGCGAGACAAAACAAATGGAAAATGAAAAATGGATCGGCGATGGCTTGAAGGCCGGTGACGTCGACCACCGAAACACCGCCCGAACAAGAAGAGGCATCGACTTCGGCAGAAGTCGTGACAATAAAGGACACACTCACAATAAATATTGATATAGATTTTATTTCATTGACTCTTTCTGTAGAACATAACATTATACTATAATGTGTAATTATTAATGCTTTCTCATAGAAAAACATAGTGGAAGCTTAAAAGTCTGGGTCAGGGACAAGGGCAAAATAGTGAAATTGAGGTAAAAAATGCATCTGAAAAGTAGCTAAATACTTGACAGAGAGGTGTTTAAAAAAAGTATGGGGTGATTCCAGTGTGAACTTAACATACAAATATTGTTATGATTATTTTTTATATAAAATTCCCAAAATTGACCTGAGGACATGGAAGTGCCCGTAGTTACAGAATCACCCGTATATAATTATCCAATGAGTAGAGATAAACAATGCAACATGTTTTAAAAGCAAATGCAGTTGCAGTGCCTGAGCCTAGTGTCGTGTCTTTGGCTATGCCGGATGAAGTGAAATGACATGCTATTCTATAAAATAATTTATCCGTAATTAATATTACCTGATTGAGCTAATCATGTAAATATAATTAACTAGAGAGTCGGGGCACCACAAAATAATATTTATAGAGCTGTTATCTTCCGAATAAATTCTTAAAGACCTAGTAATATTTTACATCAACAGTAGTCAATATTAATCATCATCTTAATTCAGTCTCATCTGAAAGTTGTAAATTCTTGGTTATCTGCACGAACCCTGGCTAACAAGTTGAATCAGCAATGCAAAATTGGGTTTAATTATTTATTTACTAAATACCTAACTAATCACACAGAATTACACAGACACATAATTAAATCATAACTTGATTACAAATTACATCATAAAGGAAAACGTCCCTAGCGGGCGGAACAGATATGACAGCTTGTTACACAAAAGAAAAGGGCTGGGTTTGAGTGAAAGAGCGGGAAGACTGCGGAACAAAGGGCGAAGCTGTGCTATCGTAAATACAGTATCTTATGCATTCTAAATTACCGCCCATTTGGAAAAGGAAAATGCAATAAATACTCTGAGCTGCGCTTCGGTAGGTTGGTGGTAGATGGAAGGCCGTGTTGCCCAACCGAGTCCTTTGAAGAATGTCTCTGTTGGTAAATTGAATACGTTGTAGTAACGCTGTTGTATGGTAGACGGGATATTCTGCCTGTTCCTTCCTAACCTGCGTTTGCAGCTGCTGTTGCTAACTCAACGGCTAGGAGGTATCACTTCTGTAGTGAATAAGAGTTCAAAGTTCATACCAACCAAAGCTCACGCTGATGTTGGCTTCGTTCTGTAGTTATTATCTGAACCATTCTGACATCGGACCGTCGGACCGTCGTCATCACATCCTTGGAACAGGAGGTTATATTGTCGTCAAGGCTTTATATAGGAAGGAAGGAGGAGGGCGTGTTTGAAAAGTTTTATAGCCCATGTCCCTTCACAGGAGCAGGCCACTGATTGAGTAGAGCCATACCTTATGAAAACCCAAATCTCACATTTTAGAAGCTAAAATCACATTTTATCCCATCACGAATAATTTCATATTCAAACATTTAAATTGAACAACAATTCCATTGAATCCGATAACTCTGATATGTAGACTTTCCACTGTAGAGTTTATGTCATCTTATCATTGATGAGAATGTCTCAGATGACAGCCGAACTGACATCATATTCATTAAGTACCACCGCATATGTTCAATTGTGTTCAAAAGTCAGATTACCAGAATATAGTTCATTTCCCCCACCTTCTGATGTTCCCAGAATCTCTATGTTAACCAGTAGGGTAGAGAGAGGGAAAAGGGGGGGAAGAGGTATTTATGACTGTTATAAACCTACCCCCAGGCCAACGTCATGACACTAGGGTGGCACTGTGCCGTACAATGAATAGCAATAAAATAAAATGAGAAAAAAATTAAATAATAAGAACTATTCCTTCCTGTGCAATTCAGGACTCATAAGTAGCTTTAGTAACTTCATGTTACTCATTGGTGGCTACTGATAATAAGGTCCTATTGATCCTCGCACCTCAACATATACCTTGGCATAATAAACCTATAAACATGTCAATACTACCCCGGAGAGAACTCAACTACCCACAGTGCACCATTATGGATGAAGGGTTGGTGGAGTGTGTCTGAATAGAAGACTGTAGTGGAGGGAGAGATGAAGTGGGGAGGGAACCTAGCAACCAATCAAACAATCACCCTAGCCTAAGCAAACTTGAATTAAGGCAAACATTACTACAGTCTAGAGCTGAAGAGCAGAATCAAATGTCCTTTCAGTAATGAGGTTACAAGTGGACAGTAGTAAGTGCTGGGTTTCCTTACACTAATGCCACTACCAACCCCATCACTGTTTTAGGAGAGAAAGGGGATGGCAGTGAGACCAGCAGCTCTCAGCTTCGATCATTAGAACAACTCATTCATTCAGTAAGTACCGCATTTCAATTATAAAGGGTAGCTCCCCCATCTACCCTTTATAATTGAAATGCAGTACTTACTGAATTATCATTGTCTGTTTTGACTGGAATTGGTGGTTAAGGTTATTATAAGAGGTCACACTAACACTGAGGGTGGTTTAGCATGTTTAAACCAGAGCAGAGATGGCAGGATTTGTAGTTTACTTTAGTTGATCAATTTGACCATTTAAAAAAACAAGCACACATAAAACTTAAAAGCCAGACATGCACATGAAAAAAGTCATTGAGGATAACACACAATAAAGTCTGGGATTTATTTCCATTATGGTCCTCTTGAGACAAGATGGCTGGACAAGATCAAACACAGTATGGCAGTGATATAATAAAACAACAACATAGAAGAAGAACATCTATCTCATCATTCCAGTTACATCATAGGGGTTATTCATATGGGCACAGAAGATATCAAACATATTTTTGCTTTATTTTTTAAAGCTGTTCAGAGAGGATGTTGTTTTTATAGGCAGAGGCAATTCATTCCATTCTGAGGCTCCAGTATACAAGAAAGTACCTTTCCCAGCATTACTCCTGAATCTGTATGAGCACACATCAGCAACAAATGATCTGGTGCTGTGATTGTGGGCAACCCTAACACGAGGAAAGTAATCACTTAGATATCTGGGCGCAGGACCATGAATACTCCTGTAAACCAAACCTAGTCTAATCTGGGACACCCTAGCCTTAACAGGCAGCCAGTTTAGTTCCTGAAAGCAGCTCCTGCCTATGTGGACTCACCTTCAATGCTACCCTGATCAGCTTATTCTGGGATATCTGGAGCTTCCCCTTCATAAGTTTAGATAAGCTCCCAAACCAGGAAGTACTAGCATAGTCAAAATGACATTGAATGAGGGCAGTAGCAAGCACTTTCATGGAGTCCTTATCAAGCAGCTTGGACTTTCTAGCCAAAAAGTTAGTCCTGGCATTAACCTTCCCTAGCACCTTATTGGCCATGCTCACACCATCCCAAGTAGCTAACAGAGGTTTTAGTAGTCAGCACCTCACCCCCTAACTCCAATCTGATTTCAGGTGACCTACACAATTTAGGTCTGGATCCAAAAAGTATTGTTTTCACTAGGTACAGAGAGCTTATTATCTCCAAGCCATTTGCTAATGTTAGTAAGCTCTGTGCTAAGTATGCTCTCCAACATAGTTTTACTTTTGTGAGACACCAGAAGTGTAGAGTCATCTGCATAAAGAAAAAGACGGCAAGAACGAGCATCTTTCATATCGTTAATATACAATAAAAACAGCAGAGGGCCAAACACGCTCCCCTGCGGAACGCCACAACTTATTGATTTTGCCTGAGACAGTGAACCATTAACCTCTACTACTTGCTCCCTTCCTTATAAATAGGACTTTACCCAGCCTAGAGGGATACTGCTTAACCCCAGTGCATCCAGTTTGGAGATTAGGAGACAGTGGTTAACTGTATCAAAGGCCTTCTGTAGATCAAGCAGTACCATTCCATACAGATTTCCCTCATCAATCTCTTTCCTGATGAAGTCAGTCATGTAAAGTAGACATGAATCGGTGAAGTATGTTTTTCTATAGCCCGACTGAAAATCATACATTAGACCCTGTTTGTTAACATATTCATACATTTGCTCATGTACAATTCTCTACAGGATCTTTGATGTTAAATAGAGGATAGATACAGGCCTATAATTCACAAGGTCAGACTTTATCCCCTTCTTATACAGAGGTATAATTTTTAGCTTGTTTCATGTCCCTGGGAAAGGTGCCTTAAACGATATGCGTTATGCAGGCCTGTGGCTTTAGAGCATTTAAGATCTGCCAGCATACTGACTCTTTTGGCTGTTGCTACCTTTGCAAAAGAAAAATTGTTTGGCTGAACCCCTAACTCTACATAATACTTATTGACTTGGTTGCTTCCATACAAACCAGAACTGGTGGGCAGCTTGCTAACCAGCTTGCTGGCAACAGAAGTTTAAAAAATAGTTGAATTCATTGGCAACCTCTGCTTTTTCATATACCATCTCCCCTTTGATGTTCAGTTCAATACTGTTAAGTTTCTTTTCTGTAGTACAACTACAACTGAGTTCCTTAAATGATTTCCAAAGCTTTTTAGGGTCATTTTTGTTTTCAATGATTTTCTCAGCAAAGAAACCCCTCTTAACTTCATCCATCCTCGTCTATCCTTCATTTTTGTGACATTTATATAGGACAAAATCATGGTTCTCTTGAGAGTTCTTACATTTTTTAAAGGCCTTATTCCTTGCTTGGATAGATTCTAGAATCACATGATTAAACCAAGTTCTAGATCTCTGCTTTACCCTGACCCGTCTAATGGGAGCCAGCACATTCACCACATCAAGGAATCTACATTTAAAGGCTTCCCAGGCACCCAAGTTCATAGTTCACTCAGGAACTGGCATGGTAATATGTGTGCCGATATCTACTGCTGTATAAACCTACATGCATAAAATAATAATTATGGTTAGAAGCCGGGGACGTCGGAACAGTGGAGTGGAATATCATGAAAAAGGTCATCAAGGACATGAACCACCCGAACCACTGCCTGTTCACCCCACCCCGGGAGGGTTTTAGGTGACAAGCCAAATTTCTTCAGCCTCCTGAGGTTGAAGAGGCCGTGTTGCGCCTTCTTCACCACACTGTCACCACACTGTCTGTGTGGATGGACCAATTCTGTTTGTCCGTGATGTGTACGCCGAGGAACTTAAAATGTTCCATCTTCACCACTGGTGTCCCGTCGATGTGGATAGGGGGGTGCTCCCTCTGCTGTTTCCTGAAGTCCATGATCATCTCCTTTGTTTTGTTGACGTTGAGTGAGAGGTTGTTTTCCTGACACCACACTCCGAGTGCCCTCACCTCCTCCCAATAGGCTGTCTCGTCATTGTTGGTAATCAAGCCTACTACTGTTGTGTAGTCTGCAAACTTGATGATTAAGTTGGAGGCGTGCATGGCCACGCAGTCATGGGTGAACAGGGAGTTCAGGAGGGGGCTGAGTATGCACCCTTGTGAGGCCCCAGTGTTGAGGATCAGCGAAGTGGATATGTTGTTTTCTACCTTCACCACCTGGGGGCGGCCAGTCAGGAAGTCCAGGACCCAATTGCACAGGGCGGGGTTGAGATCCAGAACATCAAGCTTAATTATGAGTTTGAAGGGTACTATGGTGTTGAGCTGTAGTCAATGAACAGTATTCTTACATAGGTATTCCTCTTGTCCAGGTAGGATAGGGCAGTGTGCAATGTAATGGCGATTGCATCGTCTGTGGACTTATTAGGGCAGTATGCAAATTTAAGTGGTTCTAGGCTGACAGGTAAGGTGGAGGTGATATGATCCTTGACTAGTCTCTCCAAGCACTTCATGATGACCGAAGTGAGTGCTACGGGGCCATAGTCATTTAGTTCAGTTACCTTTGCCTTCTTGGGTACAGAAACAATGGCAGGACCTAGGATCAAGAGAGACGCTAAAGTGTTTTAGTACTATATCTCTTGACACAATGCTGAAAATAATCATGGCCTCTAAACCTTCAAGCTGCATACTGGACCCTATTCCAACTAAACTACTGAAAGAGCTGCTTCCTGTGCTTGGCCCTCCTATGTTGAACATAATAAACGGCTCTCTATCCACCGGATGTGTACCAAACTCACTAAAAGTGGCAGTAATAAAGCCTCTCTTGAAAAAGCCAAACCTTGACCCAGAAAATATAAAAAACTATCGGCCTATATCGAATCTTCCATTCCTCTCAAACAATGTATACGAAATGCTTCAGTCTGATTTTAGACCCCTTCATAGCACTGAGACTGCACTTGTGAAGGTGGTAAATTACCTTTTAATGGCATCAGACCAAGGCTCTGCATCTGTCCTCGTGCTCCTTTAGTGCTTAGTGCTGCTTTTGATACCATCGATCACCACATTCTTTTGGAGAGTTTGGAAACCCAAATTGGTCTACACGGACAAGTTCTGGCCTGGTTTAGATCTTATCTGTCGGAAAGATATCAGTTTGCCTCTGTGAATGGTTTGTCCTCTGACAAATCAACTGTAAATGTCGGTGTTCCTCAAGGTTCCATTTTAGGACATTCGAAAACATAATGTTAACTTTCACTGCTATGCGGATGACACACAGCTGTACATTTCAATGAAACTGTACATTTCAATGAAACATGGTGAAGCCCCAAAATTGCCCTCGTTAGAAGCATGTGTTTCAGACATAAGGAATTGGATGGCTGCAAACGTTCTACTTTTAAACTCGGACAAAACAGAGATGCTTGTTCTAGGTCCCAAGAAACAAAGAGATCTTCTGTTGAATCTGACAATTAAACTTAATGGTTGTACAGTCGTCTCAAATAAAACTGTGAAGGACCTCGGCGTTACTCTGGACCCTGATCTCTCTTTTGAAGAACATATCAAGACCATTTCAAGGACAGCTTTTTTCCATCTACGTAACATTGCAAAAATCAAGCATCCGGTTGGGGTGAGAGGATGAGAGGAAGCCCAGTGGCCGCCAGTGGGAGAAGATGGAGACAGATGGAATTTGACCTACATTATATTAATTGTCTCAATGATGAAACATTTGACCTCAATACAAATTTTCTGTTCCCAAAACCGGAATCTGATACGAACAGAGTGGACTAAGTTTTGTAGATTTTACCCTTTGCCAGAGTCTTAAAAACTTGCATTGTTAAGAAGGACTACAAGGGAAAATTGAGTTGTTGCACAAGCTAACGTCACATAAATGGCTTTCCCTAATGGAAATATGCAAATACCTGCTAGAAAGCACTACCCATACTCCGGCCTACAATAGAAGTTTACACTGCAGATATACACCTACTGTGTAAATACTACTCAAATGCTACTTTAGACTGAGGGAGGATTGCTGCGTAGGTAAGGCTTGCAATTCATTTGATTAGATTACAGATCACTTTAAGTGTGTTTTTTTTCTGTGCAAAGCTGAGTATGCTTCAACAAGCACTATGTGGAAATGTATGCATCTATGTTGAAATTGTGCTGTTTATGGGATGTTTAGGTTCCAATGGTTGAAATATTGTCATCAGAATATGGTTCATGCTTGTCTAATCAGCAAGCATCTACAGTGCACCAGCAGTGCAATACAACATTTGAAAAACTATTGTAATATATGCTATTTGTCAGATGACTTTTGTGCGAATGTGGTAAGTTTTCACAACGCTATGTACAAAACTCAAAAGAGATCATTTAAAAGGCAGTTTTTTCAAAATTCTAACTACATTTCCAATTGACTAAGTATAAAATAAGCTTGTCAAAATAATACAGACACCTTTCCACCAAACTTGATCAGTGTTCCATCTAGAATACGTTTCATATGTTCAAATAACATAATTGTTGTTACAATACAATGCTCACATCATTTTTTATATGATTATCTTCTAATTTGTTCAAATACATTTTACTATTCATTCATCCGACTGCTCAAAATTTATAATCACTTAACTGTTTGGTCAATTTATAGATTTTAAACAGGTTTGTCTCCTGCAGATTTTGAGCGCTACATAATTCAATGTAAGGTATAAACATATAAAGCATGATATATATATATATATATATATGTATATATATTTTTTTTTTTACAACGATGATGACTATTAGGATTTTTTTTAAATGATATTGATTGTTTGTAACAAATGCATCCAAAATGAAGTTGCTGGGATCTTTATGAAGGGAAGGTTTCACACTGCTTTACTGAAATGTCATTGCCAGTACTGTACTATTGTAATATATGCCATTTACATAGCAGGCACTTTTATGCAAAGTGACAAATATGAATCCACACATTTTCATATGTGACCAGTGAGAATCTAACCCACAACTCTGGTGTTGATAGTGCCATGCTCTCAGTAACTGAGCCACACAGGACCTTGAAAAGGTGTTGTTGCATGCTGGGAATGTGGGTCCAGGTGCTGAATTTTTTACTACTTTAATGCACGTATGGGTGAATTTGTTCCCGTGCTTCTGCTCCCCTGGGGTCGGGGGACTACGTACAGACAGTGCTGTGGTTTATGGCCGGTTCGTCTGGTGTGGATCAAATCAAATCGAATTAAATTGTATTAGTCACATGCGCCAAATACAACAGCTGTAAACCTTACAGTGAAATGCGCTCATGTTGGAGCTGACAGTCTGCACTTTCGCCTGGTGGTCATTGTATCGATTCGGTTCTGAAGTGCAGAGCCAGAGCAGCAGGGAATGTGTCACTGTCCCAATACTTTTGGAGCTCACTGTATATCACGCCTCACCTGTCCACAATGCTAGTTAATGTATGGTGAGCGTTCTGATACAAAATTATTGCTGTGCATCATCACCCAAATTGGTGCCACACATTGGTAGTAGATGAGATGAGTTTTCCTCTTACTATATTAATCCAATCCATTATTATTATTGTTATTATTATTAAAATATATAATTGCAACACAATATTGTTAAATACAATACAGGATTGCAGTACAGGTAGTAGGTGTATGATTGCCATCCCCATGAGCCACCCTCCTTCAGGCCATGGATGAAGCATGTAATGACATTAATCCAGACCTACAGCATGTCAGGCTTGGATTCGCCATGACAAAAGGTTTCTCCCCAGGTTCATGAACAAAAAGGATAGTTACTGTGTTGATGAGAACCTTTGGCCAAATGCTAAAGACAGGCTTGACGCAAACTAGTGCCTGCTGAACTTTATGTTTGCTTTATTTTCATTTCATCTGTTTCATGTGATTACAGTACACCTATTCTGTAATTAAGGGTTAACATGGGTAACCAGGATCCCGGGGTTGTCATGGGAACCCCTCATTTTCCTCCAAAAAATGTAATGACAAGACTCAGGAAGACGCAACATTTCCCCCCGATGTCAGCAATAATGCAATAATACACAACATACGCAGCATCAGATTAGCAAAAATAACAGCACATTTTCCAAACAGATGATAACAATGAAGCCTTTAACCTAGGGTGTTTACACACAAAGTCGTCATTAATTGAAAGCACAAGCCTAATTGACACTCCTGGACTCCACACGCGACCCACATGCAGTTAATAAACCCCACTGGAAACCCCCACTGTATAGCCTATAAAATAACATGTGCCTCTTTGAACTGTCACAGACAGTCACAAACGTGATAGGCCTATAAATCAAATCAAATCAAATCAAATTTATTTATATAGCCCTTCGTACATCAGGTGATATCTCAAAGTGCTGTACAGAAACCCAGCCTAAAACCCCAAACAGCAAGCAATGCAGGTGTAGAAGCACGGTGGCTAGGAAAAACTCCCTAGAAAGGCCAATACCTAGGAAGAACCCTAGAGAGGAACCAGGCTATGTGGGGTGGCCAGTCCTCTTCTGGCTGTGCCGGGTGGAGATTATAACAGAACATGGCCAAGATGTTCAAATGTTCATAAATGACCAGCATGGTCGAATAATAATAAGGCAGAACAGTTGAAACTGGAGCAGCAGCACAGTCAGGTGGAAGTTGAAACTGGAGCAGCAGCATGGCCAGGTGGACTGGGGACAGCAAGGAGTCATCATGTCAGGTAGTCCTGGGGCATGGTCCTAGGGCTCAGGTCAGTTGAAACTGGAACAGCAGCATGGCCAGGTGGACTGGGGACAGCAAGGAGTCATCATGTCAGGTAGTCCTGGGGCAGGAGAAGGAGAGAATTAGAGAACGCACACTTAGATTCACACAGGACATATAAACAATTCGTTACATAGGCACCTCTGTCACAGACATAAAGTCTGTTAACAATTCAGAGAGGCATGAGGTAAGATCTTCTCCTGACCTATAGCCAAGGCTATTTTCCTATCCAGTCCCAATCCCACTGACACCCAAAATCTCATTTCTCACACTAAAATGTCTATCTTCATAACTCTTTAATCCATAATCCATGTAGGCTGCATTATCAAAGCACGTCTCTTGCCTATACATGACAAAATACAGCTATTACATTTTCTCCGCGCTGTCTCGTACTTGTTGCCCATATGAGAGCTTTGGTAGAGAATATGTGATCATCAAACGATATGACAGTAGATAGGCTATGGATATTTTTTAAGGGGTCTGAATAATGCACTGTATTCTGTCATTCTTTGAAGGAGGTTATCAGGCAAGCTTAGCAACTTTGCTCAATGGACTTTTGTTTAACAACTGTTACAATGTTTTTATGATTCAACAAAGCTATACTCGGGATGTGTTCTGCGCTTCCTGTGCGCACTCTGTGTTGAGATAGCCTACTGCTGAACGGCGCTGAATGCTGCAACAAGTATTAGACATTCATTCATGGTCCTCATACGCCAATTTCGAAGTTGTTCCAAACGTCAAATTTCAAAGTGTTTAGGGTTAAGCTTAGTCATTAACTCCAAAATATTAAGGTTAGGTATTAGTTCAGAATGGTTAAGGTTTGGGATAGGCTTAAAACGAAATATGCAACCTTTTACACCAGAAGAAGATGCTTACGCCCATCCACAACACCCTAGCAAAACTGAAACCTTCTTGAAGGTAACAGCGCTCACTGTTGCCCCTAGTGGCTGGTTTCTACATCTCCCGACATCCTCAGACATTGATGGACGTCTAATACTGACATGTATCATGGGTGACCTGGCTGGAATTAATTGAGGAACATGATAACACTCTGAATTTATAAACAGCCTGTTTCAAAATTCACAACAATGTCATTGGCGATCAAAGATATACTCATGACTAAATATCAGTTTAATTTGCTCTGAAATCATTACATAGTGACGCAGCCAAGTCAACAAGGTGGCTCAGTGCTCTCTTATTTGGGGAGAACCCTGGCATAGAGACCATATCTTGGTTTTAAACGCTTTAAATGGTCACTGGATAAATATGAATTATTACCTGGATTAAAACTTGGTAGATTTGGGGGAAAAGATTCATTCCTTGCTGTAACTGTATCTGAATACATTTCTATTTTGCATCAATTATTGTGTAATATGTATTCAGTGAACACACCTTTGATCGCACATGGGATAGAAATTAGGACAATACGAGTTTCAGTACATTTTGATGGGTAGTGCAAGTATATTTTCTAATGTGAAAACAGTGTAAGGGTTTTGAGTTTTGTACTAAGAGTTTTGAAAATTCACCACATGCTTGTGAAAATAGCACCAAAGCGATTTGAACAAAAATGGTAGCAAAGGGGTTATTTTCCAAAGAGGTCTTGTTGCATGTCATGGTTTCTTCATTCAAGCTTAATATGTTAAATGGCCATTTCAATAATCCACATTATGTCAACATTTTAGTTTTCATAATTTCTGCAGTATCAATAACAGGATATCCTAAAAAGATATTGAATGAGATATATCACTCTTGTTCTTATCAGTTGATGCAAGTTCCTGTTTTGCAGAAAATGTGCTCCTTCACATTCAGGGTAAGCTCTTTCAGGAATTCTTCACTCTCAACCTAAAAATGTTTTCTGCATATGTATTTTATTCCCTCTTGAAAATAAGTATGTAATTTATTGTAAAAACAAGTAAAGCATGGTCCTGATGTTTTATTATAGGGTCTTGTGTAGAATGAAAGTTCCTGTCCGACTTTACAACAAGGTAACATTCTATTTTTTGTTCCCCTTGTCTTGAAGTTGGTGGATGGTGGTCTCATGTTTCTGCTCCTCAGTTTGACTAGGATTTCTGCCCAGAGAGAAATGTCCTTAAACCCCACTACAATAGGTCATTACACAGGTATAGCATCTTCTTCAGATTTCACACATTTCTACATCCCATTATTACAATGTATAGTGAATATATTGTACTTTGAACAATAGACCTCTTTTCCTTCACATGCAACTTAATCGGGTAATGTATGTTCATGTTTTGTCAGAGTCCCCATGTCAACTATTTGACAAGTATGAAACTACTGTGACAGAGGGAGAGGCCCTTAGTTTGCCAGCCTACTATGACCTGAGTGAGTTGGTTTGGGCCAGCGTGACTGAGTTTACCTGGTACAGAAACAGAACCCAAGAGCTCCCGTCCTCTGAGGAAGAGCGTGTGCATCATCATGGACCGGTGCTCTTCTTCCTCCCCCTTTTAATCAACGACTCTGATCAGTACTACACCTACTGGTAATACAACAACTGTGTGTGTGTGTTTAGGGGTTACATTGGTAATTGAGAGCGAGGGAGCCCTGTTTGGGAGGGTGAGGGTTGAGTCTAGGGTTAGTGTTGAACCTGGATGTGTACATAGGGCTAGGGTAGGCATGCACATTTACAAAGAACAAACCTTAGGGTCCCTTGTCTTGCATGAACGTTGAATAAAATTATATTTGAACTTACTCTGCCGATTGAAATTTGAGACAAAATATCCACAGAAAACTATTATTACCAACTTCAAAACGCAGAAGTCTGTGTGTGGCAATAAAGATGTTTGCTCCTGACCAAGCACAAGACGGAAGGACATGCACAATGATGCATGCATATTGACACAAATTCTGCAGGTGTTTACATGGTTTTGAGCATGTGCCAGGTGATAGAAATTTCAACGGCAGTTGGGTAAATAATACTTTCCTGTGGATATTTTGTCTCAATATTCGACCCACTGAAGGACCAACCACACAAAGAGCTGGTAGGGTAACATGTAATACAATTGTATTCAACATTTTGGCTTGTAAGGAAACTTTCTAAGTATATACTCTTAGAAAAAAACATTTGCTATCTACAGCCTAAAAGGTTCTTGAGCTGGCCCTCAGTTAGAACCCTGTTGGTTCCCTTTTGGATAACTGGTACACTGTATATGCTTATGTTCCAGGAGAAATGCAGCAGGCACCTGCCTAATTTTTGTGACAGAGGTGATTGTGGTCAAAGTCCAACCGTTCGATCATTCAGTCCTGTTTAACGATATCTCAGAGTCAGCAGACAACATTGCTATCCCATGTCCTGAACCCGTGGAAAAACTATGCCAGGATGGAAAAGAAAACTTAACCTGGTATAAGGTACTGAACATGTCCGGAATGCTAACACAAACCTCAAGTCTGCAAAACTATTCAACATTGGTTCTCAACTCCTGTCCTAAAGCTCCTAAGGGTGGCACCGGCTCTTAATGAGTGGAATCAGGTGTGTTACTGCTATTTCAGCAAAGAAGTTTGTCAAATTGTTTGTCTTTAACTTCAGAATTTCAGTCTCATTCCAAACGAGTCTGAGAGAAATCTGTGGGTGTATGGCGCCTCCAAAGCAGACGAGGGCATCTATACGTGTGTGTGCACGTGGGAGCACAATGGGACGGTTCTCAAAACTTCTGCATCCAGGAGACTAAAGATCCAAGGTATGTAGGTTGTGACTTGATGACCGCTCTGTCAATCCTCTCAGCAGTTTATTTATTTGATTTTAGCTTTGCTGAAACCTCATCCAAGATGGCAGCAGGGTCAGCAAACATGGAAACTCTAGGCTGCATTACAGCAGGTTATTAGGCTACACTAGGTACATTAGCCTCCATTTATATCAAACAGAATCAAAAACATCAAAAGTGACCCTCATATCACATGTGGTCTTTGTGACAGCAACAATCATCAATAACAACGTTTTGGATGTATCCAAAAGTATCTTTCTGACTAAACTGTGTGTTTGTCTCCTTCAGCTCCCTCTGCCTCGCATCCTCCTCAGATCAACCTGCCTATAAACGGAAGCACAGAGACCACTGACCTGTGTAGGGATCAAACCTGGCTCAAATACTTGTGTTGTGCTTGATTTGGTTTGCCCGGTATATCTCTCTGTCTTCATAGTATCTCTTATTCTTCATAGACACCACAAAGAAGTTGAGGTGTGAAGCGTTTTGTGGGCAGAACATTGAAGACGACTGTCACGTGTCGTGGGAGATAAATGGAGTGAAAGTGGGCTTGCAGCAGCAAGGCTACTCGGTGAACACCACCAGGTAGGTACACACATGCACACACACACACATGGATTCATGCATACACACAAGCACACACACACTTGTTTTTGAGAACAAGGTAACAGAATTACCAAATTTCCTTGAAAGCAAGACCCCAGATTCACCGTTGAGAATTCGCTGTGTGAATGTTTTGTGTGTATGTGTTACTGTAGCGAGGTGGAGGTATCTTCAATGCGGAGTATCTTCACAGCTATCCTGACCATAAACACAGTGACTATGAGGGACCTCCAGTCAAAGTTCACATGTGTTGCAATGAACGACCAGAAATGGGATTATGCAGTGGTTACTCTCAAGCTAAGAGGTAAGTGCACACACTCTTAAACAAACATCACACAGACACACGTCACACAAACACACAAAATCACACATGCAAACTCTGTAACTTTCTTGGTGTTGTGTTCTCCCTGTCTCCCCCCCCCCCCCCCCCCAACAGGTTTTATGTTTATGGGTCTATGTGTGGTGCTACTGCTCTTCTTCTTGCTAGCTGCTGTGGCCATCAAAGTCTTTGACATCGATCTGGCGCTGCTCTTCCGTGGAGTTTTCAAATGCTGTGGTCGATCTGAGGGTAAGAACATCTAGCCACCCACTGAAGTGTAATGATGCTATTTCACAAAGATATTTCATTGTACAGAAATGCTTATTCAGCCTACATGATCTATATAGTATTGGATACCATATAAACATATTACTACATTTAGTTCTTAGTCACCACACTGAAGCATGGCCCACCGATTGTGCAGTGCAGTTGTCTGCAGTTGGCAGTAGGCCCTTCTCAACAGGCCACGGTTGGGGTCAATCCCACTGCAACAGTAGAAGTAGTGGCCCATTCATTATAAAATAACTCAATTTCAGTTCAACTAGAATTTAATCAAATCTCTACAATCTACTCCTTTCCTGCTGAGGTTTGACAGAAACCTCTTTGTCTGTGTTTTCAGATGGGAAGGTCTATGATGCTTACGTTGTCTACCAGATGGATGGCGTAGACAAGGAAAGGGAGGAGAAAGTGTATCACTTTGTGAGCATTGTTCTGCCCACTGTCCTGGAGCAGAAGTGTGGCTTTAGACTCTTCATCCACGGCAGAGACGACTTACCTGGAGAAGGTTGGTTCTTTCAGACTGTGTCCTACCCTCTGAGAAGCAAATGTAACAGAAATAAACATCAAAAGTTATTAACTTCTCCCGCTTCTCTCTATTCTGTTGTCCCCAGACCGCTTGGAGTTGGTGGAGGCCTGCATACGGCTGAGCAGGAGGCTGATTGTCATCCTGACCCCCAGCTCAAGCACATTGTCAGGCTCAGGAGGTCAAGGGTCATGTGGCTACACATCTTTGTTGACCACAGCGGAGGACTATGAATGTCAGGTGGGGCTCTACCAGGCTCTGGTCCACAGTGAGATGAACGTCATCCTCATCCAGCTGGGGGACATGGGGGAGGGTGGCTACACACACCTGCCCCCCGGCCTGCAGCACCTAGTCCGCAAGAGTGCCCCCTTAATCTGGCATGAGGGAAGGCGTGGGTCGACGCTGCCCAACTCAAGCTTCTGGAAGAGGGTGCGTTACATGATGCCTTGGCCGCGCTCAACTAGTTTTGACAACCAGTTAATATGACTGTTCTATGTGAACAATCAGGTCTGAGGACTTGAAGTGCGTGTGGAGGTCTGCGATTCTGTTATAGAAGAGAACACCCCCAGGTTCTCTGAAAATCCTTATTCCATTCATAGTAATGTCATTAATTATTCCAGTGCTGTGCAGAGATATACACAGGTTAGCTGAGAACGTCACAAAAACGATGTGTACAATGTGGCAGAAGGCCGTGTGTTGTTGTGATTCTGGATGGCTAGCAACAATGACAAGAAACTGCCATGTGGGGAATAGTAAGTGGCTAATTTCAGCTAGTTTTATCTTGTTCTTGATACCATGTCTTGTTTTTAGGTATTTTGACTGATGTCAAGTCTATGCTAATATGGCAAAATGTGCTTGCTTACTAACCAACAACTGTAACAATGTATTTGTGAGAGAATAAGTGTTCATTGTGCAACTTTTTTATGTTTTCAATAAACATTGGAGACTAAACATAGTTTACATGTTGTCAACAATCTAAACCAACCCCGTTCTGTTTTGCTCCATATTTTTGCACATGTCTGTTTTGTTGCTAAACAACCAACCTGTCTATGGTGCCATAGTGACGGGAGGGAGGGAGTGAGTGAGTGAGTGAGTGAGTCAGTCAGTCAGTGTGTTGAAAATATACATTTTTGGAGTGAATTTAACTAATCTGATGCCCTGAAGATAGTCATTGAATAAACTGGATGGGGAAAAGGACACGACTGTAAACCTGAACAGTCAGCATTACAGATACCATGTAGGCTAATTATGAAAGTGATAACTGCTGCCACAGAAGATCATCAATCAAGAGATTTATTGTTGTATTTTTCTGTGATGTTATATCAATTCCCGTTGTCATTTCATGTTGTTTTCATGTGTATCTGAGCTATTGCCTTTCAAGCTGGCAGAAATACAGCAGGTATGACGAGTTTTGTATTTCTGCCTGCTTGAACAGCAAACAGGTCAGATACACATGAAAACATGAAATGAACACAGGAATCGATAGATCGCTCAGAAATGCACAAAAATGATATGACATTCAAAATGGGTGAATGTTCCCTTAAGGTCTCATAATAGCCTAGAACATATCAATGGTAAAAGACTAAGCAGAAAACACAGGATGGTAAAGGAAATATAACAAACATATAGTTCACAACAACTGACTTGAGAAAGACTGATAATGTGAATATTTTGCTAATGGGACCACAAACAAATCATAAAACTAGGAGATCTACCAGCCAGTTTCTCTAGTTGATTTTCATTCCTTTATTACTACTGATACAGTATGTGATTGAGGTAGAAATGTACAACCTTTAACTGCTTCCGGTGCTGCAGTCTTTAATCTTTTAACCACACTTTGGTTTTGGTAGAAAAGTCACTGCCAGGAAATGCTTATGTTTTCTTTTTTTTATGAATAAAAAAACATTATTTTATTCACCAGAGAGTGTGTCTGAAGTTACACATCCCAGTATTACAACAGTTTCACTGTTTTGAAATAAAATGTTCAATATATGTTCTTAAACATCCTCTTGTTATACGCTTTGGGGTTCGGTTCAATTTCGTTTTTGGATTTTGTTTTGGATTTCAAGGTTGGTTCTCTTCGGGTGTTGCTTGCCTTGATTGGTGTCATCCTCGTAGGTCAGGATGTGTTGCACCATCCTCTTGTCTCACCAGTTTGGTTTGTGCCACGTTTATTTGCACTCTCTTGCCTAAGTTGGTGTAGGTTTTCTTTTCCTTTAATTTGGCTGATATAAGGCAAATCTATTGGGCGTCCATGGTGGGTGTTAAGATCAGGCTTGGAAATAAGTCATTTCAAATCATTTCGTTACTGTAATTGAGTAGCCTTTCTGTGCAGGAAGTGCAGAATTACATAGAGCTTGACAACATATTTTATGACAAACAGTTTATATATGTCCTTTACCATTATAAACTAATTTGATTTCTAAGTTAAGAGTTTAAATTAAATATGTAGACAAAATAAATATCTTTCTTCTAAAAAGTGGGCTACAAAGTGGGGTTGTGTCCGCGACAAGGTCGTCATGGCAAAAAAATAAACAAGGGACCGCAGAGTGGAGATAACTTCAGACTTCCTGTCTCCCCTATCTTAGACATAAAGGCTGTGAGAACTGGTTAGAACCTAAGGAAGTGGAGCCAATTACCTATCTTTTTTTATATAGATACTAAAGAAAAATAATGCAACAAGTAAAGTGTCAGGCCCATGTTTCATGAGATGCAATAAATGATATAAGAACATTTCCGTACATTCAAAAAGCAAATTTCTCTCAAATTTTGTGCACAAATTTGTTTTACATCCCTGTTCGTAAGCATTTCTCATTTGATAAGATAATCCATCCACGGGTGTGGTATATCAAGAAGCTGATTAAGCAGCATGATTATTACACAGGTGCACCTCATGCTAGGGCCAATAAAAGGCCACTTTAAAATGTGCAGTTTTGTCACAACACAATGTCACAGATGTCTCAAGTTTTGAGGGAGCAGGCAATTGGTCATTTTAATGTCATTTTAGAGAATTCATGTCCAAGGTCATTCACGTCCAAGGTCATTCACATCCGACTTCTTCACCTGTAGGATTGTCTGAGACCAGCCACCCGGACAGCTGATGAAACTGAGGAATGTTTCCGTCTCTAAAAGCAGCCTTTTTTGGGCTGCTCCCCTGCCCAGTCATGAAATCCATAGATTAGGGCCTAAAGCATTTATTTAAATTGACAGAAATCTTTATATGAACTTTAAATCAGTAAAATCGTTCATTGTTGCATGTTGCGTTTATATTTTTGTTCAGTAGGTTACCTCCCCCTAGAAGGGGGTATATAGCTCCTTGTGTAGATGAGGTATATATAGACTGTAATTTGTAAACAAACAAGATCCTCTCTGGTATATCCTGAGTTCCTTTCCAGTATATCCTGAGAATTCCTTTCCGGTATGTCCTGAAAGTTACTCTCCAGGTTCATCCTGAGAGAGTGATCTTGCTTGCGATTGCTTGAATAAACCTCTTATTACTGATAAATTAGTTCTGCTGATTCTTCTAACGAGTTTTCCTCTACAGTATGAGTCATAATACCCCTAAAACCTAGAGGACAAACACGGAAATGGTTCCAATAATTTTCCCAACATACATTTTTCCATAGGGGATTTTTAGAACACTTCATGTTCTATGTTTCATGTAGGTTTTGATAACCATGTAAATCTCTCTCGGACAAGGTAGATTATATGAAGCTTATATGAAATCCCTCTTTGCCCTCCGACGAACAATCAAACAGGCAAATCGTTATAACAGGACTAAGATCGAATCGTACTACACCGGCTCCGACGCTCGTCGGATGTGCCAGGGCTTGCAAACTATTACAGACTATAAAGAGAAGCACAACCGAGAGCTGCCCAGTGACACGAGCCTCCCAGACGAGCTAAAAAACTTCTATGCTCGATTAGAGGCATCAGCTGTTCCGGACGACTGTGTGATCATGCTCTCCGCAGCCGACGTGAGTAAGACCTTTAACAGGTCAACATTCACAAGGCCGCAGGGCCAGAAGGAATACCAGGACATGTACTCAGAGCATGCATGTACCAACTGGCAAGTGTCTTCACTGACATTTTCAACCTCTCCCTGTCTGATTCTGTAAAACCAACATGTTTTCAAGCAGACCACCATAGTACCTGTGCCCAAGAATACTAAGGTAACCTGCCTAAATGACTACCAACCCGTAGCACTCAGGTCTGTAGCCATGAAATGCTTTGGAAGGCTGGTCATGGCTCATATCAGCACCACTATCCCAGAAACCCTAGACCCACTCCAATTTGCATACGTCACCAACAGATCCACAAATGATGTAATCTCTATTGCACTCCACACTGCCCTTTCACACCTGGACAAAAGGAACACCTATGTCAGAATGCTATTCATGGACTACAGCTCAGCATTCAACACCATCGTGCCCTCAAAGATCCTCACTAAGTTAACTTCTTGATGACTTGGGGGGCAGTATTGAGTAGCTTGGATGAATAAGGCTGCTACTCAGCCATAAAAGCTAGAATATGCATAGTAGATTTGGATAGAAAACACTCTGAAGGTTCTAAAACTGTTTGAATGATGTCTGTGAGTATAACAGAACTCATATGGCAGGGGAAAACCTGAGAAAGAATCCAACCATGATGTGGGAATCCAACCATGAGGTTTGGTCGTTTTCCAACTCATTCATGGGATATTGGTCATGTTGCACTTCCTACGGCTTCCACTAGATGTCAACAGTCTTTAGAAACTTGTTTGAGGCTTCTACTGTGAAGGAGGGGCTCATAAGGGCTCTTTGAGTCAATGGTCTGGCAGAGTGCCACGGGCTCGTGACGTGCGGTCATGAGAGTTAGCTCGCGTTTCATTGCTTTTCTACAGACAAAGGAATTCTCCGGTTGGAACATTATTGAAGATTTATGTTAAATAAAAACATCCTAAAGATTGATTCTATACATCGATTGACATGTTTCTACGGTCTGTAACGGAACTTTTTTGTCTGCTCCTAGTGAACACGCTTCGTGACTTTGGATTTGTTTACAAAATGCGCTAACAAAAGTAGCTATTTGGACATAAATGATGGACATTATCGAACAAATCAAACATTTATTGTGGAACTGGGATTCCTGGGAGTGCATTCTGATGAAGATCATCAAAGTTAAGGGAATATTTATAATGCTATTTCTGACTAATGTTGACTACACAACATGGCGGATATTTCTTTGGCTGGTTTGGGCTCTGAGCGCCGTACTCATATTATTGCATGGTGTGCTTTTTCAGGAAAGTTTTTTTGAAATCTGACACAGCGGTTGTATTAACTTCTTGGATATAGGGGCCCTCTTAATTTATGGATAAAAAAACGTGCCCGTTTTAAGCGCAATATTTTGTCACGAAAAGATGCTCGACTATGCATATAATTGGCAGCTTTGGAAAGAAAACACTCTAAGGTTTCAAAACTGCAAAGATATTATCTGTGAGTGCCACAGAACTCATGCTACAGGCGAAACCAAGATAAAACTTCAACCAGGAAATGGGCAGAATTTTTGAAGCTCTGTTT
This sequence comes from Oncorhynchus kisutch, assembly GCF_002021735.2. Taxonomy (NCBI): domain Eukaryota; kingdom Metazoa; phylum Chordata; class Actinopteri; order Salmoniformes; family Salmonidae; genus Oncorhynchus; species Oncorhynchus kisutch. The sequence goes on along the minus strand of NC_034175.2, from coordinate 45,610,174 downwards.
TCCATTGTCTCCTTATATGGCTGTGAATGCGCCGGGAATGAGTCTGCCCTTCCTATCGTTTCTCCAAGGTGTCTGCAGCATTTTGACGTATTTGTAGGCATATCATTGGAAGATTGGCCATAAGAGACTACATTTACCAGGGGTCCGCCCGGTGTCCTTTGTCTAAATTGGTGCGTAATCTACAAGCTGCACGCAGTCATCCAGTGATTGAGGCTTTCAACGAACGATATATCATGAAGAGATATGTGAAAAACACCTTGAGGATTGATTCTAAACAACGTTTACCATGTTTCAGTCGATATTATGGAGTTAATTTGGAAAAAAGTTCTGCGTTTTGAAGACTGAATTTTCGTTTTTTTTTTGGTAGCCAAACGTGACGCACCAAACGGAGCAATTTCTCCTAAACAAATAATCTTTCAGGAAAAACTGAGCATTTGCTATCTAACTGAGAGTCTCCTCATTGAAAACATCTGAAGTTCTTCAAAGGTAATGATTTTATTTGAATGATTTTCTGGTTTTTGTGAAAATGTTATGTAATGCTAACGCTAAATGCTACACTCGGTGCGCTAGCTGTTACACAAATGCTTGTTTTGCTATGGTTGAGAAGCATATTTTGAAAATCTAAGATGACAGTGTTGTTAACAAAAGGCTAAGCTTGAGAGCTAGCATATTCATTTCATTTCATTTGCGATTTTCATGAATAGTTAACGTTGCGTTAGGGTAATGAGCTTGAGGCTGTATTCACGATCCCGGATCCGGGATGGCTCGACGCAAGAAGTTAAGGAGAAGTTTATCTAAAGTTCCATGTACAATAGTTGTATCTTTTATCAATGTTTAATACTGTGAATTGATGTGGCTCTCTGCAAAATCACCGGATGTTTTTGGAACTACTGAACATATGGCACCAATGTAAACTGAGATTTTTTTTATATAAATATGAACTTTATCAAACAAAACAGATATGTATTGTGTAACATGAAGTCCTATGAGTGTCATCTGATGAAGATCATCAAAGGTTAGTGATTATTATTATTATTATTTTTTACCCCCTTTTTCTCCCCAATTTCGTGGTATCCAAATGTTAGTAGCTACTATCTTGTCTCATCGCTACAACTCTCGTACGGGCTCGGGAGAGACGAAGGTCGAAAGTCATGCGTCCTCCGAAACACAACTCAACCAAGCCGCACTGCTTCTTAACACAGCGTGCATCCAACCGGGAAGCCAGCCGCACCAATGTGTCGGAGGAAACACCGTGCACCTGGCGACCTTTGTTAGCGTGCACTGCGCCTGGCCCGCCACAGGAGTCGCTGGTGCGCGATGTAACAAGGATATCCCTACCGGCCAAACCCTCCCTAACCCGGACGACACTAGGCCAATCGCGAAAGAGCCTGGGCACGAACCCAGAGTCTCTGGTGGCACAGCCCTTAACCACTGTGGGAGGCCCCACCCGGGAGGCCCCTTTAGCGATTAGTTTTATCTCTATTTCTGATTATTCTGACTCCTCTCTTTGGCTGGAAAAATGGCTGTGTTTTTTGGCTCTGACCTAACATAATCGTTTGTGGTGCTTTCGCTGTAAAGCCTTTTTTTAAATCAGACACTGTGGAGGGATTAACGATAATTTTATCTTTAAAATGGTGTAAAATACTTGTATGCTTGAGGAATTTTAATTATGAGATTTTTGTTGTTTCGAATTTCGAACTTTCACTGGCTGTTGCGGGGTGGGACGCTACTGTCCCAAATATACCAGAGAGGTTAAGGACCCGGGGACTAAACACCTCCCTCTATAACTGGATCCTGGACTTCCTGACGGGCCGCCCCAGGTGGTAAGGGTAGTTAACAACACATGCCCCACACTGATCATCAACACGGGGGCCCCTCAGGTGTGCGTGCTCAGTCCCTTCCTGTACTCCCTGTTTACTCATGACTGCACGGTCAGGCACAACTCCAACAACATCATTAGGTTTGCTGATAACACAACAGTGGTAGGCCTGATCACCGACAATGATGAGACAGCCTATAAGGAGGTGGTCAGAGACCTGACCGTGTGGTGCAAGGACAACAAACTCTCCCTCAACGTGATCAAGAAAAAGGAGATGATCGTGGACTACAGGAAAAGGAGGACCGAGCATGCCCTCCATGCCCCCATTCTCATCGACGGAGATGTAGTGGAGCAGGTTGAGAGCTTCAAGTTCCTTGGCATCCACATCACAAAGAAACTAAAATGCAGACCAGCTGGTGTGTTTACGGACATATTCAATCAATCCTTATCCCAGTCTGCTGTTCCAACATGCTTCAAGAGGGCCACCATTGTTCCTGTTCCTAAGAAAGCCAAGGTAACTGAGCTAAACTACTACCACCCCGTAGCACTCACTTCCGTCATCATGAAGTGCTTTGAGAGACTAGTCAAGGACCATATCACCTCCACCCTACCTGACACCCTAGACCCATTCCAATTTGCTTACCGCACCAATAGGTCCACAGACGATGCAATCGCAACCACACTGCACACTGCCCCAACCCATCTGGACAAGAGGAATACCTATTTGAGAATGCTGTTCATCGACTACAGCTCAGCATTTAACACCATAGTTCCCTCCAAACTCGTCATCAAGCTCGAGACCCTGGGTCTCGACCCCGCCCTGTGCAACTGGGTACTGGACTTCCTGACAGGCCGCCCCCAGGTGGTGAGGGTAGGTAACAACATCTCCACCCCGCTGATCCTCAACACTGGGGCCCCACAAGGGTGCGTTCTGAGACTTCTCCTGTACTGCCTGTTCACCCACGCATGGCCATACACGCCTCCAACTTAATCATCAAGTTTGCGGACGACACTACAGTGGAAGGCTTGATTACCAACAACAATGAGACGGCCTACAGGGAGGAGGTGAGGGCCCTCGGAGTGTGGTGTCAGGAAAATAACCTAACACTCAACGTCAACAAAACAAAATAGATGATTGTGGACTTCAGGAAACAGCAGAGGGAGCACCCCCCTATCCACATCGACGGGACAGTAGTGGAGAGGGTAGTAAGTTTCAAGTTCCTCGGCGTACACATCACGGACAAACTGAATTGGTCCATCCACACAGACAGTGTTGTGAAGAAGGCGCAGCAGCGCCTCTTCAACCTCAGGAGGCTGAAGAAATTTGGCTTGTCACCAAAAGCACTCACAAACTTCTACAGATGCACAATCGAGAGCATCCTGTCAGGCTGTATCACCGCCTGGTATGGCAACTGCTCTGCCCACAACCTTAAGGCTCTCCAAGGGTAGTGAGGTCTGCACAACGCATCACCGGGGGCAAACTACCTGCCCTACAGGACACCTACACCACCCGATGTCACAGGAAGGCCATAAAGATCATCAAGGACAACAACCACCCGAGCCACTGCCTGTTCACCCCGCTATCATCCAGAAGGTGAGGTCAGTACAGGTGCATCAAAGCAGGGACCGAGAGACTGAAAAACAGTGTGTGAGAGCAAGGAGGCCTAAAAACCTGACTCCGTTACACCAGCTCTGTCAGGAAGAATGGGCCAAAATTCACCCAACTTATTGTGGGAAGCTTGTGGAAGTCTACCCAAAACGTTTCACCCAAGTTAAACAATTTAAAGGCAATGCTACCAAATACTAATTGAGTGTATGTAAACTTCTGACCCACTGGGAATGTGATGAAAGAAATAAAAGCTGAAATGAATCACTCTTTACTATTGTTCTGACATTTCACATTCTTAAAATAAAGTGGTGATCCTAACTGACCTAAGACAGGCCATTTTTACTAGGATTAAATGTCAGGAATTGTGAACAACTGAGTTGAAATGTATTTGGCTAAGGTGTATGTAAACGTCCGACTTCAACTGTAGATGTTCCCATTTCAGTAATCAAGCAAGCTAGTAATATTTACTTTTGTCTTTCATACAGGTGAACTGGAAACCCAGTGTCAACAGGTGGGTTTGCAGCCAACATTTTCTTTTGGGAAAGAGAAATGGCCCTGTATTTACCAGAAAAGGTAGCTCATCCACCATGGCAGAAGATGAGGATCCAGAAACATCAACCACGGCAGAAACAGTTCCAGGTTCCTTGGCCGCTGAAGGATGTAGGAGGCTGCTGTCTTCACAGTTGCAAAATGTTCTCACTGTGTTGCATCTTGAGGAAAAATTAACGCAGTTCAATGTTCTACATGAGAATCAGCTGTATACCCGCAACAGGTATTTAGCATCACAGCTGACTGATGAAGTACTTCCAGACAAAGGCATGTCCAACATCGTTGTTGAACACCTGGAATGTTGCAAGGACTGCGTTGTCTACTTTGCCAAGTAGAGGGTCGAGGTGCAACCATTTGAGGATTAAGTGTTTATGGCACTTATGAAGTTGCGTCACAGTTCCACCAACTTGCACCTGGCTCAACTATTCCATTGTTGTGCAAACACTGTCAGCAATGTTACCATCACTTTCATTCACACGATCCACAATCTTTTTTCAATAGCATCATGAAGACTGTTCCAAGTCAGAAGAACCTAACGTGCTTGCCTGTGTCTTTTCAGGGTTCCAGCAAAAACTTCAGAATGGTCATTGACAGTACGTTGAAGTTGCTACTCCAAGTCAGATGGATCTGCAGAAGCAAATATTCTCTGTGTACCGTTCAATGAACTCCATCAAGCTTCTCCTGGGAGTTGCACCTAATGCTGTGATAACATACTGCAGTGATCTGCATGCAGGATCTGTGTCAGACAAAGCCATTGTCCAGAAGTCAGGGTTTGAGAAGATCTTCATGTCTGGAGATATGATTTTAGTAAGGCAAAGGTTTCTTGGTCGAGAGCTTGAGGCTTGCAGGAGTCACTGTAAACATCCCACCATTCCTGAACCACAGAAGGTTCAGAAAGTGTGAGATACATCTCACAGAAGAGAGAGAGAAACAGGATCCATGTTGAGGGCAAATGCTTGACTAAAAGATTCAAAAATGCTGAGATTCATACCAACCTTATTGTTAAGAGAATTATGTTCTCAATGTTCATAAACTGAACTTCAATTAACTACTCAGTCTGCAACCCAGAATTTGTAAGATACTGGTTGAAATGAAAACAGTCAGAGGCCCAGCCTACAATTGTCAAATGTTTATTCACGAGAACGTTCTGAAGTCCACAATACAAAGACATCCATTTTATAGCGGCGCACGTACTTCCACACAAACAGTAGGTATCCCAAACACATACTGTATCATTACCCAGCCGACAAAGATTATGGGACCGTGAGAAGCACTCCCTGTCCTCCCCCAAGATTAGGGAGGCCGTGAGAAGTACTCCCTGCCCTCTCCCAAATCTCTCAGTGGCCCCTAGCCAAGGTTGGCACCAAATTTAGCTCAGACAGTCTGTGTTTAAGATACTATAGAGGCATATTGTACAGATATATTGTTTTGCCCATATTCTGACTAATACTACACACATCATTTATTATAATTTTACTGACTAAAACTACACACATTATTCATAATAATTTTATGATTCTAATCAATTCCATACAATTATATGGTTTCAGGGTGGAATATTCTAATCATTCATTTAAACATGTAAATTCCATCAACACTTATCTACGTTGTTATGGTAATGTGCTGGTGCAGACTTGCTGTGCACATGTAAGCCTCCAAGACAAACTCATCAGAGAAGTAGCTGATGATTGGGAAACAATCATCATCAAATATGATACATTTTTGCGTAAAACATTGAATGCATCAACTTGTTGACTTCATGTCACCTTTTCCACGTGTTTTTGACATAAGGTGTGACATGCGGAACATCAGGCTCACCCCATGAGCAGCAGTGCATGATCAACGCCATCCTCAGCAAGAAAATCTGCTGGAAGCGATGGCTCTCCCATCGTTAGATTTACTCTCTCTCTAGTTAAACAGTCCAGATTTACGCAGGGCGTGTCCTATCCAACTCTACTTACTACTCACTTGGACATCAATGGAGACAGAGTTCCAGGCAACGTCAGTTATATTGAAATATTATCAGTTAATCATTCCACTTAAACTGGCTGTCTAGTTAGCAGACAAACTAACATACTGTGCAGAGATGAGCTACATTACTTTAGTTGGCTGCTTTGAGCAAAACTTGAATGCAATGTAACATATTCTAGGAGCCTATTGTTTGTGAATGATCTTTATTAATTTTAACTTGTTTTTTAACAATGTCAGGTTCAGACAGAGATGAGTGGGGCCTTCGTCAAGTACAACATGGGGTTAGAAAATAGTTCAACATCACATATCAATTCCCACTGTGCCGATGATAAAGTTATCTACATTATTTTAGTTGTCTGCTTTGAGAAAAACTTGTATATAATATAACCTTTTCTGGGAGCTTAGTGTGAGTGTATGCACTAAGCAATTGTCCCTTCCAGTGATGTGGAGCTACCCTTGGACCTGGTGCCAGTAAGGATGGTCTTCACAGAGGCGATAAGACCCTCCCTCCTCCTGGATATAGAAATCCTTCGTCTTCACTGCCTCTTCAATGGTAAGGTCCCTGGCACCATAGGGACACTTGACCTCCACCACTGCTGTGGTGCCCACCAGATCATCCGGTGAGGCACCCAGGATCCCAGACCCCGTGACCCAAAGCCCTGACTCCTGCACATCCATCCCTGTAGCCATTTTTATTACCTTTTTATTATCTGTGCCCCACTTTAAAGACAACACCCCATCCAACAACTATGATCGGATAACCCTTTTTAGCAGCAATGGTGTAATGCGTTTGGCCCTAACCACTGCTCCATAATTGCTGTCCGTCAACCTCCTTCTCCTCATGGTGTGCCAGTTTGGGTTGGTGCGCTGTCAAACTGTTGCCTGCCGTATAGCCTCTTGCTGCTCAGATTACAGCACCATGCCAGCCAGGATGCCTGCATGACCCAGGCACACTTTTTTAGAAGTCCTGAATGGCATGAAGCTTGGTAGCAGTGATGTATTGGGCTTTACCCACAACCCTTTGTAGTGGTTTGCGATCGGAGGCCTAGCAGTTGCCATAACAGGCAGTGATGCAACCAGTCAGTTATTGCAAGACTTTCTTGAGATACAGTTGAAGATTGTACCAAAGCAGCATACCACCCTACATACCCACTGCTAGTTTGCTTCTGAAGATAAGCAGGGTTGGTCTTGGTTGGTCCCTGGATGGGAGACCAGATGCTGCTGGAAGTGGTGTTGGAGGGCCAGTAGGAGGCACCCTTTCCTTTGGTCTAAAAATATATATCCCAAAGCCCCAGGGCAGTGGTTGGGGACATTACCCTGTGAAGGATGCAGTCTTTCGGATGGGACTTTAACCCTGGTGTCCTGGCTAAATTCCCATTCTGGCCCTCATACCATCACATCATTCTGGCCTCCTAATCATCCCCAGCTTACAATTGTCTCATTCATCCCCTGTAATTATTCCCCAGGTTGTTGCTGCAAATGAGAACGGGTTCTCAGTCAACTTACCTGGTTAAATAAAAATAAAAACAAAGAGGCCCGCTCCCTTCAACCTGCTTGTGCAAGAGATCTGCTGTTTTCCCCCCTCCTTAGTGAAAAACGCCATTCAGTAAAATAACAGCATGAGAGTTGATTCTCAGCTTGTCTTTCAAAAGGTTTATTATTGCCAAAATATGGAAGCAACGGTTCTGCTAAATACAATTATAATTTAAGCTAATATAACATATTCAAAATGGATTAAATTGAATGTATTAAATTATTTATATTATATACAGCTTCTCAGAGTTTGGGACACACATAAGTAGTCCAAGTCTATGGTAGGACTTGAAAATAAACCATGGGTATATGTAACACATGGGTGTTGCATTGTGATATTGCTGTATGAAGGGGGTGACTGATATGTATATGTACCTGGTTAGTATACGGTCCTGAGGATGGAAGGATGATGTTGGTGATTCAAAGAGCCTCCCCTGTGCATTGCAAAAAGGGAAATCTTAAAGTCTACAGTTAATATCTTATATTTACGCAATAAGGCACCTCAGGGGTTTGTATAATATATGGCCAATATACAACGACTAAGGGCTGTTCTTATAAACAACGCAACTCGAAGTGCCCAGATACAGCCCTAAGCCGTGGTACATTAACCATATACCACAAACCCCAGAGGTGTCTTAGTGCTATTATAGACTGTTTACCAACGTATTTAGAGCTTAGAAAATTATTGATCGGCCCAAACACCAATCTCAACGTCTACAATGAAGAGGCGACTCCAGGATGTTGGCCTTCAAGGTAGAATTGCTAAGAAAAAAACAGATCTCAGACTGGCCAATAAAAAGAAAAGATTAAGATGGGCAAAATAACACAGACACTGGACAGAGGAACTCTGTCTAGAAGGCCAGCATCCCGGAATCGCCTCTTCACTGATGACGTTGAGACTGGTGTTTTGCGGGTACTATTTAATGAAGCTGTCAGTTGAGGACTTGGGAGGCGTCTGTTTCTCAAACTAGACACTCTTGCCTCAGTTGGGCCTCACACTCTTTCTATTCTGGTTAGAGCCAGATTACACTGTTCTGTGAAGGGAGTAGTACACAACGTTGTACAAGATCTTCAGTTTCTTGGCAATTTCTCACATGGAATAGCCGTAATTTCTCAGAACAAGAATAGACTGACGAGTTTCAGAAGAAAGGACTTTGTTTCTGGCCATTTTGAGCCTGTAATCGAACCCACAAAATGCTGATGCTCCAGATACTCAACTTGTCTAAAGATGGCCAATTGTATTGCTTCTTTAATTAGCACAACAGTTTTCAGCCATGCTAACGTAATTGCAAAAGGGTTTTCTAATGATCAGTTAGCTAATCCAAGTTTATCATTTTAAAAGGCTAACACAACATGACATTGGAACACAGGAGTGATGGTTGCTGATAATGGGCCTCTGTACGCCTATGTAGATATTCCATAAAGAAATCTGCCGTTTCCAGCTACAATAGTCATGTAGAACATTAGCAATGTCTAAACTGTGGGTATATATATATATATATATATAATATATATACAGTGCCTTGCGAAAGTATTCGGCCCCCTTGAACTTTGCGACCTTTTGCCACATTTCAGGCTTCAAACATAAAGATATAAAACTGTATTTTTTTGTGAAGAATCAACAACAAGTGGGACACAATCATGAAGTGGAACGACATTTATTGGATATTTAAACATTTTTAACAAATCAAAAACTGAAAAATTGGGCGTGCAAAATTATTCAGCCCCCTTAAGTTAATAGTTTGTAGCGCCACCTTTTCCTTATATACTGGCGCACTATTGTTTGTACAGATGAACATGGTACCTTCAGGCGTTTGGAAATTGCTCCTAAGGTTGAAGCAGACTTGTGGAGGTCTACAATTTTTTATTCTGAGGTCTTGGCTGATTTCTTTTGATTTTCCCTTTGATGTCAAGCAAAGAGGCACAGAGTTTGAAGGTAAGCCTTGAAATACATCCACAGGTACACCTCCAATTGACTCAATTAGCCTATCAGAAGCTTCTAAAGCCATGACATAATTTTCTGGAATAGTCCAAGCTGTTTAAAGGCACAGTCAACGTAAACTTCTGACCCACTGGAATTGTGATACAGTGAATTATAAGTGAAATAATCTGTAAACAATTGTTTGAAAAATGAAAAGTAGATGTCCCAACTGACTTGCCAAAACTATAGTTTGTTAACAAGAAATTTGTGGAGTGGTTGAAAAACTTGAAAAAAGACTCCAATTTAAGTGTATGTAAGCTTATGACTTCAACTGAATGTCGTAACCAAAAAAAACAGTTAAACAAATCAAAATACATTGTTTATTTCAGATTCTTCAAAGCCGCCACCCTTTCCTTTGCCTTGATGACAGCTTTGCATACACTTGGCATTCTCTCAACCAGCTCCTCGAGAAATGCTTTTCCAACAGTCTTGAATGGAGTTCCCACATATGCTGAGCACTTGTTCCCTGCTTTTCCTTCACTCTACGGTCTCTCACAATTGGGTCGAGGTCAGGTGATTGTGGAGGCCAGGTCGTCTGATGCAGCACTCCATCACTCTCCTTCTTGGTTAAATAGCTCTTACATAGCCTGTAGGTGTGTTTTGGGTCATTGTCCTGTTGAAAAACAAATGATAGTCCCACTATGCGCAAACCAGATGGGATGGCGTATCGCTGCAGAACGGAATGAGTAGGTGTCCATACTTTTTTACTGGTACTGTATATATATATATATATATATAACTACGTGAATTATTATTCAATACAATATATAGGCTTGCTTAGATGTAACTTTTTGCAGTGTGTGTTTCTGCCATTGTCTGTATTGATAGTTCATGTCAACCACAGGTCGCACCTTAATTGGGGAGGACAAGCTCATAGTAATGGCTGGAATGGAGTGAATGGAAAAGTATCGTACACATTTAACATGGTTTCCATGTGTAGGATACCATTCCATTCATTCTATTCCAGCCTCCCCTCAGCACCCTCCTGTGATGACTTGGTCTCATTAGAATGACATCTGGATTCTGCTGCAAACGGAGAAATTAATTCAGACAAACTGACAGCATTAGAAATCAACCGTGATTAAATCCTTTAATATTCTTAATTGTTTAATTGAATAAACAGATATTTAGAAAAAGGACAAATTAGTGGCACATCTTGACTCAACTTTTAAGCCAAAAAGGGTCAGATTTCAGTGTCGTATTTCTAACGTTACCCAATTCTTAAGTTTCGAAAACTTGACCAAAAATGAGAAATTCAAAGTTAGTGGGATTTTTTTCCCCCAAGTAAAAACCCACAGGTTAACTTCTCTGCATGTTCTGTTGCACTGAAATATATACACCTTATACACAGAGCTGGACTGATAGATACCTGAGGGAGAGGTGGTACTGTGGTTTGGAGTTATGGGAAGTAGACTGGAGAACATTATGCCCCAAAACTTAGAACATATATCTCCTAAGCTACTGTGACAGATGTAACAGGAGTTGTAACAGAGGTATCGAACACAGAAGCATCACGGGACAGTAAGTATTATTAAAATGGGGCCCTCTTAACTATTACTGTAACTAGGAGCAGATTCTCATGGGACCCTCATCTCTTCAGCTTTACAAATAGCTATACTTTAACTAACCCTAACCCATTTTTTCTGGAGTGAGAAATAAAACACGAGTTCCCCGTCATTTTAACAGAGGGCAGACTTATGTGAATCTTACTGAGTCAGTGTCCCTCACTACTTGCCAATCAAAACCTAATACTACTGAGAAAGTGTTGTCTAAGTTCACACACACAATGCAATGAAGCTGCACTCTGTCTGTTAAGGCTTGCATGAATCTGTCCTGGTTAAAAAAACATTTAACGCAAAAAAAAAAAAGAACATCAACATAGGGAGACAAGATGGTGACTGGGAAACAGAATGGTGTTCTTTAGACTAGTGATGACGTGTTGCTATCATGTTTGCATGTTGCACTGACAATCCTAGTTATAAAGGAGTCACCCGCCTCCCTATACACCAACCCCTCAGACCACAGATGGGGCGGGTAACCATTAAGACTACCATCATAGAGTGTAAATAATTGTCCAGTGTGTAGAGATAAACAATGTAACATGTTTTAAAAGCAAATGCAGTGCCTGAGCCTAGGGTGGCGCTGTGCCATACAATGAATTGCAGCAAAATAAAATGAGGGAAAAAAATTACAAAATAAGAACTATTCCTTCCTGTGCAATTCAGGACTCATAGCTTTAGTAACTTCATGTTACTCATTGGTGGCTACTGATAATAAGGTCCTATTGATCCTCGCACCTCAACATATACCTTGGCATAATAAACCCATAAACATGTCAGTACTACCCCGGAGAGAACTCAACTACCCACAGTGCACCATTATGGATGAAGGGTTGGTGGAGTGTGTCTGAATAGAAGACTGTAGTGGAGGGAGAGATGAGGTGGGGAGGGAACCTAGCAACCAATCAAACAATCACCCTTGCCTAAGCAAACTTGAATTAAGGCAAACATTACTACAGTCTAGAGCTGAAGAGCAGAATCAAATGTCCTTTCAGTAATGAGGTTACAAGTGGACAGTAGTAAGTGCTGGGTTTCCGTACACTAATGCCACTACCAACCCCATCACTGTTTTAGGAGAGAAGGGGGTGGCAGTGAGACCAGCAGCTCTCAGCTTCATTAGAACATCTCATTAATTCAGTAAGTACCGCATTTCAATTATAAAGGGTAGCTGGGGGTTATCATTGTCTGTTCTGACTGGAATTGGTGGTTAAGGTTATTATAAGAGGTCACACTAACAACGGGGGTGGTTTAGCATGTTTAAACCAGAGCAGAGATGGCAGGAGAACAAGTTCATAGTTCACTCGGGAACTGGCATGGTAATATGTGTGCAGATATCTACTGGTGAGCAAGCAATGGAGAATGCTGTAAAACCTACATACATAAAATAATTAGGGTCAGAACCCGGTGGCGTTGGAATAGTTGTGTGGAATATCATGGCAATTTTGTAAGTTACCATGAAGTTAATGAATACAGAGCCCTTGCTGTAGTCTTAACACACAGAACCCTGACTCAGTATTTAAAACACTGGAAGTCCCATCTCTGCTGTTGAACATAGCTCTGTTAAAAATAAGTCCCTAAGTAATATTCAACAGCAGCCAAACTCTATCTGACTGTCTTGGTAAGAATGCATAGACTTGTAGAATCATAGAACCACCCCATTATATTTGCTCATGAATAAAAATGGTTCCCACAACAGAGAGATGAAGCACAGTGAAAATAAACACCTTTTTTTGCTCAGAGGTAAAAAGCAACGTGGACACCTGGCAGGGCTCTACACTGACCTTTTTGTACAGGGAGCATACGTATGCCTAAGTTGAAGAAAGTACACAAAGAAGGAGCACAATGAAAAATATTTGGAGGTAACAAGCCGTTTTCTTTGTAGTAATGGTGCAATTACAACGGTCATGAATTTGCGCTCGGTGTATTCCCCATGGCACTCAGGGGCTACGGTACAGTGAAATCATTGCAAAATTATCATCTGGGCGATTTTTTTTTCTAGGCGGACAGCAACATATTTAGGCGCGTAGGCGAGGAAAATGGTCGCATTGTAGAGCTCTGCCCGGCTTTTCGGTAGAACGAGGGGGAGATATACTGTACTGTATGTTACAAGGTGAACACTGAAGTAACACCTCAACCTCAAATGAAAAACTAGATTCAAAAGAAAGTTATGGAAAGGAGAGCTGCTGATAGGCTTGGTTCCTAGGATCAAAGGAGTCGAAGAGTGCGAGGTGGCGGGGGGGGGGGGGGGGGGGGGGTTGGATAGTCCACAACAGTACCTCCTGTTCTCAGTCCTGCCCTCTCCTACCCCACATAGAGCTGGCTGCAGATGGTCTCCTTTCTCTCTACACTCCTCCCATGGTCAAACCCCTCCTTCTCTTCCTTCCCTCATCGTCCAGATCCCCCCCCTCCCCCCGGAGTGCTTGCTCGCACACACAGACAGAATAGGTGGAAGGGGACCGCAGGAGGACCGTACGAGAGCGACCAACCGCGGGAGGGAGGGAGAGTTCTAGTTCTGTTTCTTAGCCCCCTCGTCGCCGTAACTGGAGCCCGTCTTCTTTATCTCGGTGACACCGATCAGGCGCCGGATGGCTATGGAGGCTGAGGAGGACCAAAAAGATAAGACAGAGATTATGGACCAAATCTCAATGGAGGCAGAAAACATTAGTTGTCAGGAACTACGCACATTAGTCAACATCTCAGTCACATTCCCATGTGTTAAGAGTTAGCTATAAACCTCATGGTTATTGGATCGACGTCCCAGCCCCAGCCTAAGGTAAGCGTAACGAGGAGGCATTATGAACCCTCTACTCACCAATGATAAGGAAGAGGCTGAAGCCGAGGATGAGGAGGGGGGAGCCACTGACCACCACACCGCAGGCGAAGTTTATGAGGGGCGAGAGCAGCAGGGTCGCCCAGAACAAGAAGTTAAGTAGCGTCCACAACCGGCGAGGAGGGGTGATGGTAGGACCTGGGAAAGTGCCCTCTTTATGATAGTGTTCTTGCAGAGCATCCTGGAGAGGGACACAGAATGAATGTCAAGGTACTACCAAACCTGGTTAAACATATTTTGTTGTTACTTCCAAATAAGGTATGCGTGTCAGTAACTCATCTCACATGGGAGTTTATCTGTGTGTGAGACTTGTACAGGGAACAAAACTACATTTAACCATATGCAGTTACAACTCAAGCACTGAAGAGCCCTACCTTCTCCTGGTAAAGCTTATGAAGCCAGTTGGCACACTCCTTCTCATCTTCTGGGATCTCATCTACAGGGAACCGTCTGTAGGGAGAAGGAGCAGGGGAGACAAGCAGTCAACACAAAATCAGGAGATAGCAGGGGGAGCCTGCTATGGAGTGCAGTAGAGCAGGGTTTCCCCAAACTCGGTCCAGTCCCCCCGGGTGCACATTTTGGTTTTTGCCCTGTCACAAACCAGCTGACTTCACATTTAAAAAAAACTCACCATCAATCGTTGATTATTTGAGTCAGCTGTGTAGTGCTAGGGCAAACACCAAAACGTTCACTCAGGTCCACGTTTGGGAAACCATGGAGTAGAGAATGAGTCTGGTATTGCAGCATCTAACCACCAGGGGGCAAACTCACCAAAGTCCAGATGGGGCACCTCAGACAGTGTTCATCTCCAGTAAAACAGCCTTGGGATGTATAGCATTATGTATCATTTGCCACAAGCACCTGTTTTTGCCACACCAGGCTACTCTCCCCGTTTAGACTCACAGGGGGCTCATTCACACAGTGGAGCGGTTTGATATGCCCCTCTGTGTAATCTAATTTAAAGGAAAGGCTTTGAAGGTCTCTCAATGTTCTCATTCAAATGGTCATTATGATTTGAAAAGAAACGGCCCATGTCGTCATTGACAAATGGCTCCCTGTAAATCTTATAGTTTTACTCACCTCTCCCTAAGAGTTTTTTTTTTTTTTTTTTTTACTGAAGGCTGGTACTGTAACTCGTGATTGACTTATGGGCTCACGGACATAAGGCCGCCGAGTAATGTTTTTCACCGCAGGGCAAACCGTGATCTCTGTTGATGCCTTTCTCCCTTTACCTCTGTGGGTTGGGTAGGACAGGACTACCCCAGCAACACAAAGGAGTGTTAGGTAAAATTCTGGTTCAGTTCTGAGAAGTCCACTGTCCCGCTTACTATTAAAAAGAATAGCGATGTGCTTGGAAGAAAGCCAAGAGGCTAACAGAACGTCATGGCTTTTCGCTTGAAACGGCTCAAGTAATAACCACAGGGTCACACATATTGATTAGTACCCACCTGATTCTCATATCTGCCATGTATTTCTTGCCGTTGATGATGCCCAGCAAAGTGGGGACTTGGTGGTCTTTGAAATTCAGTGTGACATCATACACGGCAGACACTAAAAACAATGAAAGACAAGAGAAAACCTATAATAAATACGAGACCTTATTTTGAACTGCGTGGGTTTGTGTGTGTGTGTGTGTGTGTGTGTGTGTGTGTGTGTGTGTGTGTGTGTGTGCGCGCGCGCGCGCGCGACACGTGCATGCATGCCCCACCTGTGCCCTTGAGGCATTTCAGTGTTGTGGTGAAGCCTTTGGTCCTGGGCAGCAGGTGGTATTTGAGCTTGGGCAGGCCTTTATTCTCTGCCACTTCCATACTGATCTGGTGTTTCTTCTCTGTGAAGCGAGTGCCTTCGCAGTACAGCAGGAACTTCGGAGACAGGAAAAGGAGCGTCAACAAACGCGCACTCACAAGGGATTCACAGACGCGCGCAAAACGTTGAGCTTAGAGAAACACACGCAAAGATAAAAAAACAGCAAGTTTAGAAATACACAAGATACACTACTGGTTCAGACAGGCACACATCAGCTGAGGTGACCTCCTTTCCCCTATCCTCTTAAGACTCCCCAGCAGGGCCAGCTTGTGTTACAGATCAAGTGCACCTCCAGGAAACGTTACTCGAAATAAAGTTCTCATCATACCTCAAGGACTTCCATTTAGAGTGGGTGCAGCGTCAACAAAATATACATCCTCACAGACAGAAGACTGTTTAAAAGAAAACACTGCACATCTTGTTGTCCTCCTGTCCCCGAGGCGAGTTGGTCAGTCATGCGATTCCTAGGTGTTGCTTAAATCAGATCAGACGACCTGATTAGCCAAATCTCTGTCATTCCCGGTAACCGTAACAAGAGGTGGAAGTGGAAACTTGCAGCCTGAGCAACAACATGTCTAAAGATCGTTAGGGAGGGCTATTAGGAGCCAGACCAGAATCCCACTGACCTAGATTGCCCTGTGGCATTTCAGCTTGATGAATAACACTAACCAGACCTACTCCAGACAAGACCAAACTCCTGGACCTAGTCCAATGAGTTACGGCAGACTGAAGCTGGGAGGTCAAGGATCAGTCCTGTGTGTAGATTCACTGTACGAGCTGTCTGGGCCTAATGTGCGCTGTCAACAGAATGTCAAGAAATGTAGTCATGTGGCCCAGGATAGAAAAATGTAGGTCTTAGCCCTTTACACTCGTACCCATATTCGGGTAGAAATTTGCAGATTTGGGCACTGATAAGAAACTAAATTGGAACACAGTGGCTGTACAGTTCAGGCTCTCCACTTTACAGCGTTGTATGGTTTTTGACTGACAAGACGTTCTGAACTTGAGCAACACACGAGACAAGAAGTTGCCCCCATCCCTCCCGCTAAATTGGGCAACTTTTTTTTGTCGTCTGACTGAGGGAAATGCTGTAAATTAAGAGGACTCAATGTATTTTGAAAGATGAGATGTTGAGGATTATAATAAAATACCACTTTGATGTCACAGAGGCAAGTAAAACAGTCCAAATGTCATACAGTGTCAACGTTTATGGTCAGCATGTTTGATTCAGAGTTCCAAGATCACACGGCGTCATACCCTGGGTAGTCCAGAACACGCACCTGAAAGCACTCATGACTAGGGCTGTGGCGGTCACCACATTTTGCCGGCTATTGTCAAGCAAATGACTGCCGTTCTCACAGTAATTTACCGTTAATTAACATAAACATGTTTAGCATCTCCAGTTCATTTAGCAGAGAATATATGCTTATAAGTCACGTGCCATTATTTTATATGATTTCATAGTAAGAAGAATATAATTGAACTTAGCTGAATAAAATAATAATAATAATAATATACACACACACAATACGTTTTGATGTAGAATGGTCCGTTGTCAAATGGGCAGGAACAGGGGTATGGGAAAAAAAGAAACATCATACGTGTGCACTCGAATAGTGAATGGAGGCCGCTTTCCACAGTTCGGTTTTTCATAATCATGCAGGGTAGGCTATTCCAGTTTTATAGTGGAGCAGGTGCTTAATACTAGCAGCTGAGAAATAAAGTCGCAGCTGGGATCATCCTCTTTTTAGTGGCAACCATCAAAACTCTTTCATACGGGACTACATATAGAAGTGTCTAGGCTGATCAGACCCCTTATTTCACTCCATGCATCAACCATGGAGAAGCATGCAGCCTTAACTTTGGAAACCAACTGGAATCTGTTCCGTAAAAATAAAAAAATTAAATAAATTCTCAACAAAACATATTCCATTAACTGTTGACAGCCCCTGTCTCTGCGCGGGGGGGTGGGGGCTTGGGCTCAGACTGTATTAAGGTCTATCCATATTTTGAAAGCACTGTCCATTTCCTCGTGTTTGGCTTTGAAACAACATCCACCATGTTTTCCACTCAGTTTTGAACTTTTCAAAAGCATGACACTGATAAGTGTTTGATGTGATTTTCTATTGCATTTGCATTGCTGTCAGAGTGGTTAGAGGGACAATAGAGCCCTGAGAACCAGACCATTAGCGACCTGATGGTCGTTAGCGAGTTGGGTACTAGTACCAACGCACGTACAGAGTGCACTAAACGAGATTACCGTGATTCAACATTCACGTGGAATTTGACTGCGATCATGACTCATGATGACTGGTGTGGCGGTAATATGGTCACTGCAACAACCCTACTCATGACTCATTTCTATGCGCACCAAAATGATGATCCTTTTGTTGGCAAAGAGAACAAGCTTTCAAAGTATGCCCACCTGACCCAGATGGCGATTTAAAAATGGGCTGCTTTTGGATTGCATAAAGAACAGTAATTGTGTGACGGCGGGGATGCAGGGTTGTGTTCCAAACAAAACAACTACTAGTGTGCTTGCTCTATTTCCTCAACGGCACAGCTAGGAGAGCTCAACAACAAAAAAGCACCCCATAGTTTAAGACCCTTCTGTGAGCATGGCAATTACTTAGAAACGGCACACTTTGGAGAGGTGTGTTGCCACTTTGTGACACCAGTTAGTCCTCTCACTCAAACTCGTTGCACCTACCCCACATTTTCGTATGCCATTTTCTTATGCTACTGAATGTATCCAAAGAATCGTCAGATTCTGTTATCAACAAATGCGGTTGAAAAGTACAGTATATGTAAAATGCACATAAAATCAAGCAAAATGTTCAGATTCAGTCTCGTGTCAGGTGAAATGTTGTCCCCTCAACTTCAGGTGTAATAATTTCCCCATAATCTCCAAACTGTTTCAATTGCTACTATTCGTATGCATATGCTTTTCATATGTCTTCTGTAAGAAACATTTTAATTTAGCCCCCTCCATATAGGCCAATTCCCATGAGTGTAAAGGGTTAACCAAAGGAGAGACACTCACCCACATAAACTCCGGGTAGTCTTTGAGTCTGTCCAGACCTCTGAACACAGTGTCTCTGTCCTCCTCCCACTTCCTCTTACAGAACACAATTTCCAGGAAGTACCAGGTCCATCCAATCAGAGGCACTTTCAGCAGCTCATGTTTGGCCAGCACCTTGGAACTCTGGGCAGGAAAAGAAAGCGTGGGAACGGTAAGAGTCCTGAAGTGTATCTCTAGGATCAATATCATCGACTTCTCTTTATCGCTACGGAATCTGAAAACGCACAACAGTTGAGAGTAATATGGGAAGGCGTCATTTGGTTTCACATGTCTGATTCTTTCAGATCGGGGCTGATAATAGAAAGGCGGCAAAGTAGGGAGGCCGATGAGTTTGGACTATTGAGATGACCCCCATTTAGTGACTGATGAATAGTAGATAGTCGAGACGGAAGATATACTGACCCCTAGGACTCCGTATCGCTCACACATTGTCCAGCCGCAGAGGAAGTCAATCTCGTAGTTGTGGTTGAGGATGATGATGACGTGCTCCGTGCCAAACTTCTCCACCGTGGCCTTGTCTGTATAAAGGGTGCATTCGGTGCCCGACCACCACTCTAGCAGCATCACCAGCTCTGCAACAAATCCAAATATGGAAATTAAAATCGACTCAACTACCGTCCACGGAGTCAAAATTATCAAGATCGAAGCGCCAGATTAATTATTTCACAAGATCCCCTTTTGAGGTGTGACACAAGGTCTTATAATGCACACAGGATCTCTCTCTCTCACACACACACAATTCTAGCGTGGGGGACTCACGGCTCCAGAGGGAGTAGGAGAGCCTGGTGTTGATCCTGCGGTAGAGCTGCTTGTTGAAGGGCCACAGGACACAGGTGAGGAGCTGGATGAAGTTGATGATGAGGCCGCTCACCACGAACACAAAGCCCAGGAGGAGCTGCAGAACAAACTGGGTCTTCAGATAGGCTAACAAACCCATGGCTGCTGCTACTGAGGAGCCTCCTCTCCTCTGCACACTACTAAGGACCTGTGGGAAAAGGGAGAGAGAAGAGAGAGTGGGAGGGTGCAGGAGGAAGAGGGGGAAGCGAGGCAGGAAGGTGAAAGTAGGTAAGATAACAAGAGGGGTCGTGAAGAGAGGAAGAGAAGAGGGAGATTTAAAAGGACAGAGCAGTAAAAAGGGGAGAGCAAAAGGAGAAACAATGAACATGTTGTTACATTAAATGCGTTTGCTCAGAGAGAAGATCAAATAAATACATTTCAAACGACGTGTGCGGTTGAGCGAGCCGAGAAGACATCAATGTTTCATTCTCACCACGGTGGACTCCCTCTCTATAAGCCCCTCCTGCACGGCCCTTCACTCAGTATTACGGACCTGGGAAAGAGACAGACCGAGAGAGAGACAGGTCAACACAGGCAAAAAACAGAAAAGCCTACTGTAAACCATAGTGTATGGTTGCACAAAAGTGTACAGTCAAGAAGAAGTGATAGAGTAGAAGCTGGTCTACCTCATTAACAACCAGAACCTACTAAACTCTAAGCTAGCAGACAGAGGGGTTGGGGGGGGGGACCTCTAGCCGTTGTCTAGATTCTGTATTACTGTGTGTGCGAGTGCCTGTCACGGAAAATAATGAATAAAGTCACAGACCGAATGAGCGTCACAGACGAGGAGGCTTACATGTGTTGTTACAGAAGGTGTGTCAGAGCACAGGGACTATAAGTGGGTCTCTGTGATGCATTTTCACTCACACAGACCAGTGAGTCACAAGACAGCCCTCCAGTCCACTGTGACCTTCAACCCCATGCAGGAGCATTTTTAAAATGTATTTATTTAATTTCACCTTTATTTAACCAGGTCGGCTAGCTGAGAACAAGTTCTCATTTGCAATTGTGACCTGACCAAGATAAAGCAAAGCAGTTCGACACATACAGAGTTGCACATGGAATATACAAACATACAATCAATAATACAGTATAAAAAGTCTATATACAGCATGTGCAAATGAGGTAAGGCAATAAATAGGCCACGAAGTTGATGATGAGGCCGCTCACCACGAACACAAAGCCCAGGAGGAGCTGCAGAACAAACTGGATCTTCAGATAGGCTAACAAACCCATGGCTGCTGCTAACAAACCCATGGCTGCTGGTGGCAAAGTAATTACAATATAGTAATTAAACACTGGAATGGTAGAATGTGCAGGTAGAGATACTGGGGTGCAAAAGAGCAAAAAATTATAATAATATGAGGATGCGGTAGTTGGGTGGGCTATTTACAGATGGGCTGTGTACAGGTGCAGTGATCGGTAAGCTGCTCTGACAGCTGACGCTTAAAGTTAGTGAGGGAGATCAGTCTCCAGCTTCAGTGGTTTTTGCAATTCATTCCAGTCATTGGCAGCAGAGAACTGGAAGGAAAGGTGGCTAAAGGAGGAGTTGGCTTTGGGGGTGAACAGTGAAATATACCGGCTGGAGCACGTGCTATGGGTGGATGTTGCTATGGTGACCAGTGAGCTGAGATAAGGCGGGGCTTTACCTAGCAAAGACTTATAGATGACCTGGAGCCAGTGGATTTGGGACAAATATGTAGCGAGGGCCTGTCAACGAGAGCATACAGGTCGCAGTGGTGGGTAGTATATGGGGCTTTGGTGACAAAACGGATGGCACTGTGATAGACTACATCCAATTTGCTGAGTAGAATGTTGGAGGCTATTTTGTAAATGACATCGCCAAAGTTATTAATAATAATTAAGATGCACGCATGACTAAATTGATTTTTGGATAAAAGCGTCTGCTAAATGGCATCTCTCAAAAAGGAGGCAATGGGTTGCAAAGTGTGTATTTGTGAGAGGAATAAGATGCGTTTTGTTCGCTCTCAGAACAGGCCAACCATGTCTCCATTGTTCGGGGCAAATGACCAGCGTTCCAGAGAGGGAGGAAGACAGACAGAGAGAGATTGTGTGCAAGTGCAATGATGTGTGCAATGTGTACGTGTGTAGAATCGTTTGGCAGAAAGGCAGCAGTGCAGACTACATTTCAAACACTACCTTCCTAAGTGCAAAACATTCTTAGTATCTCATCTTGCACAGTTCTGAGAAGTCAAGTCTGTGTGCTGTATTGAACATCACTGAATGGGTGTTAAGCCAGCTCCATTTTGATGTTTGTCCACTACACAGCAGGTGATGGGGATATTTTAATCCAGACTGTAGCCTATAAACGAGATCAAACACCCATGGAAGCTCAAGCCTTATTCTATTCTCTGATTTAAAAGGACCGGAGGAGATTTTGCCTAAGTGTTGCCCTCACAATTGGCTTAGCTTAAATCATGGTGATGGGCATAGATACAGTAAAATGGCAGTGTCATATTAGTAGTGTGTGTGCTCTTTCCAGAAGTGGCTGCTCTTTGTTTAAACCATGGATGGGCAACTGGTGGCCCCCCTTTTGTCGGCCCATGGATCAATTTCACACACAAAAAAAGATACTTTTGAGAGTTATATTATTCTAATAGAAATTGCACTTTGTGTATCAGTCACTCAGACCATGTCAGTAAAAAAATGTTTTAATGGTAAATTAGTCTAGCGACCAGCTGTCTAAACTTGTAATAAGCATGGTCGAATTACCGACTGGGGTGGGGCCCATTGATCATCAGTTATCATATAAAAAACTGCAAACATTTTCCTCCACCCCGTGGCAATTTGTTTTTAAATTGCATGAAATTAGCAAAAAAAATCGAATAAAATTCTCTGCACCAAGGCAAAAAGCGTAGAATTTCAGCAAACTTATTTTAAAAACAGCTACATTTTCTATATGCCTCATGGCAAAATGTGCAGAAAATTTACTGAGGGGCCAATAGAAATAGTGATTGTTTTTGGATAAAAATTACACACCCTGCCTAGCTGTAAACTTTTCTAAGAGAAGGAGCCTGTGTGGTTTTGAATTGCTTTCATGGAGGACTGGCTGAAATGTTAAGGATCCATAAAATATTATTTTCACCATGAGCAAAAGCGATTGGCTTTCTACCCAGTTGCAAAGGCTTTCTACCCAGCCGAGACCAGCGGATTAAAAAAAACTGGATTATCAGCCTCCATTCAATAAAACGCACAAAACCACTTCGACAAGGCCAAATATACACACATTACTACCTTATTACAAGATGGCGTTGACAGATATGGCAGCTCTGCTTCTAGCTTCACAAGCATTTCGTACAGCTGCAAAAACATCTGCACGTGACCAATAAAATGTGATATCTATTATAGACATGTTTGCGCAGTGGCGAACCTATTGGACATAGGCTCAGTGTGGAGCATTGCATATACTCACTTCTAAATCCCCACTGATGTGTATCAAAGTGGCCTACATAATCACAAAGCACGTCAAATATATTCACATGCCACACAGCCTAGTTTCAGCGGAATACCATCTGCAGGCAGCAGGAGCGCGCAGCTCTCAGCTGGTTTAAGACATGGAGCAGCTCAAGATTCATGTCATTGGCAGCTGGAAGAAAAGACATTTGAATGTTTGTGATCTACCAGTAAACGGTAAGTAAGGCAACAATGGGTATTCTAACCAGGTTTTGAAAAGGTTTACTCCGAAAGTCTTAGTTAGTAGGCTATTTATGAAGCTGAAAATAATATAATTAGAATGATCATTATTATTTTATAAATCCTTAGCCCTTCTCTCAAGGCGTGGAAGGTCCTCATTGTTGCCCACTGTATTTGGGTTAGTAATAAATTTGTAGTGTGGCACCATACAGCCTACATTTGACCTTCAGAATCCATATGTTGTTCTGAAACATGAACACAGAAATACTGGACATTTTCAACTCTTATGATGGTGGCGATTTGACAAAATTACAATCATGGTCTTGATTTGGGCTCTCACTGTTCTGGTCTCGGTCGACTGTCTCGGACCCCTTGTCCTCCTCCCGATCTTGACTGTTTGGCCCTCCCTCTGGTCTTGGTCTAGACTTGGATTCGATTTGCTCCGGTCGGTCTTACTTTAGGTGGTTTCGAACTAGAGGTCGACCGATTAATCGGAATGGCCGATTAATTAGGACCGATTTCAGGATTTCATAACAATCGGAAATCGGTATTTTTGGACACCAATTTTGCAGATAAAAAAATTTGTTAACTTTTTTTACACCTTTATTTAACTAGGTAAAGTTAGTAAAGAACACATTCTTATTTTCAATGACGGCCTAGGAACGGTGGGTTAACTGCCTTGCTCAGGGGCAGAATGACAGATTTTTACCTTGTCAGCTCGGGGATTCAATCTTGCAACCTTACGGTTAACAACGCTCTAACCACCTTCCTCACGAGGAGCCTGCCTGTTACGCGAATGCAGTAAGAAGCCAAGGTAAGTTGCTAGCTAGCATTAAACTTACCTTTTGAAAAACAATCAATAATAATAGCTAGTTATAACTACACATGGTTGATGATATTACTAGTTTATCTAGCATGTCCTGCGTTGCATTTAGTCGATGTGGTGCGCATTCACGAAAAAGGACTGTCGTTGCTCCAACGTGTACCTAACCATAAACATCAATGCCCTTCTTAAAATCAATACACAGAAGTATATATTTTTAAACCTGCATATTTAGCTAAAAGAAATCCAGGTTAGCAGGCAATATTAACCAGGTGAAATTGTGTCACTTCTCTTGCGTTCATTGCACGTAGAGTCAGGGTATATGCAACAGTTTGGGCAGCCTGGCTCGTTGCGAACTAATTTGCCAGAATTTTACATAATTATGACATAACATTGAAGGTTGTGCAATGTAACAGGAATATTTAGACTTATGGATGCCACCCGTTAGATACGGTTTTTCACTGAAAGAATAAACGTTTTGTTTTCGAGCCTTAGGTCATTAATATCGTCCAATCCGGAAACTAAGGCTCGTATTTCTGTGTGTTATTTAATTAAGTCTATGATTTGATAGAGCAGTCTGACTGAGCGATGGTAGGCACCAGCAGGCTTGTAAGCATTCATTCAAACAGCACTTTTGTGCGTTTGCCAGCAGCTATTCGCTGTGCTTCAAGCATTGAGCCGTTTATGAATTCAAGCCTATCAACTCCCAAGATTAGGCTGGTGTAGCTGATGTGAAATGGCTAGCTAGTTAGCGGGGTGCGCGCTAATAGCGTTTCAAACGTCACTCGCTTGGAGTAGTTGTTCCCCTTGCTCTGCATGGGTAACGCTGCTTCGAGGGTGGCTGTTGTCGATGTGTTCCTGGTTCGAGCCCAGGTAGGAGCGAGGAGAGGGATGGAAGCTATACTATTACACTGGCAATACTAAAGTGCCTATAAGAACATCCAATAGTCAAAGGTATATGAAATACAAATGGTATAGAGAGAAATAGTCCTATAATAACTACAACCTAAAACTTCTTACCTGGGAATATTGAAGACTCATGTTAAAAGGAACCACCAGCTTTCATATATTCTGAGCAAGGAACTTAAACGTTAGCTTTCTTACATGGCACATATTGCACTTTTACTTTCTTCTCCAACACTTTGTTTTTGCATTATTTAAACCAAATTGAACATGTTTCATTATTTATTTGAGGCGAAATTGATTTTATTGATGTATTATATTACGTTAAAATAAGTGTTAATTCAGTATTGTTGTAATTGTCATTATTACAAAGAAAGAAGAAAAAGAAAAAAAACGGCAGATTAATCGTTATCGGCTTTTTTTGGTCCCCCAATAATCGGCATCGGTGTTGAAAAATCATAATCGGTCGACCTCTATTTCGAACACAACACTACTTTGTTAAGAAGTTGTTTGGTCCAAATCAGATGTTGGGTATTATATTTAATGAATATTATATGAATAGAATGGCCAATTTGGGTGCAATCAGTAAAAAAATATATATATAAGTTTAAGTCAAAATTAAGCTAGCCTATTGGTTACACCTACCCCTTATGCAGTTCTCTCAGACCTACAAGAAGTGTCTAGACCAGAGGGGTCAAAACGTTTGGATTGTATGTGTGTGGGGCTGGCCTAGTCCTAGTATATTTCGTATTGGCAAAATGCATTCCAACATGTTGCACAACCTGTGAGACAAACAGGCAATCAAACCAAAGGGACGAGAAAGCAGTATGTTGTGAGTAGAGACATGCCTGGTACCACGTTGCCAAACTGCACTGGAAGGTTGCCCAATAATTCTCCCACCCATTGCTCAAGTAGTGCCTTGAGAGCATCTGAGAACACAGAGGAGAGGGCTACCAATTGGGGTTATACACCATTGGGGGAATATTCCCATGTCATAATCAGTTAAAAATGGAAAGGCATTATGCTTTGTAGATTATTCAGAGTAATCCCCTACATTTAGACAATTAACCTGACTATCAGAATGACAGATTGCAGTGTACCTTTGTAGTCAAAGCTTCAAACAGGAGCCAAAAAAAAAACTTTTCCAACTGAGACAAAAAAAAAAGGCACTGGGTTTTGAGGTAAAGTAAAGAGCACGTACACACTTTCTCTCCCACATGCACAGCCTGTTCAGATGGGATCAATTTATTTTCCAGCTCACTGCAATAAATATTGGAAGAAAATGCTTTCGGTGTGCATCTGTGCACTTACAGTAGCAGAAGTGGGGACAGAAATATTTTGTAATTTTTTATGAACAATTGGATCAACTGGGAGTCCTAAAAGAATTCTCCGCTTTAACATCCTCAAAGAAACATATGTTAAGAGTAGCCATGGTAACAGACCCAGATGTAACACACTAGGTAATGGGTATTATAGGTGCTCCTTCCGCATCCAGTTCCTCTCTTACCTTTCTAGCCATTTTAAAAAGCGACAATCTTTAGTTGAAACAATAAAACATGCCCCAGTTTCAGTAAAAAGCCGAGGGATGGGGCTGGAGAAATGTAACCACCCAAATTCATAGAAAGATCTCTGGGTGCAAGGACTGACCATCCATGTTTTGAGGCTATATAGTTTTTACAATTTACAGTGGTTATAACATTGAAGTAAAACAATCATATTTTTGGTTCTGATAGTGTACGACGGTTGAACTAAGCTCATGAGGCATTTAGAAGATGAATAATTTAAGAATCAAAATGGGTAAATATAAATTCTACAAGTCCAGAAATGGATGTAGCAACTGCAGATTGCCTCTTTAAAGGCTTTCCAGACAAGCAGGAGTGTCCCATTCATTTCCAATGGAGCTAGGTGGGGAACAGAATTACATCCAAAAACAATAATTGTATTCTAATCTATTTTTGGGTTAATAATTGTGGTTGCCAGTAAATCATTTTTTATGCATGCTTACGGTATTACAGCAATTCACTTTTCAGAAGTCGAAAATGTTGTTTGCTTTGTTGCTATGGTCACCGGCGGTCAGCTGTTGCCCACATTGTGTGAAGGCAGTAGCTGCTTTGACAAGAGGGGTAAACCAGGCGAACCCCACTCTGCCCAGCATTTTACTCTCTCCCGCTCCATCCCTTTCAACCAGGATCACCTCCAAGACCAAGGTTGGTGAGCATTACCTCAGACTAGCCCTCAAAGAATCATATAGTAGTTGCTTCTTCATGGGAAGCAAGACCTGAGGGACCCAACTCAAGTAAACAGGCAGCGTAAGCAGAGCTCCAGCCTAGCCCCAGGAGCCTGAGAAAGAAAGCAAGGCCCACCTGTGGCCTCACACATTCCTGGGAGAGGATTACAGAGTACAGACACTGGGTTAAAGCTGCTTAGGAAAGGAACAGCTGCCTCTCCTCAATCACCTGGTTGCAGGTTCACTGGGGGATATGGTTATGTAAGGCCATAGGAGCCATCTATTCTACAAACACCAGGGAAGGTCAAATTAGGATTTGAGAAAACCATTAGCCCACATCTGGCCAATAAGGGACAAGATTCTCAAAGTCCATTTGATACAACTGCCTGGGTCATAACAAACATGTAGAACATACCGACGAGGGGATTAAAGATGGGATATGAGCTGACTACTCTTGAAGCTCCCCAAGCAAAATGCCAGGCACCCATTGAAGTCACAGAACTGGTCCAGATATCTCCCGGAGGCCATCTGAACGGCCCTGGTTAGTGGCTGGTCCACCCCCCTCCTTCCCAGTATGACTTACCAGTAGACGTAGTAGCCCATAGCCAGGACCACCAACGCCCCACAGATCCCGGTGAAGATCATCACCGCACTCTGATTCAGCATATTGACCTTTTGTGTATCCCACCAAAATAAAATGTAAAAGTTGAATAAAACAGATCGGGAAGACAGCGGATTGTCACTCACGGCCTATTCTGCTGCACAGCCATGGCAATCCCTCAGAAGGAACTAAGGAGAATATGATGAAAGTTGTAACTCAACCAGATCCCACTGGATGAGGTGTAGGTAGGAGGGGGGAGATCCCACGGAAAACTGCCCTCTACAATGGGCCAAAATAACTGAATTCCAACAAAGATGACCCAGAGGAACAGTGCACCTCCAACTACCAGTCCACTTCAATTCAGACTCACTGGATGAAGCTAATGAGAGCTAGGTAGGCAAGAATGGCCAGTGTCTCCCTTCTAGAGGACAGGCATACATGTAAGCAGTATCTTACATACCTTACTCATCTCTAATCCTCGGTGGATCAGATTAGCACTGATTAGGGAGCTACAGGCACCCTGGATAAGTCACTTCAAATTTCCATCAAACTGGAGGGGGCTGCGTTCTCTTGGAAAGGGGTGGAGTTAGCATGGCAGAACCTGCCATGGTAACGGTTTGACTACAAGTTGTTGGTTCTGGCTTTACTCTGCCGTTGGCTACCAACCAGTGCCACTCAAGAAAGGGCTGGAGAAATGACCTCAGAGCTAGGTTAACAGCTAGCTCCTTAGCTCATTTGCAGCAAGTGTCTTCTTTGTTTCTTGTTGCGGTTTGTTTTGTTTTTTGAAGACATGGTGGGCTAAATAAACACTTGTCCAGATGGCAGCTATTTCCGCCACAACATTAAAATGTAAAGGCGGCTCATTCTCCTCACAAATAGCCCGACCAAGAAGAGAGGGCAAAGCTGGCCGCCGAGGAAGCTAACATGAGCCCTTGAGTTGGACATACAGTACACCAGCAGTGCTCGACAATAATGGTGGTCCGCTTACCCAGGGCAAGTTAAAAATTTTTTTGGGACAAGCAGATTATAGATTTAAATTGTCCGAATAGACAAGTAACAAAAAAAACAAAAAAAGTCACGCAAAAATCACAATATCAAACAATTAGGCTGCTCCGGTAGGAATTGGATCAAAGGGTCTTTCAATCATGCAGTTAAGATCAAAGCAAGGTTAGCTAACTCCTATGCTGTCAAGATCTCCCCTGAACATTTTACCCGTAGATATAGATAAACATCTTAGGTACCTCACCGAACTTAGCAATTTGATACCTGGTTCATTGAATGGAATTATTTTACAAAAGGTTGTTGGTTGTAATTGTAATGTTGCAGGGTGGCCAACCATTCTCCAGGACTCAAGTGACTTGAGATTTCGGGCAAGTAAAAAGTCAAACATCGTGGCTATAAAAGTTCAGTGTAGCCATAGATTCTGAGCTGTAAGGGAGAGATGACTGATAAGACATGAGGATCCAAGAGGTACTTCTTCCTGCAATCAGCAGAACTGGGATGGCAGCCGTTAGGGATTCCACGCTTCATCAGATTGTATGCCTTATGATTAATGAGTCGTGGTGTGATCATAACAACATATAGGAAGTCAAGTACTTTTGTTCACCTGACCTAGAATTCCTTACAATCAAATGCCGACTGCATTATCTACCAAGATAATTCTCTTAGATTAAAATCACAACCGTGTATATCCCCCCCCCCCCCCCCCAAGCAGACACCCCGACAGCCCTGAAAGAACTTCATTAGACTCTATGTAAACTGGAAACCACATATCCTGAGGCTGCATTTATTGTAGCTGGGGATTTTAACAAGGTTCATCTGAAAACAAGGCTCCCTAAATTGTATTAGCATATCAAATGCGCAACCTGGGCTGGCAAAATTCTGGATCATTGCTACTCTAACTTCTGTGACGCATACAAAGCCCTCCTTCGCCCTTCTTTCAGCAAATCTGACCACAACTCCATTTTGTTGCTCCCAGTCTATAGACAGAAACTAAAACAGGAAACGCCCGTGCTCAGGTCTGTCCAACGCTGGTCTGACCAATCTGATTCCACGCTTCAAGATTGCTTCTATCAAGTGGACTGGGATATGTTCCCGAATAGCCTCAGACAACAACATTGATGTATACACCGATTCGGTGAGCAAGTTTATTAGCAAGTGCATAGGTGATGTTGTACTCACGGTGACTATTAAAACATTCCCCAACCAGAAATCATGGATTAATGGCAGCATTCGTGCTAAACTGAAAGCGCGACCCACTGCTTTTAATCATGGGAAAGCGACCAGAAACATGACCGAATACAAACAGTGTAGCTATTCCCTCCGCAAGGCAATCAAAGAAGCGAAGCGTCAGTAGAGAGACAAAGTAGAGTCGGAATTCAAAGGCTCAGACACCAGACGTATGTGGCAGGGTCTACAGTCAATCACGGATTACACAAAGAAAACCAGCCCTGTCGCGTACACAGACGTCTTGCTCCCAGACAAACTAAACAACTTCTTTGCTCGCTTTGAGGACAATAGTGCCACTGACACGGCCCGCTACCGAAACCTGCGGGCTCTCCTTCACCTCGGCCAATGTGAGTAGAACATTTAAACGTGTTAACCCTCGCAAGGCTGCTGGCCCGCCATGTGCAACTGGGTCCTAGACTTTCTGACAGGCCGCCCCCAGGTGGTGAGGGTAGAAAACAACATCTCCACCCCGTTGATCCGCAACACTGGGGCCCCACAAGGGTGCATTCTCAGCCCTCTCCTGTACTCCCTGTTCACCCATGACTGCGTGGCCATGCACGCCTCCAACTCAATCATTAAGTTTGCAGACGACACTACAGTGGTAGGCTTGATTACCATCAATGACAAGGCGGCCTACAGGGAAGAGGTGAGGGCCTTCGGAGTGTGGTGTTAGAAATAACCTCACACTCAACATCAACAAAATAAAAGGAGATAATCGTAATCAATTAACAGCAGAGGGAGCACCCCCCTATGCACATCGACGGGACAGTAGTGGAGAAGGTGGAAAGTTAAGTTCCTCAGCGTACACATCACGGACAAACAGAAATGGCCCAACCACAGACAGCACGGTGAAGGCACAACAGCGCCTCTTCAACCTCAGGAGGCTGGAGAAATTTGGCTTGTCATCAATGCACAATCGAGAGTATCCTGTCGGGCGGTGGTAATGTATTGGGCCTATAGTTTACTGCACAAATTGTATTGCTACAGTACCATTTTGAATTGGTTAATGTTGCAGGTTCACATTTTCTAAGTCATGATAAAAAAAATCTGAGTGGTAGAGCTCGGCTTGCATTTTGACTCAGTGATCTTGACTCAGAAAGGGTTAGTGTCCACTGTTCTAGACTTTTCCCTGTTAACACTACCAATGTTTCCCTTTACTGTGGTAATTCCTATCGAATCAACCCAATATTAAACACTTTCAATGTAACATACCGAAACAAAACTAAGCAATATGCAGAACGCATCGAAGTTGGCTTCTATTGCATTGACATGCACGACTCAGCCCATATTCTACACAGACCTGTGTGACAAACAGTCAGAGCTGTAGTAGGCCTATATGCAAATAGACCTTTGCCATATATGGATCTGTGCCATTCACTTTGAACTGGACTGTGTTTACAGCATGAGTGGTCGTGAGTAGATGTGTTTGTTTTGTAATCAAAGCGAGAGCTGCATGTGGCCACGTGTGCACAATGTTCATGTCCTTTGCTAGTTTGTGAGTCATTATCCCAGTTAAATCATTGTAGTCAAAAATAGGGGAGCGATTGCTTCCTACAGGAGCACAAAACATGTACATTTCTAGACACATCTGAAAAGCGAGTCATGTAAAAAGCTTTTAATTTTTTTATTAAAGGGGCAGTATTGTATTTTGAGTAAGGCTTGAATAAGCTAAGTAGCCAATAGGCAGAGGGTAGCATAATTTGTCTGATTCTCTATAATAATGGTACGGGAATAATAATGCATTTTATTTTGTAAAGTGGTTTCTTGCGTCAAACAACATTTTCAGTCACCTAGTCTGAAGGACAAGTGGATAACAGGTTAATGTCAAGCCCTGCATGTTTTTGTCTCATGGAATGTAGGCCTGCATTGAAAGTCACATATTGGCTGCTACTGTAGGCTGAATGATAGAACGGCTATTTCTAAGTTAAAATGTTATGGTATAGATTTTCTCCATTGTTTTTAATGGTAGGCCACTCTGGTAGGTTTACATTATGTTCAAATAGCCACAGTAGCCAACTTGGGCACTGTTAAAACTAACTTGAAACGGGTACAGCCTTAGTCTTCACAGTAAACACGCGCTGGAAGTTGCACAGAATTTTCAAAAAGTTCAAGTTTGCGCTCAGCATACCTGAAATTTGCTCAGTCCCCCCAAAAAATGAGGGAACATTGCTTTAGACTTTAACAAGAAGAGACTTGCCAGTCTTCCATCCCATTTTCCCCACAAAGGCAGCACTCACAATGACGAAACAAGTACATGGTATACAAACACGAGAGAGAGAGGGATATATTAACAGGACCAGTCAAAAGTTTGGACACACCTACTAATTCAAGGTTCTTCTTTATTTTTACTATTTTCTACATTGTATAATAATAGTGAAGACATCCAAACTATGGAGTAACACATATGGAATCATGTAGTACGCAAAAAAGTGTTAAACAAATCAAACTAAATAATAATAAATATTAAACGGTAGTGTATATAATGGTTATATTAAACGGTAGTGTATATAACGGTTCTACGGTGGACAGTGCACATCAGAGCAAAAACCAAACCATGAGGTCAAAGGTGCACCGATATGACATTTTGTCCGATACCAATGTTGGATATTTAACTTGTTAAAAAAAAACTATACCGATAACCGAATTTGAGCGGCCTTTTAAGCATTCTAGTACAGTTAAATAGTTAACACACACATGGACGCAGCAGTCTAAGGCACTGCATCTCAGTGCAAGAGACGTCACTAGTGCTTTGTCATTAAGGGGTATTGAGTCTTATTTAGTTATTGCTTGCTTTTGTTTTGTTTTTAAGTCCACCAACCTTGCCAGCAGGCTTTCCAGCAAAGATAGTTGGCGAAGATAGCTACTCTAACTTGATTGACAGCCTTGTGAGAACAGAAATGAGAAGATTATGTTATAATACTGTTATTGCATCAAATGGTTGTTTTATGCAACAGATTTTTTATTTATTTTTTACTCATCTGTGTGTAGACTGAAAGAGGGCCCCATGGGAGATTTAACACTGACAGTAGATTTACGATGGATTGATGATAAGACAACATTCCATTCCATGATTAGTGTCTGTGTGTCTGTCGGTAACAGGGAGAACCAGTCTCCAGCTTCTTTAAAGAAAGAATTTAGTACTATAGGTTGCGTTAGTATTTTGTATAAGCAAGCAGTAAATGAACTAGACAGATATTTGGCACCATGTAGGACTGGGCGATATGGCAAAAATCTCATATCCCGATAACGATACATATCACGATATAGCAAATTTTCTGTCAATTCAATGAATAAATATTTTATAAAAAATTACCACATGTAAAGGCCTATTTCTTCTTACGTTATACTAAAAAAATAAAAAGGTACTTACTGATAATTTACTATTTATTTAGAACCTGTGCAAATTTTCAATTAAGCATGTAACAAAATATGAATGTATAAAATCTAAAAAAGGTAAATAGAAAACACAAAATAAATAGGTCTAAAGGAAAAATTATATATTTGGGGGCTTGCCTGTTTTGCATGTTATTTGGACATTAATACGTGTCACATATCAATTGGAATTATGTACCTTGGGTCAAGTGTAAGCACCATCTCACGACCGTGTAAACTGGGGCCATGTCTTTGTAGATGTAAGTTGTAACGGCAGCTGTTATTTCCTTCCATCTTCGTGATTCTTTGCCATATGGTGTGCCGCGGGCAAAAGCCTCTTGAAACGTCTGAGTCAGGGGTTTGTTTTGAGCACTCGACTGTACATTTTTGGGTCTCACCCGTAGACTCTCTCCGTACTGTTTCACATGATTCTTGCGTAGGTGGTAAGAGGTTAGTGGTGTTTGGACCTGTTGTCAGGACCGGCCTGTGCCATATTTTGCAGTGGACGGTTTTCTGGTCCGTGTCAGACTTTTCATACCCAAACCACGTCCATGCGACTGAAGTGCCCCTCTTTTAGGTACGAGTTCCGTGTCTCCGTCCTCTGTGTCACGTTCACTCTCTTCCATGTTTGTTTGTGTTGCAAATTTCCTTCCACAATATTGAAAAATATTGCTGTAGAGTATGATTTGCGACAACAAAATAAACAGAGCATAATATGAAATGATAGAAAAATGTCTATCGTCACACAATATATATCGTCATATCGCCCAGCCATGTAAATTTGAATGTACATTTTGCTCTCATGCAACAGACCTTTGTATAAATTCTATCATCTGTGATTTGTCATGAACATCCAGGATGGACTTTGCTATAAAATGCTGTGGCTTAGTCCTGCTGGTTGGGCTCTCAACGAATCCCCTACAGGTGGGTCCATTACTGCAGTAATTAAATAATAACTTTGACTTGTTTTGAAGAAATGTAAAAAGTCTCCTTTTGATTAGAATAATTCCACGACAGCCTGAACTGGCTTATTGGTAGCTAGTTATGAGTTTGGGAATCTATTTTGGCTAGCTAAAGCAAACTTCATAAAATTGCTACGCGGCTAGTAGTATTAGAGAGAAACTAAAAAAAATACATGTCTTTTTGTTAAACAGGATCAATCTGAGGGGACACATGCTCCTTGGTTCATATTAAGTCTTTGCCCTAACACTTCGCAATCTGGCCCTCATACCATCACGGCCACCTAATCATCCCCTGCTTCCACACCCCTTCTCTCCGCTGTAACTATTTCCCAGGACAATGCCGTAAATGAGAATGCATTCTCAGTCAGCTTACCTGGTAAAATAATGGTTTAAAAAATGAAATATCAAAGCTTGATGATTAATTGATTATGGTATGTAGTGCTAGGGCAACAACCAAAACATACACCCCTTGAGGTCCCCAGGACCAAGTTAGGGAAACCCTGCCCTAAGTTGAACAAAAAGACAAAGTGAGCATGTGCAAAAGGTAACATCATGAAGATCAAACATGCACATCATCCAGGTAGCTAGCAACATCTCAAAGAGATGCTTTAAAATGATTAATTTTAGTACTGGTGCAATTTAATAAACTGTACAGTACAGAATCGCCAAGGCACGCAGAGTCTGTCATCCCATCGGGTTACTTTAGTGCAATGTACATATGCCAAGTCAGCTATACTTGCCTCGATCTGACCAATAGCTTGATTGCATGAATGCTGCATAATACATTCTGCAGTCGAACTTTTTTCATGATGTAATCCTAAATGTTGTGTTGCACACAAATCCACTAAAGTTCGACATTTACCATCTGCTTATATTTATATAAGGTCTACACATACGGTTTAATCACATTTTCAATTAAATGTATTTATAAAGCCCTTTAACATCAGCCGATGTGGATAAATCCAACGTATGCATCACACAGAACTATGTCCCAAATGCTGCAAGGCAAACGCAGCGTTCCATTGGAAATGGAAATACACTTCTGGTGTAACCAAAACGTAACTACGCTCTGTCTGATCGAGGCATGACAGAGAAACACATGCGGTGTCAACGTCCAAAAGTGAGCGATACCCACATTTTCCAATGTAACGTTACAATTCCTGAAAATAGTTTTCACAAAACCAAGCAAAATGTGCATCAGGAATTGCATATTATTTTACACAAGATAGCTACTGTGTTTGTGATATGAATTTTGCTAGCAACTACCTAACAAGATTGAAGCTAACTACATAGCTTTCCCAATAAATACGTTGATTGCTCATTAAACTTACTGTTAGCGAAATACTGTTGGCTAGCCAATTACACAAACACAATAGATGGGACCAATCCAGCTAGCTATTCGTCTGGAAAACGAATACGTGATTGTAATTACGTAACTTACCATGTAAGGTATAACACTTAGCAATCAAGCTTTCTGTTACCTACCTAGCTAACTGGTAGTTAGCACACAACATCAGAAGATTCGTGCTTACTAGCACTAGCCAGAAAGCTAACGTTACTCCATGCTGTCACTCGCCGTGATAATGTTAACGTTACCTGATTTCTGCGTGTGATGGGTCTCCGGATTTGTTCCAGTTTTGAAGATGCAAGCTTCTTAGCTAGTTCAAAACTAGTGCAGTCACTTTGGATTCTTCTGGATTCCAAGCTAAATTATTATCAGTAGCTAGCTAGCCAGCTAATTCAGTCATCATAGTGGTTGCTATGCTATTGTTTGTCGCTGAAAGGACCAATTGAGGTATGAAAGAGCAGAGCTGAGACGATATCAAACTTCCGGTCCGGCCCTTCACCCATATTCGGAATGAAACAGTTCATGTCATTTGGCGGTTCCCATGAATAGATTTTTTGATAGAGTTTTATTAGGATTCCCGTTACCCGACGCCAATGTCGACAGCTAGTCTTACTGGGGTCCGACAAATACAATACAGACTAAATAATTTACTATTTACATACATTATTAAAAACCTTAACATGTAGTCGGTGCTTAATTTGTGCCGGATACCGCACCTCTCAGTTTTGGACTGTTTCGTTCCGGAACCCATTTTCTAGGATCCGGTACCTCTCGTGGCATGAACAATACTTTTCACTGTTTGCAATGTAAACAATAAATTAATATAATAAAAGCAATCAGAGTTAGGCCAATTCAAGTTGACTCCTCTGTACTTCTCCTGGCTGCCCCATAAAATATAATATGAAAATATGACAGATAATTGATTCGTGTTGGGCCGGCCCGGGATTATAATTTGCGCAACATTGTAGACTATATAGACCAACGCGTGGACATTGATGTGGTGAGAGAGAGAAGCGCGCCTGTATCTTGCACATAACTAGAATGATATTCACGCTCTGTGATTTATCTCCCTCTACTCTGATAGACATGAGCCTGCACATTTTAACATTTGTAAACAAAATACAAAATAAAACATCACATATTTTTTAATTAACCCTTATTTTACCAGGTAAATTGACTGAGAACACGTTCTCAATTACAGCAAAGACCTGGGGAACAGTTACAGGGGAGAGGATTGGGATGAATGAGCCAATTGTAAAATGAGGATGATTAGGTAACCATGATGGTATGAGGGCCAGATTGGGAATTTAGCCAGGACACTGGGGTAACACCCCTAATCTTATGATAACTGCCATGGGATCTTTAGTGACCACAGAGAGTCAAGACACCTGTTTAACATCCCATCCAAAAGACAGCACCCTACACAGGGCAATGTCCCCAATCACTGCCCTGGGGCATTGGGATATATTTTTTGACCATAGGAAAAGGAGCCTCCTACTGGCCCTCCAACACCACTTCCAGTAGCATCTGGTCTCCCATCCAGTACCAACACTGCTTAGCTTCAGAAGCAAGCCAGCAGTGGGTTGCAGGGTGGTATGCTGCTGGCCTATGTTTTGATTGGATTATTCAACCCCATGAGTCAATACATGTTATAATCACCACAGCAATTACAG
This sequence comes from Oncorhynchus kisutch, assembly GCF_002021735.2. Taxonomy (NCBI): domain Eukaryota; kingdom Metazoa; phylum Chordata; class Actinopteri; order Salmoniformes; family Salmonidae; genus Oncorhynchus; species Oncorhynchus kisutch. Next base: position 45,572,806 of record NC_034175.2, on the reverse strand, counting down.
CTGTGTCTTTCTAAGTAAGTCTAAGAGCTTTGAACACCTGGATCATACAATATTTGCCCATTATTCTTTTATACATTCTTCAAGCTCTGTCAGGTTCGTTGGTTGATCATTGCTAGACAGACAAATTTAAAGTCTTGCCATAGATTTTCAAGCCAATTTAAGTCAAAACTGTAACTAAGCCACTCAGGAACATTGAATGTTGTCCTGGTAAGCAACTCCAGTGTATACTTGGCCTTTTGTTTTAGGTAATTCTCCTGCTGAATGGTGAATTTGTCTCCCAGTGTCTGTTGGAAAGTAGACTGAAAATCCTCTAGGATTTTGCCTGTGAGCTCAATTCCGTTTATTTTTATTCCCCCCAAAAAACTCCCTAGCACTTGTTGATGACAAGCATACCCATAACATGATCCATGCTTGAAAATATGAAGTGGTACTCACTGATTTGTTGGATTTGCCCTCAACATAATGCTTTGTATTCCGGACAAAAAGTTCATTTGTTTGCCACAGTTTTTACAGTATTACTTTAGTGCCTTATTGCAAAAAAGAATGCATGTTTTGGAATGTTTTTATTCTGTACAGACTTCCTTCTTTTCACTCTGTCTTTTGTGTTGGTATTGTGGAGTAACTACAATGTTGTTGATCCATCCACAGTTCTCTCCTATCACAGCCATTAAACTCTGTAACTGTTTTAAAGTCACCATTGGCCTCATGGTGAAAACCCTGAGCGGTTTCGTTCCTCTCCGGCAAGTAAGTTAGGAAGGTGCCTGTTTCTTTGTAGTGACTTGGTATACTGATACACCATCCAAAGTGTAGTTAATAACTGCACCATGATCAAAGGGATATTCAATGTCTGCTTCTGTTTTTTACCGATCTACCAATAGGCGCCCTTCTTTGCGAACCATTGGAAAACGTCCCTGGTCTTTGTGGTTGAATGTGTGCCTGAAATTCACTGCTCGACTGAGCGACCTTACAGATAATTAATTGTATGTGTGGGGTACAGAGATGGGGTATTCATTTAAAAGGCATGTTAAACACTTCTTTTCACCATGTGACTTGTTAAGCACATTTTTACTCCTGAACTTATTTAGGCTCGCCATAACAAAAGGGTTGAATAGTTATTGGTTCAGAACATTTCAGCTTTTAATTTTGAATTAATTTATAAACATTTTTTGAAACATTGATATTAGGGGTATTGTGTGTACATCGGTGACACAAAATCTCAATTGAATCCATTTTCAATTCAGGCTGTAACAAACGTGGAAAAAGTCAAGGGGTGTGAATACTTTCTGAAGGCACTGTACATCTAGGTAGGGGTAAAAGCTGAGTGTGAAAGTTTGTGCACAGTGAATGAATGTGTGTGTGTTTTGTGTCTGTGAGTGTACAGTATGTAGTGTGTATGTGTGTGCTGGATTGCAAGTACAGTGCATTCGGGAAAGTATTCAGAACCCTTGACTTTTTCCACATTTTGTTTTACGTGACAGGGTCTGAATACTTATGTAAATAAGGTATTTCTGTTTTTATTTTTAATACATTTGCAAAAGTGTCTAAAAACCTGTTTTTGCTTTGTCATTAAAGGTTTGTGTGTAGATTGATGAGGATTTAAAATGTTTTTTATTTAATCCATTTTAGAATAAGGCTGTAATGTAACCATTGTATACACCATGCCTACACTTGTTTTTGTAACCTTTATTCTATTACATACACTGTAATGTATACTTTTAAATTATACTGTGAGCTCAACATAAAAATAAATTATTTTAAAAAGTATATAAAAACATTTTCCTTCAAGTATAATTTTTTTGAAAGTTCTAATGTTACTGTCCCCACTGCAACAAAATACTACTAAATACATGTAATTTTGTCCTTTCAATGTTTAATTGAAATACTGTAGAATTGCATGAATTCTTGTGGAGGATATGGCCGATTGGTGGCTTCAAAGCCTCCCATTGGTCAGTACAGAACATCAGCAATCCAGGGTTTATATACATTGAATGAGACACAGTAGCTCAGATACAGACAAATTATGGCCTTTTTTTTCACTCTGGGAATGTGGCACTGTCTTGCTTAACTGTTAGTCACAGTCATCATCATCATCATCATTCTCATCATCACACAGAGGTGAAAGAGACAATACATTGAAGTAGTACAGTACAGGGAACTACACCCACATAAGGCTTTTTTTAAACACTGCAGTGCAAGTCAACCCACTATACATCATGACTGCCAATATTCACACATGCCAAATAAAGTGCTTTTCTAAATACCCATTCCAACAATCAATAAGATTCATGCTATCCCCTAATGGTTATTGATGGTCCTCTGTACAGTCATGTACAGCATGGGATGGGTCAGGGATAACTGTCTTTGACGCCCTCTGCTGGTTACTGTAACTAACCACTGCCTCCTAGAACTCCAGTTGAGCTCCGGTGTTGTTGCTGGGCGGACAGGCCTGGCACAGTTACGGTCAGACACCCCAAACAAAAAGCATGACTCATCAACTTGGTTGGTGTTTCCTTGGCACAGCGTGAGCTTCTTTACTCAGCCTGCCTGTTAATTTGGGTAAATGAAAACTATCCATACTGGGATTAGGGCTGTGTTACCTGCCCCTAATCTCACCAGAATACAACAGGCCCCTAGGCCCCCAGCCAGCCAGTAATTTAATTATCTGTAATATTCTACCAATCTATTTATATAACCTAACATTCACCTTCTGTGGCATATTATATCAAGCACTAACACATAAATACAGAAAATAGAAATTCACTGCTGGCAGAAATCATTTATTTCCAGGCACCAGGCTCCAATACCTGTGGGATCAATTAATACTCCAATGAGAATGTCACTTAAAGCTAGTGTGGCCCTAGGACTCGAAGCGTAGAACAGAAGAAAAAAAAAACTGATCTCATTGTAATCCCACCCAAGGGAGCAATAGCAACAGGTGCAGAAGGCCCTCACTTTAGAGACACTTGAAGAAACTACAGAGACCCATGGATTAATTAAAATACTAATATTTTATTATTCCTCATCATTTATTATATTCACTCCATCTCGGAGCTACAGCTTCAAGTTTGGCACTTATCTAACATTGTGTAAAGATTTAATTAATTACCTTTGCAGGCACAGACACAAAACACATTCCTCTAACAGACTCTGCTAAGGCCAATTTGTACTTGTTCATACCGACATAGGCCTGTGTTCTAGTAAGGATATGAAAATAGTGAGACAATCAAGACCATGAAAAACATTTAATGATTACAATTAATGATAAACATGTTTATCAAGACTATCTGTGCAAATATTGGTACCTCAGTTTGAAATGTGTTAGACATTTAGGAATTATATAACAAGTATTAGGACAGACAAAGCACATTAATAGTACAAGTAAAATGAATATCTATTAATCATTTACATAATAAAAAATAAAAACATCTAGAATTGTCAAACTATCAAATGATATACTTTTTGCCTAAAATGAAACATTGACAATTGAAAATCCAACAATCAAATGTGCACAGATTAGTATTGCATAACATGATAATGGTAGCACAACTCATGTTGATGCATCAATGTATCTGATAAAAGCCTATGATCTATCCCCAACCCATAACTGAGGCTCAGAGAATTCCCTGGTCAGCTCACGTTGTCAGGGGATACTCAGGGCCCATGCCATGCCAATGCCAAATTGAGGGCCAATCAGGTATCCAATACCTCCACTTCTGTATTCTGATGTACGGTAATACCCACACCCTGTTTTTGGTCCTCTAATACCATCTACCATGTTTCCAATGGGTGACAATGCTCAGGTCATAGTAAAGACACATGGCAGTGATTAAGTATAAGAGTGTGTGCTGTGCGCAGGGCAAATACCCAGACTGAAAACATAGTGCTCTCTACGAGATCCTATAAGGCAAAGTCAAATGACATTTCATGGTGTAAAAATCCTATGTCTATTTATGAGGCATTGGGTTATAAGACGATGGCCTCCACTACAATGGCCGGGTACTCAATGTCCTTTTTGCTCTGGACCATCCTCAGCTCCAACTGAGCAGGGCTGGGTCTCTTACCAGGGCCGGCCATCTCTGATGGAGAGGAGAGATATTAGAAAGACAAATATAAATTAGACAGGCATACAGACAGGCAGGCAGAGACTTCTATATCATCTTACTGTTGGCATAGGTAATGGTCCTCTTGATAACATGGTGCAAGACAGAGACAGTCTTCTCACAGGCAGCCTAAGAGAGATGACAAAGTAGGTAAGAAAAGAGACTAGTTCATCCAAACCACATTTATTACATTAGTAAATGATAATGGAACTTGGTTGTTATCTCTGTATTACTGACCTTCAGGTCTTTGGGGTGGTGGTGGGTCCAGGCCAGCAGCATGGCAGCGAACAGATCTCCTGTTCCCACAAACACTGCATCCACCTTGGGCATTTCCATCCGAATCTTCTGGGTGGACGTAGTCCCATCTGCTCTCACTGAAGGACACAGTGCGAGTATGAGTCTTTGTTACCTTTTAACATGTCAAGTTAAACATTCACATATAATATCCAAAACCTACAGGGACACATTTCTTTACCAGTCAGAGCCCTTCCTTCCGACCCTTGCCTTACCCATCTTCTGGCTTCCAAGGGCCACTAGGAACTGGTCCCCGTGAGGAGAGATCAGGTCTGTGCTAGTGAGGACTACCATATCAGGGCCCATCTGGTGGAGCAGGTCCATCACCTGAGCGAGCAAGGACCCCTCATCAACATCTTCACCATCAGTCAAGATTAAAACCATCCTCATCTTCACCACCATCATCATCCTAACCATTACAACCATCATCATCTTAATGTGTATTAGCTCTACAAGATTTAAGTGATGGACAATGGAACCCACCTCAAGAGCATCTTTTTCTGTGCTGATCTTTCTCCCCGTCAGCAGCCTAAGAGACACATTCTCATAGGTTATGCACACACAGTACACGCACAGAGGTTCAAGACACAAGTGCATAAATACACACATCAAAATGCTCTGTGTAAAAAATGGCCCCTTCTTTTGGCCAATGTTATTTTACATTTGTCCAGAGGGTGAACTCGTATGCGGGGCAAATCAAGTCAAGCCATGCGTAATGACGAACGCATAAACCAGGGCACAGTGTTCACTTAACGGGCTGGGAAAAAGGTTTGGTCTGCTGCTCTACAAATAAAACCTAAGGGATCAAAGGCTTTTTTTTGACCAATAAGGGTTATTTTGAAAAGGGCTAAGAACAGCTACCATGATTTCTTTCTTGGGTAGTAATATTGCACTAGGCATTCATTCTGTCGTTACTGTGATAACTACATTATGGCATGTTGTGTGGCACATTGACATAGCAACTTAATATATGCAACCCAATGTGTCCTAGTAGCAAGTGTACTCACTCTGCCTCAAACTGGTTGGGTGTGAGGATATCAGCCACTGCTACGACTTTGTCTCTGTAAACAGGCAGTATATTCTCAGGCACATACTGGAAAAGAAGAGGGTAGTAGGTTCACGAGTGCACATATTACACATATTGTGAACATGTTTGAAGAATAACAGAACTATATAATAATACAAGTAAAATGACTATAATAAGCAAGGATAAGAAATACTATAATAAAATGACTATAAGCATGGTATACTTACCATAGATCCTTGGTCTCCCATCACTGGATCACACACTGATAACACAAAGCAAACATGTAAGAGCACACCAACATCCAAGCTCTACATTCATCCCGAGCCTTACTGTGTGGAGCTATATGGGATACACGTCTGTGTAGCAATGGTTACTCACCGTACACCAGTTTTGGGTTCAACCTCTTCAGCTCCTGAACAATGTCCACCACCGTCTCTAGGAAAGATGTGTCCCTGGTGTACCCTTGGGGAAGAGAATATCTATGGGTAATGCAAAGGTCACACACCTCATGTGTAAACATGAAAGAAAACTAACTGATTAGAATCATTACAGAACATAGGTTAAAGGTCAACACAGTTATAATACTCCTACATACATATAATTGTTTTTTAAAAACTGCTCAACTGGCAGAATCCATATTGACAATGGAAACTGGAATCTGTCTCACCTGTGAGGACGTAGTCATAATGGTTGACGTTATTGAGTTTGATACCCTCATAGAGAACGTTCAGCTCATCTGCTGTCAGCACTTGCCCTTTCCAATGAGCGTAACCTTGGAAACAAGAGGTCAATGGTCAGAGGTAACGGAAAACCTTAAGACTTCACTCAGATTGACAAGTCTGCAAGTGCCTGCTAATACCCGGAATGAAGAGTTCAGGGTATTAGCAGGCTATCGTTTATGGAAGGATAGTGTGGACTGGTAAATTGGCCAGACTGGGTTCTTTGAAGGTATTCCAGGGAGGAAGACTTGGTTGCTAAGGTGATTATAGAAACTCTGATCTGCCAATCATCAATCATTATAGTCCATGGCTGCTACAGATACAAAGTTTTGACCCACACCCCCCTCCAGGAACCGCTTTCTTAAAGCTAAGGATCCAGAACATGTTCTGTGCATGTGTTATTTTACACACACATTAGTTTTGTGCACAACATGCAGTTTGTAGGCAACACCATTGACCAGACAAAGGCGATCAAGGAAGGGGTAGCGGCAACGGAACACTCAGCACCGCAGCTACATATGCAGTCGGAGTGGGCACTCAGTAATGTAATAAAAATACAAAATCTAAAAAACCTGCACACGCACAGAAACCTACATATTTTTTTAGAGCTTGAGCAATGTTTTTTTAGGTCCGATTCCAATTTTTGTGGGGACAACCAATATACAGTATACATTGCCAGCAGCATATCACCCTGAAGTCTTTGGCCTGAATGCCAAGAGTCACGTCTGGAGGAAACCTGGCACTATCCCTACAGTGAAGCATGGTGGTGGCAGCATCATGCTGTGGTGATGTTTTTCAGTGGCAGGGACTGGGAGACTAGTCAGGGTTGAGGGAAAGATGAATGGAGCAAAGTACAGAGGGATCCTTGATGAAAACCTGCTCCAGAGCGCTCACGACCTCAGAATGGGGCCAAGGTTCACCTTCCAACAGGACAACAACCCTAAGCACACAGCCAAGACAAGACAGGAGTGGCTTCGGGACAAGTCTCTGAATGCCCTTGAGTAGTCCAGCCAGAGCCCGGACTTGAACCCAATCTAACATTTTTGGAGAGACCTGAAAATAGCTGTGCAGCGATGCTCCCTATCCAACCTGACAGAGCTTGAGAGGATCTGCAAAGAAGAACAGGAGAAACTCCCCAAATACAGGTGTGACAAGCTTGTAGCCTCATACCCAAGAAGACTTGAGGATGTAATAGCTGCCAAAGGTGCTTAAACACAGTACTGAGTAAAGGGTCTGAAAACACATTTACATAAGTTATTTCAGTTATTTTTTATAAAAACCTGTTTTTGCTTGATCATTATTGGGCATTGTGTGTAAATGGATAAATTGTTTTTTTTAGAATTTTAGAATAAGGCTGTAACAAAACAAAATGTGAAAAAAGGGGTCTGAATTCTTTACGAATCATTTTCAAATCTGCCGATACTGTTTTACAGCGGGGAAATGAAAAAGTGTCATTTTTCCAAATTGAATTCTCATAAATTGCCATCCAAAAGAGCAATTGTCCAATAGCTGTGCTTCAAATGTTAATTTCATACATTGTGACAATAATGACATCATGAGAATGGCCTCAAGTGGTCAGATGAGCACAAGAGTCCCTTTTTTCATCCTATTTATTGAAAATCGGTTATTGTTGGAATTATTGGCCGACACAGTGGTAAAAAGGCCAATATCGGTCTATAGCCTGGGAAATTGTGGTACAGAACTATCTGTAGCCATTTGATTCATTATATAGTCTAGTTGTGTTCTTCTTATGACCAGCAGAAGGAAAAGTTAAGTGGAAGTTGTCGAGCAGTTAATCAGGGTTTGGATTTGGGAGATTGTTGGGAGAGACGAATGGAGGCTGAGACAACCAAACATTCTGACAGAGGAAGACTGATTACAATCTCCATTGTTAGAATTCAGTTACCTGCATCAATCATTCCTCTAGCATCTGTCTCTCTGACATTGGGCTGAGGACATAGCAGCTCATTTAAATAGTTTAAAATAAAATAAAAACATTCACAACCGAGCAAGAAACAGGCTAGCAACGATTATAATCTCTAAACATATTCCAATAAACCACCTGCAGGGGAAGAAAGAGTATCGTCTTGGGTTTTTAGAGCTCAAACATATAAGGAATGTGTTTATTCACTTCTAACCCGGAACGTGAGTTGAACACATTCAAGGGAAATTATAGTAGGTCATGAGCATGGGCTAGTACTCAATAAACAATTGGTCAGTAATGTGATAGGGTGTGGACACAGTGGGCTGAACTCCAAGGTAACGCTGTACATGCACTTGAAGCATCCCATAATTCATTTCCATCAACAAATAATTTATATGCACAAAAACTCTATGCACGGTCATAGACCTTATTGAGGCCAGAGTGAAGTTATCGGGCTACAAAATGTCTGTCTGCTTTTTTCCCCACAGTATCTCTCCCCTATCTACAGTCACTCCTTCCTTGTCCTCCCCACCAGCACTCTGTTAGTCTTCCCTGTAGGTAGTGAACATTCAGGTTTCACTTTAGCGAGATAACCTGATTACTCTTAACACTAACAGACAGGAGAGCAAATCACTGAACTTTTTTAAAACTGCACTGTACTTTCCTGTATGTCAGATAACAAATATGGTAAGCACAAGCTTATACAGTTGAAGTCGGAAGTTTACATACATTTAGGTTGGAGTCATTTTCAACCACTCCACAAATGTATTGTTAACAAACTATAGTTTTGGCAAGTCGGTTAGGACATCTATTTTATGCATGACAAGTAATTTTGCCAACAGTTGTTTACAGACGGATTATTTCACTGTACCACAATTCCAGTGGGTCAGAAGTGTACATACACTAAGTTAACTGTGCCTTTAAACAGCTTGGAAAATTCCAGAAAATTATGTCATGGCTTTAGAAGCTTCTGATAGGCTAATTGACATCATTTGAGTCAATTGGAGGTGTACCTGTGGATGTATTTCAAGGCTTACCTTCAAATTCAGTGCCTCTTTGCTTGACATAAATGGGAAAATCAAAAGAAATCAGCCAAGACCTCAGAAAAAAAATTGTAGTCCTCCACAAGTCTGGTTCATCCTTGGGAGCAATTTCCAAATGTCTGAAGGTACCACGTTCATCTGTACAAACAATAGTAAGCAGGAATAAACACCATGGGACCATGCAGCCGTCATACCGCTCAGAAAGGAGACGCATTCTGTCTCCTAGAGATGAATGTACTTTGGTGCGAAAAGTGCAAATCAATCCCAGAACAGCAAAGTAAAACGAGTCCAATATCGACATAACCTGAAAGGCCGCTCAGCAAGGAAGAAGCCACTGCTCCAAAACCTCCATAAAAAAGCCAGACTATGGTTTGCAACTGCACATGGGACAAAGATCCTACTTTTTGGAGAAATGTCCTCTGGTCTGATGAAACAAAAATAGAACTGTTTGGCCATATTGACCATCGTTATGTTTGGAGGAAAATGGGGGAGGATTGCAAGCCGAAGAACACCATCCCAACCACGGGGGTGGTAGCATCATGCTTTGCTGCAGGAGGGACTGGTGCACTTCACCAAATCAATGGCATCATGAGTATGGCAACTTATGTGGATATATTGAAGCAACATCTCAAGACATCAGTCAGGAAGTTAAAGCTTGGTCGCAGATGGGTCTTCCAAATGGACAATGACCCCAAGCATACTTCCAAAGTTGTGGCAAAATGGCTTAAGGACAACAAAGTCAAGGTATTGGAGTGGCCATCACAAATCCCTGACCTCAATCCCATAGAAGATTTATGGGCAGAACTGAAAAAGCGTGTGCAACAAAGAGGCCTACAAACCTGACTCGGTTACACCAGCTCTGTCAGGAGGAATGGGCCAAAATTCACCCAATGTCACGACTTCCGCCGAAGTCGGTCCCTCACCTTGTTCGGGCGGCGTTCGAAGTCACGGACCTTCTAGCCATTGCTGATCCACTTTTCATTGGTTTTGTCTTGTCTTCCATCACACCTGGTTCCAATTCCATCAATTACATGTTGTGTATTTAACCCGCTGTTCCCCACCCCCCATGTCCTTGTCGGTAATTGTTTCTTGTAGTGTTTATGCACGGTATGCTGGTATGCACCGGGTTTTGTTTGACCCATTTATTGTATTGTTCGGTTTACGGTGGTTTATGGATATTAAAACAACACCGTTGTAAATCAGTTCACACTCTCCTGCGCCTGACTTCCCTGCCGCCAGTACGCACCTCACTACACCCAACTTATTGTGGGAAGCTTGTGGAAGGCTACCTGAAGCGATTGACGAAAGTTAAAGAATTTAAAGGCAATGCTACCAAATACTAATTTAGTGTAAATAAACTTCTGACCCACTGGGAACATGATGCAGGAAATAAAAGCTGAACAACTATTATTCTGACATTCTTAAAATAAAGTAGTGATCCTAACTGACCTAAAACAGGGAATTCTTACTAGGATTATGTGTCAGGAATTGTGAAAAACTGAGTTTAAATGTATTTGGCTACGGTGTATGTAAACTTCCGATTTTAACTGTATGTTAAATCATGAAGAGACATTCCAGGATCAAGAATGAATGAGGGGAAAACATTTCCAACCAGGCAACACAGGCTTCCCACTGAGTTTAGAGGAGGCCCCCTTGGCCCAGACCCAAGATCAGAGAGAAGGGGGACTCTGGGGGTGATGGGGGAAAAGTAAAGGAAAAATAGAGCTCCGCTGTAGTAAAGGAAGATATCTAATTGGGCACCATAGTCCGTTCCTATAGCTTGTTTAATTAAACAGATTGGTCTGAGATCTGTAGGCTATAGGCGTAACTTGTTTCATGGCCGAACATTTTGTCCATTTCATCCACTGCCATCCCCCATATTGAAAGGTGAAGCATGAGCTAACATAGCTACTGCAGCCTACTAGAAGTTAAAAAACAACCATCCCAGTGTTCAATCTCTGAATGAATGGTATGCACTCTATGAACCCATTACTTAACAGCTCAGTATCTCCCTTCTTTCCGTACAGTTGCATTTAATTGATGGACTATCAATCATTTCCAAAACCTTACAGAGAACTTGGATTTCGTGTAATGTGTGAGATCATTGTATCATCGTTTACTCCAAACGTTCACTATTTTACAACCTAACTTTAGAAAAAGTGTTTTGTGAGACAGTGGGTTTGTGAATTGCACAAGTTTGAGCCCAAAACTAATTTTGGATAAGCACAAAGGCTTGATTATTCTTCTCTGAGTGAAAGTGGGACACTGTTGAGCTTTACAACAGAAGGGTATTCACCCTACAATTGGGGGAGGTTAAAAAAAGAGCTCCCCAAAAAGTAGAGGATGAGACTAGTGTTACAGACCACTATAGCTAGGCTACACACTGTGCTTACTAAACACATTTACTGAAATCTTGAATGTGGGCCAAGACGATATTGGCTACTGATACGGACCTAAAAGGATCCAAAGACATGGTCTGTGGGGTGGGATAGGATTTGATTCTTGATTTAATTTTTTTCTGGTGTGCTTTATATAAGTAGCCTATTGTTGCCTCTGGTTACCAATTGTTTTTGTAAAATTGTATATTAGCGCATGGAATTACTGCACTGTAGGCCTACATACCTGTGTGATTGGAGAATTGCACAGAGTTGATGGAGTCCACTTCAAACCCCAGAACCTGACAGGAGACAAACAGCTCATAACAATGCTTCACTTTTGTGGTCTTATGACATTTTCTTAATGAACACACACACAATCATTTGAGTACATCATAAAATTCATTGTATTGATTATGCCTGAATGAACAGGTTGCGTACACTGTATCCTCTGTTATTCTGCATTACTATTTTGAGCTTTTCCTACCTCTTCTATTCGAATACACTAACTGAATGCTAAAACACATTACTGTATGCACATGTGACTGTTATTCTGCTAATCTGACCAGTTCTGCGAATCTCTCTTGTACTCTCTTCCCAGTTCTCAGAATCTTCAGTAGCCAGGCTAGTCGAGCAGAGCTGTCAAACGTGCACACATTGCAAACCCCCTGCAAGCAACGTAAACATATTCATTTCTTACCTGCAATGGGAATGTTGCCGATTTATTCCCGACGTATCCCCTGACCACATGACTCTGAACAGACAACACACGGCACTCCATTTCAATAATTAAATTTAAAGATACGAGGACTGTGGAAAAATATTTAATTCGTGTCCGAGCCAACTAACCACGCTTGAGCAAATTATTATTATTTTTTTTTAAATCCTATACACGAACGTTTAGCTACACGAGGAAACTCAATGCAAATGAGAAAACTCCAGCAATATTAATTCCACTGGGCTGTATACACTACAAAAAACTAACACGATACCACATTGACACACTTCCAGAAGACTGACTGGCTGCAATATCTCAGGCAACTATATGGACACCTAAATCAACGGCGCCTCAAGTGGATAATGATTTACAAGTTTATAATACAATAAATGAATCAATCAGACTATCCCAATGTAAACTGACATTCAAATTGATTCATGCATGGGTTGCATAGGGTCGGAGTTAGACAAACACAGTTTGTTTAGACACATTCAACTTTAAAGGCGGTGATACGGAAGTGAGATCCTTTGAACTTGCTTTGTGAAATTCACTGAAGTTGCAAGCTATGCAAAGAGCATAGAGTTCTGCTTAGAGCATAGAGTTCAGTTTAGAGGACGCAATATTGAATGTGTCCCATTATGGAGTATGTGAGAGCATGGGCAGCAAGTATAGGTAATGGGAGAGCTACAGTATATGGGGTAG